>NC_092511.1:33725000-34925000 GCF_047511675.1 Marmota flaviventris | reverse complement strand
TTCTATTTTTATTTACATTGAGTTTTTACTTTTTTCTTTTGCTATCTTTACTTTGTAGAAGCAGTCTCCCCGACATGTTCTTTCAGTTTCATCTATCATAATAAAAAGATTATGTCAGCTGTTTTAGAGTCATGAGAATAAAAAGGATATAAAGGAAATTTAATATTTATAAAATTTCAGAAAGGAGTAGTAGCACTATTGTCAGGGAAAATGCTAGAATGAAACACTGACTTTGAAACTTTTGTTCAATTCTGTTTTGTATAACTGATGGAAGATAGCTAATTAATTCAGAATCATGACAACTACTAGGATTAACTACACCAACCTGCCAAAAAGGCCCCATGTATTTGATTTGATTAAATATGTTCAGTCTTTAGTAATACCATGTAATTGACCCCAGCAGGTATGAGCTCATCTGGGTAGTGAGCCTTATTTATTCAAACTTGTGATAAAATTATGAAAAACATTTCAGAATATCATTTAAAAACCTTCATTATTTCATTCAAAAGCAAGCATCTTTTTGGCATGTCATTGCGAAAGACTCTAAAGAGGATATCAGTTTCATATTATAATTCTGAAGGAAATCTGTGAAATTGAGTTCCTTAGATAATAAGTTCAGACTCCGTGGATCTTAATTTTGAACCGACTTCCAACACTGGGTAAAGCACAGAGGAAATGATACCATATCAGTTTGTGTCCTTGGATAATGCTTTGTGGGCTTGGAAATAATGCATTTTGTTTTTATGCATTTGGCAAGGGAAATCTAAAACAATAACACATGTATAACATGATAGAAAAGTTTGTAACTGGCCTTTATTACGTTTGTATTAAACAGAAAAGAAATTTTTTAAAATTTTTGTGTGCTTCTATTATATTACACTACAATCTGTAGGCCATTATCTATATGTAGTCCAAATGAATATTATTTTAAAATTTTCTTTTGTAACTATTTTATTTTAAAATTTATTTCTTTTATTAAAATCATGTCTGATTCAGGGAGATGACAGGGATCCTCCATATGCAGTAAAAAGAAATGCTTTATAATAGGTTAAAAGAGCTTTTGATTAGTCTTCATGTTACGGTAAAGGAAAAACAATTAATAAAATCTGGTCCATTAGATTTTTAAGCAGAGAAATTTGTATGATGCAGTTTCAGATTCACTTGTTTTATAGCTGATCCATTTTGGTTTCATTGCATATGAAAAATATCTGAAGCTGTTTAACTGGATTATATTAGCGCAGATGATCAAAGCAGCTTTAATTTCTGCTTTCCATTAAGGACTTTTTTGTGTATGTGCTGATTTGTGCTATAGTCTACATCTGCACATATGCATTTAATTTAAGTGCATCATGGATTTTGTATACCTAATCCTTCCAGACCTCTTGGCGAATTAATCTTGAGTTTTTCATAAATGTCACAATTTTCACTAAAATGAACCTGTAACAATATAAGTTTCGAAAGTCATTGTAACACTTTGATATGTTACATAAATGGGAAATGCACTTTTTAAAATGCTAGTTATTCTGTCATACACACTCCCCTTCAATTTTAGTATCTTCATTTGTACTGGATACTTTTATTATTTATGGGAATGCTTGTCTTCTAGAGTAAAACTCTTTATGTGCTGAAAGGAAATTAAGGAGGTTTGACTCTTTTACTCCATTATTGCAATTAAGAATTTAGCATCATCAGTGCCAAAGGACAAAAAGTGTTTCATTTGCCCTAGGGGGACAGGACAGTGATAAGATGATTTTTCGTCAAGGATCATTGGGTCGTAATTAAGTTACATTCATGGCTATTGCTTTTTGAAGGATGATTGGTAAATGACAGGCTTCATGTGCTTAGTACGGACAGTGTGCAGTAGGGTTTTTTCTCTCTCTGTCAGAAAATCCTGTTGAGCCTGATAATGTAAATGTGGCATTTTATTCTGAACAAAAGAGCAGGGAAATGAGCTATCTTGTCTAATCATTCAGTTGTTTAACACCGACTTCCAGTTTAGACTCAATTGGCTGGAAAGCACTTGACATGTGAAGTTAGTGCTGTTCGGAACGCATGTTTGAGTAAATTTTAAAGTAAGTGACAGCTAAATTGTACCTAGGGAAATTACAAAGCCTTCAACACAGTTAATTTTTTGGGGAGGATTAGTTGTAATTGCAACACCAGTCTCCTTGAAGATTCCTCATTTATAGATGATGAACAGAAAAAACATTTAGCTCTTTAAGGACAGATTCTCTTAACAGAATAATTTTTATGAAGATGATGGTTTCTCTTGAATTGATTTCTCCCCATATTAAAATCTGCTGAAGATTTATAGAATAGTTTGTTTTTAGGATGTTGAGTTTGTTTTTCATTTCTTCTTAAAAACTTTCCCACCCCCGGCTCCACTTTTCTCTATTGATTTCAGATTTGAGAGCTTTTCAGTCAGTAAGGCCTTTAGGTAAATTGCCACTTCAATAACACTTTATGTGTAATGTTGAAGCACTTTGTTCCAATTAAAAATAATATTTGTCATCTTTTTTTGTTGTCTAAATTAAATATGTGCTCTGGATTGAAAAGTTACTTCCCATGTATAAGTAAAGAAACTAGGTTGAGAACTATCGATAGGTGAATATAAACAGTTGTCACAGGTCATTCTGCTTTTAATAATTCAGATCGTATAGAACACATGGATGATTTTACAGTTGTATCAAAGAATTTATTTGAGTTAGGAGGGCTTTTTTTTTTTGGTACCTTGAAGGAAATATTTGTTATTTTTTATTTGTTCTAATTAGTTAAGCATGATTGTAGAATGCATTTGGATACATCATACATAAATGGAGTATAACTTCTCTTTTTTTTTTTGGTTATACATGATGTAGAATTTCACTCGTTGTGTCGTTATATATACACATACAGTAATAATGTCAAATTCATTCTACTATCTTGAAGAAACTATTTTTATAACCATTAGATGCCTGCATCCTGCCTTGTATTTGCTTTTCTGTTGTTGATAATTATAGCATATTTTAAAGACTAAAACAAGAAGTAATATTAGATTTGACATATAAACTTTGAACTTGCCTTTTGTATTTTCTTTTATGTAATAATGTAAAAATGTAGTTTTATATACAGTCATATTTTTTTTAAATGAACAATTGGTTCTAGAATGAATTTTTATATGGTCCAAGTAAACCCATTCAAGATAATAAATGTAACTCTTTTTTTTTTTAATAGAAACAGAATATTTTTTAAATATTTATTTATTTATTTATTTATTTTTATGTGGTGCTGAAGTTTGAATCCAGGGCATCACTCATGCTAGGCAAATGCTCTACCACTGAGCCACAACCTCAGCCCCATAATGTAACTCTCATTTAAGTTTAACAATTACTTAGTGGTCTGCCGCTTTCCCATAAATGTGTGTATTTTTTAAAAATTTAGAATTACAGAATTATCTTTTCCCCCAAGTTTGCCTTTATTTTATAGGCTCACAGAATTTTGACAAAGCTTACATTTTTAATTTGCATCAATAAAAATACTGCTTTTTTAAAGCCAGGTGTGGTGGTGTAGGCCTGTGGACAAAGGCTATGGCAGGAGGATCATAAATTTGATGCCAGCCTGGACAACTTGGCGAGACTGTATCTCAAAATAAAATTGATAAAGGGGCTGTAGACATAGCTTAGTGGTAGAGTGCTTGCCTAACATGTGCAAGGCTCTGGGTTTAATCTCTAGTAATACAAATGCATACATATATATACACATGAATAACTTTTTAAATGACTGGGTTTTTTGTTGTTGTTTTTAATTTTTTTTTAATATTTATTTTTTAGTTGTAGTTGAACACAATATCTTTATTTTTATGTGGTGCTGAGGATCGAGCCCAGGGCCTCACACGTGCTAGGCGAGCGCTCTACCGCTGAGCCACAACCCCAGCCCCTAAATAATTGTTTTTTATTTGCATATATAGTTTTATTCATGAAAATTGTGTAGTTCATTGAAATTTGGGGGGGGGTGGTATTTAAAAATGATATAGATTTTTATTTTAGAGATAGCAGTATGTTATAGAATTGATTTTCTTTTTGTATTCTTTGAGGTTTGTGAAAACCAGTGACTAAAATTTTTTTCAGGAATGGACTTTTAAAAACATGGATATAAAACTTAGAAATTGTTTATATTGAAATAAGCACAGAATCAAATTTTGAATGTAGAATTAATATATCGACAGGATGTTTTCAAGAATTATTGTTATTTTTGAGAAGAATTTAAAATCATTTCTGTTATACAAAGTGTACAAAGAAAATCATAAATCACATTGAGTTGCAGAAGTTAGAAGTATATTGATTGGAAATGTGTTGTCCCACATTTTGGCCAAGAAGCAGTTTCTACGTTTTTCCTTTTGCTATGTTGCAACTCTTTATGATTTCATTCTGTCTTATAAAAGTGGTATTTTCACATGATTTTATCTACTCGTGTGAAACATGTGAATAGATAGATGATCCTAATCAACACAGATCCACAGACCTTTGGAGGGGAACCCAGCCATTTTTGTGATAACCTGTTTTTTATCACCACTTCTAGGAGTCTGAGCCATATGTAGTACTTATGGGTTGAGATCCACATCCAGAGTCCTATGAATATACAACTCTGTTCATGGCGATGCTAATTTTAGATGCTTTTCACATTTTTTAAAAATATTTTTTTTAATTGTAAATGGACACAATATCTATATTTATTTATTTTTACGTAGTGCTGAGGATCAAACCCAGTGCCTCACACATGTGAGGCAAGCGCTTTACCACTGAACTGCAGCCCCAGCCCTGCTTTTTTCACATTTTTTATTTCCAGCACCGAGTTTTCAAGCTTTTATAGGCAAGGCAAATGATGACAAAGTATGGGAGAAATATATATTTTTATCTTTTTAAAGTGGCTTGGTCCACCCACAAGTCAGAATGCAGTTTAATGGAGACAGAAAAGAACCAATTAGTCATTTATTTCATTTCTGTCTTCAGTACACTTTGTATGAAGTGTCCACTGTAGATGTCTAATTGATTTTATTGGCAATCCTAAGAGCAGTAACATTGGTACTTAAAATTACTAACAAATGTATGGATTATTTCCATTTTGCTATTTTTGTCTGTTATTGTTCTGAGCATGTATAATCTTCTGAAGGATATATTTGGAGACTAGAGACATTAACATGTCGCTTTGATTGACAGAACAATTATTCATTCATTTATTGATAGGTTTGACCTAATGTAGGGCAAATAAAAGTGAGACAATACCATTCTAGTTTGGGGATTGATCTGAAAAAGCAAATCTTGCCAGTTTAAAACAAAACAAACATCAATATGTATTAGTTGTCCTCTTAAAAATGCTTTAGTAGTTTTCCACTCAGTGGAATTGTAGAAAGGCAATAACTGAACCTGTGTCTGAACAAGGGAAAATACTGATTATATAAAGCTTTATATCATATGTGGTAGCTACTATAGCATTTCTCTTGTATGACAGTAATCTAGCCTGTAGCATCTACTTTCAGTTTTGAAATTAACCTGTAATTTAGTCTTCACCCCAAATGACAAAAATTCAAATGACTCTGTGGGGTGCCAGAAGATGCACTGTAAACAGGGCTCAGGAAGAGGATAAGGTAGAGTTCCATCAGGATTGGCTCATTTTCACTGTGTCAGTATTATTGTACTGAAATTAACACTTCTTCATTCTATTTTACTTTTTTAGTACAGCTTAAAATCTTAATCTAGATAAAATAGTAATCTGATCTAGGGCAACGTAACATTTGCATAATGGACAGGCTATAATAGGAAATTTGAAAAGACTTTTTTGTGAAAACTGATGTGAATGTAAGAGAAATTTATATTCTCTACAAAGATACTGTTAATTTCACTAGTTATACTTTCTCTCTCTTTCTGACCATGCTTCTTTTTAAATCTATTACATACTCTATTTTTTAAAAAATCTTTAATTTCTTATACCAGATTGTAACACCTTAGTAGATTATGCAGACAGCAGTGCTTTTCATGTGCAATGAGATGCTTTGAACTGAAAGTAGAAGTCCAAAGACCTGCCACCAATACTTTCCTCTGTTTACTTAGTTGCTTTAGGCAAATAAGTCAATCTCTAAATGCCTTAGTTTCTTCATTTCTTTAAAAATAAAGAAGGTGGCAAGTAGAATTGGATTCTATAATATCTATAGCTCGTCTAAGGTCTCACATATTTCTCAAGCTGCCTTTTTTCTTTGAAAGGAAAAACGATACTTTTTAAGCACCCACAAAATATATTTCTACATTCTTGTCTAAGAAACTGACTGAAATGAAAATAACTTTTTTTTTAACTTATTGCCATGTAAAACAAATACTTTGACTTTATAACTGGAAATAATATATTCTTATGACAACTTATTACATATTTATTTTATTTAAAATAAAATCAGAGAATGCCTTCTGTCTATTTTGACCTTTCTTTCTTCCTAAGTACCTTTAAGCATAATAATAAAAGATAAAGCAAGGAAATAAATAATAAAAATAATAAAAGGTAAAGCAAGGAAAATAGTGAAGTTTAGTTTACATTTTGATTGATCTCTGTGCATCTCTAAACTTATTGAGAGCTAAACTGAATTTCAATATACCTTATTTATTTATTTTAATTTCCCCCCCCAAGGGATGACTTGTATGCTGCTCTTCAAGCTACCATTGACTGCTATGAAAAGTATAAAATATTACCAAGGATTCATGATGTCTTATGTAAACTCATAGAGAAAGGCGAGACAGATCTAATCCAGAAAGGTAAGTTTCCTAAACATATTAGTGTAGTTGGATTTTTTTTCTTGCTTGCTTGCTTAATTTGAACGTGAAGAGAAAATTTAACAGAAGACAAGCACATTCAGAGATGCTTTGTGGCATTTCAGAATTGAAAAGAAATGTATCAGGTAGATTTTAAATATTGTAAATGTCCCTTGATTTTCGATAAATGTTTCTTTTAGAAAAATTATCCCCTATTATTTATTGTGTTCGACTTCTTGGCACTCTGCCTTTATGAAGATTTTTATTTAACCTTATCCTCACCATTTCTCTTTGAAGTTAGTCTTAGGTACTTGATGTTATATATGAATACTTTTAGATAAGGAATATGACAGAAAATTGGTTGGTAAAGCTATGTTCTTGAAGTTATTCTTGATATTCTTTTTTTTTTTCCTAAGTTGTAGATGGACACAGTACCTTTATTTTATTTTTATGTGGTGCTGAGGATCGAACCCAGTGCCTTCCACATGAGAGGCAAGCAGTCTTCCACTGAGCTACAGCCCAGCCCCTTATACTTGTTTTTAAGATAAAGGTTTTTAAAAATTTATCCAGATCTTCATATGATACTGTGTTTTAATTTTTTTCTTCTAATACATATTTTTTTCTTTCCTCCTATCTAGCAATGGACTTTGTGAGCCAAGAACAAGGTGAAATGACGATGCTCTATGATCTCTTCTTTGCTTTCCTACAAACAGGAAATTACAAAGAGGCCAAGAAGATCATTGAGGTGTGATTTTAACTACAGTATTCTAATTGTACAGCTATTTAGACTCTTAATTAGAATACATTTAAAATTTTTAACCTTTAATTACACTTGTTCTGATTCATGTTAATAGAATTCAGTGCCAATAATGGGGTGGGGGGGAATCGGCCAGCTTCCTTATTGTATATAATTACAGTTCAGAAAAGGCAGTCTGGTTGTATATTGAATTTGTTTCCTCACTTTGTTAAATTCACTATTATATATCAAAATGATATTTGCATATTAAATCTTGGATTGTGGAACAATTAAATTAAACTGGCATTCCTGGGTGTAAAGTTGCTAATCCTCTTTGCCAAAGAATTCTTTGTTCTTAAAAGCAGTAGAATTTAATTTGCTGCAGACCATGCTCAGATTTATTTGTAATGCTTGTCTACAAGTTAATCAGCCAAACAAGTGCTGTCTGCAACTGTTTGGCATTTAATTTAAATTTTCTTTTTCTTTCCTCGCTATGGTAAGCAGCTTATGGGAAATGGTAGGTGACAAACCTGGCCTATTTAGGATTAGTATATTTTATCTAGGCTTTACTGAAATTTTTGTTACTGGAATTGATAAGGCAAAGGGCAGCTATAAAGTCCATCCAAATTGTGATTAATTTCACCATTAAACAAGTCTTTGTCCAGTAAGAAAATAAAGCATTCTACAGAAGGTAGACCCATTGCTTTAAGAAAAATTAACTTCATGATATTAAAACTGTTCATTTACAACTACAAAAGTAATCACATTTCTTTGAAATCATACTTTGCTTTTACTCCATGTCCTTTTCCAGAAATGTCAATGGTAGGCAGGACACAAAGGTGGTATTTGGCCTCCTTGTGTATATGAATGACTCCTTATCCTGAAACTCGAGTATAGGCTTACAATCCAGTTTTCTCTTAATGTTTCTCTTAATGTTTTTCGAAGAAGAGAAAAGTCTAATGTGGAAAAAGAAGACTGTAAAATTAATTCAGAACTTCTCTTTCTCTGTCCTACGATTCAGATCTGCCCACCTGTCAGTATCTTAGTGCTTCTTTAGTAGTACATTTGTATTTTCTAGAAAATGGCATAAATTCTTCCATTGCAAGTATGCAATGAATCTAAAATGAGAGTAGTTGTCTGCTTCTTGATTTACCACACTGTATGCGTGGTCTTAGTATTAGCAGGTCACTGATCAGAGTAGAAATGGAGCTTGGATTTTCAGATAATAGCAATGAAAGATTTCTGCAGGAGGAAAGTATGTTCCTTTCTCTGTGTAATAAGCAAGATATAATAGAAAAAGCCACAGGCATTGGAGTAGTCCTCCTTTTACCATCTACTTGCTTGCATGATAATGGACAAGTTACTAAACCTTTCTAAGCTTCCTCATCTGTAAAAGGGAATATATGTCTTTAAGATTCAATCACATAATGTATGTAAAGCAGCATGCATGTTTTCTGGATTATGGTAAGTGATCAATAATATTAATTCTCTTTGCCCCTTGAAGGTGGGGATTGTGTTGTCTTCTTTTCCCCACATAATTTTCCTTAGCCTAAAGTACGTGCTTTCACACAAATTGTCAGAAGACTGTCTCTTAATTACTTTAGAGCTTTGCTAGTATGCATCATTTAGGAATAACTGTCTACTGACAACAGAATTTTCAGAGTGGATTGTACAAAATTGTTTAAAGGATGAAGAATAACTGTACAGCCCCACTGTAATAACCAAAGATAAGATAGCAAGATGTGTAATATATTAGAATATCCTGAAGGGTTTTTTCTGGGATTTTAAATAATGATTCATTGAGGATGAATTAAGGTGGGAATTTGCTTTTTTGCCATTAAAATTCAAGATATAAAGTTATCTAAGGATTATTGAAAATATAAAATGTAATGAAAATTAATGACCTCAGACTGTAGAAGCAATATGAAAGAATTCTGTAAGTATTGAGTAACATTCTTATCATTCCTCCAAAAGTAATAGGGTCTTATCAGTGGGTAGATTTCTGTGCAGTTGAATTTTCCAAAGTTTTTTTGTATTTGAAGCACTATGGGTGATGAGATAAGCCAGACCTAAAAATGCATACATTAAATGATTTCTGTGTTTAGATAGATAGGACCTGTTTTGTTTTCAGAATGAGTTTGTGTGTGTGTGTGTGTGTGTGTGTGTGTGTGTGTCTATACATATATACACATATATATATTTACATATCATGTATTATAGATAATACATTTAACATTTTGTTTCTACACATAGATTATTATAGAAGAGTGGAAATAGCTAATTTTAAAATATGTATTCTGTATTTTCTGAGTTTTCCACAATGAGCATATTTACCTTTACATTTAGAAAAATTATTATTGTCTTCCAAAAGGAAAGAGTAAGAGAAGAAAACAAATCAGGTTAAACCCAGATCAACTCTCAAGTAGCTAATATGAAACTCCTTGTATAAACTCCTTTAGTATATAAAGATAACTGCTGTGTAAGACTGAGAAGTATAAATAGTTCTGAGAGTTCATGAAAGGAACTTATTCCCTGTGTAGGAAGTAGGGAAGACTTCTGGAGGAAGTGGGTTTTGGTGGATATGGTTAGTTCTTTAACATTCATGCTTTTAAAGGGGATGAGAAGCATGTTAGAGTTAAAGAGAAGAAGTAGAAAAGGGGGATCTCCAGTTCACTCATTCTGGGTATAAGATTTGTTGAGAAATATCTTGGAAAGATAGATAGTTTGAAGATTTTAGAGACTCTTCAATATTAGAATAAGGAAATTAGAGTTAATTCAGAAAACAATGGACTGTAAGCAGTGTTAAATTTTTTTTATACCATCAGAACGTTATCATCTAGATTAATGGGGGCTTTTGGCAGTGAGATTAATAAAGATCTGAGTTAGGACAGTGGTTGTAGAAGGTTTTAAGATTCTTGTGTGTTTGTTTGTTTTTTACAGTGGAATGCATTTTGATATATTTTACACAAATGGAGTACAACTTCTCATTAAAATTCTTTACTTAGTCATCCCAAATGATATGTAGTAATTGAAGTACAGTCATCTTAGTGAACAGAAGGTGGGGTGAATTAATAGAGGCATAAGACAAACTAAGCTCTGATTCAGATCCAGTATAGCCTCTTCTATCATGAAGATTGAGATGAGGCATTGGCAGATTTCACTTGAAACTTCCTGAATGCAATTCTTTAACAATAAGGCAGTTTAGCATTTGAGCTGCTTCCCAGTTTGACCATTTCCTCTCTCCCTCTTTTTTTCCTTCCCTCTTTCTGTTCATTCCTCTCTTTTGCCCTCCCTTACTTTAACAAATAATTATTGATCATGTCATATTGGCTACGTAAAAGACCATCCTTAAAAAATAAATTATAAAATTCAGTGTGTGCCAGGTGTGGTGGCACACATCTGTAATCTCAGTGGGTCTCGAGGCTAAGGCAGGAGGATCATGGGTTCAAAGCCAGCCTTAGCAATTTAGCAACTAGGGAGACCCTGACTCAAAATAAAATATTTATTTAATAAAGGGTTGGTACTTAATCAGTGATTAAGTACCCCTGGGTTCAATCCCCAGTAAACCCTCCTCCCTTTTGACCAAAAGGCAGTAGTTGTATGCTAGGAATAGAGCTCAGTGGCAGAGCACTTGGCTAGGATGATTGAGGCCCTAGGTTCAATCCCCAGTACCACACACACAAAGCAATAGTTGCTATAAAATAAAATGTTGTAGAAAAGATCTATTTCAGTCTATGTTTTTCCAAGGTAATACTCTTTGGAAGGAGAACTGCAAGATTAATTGGGCTAGGTACAGTGGCACATTCCTTAAATCCTAGTAATGTGGGAGGCTAAGGCAGGAGGATCTCAGATTCAAGGCCAGCCTCATCAAATTAGTAAGAGTCTAAGCAACTTAATTAGATCCTGTCTGAGAATAAAAATAAAAAGGGATGGGGATGTCACTTAGTACATTATTAAACACTTAACAAATATAAGTTTGATTCCCTTAATTTTTCTTTTTAAATTTTATTATTATTACTTTTACAGTTCCGCTTAGGTTGCTGAGTCTGACCTCAAACATGATCTTCCTGCCTCAATCTCCTGAGTTGCCTGGATTACAGGCATGCACAACCACACCCAGCTCTATATGGCATATATAACATTGTTTCCTTTTTTTTTTTTTTTTTTTTGTAGTTGTAGATGGACAGAATACCTTTATTTTGTTGGTTTATTTTTGTGTGATGCTGAGGATCGAACCCAGTGCCTCACACATGCTAGGCAAGTGCTTTGCCTCTGAACTATGGCCCCAGCCCCGAAGTCAACCCTTTTGTCTCTTCTGCAGACTCATCTTCTGGGAACTATCTAGTTCTTTCCAGCATTCTTATGGCACATTCTGGAATTCATTATGTATGCCGTTGAGGAAATGTTTACAAATGAGTTTTATAAACTTATATGAGTATATCAGATACAATTTATTAAATATATTCTATAGCTCTCCAATTATGATCATTTTTTACACACACCCCCCCATGGAAACAAGTAGAATTATACATCTTATTATTTAAAATATGTCAAGTATAAAGACTGATTGTTAATGCCATTGCTCATTTAGTCTTTTTTGTGTTTTTCTGTACTTTTGTTCAATGCATAATTCACTTGGCTAGTATGATGGAGGCCCTAGTTTCAATCCCCAGCACCACAGTTTATATACAGTTGAAATGAGTTGAATCATGTATCTTACCTAATACTTTCTTCACCTGTCAACACTGCTTCTCAATTCCCCTCCAGTGAACTCCTCTAATGTCGTAACTCCTCTCATTTTTTGGGGGTGGGAGGACGGTATGGGGATTGAACTCCGGACCCTCAACCACTGAGCCACATCCTAGTCCTATTTTGTATTTTATTTAGACACAGAGTCTCACTGAGTTGCTTAGCGCCTCGCTTTTGCTGAGGCTGGCTTTGAACTCGTGATCCTCCTTCCTAAGTCTCCCGAGCAGCTGGTATTAATAGGCGTGCGCCACCGCACCTAACTAATCATTATTTTTAATGGTCACATCATCCACTATAAATGAAATAATGTTTATTTGTCCCTTTCTTCTTTGAGGAAAATTTTCATTGTAATTAGAAATAATCATGATTCATATCTTTATTAACTACAGTTATACTTGGTTTTCAGATTATTTACTTTAGATCATTTCTCAGGACTGGGTCAACTGCCCCTACCATTTTCAAAGTGCCTGATAGATAAAGACAGAAGTGCTAATGTCTTTGGAGGTGAGGCCTCCTTTGTGGTTCACGGGAGAAAAAATTTGAGTTGTTAGTCAAACGCTCCTTTTGCTAGAAACTCTGGTAAAATAAAATGACATTTCTCTCTAAACAAACAAAAATAACTTCAGTACTTTAATTGTATTTTAAAGTACTTTAGTCACCTCCCAGGAAGGGAATGTTGCTGACTATTAAGATAAAGTGACACTTATTGAATATTTCAGTTTGTATTTAAAGACTGGACATTAAATCCAGGGATACATGATGTACATAAGATACAAAGTTAAATAATAGTATGAAATGTTAAATAACTGTATCAAAGGCATCTTTAAGGAAATATGTCACTTAATTTATCTCTTACTGAATGCCTGTCATATGCCAGGCACTGCTAGTTATCAGTGCAGTCCAGAGATGAGAAAGATCCTGCTTTAAATGTAACCAGCTTTTCTTAATGCAAACTCTTCCCCTGGGGCTCAAACCTAAATTACCAGGTGAACAGTATAACTAATAATGGTAATTCTTTTATGCTTCACAAATAGTTTTAATGTACATCTTTATATTAGCCTCACAGAACTACTTTTAGAAGTAACTAGGGCAAAGCTTTAAGGACCAAATATGGGCTGTGGAGCTTCTTTATTAGTAGTGCCGTGGAGTTTGAAATCAGGCCCTGATTTCCCATTTTCTGTCATTTCTCCTGTTTCATCCCTACCTCCGTGACCTCCCAATACCTCATTATCTGAACTATCAAAACAATTTACCTTTCTCTTTTTCAAGTTAAACTTTCTGTCTCATCTAATTTTCTCCCCGCTTCCACCCTGTAGCCAGAGTAAATTTGCAGTCTTCTCAGTGGAGGAAATACTCTCTGTTCATGGCTTTTGGGTTAAGACCAAAAGTTGGGGGCTGAGGTTGTGGCTCAGTTGGTAGAGTGCTTGCCTAGCATGTGTGAGGCAGTGGGTTTGATTCTCAGTACCACATATAAGTAAATAAATAAAGGTCAATCAACAACAAAAAAAATTAAAAAAAAAAAAAAAAAGTCCAAAAGTTGGTATTCTAGTGGTTTTCCAATCTTTGTTACTCTCCTCTTTGTTCTTCACTCTACCAGATTCAGGGCTTTTATCCCAATTTGCCTTCCTTAATAGGCCAGGATGGATCCCATATGTACAGAGTACAGAGTAGAGATTAGAGCTAGTTTTTCCTACCCTGACTTTCAGAATTTCAAGTTGTGTCACTTCTCATGCAAATTCAAATCCCTATCCCATGAGTTAGTTTACTGTCTCCTCTGTAATACCCAGGGAAACGAATCATGTTTAGTTTATGATGCACTGTTTCCTTGACTCCATCAGCCATATTTTCCTCCTTATTAGACATAATATTCAAATCTGTACTGAAGATTTTCGAGAGAGGTATAATTGCTAAAATGCATAGTAAGTGCTACGATACCTCTCTCTTTCCTTGCTCTTTCTTACCTATGATGGCAAATAGTTGAGCTGGATTCTTGTGTTTGCTCTTGGAAAACCTGTGCATGATTTTTTCTTCTTACTCTGCAGGACATGAGGCTAGAGTGGGAATTTTGTTGACGTTATTGTTTTCCATTTTTCACTTAAATTATATGATCAAGAAAACTCAAAAGTATGTGAAAATTTTCAGTCACATTTAAGATGATCTTTCTTTAGATTGAAGTACAGTGGGAAAAAAATTCTTCATTTCTTTTTACTTTAAAAGTAATAATTGTTTGATGATCTGTTTTTACTGATCTACATAGAAGCTTGTTATGATACCAGCAGATTTAAATCAGAATAATGTAATGAAACTAGTATAATAGGTTACTTTTTTGTGCTGATCAGTAAACGCAGAGATGTGTTTTGAAGCACAGTAACTCAGGTACAAACAAACATGCCAGTTTTTCTATTATAATAATTATTTATCTTTATGAATTAAATAAATTTTATGTAGCAAAATACAGAAAGAATTATATAACTGAGTTCATTGTTTTAATTAACATTAACTGGCTTTTAATGTTATATTTCACATCCCAATTAGAATTCTGTTCTTCTCTTCTCCATGTTTTTATTACATTTTCTATTTCTGCTTTCAACTTGGAGTGTTTAAAATTCAATAAGATGTTAAGAGATAAGCCAGAAATGTTGACTATTACAGCAGCCTAGGAGATTTAGTTAATCTGACCTAGATGTTCTTTTGAGGATTGAGATTTATATGTGAAAACAGTTCTCAATTTCAAAATGAAACATAGGAAGATCTGCTGTATAAGTCAGCTGTCCTGCTGGTGACAGGCAGATTAATCAGCCACAAACAGGAAAAGTTTACCTTGACAAGTTGTGCTATTTAGATCTTTGGCATTTGGATCAGAACTGATATTGAAAGTTGTAAGTGAATGTAGCCCTTGCATTTTGCCGTGTTCTAAAGAGGATTATTTGCTAGTTTTTCAAGGGCTTTTTGTATACATTGACGTTGGTTTCATTTTCATTTTGTAATGCATGTGAAGCAAAACAGATGTGAGGAAAGTCTTGAATAGAAATTGTGTCTGAATATGATATTAATGATATTTAAGAATATATTTCAATGGTTAATTTATTATTTATTTTTTTTATATCCCAGAATGTGGATATTTGCACCAATAGAATGAGAACACTTAACCCAACTTATACTGTATTCATTTTCCCATCTTTCTGCCAAAGCTGTAAGATGTTAGTTCTGCCTCAGTTTTTAATTTAACATTGTATAATGTTATTTTGTAAAATTAAAAATAATGGGAAGCAGGTTGGGGTTGTGGCTCAGTGGTAGAGTGCTTGCCTAGCATATGTGAGGCCCTGGGTTCAATCCTCAGCACCACATATAAATAAATAAATAAGCACCACATATAAATAAATAAATAAGCAAGTAAGTAAATAAATAGTGTTCATCTACAACTAAAAAATTTCAAAAAATAATGGGAAGCCAGTCATGTTGGCACATGTGTGAAGTCCCAGCTACTCAGGAGGTTGAGATAGGAGAATTACTTGAGCTTAGGAGTTCAAGGGCAGCCTAGGTAACATGGTGAGATCTCTGTCTTTAAAATCATAATATAATTATGGAGACTTACGAGTAAGAGATCAGGGATACCTGGTTACAGCAACAAAGCCAAGTAGAGAAAGCAAGAAAGGTCCCTCCTCTAGAGTAGAGCAGCCAATGCTGATGAGTTTGTGGTTGTCTTATCATAGCGTTGTGATGGAAATGCAGTGTTTAATGGTGAAACCTTCTAAGAGATGCTGAAAATACTAGAGGCAGAAGGACAAATCCTGGGAATTATGTTGACATAGTTTTTCTTTTTATCCATAATACAACATTGTGAAATAAATTCCTGAAGCCAAGAGTTATTGACTAAATAATTTGTAATTGAGGATATAACACATGTTTAAATTTTTGAAGCAAATTTAGAGACAGGGTCTCACTGAGTTGCTTAGCACCTCACTTTTGCTGAGGCTGGCTTTGAACTTGGGATTCTCCTGTCTCAGCCTCCTGAGCCACTGGGATTACAAGCGTGCACCACTGCACCTGGCCATCAATTCTTTTTGAACTAAAGAAAAGTATAACCATTTTCTTTATTAAAGATTTTTGGAATGAATATTGACCAGCAAGCCAGCATTTTCAAATAACCTGAATCTTTTAGATACAAGTTAAATATAGGTCACATTTTATGCTCTGTTTTAATCCTTATTGTAGGTCTTTGATAACTGTGGAATTACATTTATAGGTTTATTTTAGTATACTCTCTTTGAGGAAAAATATAATTTTTAACTAAAGCTTACCTGTGTGATATGATTATTTTATTTTTCAGACACCAGGCATTAGAGCTCGACCTACAAGACTTCAGTGGTTTTGTGATAGATGTATTACTAGTAATCAGGTTTGTCTTTAATTTCTGATATCTGAGTTACTTAAAACTGAGAAGAAAGCATATGTATTACATGTCATATGACCGTTTGGGAATTTCCAGCAATAGAGCGTTGTGGAAGTGGTATTAACTTGGTTATTCTTCAAATAAGTGATAGCTCATTTGTTTCTGCAGTTAACCTGGGCCCTGAAGATTTTAACTTGCTTTGTCTCAGTTGCTTTGAGCAGGCTGACTTTACCTGGCAATTTAACCTGCTTTAGTCCTTAGTGATTGGAGAAGTTACCTAACAGAACCCAATGGGATTTCTGCTTTCCTTACCCTGCAGTGCAAGTATCTGTTCACATTGTACCAAGTAAAAGCCACAGGAGTGTAATGTGTGGATAGAGGAATATTTTCATTAACTCACAGTATGCTTGAATTCTCTATACCCTGTTCTCTGCCCCAGACATCTTTAATTCTCCAAAATGTACCTTGATGAAAATTCTCTTATTTTGTGTTCTTGACTCCAGAGGGTCCAATAGCCCTTTAACTTTAAAGAAAAAAAAATTTTAAATTGTGGTAAAATATAAATATAACAACATTGTTTTAACCATTTTTAACTGTACAATTCAGTGACATTAAGTACATTCATATGGTTGTACTCAACCCTTTAGATTTTTAAGTGAAGTTAATCTGCCCCATGCATAAAGCTAATTTGGATTATTCAACTGCTCTCTGTCAACTGTAAAATGCATCTTTTACCCAATATAAATCTACCTGTTCATCTTATTTTTAAGGTTGAAGCTCTGGAAAAATTAGTGGAGCTGACACAAAAGCTATTTGAGTGCGATAGAGACCAGATGTACTTCAATCTGCTCAAACTGTACAGTAAGTGATTTCACTATTTCTCGTGTTTTCAGTTATTTAGTATGTTGAAGGCATTGGCAGGAAGGGGGAGTATCAAGCTTTGAGGAAACTCCAGGGATTGACAAATATGGAGTTTTCAACAGAGGCTAGGTTGAACTTTTTCACAGTATGTTACATTGTATTATTGGATATTGTGTAATCTTTATAATTTCTGACATTGATACTGGACTAATGAAAAGGTGAAATCTTCATCCTCAATTGTTCTCTTCTTGTGTTCCTAGAGCCCAGAACTGTGGGTGACTCATGTTCCATGCTGTTAAGGACTTACCAAACTCACCCATGCCAAACTGGCCTAATTCCCTTCCCACCCAACCTTCTCTCTTTATGTAATGGGAGACTAAAGTTAAGGTATAAAAAAGAAGAGGGCTTCTTTTGGTATTTTTTCATTCTTTAAAATGAAAGTGTCCTCACAAAAAGGAACCAAGAAACATGATGTAGCCAAGATACCACTAGGAATGTGTGATCAGGGTTAAAAGGTACCTTCAATGTTGATTTTTAAACTGATACTACTTCTTTTTTAGTGTTTTTCACCTTTTAAATAGAATTTATAGGAGACCATTGGTTTGGACTGAGCTCCTTTTGCACCAGGCCCAACAGACCAAATCAAAATGTAGTTACTCGTGCTGAAGGTCTACACAACCAAATCCAACCTTTCCAGAACTCAGGAGACCTGAGAAAAAGATGATAGCCAAATCCCCAAACAGGCCAGTTTTAGCTGACAAGAAGGTCCCCTCTACTTCAAATTTACAAGAAAAGAACTTTTGAAACAACCATTCTACTTTTTATTTTTTCCTTCAGCCCTCTTTTGTCTATAAAGTTAAACTCCTCTGCTCAGCCTATTGGAATACTTATTCTATTTTATACGATGAGGGTTTGCCCGGTTTTATCATGGGAGATAAAAGCCAAGTAAGATCTTTAAATTGAAATAGAAGAGAAAATAAAATCTTCATCAGAACCATAGAATTTTGTTTTTTGGTACCAGGAATTAACCCCAGGGTGCTTTACCACTGAGCTATAATTCCCAGCCCTTTTTATATTAATTTTTTTATTTTGAGACAGTATCTTGCCAAGTTGCTGAGGCTGGTCTCAAGCTTGCAATTCTCTGGCCTCGGCCTTCTGAATCCCTGGGGTTACAAGTGTATACCACCATACCTGGCTTAATGGGACATTTTGAGGTGAAACTAATCCTTCTTTTCATTTAAATCCTGAAGTAGATGTATCAGTCACTCACTTTAGTACTCATCAACATATTCATGTGTATAGATCCTTTTGCAGAAAGATGCATATCTATTTACACACTTAATGTGTAATTTTTTTTTTTTTTTTTTGCGGCAGGGAGGATACCAGGGATTGAATTCAGGGGCACTTGGCCCCTGAGCCACATCCCCAGGCGTATTTTACAGATACTGAGTTGCATAGCGCCCTGCTTTTACTGAGGCTGGCTTTGAACTCACGATCTTCCTGTCTCAGCCTCCTGAGCCACTGAGATTACAAGCATGCACCACCATGCCCACTGCCAAAATGGTTTCTTTAAAATTATATTTTTTTAAATATTTATTTTTTAGCTTTTTAGATGGACACAATATTTTATTCTTATGTGGTGCTGAGGATCGAACCTAGTGCCTCACGCATGCCAGGCGAGCGTGCTACTACTTGAGCCATATCTCCAGCCCCTAAAATGATATTTTTTACTCAGTTATATTTTATAAGCATTTTTATTAATCATCTACAAACAACTAATATACTGAATAGATATGCTAGAACTTAGTCAATCAGTCCCCTTTTGCTTGGCATGTGAATAAATTTCAGTTTTCCATGTTATAAAACAATAGCACATTACTCATCTATGTGTTTATATCGTTGTTTATACCCTTAATTGTTTCTGTATGGCTAAATTCTTAGTATATATACTTAAGGGTAAGAAGTGAATGTGATTTCTGAAAATTTTGACTTCTTTTACCAAATATTGCCCTCATATATTTATACCACTATACACATTTGGGAGTTTTACCGTCCCTTTTTATCATTGGAAGCTTTATCTTACTTCTTGATGATTTAAATAAAATATGACTTACTTTAAAATGAACATTACAATTTTTGGTTGATTCGAAGCACACACTTTACATTGAAGCCAAAGTTTTAAGAATTACAATGGTGATATAATGTAACATAGGTGAATGTGTAAAATAAAAAGCTTGTTTTAGACTCTTAGGATGCTAATTCACTTTTCCACCCATTTCTGTTTCATTTTAAAGAATTATCTTATGGTTAAATTTGTAATTTATGCAAACTTTTTTAAAAAATCCAATATACTGATTTTTATATTCAGATGTAACAACCCTGAAGATATAAAGTTAGTGCTCCCCTGGGAAAGTGGGGTGTTAGAATGTGAGGTGAGGCAAGAGTCCTGGGCAGGCCCAGGGGCGGCAGACCACACATACAAATTTTTACTCAGTTGAGTTTTTATTGTTGCTAAAACAAACAAAACAAAGAAAAAAGAAAATTCCCTCGAGGAATAGGCAGTCTCTGAGTTATCAAATCATTTTCTTCTCCTTGATTCCTCCTATCTGTTCTGTTAGATACGTGCCTCCAGTTTTTTCTTGCTCTGAATAGGAGCCAGTGGTCAAAGGAGCTCATCGGGAATCTGTTTTAGGAAACCTTACTGGGAAGTATACTTTTCAACCCTGTTTTTATGCTTCCCACCTTCTGTATTGCCATAAGTAGATTATCTGGTTGTAATAGCCCTTATCCTTTTCTTTCTGAAGAAAAAGCAAACTCCTCTTTTGTAGCCCCTTATTTGTTTTGCCCTCTGACTTGGATTACAACCTAAATATTGTTACATGGACACAGTATATTAGAAAAGCTATACATGGTATGGAATAATATATAAAATGTATTATTATACTTGAAAAATTAATATTTTCCTGAAAAAATAATTTGTTTGACCTACGAAAATATTTTATGAGCTGTTCTTTTTCATGTTATGATTTTAGCCTCTGAAAGGGGTTGTGTCAGTTACTTGAAGTATTTGTTTTTCTTTTTCTTTTCTGATATTGAAGATCAAATCCAGGGCCTCATGCATACTAGGCAAGCACTGTCCACTGAGCTTCTTCCCCTGTCCTTGGGACTTGGGAGTATTTGTTGAAAAGCAACTTTCCTTTATTTTAAAATAGTGCCTTTTGTACCTTTTTTTTTTTTTTTGCAGGGGGTGCTGGGGATTGAACCCAGGGCCTTATGCATGTGAGGCAAGCACTCTACCAACTAAGCTATATCCCCAGCCATGTACTATTTTAAATAGTGCCTTTTGTACTATTTTTGTATACACACTCGATTTTGTTGTGAACTACTTACTACCTATTACAGAAACATGCACAAAACAAAGATAGAGCTCAGTCATTTACACAGCCAACAACTCACGAAACTATGTCAGTCTTTAACATTTTCTTATGATCTAAGTTCTTTAATTTATTCTTTGCATATACAAAATAAAGATGAGTTTATTCTTTGTATACATAAAGTACTCCATTCAAAAATACAGCTGCCTTAACACTTTGCTTTAAGAATTCTTTAAATCTGCTGGGTGCATTGGTGCATACCTGTAATTCCACTGTTTCTGGAGGCTGAGGCAAGAAGATTACAAGTTCAAAGCCAGCCTCAGCAATTGTGAGGTGCTAAGCAACTCAGTGAGACCCTATCTCTAAATAAAATACAAAATGGGGCTGGGTTGAGTGTCCTGAGTTCAATCCCTGGTACCACACTCCCCTACCACCCCCCAAAATGTCTTTAAATCTATTTTTTGAAAATGTATGACCTCAGCATTTATTCTACCTCAGAGTTATTTTTATGTTATTTCATCAAATATGTATAGCCATTGACATTTATTTTCACACTGGGCAGTCTTTTCCCCCCTCTATTATTACACTAGTAAAATGAATATGTTCGTAAGTATTAAAGATTGAATGCTAATAGCTAACAGTGAAAATGCCATTGTGTTCACTTGCAGCTCCAAACTCCCTGCCTCAGAGGTAACTTTTGTCAATTGTCCATCCTTCCAGTTCCCTCTCTCTACATTTAATTTATATTCATAAATTTACTTACATATGCATCTATTATGTTAATTATTTTACATTGAGATTGTTTTGCACTTTACATTTTTTATATCCAACAGACTTCTTTTACTTAATGATATGAAATAAATTCATAAGAATGGACAAATACTTGCTTATTCTTCTATTAATTACTAACTTATGTACAGATGTCCTTGAAACAACCAAAGTTGACAAGTGATTTTTTTTTTAATGAATTCATGGATTTTTAAAATATATACATCTGTGTTTTCGTTATTACCTCCCTCTCGCCTCCCATGTACTGGGGAATGATCCTAGAGGCACTCAACCCTAAGTTGCCCAGACTAGCCTTAAACTTGTGATCTTCCTGTCTTAACCTCCAGAGTTACTAGAATTAAAGTGTGCTCCATCACACCCAGTATAGTCATTATTCTTTTTAGTCTTCAAATTATGTCATTTTTGGACAGTGGGAACCCCTTCCACTGGTTCCTATGTTGTCTGATGCATATCGCATTAGTCTTTGATAGTTCTTTCACTGTCCAGGCTTTTGTTTCATAATTCCCATCTCCAGACCTGGAATCTTTATTTTATGGGGAATGATACTTAGAAAAATGTAGTTTGCAGTTTACGTATGACCCAGGGAAATTTTCCTACTCATATTTTTACCTTTTTCTTTATTGCTGATTTCTGATTTCTAATGGAATCTAAGTATATTTTGCTTTTTCTCAGAATTTTTTATTTCTAGGAGTCATTAGTTATCAAAAAGCTTAGGGTTTTTCTGTTTTTTTATCCCGAGGGTGGGGAGGTCCTAGGAAATTTTTATTTGTTTTGGCGTTTTTTAATAATTCCTCTAATAGACTATGGATCACATATATTCATGTTTTCTGAAGTGTTTGTGTTCCAGCGCAAACCCCTTCATAAAGCTGGTCCCTGTCAGAAAAGCTTTTTAAAAAGACATCTAAAACAGTGTATTTCCTTTGATTTTGCTGTTTGTGAAAACTGGGTCACCACCTAAGAGGAACCATGTTTTTCAGTGTGAAAGAATTTGTGTATGTCCTTTCCAACAGACTTCTTGTCTAGTCTTGGGGCTGGGGTTGTGGCTCAGTGGTAGAGCGCTCGCCTAGCACGTGTGAGGCCCTGGGTTTGATCCTCAGCACCACATAAAAATAAATAAATAAAATAAAATTATAAAATTAAAAAAATATAGTCTTGATTGCATTACCTATTGAGATAAGATATCTAAGAAAACATATCACACGCTATCAGAGATTCTTCATGGCAATAGAAGAGGAGACAGTTTGTCTCAGCTAAGTAAAAAGGGTTTATAGATTTGTCATTTGTAAAGCAAAGTCATTCATTTGAATGCTTTCAGTCATTTCAGATCCACAATTGTGAACTAGATATTGAACATGTGTTTACCATATTTACAAACACCAAAGGGCATGGTTGAATTATTACTTGTTTCTGATATGGATTTTGGCAATGGTCAATTCCTCAGTTACTATAAAAACAAACTTTTTATCAACATAATTTTCAGTCTTTAATAAAAACAAGGGATCTTAACAGGTAAGATTGTTTTAGTGATTTGTAATTCAAAAGGTTCAGAAATGTATACAGAAAAAAGTCCTTGCTTTTGGTCCACAATCACTTTTGGTTCGTCTCCGTAAAGGCAGTATTTGGAATAAATTCAGAACAAGTTCTGAAGATTTTCATGAATTCTGTTTAAGATCTTTATTATTTTCTGTTTAATCAAATTCTGCAGAAGCAAATGGTGACTGGCAAAGAGCTGATGCTGCCTGGAATAAAATGCAAGAAGAAAATGTTATTCCTCGTGAGAAGACATTAAGATTATTAGCAGAAATCCTTAAAAACAGTAACCAGGAAGTTCCATTTGATGTTCCTGAGGTAATTTGCTTTTAGCATCAGCTTTTATACCAAAAAGATAACTGTAGTTACAGTTTTTGCTTTACCGAATAATTTTGTTTTAAAGATGTGGTATGAAGATGATAAACATTCCCTGACTAATTCTTCATCACCCTCACCTGTGGAAACTAATATAGAGAAAGATTTGTTGAACTCCTGCCGATTGAAGAGGAACAGAGGTAAACATAACCACTGCAATCTTGTTTCTACTAACAGCATGACGTCTAAGCCCAGTGAGCTAGAGGTAGTCTAGGTCAGGGATAGAACTTTTATATATTATTTTTCTCATTTGGACACAATTGGGAGAACTTAAGGTTTGTTGTTGTTATTGTTTTTTTTTTTGGTTTTTGTTTTTTTTATGGAGTATTTTTTGTTCTGCTTTTTTTTTTTTTTTTTTTTTGCATTGCTGAGGGTCAAATCCAGGGTCTTGCTCAAGGTAAGCAGGAGCTCTGTCACTGAGCCACACCCCAGCCCTAGGAGAATTTAAGTATTGATTGAGTAGTGGGTAATACTCAGGAATTGCTCTTATTTTTATTAGATATGATAATGTTATTATACTTTTTAGGCAATGTTCTTGAGATTCACATGAAGTATTGAGGGATTTTAAAAAAAAACAACAAAGATTTCTGTAATCGTTTTTAAGCCTTAAAGAACAAAGAAAGCAAATCTGGCCAAATATTAATAATTATTAAATGTAGGTAATGCAGTTCATGATTCCGTTCTTTATACTTTTCTATAGGTTTGACTTTTTCTTAATAAAAACTGTTGTCAATGTACATTTTTATCAATGATTATAATCATGTGTCCCTAACATGGACATGTTCTGAGAAATGTGGTCTTGGTTGTGCAGACATCATGAGTGTACTCACGCAAACTAAAGATGTCATCAGTGTTCCTAGGCTGTGCAGTGTTGTCAACAAAAATGTTGTCATGTGGTACCTGACTACACTTTGAAAATAACATGGTCACAATTTGGGAGGACAAATATGATTTTTATGTGAAAACGAAAACATAACTAGAGCCTTAACTACCATATTAGCATGTGTTGAAGTGATCAAGCAATCTCTGAAGGTTAAAGTCCTTTTACTTGTTATTTCCCCCCTTTTTCTATTAGTAAACTTTCCTGAAGGCATCTCTATTCATTTAGACTTCTTTATATCCTTTCCAAATTATATATTACTCTTATTTTTGTTAATTTCTTCCCATGGAATGTTTTAATTTCTTCAATTTTGGGGTGGATTTCAAGTATGTTTTGTGATACTCTATTAAAAAAATAAATATAGCAGATTTGGGGTTTGTTTGTTTCATTTTAGTATTGACAGCTTGGGACTCTATTCAGTAGAAAACACTCAATTTAGAAATTCATAGCCCTACTTAGTTTCCTTAACTAGAAATTTGGTGACACTGGCATAATCTTTCTGAAGTAAGAATAAACTAATCATCTAGAGAATATCTGTTATCCAAAGTAAAACATTTTTATTCCTTGAATTTTTTTCCTTTGCTTCTTACTCAGTCTGTCATCCTTGACTCTTTTACCATGTGTCTATTAAAGCTAAATATAAAATTGTCAGTCAATACTATGTAAATATTCTGGTGAAATTTTGATCTGACTAAAATGAGAGTCTGAAACATTCATATATAGCCTTTTAAAAATGTTTTTAAGTGAATACATAAAACTAGTTATCATAATGCAGTTATTCATCAACTAATTTTATTCTGTTAATTCAGAGGTTCTAAATACTTTTTTTAAAGTATCAGGGTTTGAATGCTTAGTAAGATATAAATGCTTTGAAAGTGGAATGTTCATATTAGTATTTTTCTGAAAGTTCTTAAGGGTATATTGTGATTGTCATACCAGTAGCAAAGTTGTGATAATAGTAGAATTCCTTCTTGCTTATCTGTGCGTTTTTGCTTTCTACTTTTGCCAGTGCCCTAGCACATACAAGTATAAAGCAGTTGGTAATTGAATGGCAACAAGGGTTATTCTTTGGAAGGCTTGCTTAAAATTTTATTAACTTGTACCACAGTTAATTTCACTCACCCAAATTGTTCTCCTTAGTTAAGATGCACATAGAAATATGTCATCCCTGGTTTCCCTTTTTTTCCTTCCAGTTTAACATGAAGAGAGAAGTAAGTTTTTGACACTGCCACTTCAGTTTAGTTAAGGAAATAATGCACACACTCCTGGCTTGTACATAAAAGCATTATAGTTTTTGCCTGTTTAGAAACCTTAGATAGCATAGAATGTTCTTCTGAGCATGAGCATCTTATCCATTCCTCGATTCCATGTTCTCTGTGTCTTTATGTTGAGCCTTATGTGCATAGAAGGCCGTACCTGATAGTTGAGTTATGCTCTCCCTCTATTTTGATGTGTTTATATACACAAGGGAATGGATTGTAGTTTCAGTTGGCTGTTTATAGCCAGGCAATTTTATTTCAGAAAAGTAAGTGACTGAAAAGTGTAGTTACTTCTCTTTTGGTAACATCTTTTCATTCACTGACAGTTATTGTGAACAAGTGAAATAAAACTGTTAATCAGTCAAACAAATGTTGCCTAGTTTACTTGTTAGATATCTGTATATTTGAAAATTGTATGTTTTTGTATAAGTCCTGTCGTAGCCAAATAATTTGATCTCCTAATTTTAGAATTATAGGCTATATTCACTTTAATGCTATTGTGCTGAAATGTTAACCATTGTAACCACCCACTTATAGATTAAAGATTGCTTTAAAATGAATCTTTTGCTCCCCTCAATCTAAATTATACCTCTGGTTTATTTGGACTTTAACACACATTTTGCAGTTTATTTTGAAACTCGTATCATCTTTTGGCAAATTCAGGAGAGCTATTTCTCATTTTTATTGGCAAGAACATAATTTATTGACTGAAGAAAGCTAGTATGAAAAAAATAGTTTTAAAAGAAAACCAATATGTGTTTCCACAACTGAAATTTGGCTTTAAAAGATTTGAAGAATGATGATATCTGCTTGTGCCATCAGCATGTATCTCTATAGAATTATAATGGTAGATAAGTATTTAAAAAGAAATATATGGGCTTAGGACTTTCGTTTTCCCCTTCCTTTTGGCCAATTCAGAATAATGTCATCTTATTTTTTTTTCTCTCATAGATGCATATAATATCTTCCTGAAAGCACAAAGGCAAAACATTGTATTTAGCAGTGAAACTTACAACAAACTAATACAATTACTGTTGTCAAAGGATAGTTTTCCACAGGCAATGCAAGTTAAAGATTTGTAAGTATCATTCTGTTAAACTTTTGCTTTAAAAAATATTGACTACAATTAAGATTGTTTTTACATGGTTTAGTAGCAATTGCTTATTTAGCCTTAGTTACCCATAAAGATCGTAAGAAATGCTAACTCCATTGTATGTTTTTTTATCCCATAAAAAATGTAACCATTATTACCCACACATAGTACATTTTATTTTCTTTGTATGCCCACAGCTCATTTTAGACATCCATGTACATAAAAGTAATTTTTTTTCTTGTTCAGCAACTAATTCCATAGATTTTTTTTTTTTTTTTTTTGTAATAAGAGCAGCCTGTTGTAATGAAGATACAAAGGGCTTGAAAGATGAGGGTTTGAATGTTACTTGAAAGCACCTTGATTTGGGGGAAACTTTGAGCCATCTCTGAGCCTTGGTTTTTCTTCCAGACAATAAGTTTTACATTAAATAACTTAGAGAAACTGAAGGAAAATATAGGTTCTCAAAACATTTTCTATACCATTACCAGTAATGGATTTTTTGGTTTGGTTTTGGATTTTTGAAAGAAAAATCTCTTTGGTGCTAGCAGTGGTTTTGTCTCTTGGGCTAATCCCCTAGATGAAAATACTTTGCTAATCAAAATAAGAAGAAAGGTTTCATACTGGTGTATCTGGTAACTAACTGATGTTATCTTATCCCCAAGTTACTATCTTGAAAACTTTGATTAATAAATAAAAAAACAGTCTAGAAGGGAGGAATTGAAAATCACCTGCCTTGAAACATAAGCATGTTGATGGGTCAGTAGTTTATTTTCAATGGAAAAGAGAACTTTTCCCTAATATACCATTTAGAGATTCTGAAGTAAACTCTCAACCAATTTTTACCTACAAAATTTTTTAAGTCATATCACTTTTGGAATATAGAATTCTGAATAGAAAATTGATGCTTGCCATTCTTTCAAGTCACTAGGAAACCTAGTGTTAATTTCAGTGTTGTTAAAGTTATGCTTGGTGGGTCTATTCCTAGGGTTTGTGTTTTGGTACATTTCGAAAAATGTATCCTGTCATCTATAACCACTGAAGGCAAGGGGTTGGGAGGACTATCTTTTAAAGTTACTTTTCTCAAAAAATTACTATAAAACTATCCCATAATCAAAGGTGTTCTGAAACAGTGGTGATTTGGAAAGACAGAAAAAAAAAAGGAGCTTTTTATGTTGAGAATTAGGTATTAAAGTGAGGAGATAAAACAAAACCGTTTAGTGTTGAGAATGGTCCTAAAAATACAACTAAAAAAAATTTTTTTTTTTTTCGTTCTTTTTGGGTTTGTTCTGGAACAGTGGCCCTTACTCTGGCAGCATAAAAAGATTCCCCACATCCCACCACAAAGGTGGGCAACTGCTAGGGTGTCAAGGCACAGGAATGTGCATTTTACTAAGCTCCCTGGGTGATTTAGGAATCATGTGTCTCTAACATTTTGGTTACACACCCTTAATACTTGTAGTAACGTATCACATGTAAGTATATTATAGAATATACTTAAAACATTCATGAGATGAGATTGGAAAACAGAGATTTAAACATATTCTTGCCTCTTAGGGTGGGTGCTCATTCAGAATCCTAGAATATTTTCCAGACTGCAATTGCAATCAGTTAGTGGCTCATGAAATCTAGTGGGACAGAATCAGCATTTTTCTTTTTTAAATGAAATAGACTGGAAAATATCAAAGCACTTCATTTAGTGAAGATAGCATTTTGTGAAATGTTGATTTCAGTTTTATGGGCATGTATATAGCTATATAGCATGTATATAGCATTCTGTATAGTAGTGTACTGCGATGTAGTATAAAACATCATTTCTTTCTATAGTCCTACTATGAATCTTGACATAATAAGTTTGAAAGACACTGACTTTTATAAGATAGTTATGTATAACCCTTATATTCACAGTCTGTAAAATACAGGCTTATCTTCTTTCCTTCTCTTTCTAGGTTTTCATAAAGATATTAGAATATAATTGACATATAAAAAGATGTATATGTTTAATGTATATACCTGAGTGTGTTTGGGAATAAGTATATTCTCATAAAACCTTCATCACCATCAAGGCCATAAGTATATTCATCTCCTCCCTCCTTTGTTGTTATTGTTATTGGGGGTTTTTTGTGTATAAGAATACTGATGATCTACCCTGTTAACAATTTAAAGTTTATCATACAGTATTGTTAGCTGTAAGCAATGTGTGTAGAGTTCCAGAACTTACCTCACGTGACAAGCTTTGCACCCTTTAACCATCCTCTCTCCATTTCCCCTCCTTCCAGCCCCTACCAACTGCCATTCTATTCTTTGCTCTTGAGTTTGACTATTTAGATTCCACATAGAAGTGAGACTTTCTGTACAATTGAAAACACTTTTATTTTAGCCGTCTTCACACCACCATTATTTATAGCTTCCTTCTCCGTGTAGCTCTGAGTCCAAGATCTAAAGCTTCAGATCAACTTGGACCTTAAACCAATAAAGTGTTATATTGATGTTGAATTATAACTTCATTTAAATACATTTGGAACTTTTGAAAATAACCTTGAACTGGGGATTCAGAAGCAAAAGTTCAAGTTCCAGCTAATTATGTTACTAGAGTCTGTCATATAACATCTCTGGAGTCATGTCCTAGTTCATTGCCAATGCTAGACTAGGACCATCTCTTTCCCTTCCAGCTCAGTATCAATGGTCAGAGTAAAAAGGAATTGTTTTTTTATAGGCAACTATATTGTAATATTGGCAACAATATGAGCTACTGTAGCAAGGGGCAGTGCCCCCTAGTATTATTCTGCCAGTCTTGCTCTCAATCCCTGAACAGCAATCCATGATAATTATCTACATAATGCTACTTGTTCAATCTCAAGAGCAATAGTTTTCCTGCCATCTTTGTTTTGATAATTCCTTCGCTGACTCTTAATGTGTTACAGATGCACTTGACTTCTAATGAGATTTCTTCAGTTTTATTGGCAAGGTCATTTAACCTTCCCAACAAGTAATGGAACATCTCAAAAGTAACAGTAATAGCTACCTTGAAAATTTTTTTTAAAACCAGCTTTCTTCTATTTAGTTTCTCATGTTTCAAAAATTTTATGAGAGTGAATTGTTTCAAGGAAGGAAGGAAAACTGCTTATTCAGAGAGCAGTAAGGGATATAAATTATTTTAAATCTCTGATAATACTAAATGGTAATCTTAAGGAATTTGAGAATCATGTAACAACAGCCCTGCTTTATCTTTTGAGAATTGCTCTTAATTTTCTCTTGTAGCTGCTAGCTTCCTATTTCATTCTTTCTGGAAATAATGCTATTCTATCACTGATGATTTTTACTGGATTAGCCAGTTTTCGTTATCCAGAGTAATATAAATTACAATCACTGAGTAATGTCCTGTATATAAGCACAATCCATTTTCATTGCTTTGAAATATCTAATGTGAAATACTTTCTGTGATAGATTAATTTTTGCAGTTGATTATAACTTTAAAGATTGATACCCTTCCCGCTACAATTTCTCCCTCTTTATTGTGGTAGTTCTTTTTTTTTTTTAATTTTTTTAATATTTATATTTTAGTTTTTCGGCAGACACAACATCTTTGTTTGTATGTGGTGCTGAGGATCGAACCCGGGCCACACACATGCCAGGCAAGCGCGCTACCACTTGAGCCACATCCCCAGCCCCTGTGGTAGTTCTTAAAAAAAAAAAAAAAAGTCCGGGATTCTGTGCAGTCCAGTTCAGTAGCCACTAGCCATATAGAGTCATGTTTAAATTTAAGTTATTTAAAGTTAATTAGGTTTTATTATTTCTGTTCCTCTGTCATAGTGTCCTGTACAGCCACATGTGAGTGGCGAACTGTATTGTGTAGCACAGATAAGGAATATTTCCCATCATCACAGAAAATTTGGTTTCTAGGGGAAAAAATCAGAATTATGATCAAATTTCTTTTATTGTATGGATGAGTGCAGTGCAGAGATCTCTATCAGTAACTTTTTGTAGTTTTTCTCCTTTTACCAGTTTGGAACATATTTTGGTTGAAATTGGTCAGTTCCTCTCATGGGAATTTTTCTTTCTAATCCTTAGCTCTACTTTCATATTTATAATGAAAAGGCAGCTTCCCAAGATAGGAAGAGATTATTAAAAAAGAATGTTACATGTTTTGAGGTTTTCACACCCTCAAAGTGTATTTCACATCAATCAGTTAAAAGAAGTTTTGTTACCTCATGGTTTTAGAACCTTAGGGAATATTCTTAAGGAAATATGGTATAATAAATGTAATAATATTGGCATAAGGAGTGAGTTAATTTTTATTTAATCATGCCACAGATTGAGGAAGTAAATCCTTTATTTCACATAATTTATAGTCTCATGCATGAGTTGTTGATTTAGGAGCTTTGACAGATGGGACAAAGGGAAAAAGTCAAACTGAGCAATGGGTGCTTTGGCGGGATTTAAGAGGATTGGTTGGGGGATAAGAAAATCCTGCATCCAGGGACCACAGGGGTGAACCTCAGAGGCTACAGGGGACTGAGGGGATGGGTGTATTTTGGTGTTTGGGGAGGATTTTATTAAGATTGGTGAGAATAATTTAGCAGTGACCCCGCTTTCCTCACAATCTGCTCAGCTCGAGGCTTCTGTGCAGGGCTGGGAGCGAGGTGACCACTGAGATTGGTGTAAGGCAAATGGCAGCAATTGCTTTTGCCCCCTTGACCTGTGGTGATTTCCTAATTCTGTGATGAACCCCAGGCATTAAAGACACCCAGAGATAGATGTCATTTCTGTTTTTGGGGGGGTTTGTCTTTTTGTTTTTTTAATCTTGTATGTTTGTTTCATTAAGTTTTTAACTCTTGAGTTTTAAAAAGTTAGGGTTCTTCTTAAAGTCTAAAACTGGGATAGGGTTGTTGTGTGAAAATTTTAATTTAAATTTAAACGGTTTTGGTTCTACAGTATGTTTAAAAGCTTTAAGAACTCTATGTATCTAGATGACAGAAATTTGAAAATTAATCAACCAAATGATATGGTGTTGGTTAGTAATATGCTGTAGTTTATGTTTAAAATATACAGTGCTGAAAATAAATGTTCATTTTTGTTGCAGGAAGAATAGTTTTACATTTTATAATTATGGTGAATGTAGGAAAAAGTATCCAGCTTAGAATACAGCGGAACAATGCAGGGCATGCAGTTATTTTAGTCATCTAATATGTCAGCATTCAAGAATCTGAACCGATTGTTTAAAAAAAATCTTGTACTTTGTTTCTTTTGTTGCTCATTTCCAACTTTGTCATCTGTCAGAATGCAAAAAAAAATTATCCTTCTATAACCATTGACAGGATAACACAAAAGCTGTCTCCAGGTCGATATTTTGCAGCAATATTTTTAACATACGAACAGTAGTTTTTATAATTTCACCTTGGTGCTCAACCATTTATTATCGTATCAGAAGCATGTCAGTAATTCCTTTCTAAATGTCTGCTTCTTTTAGCGCTGAGACCCACATCAAGGGCTTCGCACTGAACGATGCTGCCAACAGCCTCCTCATCATAACGCAAGTTAGGCGGGATTATTTGAAAGGTATGTCACAATGCTTGACCTTTACGTCACATTAATGCCTCTGCAGATTTTTCTTGTAACGCCCTTCGAATACTTGGATAAAGGAGTCCATTTAGCAAATTACCTGCTTATCAAGAGCCTTTTGTGGTAGCTGAGAGACGTAAATTACTGTACATGCATTTATAATACAGCTTGAATATGAATGTACTTGTCATTTGACCACTTAGTCCAGTTTCCATTCCATTTAACACAAGATGGGTTTTCTTAAGATGAATCACAGCTCTTCAGACATGCAAAATTTGTGTTCCAGAACGAGAGAAAGTACAGGCTTTCAAGTGCGTTAAAATTCACAGCACAAGTCATTTTGCTTTGGAAATTAACATACTTTCGGGTGTCTGAAACAATTCCCAGCAGTTGTTTCTTGCGTATTGTGTTGGTTGTGTGTGAGATAGCAAATGAGTTAAATTGAGTGTTAAATTTGTGGGATTGTGCACTAAATGATTATAATATTGATTTTTAAAACTTAATCTAACACTTTTTTAATAGTTCATAATATCAACAGCAATAAAATATGGTATTTGTTTGAAGTTTAGAATTTATAAATGAATATTAAAAGGGTAACACAAGAGACGTGGAGATGATTTTGGAGAGGGTTGGCTTGGGGGCTGGTGGTTTGGTAGATGGTTTGCATTGAGCTGGATTTGGATGTGGAGGGCTTTTGAATGAGCTTCCAAGTGGGACAGTGATGACTCTCTTAAATTTAGGTAAGTAGCTTTTCACATTAAGTTTCACATTTGAATTTTAGTCAATACAGTAATATTACAATTTTACTAATAGAACAAAACTCACATAGGAGATCTTTTAAGATTGGGGTAAAAAGTTCTTATTAAATGTTACAGGTTTCTTCCCTAGTCTGTAATAGCAGTGTTCTTCCTGGCTTGCATGTTTATAAAATATTTTGCATCTCTGAAAGTTGGCATTGCTTGTAATACACAAACATGCTGGTCTTTAGCCATTTCCCTAGTTGATTAGCACTGAATATGTAAGTGGTGATTTCTCCCTTTCCAAAATTTCCACCCTAGCATTCCACAGGCAGGGCCCCCATCAACATAGTCTTTTTGGACAGCCTTAAATTGTAATTGAGTAGAGTAGGGCTTATTAAAATTTTGGATTAACAACTTAAATACATTGAAAAATGAAAATTGTTCCCCATATAAATAAGCTCATTGTTGTAAATAGCTACTTTTCTATAGGAATAAAGGATAAAACTTTTTTTGTGTGTTTATATTATAGTACTAAGGATTAAACACAGGGTCTCACACGTAATATTGTAGGCAAGCGCTCTATAACTGAGCTGCATCCCAAACCTTAAACAAACCATCTATTAATTTTAATTTCAGAGATTCATTTGTGGGTTGAATCTGACCCAAGTTTAACTTGACTGCTATCCTTTTGTTGTTGTTGTTTTAAATATTTATTTTTTAGTTGTAGTTGGAAACAATACCTTTATTTCACTTATTTATTCTTATGTGGTGCTGAGGATCGAACCCAGGGTCTCGAACATGCAAGGCAAGCGCTCTACCACTGAGCCACCATGACAGCCCCTAACTTGACTGCTATCCTTTATTAATATGTTAGGTGCCCCATGAAAACTATAGAAAGTGCATGGTATAATTTCTCATCTATTCTTCCCAGCTATTCAACTCAAATGGAGGATATCTGAGAAGAGAACATCCTCCACCCAATGCAACCCCCACCCCCAGCCCTGACTCCCAGCCTGACCATACACTAACCACTTGTTGGAGTAAAGTGATCATTGGCAAGGATGGGGAATCATGTTGGCCTTGTTTCTATCTCTACATTTTGCTCCATTATCAGTGAAAGCCCCCAAGTTTTAAAGACCCCTTCTGTTCTTCTGCCTTTCTCTCTTTCAGGTTTTTTTTAAATAAACCCAATCTAAGGCAGTAATAAAAAAATAATAATAATAAAGACAAATCCTACTATAATTTTATAAGCTAATAATGCTTGTAAAATATTAAAAACTGATATCATGGCATCTTTACAATATATTGAGTATTACTAGTGAGTGAGTAAATGATGGAATTGAATAATACTGAGAAAAGTCTTTGGGGTAGGAATGTGGGTGGATATCATTTTTGGTGTCTTTTTTAAGTCATTTGCTCTACAGTTCTATGTGAGAATGAGATTTAGGTCATGAGGTCTCATGCTCCCTTTGAATAAACACAAAATGATCTATTCTGCTCACCTCTCTACTCATGTATCCATAGGTGCAGCATCTGGGGTGGTTAGACTCAAGTTGGTATCTAAAGTGATATCACTTTGACCTTGGGAAAATGTTTCAATTTTCTGCTTCAGCAGCTCATATGTAAAGTTGGTACTTGCCTCATAAGGGTAGTTGTGAGTGTAGTTTCTTAATATTGTGCCTAGTATGCAGTAAATGCTCAGCTATCATAATAAATGCTCAATAATTTTGAGTTACCATAGTCACTATCATTAATCTTATTTTTGTTTTTATTTTGATCCACTGGTGTTAAGAACCTCCCTAACTTACAATATACTTACGTACTAAGAATACTTGGGCTGGAAATGTCGCTCAGTGGTAAGAGTGCTTGCCTAGAATGCATGAGGTCCTGGGTTCAATCTCCAGTACTGAAGGGAAAAAAAGAGGGGCTGGGGATGTGGCTCAGTGGTAGAGCGCTTGCCTTGCACATGCAAGGTCCCGGGTTCAGTCCCTGGTTTGATCCTCAGCCACCACGTAAAAATAAATAAATAAAATAAAGTGATTGTGTACAACTACAAGAAATAAATAAATATTTTTTTTTTTTTTAAAAAGAATACTTGAACTTGATTATCTGTAGACCACCAGTTAACAAGGTAACCTTAAGCTTATTTTCTGTAATTTTTATTTTTAATAATATAAAAACATTTTTGTTTCCTATATTGCATATGATTTTTAAATTACATATTTTCCCCTTTCCCTATTTCAGAGTCACTGATTAAAATTATTTATAGATTTGGTATAATAGTATATTCAGTAATAAATACTAAACTCATGTCTTTTACTGTATTTTTTTAATAGACTGTTTAATTATTACCCTTTCCCATTCCTCTGTGAAAGATAAGCTGTTCTTATTCAGAGAGCTGCTTTGAGAGCTTGGTTTTGTCTAGGTTGCATTGCTGTAATTGCTATAAAGCCATGAAGTTTTCTTTGGTAGGGTGGTTGTTATGCTGCTATTGCATCTCCTTTCAGTTATCACTTTATTTAATACCTGAACTTCACAACACTTGCACATGAGTCAGTAAATTAGAAGGATATTTCATATTTATTCATCATCGAGTACTTGTAATTGTGATTCTCTGCATTTAAAAAAAAAAACCCATTGGTTGTAGCCATAAGACTTGAATGAGCTTTGTTTTATTTGAAAACTGAATGTAAGAAAATACCCACAGGTGTCTAATCATATAAAAGAAATCTGTTAATGTGAAAGTTTGACTGTTCCTATGAGGTTGATCTTGTTTGAAACAGAAAAACTCATTTTCAAGGAAGCATCTTTGAGATATTAAATGTTTTTGATAATAATGTAATCTTTGAGTTAATAAAATCTGAAAATATATGAATTTAGGTAGAAGTTACATATTTTTGGAAACTCTTTAATTTTTAAAATTTTTCCTTATTTGTACTTTTCTGAACTTGTCAATTTCCTTGGAATGAGATGCAAAATTTTATCCCTGAATGGATAAAATTCACATTGTCAATAATAATTGTGTTCTGTGACATAAAGAAGAAATTTCCCTGGTCTCTAATACTTTACGGATAGTCAAATTAGTTTTTTTTTATTTAAGATTTCTCATGAAGTATTAATACTTTCTGTAATCTAGAATAAATTATTCATAGCTTTTTGTATATAGCCATTTGGTGCTCATATTTTCAAAGTACATTTAAGTCAATATGGATCATATAAGAAAATTTGCATCCTCTGCCCTTATATTTTAGCTGCTCTAACAACTCTGAAAACAGCCTTGGATTTGAAGCAGATTCCTTCTAGATTGTCAGTGACCCGCCTTATCCAGGCATTTGCCTTGAAGGGTGACATACAAAGCATAGAAGCAATTCAGAAGATGGTAAATGGACTTGACTCAATTGGACTCTCCAACATGGTTTTCATCAATAACATTGCTCTGGCACAAATAAAGAAGTAAGTACTTTCAAACTTTCTTGAATTATCTCTACTGCCTTTAAGAACTTTTTTAGACCTTTGGAAACCATGTTGGAAATTTCAGTGCTGATTATTGTTGCTGATTATTTCCTATTATAAGTAATCATATGTTGAAAAAAGTATTTTATCTTTAAATTAAAACAAAGAATAAACAACAGTTATCAGATTCATAAAATTTACTCTACAGCTGCTAACTTTTCTAATTTTATATAGATATTCATGCCAGGCCTCTTGTTGTCAAAACACTTCTTTACACAAGTGAAAATGACTTCATTCATTTGTCAACAATGCTTGAGAGCGATGCTCTGCTAGCATATTGTGAAACAAGACCCAGCAAGCTTGTTAGAAATATATATTTCTAGAGCTGGAGGTGCACCTCAGGGGTGGACTAGGCGCTTAGTGTGCACAAGGCCTTGGGTTCCATGTCCAACACTAAAAAGAGAAAAAAAAAATCATTTCCATACTCTTCACCCATCCACCCCTTCAAGACACACACCCACAAGAAGGGGAAGTACTTAGATATGATTCTCTTACCACCATCTCGAGAGTCCTTGATGAGAATCACCACTATAGAGTTATGTAAGGACTTTTTTAAAATTGACCTAACTAGCAAAGTACTTTGTTCAAATTAAAGATTCATAGGGATAAATATGGAATTGACATTCTTACTGCCTTTTGGGGGAAATGTTCTTTAGTAGTTAACCTTATGTACATTTCATAACATGTGATGTTAAAATATATGTTTTTGCTGGAGTTTTTCCTTCCCCATTTCTTTGAGCAAAAACAGTTGTATTTTATTAAGTTAGAAGATCAAGGAAATTATTCAAGGAACAGTTGGATGAATTTTTTAAAGTTACCATATAAACAGTTTTATAAAATACAGAGATTATATTTTTAGACACTATTAACTGGAACCTATGAGACAAATATATTATAACAGGATATTTGTTTTTAGTCAGTGAGGTGTTTTTTTGTTTGTTTGTGGTGCTGGGTCCTTGTGCACGCAAGGCAAGCACCCTACCAACTGAGCTATACCCCAACCCGAGTTATATATATATTTTTTTAATTTTTGTAGTTGTAGGAGAACAGAATGTCTTTATTTGTTTATTTTTATATGGTGCTTAGGATCAAACCCAGTGCCTCACACATGCGAGGCAAATGCTCTGCCACTGAGCTACAACCCCAGCCCCCAAGTTCTATTTTTTAAAGTATTAATTTCAACATAAGATTATTTGAAGTGCCTTATCATAACATTATCAAATGTAGACCACCTTAACCACAAAAATAGCGTATATTTTCTCATAATTTGCTTAATAAGACCATATAGTTAATTTTTTTTTCTTATTTTTTTTCTGAGAATTTTAGTATTTTCCAAATGTATAGTGCCCAAGAAAAGGAAATTTATAGATTATGAAAATATACCTTTTGAAGACATGGTCAGCATCTTTAAAAATCTTGAGATGCCATATATTGTCTTTACCTCATGTAGTAGTGACCAGTTGTGGGTTATAAAGTGAAAATTAGAGCAGTTAAACTTAAATTTTCATTATACAGCCAAAGAGCTATAAAATCAAATATTTAAGAAAGTTATCCTAATTAATTCTTCTATAGTTGTTTGATCTTGTCCCTAGAGCAGAATTTTAAAATAAGCAACTATTTTTTAACTACTGTGAAGTAAAATATGTAACTACTATAGCATGAACCTCTCGGTGATTGCCTTTGGTATCAAATCATGAGTAGATTTAACTTGCATGTGGTTTATGAAATCTGTTTAATTATAAATGTATTTCCTTTTGTTTCCTAAAGTGTTTGCATGAGCTAATCTAAAAGTAAGTTCTTGTGCTGATACTGACTGCAATATTAATACAAAAGCAAATATTTCTTTTCAATTTGTTTTGCTTCCTTTTACAGCCATAACATAGATGTTGCCATAGAAAACATTGAAAATATGCTTACTTCAGGGAATCAAACCATAGAACCTCAGTACTTTGGCTTGGCATATTTATTCAGAAAGGTAATAGAGGAGCAGATAGAACCAGCAGTTGAAAAGTGTAAGTTGGTTGTTTTTGTGAACGAATACAGAAGCACTTTTTCTCCAGTAAAACTGGACCAAATATCTTTGGATGAGTCATACCCCTGTTTTAACAAGATTTTTCTTACCTGTTTTCCAGTAAGCATCATGGCAGAGAGATTGGCCAATCAGTTTGCAGTTTATAAACCTGTCACCGATCTTTTCCTTCAGCTTGTGGGTTCGGGCAAGGTGGATGACGCCAGAGCTCTCCTACAGGTAATGACTCATGGAGCTGGTGAGGCTTGCAGCTTGTGAGAAGTGAACTGAAGTCACTAGATGTGTGTATGGAGGAATACTAGAAACAAACTGTGGTGCTGCTAGAACATTTGAATTCATTGTGAATCAAGGTTGCATGACAAGGAGATGGATCGTAGGTTGTAGGTTGCTGGTTTTGAAAACTAGGAATATCTGTATAATTAAAAGAAGGTTTGGGATGGGAAAGATGGGTTTTGCTGAAATTATTTAAAGACAAATGTTTCTGTGCAGATAGGTGATGCAAAACGTCCATTCCTTTGATCTCTCATTTTAATTTCTCTAATGCTCTAAATACTGTGTATCACCATGGCAACACAGTTTGCAAACAAAAAGTAGGAAATGTTTGCTTTTCAAGTACAGCTTCTCACTTGAATACTCAAACATTCTCAGTGCCTTATTCAAGGTTTATTAAGAGTTGAATTTGCTTTCTATTCACTTGTGTGTCACAGACACATTAAATGACAAATGCAGGTCTCTGTGGCCCGCACTCTCAGTTAAATTAGCAATCTTCAGGGAAGGAGACAACTGCATTCATGCCACTTTAACTACACTAAATATAAAGCTGCGCCAAGTGCGACAGAACTGTGGGTGATCAGAGCTGCCACTGGCAGTGTACACAAACAGGCACCGCTGGGGAGCCCTTCCCAGCAGGTGGCAGTCAAACAGCCACCGTGATCCCGCCAGCGGCTGTGTTTGTGTAGACTCCCTGTGTCAGATTGAGGCCTGGAACCAATTTCTGATAGTAAATAGTATTATATTCACTTACATTGTTACCAGCTGCAAGATACCTTAAGTCGGAGATAGAGAAGGTAAAAACTGTACCCATTTGCTTGAAGCTCCAGTTTTGATCTTTAAAGTTCATCTAATCTGACAGTACAGCCAAGCCATTTTGAAAAGAAATGCCTGCAAAAATTTTTCTCCAGTTTAACAGTTGAATAAAAAAATGAAATTGGTGCTGCTTCTAGGGCTTTTGCTTTTGTTTCTGAACAGAGAGGAATTCTGATTAGCTTGGTTTGGCTCTTTTACTCTCCCCCCCACCCCTCGCCCCCCTTTTTTTTGAAAAGGCAATTTATGATAGGTAGGGATTTTATAAAGAATCTTCTCATTATTTTAGCGTGCTGCAATTAGTGTTTAAAGGTCTATCTTGAAAGGAATATACTCTATGCTTTGTCTTCATGTTTATGTATCTAAACACCTACTTCATAAATATCTAATCAAAGTGATGGTATTCCTTCAACTTAACACATTCTTGTGATTGTGTTAGAAAATGGCACTTGGTACCTCCTCTGCCATCTTGTTCTGAGCTATAACCTTCATGACAGCCAGGCTGTGGCCTGCTGCCCTCAGAGTTCCCTTTACCCTCGGCAGCCTCACCTGGCAGGGGCTCCTGAAATGGCTGAGTGTTGATGTGGCAGCAGCGTCTTCATTGGCATCCCCTCAGTAGACTGAGGTTCCAGATGATAAGCCCTTACCCATCCTTTACCTGCTTGTCAAACAATAAAAGAGTATTCTTACTTTAGCAAAGAACACTTTATTCACAGATGTCGAAAACATCGGTTTATAATGTAAATGTTCCATGTGTCCCCAAAAGTTCTTTTTATACTATTCGTTTTAATATTGACAGTGTTTTAAAGCTTTGGAAGAGCAATGTGCTTTGAGAAACTTAAAAGAATGACATCTATGATGAGTGTAAACTAAAATATTGTCTTGCCATATTTGATTTGACTATAGCATCTAAGATTGGATAGACACTTGATTTATCTGGTCTGTCATATAAACTTTTTTTTTGAGTTTAACTTTTGTCTCTTTCTCAAGCACTGGCTGTCTATTGCAATGAAAGCCTTTTATAAAATAGAGAGATTGAAATCAGTCCTTTTGTATGCGTAAGTGTAGGTAATTATACTTTAAAGAGAACTTGCTTTGTACATTTTAATTTTTATAAAGAAACGAGCAGTTATCTCCCTGACACCTTATTAAATGTATAATTAACCTTATGATCCCTAGCTCACTTGTGAATGCTTGGCAGTATAATTGGAGAGGAATAGTGTTTCTTTTTTTCCTCTTTCTTTGCAGTCCTAAACCTTGTTCTGTGGTTGTTGAAGCATTAGTTTAATTTTTCCCTTTTCTTTTTAAACAAACTTTATACTTCCAGTGCCAAGGACAGCTTTCGCCAAAGCTTGGCATAACTTGCACTTGTTTTCTTTTTTCTCACCTTTAAAAAAAAAATAGTCGACTATGAGGCCTTCCTGGTGGTAATGATATACTACTGTATTATTGTGAACTTTCTTAATTGGAAATATTCACCTTGATCTGCTTGTTTATCAAAAACCTGCACTTACTGAATAATGTTTTAATTTTCAGAGATGTGGAGCAATTGCTGAACAAACCTCAATTTTGTCACTATTCTGTATCAGGAGTTCTCAGAAACCAGGAACGGTACTGTGATTTACTTGTTAACAAATCAGTGATGCTGTAAGACAGACTTCCTCATGGTTTAACATAAAAGCTTGTTGGTTCAGGATCTTACCTAAAAATATCTTCGAGACTGAAGACTTTCCCTGCCTGTATTTGCTAATTCTTTAGGATGTCGATACAGAGTTGGTCCTGACTCCTTAGTTGTGCTGGAAATGAAAAACAAGTTCATGCAGTGAATTCTTTGTTCTTGTAGTTGTGCATAGAGAGCTCAAGAAAGGACTGTTAGGAATGGAAGATAAAAATTGTATTGCTTAGGTCTCCTTGGTACATTTAATAATGCAGAAGCACTGCCAAGCGAGGCCGACGTCAGCAGTGCCTATATCAGGTGGCTCTCCTGACCATTTATCAGGTATAAACTACCAGGTCCATGCGCCGTTGGCTTTAAAACTGATGTGGTCTCCAAAATTAATGTTCCCTTTGGTAGTTGTTTAAACTGTGAAAGGGGTGTGTGTAAGTGTTACAGAATCAAAATACTTTTTTGCGGGGGCAGGGAGGGTACCAGGGATTGAACCCAGGGGTGCTTAACACAAACCTTAGCCTCTGAGCTCCTGGGATTAGAGGTGATCACCACCACACCTGGCTCAAAATTTATTTATTTATTTGTTTATGTATGTATGTAGTTGGCCACAATGCCTTTATTTATTTTTATGTGGTGCTGAGGATTGAACCCGGGGCCTCACACATGCTAGGCAAATGCTCTACCACTGAGCCACAACTTCAGCCCTCAAAATTTATTAAAAAAAAAAAAATGGACACAATACCTTTATTTTAATTTATTTTTATGTGATGCTGAGGATAGAACCTAGTGCCTCACATGTGCTAGGCAAATGCTCTACTACTGAGCCACAACCCCAGCCCCTCAATTATATTTTTAATGTTAAAGGAAAAATAAAAAAATCTGGTTTTAAAAATTTGCATCTAATTTAATATGTTGAGTACCACGAGCCCCATTCTTAGTTTATTTTGGTATTTGTTGGCGTTTCAAAGCTAGACGAGGAGGTCTAGTTTTCCTTCTTTTTTTTTATTATTATTTATTTATTTATTTATTCTGTAGATGGACAGCATGCCTTTATTTTATTTGTTTCATTCTTATTTGGTGCTGAGGATCGAACCCAGTGCCTCTCACATGCTAGGCAAGTGCTCTGCCTCTGAGCTACAGCCCCAGCCCCCTAGTTTTCCTTCTTTTCTACACACTTTCCCCAAGTACACACACTTTTTAAAAACTTCATTTAATTTCACTTTTTAACTCTGGCTCATGTATTTATATACCATAAACAAATTATAGAAAATATTTAGTTATGCCCCTTTTCCTTTTAAAGAAATTCCTTTCAAACTTTTAAAATTTGTTATTAAAATAGTATAAAAATCTGGGCTGAGGTTGTGGCTCAGTAGTAGAGCACATACTTGGCGCACACAAGGCCCTGGGTTTAATCCCCAGCACTACAAAACAGCAATAAGAAAAAGTGTAAGAATCTAAAAAGCACTTGTTAGTCCACATGTGGGACTGGGCCAAATTAAGAAGTCCAGAAGAAATGCAGGTCTAGGTGTGGAATGACTGAAAAAACATGCCAAAAGGAATACTGTATCAGAAAATCTAAATGCCAACCAGTTACACTGTCCGTCTGTTTGAAGTAGAATGGTTAAGCCAATTTAACCTCTGGTAAGGTGGAAACAGGGCATAAACTTATGTAAAGTTCCTCACTGGGACAGTCAGCAGCATTGGAGTCATCTAGAAGTGCTAGTAGTTGGCTTTTCTTTGGGGTGGGGCAGGTCTGGATTTTCTACAGGAAATAAATAATATCTAGTTGAGGCTACATCCTCCTCCATCGGATCAAATAAAAATTCCAGTGAGACCCCAGTAGTGTTCTCTTCATGTAGCAGTGGAGAAAACTTCAGAAGATTTGCCAGAATTCTTCACATTTCATCAAAAATATTTGTACCTAAAAATACAGCTGTTATCTCTTCCACACTTGAGATCTTATAACTTTTTGATATGGTTAATAAACAATCTTCAGATGTTAAAAATATTACATTCAGATAGATAATATTATATTTAGATATTTTAGAAAATATAAAAGTGTAAATGGAATTCCATTAACTTTTGAAAAATGATGGTTTGTTTTGGCTGTAAATTATCAAATCAACATCAAATGTTGAGATAGAAGGGGAAATAGTCCATTAAATTGAGTCAGAAGTTTTGTTGTAATTATTGTATAGATTTTCTGATACAGTATTGATATATCAATGGTCCTACTGATTACACTGTTCTTTTGAATTTGTGATAATGTTACCTGTATTTAATTTCATAGGCACCAGTTCTGACGTCTTTATTAGAATTGATTCCTGAATTAAGTGAAAAGGAGGAAGCATACTCTTCTACCATGAAAAGCTATGGTAATAAAATCTAATCATATAATTTTAATATTTGTAGCATAGTAAATAAGTCTTCAGCTAAAAGGCAGTACTCCTAGAAATCAGGTAATTACTGATGATATAAGTCATTTGCTAGCTCTGGAATTTTTTTTTTAATATATATATTTTTTAGTTGTAGATGGACACTATACCTTCATTTTTATTTATTTTTATGTGGTGCTAAGGATTGAATCCAGTACCTCGCACATGATAGGCATGTGCTCTACCACTGAGCCACAACCCAGCCCCTATGTTTTTAAACTGTAAGAATATGAAACTATTCATATAACTTTAACAGAGTATCAGCATGTTCAGAGCAGCCCACATATATTGAGTTAGATCACAGGTTCCTGGAGAGACCTGGAAATTCACTTGTACTTACATATTAGAAACAGGTCAGTCTCCCCTGATCCCTACACCTGGAAAGGGAGCATGAAGGAGGTCTAAATTTGAGACCGTCTCTTGCATTGTCTTCTTGCTCCTTCAGTACCCCTCCACCTGCCTACCTGTTCTTTTGAAGTAACAGACCCCTTAGCTAAACAGCAGCCCAAGGTTTACCTGAAGTCCTGGTTGAAATTTCAGTCTTTTAACCAGATTGTTCCCTTGTTGCCAGATAAGCATGTGAACGGAAACCAGTCTAAGGTACCCTCGCTAATGAATATAAATGTTAGCATTTCTAAATCATGATTACCTTTCCATCTGCCACCTACTGGTTTGTTCATTGGAGACTTGGAATAAAGAAAGAATTGCTTTGTTGACTTTCTTTTTGTCAGGGCAACCGACCCGACAAGCTGAATTAGTAAACTGGGTTCTCTTGTTTTTCCATCCTTATGAGGGAACATGCTATGTTTCAAAATAGAGCTATAATCACAAACCTTGAATTTCCAGAAATTAACATGAAATAGTGTCAAATGTATGAAACACTTTTATTTGTTACTACTAAATTAATATATATATATATATTTTTTAGTTGTAGATGGACACATCTAAACAGGCAAAGGAAAGGAAAACACTAGTTTTCTTTAAGCAGCTTCCTAGAGAGGAGCTAGAGCTCTGTCAGCAGTAGGAAAAGGACATGGGCCTTTGGAGAGGAAACAGGGGATTTACACAAGGAGGGATTTACATGGAGGAAATTGACTTCATCCAAACTTAGAGGATCTGGTCCAACTGAGTGCTGGGGAGCTGTTTATCCGCATTCTCTTTTGGGAGAGCCATGGATTGATCAAAACACTTTTCACATCCTATTTATAATTGAGAACTTACAATCTGTGGCCATTTTAATTATCTCGGGTCTTCAGAATAGTGTAATAACCAAAGCACCTGATACCATTAATGTTATTCTAAAGGCCTTTAAATAGGTCCACGTTTGTCCTTTTCCTTCTTCACAGTGAGCATTGCTGGCAGAGTAGGGAAGAGCAGTGAGGAAGCTCAGAGTTGGTGGGAATAGCAGGTGGCAACTTGCTGAAGGTGTTCATTTGATAGAGGGATCCCAGAATCCCCAGTGGCAGAGTGTTCTGGTGCAAAGGGAACACTTTTTACCTATGACTAATAACTTTTTTTTCCTTTAACTTGGTTAGTCTTGGACAAAGATGTTGCATCAGCTAAAGCACTCTATGAACGTTTGACTGCAAAGAACATAAAGTTGAATGATCTGTTTCTAAAACGTTATGCGGTTTTGCTGAAGCATGCTGGAGAACCTGTCCCTTTCACTGAGCCCCCTGTGAGTATTTCTTAATTAAGGGGAGAAAATACCTCTACAGATTTATGTATGCCTCATAAGAATGTGTTAAAAAAAAAAAAAGTTGAATACTTAATTACATGAGGATTAGTTCTCTGTGAAGAACCCCTGAGGGAGGGCTCCAGGGAATGAGCAATGGCTTTGGCTGGGGTGGGGGTTGGTGCAAAGCCCTCTGGCTCTGAGGTTTAGGTAGAGATCTGCCCAGACCTTCCCTGTGGCCTGAGCTTATCATATGTTCCTGGGCAGTTCTCTCATCATTTGTACTTAAAGTAGAATTTAATGGCTAGTATTTCATTAGCCAGGCCTGTTATTGCCACTGTTAAAAGTTTCTTTTAAGTTTTTATTTTTTTATTTAATAAATTTGGTTTTCTCTATTACTACATATACAGAATTCCATTTTGTGAGATCATTGAACTGAAAGTCACCACACTATATTCATTTGAAACTCTTTAACCCTCCCTGCCCAGGTATAAATGAATACCTGCAGACACAGGCCTGTGCATGCAGAGGCTCCTGGTGCTGACTTTAACTCTGAATTTATCATTTTATAAACAGGAAGATGCACCAAAGCTTCAGAGACCAGTTGGCCATAGGCCTGATGGCCATGGGCTGGGCAGTCTTGGCCACCACAAAGGCAGTGCTTGTGACTCTCAAGTTCAGTACCATCAGTTCTTGCTGTTGACTTTGTCAGTAATTCTTCTCCCTTTTTTTCTCCATAACAGGAAAGCTTTGAATTTTATATAAAGCAGCTAAAGGAATCAAAGGAAACCCCTTCATGAAATGAACAGTCACTGCTTTGTTTTGTGTGTATTTGTGATCCTGTGTCTAAATGTATTTTTAAGATGTACTTGACAGGAAAAAATAAATAAATGAAAAATTACTTTGTTTATGTATCTTTTATTGTAATGTATGATGGTCAGCACCTTATTGACAATAACTGAGTACACTTTGTTGCTAGTCCTTTTTAATTTTCGGTGTACAATATAAATCTATTTTCTTTTAAGGCTTCTTTGGTATGAAGTCATAATTTTTCAGGGATCTTTTCTCATTTGACTCCAGTTACTCCGCTCTATTAAATTTATTACTTTCATAAAAATATTATTCTTTTATTGAAGTCTTGTTTATTAGTATTTATCTGAAAGATTTGAATAAAATGATGCTCAGTGAGCCTCTTAATGCTTAAAATTCTAGTATATAACAATAGCTTATTTATATGTTAAGTCGAGTCATCAAATCTTGAATTTGCCATTGCTCAGTGAGAAGCAGAGACCCTCGATTGTTCTTGGTCAGGATTCTGTCTGCCAGTGCCTGGTGGCTACTTGTCATACTTTCTTGCCATCTCCCACAGTGATTTCTATGAGCTTCTATTCATAGAAGCCCCTAATATTGGGTCTTGCACATGACTTTTCATGAAGTAGAGCTATGCATTTGTTTTTGTTTTGGTTTCAGGACTTAGTACAAACTGAACCCTTCACCAGGCTCATTATTTAGCTCATATGCTGTAAATAATGTAAAACAGTAAAATCTTGGTCTAATCAAATTTATCCCCATGTCAGGTCTCTTCCTTGTGAGGACATGAGAACTACATTGTGAGTAGTTACTTAAAAAAAACACTTAAGATAGGCAATCAAGAAAGTTTAGCAGTACTAACATAAGTGAGACCTAAGCAGAAGTCTTGGTCAGTGCTAGTTCCCGCCTGGGGCTTCCTCTGCACATGGAGTTGTTTGATTTGGCCAGAGCCTCACTCTGAGCACTTGTCCCTAGGATGACTCCACTAAAACAGTTGTTACTTTTTTGCAGTCATGCTACCCCCAAAGTATTTGAGCTAAGTGTTACTGATATGCATTAAACTGTGTCTCCAAGTAAGACATAACCTTGGGACTTCAGAGTTGTCTTTGGGGATGTGAACTATAATCTCATTTGTATGAAGTGAGTAAAATTCAGATATGATGTAAGTGTAGTAATTATATGTCCTCGTGGTCTTATGAGTGCTTTCTGAATATCTAATAGCTACACTGAAATAAATAGGCCAATTATAGCAGCACAATTTTCTCTCAAATTATAAGAAAACAGCTAATTCTGAAAAGTAAACATGTCATTGTAAACTTTTAGGAAGTATAGTATTTTGTATATAATTATATGTTCAACTATTGGAAACTAATATAATTTAAATGTGAATTTCTTTGAATAAAGGGTACTCCAATTATCTGTGAACCGCTTTATTTTTGTTATCAATAGCTGCATAACTGTTTAACCATTTCAGAGGACTTCAGCCTTAAAATTTGAAATTAAAAGTTGTATGGTGACTTGTTATGGCCAGAATTTCCTAGATGAGTGGCTTGTAGTCGCTCTGTGCAGAATCAGCAAAGTCACTGCCTGTCTCTTTTAAGGGCATGCAGACATTTGAGATCTCTGAGAAACAAAAATGGCAAGACTTAGGAGATAGTCTTCTGCGAAGTGTAGAGCATCTCACATTTTCATAGATGGTGGAGATCCACTCCACACCGAGGGTCTTCAGCACCTTCAGCCTTTTCAGGAATGCCCACTGGGGTCTCTAGCAAGATCACCTCTGCTGCCTTCTCCAGCCCCTTGTCCTTAGCTAGCATTTTAACTGTTCCCTCTCTGGGGCTCTGATGGCATTTGAGCAGAACATGTATCACACAGGTCCCCTTCTAGATTGTGAACTCTCTGAGAACTGGTTCTTCAACCCATGCTCTGTGTATGCTCAGACTTTGCACAGACTGACTTGTGACCTCTATGTGGATGACACTGAGCACCTAGCCCCCTCTTGCCTGATTTTCATGGTGAGAAAATGGGCTTAAAGAAGTGAATTTGCAGACTCTCAGCAGTAAATTTCATGGCTAGGTACTTTTTACATTTACTAGCCAGGCATGGTGACACAAGCCTATGGTCCCTGCTACTCCAGAGGCAGAGGTGGAAAGATCACATGAGCCCACAAGTTTGAGACCAGCCTGGGCACAGTGTGAAAATTAAAAAATTATTTACTTTCTATGAGAAATTGAAGGCTTGCCATTTAAATTCAGTTAAAAATCCAGTTAACAGTCAAATTAGAATCTAAAGTATAAGAATATTCCATAAAAAAACAAAACGTCTGTTGCATAAATACAAGTGTGCCCAGTTTCTGGATATCTTGCACTGTAAGGATGTTTTCTTCCATTTAACCCAATACTCAGTGCCTGGCATAATTGTCAACTTTACGATTCCAGTCAATTATTATGCTTTTTTATATTGCAAATTATTCTTTCTGGTTCCATTTATTTCTTGTCTGAATGAGTGTACCCTGCACACTTTTTCTCATGTCTTTGAGCACAGTTTTAATATTTGTCTTTCTGAAAAAAACCAATATTTGCAGAATTTCTGTGAGGGAAAGCCACATTCCTCAAGTCTGGTGGACCTAATAGCAGCAGGGGGTACAAAATCACGGTAATTTATTGCTTTGCTGTTGTACAATCACGCACAGGAGTGTTTCCATTAGAAATGTATCCTGCTTTCAGTCCCAAAGACTTTACAAAGCCCACATTATGCAGCCTTAGTACAAATAAAGGAAATGGCTGCATTAGCAAATCCAAAATAGGCACTTATCTTTTCCTTTTTTGCATAAAGAAAAGAAATATCAGATCCACATAAAGTGAAAGCGTTTAACCAACTCCAGACTTCCTACTACTCCCACACGTTTGTTGTGTTTGGACAATGGCTGACTGCTGGGATGGATCCATCCTTAGTTCTCTGCAGGAGTTTCTTCCCTGACCTGGCCTCTGGGCATGCACTTGCTGAAATTCTCTTCGTTCTATTTTTCTCTCCCAGAACATGAGCTCTGCAGATCTACCTGTTTCCACAAAGCCTGGCACCGATGAATACATCAGTGTGCCCAAAGCCACGTGTTTCTCTTTGCCAAGTCACATGCTTCTGGAGACGTGGTTTGTGTGTATCATAAGGCTTCCTCCCTCATGCCTGTCCCCGCAAAGGACTCAGATCTTACCTTTCCTCGACTACATGTTGACATTTTCAACAGGGCCAAATAATCATGATGTGAAACAACCAAAATAAACCTTTTATAAGTTGATTAATCATCTTGGCCCCCTTCCTTTTGAGAGGAGGGGGCCTCTCAACTGTGTGACCAAAGTCAAAGCACCTCATTCTGAGCCCAAGCACAATGCAAGGATTCTGTGCAATGCTGGAATTAACAGAAATAGAGTCTTCCTGTTAGCAAGGAGCAGTAAAGCTTTTTTAGCAGCTTGGGAAAGCAAGAATACTTTTTTACAGAAAGACAAAGATAAATGTGAGCACCGTTACCTAGCAAGCAGAGAAGTGTTATTGAGTTAGTGTTTAAAAATCTCAACCTGCTGCTAACATTATTGTTTTAATTATTAGCTGCTAACACCACACTGCTGCTGTTTCCAGCTCCCAGCAGAAAACGGGCTGTGCTCCATCTACCTGCCTGCCTCCCCTGTTTGAACTGCCTCATGCAGGGACCAGGTGACACAGACACAGGCTACTGCTCCACACCCAGGCTCACCCTGCGGTGCCAGGGATAGGCCTACACATTCTAAGCTGCCCTCAGCCTCTATCCAGACCACTTTAATTGAAGAGCCAATCAAATATAAATGACTGGTGACTTAAGATTCGAATTATCTAGTTGAGCCTACTTGCAATATGAGGGCATTAAGCACTGGATGTACTTTCCAAATAAGCACAGGTCAGCGGGGAAAAGCTCCATCTCTTTCCTGGCACCTCCCTCACTTCTTCAGAGTCCCTTGGATGCTCTGGGCCTCATGGCAAGTCTGCCCAGAGGAAAATGGCACCTGAGGCTGTGCCAAGCTCCTTTGTTAAGTGATCAATTTGAGTCTTGGTACACTTGGGTTTGACATAGATTTCGACGACATTGCTGTGAGCTGTTTAATCTGAGATCAAAAAAAGAGTTGAAAAATAGGAGAGGGGGGAAAAAAAAGCAAATGCAAGATTTATCACTGGCTTAACCCTGGGCAAGATTATGCCTTAAATACTCTTTACAGGAACAAGAGCAGCTCTTTAAAAATCACATCAAGAAATATTTGAGTCAATACAGGTAATTATTTTTGGTTTAATTAAAATTCCCCTGTCAATAGCATAACTTAAAATTGGAGAGCTTAAAATGCAAATTTCAAAACCTTTACCTTTTGATCAAGGGTCTGCAAACCACAGCCTCAGGCCAAATCCAGCAAGCTGCCTGTCTTTATAAGTAGTATTTTATTGGAACACAGCCACACCAGCCATATTTACTATTGTCTGGGGCTGCTTTCTAACCGTAACAGCAGAATAATACAATCATGACACAGGCTATCTGACCCTCAAAGCCTAAAATATTTATCATCTGACTCTTGTCAGGGAAGCCTGGGACCCAGGCTTTTGAGAATAACAGATAAGTCAATACTACCCCTTGCAAAGCAGGAAGGGGTTCACTGAACCCTGGTTTTCCTTTTCCTGGGCCTCACATGCCCTTGTGAGTTTCAAAGGAAACAGACCCGAGGAATCAGAACAGGGTGGATGTAGTCGATGCTGGACTTTGTTAAAGCCTCAGCCTGGGCAGCCACGGTGGAAGAAACTCTAGAAGAAACCCAAAGAAATGGCACTGTTTGGGGCATTTCTCCTGCCTTTGCACCTTTGCTGTTATCCCCTGTATCCCAGCAGAGCAAAGCCCACCAAGTGGTTAAAGCCATTTGCAAGCTGAGTGGCAATTCAACATGGTATACCTCAGCAGCTGCCAACCCTCACTGCATGCTAGAATCACCAGGGAATTAAAAAGCTACTGATGTCCTCTTCCTCCTGAGGTGACCACAATGAGAGGCAGGGGAGCCTCGGTAGGCCAGAGCAGGCGAAAGAGGGCAGCTGTGCAGATTCAGGGACAGCCTGTCACCCTCAGCAGGGTAAGGAGGACATCCACACAAGGGAAGGTGTTGACGGGAGATTGGTGACATACAGGGGATAAGTAAGTGATGGAGTCATGAGAAGGAAGCCAGCCTCCTCACAACTGGAGGAGAGTGTTACCAACAGGAAAAGGGAGGAAACTGGAACCGGCTGGTGCTGGGCTGGAACCGGATGTGATTGACATAAAGTCATATACACAGTGAGTCTGTGTGTACAGGTGAGCATGCACACACTGATTCCCTAAATGTCCATCGAGAGGCTTGGGAGCAGCGATACCCAAGAGCAGTGAGCAGACTTCTCAGATCTTGGCTTCTAACTACCATTGTCCAGTAAAAGGATCAAGATTCTTTAGGAAATATCCTATTTCAGGGCTTGGATGGGAAACACAAGATGAGCCTGAAATACTCTCTGGTGTCACAAAGTTGTCAGAGAATGATGGGGACATGTCAGAAGGATGCTGAAGCCAACTTGAAGGGGCTTTTACTAGCCAAATCAGGGACAATTAGAGCATCCAAATTAGTGATGGTAGCTGGGCGCAGTGGTACACGCTGTAATTCCAGGGGCTTAGGAGGCTGAAGCAGGAGGATCGCAAGTTCTAAACCAGCCTCAGCAACTTAGGAAGGCCCTAAGCAACTTAGTGAAACCCTGTTTCAAAATAAAATACAAAAAAGGGCTAGGGATGTGGGTCAGCAGTTAAGTGCCTCTGGGTTCAATCCCCAGTACCAAAAAAAAAAAAAAAAAAAAGACAAAGAAAAATTAGTGATGGTAAAGTGTCACAATTCATTGAATAAAATAGAAAACCACAAGTCTACATGAGTAGCAATATAAATAAATAAATGGAAAGTTGTTGCAGAACAGGCAAAATTTACACAGCTTTCTAGTGTCTCCCTACAAAATGGTTACTAATTCTAAAAGGAGAGAAAATAGACACTTGACTGTGGAGAAACCTGGCAAACACCCCTTCAATCAAGTGATCCAAGTGAGCACTATCAAGGTGGGACAAATGGAAACCACATGCCACTTTCTGTGACATTCCTGCCAAAAATGTAGAGCCTGGATTTAGTCATGAAAACACATCAGGTGAACCCAAGTTGAGAGAGATCCTCTAAAATCATTGAGTGTCAAGGTCAGGCAAGTTGAGGGACTGTTCTGCATCTGAAGGGAGCAAAAGAGACATGACCTCTGGATTCAAACTTGATCTGGATGAAGGACACCGTTTGCCATGAAGCAAGGACACTGTCAACACTTAGTGATTCTTGAGTGGGGTTGGCTGGTAGCACTGTTAACTGTGTAAATTCCCTGAGTGTGAGGGGCAGATTCTAAAATGACAGTGTTAAGGTGCTGCTTCTCAAACTTGAATATGCATTCGAATCCCCAGGGCAATTTTCTGAAAATGTAGCATCTGTCACAGGGTGTCTGGGGGATCTGAGGTTCTGCCTGCCCAACCAGCTCCCAGGAGGTGCCATGGACCACACTTGAAGTAGCAAGGGCCTAGGGCATCTGTGGACATTTGCTCTTTGCCTCCCAAACACTCACCTTACTGCTTATTTTGGTTCCAGACAATCACTTTTCCATCGGGAACAATTGCTCCTGTGTACCTGTTTTGGACCGGACAGTCCTCAGTACTCAGGCATGCAACATATGACCTGGGCCTGGACATTGTGAAAGGTTCAAGGTTGCTCCTGAGATGAGCCAGGACCGGCGAGATGCAAGTCTGAGGCACCGCTGAGCCGACACAATCTCTGTTAACCTCTTCTGGAGGTTTCCTGGGCTTCCAAGCCTTACAGTGGCTCCGGCCTCACCTTCTGCTAACCCTTAAAAGCCTCAAAGGCTTTTCTGACTCCCACAGGCCTCTGCTGCATTAAAGTTCTATAACCCTGGCAAACTGAGTGTGTCTGTATCTCAGTGTCCTCACCTATAAAATGGGATACCACTTACCTCAGAGAGTTGTTCTGAGAGTGAATGATGACATCATCATAAAGCATTTTGTACCATACCTGCTACAGAGTAGATGCTCAATAAATCTTCAATTGTTCATTTTGGCTTTGGAGTCCATGACTCCACACAGAAAGAAATGGCATTTCTATGGCAAGTTCTAGCTCACTTTCCATATTGAGAGTTACTGAACATAGAGCTATGGAGACACTGGAAGATGCACCAAGACATTTTGCAAAATATTATGTTACTGTATCCTTTGGGTTCTAGCAATTCCTGCATAGCCCAGCTACCCAATTCTTGCCTAATTTGCTCTCAATCCAAAGTGAGTTGTCTATGTAAAGACTTATCCAAAAGAAATAAATTAGCAACATTGTGGGTGCCACCAAGTCCTGGTTTTCTTGCTCCCAACTATCACAAACTCTGGCCAGTGATCAGAAATTCCTTTCAACTGTCTTTATTCTACTGCCATCCTGTGGCTGACCTGTGCCACTGCAGCCATGGGCTGGATGTAGCTGAGCATGTCCATCATTATTAGCTGGGAAGGGGCTCCTTTGGAGGAAGAGAGTGTTGTCAAAGATTTCCCATCAGCAGGCAGGCGTCTAGGTATGAATTACCAATTTTTTCAGGGTGGGGGTTGGTACTGGGAATTGAACTCAGGGGCATTTTACCACTGAGCTGCATCTCTGGTCCTTTTTCTTTTCCTTTTTTTTTTTTATTTTGAGCCAGGGTCTTACTCAGTTGCTGAGCATCTTGCTAAATTGTTAAGGCTGGCCTCAAACTTTTGATCTCCTGCCGCAGACTCCCTTGTCACTGGGATTACAGGTGTGCACTCTGTGCTCCGCTATGAATCACCAGTCTTGGCTTGACTTCTGTTTGATGAACCTTAAGGAAAGATAGTACAGGAACAGGAAGCCCCCGCTGATGCCGACGAGGATGAGGTAGATGGTGTAGAGTGGGTGTGAGTTCAGGTCCATGGCACTGACGATCTGGAGACACAGACATTCAGGAAGCTCATTAAGAAGATGTCTAGTTGGTTGTCCGTTCATTTAGAATCCACGGCCTTTATCACTTACCGTCTCTCCTGGGACCGAGAAGGTGACGTTGCCTATCTGTGCTGTATAAAGGAATCCATTAAACTGAACCTGCATCAGCCCTGCGAAACACCACCGGAGGAAGGACACCTTGGCGATCCACGAGGGTGCTGAGGACAGCAAGAGCCAGGTTATTCACATGGTCTCAGCCCCCTGTTCCAGGTGCCACCTGCTCTCTGCACCGTGTTCCTGTCTAAGGCAGGGCTGGGCCGGGTCTGGCCCAGGGGAAGTAAGCACTCTGAGGAGCAAGGAGGTGAGAGAGGACATGAAGGCCAAGGGGCAGGAGGCAGTGGGGAACCTGAATGGGGGCTGAGGGTCCTGAGAGACTGCAGGGTCACCCATGTGTTGGGTTCATAACAATTCTAGAGAGTCATTTAACGAGGTGTCCTGTACATACTCAGTTCACAGAGCACTTGGCACCTCTACAGTAGAGATGGCTGCGTGGCTCTGACCCTATGGAATGTCACGCTATGGGAGGAAGGACACTGATCCCTACTGGGCTTCAGGAAACCACGGAAGGCGGGGATGGCCCCCACTCAGGGGCAGGAGGGTGCGTGTGCTGTCAAGAGCTGGGGAGGCAGCTGGGAGCCAGTAGCCTGAGAGGCTTTAAGGAAAGTAGGGTCGTGAATGTGTCCCCTAGAAAGCCCTCTACATGGGTGAGCCCTGAGAAGGACCAACGTCACAGAGACCAGACTGTTGCAGTGACCCAGGGTCCAATGATGGGGGCTAGAGCTGGGGATAGAGCCAAGGGGACATTTCAGAAAGATTTAGGAGGGTGGATGTGAGCTGGCTCACTGCAAGTGTGGAGAGGGAGGGGACTGGGGTGACTTCTGTATGTCTGCTGAGGGCTATGAGGAAGTGTCACCTGTGTCCTCTAATCATTCTCATGGCCTGCAGGCCGCTGGCAAAGGCATCTGCTTCCAGAGGGCCAGCCTTGAGTGGGACCTACGCGATGGTTTTCCATCTCCACATGAAGGCAGGCCACGCGAGGCCCGCGGGTGCTTGACCAGGCACGGGGAGCAGGCCTCACCTATCCACAGGTTGTCCAGGTTGATCATGAAGCCCCCGGTGAGGTAGAAGGAGTTGTAGAGAGCGTTGCAGAAGAAGGAGGACATGTGAAAAGTAGGCAGCATGGCAGCAGCGGCCAGAGCCATGGCCCTGCAGCAGAAGACCACCAGCCACACCAGCAGGAAGTACAGCAGGAAGCGCTCCAGGCCGGGCCGCAGGTTGGCCAGCCAGTAGATGGGCATACCGTAGATGATGACATAGGCACAGTGCTCTGGTAGCTCCCCCAGAACCTGCAAAGGACAGCCCTTGCAAGGACATGGGGACAACGCCTCTGTTCTCCTAAGACCTGGTTTCAAGTCCCCAGCCTTCCTTCCCAGATCTAGTAGCTGTGTGGCCTTGGTAGAGTCACATAATCTTTCTGAACCTCCTCTTCCTGGAAACACTTCCGTGACCTGATCTGGGGTTCTGGAGAGCTAAAACGTGCTAGGTGTTTCCCACTTCTTCCCTTTTGGGGTTCCTGCTGACCAGAAAAGTCTTATTCCTGATCCTGACCTTCTAGTGAATATTTAATAATTATCAAGTCATGGGGCTTAGAGGTTCATGCCTGTAATCCCAGCAACTCAGGAGGCTGAGGCAGGAGGATCACAAGTTCAAGAGTGTCCCTGAGTTCGATTCCCAGTACTACCAAACACACACACACACACACACACACACACACACACACACATATGCACGGCTCTGAAATTCACATGGTGGATGTGGTATCTGCCATCATAGACAACACACCCTCCTGGGCTCGGCAAAACCTCCCAGCAATGACTGCACAGTGCACTCTGCTCCTTCCCCCTGCAGTCACCTTGGCAAAGAAATATGGACCAGCTGTGTACAGTCCGTCGTCCAGTTCATGGTACAGCATTGCCCTCTCTGAGTGACCTAAAGAGGGGCAGGGAAGAAAAGATTGAAATGGTGAAAGCAACCGACAGTGTTTGTGATTTTGCATCTCTGTTAATACTACTAAAAGTAGTTGTAGCTCCTACCTTTTCTGTTTGTTTGTTTTTAAAAAACAGACACAGTAAAGCCACCCTGATTCAGGAGTTTGGGGAGGCTCTTTAGGGGTTGTGGTTCTGTGGCTTGCAAGCCACTCTCAAGTATAAATCCTGTTAGGATCACCACGGCTAAGACACTGGTAATTTGCTTCCGTTTGCACACTCATATTAATTTGCATACTTTTAAAACAATTCTCTTTTATTCCACAATCATGATGCGATTATTCTGCAAAGCCCATTGTCCCCAGGAGCTCGGAAGAGCACAGAGTTCAGTCTTGGACTAGTTCAGAGAGTGGCTGATGCCCATGTCTGCCTGCTTCCTGGTCTGCTCAGGACAGCAGGTGACACTCACCTTTAGAGATGACATCCAGAATGACGTTGAAAGGGATGAGTGCTCCGATCATGAACAAGAGGGCTGCCATGTCCATAAAGGAGAGCTTGATGTCCCCATGGCCATAGTAGAGGAACCCTATAATTAGGGACATCAGACAGGCCTCCACCCCATGAATGAAGAGGGTCGGCAGGTCTCGGAAGTCATTGGAAATCTGACGACTTAAGAAAACAAAAGAAAACGGTATCAAGGGGAAAACATAGTTGTGGGGTGACCTTGGGAATGTCCTATAACCTCTGGAAGCCTCATTTTTGTCATCTGTAAAATGGGGATAGTGACACCCACCTTACAGAGTTCCTATGAGGACTAAATCAGAAAAATGATGAGAGTATATGTCCCCATAGTAAGTACTAAATAAATGATTGTGGCTTTTATTAGCAGTCTGACAATTTTACTTACAAATAATTTGTGGAGGGGAAAATCAATTAGGCCCATAAAGATGGATGGGCAAGTATTAGTTGGCAAGTCTGCCATAGCATTAATTGTAATTGCAAAAGCGTAAAAAAAAAATCTGATCATCAGTAGGGACTGGACAAATAAATGAAGAATGGCTATGCTGAACGTGGTAGAGAGGTGAGGGTCAGAGGTGCTAAGTGAGAAAAACAGCTGACCACGGAACAATATGCAGATCTGACTCGTGTATTGAAATGTTTATGTATATGGAAATGATTAGCATGACACATGCAGAGCACGTGAGCCTGGGCTGATGTGACAGGGACTCTTCTGTTTCCAAGACAGATTCTCCAGTAGTGTCTGAATTTTCCCCAAATGACCACTATGCTATCTCTAGTATTACTAGGCCAGTAAGACTATTTTAATTTTGTTTAACAAATTTTAATTTTTTTTGAAGGAATTTTAACAGATGTCTCTCATGTCCTGAGGGCTGGTTCTGGGCCTGAGGATGCTGTTTTTCAAAAAGTTCTACCTCTTGCTTCCTCCTTCAAATTCCCCTTCTTGGGCAGGAACGGGATCAAATCCAGGACTCTGTACGTGCTAGGCAAGTGCTCTACCATTGAGCTCCACCCGCAGCCCCAAATTCACATTAGATAGAAAAGGCTTGATTTGCTACTCAGAGACTTTGGGGACCTGGCGACAAATGAAAGAGAGTTACCGGATCAGGGTAGCAAACTGCTGCACCGCCCCAGGCTGCTCAGTGAGAATTGAGAGGTGGCCGGAGTCTTGCAGGAGGGTCTGGCTGTTGGGAGACAGTAAGTATGTGGCTGGGTCAGGGACTGGGACCCGCCACAGGGTACTTACCACTCCAAGATGCTGGCCCACTGTACCTGGCTGCACAGGTGCCCACATCCAGCTCCTTCGTCTCTGCTTTCCACAGGAAGTCATCAAAGCCACGCACTTTTTCTAGAAACAGGGCTGCAAGTGACTGAGCCTTCTCCCGGGTGGCCATTTCCTGCTCTCTGCTGCATCTGTTGATGCTGGTCAAGTCCACTGTAAGCAGAGGACACAGGGCCATGGATAGAGGCTCCAAGACAAGCTCCCCACTATCTGAGTGGGAACCACGAAGTGAAGGTCAGAGCAGAGGGAGTCAGAAAGATCCCCATGGCTGGTCTCTCCTCCTGCAAGGCCTAACCACATTTGCAAAGGCCTCAGGAGAAACACATGGACCAGGAAGTGGTGAACAACAGCGGCATTGGCCCCAGTCCCACCACCCAGGCTCATTATGGGGACATCCCAGGAGCCAAAGCCTGCACCACAGTTATGCCCTGGCTCCCAATCCAGCTGTCCAGGAAGCTGGTAATGAGAGCTCAGCCTTGCAGGTATGCCTGAGCCCACTGGGAGAAGGAGGGCTGGTCATGGGCTAGCTGGGGACTCAGGTTCCTGGAAGGTCACTCTCTCCCTGTTAATCAATCATTTGGCTTCCCAAGCAGCTTGCCTAAGGGAGGAACGTGTTTGCTTGGAGGGTGCAAGGGACCAGCCCTTGCTACAGAGAGCACTGCCCTTGGTCATCTCCTTTGACCCCAGGGAAAGGAGTCCGCCCACCAGCTGGAGAGAGGCTAAGAGGACAGCCACCTCTAGGTCCCAAGGGTTGCTGCCCTGAACCAGGCCTGGCAGTCCCATGCCACGGCCCTCCTCTCACAGTGCTCTGCCTTAACCTCCAGTGCCCCTGCAATGCCAGGAAAAGAAACCCCACCAGTCTTAGCAGGGCCTTCAACACCCTCCTGGTTCCAGACCCAAGCACACCCTTGTTCCTCTACCATTCTGTCTTCAGAGCATTTGTGTGGCTGGAAGTCTCCGTCACTTCTCTCTTTTCCCTCCTCCTGTGTACATTACACATCTGAGACAGGACCACTTCTAAGAGGGGCCTTATAAACACCATCTGTTTGTTCCCTCAGGAACGATAGCTCAAAACACTGGGTACCCTCCCACCCTACGTGGCTCCCATACTCCATACTGGTGAGGGCCCCCACTCCTACTTCTCCCAAATCATGATACAAAAGAGTTTTCCAATCTGCTATGGGCATTTAACTTCCGGTAACCTGTGACCAAGGTTACATCAAATTACCCCCAGTGACCAGGTTGGCAGGTGCCCTCTGCCCTCTTATCTGAGGATGGCTGGCCAGAGAATGATACACTGGCAGGAAGTCAGAATGGCACCTGAGCACTGGAAGGGAGGGTGACCTGTGTGTGAGGTCATCAAGGCCACAAGTGCAGAGGCAAGGAGTAGGGGCCAGGAAGAGTGGCCTGTTCTCCTGGGGGAGGGATGGAAGGTAGCCAGGATGCTGGGAGGAGAACCTGGGTAGCAGGACTAGAGTCCAGGCCTGGGACTGGGCGCATCAGTGTTCTGGACCTTACAGCTGTGCCCTAGCAGAAAAGGGGCTGAGCTCTTTCTGCCCCAGTCTTCCCATCTGCAAACATGGAGATGCCCTTGGCCTGGCAGGGATGTGAAGGCCAAACAGGAGACCCTCTGGGGCTTGGCAATCTGGGCCCTTTTGTGTATGCCTTTGAAGATATGGTCCGTCCGGTGGTCAGACTTATTGGTGAACTCCTTTCTACACTTTGCCATCCCGGAAGAACCTGAAGCTCCAGGCGACCTCGGAGACCAGCCACAGCTGCTGCATCCCCTGACCCTGGCATAACTATGCCACCTGTCCAGCAGCCATGCCAGTTCTCAGTGCTCTTGAGGGGTGCTTTCAGGTCAGGCACCTGAAAAGGCTTCTGGTCCCCAGGAATACATAAACTCATCACATATTTGACAAATGTGTAATATTGTGTGCTCAGGACCCCGGAGAACAGCTGTCTGAGGGTGAAAGAGCCATTTTCATAACTAGAGGTTCAGTGGCCAAGGCCAACCATGAGGCCCTGAGCTAGCTCTTCCCTGGACCCCTCCACCCCACTGAACCTGCAGGCTCCCTGCCTCTGTGGGGACATCAGGGCACACTCTTAAGATTCCCTGGTGGCTTGTGGATCTTAAATAGCCTGTTTCCTTAACCGAGTCTGAATAAAGACCACAACTGTAGAAATCATCTAAACCCTTTGGATTCTATCCCCTCTGTACATCCCAATCTGTCCTGCACAGAAGGGTGGTTATTTGTGAGATGATACCTTTTTTCACGTCCTCTTTCTAGCATCTGATCCTTGGCAAACTGATCAAAATCTTCCACCTGGCTCTGCCCACCACCCACTCCTTCCTCCTTTCCTGATGTTTGAGAATTTTTTCCTGCATCTTTTCAGCAAGAGATGAAGAGTGGGTGGGGAGGGTCCTGTGCACCAGGTCACGGTTCACTGGCCTTGCTACCTCACCATAGAAGTCGGCAGGGTTGCTGTAGCGGGGACAGGGGTAGCCGATGGCCGTGAAATACTGGACCATGTGCTGGGCGGCTCCAAGGTAGATGGTGGTGCCCGACGTCATCAGGAGGACCAGGTCAAACAGCTTGAAGATGTCCGAGCGAGGCTGGTGGAGGGAGATGAGCACCAGCCTGTTGCCCTTGGCCAGACGGGACAAGGTTTTCACCAGGTTGTGGGCAGTGAAGCTGTCGAGCCCGGAGGTGGGTTCGTCCAGGATGAGGATTCCTTCCCAACGACAGAGCAAGGAGCCTGGTGACCGCGCTGACCCCAGCCAGGCAGAGCAGCCGACTCAGCGCCCCCCGTGCCCGGCCCTTACCTGGGTTCCACAGCAGCTGCACCCCGATGCTGACTCGCCTCCGCTCGCCCCCAGACACCCCGCGTACATACGCGTTGCCCACGCGGGTGTTGGCGCACTGGCGCAGCCGCAGCTCCGCTATCACGTCCTCCACCTGCAGGCGGAGCGCAGCCTGAGCCCCCCCAAGGGCTGCACACGTTAGGACCCAAAGTGTAGAGACACTTGCTCCTCCGCCCAGGTGTTAAAGTGAGGGAGCCCTTCATTTGCAGCTCTTCATTTCTCTGTTGCTGTGCTCCTGCCCCCGTCCTGTCCCCTGTCCTGGGAGGTTCACCAAGAGGGAGCATCGCCGTGTGTTGGGACTGCCCACACAGGACCAGAAAACATGCACAAATCATACGTTGGATGAATATGAAGGGGACCCACTGGGGCTGAGATGGCTTCTGGAGGTCCTAAAGAACTACTGAATGATGGGGGCGGGGGAGTGACCATATGGCCTCTTTCCTGCAGGTGGGAGGTGAGCTGTATTGCTCAAACTCCACCTGGGTTGGGTCCCGAGGCAGGCCAGGGACGGTGGGGAAGGGGAAGAATATGTGTCTTTTCTGACCCCAGAGGTCACTACTGGGGTCAGTTAGTTAGTTACCCTTTTGTCACGCTGAGCCTTCGAGAAGCTTCTAGGCAGGCGCATCTGGGCAACGAAGGCCAGGGTCTCTCGGACCGTCAGGTTGGGCAGCAGCTGGTCATGCTGGCGCACGTGGGCCACGCACTTCCTCACGACCTGAGGGGTGCTGGGCTGCCTGTTGATCCAGATACTGCCTGACTTCATCTTGCCACCGTGGTGACGGCCGGTAATCACATCCAGCAATGAGATTCTTCCACAGCCTGCAAAGCAACCAGACATCCCTGAGGACAGAGCTCCTACAGGGGCCAGTGGACAGCTTTGTCCTCACAGAAGTGGCCAAATTCCAGGGAAGGTGGCATGCTCCTAGACCTGGGTTGGACCTGTTTTCTGCAGTCAACTTGGGGTACCCTTGAGGTCAAGACACATTTATCCCAGGGGTTTGGCCAGGTCAGCCAGGGGCTGCATGACAGGAGAAGGCTGGAGTCCTGCTCATGCCTGGAATGTTTGTCACTTTCCACTGCCAACCAATGCTCTTCCAACCCAAGCAAGGCTGGGGTTAATTGCACTGTGAAGCGGAACCACTCCTGGCTGACAAACATGCCAGCAAGATTTCACCATTCATTGTCGTTTAGCTCAGAGGCTGGCTTTGTGGGAAGAACTAACTTGGAATATTCATAGGGTGTCTTTTAAAAATGCAAAACCAGAACTTATTTTGAAACATAAGGAAGAAAGTGGAAAAGTAATAGAGGTGGAAATAATTTTAAAGCATAGTGTATCTATACCCTTCTGAATGTATCTATACCCTTCTCTCTTATTTCTATCAGTGGTGTATTTTACTCTTAAAAAGAAAAAAAAAAAGATCCCTAAGGTCAAGTTAACACCATCCACATATGAATGACAAAAAACTACTATTGGGGGCTGGGGTTGTGGCTCACTGGTAGAGCGCTCGCCTGGCACGTGTGAGGCCCTGAGTTCCATTCTCAGTACCACATAAAAATAAATAAATAAAATAAAGGTATTGTGTCCATCTACAACTAAAAAGAAAGAAAAGAAGACTACCATTGATTTAGGGAAGTGAGCATCAGGTTAGATCTAATTTCCAAAAGCATTTGATGTGGCTCTTTCTTTAACAGATGTTTAAACTGAATGCTGTTTAGCCCCAGCTGGGAGAAAGCTCTGTCCAGTCTGCCCCAGGTGGGTTTTGGTTTCCTTAAGTACATCCCTCTTGGAGAGCAAGTTTTCCAAGTTGTTTTCAAACAAGGAAAGTGGCAATAGACAACATGTGACAAGTTTTCCTTGCCATATGCCATGGGTGGTCTGCAGGCAGCTCCAAGGCACTCAACGAAAAATTAAAAAACTAGGAGGCTTCCCCATGTCATCTTCCTGCTTACTGTCCAGGCACTTTGAGTGGAAGGAACCTGCACCCTACCCCCTGTGTGCACCTCATTCAGGATCCCTGAGAATTTGGGTGGAGCAAAATAGCCAGAGGAGAAAGCAAAGAGAGGGGCCTCAGTCCTGCTCCTGCGTAGCCTCAGACATCAGCTGCTGGCTCTGGGAGAGCAGGGGACTTTGCCAGTGAGGACAGGGACCATGGATTCCCAGTAAGAGAGCAAGGGAACCACATTTCCTATGCAGAACTTTGTTGGAGGCGTAGGCAGTTTTTTCAAAGGAGGGTGCGTGGTACATTGGGGAGGCCCTCTCTGAACCCAGAGAAAACATTCATGGGCCCTCAAGACCCTTTGAAAAAGGCTGGCATCTCCCCACCAGCAAATTTATTAATCAGAAGACTTTTGGCATTGCTGATTCTATAGAAGCTAAATGCCTGGAGCTGATATATAATTTTTTAAAAAAATATGGCCAGCATTTGTGTGTGTGCGTGTATCTTAAAAGTCACAGATAATACAATGGATAAACCTTTCTAAGAAATCATTTTAATAATTTCCGCCAAGTAAACCTGAAGCCAAACAATGTTGAACCTGCAGTCAAAAGACCTAGAGATTACTCAATGTAATTTCTGCTCCGCCTCTCTGAACTCCCCTTTCCTCAATCACAAATCAGGTAGACTCTGAGCTAGAGTCGGATGTGCCATGTATTCACCAGAATGATTCCACAGAAGGGCCTGAGAGCCCCCCACATGCTCAGTTTAGGAAGAAAAAGCAGATAACAACAAGAAAAACTATCGGAAGTTAAAAATCAAAATAATGCTTTTTTTCTTGGTTAGGTCCGAATTATAGGGACAGAGCCAGAGGGGGAGGGGCTTAATGATTGTGCATGTTGTTTTAGTTACAAAGTACATTTGCACATAGTAACTCATTTGATCTTTGGTTAGACAATAAACAGAACTTCTCTATCAGAGGAGTGTAAAAGTTTGGGGTAGATGTTCAAAACGTTGAGTAATCTTTACCTCTGGAAATGATTAATTAAAAGATATAAAGTGTTCTCTCTATACTGTGTAAGGTGTCCCTGGAAGAAACACCTGGATCTGAGAATCAGGGGACCAAGTTTAAGTTCTAGTTTGTGTGTCCTTTGGATTTAGTGTCCACATCAATCAAATTAAGGGAAATGGGTGTGTGTGTGTGAGAGAGAGAGAGAGAAAAAAAAGTACCCTAGAAGTATTGAATACTAGATAATTTGAAAATCTTTCTGTAAAAATGCTTCAAAGCTGGTAAGGAGGAGAGTCCCAGCTTGAACTTTGAAATCCAAGTCCCCTTGCCACTCTGATACTCTATAATATAAAATATATAATTTACTAATTTAGCCTTGAGAAGTGTCTATTTGAAGCAATCCAAGAGTCCAGTTCTCTGCAGAAGGTTGCAGGTTGGCTATGACTTTGGAGGGGGAGAGTTTGGCAGAACTCTGCCTAGTCACAGTCTGACCATGACCTGAGTCGGACTATGGGGGTAATGACCCGAGCGAGTGCCCTGTGGCTGGAGGAGTCTCTGAAGAGAACTTGATGTTCTGAAGCTTCCTGATCATCCTCTTTCAATGCAGGTGCTAACTAAAGACTGACGCTATGGCTGCAGCTCCAGGTAGACCAGAGGCACATTTGTCATTCATAGTAGTAGCAACCATCTAATAAGAGCTAATAAGAGGAGTTACTAGCAAAGGGTTTTATGAGAAGCATCTCTCTGTCTGAAGGTCCATTCTGCGTCCCAGGAGAGAGAAACCACTGCCCAACAGTTTGCTTTCCGTGGTACCTGAGCTCCCTATGATGGCCAGCATCTGCCCACTTCTGACTTTGAAGCTCAGGTTCCTGATGCCCAGCTCACGGGAGTCTTGGCTGCCGTGAGACAACCAAGGTATTTTGAACTGAGCCAACTGCTCGAACCAAGGCACCTGGGAGGCCGTGTCCACCTGTGGGAGACATCAGAGGTTCCTCAAAAAGCCAAACAGCTTAGAGGGCTTCAGCAGACTCTGTTCAGCTCCCTTGTCCCTTCTTTTGCCCCTGTTCCCAGGGCACCCCCCTCCCTCCTGCTGATTCACAACAGACCTGAGGCACCCCCTGACCCAGGGTCTGCCAAAAATAGAGGCAGAACCCACCATACTGAGAACCCGAACAGCTACTTCCAAGTCCAAGGATAAGGAGACAGGAAAGCGTGTGCAATAGCAGAACAGAACAACAACAACAAAAAAATGATACTGTTCAGGACATTTGTTAATCATTTTATATCCATGATTTATTTCAATCTTCATTGCAAACCTATAGCACATGTTCTATAATAATCTCTGTTTTACAGATGAGTCTCGGAGCAGTTAAGTAACTTGCTCAAGGTAACACAGTTTTAATAAGTGGCAGAGCAGAGAGAGGTTATGGTGTGGCTCATTAGCTTGTCTCAATTCATGCTCACAAGAAGCCAGACTCCCATCTCTGAGATTCACCATGTTCCATCTGGGAAACATGTGGTCTGTCCTGGGGAAGTGGGGGAATAGGGGCCCTTGATTCTGACCAAGACATTCCTTAGAACCTCTTTGCATTCTGGTTATTCTGGTTATTTTATTAGCTCTTGGGACCGTGTATTTTACCAAAAAGTATACATAAATAGATATATAGTGATGATAGATAGATAGATAGATGAAATCTGAATAAATATATAATTTACTAAATAGCATTGCACATTGTGAATTTCTTGTTTTTAAAGTTTTAATTTTCTGGTAATGGGGATTGAACTCTACCACTGAACTACATCCCCAAACTTTTTTATTTTTTGAGACAGCGTCTTGCCTCCCTAATTTGCCAAGGCTTGCCTGGAACTTGTGATCCTCCTGCCTCCGCTTCCTGAGTCACAGGATTACAGGCATGTGCCACTGCACCCAGCTGAATTTCTTAGTTTTGATAATTACACTGACATATGCAAGAGTTTAACATTAGAGAAGCTGGACAAAAGGAACATGGGAATGCCAAATTATTTTTGTAACTTCTTCAAAAGTCTAAATTTATTTCAAAATCTAAAGTTAAAAAAGACTTGCAGCCAGTTATGGTGGCTTATGCCTGTAATCCCAGCAATTCAGGAAGCGGAGACAAGAGGATCACAAATTAGCAATACCCTCAGCAACTTAGTGAAACCCTATCTCAAAATATAAAAAATTAAAAAATAAAAAGGACTGAGGATGTAGCTCTGTGGTAAAGTGAGATACACACACACACAAACACACGATTTAATGAGAGAGAGAGGGAGAGAGAGAGGGAGCCATCCAGAGCCAGGCATGGTGATGCATGCCTATAATCCCAGCTACTCAGGAGGCTGAGGCAGAAGGATTGTAAGTTTGAAGCCAATCTGGGTAACTTATTGAGACTCTGTCTCTAAGTAAATAATAAGAAGGGCTGGAGTGCGGCCCAGTGGTACAGTGCCCCAGATGCATTTTTTAAAATATATATATATATATTCTAAGGATGGACACAATGCCTTCATTTTTATTTATTTTATGTGGTGCTAAGGATCAAACTCAGGGCCTCACACATGCTAGGCAAGTGCTCTACCACTGAGCCTTGACCCCAGCCCTCCCATGCATATTTTTTTTTTCACAACCGGCCCCAACCTTCTTCATGCCCCTCATTTCCAGTTCCATGTGTAGGTGATGAATGAGAGAAATCTCCCTGGTGCACACACCCCACAAGTGAGGCATCAGCATAGATTGGACTCTGTCCTTGGGAGAAGAAAGCCTGCAGGACCGGCTCACCCTTCCCTTCCACTTGGGGAATTCTGTGGCTTCCCTGTCACTCCTCTTCCCTTCAACCCAGGCACACTGTGCCCATACCTGGTAGGTGAGGTCTCTGACTTCCAGGGTGTTGGACTGGCCACTGTAGGTAAAGTACAGGCTATTGTCACTTTCAGAGGAGAACAAGCTGTCCTGGAGGCCCTGCTGGGAGACATGAAGGGGAGGGACTCCTGCAGAGACTGCAGAGGATGTAGGAGAAGACAGAAGGTGACCCGAGAGGTGACAGCAGCGGCTGTCAATGTGGTTGAGGGTCCACATTGGCAGGAGATGGGTTTGTGCAGGTGGAACCCCAGAGAACAGGAGTCTTGCACATCTCCCTCCTTCAGGAGGAGCTTGGGGTTCTCCCAGGATGGCCTTTACCGCCAAAGAACCTCAACTTCAGGCCTATGTGGGCTCAAATCCATGCAGCGCCTGATGAATGACGCTCAGATGGATTTGAGTGATGATGACCATGATGAATGACCCAACTGGAGACAGCCGAGTGGCACGACCTGAGCTGGGAGCTGGGGAACCCTGGGTCTGGCGGGGTATCTCCTAGTGCCCTGCACTCTCCTTCTGGTTCACTAGAGCAGGATTAAGTGTGGACTCATTAACAAGCTCCCGCGAGCTTTGGCCCTCAGAGCTGCCCTTCTCTCACTGACACGTTCCTTCAACGAAGCACACGACAAATCCTCACCTGGGAGTCCCCAGTCCACTTCAGGCTTGGAACTTGGGAAGTGACAGTGAAAAAGGGCATCTCTGAGAAGCTTAGATTTTAGTAAGCTTAGTAAGTCAAGTGTTAGGATGGAGAAAGACGGTCAGACCTAGAGGCAGGCTGACCTCAAGTTTCTGGTCTAGGTGCGTCTTCACCTCGAACACAACATCCACACGTGCCTCAGGCCAAAAAAATATGACAATGACTTTGTCAAATTACCCCTGCAATAGTGGAGGTAGGAGGTCCTGGAAAAGAACACTCCAGACCAATGCAAGTGGGGGGATTAGTACAAGTGGCAGGTGTCCTATGAGCAGCCCCCAGAGTCCCAGGAGAGTATTAAAACAGCAGACCAAAGCTACCTACATGGCTTAAGGGTTGAACTATGATCAAAATTACCCTGTAAAGGGCTGGAGTTGTGGCTCAGCGGTAGAGCACTTACTTGGGCATGTGTGAGGCCCTGGATTCCTCCTCCAACACCGCATATAAACAAACAAATAAACAAATAAAAGATCCATTGACAACTAAAAAATATCTTTAAAAAGTCACTCAGCAAAGCTGGGCACAGTGGCACGTGCCTGTGATCCCAGCAACTCAGAAGGTTGAAGCAGGAGAGGGTAAGTTCAAAGCCAGCCTCAGCAAAATTGAGGTGCTAAACAACTCAGTGAGACCCTGTCTCTAACTAAAATATAAAATAGGGCTGGGGATGTGGCTCAGTAGTTGAGTGCCCTGAGTTCATTCCCTGGTACCCCCCCCCCCAAAAAAAAAAATTACCCAGTAAAAACATGGGAAAAATAAGACACCTCACTCAAGAGAGGGGTTATATTTGAGGAACCAGGACAGATAAAGGGGAGAAGGGTAATGGAGTGGGGTTTAGCTTGGAAATCAGCGGTGGGTGAGTAGGACTTCCCTGAGTAAATGAATGTTTGAAATATTTCACAATATGTTTTCAAATGGAGAGACCAAGGCTAGGAGTAGAACTCCCACCTTCCCCCGATGCAGCCCATGCTTCAAAGCAGGAGGGAGGGTGAGTGCTGTGGCATAAGCCTATGATCCCAGCTCCTCTGGGGGCTGAGATAGGAGGATCACAAGTTGAAGGCCAGCCTCAGCAATTTAGTGAGATCCTCAGCAAATTAAGGAAGATACTGTCTCAAAATAAAAAATGAAAAGTTCTGGGGATATAGCTCAGTGGTAAAGCACACCTGGGTTCAATCCCCAGGCCCCCCCCCCCAAAAAAAAATACACACACACATGTGTAGGGGTGAGGGGAGTGGGAGGAAAGAAGAAAGGAGGTTCAGGAAACAGCTGGACTCCTGGCCAGTTGACCCTGTGCTTGCCTTCTCTGGCCACTCCCACCATCACCACCCTGCCCAGTTTCTCCAGTTTTTTGTGTTAACTATCAGAACATGCATCAACTGCTGAAGGACTCATCTGGGCTAACGTGCACCCTATTATCTTGTTTTTCAAACAGGAGGGTTATTAGTTAATCGGCATCAGATATGAATTAACTCAGAAATTGCTACTGCAGGCCCAAAGCTCCCCAGGTTGGGTTTAGGGACAGAGGAGCTGCTGATGACACAAAGACAGACATTTGGAGACTGGAGCAATGTGTGGGAGGTGACCTCAAGTCCAGCATGCTATGATTTGAGGAGAGAGCCCTGGGGTCCAGGGGAAGAGGCAGCAAGAGGGAGGACAGATGAAGTTAAAAGGTGCCAGTGGCCCCCAGCCCTGAGACCATGGAGGGACTGTGCCTGCCCAGAGCCACGTAGGCAGCTCTGCTTTTGGAAGAAAATTGGCGCCTGGGTTGAAGATGTCCTCTGTTCTCTTTTAAAATATTTTCCTTGGCTCCCAGGAAGGATTTGTTAGACTCTTCCTGAGGTTTTGACAAACTCTCTGTATTTTTCAAATACTTAAATATCTATTCAGCTGACATCTTAATCAGTACGACTGTCAGAACATCACTTGAATTTCTGACAGGTGACACCCAAAAAAGCAAAAGCAGGTTTATTTGTAGGTAACCAGCTCAGCGCCTGCTGTGCTACATTGTAATTTCTCCTTGTATTAAATTCTGATCAAATTCCCGAGTCAGAAGCAGAGACAGGAAGGAAGCTCAGTGCGGAGCACAGTTCTGGTTCAGGAGTGGCGTCTGCAGGGGTGACACGCTGAGTGAGGGCTTACTTGTGGCTGATGGGGACATGCAGGGGTTGTTCCTGGCTGTGGGGACACTCCTGGGCCTTTACTGAAACATTAAGACCAGATCTCGCACAGCTCTGCCTGGAGCCCAGGCCTCTCTTGTCCTTCCCTGGCCCCGCTCTTGCTCCTGATGTGGGGACTGGGTGTGCCATGGGCACCTGTCATTCCAGGTACTTGACGCCAGATGTCCCTGTGCAACCTGCCTCAGTCCCATCCCCAGGGCCTGCATTCACTGGTTCCGAGGTTCTTCTTCAGGGACACTGACAGTAGCACTCAAGTGATCCCCCAAGCCAGAGGGACATCTGTCTGTGAGGGACATGGATGGAATGTGAGGCTGGGGTGACCACAGGACTGGCTGGAGGAGTTGGTGATAGAGTGGGATGGAGCTAGGGGTGGGCAGAGAAGAAGACAGATCGTGGCTTGGGCTAAAAGCCAGCTCCCCATGCCACCACATCCTAGCTGCTCCTCTGAGAAACCCTTGTAACAGTGGCCCACTCTGTGCTTTGAATGTAGCCCTTTTGAATGTAGCCACTGCATCTGATCTTTAAAATGGACATGTATCTTTCTCTTCCTCTCTCCCTGCTCCTCCCTAATCTCAGGGGAAACAGGATTATCTTTCTTCCCCACTTAAGCAGAGTTATCGTTCCCTGAGTACACACCCCATAGAAAGGAAGTAATCCAGACTTTGGGGATGGCACCAGAAGATCTCAGAAATGACTTTCTGCTGATGGGCAGAATCACAGCCTCTGTGACAGGAGTCCCCTGTGTTTCTCCTTTGCTAGCAATAAACCTTCTTTCTTTCCTTTTTGTCAAAATGTGTCCTTGTTATTGGATTGGCACTGGAGACAAGCACCAAACTTTTGGTACCCTGACCTTTCAGGTTGTAAGGAAGGTATGTCAAAGTAAGAGGATACAAACTATTTTATTTAATAATACTTAGCTTGATGGATAGCTTTTTTTTTTTTTTTAAATCAGGGATGCTTAACAACTAAGCCACATCCCCAGCCCTTTCTTTTTTAAGTATTTTTTAAATATTTTTCTTTTTTTTAGGTGTAGATGGACACAACACAATACCTTTATTTTTTATGTGGTACTGAGGATCGAACCCAGGCACCGTCCGTGCTAGGTGAGCGCTCTACCGCTGAGCCACAATCCCAGCTCCCCCCCAGCCCTTTTTATATTTTATTTTGACACAGGGTCTTGCTAAGTTGCTTAGGGCCTCTCTAAATTGCTGAGGCTAGCCTTGAGTTTGCCATTCTCCTGCCTCAGCCTCCAAAGCTGCTGGGATAACAGGTGTGCAACTCTGTGCCCGGCTTGACTGATAGCTTTTCCTAGACATAGAGTATGTGGTCCCCATCCTTTTGTTCCAGGCCCCACAAATGTTAGAGGTAGGGGTTGGGGTTATAGCTCAGTGATACAGCATTTTACCGGCATGCTGGAGCCCCTGGATACTATCCCCTGCACACACACACACACACAAAAAAGGAGGGGTGGGCGGGGCAGACCGTGGCATGGTACCTAGAGTAACAGAATTGAAGAAAAGGAAATTGTCAGCGGAAGGGCCTGCATGCATTTTTTTGCATGTGGAGTTCTGCCTCTCACTCTGTGGTGGTGACCTTTAGGGTAGAAGATGTCCTTAAAGCCACCCCTGACTTTATGTCCTGTTCAGGAGGTAACCATTGCTGCCCTGGCTGGTAGGGGTCATTTCCCCACAGGGGCTGGCCCCACAGGAACTCAGAGAGCAAAGCTGGTCATTGCTGTGGTTGAAGAACTGGTAGGAAAAGTGGGCTCCGTCAGCCTGGCCAGGCAGTCCAGGTGCCCGTGGCTTCCTGCCCCTTCAGTGCAACTCCTTTGGGTCTTAGCTGCTGGGTGCTGGGCCAGAGCTTTCTGTTTCTGAGAGCGGGGCCACCTCAGTCCTCCTCTGGGCACCCGGACTGACAGAAATGTGGGGCAGGGTCAAGCAGAGGTGGGACCAGCATCCCTTCTTTCTTCCAGTGTAGCCTCTTGCTACAAATCCCGCCCACTCTCTCCACTCAAAGGCCATTTACCAAGTAAACATTTCTCTGTTAAAATGAGAGAGGAAGGTCCCTTGGCCGATGTCTGTTCCTTCCAGTTCATTCCCAGATCTTACATTTGCCTGCATTATTTGAGCATAAAACCTGATGTTCCCACAAAAGTCACCTGTCATCTCTCACTTTACTGCCATTGAGATTCTTGACCTGACAGCTGCGTGAACAAAGGAGACACCCGGAGAGTTCCTGGTATGTATGAGCACATTTCTGCAGTGGAGTCTTGATTTTGGAAAAGGCAAAATCAGCCCAAGTCTCACATAAGAACATCATTTTCCTCTAGGAGCATGCTTTAGGGCCAAAAGTGATCTCAGAGGCCTCCAGGCCTACAGATCTGCTCCCCACCACCCTCTGACATCCCAGAAATAGAGTCCTGCTCTACATTCTCATTCTGCTTGTTCCAAGCTCCTGAAGGAACAAAGAAAGGTCCAGTTCCTCCCCTCCCACCGACAGAGGTGGTGCCGGTCACTCACCGAGGCATCCTGGATAGAGGCCTCTTTCCACAGCCCTGTCTCCTCTGTGGCCTTCTCAGCCATGGGGCCCGCGAGGTCTGTGCCCCTTCAGTGCAACTCCTTTGGGTCTTGGCCGCTGCCTGCTGGGCCAGAGCTTTCTGTCTTTGTTTCCTAGAGCAGGGCCACCTCCGTCCTCCTCTGGGCCAGTCTCTCTCCCAGCGTTCCTCTGGAAAACCCTCCCACAAACACGGTGTGTTCTGCCCACTGTCAAGATAAGAACGCTGTGGCTAAAGGTACATCAGATAATGGCATCCATAGCCAAGTTCCTGTCCTGCTGCTTCATGAGGGACTCTAGGACCGGGCAAAGAGCAGGCAGGGCACTCTGCCACTGGCTCCTCAGCTGAAGCCACTTCAGGAAGGGTCACGCCACCAGAAAACTCAACTGTTTTTGCTGCCAGTTGGCCATGAGTGAGTTCCCCTTTCTGACCCCAGAAGGGGACTCAGGACCCCAAGTAAACAGAGGTTCCCAGGGCTCCCTTGAGGAGGGTGCTGCTGCTGCCTCGGAGCCTCGGAACAGCCTGGGCGTCCTCCACGTCTCCTATAGCATCAGGTAAGGCGGCACCTGCAGGCAGGTGGCCTGGTCTTTCACCTGCTCTGTTGCCTGTCCTGACTAATAGGTTGGGGGTGTACCTGGGGGCTATGGGCTGCCTCTTCAGTAGATCGGGTTGGAAGAGAGCTGGTGGCAGTGCCACTGGAAGATGAGGAACAAAAGTGAATGGTCCCTTCTCCTGTCCAGGGCAAGGCCTGGACATAAAAAAAAAAGTGCTTTGTCTCTTGCCACTGCCCTTTACCCATTCCCATTGCCCACACCCCTTCCCCAGCCTGGCTACCGCCTGCCCTGTGTGGACAGAGAGGGTGTGAGGAGTCGGGGTGCCTGGAAGACCAGGCGGAATGAAGCCTGGAGAAGGAAGACTGGGTCAGCTTAAGGAATGAACACTGTCCTGTTCACCACCTCGCAAGCAGCCAGAGAGAACTGTCACTCAGAGCAGCTGCTGGGCGGGTGCTTTCCAGGGTGGTAGCCAGCTTGCAGTCACGATCCCGCCAGGGTTCGCAGAGGAGGACCCAGAGGATAAAACAGGAGCCTGCTCAGAGACAAGTGGGGTGGGGCAGAGCTGGGATCAGTGCCCGGGGATCTGGTCTGGCTCCTTCTAGGACCCATGCTGCCTTTGCCCCTGTGGGGTTTTCTTTAAAGCAATCGAGTGGGGCCCTGGTGGAACTTCACATCTGGCTGGCAGCGGTGGAACAGGCAGATCCTCAAAGATGTCTCCTTGTACATTGAGAGTGGGCAGATCATGTGCATCCTAGGGGCCTCAGGTAAGCATGGGAAAGAGTGTCCTGATTCTCAAGGGGGACTCTGCCAAGGCTTTGGTTTGATTTAAGTACCACACTGAAGAAATGAGTAAGTTACAGCAAAAAGGTCACAAGTTTGCTATCAGAATGAAATCTAATGACATGTCTCACTGTGAATGGAATGTACCAATGTCAAATTTTGAAAAAACTCTTGAAAGAGTTATAAAGTCCTGCCTAACATGTAAGTGAATCTGAATCCTGTTTTTTTCTTCCCTTTCATTTTTTTGGGGGGCCAGGGCAGGGCTAGGGAGCAAACCCAGGACCTCATGCCAGCCAGGCAAGTGCTCTACCACTGATTCACATCCCTAGCCCTTTAAGTGAATTCATATTTCCAAGTATACAAAGTCCCCATCACAGTAGCTGGTATATAGGGATGCTCAGCAAACACAATCTCCTCTTTCTAGATCCTGCCTGGAGATAGGAAAAGGAATTAAATAGGCACAAAAATGCCCATTTAACCTCCATCCTCGATCTCACAAGTCCTATTTCATTATGATGTACTTTAGACATGCAGTCAGGAATAAAGAAGAATAAAAATGTTCAGGAATTGAAACCAGGCATCATTAAATCGTACCATTATATATATATTTGCTTCTGATCTTTTTTAAGGAATTAAACATGACAGATTGCACTGAGGCGGTCTGTATGCCCATTCCCCATGGGGCAACTACACTGGAGCCTGAATTCTAGGTTTGCTTTTGAGTCCTGCAGTGACTGTCCTGGGAGGGTATAACCTTTGATAGGCAGCTCCTTGTGGCTTAGGCGATTCCCTATGAGGGTCACAGCTGTGAATCTTTAGGGTCATCTTCCCACAGCTGGGGGATGGAAGCATTGGTCCAATAGACAGCACAGTGTCCCCTGGGCTGGGCTGGGCTGTTACCTCTCTTTTTTTTTTTTTTTTTTTGGTGGGGGGTAATAGGGATTGAACTCAGGGGCACTCAACCACTAAGCCACATCCCCAGCCCTATTGTGTATTTTATTTAGAGATAGGGTCTCACTGGCTTTGAACTCCTGATCCTCCTGCCTCAGCCTCCAGAACAACTGGATTACAGGCATGTGCCACTGCACCCCGTGCTTGTCACATATCTTAAGGTTAAAGATCTGACAAATTGACTTCACAGAAGCAACTGCTTGCAAATCATTGCCATTTATTATACTTCTCCTTTTGTATCACACGCTATAATAGAGAGAGGAAATGTAAGTCTATGGTGAAAACCAGGCATAGTACTGTTGATTTTGGTTTGAGTGTGTCCTCCTGAAGGTTCATACGGCTGGGAGGTGCCGGAACCCCTAAGCAGGGGGGCCTAGTAGAAGATGGTTACCCACAGGAGGCATGGCCCTCAGAATCGAAGAATATAGTTCTTGTAAGACTTCGCCAGTTCCTGTCAGAACAAGTTGTTATAAAAAGAGCAAGCTTGGTCCCTGAATTCCTCTGGCTTCCTGTCTCACCATGCAATCTCTCCCTCTTATATGTTATCCTGCTATGATGCCATTTATCATGTTGTGATGTAGCCAGAAGTCTATCACCAGAGCCAAGCAGGGAGTCACCCAATTTTGAAGTTTAAGTCAACAAGACTATGTGCTAAATAAACTTCTTTTCTTTACCAACTATTCAGCCTTAGGCATTTTGCTATAGCAATAGAAAATGGACTTAGATAGCTTTACACCCAGGGAGTTAATCCATGACCATTCACGGCCACAGCAGGTGTTCAGCTGAATGGCAATAGTAGTAGTATGTTAAGACAAAATGAAAAAGAATTCACTGACTTAGTTCATTTGGGCTACTGTAACAAAATACCATATACTGGGTGGCTTATAAGCAACAGGATTTTATTTTTTCACAGTCCTAAATGCTGGCAAATCTAAGATCAAAGGGCTGACTGATGTGGTACCTAATGAGGGCTGAAACCAACCATCTTCTCATCCTAACCTCTCAAGGTAGAAGGAGGGAGGGTTCTGTCCTGAGCCTCTTTTTGTAAGGGCATGAATCCCAATCATTAGGACTTCTTCTCCCAACCTAATCTCTCAATACCACCTCCTAATACAACTCACTTCATAATACCATTACTTTGGGGGTAAAGACTTCAACACTTGAAACAATTAGACCATAGCCCTAACTAAAGCTATTATGTTTCTCTGAGATTTCCTATCAATTCTAATTTCCATTTCTTAAACCATTTCTAACTACGCACATGTACCGTAACACCCAAGCTCATTCTAAAATTCCTTTTGATAAATGTAATGTGCTCCTTTAAAAAGAAAAAAAATTGAGTTATCTTTATAATAATTTGTGACTTGTTGTATTCCTTGTGTGGAATTATGAAGAGCGGTACATAGTGCCCTTCTCAGAAGCATGTCCCACAGGCCAGTGTCAAGCTCTGGACACATCTCAGCAGGACAAGGGATGGGGCTCTTGATAGGTGATGTGAACTGATTTCTGATGTTGTATCTAATCACGGTTTTATGACTACCTATCCCTAATCGTGAACATGAATGCAAAGTAGAATGCAAATTCCACTAATGCAAGGACTTTTTGTCTTTTTCCTGCTGTGTCCTTAAGGCCTGGAACAGGGTCAGTCACATAATAGGGGCTTAATAAATATATAAATTAAGTCTATAAATTACTTATAGTGTTTAATAAAATGACATGATTTCATCGCTATCTTATCCTAAGCAATACTATCAAATCTTTGTTTATCTATTTATTCTATTTTAAAATTTTAAAATTTTATTCTAATTTGTTATATATGACAGCACAACGCATTTCAACTCATAATACTCTATATAGCACAATTTTTCATATCTCTGGTTGTATACAACATAGAGCCACACCATTCTTATCTTCATACATGTACTTAGAGTAATGATGTCCATCTCATTCCACTGCCTTTTCTACCCTCATTCCCCCTCCCTTGCTCTCCCCTCCCCTTTGCCCTATCTAGAGTTCATCTATTCCTCCCATGCTCCCCCAAATCCCCATTATGAGTCAGCCTCTTTATATCAGAGGAAACATTCAGCATTTGGTTTTGGGGGAATGTCTAACTTCACTGACCATGATATTCTCCAGCTCCATCCACAGACCTGCAAACACCATGATTTTATTCTCTTTTAATGCTGAGTAATATTCCATTGTGTATATATGCCACAGTTTCTTTATCCATTCATCTACTGAAGGGCATCTAGGTTGATTCCACAGTTCAGCTATTGTGAATTGTCTGCTATAAACATTGATGTGGCTGGTGGGATGGAAGAGGTTATGGGGCAGGTCATGAAAGGAAGGCAAGCAACAGTAGTAAATGCCAAATAACACACCGAGGGAAGTATCCATAGGATTCAGCAATAAGAAAGTAGCACTCCTGTCCTGGGGGAGGCCAGTCTTAATAGAGTGGTTCTGTGAGAGCTGAGATTAGGTCCTAGAAATGTAAGGCCATGGAGGTTTTGGTTAGAAGAGGTCAAGGATCAGGCCAGGCAATGCAGGGGCTCTACTCCTAAGCTGGGGCTGCAAATTTGCTTCTCAAACTTTTTTGGTCTGGAAAGGAAAATACAGGCAATGTTTGGCTCCTAGGACATCTGGATTTCTTTTTTGTGGTCCCCTGGGATCTTCTGGTTATACCTGAATGTAGGTGGCATTGCCTAGAGCCTTGCTGACAAGGTGTGGTCTGAGGACCAGCATCGTTCATGGGGCTGATTCTGAGCCTTGTCAGTCATGGGTTAGGAAAGAAGACGGCTCTGCAGGAGCTTGTTGAGCTTTGAACATCCTCAGGAGGATTCTCTTCTGTCTTCTCACAGTTCAGAACCTCCTGCCTATGTGCTCCATAATTAAATTTAACTTCTTTGCAGCCGTGGGTAGGCAAGGCCTGGTGAAACCTGTTCTGTCTCTAGGAACTCTGTGTGCGCAGGCTAAGCTAGTGTCTAGTATGACTGCGAGAGGCCAGCAGGTTTCTTATCCTAAGGTGTTCTCAAATCTGCAACCTAGAAAAAACCAACCAACCAACCAGGATAAACGTCCTCCTTCAGGTGCCTCTAACCCAGGCAGTTAGTTCCTAACAACTCTGCAAGAATGTTCTTACTGGCAACAGTTAGCTACACTCAAGGCTTTGGGTGCAGCCTGAGGTCAACTTGGTTTCACCAAAGCACTTGCTAACCTGGTGTTTCTCAAACTCTAATTCGCATGGGAATCATCCAGGGATCTTGTTACAAAGCAGAATTAAGTTCAGCAAGTCTAGGGTGGGGCCTGATATTCTGCCTTTCTATCAATCTCCCAGGGGATGTGCACGATGCTGGTCCTCAGACCACACTTTGTCAGCAAGGCTCTAGGCAATGCCATCTACACTCAGGTGTAACCAGAAGATCCCAGGGGACCACAAAAAGAAATCCAGATGTCCTAGGAGCCAAACATTTCCTGTGTTTTCCTTTTCAACCAAAACAGCTTGAAAAGCAAATTTGTAGACAAAGCCCCTCCAGATCTGAACAGGGTGAGAGTCCCCTGGGGGAAAACCCAGACTCATCTGGACGGTGAGAGTGTGACCCAGTGAGAGGCCACGCCTCCACTGGGGGGTCTCAGGAAGTTCCTCTCTTGCGGTTACCGTCACGGAGGGTCTTCTCTTGTCGCCTCCAGGCTCGGGGAAAACCACACTGCTGGATGCCATATCCGGGAGGCTGCGGCTCACGGGGACCCTCCTTGGGGACGTGTGTGTGAACGGCCGCTCGCTGCGTCAGGACCAGTTCCAGGACTGCTTCTCCTACGTGCAGCAGGTGGGCGCGCCCCAACCCCGCCGGGTGCCCCGGGCTCGGGCATCGCTGACGTCCCTCTCTCCTGCAGAGCGATACTTTTCTGAGCAGCCTCACTGTGCGAGAGACGCTGCACTACACGGCGATGCTGGCCCTCCGGAGCGGCTCAGGAGACTTCTTCCACAGGAAGGTGCGTGGAGCCTTGTGGCGCTGGCTACAGCTGCTCCCGGGGCCACACTCCCAAAAGACCATCAAGCCCCCGGGGCTGGGCAACCTTCTTCCCTCCGCCTCTTTGCTTGTCCCTTCCTTCCCTTTGCTTTCGCCCCTGAGTTCTGTGCCCCACCTGCGCCACCAAGGTGACAGGCACGTGTACCTTTTGAACACCTGAAATGTGATCAATCCAAACCTAGACCTGCTCTAAGTGTAAAATAAACCGCTGGATTTCAGACCCCCCGTCTGAAAAAACAGAATGTGAATGCTCTCATTCAGAATTTTAAGAAATAATTATGAGAGAGTGAATTACTGTTTTGGCTGTAAAGAATATTATTATTAAAATTAATTTCACCTGGTGATTTTTTTTTTTTAAATTTGGCTTTTAAAATATTCCCACTCTGTATGTGGTTTGCTTTAGCTTTTCTGTTGGACCATGCTGTTCTGCTAGGTCTGTGTTTGAATGGATGTGTTATTTCCCCACCAAGATTTTTCAACTTGCTTTTTAAGGGACCTTGCTTGAATGGGCTTCATCCAAACTGGATTAAGTTAATGAAGAATGAAACTATTGAATTGCTAACTCTTTTAGATTCCAATCTGGTTCTTAAAGGCACCCATTTTGGAAGTAGCTGCAGGTAAGTCCACCAGGACCTTACCTGGAAGCATTGTTGAGTTCTGTCTGGACTGTTAGGCCTGGGAGAATGCAGGGAACAATGACAGGTTGATGTGCCACCTTCAAAGAGGCACAGCTCCCTGGAAATGGACTTTTTGTTACCAGGCCTTTGGTGAGTAAACAGCATACTTCCATTTGAAACTCCAAGAGAACTCTGGGGCATAGCTTTCACTCTAGAGGTGCCTTAGAGAGGGGCTTTGCCTGCAAGAAGGACCTCACAGAGCAATGCCTGACCCTGTTTCTTGCCTGGACTTTAGGTTGCCTTTGCCTTAGTGTGCTCTGAAGCATTGCAAGGCTCTTGCTGTTTTACCAGATTATAATTGACTCTTGTTTCTGGCAGTCATTCAGCAGGGCTTGTATGTTCACATACAATATCTCTTTTCCTTCTGATATCAACCTCTGTGGGAGGCATTATCTCCCTCCTGCAGAACCACAAAGTGACACCAACAAGTTAAGATCAGACAACAGGGGATGGCAGATTTGGGACTGGAACCCAGGCCCTCTAGCTCCAGCATGTTCCCTGAGTCCCTTTGTGGTCTCAGAAGATGACACTAAATTTAGCCCATGTAGGTCTGGTGCAAATTCCTCTGGAATTTTATTCCATAAATCATCTTTTCACTCCAATCTAGTATATTTTGGTTGTTTTTCAACTCCATGTGTTTGTTTCTTTTTGCATCATATAAATGACACAATCGCATTAGGGACCAAAGACAACAAACTCATAAACATATACATATTCTCAGCCTCTTATATGGTTTCTCAGGGCCTCATGCAAAAGGGGGCAATCAGTAAAGGGAGGAATAGAAGTAGCAATTTTCCAACAGGTCTCTGGAACGGGATAAGCTGAGGAAAGACAGAGGGAGAGGAAGGGAAGAGGCCAGCCTTTTTGATTCCAAAGTCAGTAAGGAATTGGGTTTCATAGTTATTGTTGTGGGGGAGTTGAGAATGTGGAGAAAGGCGAGGGGGTTCAGGGAGCTGCTGAGTTTAAGTAGATTGAAGAGAGGGAGTTTTTAAGAAGTATGGCTGTAGATTATAAATTGGTTCCCCTTTAAAGTCCTTAAAGAGATTCAAGTAAAGATTGGAATTATTTTTAATTACTTTTGGTAGCTAGATTATATTCTTTTGATGCAAAATCACACTGAGATTGGACCACTCGAGACTCTAGGATTTATTTGGGTTACACAGGGGAAACTGGGTTCAGTTCAAATCAAATTGGATTGTTTAAAATATATAAAACATTTATTATGATAAAGTTTCAAAATTCAAACACAAAAACAAACTATATTTTAACTATACCGTGGAGAGATTTTTCTGAATGGGCTAAACTGACTGACATTTGAAGAGGAGTTTGGTGAAATATCTGTTGTTTTGTGGTGAATTTCCCTAAAGCAATATAAACATTTTTCATTGCTTTAGGGACTTTAAAAGTATATTCAGATTATTTATTTAAATCTGACACATGTATAATATTATGATTTAAGCCTAATTGGATTTTAATAGGTTTGATTTCCCCAGTGGTGAATTTGAAAGTAGCCCATGTAATCTAGAGGGGTGTTGCCTCTCTTGAGCCTTTTCTAGCCCACAAACTGAAGTCAAAGCCACAGTCAACAGCCAGTCAGTCACCCTGGGCTTTGTGTCTCCTACAGGTGGAGGCAGTCATGGCAGAGTTGAGCCTGAGTCATGTCGCAGACCGACTGATCGGCAACTATAATTTTGGGGGCATTTCCAGTGGCGAGCGGCGTCGGGTCTCCATCGCAGCCCAGCTTCTCCAGGACCCCAGTAAGTGCAGTGTGGACCAGCAGTGCCTGGGCCTCCCCATGTGTCTGCAGACACATGAGACCCTTTCTTCACATTCCTCATTTAGGGAGGGGTTTGTGTAGAACTGAAATCACTGACAGTTTCCAAACGTTTTTGGAAGTACTATATGTAGTTCATTTCCAGATGCTATTCCACCATCCAACTATAGACAGTTCCCAACTTATGAAGGTTTAATTTATGATTTTTCAACTTTAGGATGGTGTGGAAGCAATACACACTCAGTGGAAATCACACTTCAGTTTTTGAATCTTGATTTTTTCCTGGGCTTGTGATACATGGTACCATTTTCTCTCATGATGCTGGACTGAGGCAGTGAGCCATGACTCCCATTCAGCCACGCGGTCACAAGAAGAAATGACTGACACTCTACAGTGGCCCTAAGTGTGCTGTTTTGTTCTGTAGGTTAGGTGTATTCGATGCACTTTTGACTTATGATATTTTCACTTTACCAAGGGTTTTGGAATGTAACCCATCATAAATTGAGGAGCATCTGAACAAAACATCTCTTAGACTCAGAAGCATTGCATGTGCGTTTTAGTGTTCTGTTAGTTCCTTTCATGAGTAGGAGCCCTCCTGGTCCATCCTTATTTCTAACACAGTGTCTACTGGGGAAGGCCAGTGAGTTCTGGTATGAGAAGTGGTGTTTTTGAAATGTCAGGAACCAAAGTAGGAATTTAAGTGATGTGCTGAAAACTGTGCATGCCACAAGGAAGTGCCTCTACCTGTCTGGTTTGGTCACTTTCCCCACTTGGGCAAACCTTCCCACTCATGTGTACCTGCAAGTAGACATATGGCATCTAGGTACTTTATTTACACTGGGGTAGATCAAGTCTGCCTGTTCTTCTGGTGGTTTTTGGTCACTAGAAGGCAAAGAAGAGAGATGCTCTTAAGAGTCCTTGTCACTTTGGGGGCAGAAATAACCTATGGTTAAACTCTCTTCAGAAACCAAATATCTGGCCCACCTCAGACCTTGTTCCATAAGTCAGATTTCTTTGCTGTGCAAAGACCCTGTTAGTGCTGGAAGAAGCTTCAGACATGAAGTGGGATTGTGTCTTTTTGGCCAATCTCCTCTCAACTTTTTCAAAACATCTTGACACTTGCCTGCCAGCCTTGTTTCTTGTCAGAGTCCCCTGGATGGAGCCCAAAGAGAACATGGCACCAAGTAAGAGGACTGATGTGGTTCTCTTAACCCCAAATATGCTCCAGAGCTGGGAATTGGGCCCTCCTAGGTCAGGTCTTTTTCTTGGGCTTGGGCTGAAAGCCAGTTTGCATGCAGCCACTTCTCAGCGGGCACTGTTTAGATGGGGTACAACGTTTCAGTAAAGGACTGGTCCAAATTCTGAGTTTTAAGCCCAGAACCTGGCCTAGGCAGAGGCTCAGACGTCTGATCTTCTTTGCCGGCAGAGGTCATGATGTTTGATGAGCCAACCACAGGCCTGGACTGCCTGACTGCAAATCAGATTGTCATCCTCCTAGCAGAGCTGGCTCGCAGGGACCGCATCGTGATCGTCACCATCCACCAGCCCCGCTCTGAGCTCTTCCAGGTAAAGGGTCATGTCTCTTGTTCTCTCAACTCAAGGGTGGGTGCATGGTGTGTTGAGTTGGGAACGGAGGGGCAGGTATTGATGAGCAACTGGAGCCAAGTCCTGATTTGGGAAGAGCAACAGATGGGAACTTGCTTCTTTTGGCATCTGCCACATTCCAAATACTTTCTGCACACTAGCTTGTTTATTTAGTAAAAGAATCCTCTGAGGTCCGCATCAGGATATCCATCCACATACAGAAGAAAAGAACAAAACTTTGCAATGACTCAAAATTGAGCAGTATCACACTGTAAAATGCTGGGATTGGCGTTCATGGTTGAGACAGTTTCAAAGGCTGTGTTTTTCCATTGAATCACATAGATTTCCTTTAAAGAAAAGTCTCACTCGATCCTCCCAGTATCGATTTAGTTAGCTATTATTTGCTTTGTATAGATGAGGATCCGATATTTCAAACACAAACAACAAACAAATAAAACATCCCAGGTTGCCCAAGGTCACTCTCAGTGGCATGGCTGGAACTTAAACCCAGGCCTGGTAGCTCTTCTCTACCCCAGATGTGATGCTGGGGCTTAGGATGGGATACAGCATGATCCACAGAGGTAACCCAGCTGACAAGTTTAGGGATGCACTCCAAGTATCTCCAATGGACTCATTAAGGATACTGATTAAGGTAATCAAAGGACTCACTAACTGCTTGGAAATATATTTCCCATAAGGACACGGACCTGACCACACACTAACATCATCTGTTGTCTGATCAGCACTTCGACAAAATCGCCATCCTGACCTACGGAGAGTTGGTTTTCTGTGGTACACCGGCGGAAATGCTTGATTTCTTCAATGGCTGTGGTTACCCTTGTCCTGAACATTCTAACCCTTTTGACTTCTATAGTAAGTTTTTCTTTCACATTCCCCATAGTGAATTATTTTTTGGACTTTCTCATCTCAGATTTCTGCCAGGATGACACAAGCTCTAGAGGGGTTTGGTTTTGCTTTTTTGTTGGTGCTTTTTACTTTTCAAGGAATTAATTCAGAGGTCCATTAATCATCATTGACCTATCAGAATGAGATGGGGAAATCTTTCCCAAATAAGTTGCTATACTCCTACTTTGACAAGAGAAAAATGAATCTCTATTCTTCTGAATTCTCCTAGGAAGTCTCAGTGGGATTTTTATGAGCTTTAAAATATTCTGATTTTATAAGTGGTCATTAATGACAGGTTTGATTCTGATGGGATGAATAATATCCAAATCAATGAGGAGATATTATTAATATCCATTGTATATGCATTTAAAAAGACATGAGTTATATCTTTGGGGGAAAAATGTAGTGGACCTGACATCAGTGGATACCCAAAGCAAAGAACGGGAAATAGAAACCTACAAGAGAGTCCAGATGCTTGAATCTGCCTACAAAGAATCAGACATCTATCGCAAAACTTTGGACAATATTGAAAGAACAAAACACCTGAAAACTTTACCAATGATTCCTTTCAAAACCAAAGATCCTCCTGGAGCTCTCTCTAAACTGTGGGTTCTCTTGAGGTAAGGAATTTTGGGAATGTAAGCAAGACCCATTTTAGGTGTTTGAACATTCACCAATAATGAAAGAAAAGGTATTAAAATGGGGTTGTTTGGTTTTCAGGAGAGTGACGAGAAACTTACTGAGAAATAAGCAAGCCGTGATTATGCGTCTCGTTCAGAATCTGATCATGGGATTGTTCCTCATTTTCTTCCTTCTGCGGGTTCAGAATGAAGTGCTAAAAGGTGCTGTCCAGGACCGCGTGGGTCTCCTTTACCAGTTTCTGGGTGCCACCCCATACACGGGCATGCTCAATGCTGTGACTCTGTGTAAGTGCTAGTGACCAGGAGGTAAAGTCTAAATATCTAAATGTCTCCCTGCTCCATCAGTCACCTTGCCCAAGTTCACCATTATAAGGGGACTTCTTTGAGCTAAACCTGGCTCTTTCCAGGATTTCTCTCTGAGGAAAGATCACTATTGAGTTACTAACACCTCAGTGTGTATTAACTCACCAGGTTGATCTCTATGAGTTTCTAAGGATCCGGGGAAACATGAAGTTATGAGGTGTTGGTGGTGTAGAGTTTGGGATCATTCCTGGTATCTCATCTTGGCCTTTAGGATGCACAGCCCATTTTAGCTACCAGGCCAAAATTGGCCTGGTAGCTTTTGGGGTCCTAATTTGGAATAGCCTTCACCTAATTTTCAAGCTCAGTGGGAATCCAGAAGCAACTTCTAGCTGTCTGATGTTATAGTTTATGCAGGAAAATGGATGTTAGAGGGAGTTCCAGAATATAACTCTATGTTCAGAGAATAAGAGGGAAGGATATTGCTTTTGCAGAGTGGGTCCTAGAGATGGGCATGAGTGGCAATGAGAAGTTTCTGCATTTACCAGGGTTTTCTGGTCCTCTGAGAGTTAATGTAGGATGTAGGATGCTATGGGGACCAACATCCTACACAAGAAAAGGACAATGTGCCTCAAATCACTCATTCATGCCCCTTTTACATACGCTTTTCTGAATTGGTGACAACCCTCTGCTTTAAAGAAAAATAATTATGTTTTCTTGTGCAACCATATCGCAGTTTAGGTTGAGTGTGGACTTTTGGGGTGGGGAGTATTTATTGTTCTGTGGGTGGCAGGTCCCTTCCTTCCTTGACTGGGGAATGTGCCCAGCTGGTCCTCACCATCCAGCCTTGACAGATCTCAAGCTGGGCCTGGGCTAGCCCTCCCTCCCTCAGCTCTGTGTGACTGACTGTTCTGGACCCTGCCTTGCATGCCAGTTCCCGTGCTGCGAACCGTCAGTGACCAGGAGAGCCAAGACGGCCTATACCAGAAATGGCAGATGCTACTGGCCTATGTGCTGCATGTCCTTCCCTTCAGCATCATGGCCACCTTGCTGTTCTCCAGTGTGAGCTACTGGTAAGAAGGTTTTTTGGAGGCATTCAGTTCATCTGGGCCAGGCCTGCCAAGGAGTCACAGAGGGCCAGTGGGGCCTCTGGAGAGAGCTCTGGGGTGCCTGACTTCATGTTCTCAGCTGCGGAAGAGCGGCACTTTGCCCCTCAGTGCCTAGAGCAAGGCCCTGTCCTTCAGGATATTTATTTCATTGTAAATGAAATCACAGAGCCACAGGCTGCATGGGACCGGAAAGCAAATCACGAAGACCACATGTTCCAGAAGAGTATGCCCCATGTGCCCTATAGGACTTAAGCTACGAAGAGGGCTCTCAAGGAGGTGGGACCCAGATGAGGCTCAGGAATAGGCATGGTGAGCGACTGTTCACCAGCAACTAAGTCTGGGCAGCTCTGCCTGAGACTTCGCTCATGGCCCTGGTGTCACACTCTGGGTGGGCTGAGAGGGCTGGAGGAGTAAGAGTGACAGCATCGGAAACCATGAAGCATAGATGCTGTTGGATTTGGATGGATGGCTTCTTTTTATTTCTTAGAACTTCATAAAAATATAAATCTAACATGGGGAGATGTAGCCTCCCTAATCACTGCAGCTTTGCCTTAGAAAAACATGGAGGAAATGACCCGGTATTCTCTGACTTCATAGTGTAATGGTGCCCAGCTCATTGTCCCAAGAGAGAACTACAGGCAGTTCTTGAGATGTTATCTCTCCTCATTGCCTGGGTTCACAGGCAGACGCTTCTAACCACATCTTGGTAACCCTTGATACTAAGCGAGTATCAAGACCCTCGATGCACAATATGAATCACTGTGATAAACTGCATGACGTATGAGTTCAAGGCTTGGTTATGAGAGCTCCTGAAAGGAGTTTGAAGGTCTGGGTGATGGCTCTTAGAAGTTGGTTTTAGTCTGGAGAATGACAGAGGCAAGGCCACTTGTCCTCTGTCGAGATGAGAGTGGACAATCCACCCAGAGCAATGGCAGGAACCACGTGGCTTCCTTGCTGGCCCTGATGAAACCTCCACATTCCGACACACAGAACATGCTGAATCTCTGGCTTATGATGCAAACCACAGTCCCATCTGTTCAGGGTCCATGAATTCAGAGAAGTGCATGTTCCATGTTCTCTAAAGGCAAAGTTTCTATTTTATTTATTTATGGATTTATTTATATGTGGTGCTGAGAATTGAACCCAGAGCCTCACACATGCTAGGCAACTGTTCCACCAGTGAGCCACAACCCCAGCCCACGGCTAGGGTTTTGTTTTGTTTTATACCAGGGATTGAACTCAGGGGCACTAAACCACTGAGCCACCTCCCCAGCCCTATTTTGTATTTTATTTAGAGACAGCATCTCACTGAGTTGCTAAGAGCCTCACCATTGCTGAGGCTGGTTTTGACCTCGAGATCCTCCTACCTCAGCCTCCCAAGCCTCTGGGATTACAGGCACACACTACCACGCCCAGTTCTAAGGCAAAGTTTTGTTTTTTTTTTTTAATATATTTTTTTAGTTGTTGATGTACCTTTATTATATTCATTTATATGTGGTACTGAGAATCGAACCCAGTGCCTAACACATGTTTAGGCAAGCTCTCTACCACTGAGCTACAACCCCAGCCCCTCCAAGGCAAAGTATTTAAAGTTGACAATTTTTTAGTAAAACAAGGCCAAGTGAAAACTGAAGATTTGTTAATTTAGAATTTTATTACTCATAATGGCTCATGGACCAGTGTCACTATTATGTGATTGTTTCAAATGCTTAATCACAGGCCCAGAATTAATGAATTGGATTCTGTATTTATGAGAACTTCCAAGTAATTCATGTGAACTTTAAAATTTACAAAGCATTGATTTTGAAAACCGTACAGTATTTGTAATCCTGACCCTGAGAAATAATTTAAACTGTAGGACTTGAGAAAACAGGATAATTTTAAACCAGGTTCTGTGCAATCATCTAGTTCACGACTATTTTAGTCAGACATTAAAATGCAGAATCATTTCTAGTATAGGTAGCCATGTAGCAAATACGTCATTTAAATGAAAGGAATATTTATTGAATGCCTACCAATTGCAGGCACAGGGTTGGTGCTAGAGGAGATTCAAAGAGGAGTAAACATCAAGTTTGCAAAGATTCTATAATCAAAACATCTCTGAGAGCCAAGAGTGTTTTTGTAACTCTTTAGCAGCATGATCTGACCTGAACTCACTGAATAGAACCAGTAAGGGGCTCTTGAGACTGGTTCCAATTTCTGCTTAGCAGAAATATTCATGGGCTTTATTACAGATGTGTTTTCAGATTCTATTGCAGCAAGTATGGTCTACCTTTCTAGAATTGGTAAAGTTCCACATTCAAAAACACATCTGGTCATATGTAGTGGCACATAAGTGCATTCCCAGCCATTCAGGAGGCTGAGGCAGGAGGATTGAAAGTTTGAGGCCAGCCTCAGCAATTTAGCAAAACCCTGTCTCCAAAATAAATAATAAAAAGAAGTGGGATGTAACTCAGTGACAAAATGCCCCTAGGTTCAATTCTCAGTGCTGAACAAAAAAAAAAAAAAAAATCCCACAATCTGGCCTTAAAGCATTTCAGATAATGAACTGTGGACATGAACAAATCTCCAGATGACTTTGATTCAAGGAAATGTAAAATTAGTCTTATAAAGGACCACAAATGCTTCACTGAGATATACAATAATAACAGCAGCTAATACATATTGAGCACTTACTTTATGTCAGATGCTGTGAGCTTTAAATGCATTAATTCACGTAATCCTTGCAGCTGTCCTGTGAGGTGGTCCTGGACTTGTCCCTGTTTATAGATGGGAAATTGAGACACTGATGGGATGTCTTCCCCATCTCACATCCACAGTTAATATTAGAGGACAATAGGTGTTCATCTGCTGGGTGGGAAGAAGGGATCCAGGAAGAAGGGAGAGGAATTCTTGAAAGTTTTGGAGAAGAACTCAGAGGGTTTAGGGGAAGAACCTGAGAGGGAGCAAGGGCGTTCCAGGTGAAAAAAGCAAGGACACAGGTTCAGAAGCAACACAGATAAGATCTTTTCAGAGAAATGGTTCAAAGTGCAGTGGGAAATGAAGAATCAGAGGAGTAGAAGAAACAGACAAAACCTTGGTGGCTGCTAGGAGAGGCACTGACTGCGAGACTAAGGGCTGGCACACAGTTGATAATGGGACATGGGAGAGGATTTTGCATCAGGAAGTGTCCCCTCTGTGTTGGGTTCTGGACGGTGAGTCACTTTGACAGCAGACTGGAGTTAGGACAGAGTTGTTGGATGGCCCAGTGAGGAGCCTTTGCAAATGTCTATGGGAAAGACAGAAGCCCCCAAATGAAGAGTAACTGTGGCAAGAGAAAGGGAAAACCTTTTTTTGGGTGGGGATATTGGGGATTGAACCCAGGGGCACTTAACCACTGAGTAGTATCCCCAGCCCTTTTTTATTTTTTATTTAGAGATAGGGTCTCACTAAGTTGCTTAGGGCCTTGCTAAGTTGCTGAGGCTGGCTGGCTTTGAACTCCCGATCCTCCTGCCTCAGCCTCCTGAGCTGCTGGGAATCACAGGCGTGCATCACCAATCCCTGCAAGGGGTAATCACTTTGAGATTCTGGGAAAGTAGAATCAAATGGATTCAGATATGGAATGAATTTGTTGGAATAAAGAAAAATCATAGATGATGCTTGGGTCTTCAGCAGGAGAGGATGGGAGGATGAAGCATCCTTACCAAAGTTTCCTGGAGAGAGAATGGTTTTGGTTTTTTGAACACTTTGGTCTGGGTTAAGATGAAGTACTGAGAAAAAGTAGGAGAAACAAGAGTAAAGACCCGTGACAGTACAGAGAGAAGGGAGGAAGCAGTCTGAGTGTAAAACCTTAAAACAGGGACAGAGACTGGGAAGAGAAGAGCAAGCCGACGAAGGAGGCAAAGGAGTGGTCAGGGAGGCAGAGGGAGAAGCTGCACTGGGGAGCAGAGGGGGGAGAGGACTTCTAGGGGGTGTGGCCAACCCTTTTGGTGTGACAGAGGTTATGTGAGGTGAAGCATAAGAAGAGGAGTTCACTGCAATCTTCCAGAAGAGAGCTTCAGTAGACCAGCGGGGATGCAAGTCAGGTTTACAAGGGAAGAAGGGGCAAGACGGAGGAGGCAGATGTTGTCTCGGGGAGCTTGGTGAAGGGGAACAGGGGAGCTGCTTAAATGATTATCAGACTCAAAGAAGGGTTGCTTAGGATGTGGCAAATAGGATCATAGAAAACAAGGGGGCTGGAGGTGAAGTTCAGTGATAGAGCATTTCCCCGCATGCTCAAGGCCCTGAGCTCGGCCCCCAGCACTGCAAAACAAACAAACAACAACAAAAATCAGGTTGTAAGTGGATTTAAATACAGATAAAATTTGCTAAGCTATAGATCAAGTTTTCAGAGTAGACCAAGGTAGGGACAGGAGAACCAAATAACATGGAATCATGATACCAGGAGATAGGGCCACACTTGAAAGAGATGGGGATGGATAGAGGAGGAGGGGGGAAGAGAGAGAGAGAGAGAATAAGAAATTCATAAAATGGGAAGTGAGCACTGGAAAAGAAATAGGGGAGGGGGGTAAAGTAGGGGTTCATGTCAGCATGATGTGACATGCCATTGGAATCCAAGATGCTAGGAGGAACTTAAAGGGTTCAGAAGCCAGTTGAAGCAAAGGGGCAGAATGGCGTCAATTAGTACAGCAATATACTGTGTTCCACACACTTTAGTAGCTTAAGTGACAAGCAGTTCCCAGAGGTGAGGACTAATCCTGCAAAGGATGACAGAAGGCAGCAAGGCCCCGAGGGAGTGAGGGCTGGGGAAATGGGAGGCAGAGGCCATGATAAGAGAGGGTGTTTTGGAATCTGAAATCTTGGAAGTGAGACAGTTTTGAGTAATAGCTAAGTCTAAGACATGCCAAATGACCCAGTTCCATCTGAAAGGAGATCAGCTAATTAGGAGACAACCTGGTTATGCTGATGACTCATCCAGGAGATTAAAGACCTTGAGGAAAATTAAAGCAATAGGAAGGGAAAGAACGACCCTTGTCCAGATGCGACAAATCACCAAAGGTGAATGTTTTAAAAGTCACAAGACAAGCCAGGTGTAGTGGCACATGACCCTAATCTCAGCTACTCCGGAGGCTAAGGCAGGAGGATTCAAAGTTCAAGCCAGCCTGAGTGACCACTTAGTGAGACACTGTCGCAAAGTTAAAAAAGAAAAAAACAGATGCAAGAAAGACTACACTGGGGAAGGGAATGGATAGCGTAGACAATGATTTGTACAAGAGGCAGAGTGATGGTCTAGAGGGTGGGTGGGTATCAGAAATGCCAGTTTCTTTCTCCACTGTACAAATTCAATAAAGAGCAACTAAGTCTATGGTCATTAAAACATGCTGTCTCCCTGTAAGATATAATTTGGTAAAAGGAACATAAGAGAAAAGGGTATGGATATAGGGTCACTTGTAGTATAGGTAGTAACACGGTTATTTATGAAGAGACCTGGGAGTTCACCAGCCCTACTTATGACAGCTAACAGGTCTAAGTAGTTTAATATTTTCCCATGAGAGCTGAAGGAGCTGTCATGGCGACTGACTTTGAGTTGAACAGAACCCACTGTGGTAATAAACGATCTCAAATATTGGTTCTTCCCAAAGGCCTTAGAGAGGGGAGCTGGGCTTGCCCTGCTGACTCCTCCCACCCAGGATTATTCATAGAAGGCAAATATGGTATTTTTCTTAAACGAGAGTGCTTGGAGAGCAAACTAAAGAACTTGTGTTTTTCTAGGACTCTGGGCTTATACCCTGAGGTTGCCAGATTTGGATATTTCTCTGCTGCTCTCTTGGCTCCCCATTTAATTGGTGAATTTCTGACTCTGGTTGTACTTGGTATGATCCAAAACCCCAATATCGCCAACAGTGTAGTAGCTCTGCTCAGCATTGCTGGGGTGCTGGTTGGATCTGGATTCCTCAGGTAAGATATAATGATTCAAAGGACTTAGCTTGGTATGTTACTAATGAGCACTTGATAATGATTGTTGTGTAGGAACCCCAGAGAAGAGCTATGGATACTTGCTAAAGATATTACTTTATAGTGTGGTGTGTTATTTATATTGCTTGCTTATCATTATTGCCTTAGACCTTGAGCTTTTCACCAGGTGTTCAATGAAATGTCTTTTTATTGGGAATCAGGAAATGACAAGGTAAGTGTTCTATTGATGATTCACATATAATAAGCCATTAAAATGAGAGAATAAAACCCAACCTGAATGTTCCAGAAAAACTTACAGCCCATACAATAGGCTAAATGGTGTGTGTATTAGTTCACTTCTAACCTGGTACTGCTGGGTCTCTAGTCCAGTTTCCAAATCCCAGTTTTTTGGGGGAATTAAGAATAGTCAGATTAAGAAAAGAGCCTACAGGATGAAAGACAGCCCCCCAAAAGTATTAAGACTTAAAAGATGTACATCAAATGTTTATAGCAATTATGCCTGGGTGGTATTTAAATTCTTCTTCATATTTTCTATATTTTAAAAATATTCTATAATGGACAAGCATCATTTTATAACCAAGACTACACACACACACACACACACACACACACACACACAGAGAGAGAGAGAGAGAGAGAGAGAGAGAGAGAGAGAGAGAGAGGTTTTAAAAGTAGCAGAGGAAAGGTTAGAACATTTTAAAAGGGTAAAAATGATTCCAGGCAGGTGATGAGTAGGATCTAGGAAGTAAACTGTGGGCTCCAGGAAATGTAAACAGGGCTTTGTTTCTTTGGCTTAAAAATCAAATAACAAAAAAACCTACTAAGCATCTACTATACATAATTTCCTTTCTTTATGTAGTTGTTTAACTCTCAGAGAAATTTGGGTAAGGAAACTAAGGTCAAGCTTACTCAGCTCAAGTCCTGCCACCTTGAAGACACCCATGATGCCCGTGGACCCGGGAGAAAGTGCTGCCCTAGGACTCCGAAACTTCCTCTAATGCTTTAGCAGTCCCATGACTATGAACAAGTCACTTTCCTATCTAAATTAGTTTCCTCATTTATAAAATGGAGGTTCTTATCTGGGCCCTGCCCACCTTAAGAGATCACAAGGAGTAAATAAGTTTATCAACACGAGAACACATTGTGAGCTATACCGAGTTATAGAAAACGAGAGATACTATAAAGCAAAATGAGACTGGGCACAGTGATGCACACCTATAATCTCAGTGGTTTGGGAGGCTGAGGCAGGAGGATCATGAGTTCAAATCCAACCTCAGCAACAGCGAGGCACTAAGCAACTCAGTGAGACCCTGTCTCTAAATAAAATACAAAGTAGGGCTGGGGTTGTGACTTAGTTGTTGAGTGCCCCTGAATTCAATCCTCAGTACCAAAAAAAAAAAAAAGCAAAGTGAGCTAGCTAATCAATCAGGAAGGATTTTTAAAAATTTACAATTCATTGTATTTGTCTCAGTTGTTTAAATGAATTGTTAGCTTCTGTGAAAAATGCACAAATCAAATCACCACAAGGTTATAGAATCAAGCTGGCAAGGTGCAGACCCAAGCTCTTTTATATTATGTGGATCATTAGAGTGCCCATCTAGCAATGTTTCATTTCTGTGGTTTTAGGAAAAAGGGATTAATTGCTCCTGAGAGGAAGGCAGTGACCAACATTACTATATGCTTTGGGGTTCTTTCCAAAATCTTCACATCCCAAGGGTTCAAGCAGATTGTACTTCCATCATAGAATTAAAACTCCACTCCTAGAGGCCACTTTAAGCTCCAGTCACTACATTTCTGTCTGTCCCTCAGGTGTGCATCTTTCCTGACTAAACTGCCTGTAGCATTTGTCCTTCTGGCTCCCTCTTCCCTCAAACACGAATGGAAATAGCTTTGTTCTTCCTTCTACTTATATAATGCGAATTCTTTAGGGCAAAAAACACATACACTCTAGAACTGCATGAAGAAGAAATAAGAACCCCGAAGTACTACCACCGGAGTTCAATTTTGTTGCATATCTTGCTAGACTGTAATAACATCTTTTAATAAAAACGAGATCAGATTTTTTGTAACATGGGAAATATGCACACTTCCTTCCTATGAGCTACATATCGTGGATAGTCTCATGTCAATCAATTTGGACCTGTGCTTCCTCCCTCTTGAAAGCATAAGGGTTTCTGTAACGGCCTGCTTCTCCTCTGTGCCTCTCACCCGCCCATCTGTCTCCTCTGCCACATGCACAAAGCCAGTCCCACCTTCCCATGACTAGAGGAGCGCTCTGACAGCTCCTGAGTTTTCTCCCAGTGCCCCTTGCGTGCCACCTAGCGCCTCAGCCTTTCTTTTAATAGATTGTCAACCACTTAAGGGCAGCAGCTGTGTCTCATTCTTTCTCAGGTGCCAGCCTATGGCCTTGAACCAAAAATTACTTGTTGAACTGAAAGATTGCATGCATGACTCTCAAACTGTCCGCACACTGGATCAGTCACCAACTCACGTGGTTTTCTTTTCTGATGTCAAGTCACAGGCATGTGGAACATTCGTGTTTCATCCCACGTAGTACAGGAGGAGAAGGAGGCACACAGTTCTTACCTTGAACGGGCAGCCAGCCAGGCAGCTGACCTCTCGTGGCCATCATCCTATTCCGGATGTCTATCATCTGATACTTGAACTTCTGCTATAGCCTGTTCCCTTTCTTGCTGTCCTCAATCTGCTTTTTTCTGGTCCATCTTATTTGCTGGTGCCACATTAACTTTCCTTAAAATAATGATTTCAATATGACCTTTCTTAAGGTCATGCAATGTCAACTCGTTTCAGGTCTCCCACACTTGTTTCTAGCTGTCTTTCTAACTCACCTCTCACTACTCCCACTTCAAATCCTCTGTGTAGCCTTTCAGTTCCATTCGGTCCCAAATGCAACTTTGACAGGCCTGTGCCCAGGACATTTCTGTCTTCTGTGAATGTCCCTTTTCTTCCTCTAAGTCCTTCCCAAATTCCCACCTATCCTTTTCAATGAACAGCCTCTCAATGTGGTTCATTCATTTTGTGCTTAAGAAAACTGCCAATAACTCAAAAGTCATGGAGTTTGGGGGTCATGTGAGATTAGGTGAAACCATAAATACCCAATATAAGAATACTATGGACCCATAGTGCCAGGTTTTTAGACTTTCTTGACACAAGTTGCTCACTACTGAGCATTTTTTGTCTTAAGGATGCATAGTCTGTGTCTCTAACTACATTGTGAATTCTTTAAGATAGGACATTTTTTTTTCTTTTTTAATTCCTAAAGCACTTGGAACTAGTTCCTTATAAGAAACTATATAGTGGACCAAGAACACCAGTGTCAGCATGAAGTTCTTCCTGAAATAGACTGGAGAGGAGACAGAATTCCTTCTCACAATGAATGTCTGCTTGCTCTCTTCATCCTTTCTCCCTTGGGGTCTCGTTTTAGTGTGTGTTTCTATCAGTGCTGCTTACCCCAGAAATGAGACATTGATCCTAAGAGGAATACTGTACCACACAGCTTGATTGAAAATGACTAAGTGCTCCATTGACTGACTTGGAAGGATGTCTGAGACACATGTTTGGGAGGAAAAGTCAAAAAAGAGCATGAGGCATCTAATTCCATTTGTGTAAAATTTTATAAAATAGTGTAAAATTTTATATATACATAGATATGTATACATATGTAGGTATGTTTATATATGCGTATATATATATATAAAATATTTTTTCACCAAAATGTTAACAATGGTTATTTCTGGGTAATATTTCTTTATATTTTCAGCAGTATTTGAAGATTTTTGTAGTGAGCATAATTTTTATAATAGAGATGGAAAATTAAGAAAGCATAAAATAAGGATTGCCTTTCTTTTTGTTTAGTAAAACTATTTACCAGAGCCTACTGAATATGTCTCTTTTCCTTTTCTTAAGAAACACAGAAGAAATGCCTATTCCTTTTAAAATCTTCAGTTATTTTACATTTCAAAAATTTTGCTCTGAGATTCTTGTAGTAAATGAGTTCTATGGACTGAATTTCACTTGTGGTAAGTAATCTATTTTGGAATATTATTTTTACATATTACTCTGAGGAAGCAATTTCCTGAGGGAAACATTTTCTAATAAATGTTATATTTTATAGTAAATTGATTTAAAACCTTGTTTTGAAATAAAGTCCAAAATTTTCTTTAAAATTTAAAATAAAATAGGCCGCCCATGGTAGCTCATGCCTGTAATCTCAGTGACTTGGGAGGCTGAGGCAGGAGGAGCACAAGTTCAAGGCCAGCAACTTAGTGAGGCCCTGAGCAACTTAGCAAGACCCCACCCCAAAATAAAAAAAAAATAAAAAGAGTTGGGGATGTGGCTTAGTGGTTTAAGCACCCCTGGGTTCCATCTCCAGTAGCCCTCCCCGCACCAAAAAAAAAAAGGCAGTGGTCAAGTTAGTCTCCGGTCAATCACCTGATGCTTTTAGAAAGCAACAGATCTTACGTACATTGAAGTAAACACTTGTATATTTTAGATAGGCTCTGAAGTGGCTTTTTGTTCCCCAAAATGTACACAGTATATAACTGAGTAAAGCCATTTTTTATGGCAAAAGTTGATCCCCCAATCCCACAAGAGAGCAATGGGAACATAACAAGGTCCTCATGACCACTGGAAATCTGAGGGTCACTCTGAAGACAACTAAAGAGCATAGTAGAACTTAGTGGTTTGTTTCAAATTAGGTGACAAGATCAGTAACTTTAGGATATTTGGTGTAGGGTGATCATAGTTTTTATGTGGAATATGGTAATGAATCTGTACCCACAATGGAAACAAATCCATCTCCATCTTCAAATGAAGCCGAGGCCCAGAACTTTCACATTTGCTGTATCTAATTGTGCATTCCAGGCTCTCTTAAGATGAATCTTTTATGAAGAAGGGTACTCAGCAGAGTGCTAAGCTCTTTGTGAGTAGTAGGTAAACACTTGTTGATTAAATAGCCTAAAATATACCATATCTGACATTGTCAATCTTTTTCTTGGCAGGCAGATTAAATGATTCTATGATGTATCATCCACTATGTACCATCACTCAAGGAATTCAATTCATCGAGAGAACATGCCCAGGTGCAACAGCCCGATTCACAAAAAACTTTGTCATTTTATATTCATTTATCCCAGTTCTTGTCATCCTAGGAATAATTGTCTTTAAAATACGGGACTATTTCATTAGCAGATAGTAAAGAACATTGCTGGGAAGATGGGACTTCAGTCTAGATGTGACAACTGCTTTGACTGGAATAAGAATGCCATGTATTTCTTTTTCACTAGAACATTTTCAATCTTTTAACCATGAAGACTCCATTTGTGCCTCCTGGATCCACACAGGACTTGAGTGCAATGGAAATGGTTCAAAGTCCTTTGCTATTCCAACTTGTGGGGATGTGGTATTTGGAAATAGTAACTGAGCTGGTCCAAGAATGTAAATAATAAAATTCATAAACTTATGGGAGATTAGTGTAACTATTTGCTTCCTTTGTTCTAGACACACAAAAAAAGCCAATTAAAAATTATGTGTATATGATAAAGAATTAAGTAAGAACAAAACATTTGAATTATCACTGACTGGAATAGTAGGTAAAAAAGACTTATGGGTCTAACTGGAGCAAAAGATCCTGCAGAATTGGGTAAGAAGCTTTAGCTGTCATTTGCTCTTGTCCACATGAGAGGTCTGGGTTGCCCAGATCACATTGAGAGGATGTTGGACAGATGGACAGTGAACGCCACTGATTCAGAGCACCCAATAATTTTTTTTTTCACATTTAAAATTGTAGGAAGGGGCTAAATAGTAAATGCTACATACCAGATAAACCTCTGGTGATGTTTTAAAATATGAGTTTGCTATTTTTTGCTTTTAGTCTAGTTTACTTATAAAATTAAAAGTTACTAGATAGGTGTATGCACTGACAAATGACCTCTTTAAGGTTGGAGATGAGCTATTATTTAAAATCCATGTTGAAAAATGCTCATCTGACACATTTTCAGATGAATACAAACACAGACACGTATATTACATGTGTACAGGGATGAAGTTATGGATACAATTAAATATGGATTCTTTAAAAAAATTTTTTAGTTGTAGATGAACCAATATCTTTATTTATTTTTATGTGGTGCTGAGAATCAAACCCAGTGCCTCACACGTTCAAGGCAGGCGCTCTACCACTGAGCTAGGAGCACCAGCCCTAAATATGGATTCTTTACTAAATGATTTTTCATCCTTCTGATCGATCTTCAAGTAATTGACATACAAGTCTGAAATGAAACTATCTCAATGTTACCATGGAAACTTGGAGCAAGAATATCCTAGAGAGCATATGAACTTGTTCAGTTACTGTGACCTAACTTATAAAGAATGATAAATTATAGCACTTGAAACGGCTCATGTTATAGTAGGAAAGATCATTTCATTAAGGAAACCACAGTAAAATTCTCCTGCTTAGAACGGTATTTAAGGATCTGGAGACACTGGTAAATTACCAGAATAGTACTGTCAATTTTTATAAAAGGTCTTTGACACCAATGATTATGGTATAATAGTTACATAATGCCTTACAGATTATATATGTCACATCAGTTATAGACAATTCTGGAGATGATAATCTATTAAAGTTGTTCAAAGAGAGTCCCACAGGAATCTCTTTTGAAATCACTGATTTCAACTTACTAAAGATATGGGTGTACAAGGTAAGTGGAAACATTTGCTGCTATTCATATGCAGATGAATTTCATTCTAGCTCAGAAACATTTGGAAAATTGACATCACACGTGACTTCAAGCTATTAAATGTTAGTGATAGCATCGTAGGAAAACACAATGGCTTTCAACATATGACAGTTTGTGTCTCAAGTAAAAAATGGACAGTAATATGTAAGAAAATCAAATTATATAATAAAAATTCCTATTACTATTGGGGAATAGGATTTTTCTTCCCACCAAGTCAGTGATATTTCTGAGATCATATTGTTCACTGTGAATTTAAAGGGAGCTCTTTCTCGACTGCAAAAAGGCAGGGAATCTAACTGTTCTTAAGACTGACATTCTTTGGGCTGGGATTGTGGCTCAGTGGTAGAGTGCTTGCCTCAAGCGTGTGAGGCGCTGGGTTCTGATTCTCAGCACCACATATTAATAAACAAAGTAAAGTCCATTGACAACTTAAAAAAATATTTTAAAAAGACTGAGATTCCTTGAATAGGACATTACTTTCCTATGTTCATATATGAATACATGACCAATGTAATTCTGCATCATGTACAACCAGAAGAATGGGAAGTTGTACTCCATATATGTATAATATATGTCAAAATATATTCTACTGTTATGTATTAACTAAAAAAAAACCCAAAAAAACCCCCAAAAAACTGAGATTCTTTAGAAACATGCTAAAAATCCTGTTCTTAAGAGTGTCAGAACTATGTGTGCTGCAAATAGTTTGTGAAGTCCTATTGGTTGGCAGTAATCAGATATCTACTCAGATGCCACTGGTCAGTCTGAGTGTTCTTGGAGCTGGTACATGTGCTTTTTTGAAGGTAGATGCAGGGCACATTAGAGTCAATGTATTTTGTATGTGGAAATAGAACAATAAGAATAACTTTCCTGATTAACGATAGCAAACATTCTTAAAATTAAAGTTGGCTAGCAAGCACACAAATCCACATAACTGGGAAGGTTTCTTAAAGGTTATACTACCTTGGACATGATCCTGGTTATCCCCAACAAATGAAGTTTTGGTTTACTTATTGATAGTTTATCTCCCCTAAATTTGCCTGTTCTGCAAAAAGTGATATTTAAATAAGTGAGTCAGTCTCACAGAGGAATGCTGATTTAAAATGTTCCATTCCAGACAATTGATTCAGGATCTCTTGATGTGAGGACCCAGGAGTGTCCATTTTAAATAGTCCTTCACTCTTGAGGGTAAAACCAGCTACAGCTGAATATACCACGTATCCAACATGGGCACTTGAACTTATTTTTAAAACCAAATACTTTTGCTTTCCTAAAAACATGAGCAGATATGTATACATGCTTACTTAGGTCTATACTACTTACACGTTAGAGGTAGATAATAAAAGATTCTTTTATTTTTCAAAAATATATTATATGTAGTCACACAATTTTTCCCCTTCGAAAATATTTTAGAATATCCAGAGAGTTGCAAAAGAACAAGAACTTCAGCTTTTCTTCTAACAAATTACACATCTTAACTTTTGTCACATAATGACACAATATTTAATAATCTTACTTGGATTTGGGAAAGAAGAAATAAATACACAATAGTTGAATTAAGTCAAGAATCAAGATCAATTTGTTTCCAAGACTTTGAAGAGCTTCTCTTGTATTGCTCCAGTTCCTAAAACAAAAATGTATTATTTAAGAAAAATCAATTTTATAAATTCAAGTAGACATATTAAAGCTGCCTTAGCATTTTTAGATAAAACAATGTGTTCTTTCTAGCATTATCATTCTCAAAGCTTGTTGATAATTATTTTATAAGTGATTGTACTAAAGATCAATTTTCTAGAAATAGTCTTCAGAGTTTCTGTGTAATCTAAACAGAAATGAATTTATTAAAGTTTCATACAAAATTATATATTTCATATATCATACAAATTGTCTTTTAACTAATAAAATGTAGCATCTGTCATACTTTAAATATTGATCTCATTTTAATTTGCTGTTCAAAGCTGAAGTTGAAGTTAGCAAAATATCAACATTTAAGATGTATATAATCTTTGAACCAGATATTCTACTTTTAGAAATTTATCATACAGAATTATAGAGAGGTATACAAGGATATAAATGGAAGAATGCTCATTGATTTATGTGTGTGTGTATATATAAATATATATATATATATATATATATATATATATATATATTTTTTTTTTTTTTTTTTTTTTTTTTAATTTAAATTTAAATTTTTTTGGTACTGGAGGTTGAACCCAGGAGCACTCAACCACTGAGCCATATCCCCAGCCCTTTTTATATTTTATTTAGTGGCAGGGTCTCATTAAGTTTCTTAGAGCCTTGCTATGCTTCTGAGGCTGGCTTTGAACTCACAATCCTCCTGCCTCAGCCTCCCAAGATGCTGGGAGCGTGTGTCTCATTGCTTATATATCTCAGCACACCACTGGAAACAATTTAGATGTCCCCCAGTAAAGAAGGATTAAATACCTCAAGTGTTCATTCACAAATGGCTTCCTAAGCAGCCAGCAAAAACAATGGTGGACATATGTCACCTGATAACAGCAAATAGCTAGGGAGAAGGTAGGATACTTCCATGTGCTATCTCCTATGTATGTATTTATGTATGTATGTATGTATGTAGTTAGTTAGTTACTTTGTTTTTGTATTGAGAATTGAACCAGAGGTGATATACCATAAACTAAGCTTCATCCTTAGCACTTTTTATTTTTTATTTTGAGATAGGCCCTGCTGAAGATAAGTTGCTGAAGGCCTTGCTTAGCTGCTGAGGCTGGTCTCAAACTTGCAATCTTCCTGCCTCAGCCTCCTGAGTTGCTGGGATTACAGACTGCACAAATGTGCCTGCCCCCCCCCCCACTCTTTTTTAATTTAAACAAAAATATAGAAAAGGGATAGAAAGGTTCAGCAAATGCTTTCCATATTCATATCCCCTAAAATCAAGAATGCTTTAAAACTAGAGGGATTTTAAAAACTAAAAAATACTGGAGTGTTTTCTTGTGCTCATGTGAAATGTGGCAAAAGACAGACCTCAGAGATAGAATCAGGAGAGACCCTTAGACTGCAGAAAAGATAAAAGGGGTTTTCCTACAATCTGACCTGTGAGGACTGGTTTCACAGGTCAGGAGGATCTCCATGCATCTGTAGGGACAAGGAGCAAGACAGATTCTGGACAGCAATCATAAAAGAACAACTTTATTACAGAGACTTACAATAATGAGATATTAAGGAACACTGCCGCGGGACGCCTCCTCTCCACTGGCAGATGATTTGGGGGTAGGATATGGATACATCTTTTTTGCCTAATGATTCAACAGGACTTGGGGCTTTTTTGGAGGCTTGAGTGTTGGAGAAACTGAATGGAAGTCATGAATGTGCCTCTCTATCCTAGAAATGGTGCAGTCTAATTTCACTGCAAAAACTTAGAGGCCATGAAAATAATTTTGTTATATTTCTGATAATTATTTAGACCATTTATAATAGGGCATAGGTATGGGGGAGTGTCAAGAGGAGGATAATATCTGGTCTCCTGCAAGCTAGGGCCAGTCCTCACTCATGGGTCATTTCATTATATTTTAATGAAATACGGCACCATTCTCATCCCAAGAAGAAAAAGAATCAGAAGCAACTGTTTGGATTAAAGGTACGCAGGCACAAAACACACAGACTAGACTGATTTACAGGTATCTTCAAAGCCGGGACACACTTTTATGTAATTCTGGAACACCATGGTTTTTTAAAATTTAGAAGTAGGTAAATCATTTTTTTTCCTTTTAAATGAATATCATTGTTCTGAATGTCAAATCAAATAAAATCTAAAGAGTATAATGCTACTTTCACTGAAAAATTTTATGTAGCAATAATCATATTAAAAGACCAAAGGAAATGTGATGAAAGAGCAATAGACAACTGGCTAGACTTTCACCAAATGTGGACGATTTCTTCTATAGGCTGTATCAATAAAACTAGCAGTGATTCCATACTGCCTACATAAAAATGAGTGTATATTTAAATGTTTAGAGGGAAATCGATAGGAATCTTCCAAAATTAATCTTTAGAGAATTGTCTTAAGTCAGCTGTGTATATCAACACACAATTGGAAACAACTTATGGTCCTTTGAAAGCATATGAAATAGTATTAAAATTTAAAATTCTGGACATCAGAATGTCAAATTTTAGATATCAATTAAATAATGAAAGCATTAAATAGTAATCATTACAGTATTTTTAAAACAAATGCATAAATTTATTAAGGAATGTAAATCCTGTGTGCAAGATGAAATCAATTCATCTGCCAAAACAAGAATGAAATTGGCTAAGAGGCAAAATTATTATTACTTTTTAGGTTGGCTTAAAAAAATCTAGCTAATGTATATTTTTAAAGTAGATTATAGCAATTATTGATCTAATAGCAGTGAGGTACCAGAGTCAAGTGAAGAATGATACCCGCACCGCAGGGTTGCCTCTCAGTTCCCTTAGGGAAGATAGCTTTCAACGTGAACACTCACAATGCTCAGAAGTAACCTCGTCCTTGAATAATACCTACGCAGGTTAACAAAATAAATGTGGTCACTATGCAATATAAAGAGATACTCATCAATAATGGAAGTTAATCATTGACTCCTAAATATTAATCCAGGGTTGACTTCCAACAGATCTCTACAGCCAGGGTACATATATAAGGGTAATAACAAGGGTTATAACAGGGTACACATAACAAGGGTTATGTGAGGTCATTTTACAGTCTCTCCAAATGCTTCTCAACTTGCTATAGCTACAAAACCTTCTAAATAGTCATGACATCATTTTCAAAAGTCTTCCAGGCTACTTTTAAATTAAATTTTTGCTTACTTTTCTGCGACTCCTTATGGTGAAAATAGAGTGCTACGAAAAATACCCAGGTCACAGCTCCCAGCAGACAGCTGCCTTCAAGTTACCTTTGCAACAGTGTGACTGCCTGAGTCACACAGGCTGTCAGGGCTTTCAATTTAGAGTGCTTGCTGACTCTGCAGTGTTTTATTTTATCAAACTAAGGGGAGATCTGAGAAAAGTCTAAGTGTATTATTTGAGTCTTGGTAACTTACCAACTCTTGCTTTCTTACATCAGACTTGTATATTGCAATGGGACTATGTAAATGGATGGCGTTGGAGAAGATAATGCTCAGTGAAGTTAGCCAATCCCCAAAAAACAAATGCTGAATGTTTTCTCTGATATAAGGAGGCTGACTCATAGTGGGGTAGGGATGGGGAGCATGGGAGGATTAGATGAATTCTAGATAGGGCAGAGGGGTGAGAGGAAAAGGGAAGGGGCAGGGAACTAGCAAGGTCGGTGAATGTGATGGACATCATTATCCAAAGTACACGTATGAAGACTCGAATTGGTGTCAACATACTTTATATATATAAACAGAGACATGAAAAGTTGTGGTATATATGTGTAATAAGAATTGTAATACAAAAAATAACCCCCAAAGTACATGTATAAAGGCAAAAATAAAATTTAAAAAAAATGGGATTATGAAGGGCTGGGGCTGGGGCTCAGTAGTAGAGCGTGTGCCTAGCATGTGTGAGGCACTAGGTTCAATTCTCAATACCACATATAAATAAATGAATAAAATAAAGGTCCATCACCAAGTAAAAAAAAAATTTAAAAAAAACGGACTATGTAGGCATTTATGGAATGGCAGCCTCTAAATTTAAGCATAGATACTATATTCTGTCAGGTATGTTTATGTGCTTTCAGACTAAAGTCCTTAACTGGACAAGATAATTTTTCTAGTATTAGCAAAGTATAGGTAAGTCTGAATGTCCTAATGAAAAACAAAACCTTTCAGATAATCACATGAGAAAGAATATTATGAAAGTTTCTCAGCAACCAGGTAAGAATCACTACCCATCTTTAACATTAAAAAAATCAGAAAACTGAAAAAAGATACATGAACATTAAGTCATCTCTGGGTGGTGGAATGACAGGTGATTTTTAAACTACTTCTTTATGCATATCAGGATTTTTTCCTACAGTGCAGATGTAATATTTAAATAATATTGAAAGTAAAAAAAAGACGACAGGTAAATACACTGAAAAAAAAATAAGGAATTCCCAAGGCATTCCAGATTCTGTAATAAAATGAAAGGAAATTAAGTAAATGTTTAGGATAATAAATACCTGATCCTTCTGGATTCTCATCTCATCAACTTCACTTTCAGCATACTGAGGATCTCGTGCTGGGTCCTTGATATCTTTTAGTGTGTTGATACTCTGAAATTACAATTCTCCAAATCATTTCACACCCATGACTCTTTAATGGCTACCATCTAACAAACCAAGCTCCAACCCTCATCCTGACATTGAAGCCATTCTAAGTCAAGTTTTCATCATCATTTGAGGCCCATTTGAAAGTCCTCCAGGTTGTCTTGTCTCTTTCCCCTTTCAGATGCTGTTGTTCTCTGCTCTAACAGCTAAAGATCTCTGTTTGGAAACAGAGAAGATCCCATGTCTGACTCATATTTCAACCTCCACAGAGCCTTATTTACAATAGATTTTTTAAAATAAATGTTCACTCAATTTTTGAGCATGAGAGATAAAAACAAAGTTACCATAGTAAGTTATAGGAAATAGTAATATTTCCTGTAACTGTTGAATAGTGCTAAAAATTCTTGCTTTAAAAAAATTAGAAATAAATACCTTTGGTGGAAAGAGCTTTTCATACACCTTTTTCCACAATTCCATTGGTGAATGGGCATGAAGCTTTCCAATGTCATTATCAGAAACAGGAGGAGACCCTGAAATTGAAAACTTTACTCCAAATGACTGCATCTCATAAAAATATAAATTTTAGATCACTCATTTCCCAACTCCCTAATATAGTCATTAATAAAATTTACTCCTACCCAGTCCAACAAGCCACTGGAAGATTCTACTATAAGAAGAGGAGGCGAGAAGTGATGAGTAAGCTGCAGTTTTCATTTTCTACACTCCCTATACCCATACCCAAATACACCAAATCTTTCTCCTTCCTTCCTTCCCTCCCTCCCTCCCTTCCCCCCTCTCTTTCTTTCTTTCTTGTAAAACAGGTTTTTCCATGTCATATCCACATATATGTGAATGCATAGAAACTCTGGAAATATATAACAAACTTGATCCTTATGTATCATATATACTATTTTAGCTTTATTATGAGGAGAATGCATTTATATATTGCTTGTATAATTTAATTTGAAAAATTATAAAATTTGCTGCTATGTCCTAGCAATTTTCTATCTATAACCTGAGTTTTTAAAATTGTATGTCTTCATCATTATGTTTATTAAAACTGTTGATCTTCCAAGACCTCCTTACCACTTTGGTAGGATATATTGATCTTATTCAGCTTTTCCAGATTTTATTTGTACTCTTCTCTCTCTGTGTGTATGTGTGTGCTTATTAAGTTCTACACTATTTTATCATCAGGTCCACAGTTCAGACACTGAATATTTCTACTACCTCAAGGAACCCTGTGTCATAATTTTATAGGCATGCTCAACTCTTTCCTAAGCCCTCCCCTGACTTCTCCACCCACAGTCCTTTTTCTACCCTAGGACAACTACCAATCTAACCACTAAAACTTTTTCATTTCAAAAATTTTGTAGAATTGTAACATTGTATATAAGCCTCCCTGATAGGCTTTTTCTAAATTAGTATGATTCCCTGGAGATTCATCCAGGTTGTATGTATCAACAGTTTGTTCTTTTTTTTTTTTTTTTTTTTATAGTGGAGTACTATTCTATGATACAGATGCAACTCGTTGTGTTTAGCCAGTCACTTACTGAAGAACTTCTGGGTTAATTCTAGTTTGGGGTTAGTTTTACAGATAGAGCTGCTAGGAACACATATATTTTTTCATGAACATAACTCTGGGAAAAATGTCCACTAGTGCAATTTCTGAACCTTATGGTATATATTTGCTTAATTTTTGAAGTTTTCAGAGGGCCTACTAGTTTATATTTCTACCTGCTTTGTGTGAGCGATCAGTTTTTGGTATTCTCACCAGTATTTGGTAGTATCACTATTTTTAATTTTAGCAGTTTTGGTAAGTGGTTTCAATTTGCATTTTCCCAACTAATGATATTAAACACCTTTTTATGTCCTCTTCAGTGAAATGTCTGCTCATGTCTTTTGCCCCTTACCTCCTCTTTTGTTTTTTTGTTTTTTTTGGTACTGGGGATTGGTGCTTTACCACTGAGCCCCATCCCTATCCCTTTCTAATTTTTTAAATTTTGAGACAGTTGCTGAGGCTGGTCTCAAACTTGTGATCCTCCTGTGTGCCACCATGCCTGGTTTTCTTTACTCATTTTCTACTTGGATTTTTAAAAACTGAGTTCTTTATATCAAAAATAGTCAAAATAGTAGTCCTTTGGCAGATAAGTGGTTCAAAAATATTTTCTCCAAGATTGTAGCATGTCTTTCCATCTCTTCCATGGCCTTTCATTGAGTAAGAGTTTTTAGTCTGATGAGGTCTAAGCTCCTTGGTTAAAAACTTCAATAATTATCAACCCTTTTCAGATCTCCAATGTTTACATGGGCAAAAATATTTCATCAACTGTCTAGATAGCAGCATTATCTACTGTCAATACACACAGTGATCCTCAGTACTACTAAAATTGGCATTAATTATAATTATAAAAATCAGTCTCCATGACTGCTTGTAGGGCAAAACCACCTTTATTCCTTTCATTCCAATTCAGTCTATAATCTCATTACAAAGATCTCTACATTTGAAGTCAAGTCATCTTCACTTGTACAGGTCATGGAAGATGGGAATTATAATAGAGAACTAGTGCCCATTAGAATGTTAAAATCAAACCATGCCACCTCCAAAGTATAAAGAATTGCAAGGCTCAAAGATTTTCGGAGAAAACAGCTTTTGTTTAAAGATAAGGGGCTTGATATATAAACTCTTCAAGTTCCTTTTTTTGTAAAAGACTATGGACTCTCTGAGTTTAGGAAATATGGCTTTTAGATAAGGCAACCTATTTTTATGATGAAAAATTAAGACACAACTAATTGGTACAATCCTTTCAATCTCTTATTTGCTCATTACTTAGAACATGTAGCTTTGAATTTCCTGGCCATCCTATACTTATGGTTTTTTCTAAACTCAAGAAGCTAAAATGTAAAAGATCAGGATATCACTTAGGGAAAAAAAAAGTGTGTGTGTGTGTGTGTGTGTGTGTGTGTGTGTGGTGTGTGTTTCTTTGTTTCTTTTTCTTTTCTTTTCTTTTTTTGAATGGAATAAAGATTAGAAATCAGCCTGGTGACATTCCTTCTACCACAAATATGTCAATGTGCTACATGGTGCATCAACATTGTGTTTACAGAATAAATACATACAAAATAACCATAATGATAATGAAACCAGACATGGTGGTACATTGGAGATGAAGTACACATGGTGTAGGATAAAATCAATAAGTAATTAAAAAAAGACTGAATAATCTTAATAAGTTCACCAACCTATTTGACATAAAGAATCCAATCCTGCAGTGATAAACAGTGGTTTATTCTGATCCACACATATTGATTTACTACAGAGAGAAGAAAAGATTCTAATTTAGTTTAGCAATCAAATATACTGCCACACTCTACTGTAAACATCAGAGTCAAGTTTTATATCTAGTCACTGATGAGAGAGAGCATTGCCCAAATGAACAAGTAAGTATCAAATTAATAAATTTCAAAAATTAAAGTATAGCATGAATACTTTTAAAGGGAAAGAAATGACAGACCCATTACCACCTAAATCAAAACCAAGAGAAATGGCAAAGCTAAGAAAGAAACATACTAAAAGTTTCAATTCTATTTCAAGTTAATGTAAGAGTAATAATAAAGGGAGGGCTACTAAATTACGGTGAAAGAGAACAAAAAGTGTAATAGTATCAACTTATTCTAGTTTCAGACAAATATTTAGTTGTACAATTTGAGAAACAGTTAAGCAATGTAAGAAGCAGGAAATGATATGAAATTGTCCCTTTATTCAGGGAACTTTGCCAGTCAAGGAAAAAAAAAGAGAGAATAATAATCAGATATGGCAATAATACCAAATAAAATAAGAACTATAAGAAACACCTTAACAGTACCTTTTATCAATGCCAAATGCCAACTGGTTGATAACTCCACGTATTTTTAGTAATAGAGCTTCTGATTTACTGGTAAACTTAAAAAAAAAAATCCAGAAGAATAAATTATAGGCTCTGCCTTTCAATCACAAAAACAGGTAAAATAAATAAACCTTTGAAGAAGTACAGAAATAATTATTGGCCCAACAAACATATATGACTGGGCAAAACAAAATTTGAATAAAGAAATCTTGATCACTTTAACTCATTCTTCAAACTTCATGAGTGCATGGTGTGGAAAAGACTTGTGTTAATTCACCAATCATTTTAGCTACTCAAATGGATCACTATTATTGTCAAAGACTTTTAAAAATGTACGTCTGTATGTGTGTGCATACTCTTATTATGATCTAAAAGAAAAATTACCAACATGCATTTGTGTTGGTTAGAAAACAAGAGGTATATATAAAAAATAACTTTCACATAGAAGGGCATATTGCCACCTTCAAAACAGTCACCATGGGAGCTGCAGACTGGTCCAATGACACTGAAGCTCACTAAAATGATTTTTAAACTTCTTTTCTGAATTGCCTTTGGAGCCTGAAAAATAAACTACTAAATATTCTCATTGGTGTCAAGTTTTATATCTAGTCACTGATAAGAGAGAGCATTGCCCAAATGAACAAGTAAGTATATAACCTAGTATATAACCAGGATAACTACACCAGAACATTTTTGGAGGATTAAAGGAGATAGATACTATTAATAATTAAGCTCTCACATGAGTGAAAATCAGGACATATGTTTACCTTACAAATCTTTTCATTTTAAAAGATACCAAGTCATTCAGAATGTCATTCTGGCCAAACCAGAATGACTAAGATGCATGAAACAAAGACATGAATTTTCTAGTTTTTACTAGTAATTCTATAAGATAACCTTCATTCTGGAATAAGTATAAGGCTCCCAAGGAAAGTATTACAAATGTATAAGATTTGATATATTTATTTAAAAGAAAGCTCTGGAATAACTTTAATGCTTCTAATAAGTGTTTAAAACTATTGGGGCTGGGGTTGCAGCTCAGTGGTGGAGTGCTTGCCTAGTACATGTGAGACACTGGGTTCAAACCTCACCACCACATAAAAATAAATAAAATAAATGTATTGTGTCCATCTACAACTAAAAATATTAAAAATATATATAAAGAGAAAACTTTAATTGAATCATTAATTTTAATTGGAATATATTTATTATACAATTCTAATTACATTATTTATTCTATGGGAGAGGAATAAACTCAACCACAAATATGTTTCATAGAGATTAGGATTTGGAGAACATTAAAAGTTTAACTCAACTCCTTCAGCTGCTAAATCAATCACCTTATCTAAAACAGCCTCATTATTTCCCAAAGCAATTCATTTCATTTTTAGATAATGGAAGTATCATATTTTGAGTAAATTGTCTATACTGATTTTTTTTCTAAATAGTAATAAACATTTCCAAATTAATCTGTCAATTAAGATATAAGCAAATACTGTTCAACTTAATAAATAAGCAAATACAATTCAAATAAATACTGTTCAAACATTAGGTGATTTTAAGAAAACATCTAATAAAACATATTTGGAATGTTCTGAAAAATTAAAATTTAAAGTCTATTGTGTATATATATATATATAATATAATAAATATATATTCTCAGTCATAACAGTCTAGCCATGAAAGCAAAGGGCTAGACCCTGGTGTCTAAGTTGCTCTGAAAACTTTGATTTGAAGGGAAGAGAGATGTGTTAGGCAAGTGCTCTGCCATCAAGCCACATCTCCCCAACCAGACCTTTTCTTTAAAAGATTTCCAGCAAAATTTGATTGTGCCATGGAAGATAATGATAACAGTAATTACAACAACCAATACTTATTGAGTAATACTTTGTTCCAGGCATTGTGCTAGATATTGCATGTGTATTCCCTCTGTTAATACTCACAAGAATTCTATGAAAAAGGTACATTTTTATCCATTTTACCCCAGAGGAAAGTGAGGCTTAAGTGAAATTAAGTGACTTACCTAAAAGCACATGACTAGTAAATGGTCACCCTGAGATTTGAACCCAGGTAACATTAGATGATTTCAGAGTTCATGTTTTTAACTTCTACAACAAACAGCACTTTTTTTTTAACTCAAAAAATAACATTGCTAAATTTTTTAAAGGGCATAGAGATTCTAATTCTTAATGGAAACTAAAAATGAATAAACACACAGCCAATTTCTCTCTTAAAACTTATTGGGATTTATGGCTATAAGCAATTTAGAACTTTTGCTTCAAACAGAGGGGAGGCCATACAGCTGAGTGTGTTCTGACACTACCCAACACTCTGTATGTAGAGGTCTTTGGCAGTAGCAACAGGAAGGGAGTGGATGAAGTATCTTAGGCAAAGTGTTTATTGTTCATAGCTGTGCATCAAGGTGCTAATTTTTCCAAATTGGATACACACCATTCAAGCCCAAAGGGTAGGAAATATACAAACCATTAATGATGCTCCATAATAATGTGCAACAAATCGAAGTGTCTTGCATATTACTTTTCTCTTCTCAGAGTCAAAATCCTATAAAAATCATTTATTAAAAAGAAAAAAAAAACAAGTTGAGAGAACTAAATATCTGTAACAGGAAGAGCAAATTATTAAATCAGAGGTAGATTCTTTCTTTCTTTTTATTTAAAATCCACCCTGAGGGGTAGGATTCCTCACCTTGATATTTGTTTCTATCAGCTGCAGCCTTCTAGAGCTACAGCTCTCAGATCTTTTCTTTGTTTAATAAACACTTAGCTCAATAGAATTCAGATATAAGCACACATTTTATAGTGCAGAATACCCTAAGGATTCTCTGACAAGCACAGATAAGAAGAAACTAATTTTCTACTTCCTTTAATTTAAAAGTTGGAAAGTAGTCCTATCTCTCAGTGGGTTGAAGACTCATTTTTTAAATCTTTCGTATCCCCATTCTAGCCACTATATTTATTTTCTCTGTTCTAACTACATTTTCTTTTCCAAAATCTTAAGATGTATGACTCCTTAAACTACCCCTCCCAGAGCTATTTTTTTTAATTTCTTCATTATTTTTCCCTCTCCCCCATTAAGTAAGCACAGCTCTGAGTGTATAACAAACAGTTGGAATTGGGAGAGATTACCTGAAAAATATCATATTTACTTCCAATTATGACCAGAGGTATTGGAAATGGGTCAATTAATTCACGATCCTGTTAATAAATGCATTTGATTAATTCGTTATAAATATTACTTGCTATGTGCTCAGAAATTTCGATTGACTTCCAAAAGAATACCATTTTCAGTTTCTTCATAGATGTTCATTTTGCTTGCTATAGAATCTGTTCCAATATTATCTTCACTTACTAAGCTGTATTTCTTAAGAATTAAATGAGAAACAGCAATTCCCTTAAGTACTATGATATATATTCTTTTGCATGTTCTGCCCTTTTAAAAATTTTTATTTATTTTTTTTAGTTGTAGTTGGACACAATACCTTTATTTTATTTATTCATTTTTTTGTGGTGCTGAGGATCGAACCCAGGGCTTTGCACATGCTAGGCGAGCACTCTACCGCTGAGCAACAACCTCAGCACCTGCATGTTCTGCCCTTTTGTTTTCTTATGCAACACATCACCTTTAGGAATCTTTTTTCTATTTTGTGTTGACTGTTGCAATAGTGTTTATACTGCACGGATTCGTTTTGTTCCAATACTGTCTGTGTAAGACACAGGCATATAAACTCTGAGCAATAGAAAATGCTGCTTCTAGTTTTCTAGATGATGATACTTAGAATTGTATTTAGAGAATCCGTATTACCATTATAGCAACTTTGTGATTTAATTGGTTGTCAGATAATCAAAAGATACTGAATATGTGACAGACACTAAATAAATGTAAAGTATAGAGTGATGATGAAAACTGTTGTAACTCTACTTCTTGCTTAAATTGGAAGCTTCACCTAGTCTTTGCCAGGTGACTTTTGCACAGTCTGTTTTTTATCTTCACTTTACAGAGATTATAAAATCAATATCAAACTACTACTTTAAAACTCTATTTCTTTTGACTGGTGTAATATGCCATAACAATCACAGCAGATGTCTAACAAGAAGACATAAGAAATCTTCTTCCTTGTTTTGCTCTAACTGAGGTTTTATTAAATTGCTATAATTTTCCAGTGAACAAATTCATTTACATCAAATGAATTTCAAGTCATGCATAAAAATCTAAAGAAGTTGTTTGTGATGCTATCTTCACTATGTTATGGGACTTAGGATTCCAGGAATAAACCCACAGCAACTCACTGGATGGTCCTTTGGCATATTACTCCACATTTTCTGCCGCAATTCAGAAGCTGCTTTAGAATTTGTCTTTCCCAATTTCATTATCACTTTATCAACATGGCTTTTTGTGGCTTTCAGCAGATTTTCCATAGTGGGCCAAAGGTCATTTGGCTTTGAAAGATCCAAAACAAGAACAATAGAAAATGTCCTAAAGAAAGAAAAACATCCTTAAAAAAAAAAAGACTCAAAATAATGACCATTTGAAATCCTAGTGTACTGAAAATTATATAAGAATAACAATACTATAGCTGAAGAAAAAAATAGGATTATTCTAAGACAAAAAAATATGAATTTTAGTCTTCTGAATTCCAATGCTTTTCTCTAATGATATTTCAGTGTTAAATTGGTAGTGGCATGAAGTGCAAATAGAGATGCTGCCAGCAATTGGACCCAACAATGCCACGTTTAGATCAGATTTTACTGTGTGCTCCAAAGAAGGAATGCAAAAACATGACTAAGAGTGGTGAAGAAGAAGGAAATAGATTCATTGATGGGCCTTGCTAGGAAACACCCAATTTATTTAATCTTTTCAACAATCCTTTCTAGAAGACATTAGCATGTCCATTTATGGATCTGAAGTCTGAGGCATGAATTCATAGATATAAAATTACATGTCTTCCTGCTATACCATTCTGCCTCTCTGAAAGCACACCTGTGACCACAAGATAGACCACCACCATCACTGCATGCATTTGTATTCTATCATGCCCATGAAATATAAATCTAAACTAATCAACCAAAAAACACACACTTAAAAAATGGGCCAATAAGCACCTGAAAAGATATTCAATATCATTAATTATTAGGAAAATGTAAACCCAAACCACAATGAGAATACAGAAACCTCAACATAATAAGTATTGCTGAGGATATAGAAAAACTGGAGCTCTCATGCATTGCTGGTGGGAATATATAATGGTGTAGCTTATGTGGAAAACAGCAATGGCAGCACCTCAAAAAATTAAACAGAATTAGCATATAATTCAGCAATTCCATCTGGGTATATATCCAAATACTGGAAGCTAGAATTTGGACAAATATTTGCATACCAATGTTCACAGCAGCATCATCCACAATTGTCACATACTAGAAACAACCCAAAGGTCTGTGGTGTAATATGCCATAACAATCACAGCAGATGTCTAACAAGAAGACATAAGAAATCTTCTTCCTTGTTTTGCTCTAACTGAGGTTTTATTAAATTGCTATAATTTTCCAGTGAACAAGTTAAACAAATGGATAAAAAAATGCAGTATATACCTATAATGGAATATTAGTCAATCTTTAATAGGAAGGAATTCTGACACAGGCAATACAATATGAACGAATCATAGAAAGTAGAATGATGCTTGCAAGGACTGGAGGAGGGGAAAATAGGGACCTATTGTTTAATAGATAGAGAGCTTCAGTTTGGGTTGATGAAAATGTCTAGAGATGGATGGTGGTGATGGTTGCACAACAATGTGAACAAACATAATATGACCAAATTATACACCTAAAATGACTAAAATGTAAATTTTATGTTATGAATAATTTGTCACATTAAAAACCAAACATACATAAACCTAGGAGTATTTTAGAAAATGCTCATAATAAGTATGCAGGCATATTCTTGATCAATATGGCTAACATTCTTCTAGGAGTCATAGCAAGAAATTATATGTTACTTAGTTATTTTTGCTTAGGTCAAGCAAACCAGTTATTTTGTGTAATTTGTGCAAAACAATAACTATATTCTGTGCAGTTGTTCTAAACAGAAAATAGTCTCTTAGACATTAGTTATCAAATTTTTCTATAAAATCACTGTTATTATACTGTCCAGCCAATCATTTTTATGTCAATTTAATAAGCTCATAAACAGTTTTGTGTGATGATAAAATACTATAATAAACACAGTTTTTTAGTAGTAAAAAAACTAATTTTATTTTCAGGGTTTTAGTATGGTTATATTTGAAAAAAATATTGACTATAGTTAACTTTTTATTGTAGTAAAATGTATGTAACATAAACATATGCTTTTTTTTAAATTAAAAAAAACTTTGTTTCAAAACAAAGGTAAATGGATTGCTCAATTTTTTCCAAGATTAAAATTCTTGTTTCCACTACTTTGGAAATACTTATGTTACTTTTAACTTATTTCATAGCAGATGGCAGCTAAAATTTAAACAACAACAAACACCAGGGAATCAGACCACAGGAAATTTTCTATTATAAATTATCTGAAGTCTGTGGAAATGTTCAATACATTTATAATTATATGAGCAGTTATTTAAAAGATAAACAGTATCTAATAGCATTTGGCAATATATTATTTTCTCAAGTTGCTGGGCTCTGTCCAATAAAAAGAAATCATGTGTCAAACTAATTCCAGTCAAAAAATGCTCTGAGATTAGCAACTACATTAAGAGTGAAATGTTTTCTATGAATTCTTTGACCATTAAGCAACCCACTTTGGTTCCAGGCCTATGATTCCCTTTCCCTCTATTCAATATAACCCTGACCCTTTCTCTCTCCTGAAATGGGTTCCAGCTGCCCTAGAGTTCCAGGGAAAGGAAGGTCGAGATCTCACAAAGTGAGGTTATAAAGAAGCTGTGGAATGACTTCATTTCCTGTAGAACCCAGAATTTCCACAAGCCCATCAGGAAAGGGTCTCGGGTCTAGAGAAGAGGAGGTGATTTAACAAGTTGGGGTCAGAACCAAGCCAAGTGACAACACAGGGAAGAGCAGGCCTTTGTGTTTCCATCCTTTCAACCTCTGCCAGGCAAAATGGCAGCTTGGGTTGGTTCAGCCCCTTCCTACCCTCACCACATCTTCTTAGCCACCAGGAACTCTTCTAATTCCCTGGAAGCTCTGCCTAACTCTGTGAAAGAAAGGCAAATGAAAAACAATGTAGTTAGGAGCTGGGGCTGTGGCACGGTGGCAGAGTGCTTTCCTAGCATGTGTGAGTCACTGGGTTCTATTCTCAGGATCGCATATAAATTTACAAACACTGAAAAGTCTGGAAGACATAGCTCACCATGTTAACAGTGGTTATTTTCTATGCAATTCTGGGTTTTCTTACTTTGTATCTTTCACTATTTCTCTTAAGTTTTCTATATGTGTATACATTACCTTTGTAATAAGCAACAGAAAGTAAATTATATTTCACCAAAAGAAAAAAATCTCTGGGCAAATAAAGTCAACATTATCTGTATCCAGCCTGCTCTGGAAAAACAATTGTCCTGTTAATAAAAAATAATTCCATACTCTAAGGCTCTTAATGCCTGAAATGGAACAAATACTTTCCAAGCCCTTTGTATCTGGTCCAGGCAGCAGTAATGGTTTGTGTTAATCTCTGACAAGAATAAGATATTTCAGATTTTTAAAAAATGTGTTTCTCTTGGCTAAGATCAGTTCCCAGGAACATTGTGAACAATGTCACAATTTTCCACATCTGATTTGGCCAACATGTGGGAGTCATTGTCAGGAAAACACCACCAAGAGTTTTGAGGTTTTCCCCTAGATTCTAGTTCTTTAAGGTCAGCAAGCTGAGAGACTTTCTCCTGCAACAGTCTTCCTTTAGATGAAGCTCAACAATGTTAGTCTGCATTACATTCAGGATACATTTATACTACCAGCGGAAGAAAAAGCTCAGAGCTGAATTAACTCACTTTGAGATGAATAATGAAAAGAATTAAGCTTTTCAAACTTATTTTTGCAAATGAACTCATTGTCCAAGTATTGTTTGACATATTTTTGTTGTTGTTGGTAGCAGGCTTGCAAAATACAGCACCAGTGAGGATGCCAGCCATCTCACTCCAGCGCAGGCCAGGGCCTTGTTTCTTTCAAAACCTCTTTTGGAAGCATTATAGCTCAAGTTCATAAAAACGAAGTAGGCACAAACCTTCAGCAAAACAAAAGTGTCCCTCAAAATCATGACTCACAAAAGCCTACTCACATTCATGTTGTGGCCATTCCTGTGTGCTCACAACACTTCTTGGAGCTGGCTTGCTTACCGTAAGGTGTCACTTGTGATTGGTATGCTGATTAAGTCCAATAAAGAAGTTCCTCCACCTAGTTCCCAAAAGTGAGCAATATCTTTTGGCTGAAAAAAATTTTTGAATAAAGTTTTTTATTTTTTGAATATTAAGTGCTTCTTATACTTCATTAGCACCTACCTGTATTAATTACAGATACAAAATATTGCAGTCCTCAATCAATCCTTTCTTGGCAATGGAAACTCTCCTTTCTCTATCCCATCCCTCAAAATGCACCAAAGCTTCTATCCAAAGAACAAAGAGGAGCTGGGTGCAGTGGCACACACCTGTAATTCCAGTGGCTCGGGAGGCTGAGGCAGGAGGATTACAAGTTCAAAGCCAGCCTCAGCAACAGCAAGGCACTAAGCCACTCAGTGAGACCCTGTCTCTAAATAAAATACAAAATAGGGCTGGGGATGTGGCTCAGTGGTCAAGTGCCCCTGAGTTCAATCCCTAGTACAAAAAAAAAAAAATTCAAAGAAGAAAGATGAAACATTAAGAACAAGTTGTCTATGTGTACATAAATGCCAATTCTGGTAATACCCTAATAGAAGACATACTTGGTGCTCTAATCTTGCAAATATCACATGTAATATACACTTAAATTTTAAATAAAATTAACCAGTTGAATATATTTGGTATTCCAGATAGAAATAAAATAGCTGAATAGGAAATATCCTCATTAGGAAGACAGAATCTCACAAAATGAATTACACATACAGATAAGACTTGAGGAAAAGGGACAGACACATGGCTGTCTTGCCTGCAGATGAAGATGACCTGAGCAAAAGCATCAGCAGAGGCTAGACCTGATTTCTAAGGGGAATCTGACAAGTGCCACTGATGACAGCAATTACAGATGGCGGGACCAGATGAGGGTTTAGCTTTTCTGCTTTTCATAGGACTCTTAAACTAGCAGGGGATTGACAGGGCTGGGCAACCAAGTAATTTGAAAATAAGACTTTCCACCATATAAGCACCTTCCTAAATTGCTAGCTAATGGCATCTCCGTTTCTGCCTTGAAGTTGAGGAGTCTTCAGGCCATCAAAACTGTTTAAGGGGCAAAGAGCATTTGTTTAGAATTCTTGAGGAATATTAAATCTGAGAAAGACATGAAGTTTTCATAATAAAAACAGAAATGTCCCACACTATGGTACAAGGTTTAGAGGGGGGAAAAAAGTGAAAAAGAATCCTATGGGTTTTTATGTATCTGCTACCATGAAGAGTAGATGGTCAATAAAGCAAGTTTTAGATGAATATATATTATTTTGCATTTTGATAAATTTTCAATTCATAATCTCTAAAGTTGTCTTACTGTGTTGATATTTGAATCATTAAAGTTTGTGGAGAAAATCATTTATCATTGGAAAATCTCCTTTGATGCACAATTTTGATAAAGGGAGTTTTTAGAACTCTTCTCAAAAGTTAAGCTTATGAAAGTGGTTTCAATGTTTCCAATGAAAAGGATGATTATATTTCTAGGCTTATCATTCATGTTAGAATTCATATGAATCACAAAAACCAAGTCTTCCTGCATCTCAATAGATTACTTTCCCTTTTCTTTTTAATTTCAGTTTTAATAGTCAACTTTTGTTGGTGGATCCAGGAAGCAATAGCAGACAGTTCTGATTCTTTGTGCTTTGTCTAATGAGCAAATATTTGGACTAGATCCAGTTTTGTTAAGGGAATAGTGGGACCCTGCTCTAGATTTTTCTTCCATAGACCTAACTTTATTTAAGACGTGACCCCTTTTCATGAGAGAACTCCAAAAGAGATTCTACTTAGGAATTTCCCCCCAAAACACATTATAATAAGCTCTCCCTCTATCCTGAATAAGTTTGTAACATTCCTCTGAAGAGACACTTAAAAGAAGTGAAAAATAGCAATACAATCAATTAGGTATTATATAGTACCTATAGTTCTGCCAAGTTTTTTTTTTTTTTTTTTTTTTTTTTTTTGGTGGTGGTGCTGGGGATTGAACCCAGCATACCAGGTAAGTTTTCTATCATTGAACTACATTCCTCACCCTGTATTTGTTTTTGAATGCTAATAATTTATATTTTTGAAGAGTATATTTCATGAACAATTCACGGGTCATACCCATCATTTAACATATTTTTATACTCACAATATTATTCTCATTTGAAAAACAGAAAAACTTGCCAGGCATGGAGGAGCACATTTGTAATCCCAGCTCCCCAGGAGGCTGAGGTAGGAGGATCAAAGGTTAGAAGCCAGAATCAGTAATTTGAGACTCTGTCTCAGAGTAAAAAAAGAAAGGGCCAGAAAGTAGCTCAGTGGTAAAGCACCCCTGGGTTCAATTCCCCATATGTAGAGAGAGAAAAAAAAAAGAGAGGCAAAGAAAGAAAAAGTCACATTGACACATTAATACAAGTAGGCCAAAGAACTGTACAATCAAGTTGCAAAGAAATTTTATTTTAGCATTTTAACACATAACAAATGAGAAGACTAAAATATTTTCAGTTTGGACCAGCTTCATAGCAGCTGAAGTACATTTGAAGTTTAACAGTACATAGCCAGGACACATACAAATAGGAATGTTTACTTATTGTAGATAGAAAAGATAAAACCAAGTTGGCATCATTACTTCCTCCCCACCAATTGGCACAGTGATGTCACTTAAAAAAATACTCACTGTGTTATGTCCTTTTGCTCTTCTTCCATACGTATATTCCAAAGCTAAGGTTGGTTTTGCTGGCTCATCCCTACATAATGAAGGCAGATGGTATTACCATAATGGACGGCATTAGTTTCTTATGCTATCATCTTATGGTTCCTCCTAAAAACTTCATAAATAGTTACCTCGAATAACACCATTGAAGTAGAAATTAATAATTTTTATATAAGAAATAAAGAAGCCTTTCAAAAATCATCTTAGTGGATTTAAGTGGCAGCTGCAGAAGTGAAAAATAACATCTGAATGTTGTGGCAGCCCCTGTTGAGATAAGCAGAGTAGGCAATGGGGCTGACAGTGTCAAAGGTCATGTTGGGGCACAAGCTCTTCATGTCTAGGCCATGTAGGAAGCACTGCTTTGGTGTAGGGAACAAAGGATCTAGTCACTATCAATTTAATGAATATTAACAAATGATTTGGAAAATATTATTTGATAAACTATCTATATTATAGTTTATATTGCCTGATAAACCATTTTATAGTATTATTTTATTTAGTTAGTTTTTATTAGAGTTAAAATGCATAAAATAAAATTAATCATCTTTACCATTTTTAAGTGAAGAGTCAATAATATAAATTATATTCATATTGTTGTGCAACCAATCTCCAGAACTTCTCCTCTTGCAAACCTGAAACTGCACACCCAGAAATCAACAATTCTCATTTTCACTCCCTGAGTCCCTGGTAACCACCATTCTATTTTCTGTTTCTATGAGTTTGACTACTCTAGATATCACATGTAAGTGAAATCAGATAGTTTTTGTCTTTAGGTGACTAGCTTATTTCACTTAGCAAAATGTTCTTAAGGTTCATCCATGTTGTAGCATGTGGCAGGATTTCTTTCCTTTTCAAGGTTGAACAATATTGATAAAAAATATATTTTTAGTTTAGAGAACAACAACAAAAACATCCAATTTTTAAATTTGTGATTTGTATATTTACTAAATATTTTAATTTTACCCATGTATATCTTTATATTTAGTTATATTTCCTGGCAGAAATCTCCTTTCATGAAGCAAAAATGCTGCTTTTAAGACAAAAGTTATAACATCTGATATTCAACCTACAATTTGGAAAATTGTCTTTTTTCTTTTTTTGGTACTGAGGATTGAACCCAGGGGTGTTTAACCACTGGGCCACATCCCCAGCCCTTTTTATATTTTATTTAGAGACAGGGTCTCACTTAGTTGCTAAGTGCCTTGATAAGTTGCTGAGGCTGGCTTTGAACTCTTGATCCTCCTGCCTCAGCCTCCTGAGCCACTGGGACTATAGGTATGAGCCACAGTGCCCAGCTGGAAAATTGTCCTTTTTCTATCAAGGAATTGAAATTAATGTTTTTCAATTCAATGTAGTAGTTTATAATATTTCACTAATGTGTATCAGATGATTTATTTACTATGAAAAACATCTAGGAATGTGACCTAAGAAGAATCATGATTCCTAGACCTTGTATGATGACATAGGTATGAGTCTGAACAGCTTCTTCTAAGAAACAATTTTGCTGGTGAAAGGATTTATCTGAAGACAGGATTCTACTATTTGTATTTATAATATTTTTCAAACACATGATGTTTCTTGATCCTAAAGACCAAATCCTATCTCTTTTGATGTTTTTTTGAGAGTTAGAAAAAAACATACATTAGATTGAAAGGAATAGAAAAATATCTTCTAAAATCGATAGGGAGATTTCTCCTTATCAATTTCCTTCAATTCTACCACTCTGAATCCCCAATCTCAATCTGATGACATGCTTCTACAGTATAAGAGGTTAGGAAGGGTATAAAACAATTGGAAAAATGTATAGTTTAAGAACCAAAATTGTGTTTCAAAATTTATCCCTGAGCTTCTTTTTTACCACCCACCCCCATTTATGGAGTAGACAAAGGGGAATGAAGGGAAAGGAGGAGAGATGAGATAAGGAAAGACAGTGGAATGAAACTGACATAACATTCCTATGTATATATATGAAGATACCACAGTGAATTTCACCATCATAAACATCCATAAGAAATTAATTTAAAAAATAACTCTTGGTAAATGGCAGAAAGATCAATAGAGGGAAGCAAACAGGAGATGGAAGGAAGGGAAAGGGACGAGAAGTACTGAGGACTGAATTAGAACAAGATATATTCCATGCTTTTATAACTATGACAATTGGAATGAGAAGTTGTGCTCATTTGTGTGCAATGTGTCAAAATGCATTCTGCTGTCATGTACAACTAATTAGAACAACAAAAAAAAGGAAAAAAGGATTCTATTTTCATGTATAACTAAAAAGAATCAATAAAACTAATAAAAAGTATCCCTGAGAAACTCAGAGATTACAATTATTGTTCAAATAATCATATATTAAGTACAGTAAAAATAACTTCAATACCAAAGCAGCATAGCCAAAAAGAATGTAGGTACTATTGTAGGCTGGGTAATTATGATAATATTTCTCCCTCAAATAGGAAAATTTAGTATCAATAGTATATTTTTTGGCTTGTCATCATTTTTATCCCTAAAGGGGCTCTTATAAGTTATACGGAGAACGCATTAATAATTAAATATTTTGCACTGGCGTGGTGGCACAAGCCTGTAATCCCAGCAGCTCAGGAAGCTGAGACAGGAGGATCGCAAGTTCAAAGCCAGCCTCAGCAACAGCAACTAAGCAACTCAGTGAACCCTGTCTCTAAATAAAATACAAAACAGGGCTGCGGTGGTTTAGCGGTTGAGTGCCCTTGAGTTTAATCTCTGGTACCCACCCCCCCAAAAAAAAATATTTTGTTTGGGTTTCAAAATCATTCTCCTTCTGTGTAAAGTTAGAACTGAACTTGCCTTGTACAACTAGAATAAGCATAAATGTAGTCTAAAGGTTAACATAACACTTACCTGTCAAGACACCTTAGAATAATAGTAGTCTTCCCCTGGAAATTCAAAGAGAAAGAATACTGTATTAATGTCATCCGTATGTAAAATTTTATTAGTATTCATAATTGCAGCTCAAAATAGCTTTTTTTAAAAAAAAAAATCATTTGAATGATAAATTACCTGGAAACTAGAAACTTTCAGAATTGTTCTATAGTTTGATAAGTAGAAAAAGTTAACTGTCAACTTTCCATCACAGTGTAACTACACTGCTATTATTAAAATTACAAAGCCCCACAGATGACAAATATTAGCAAATCATACCTCACTTTAGTGGTCAACTTGGCAGCTGTCTTAAATTTTCTCTCTACTCAACAATGCTAATTACTGGTTAAGCTGATGATTAGTGTCTTCTAAAATGTTTTCATTCCAATTGTTGAAGTGGAAATTAAAAAAAAGATAACATACAAATAAAGGACATGTTGCAAATATGTTCTAAGTAGGCAATTCAGACACTGGGTTAGAACACTTTGTTTGTTTTAATTCTAAAGGATGTACTTATTTTAAATTCTTTTTAGGAGTCAGGAAATATAAGTGCCGGCCAATCTTTGCCACTAACCATGAAACTTAACCTTAATCTTATCCAGAGACCAGCTCAGTGGTTTGAATGTGTGTGTGTGTGTTGTGTGTGTGTGTGTGTGCTAAGAATTTTTTTTTTTTTAAACAAATGATCCTTCATAAGAAAACAGACAAAAAAGGAACAGCAGGGAAAGCTCTGCTGGAGGAAACCCTGGGCGCCAAGGAAAATAGTTTGGAATACCATGGATTGCCAAAAACCCACTATATATATATATATATATATATATATATATATATATATATATACATATATATGTGTGTGTATATATATATATATATATACATACATATGTATATATATATAAAAAGGTATTTATTGACTGGTATTATACTCAACTATAAAGCTAGGACAACTTAGATGTCCCAAAATAGGGGACTGCCTAAATTGACTATGGTAATTCACATACTGGGAAAATATGCAGCTATTAGCAATGACAATGTAGAAATATACTTACATGGTAAGGCACGCATAATAAATCAACATGACCCTGTTTTCAGTTAAAAATCTTTTCCCAATATGTGGGAAGAGATATACACACACATATTGAGAGAAATAAACACACATAAATAAATTTAGAGGGACATAACTGTGTTAATAATGATTGTTCCTAGCTGATGAATTTGCAGGTAATTTATTTTTTAAAGAAAATCAGAATTTCCTAATTTTCCTATACTGAACATGTATCATATGTAGTTTATTTTAAAAATTTTAAATAATTGAAGACTACATTACCTAAAATGTAATGTACTTCCTGTTTTTCACCATAGCATTTGTCTCCTGGTATTGTCATTGCTATGCAAGTATTTAGTACCCAAGTTCCTTCACAGTAGGAAATGTACTTTGGTCTGGGGTTGTGGCTCAGTGGTAGAGCGCTCGCCTAGCATGTGTGAGGCACTGGTTTCGATCCTCAGCACCACATAAAAATGAAATAAAGGTATTGTGTCCACCTACAACTATAAAAATAAATATTAATAAAAAAGAAAGAAAATATCTTTCATTCATTCCTGTATCCACAGTGCCAAGCAAGATACCTAGCACATAAAAGGTGTTCACTGAGTGCCCTACTGAATGGATGCATACAAGATTGGAAGGAGCGATGGGAGGCAGCGGGGCTGTTGCCTTCTTTGGTAATGGGAGACCACTATTGGCCAAACAATAGAAGCATTAATTTCTTACTTTTTTTTTAATCTTTCAAAATAAATTAATACTCTGCATAAAACACAGAATCAGGTACTTTTTAAAGATATCTCAAGGGAGTTCCCACATCTTCAAAAACAAAACAGTTTTAATTTACATTAACGAAAAGAAACAAAACAGTTGTATATGCCACGTATTTCTAATAATCAAAAGAAATGTGGTTTCAGGGGCTGGGGCTGGGGCTCAGCGATAGCACACTTGCCTGGCAAGTGTAAGGCACTGGGTTTGATTCTCAGCACCACATATAAATAAATAAGATCTATTAACAATTAAAAAATTTTTAAATCATGTTTCTTTGTTCATAGCTATTATACAAACTGCACATTAAAAAAAAAAGGAGTGTGATTTCACAAACAACACAAAGAAGTTGAGAACTATTACAGAGAGTGATTAGTAGAGGCCAAGAAAAGGGTCATTTTGTGTGTGAGCATTTGTATCCTAGAGTAATACCATCTTCAAGGATAGAGAAGTAGCTTCTTTATGCAGACATTTTTCTTTGTAATAAAAATTTATTTGTAAGCATAAGACTAGTACTGGTTATGTTACCCTTATGTAAATTAATGTATGCACATACCTATATGGGAGCAGGATAAAATGTAGGAAGTTGTTAAACTATTATATTCATTATGAAAATCACTCTATGATGTTATATATTATCAATTGTAGGTTCATGAAATGAAATGCTCATATATTAGAGATGTGGCTCATATACTACATTGGATTAAAAGTTAAAAACAAATGATCCCTATGATAATTTTATGTTAAAGAATTAAGTTCTGATAAAAAAGTGAGCCAAATATGAAAATTTTGGAAAGTACAAATTAAAAAAACCAAAATAAAAATACAATTAAAATTTTACTATCCATATTTCTAATTTCTATCTTTGCATATTCATATAGTTGAGATCATCATATAAAAAATTTACGTACTTTTTTCAGTTCATATTATTTTCTTTCATCACTGGCAACATTATCTTTTCTTTTTCAGTACTAGAGATTCAACTCAGGGCCTCACACATGTTAGGTAAGCATTCTACCACTGAGCCACATCTGTAGCCCTTTTTATTTTAAGACAGAGTCTCACTAAAGTTGCCCACCTTCCTGAGTAGCTGGCATTATAAGTTTGCACCATTGCATCCAGCACTAATACCTTTTATGGTTATATAAGTATTTCCCCCAACAGATATAATCTGTGTAGATAATATCCCCACATGAGGGGTGTCTGGTTGTGCAAGGAGGGCCTTCTGAGATACAGATGGAAATGAGAGAGGTACCGAACATAGAGCCTTGCAGAGTTCAGTTTCTAAAAGCTTCCTATTTGTCAATGCCCTTAAGTTGAAAGCATGAAGCACAGGAACTGAACAGTAAGGTGAACTCCAAAAAGACACCAGCTATGATGCTACTTGAATTTTAGCATCTTGGGTCTGGCAAGCCTTGACCCATTTTGGACAGTGTCACCAGCCATTCTGCCTCCCAGGTGGGAATTCTGTATGTCAAACAAAGCGGTGTGAGAACATGATGCATCTCTTCCCGCTCTGTGTGGTTACTTCCAAATGTTTCCATATACTTGGCTAAGAAATTTGACAGAGAGTGGGAGGGAGTCTCGCCCACAAATCAGTGGTCCAACAGAATTACTGCCTTATTTGCCCCACATTTTCAAAAAATATCTTTGATAAACATCATTGCTACAATTAAATTATTCCTGAAAAGTGATTTCTAAAAGCTGTAACTGAATCCAAATATGAATATTATGAAAATAATGACTTATTGATTTATATGCTTAGATATTTAAATGAATCCTGGCCTTTATACTCAATTGAGATAGAAGATCTGAACATTTTTAAATTATAAAAAAAAAAAAATAGTTCAAAATCTCTTTCTAAAGTTTTATTTACTATTATAACTTTTCCTAGATTAATAATAAGTGCTTTCTAGTAATAAGTGCTTTCTAAACCACGTTTGTCATCTGGTTAGGGAGGTGAAAAATCTATACTTTTTTTCCCCCCTTTTTTGTTACAAGGGATTGACCCATGGGCCTTAACCACTGAGTCACATCCCCAGACCTTTTTTTTATTTTTTATTGTGAGACAGGGTCTCAATAAATTGCTGAGGCTGGCCTCAAACTTGTGATCCTCCTGCCTCGGTCTCCTGAGTTGCTGAGATTACAGGCGTGCTACTCAGTGAAACTATATTCATTTCTATTAAAGAATTAAGATAAATTTTGGCACTAGTGGTTAAATCATCTCAAGGACTGGAAAAAGATTTAAAGCATTACCCCATTTTTACTGCCAATGAAGAAAACAGATTTTTCTCCAATTTCAACTCCATCGCCTTCACTTCCATTACTTCCTCTTTTTTCTACTTCAGCTTTTGCAATTTCCCAGAGAGTCTCACTAGATGAGAAGCAGAGAAACAAACAGATCATTTTAATTATTTATTCCACTCAGGGAAATTTTATTTCAGTAAGATTTATAAAAGAAAAAAACTTTTTTTCTGGAGAGAATAAGTTGGTAAAATATCTGAGGATTAGTCAGATTTGTAATTTTTTTTTCCTTTGAACTAATACTGAAATTGATAGGCAGAACCTTTATCACCAGGCTTTGAAGTTTTCTTACTTTAGAGCTTCCCAGCAAGGTAAAAGGCTGTCATGTGTAAGTTTCTCAGACACACATAAAGGTATGAGGACTTTTGGAAAGATACAACTTGGGAATTACAAAACACGTAAGTCATCTAGGAATATGGGAAGCACGCAAAATCAGTGTGCTTAATAATCTTTGCTCCCTGAAACATTTCTTTTTGTATTTGTAATTATGTTTTTGACCCCAAATTTCTTTTTTAAAATGTGAAAGTATAAAGATGGAAGGGAAAAATTCACCTAAAATTGTAAACATTTTGAAAACCATTTTTTTCATTCCTCTTTATATAAAACTCTAAATAGGATTGTATCTTTTTTTTTTCTTTTTAAGTCCAAGTGAAAATGCAGAACTATATTGAACTAAAAAACACAGATAAGACCTGATGGCTCCTGAATCTGCAGCTTTCTCTGTATGTGAATTTGGGCAAATTACCTAGTCTCTACATCCTTTATTTCTTTATTAATTAAACAAATATTTATTAAGCACCTAATATATGCAAGCTTCCTTAAGCTCAAGTATGTTTCTTCATTTCTAAAATGTAAAAAAAAAAAAAAAAATAGCCAACTATTATAGGGTTGTCACGATTGTTACAATGTGGTCATTCATTTCATTTAGAGTATGGTCTATAAAAAAATTTAATTTTTTTGAGAGCTTTTAATAATTACTAACCTAGAACCAGGAATAAAGAAGGAGCCAAAACAAGAATACAAAAAGTCAAAAACAGGAGTCCCTACATGTTTACTCTAAAATTCATATACAGATGAAGCCTCCAGGAAGTGGGTCTCGGCCTGTCTGCTCCCCAGTCCCACACCATTCTTCCAAATCATGATTATCTGTTTTCCAGGTGCCCAGCAGAGAGAGAAATGGTCACCTGTAGAAACTTATAGCTGTAATCATAGCTTTATAACTGTGACCAGTGATAGAACACTGACCTTTTTTTTTTTCACCCTAAATTCATAAACTCAACAGAGATCCCACCGCTGATCCAAAAAGTATGAAAAAGATTTATTCAGGGTGATCTCTGTCCGGAGGTCCTTGTAAATTGTTCAGAGAGATTTAGGTCTTGAATATCGGTGGATTAAATGGACACAAAGGGCTCAAATGCATTTTACAGGCCATCAACGTTTCACACCTTTCCCCCACCTCCAACCCCAAAGTGATGTTACACTTTCCTCAGTGCCTTGCAAGTCTCCCATTGGCTCTGTGGTTGGGAACCCTGGCACCAGAAGGGGGAGGGGGCTGGCGAGGAGCCTTGGCGGTCTGGTTCACCGCTGCCCACCCGGTACCTGGAACAGCACCTGGCCCACGAGACACTAATTGAATCAGCAAACGGATGGAGTTGATCACTCAACATCTCTATTCTACCCGTTTGCGGCATAATCGTCTGCTCGAGGATAGTTCCTACGGGCCCCTAACCATCAGATCCAGGTGGCAAACAGGACAGACCCACAATCCCCAACCAGCAGGTCCAGGTGGGCTCTCCCTCCCCGGCCCTTCCAGATTGGGCTGGGAAGAGGAGAGGTTCTCGAGGGGATCGCAGGCCGGGCGCAGGCAGGGTTACGGGAATACCTGGGCATCGTGGTTGGGCAGCCAAAAGTCGCGCGCTCCTCCTGGGGCCCAACCTACAACTCGGCTGGTGGCCGGCTTCGCGACAAGTCGGGGTGTGCAGGCTCCGTGGTTGCCATGGGAGCGACGTCGAAGCCGCGATTGCGTAAGAAAATGGAGCATCACGGGAAATGTAGTTCTCGGCGCTCTTTTTCAACCCTCACTTTTGGCATGGATCCCTGGGGTGAGAGAAGATGTGGTGACAGTGGTTACAAATCTGGCACCTAAAACCAATGGTTTCTGGGCAGGAAATGTTGCTTTATTTATTTTTTTAAAATATCTATTGATTGCCGACTATATCCCAGGGTTCTCTGCTCTTAGTTTTTACTTTTCTGTCCCCAGTAGACATGATTTGGGAATAGAGAGTGAAACAATATCTTGAGCTATTTTTTAGTAATTTAGTAGAAACAAAGAATATTTAAGCCTTAAACCCCAAAATAAGGCATGTGATTTTAACGTTTTCCAACTTTCAGAATATTCTATCATGTTTTATGCAATAGCACTTAATGAGTTATGCATGGGCTTCCCCTACATATATCATTTACTTTATGAATGTAGATTATTTTTGTTTGAACTTAGTGGTCTTTTCATAGAGCTCCAGGAATCTCCAGATCAATAATAAACATTGGATTGTACTACATTCAGGCCCTGTGCTACAGAGAGTAAAGAAAATAGAGTAAGACAACATCCTGACCCTCCAGAAAGTTATACAGAGCTCATTATAATTATAACCCAAGGAAGCAAATGATGTAAGCTTTGTAGTAGAAGTACAGAAAAATTATATGAGAACAAAAGTGGCTAATTATGCCTGAAGGAGTTGTTGAGACATTCATGGCCCTGATAGTATTTGATCTGTTGTTTGATTGTTGAATTTGACCCAGGCTGTCTTGCCCAAGATGTCCTAAATATTTGAAGGAGATACTTTTGCTCCAACCCTCTATATTTTGGCTCAGTTTCTAAGGTATGATGTCCAAGAACATAACTTGAAGTAAGATGGACCTAGATTCAACTCCTGACTCAGCCATACTAGCTAAGTTACCATATTGCCATAATGAAATTACTTAATTTTTCTGAATCTCAATTTATGATACTTTAAGCAGGGAAAGATTATGAGTTTTAAAAAATAAGGTAAATATATGTCCTTGTCATTATCACATGGCTACTGTGAAGGATCTTGCCATTCTGGATTTTACCATGTTGGTTATGAGAAGGCAAATAAGATTTTTAAAAAGAGTGTGCCATGATGAGACCTTAATTTCTTTTTAAATATTTATTTTTTTTTTAGTTGTAGTTGGACACAATACCTGGCCCTGGATTGAACGCAGGGCCTCACAGTGCTATGCAAATGTTCTACTGCTGAGCCACAACCCCAGTCCCTCACCCCCACCTTAATTTCAATGAGATAACTTTTTGTAGCTGCTTTAAGTTTTCTGGTGTTTAGCAGACCATGTGGATAGGTGGGAAATTAACAGAATTTTTACATTTCCCCATTTGTTTTCAAAGTTGTATGATCCTTTTTTGGGGGAAAAATAGCACATAGAAAAAATGAAGAGGAAGAAATAAGTCTACCCCCAGAATACCTAGTAAACATTTTGATGTGCTTCATTCTAGTTGTATTCTTAAAGTTGAGATTATACTGTAAAGTTAATTAATATCCTTATTTTAAACATGCTCATTTCCCCATATCAATTTTTTAAAACATAATGTTGATGGCTGCATAATATTCTGCAATATAGCTTTTTTTTTCATAATTTACTTAGGCATTTTTCTACTGTTAAGATTGAGATGGTTTAGAGTAAACACCTAACATGATTGGATTAATCAGAGTCCTTTCCTGGAATTTTTCAAAATAGAATTAGGAAAAACAAATCATTCCCTTTTGAAGGAAGTTAGCCTTCCTGCTCTGTTAAATGAAGATGTTATTCTGTTGTTAGAGAAGATGAAGCAGATACACATGGATAGGAAGAGAAAGTTCTGACACGTTTCATGGCTCTGGTTATCTCCAGGGGTCTTCTGTGTCCTGACCTTATGAATTTACTGTTCAGCTCTCCCTTTGATTATATGAGACATCCTAGGATCCTTGTAATAAGAATGATAAAAATGAGTTTTTCATTTTTGTCTATGTCAGTTCAAGTTGAATTTTGGAATTTACATCAAAAAGAGGCTATCTTAGATAGTTACTATAGTGACAGTAGAGAGTGAGGCTTAGGAAAAGGGAGAAAAGTCAATTGCTTCTCTCATTGATGAAGTGGTGATCCTTTTTTTTTTTTAATTTGTTTTTGCTGTAGATGGACAGCATGACTTTATTTTATTTGCTTATTTTTTTATATATGGTGCTAAGGATTGAACCCAGAGCTTCACCCATGCTCTACCACTGAGCCACAGCCACAGCCCAGTGGTGATCCTCTTAACCAACTCTTGGAGGCACAGCAGAGAACAGGCATAGAGGACATGGCGAGTTTGAGATATCACCCAGCATCTGTGCATTATCCAAACCTAGTAAGAACTCTCCTCCAGCTTTTTAGAAGTTATACACTTTCTATAAACTTTTCTCTCACAAAAGGCAACTCTTCCGGACTTTGCAATATTTTTCAGAAATTTAATTTGATAGCTTCTAAGCCATCTTCTATGGTAACACCCAGCATTCAGTTCCTAGAGACTGTTCATGGAAATTCATTAGAGCCACAAAGTGAGAGAGGGGATTCGTTTTCTCTTGCCACAACACTGCTAATTAAGTCATCTGACTGTACTAGAACCACAATATAACCTACAGAAAAAGATCACCCACTCCCTGTTATTAGCAGATTACGTTGGCAAAGCACTGAGAAGGAAGTAGTTCAGATGCATGTGGGTGAACATTTGTGTCTTATTTTGGAGTTATTTGCTAATAGATATTTACCTAGTTAAGGTTTTGTTTCTTAATTGGCCTGCAAAATAATTATAAAGCACAAGGTGAAGGTTTTGGGGTTGATGTTGATAATAAGGTTGCTTCTAGAGTCATTTTAACTATGTTCAATTTAGGTAATATTAAATTCAACAAATAAAATCACAGTTTGATGCGTTGATCTCATCTCCTCACCCCAGCCTCCTACCAGACCCACCAACGCTTCAGTGTAGGACTGACCTTCCCATTTAAATGCCCAAGAAAACTCTGCATCTTGGTCACACTGAAAAAATGGGGAAATTTTCTGAACCCTAAATATCTATGTGTGACTTACCTTAATTACATTAAAGGGGGAAAAGTTCTCTTATTGAAGTAAAGTCCTTCTTTTAGTGAAAAGAGAGTGTGGGAAAATGTGAGAGGAAATGTGATTTCTGCCAAATATAATAGCAAAGAAACCTCCCTACCAACTTATTCCTGCTCTTATTTCCCCTCTCCAATTCCCACGTTACCTCTTCCCCTGAGAAATCAGCCCACAGCCCCTCAGCCCTGAGGGGGACAGATTCCATTGAGGCTGGGAGGTAGGTGGATGGGGTAGGGAACATATTCTTGGCATCCCAGAAAAACATAGACATTTAACTAGAGAAATATGGTTGTCTATGGTGTTAGTACTTCAAGATTATAGTTCAGGGGCTGGGGCTGTGGCTGTGGCTCAGTAGCAGAGCACTTGTCTGACAGTGTGAGGCCCTAGGTTAGATGTTTAGCACCACATAAAAATAAACAATACTGTAACAAAAACACTGGGCATGGGCATTAAAAAAAAAAGATAAACTTAAGTTCAATTATGAGTCAAAAGTATGTTCTAGAGACCTGATCACTTTTTAATTTTTTTTTTTTTTTTTTGTACCAGAGATTGAACCCAGCGACGCTTAACCACTGAGCCATATCCCTGGATGGTTTTTTTGTTTGTTTGTTTGTTTGTTTTGAGACAGGATCTTGCTAAGTTGCTTAGGGCCTCACTAAGTTGCTGAAGCTGGCTTTGAACTTGGGATCCTGCCTTGGCCTCCTGAGTCACTGGGATTACAGGCGTGTACCACCACACTTAGTACCATATTTTTTTCCTATGGAAAAAATTTCCAAAAACATATTCTGTAACAAAGTGTCTTTATAAGTTGTGACTAAATTCTCTTGTAAATTGAGAGTTGAATCCATTTCCAAATTGTGGCAATATTGGATTTGAAGGGCACATGGGCAATCGTGAACACACACACCCAGACACACACACACAGTCCAGAGTGTTTAAAATAAATGTTCAGAGCACACTCCATTAAACTTACCTAAGTGACATAAACTCCCTTAAAGAGTTTATTATGAAATCAGGGAAAACCAAAATTTCTATTCATTTATCAATATGCATACATATCTATTAATATTACAATGTGCCAAAACAGTTTCCTTTTATAGGTATAAAACAAAGCAACATCGAAGACAAAGCATGAATGTAAGAGAAGGAGGTAATAACTACCATTTTCACTGGTAGAACACCTCAGCTTTGACAATGAAAACATTAGGTATTTCATGAAGATTATTCAAAAGATAATGCTCAAAATGGGTTTTGTAAATCATTTATTATGATTGAAAGGGAAGAAAATGATAGGAGACAAATATTACAATTAAACATGAAACACTATTCTCATGTAACCAATCATAATAACATACTTTGAATTTTTTAAATGGCTATATAAGTAATTTTCCAGAAAATAAAATTTTCACATCATCAGTTACAGAAAATTGATTTCTTTCCATCAAAATATTTTATCTCTGCTCTATCAAAAATAAATGCCAAGTATAAGGTACTACAGTTTAAGCTAAGCCTTTACTACTTATTTTTAAATTAGAAAATTTGGGGGTGCTAAGAGAGGGGAGTTTACCAGATGGTGAATGAACGAACTACTGCCTGAGAATAAAGTTCTCACACCTTAGTAACAGTTCTGTCAAGCCCCCGGGCTCACCAACTAATGATTATTAAATGGTTTTCTGGGAGCTCAGAAATTCTGTATCCCAGCCAAAAGACTCCTCAGAGTCATCCCAAATTGGTAATCAGTTTACTCTAAAAAACGAATTTATTTATTCAGTGAGTAGTTGTGGCTCAAAAGATATAGAGGAAATGGCCAATGGAAATCCATTTCTACAGAGGTTTTAAAAGCTTCTATTTGTTGTTCCAATAAAGTACACTATTCCTTAAGTAATATATTCCTTGCCTCTGCTCCTTTGAAGGATGGAAGGCTGAGTATGAGAACAGTACATTACCATGGGGAGAAAGCAGCAAAGAAGAAATACAAGGGGCTCTGCAAGCAAAGTAATTCAGCAGCTAACATTTTTCTCAAATTGATTAAAAACAATGACACAAAAGTGATAAATATGTCCAAAAATAAATACGAATATTCTACACATAAATAAAATTAAGTATACTCGTGATTACTATTATAGTTAAACATTTCTATAATATCATTTTCATGTCTTATCACAGTTTCATTTTTATCATGAATCCTCATTACATTGTTTTGACACATACTGCAATGTACTGGCCACTTACCTAACCTAGTAAAGTCATACATCTCAATATTCTTTCAACTAAAATTTTATCTCCTTTGATAGAAGAATTATTTTCTAATTCTCTTTTCTCAAAATGTCCAACAAATATTTGGGAATATATTTTCAAACTCTCAGAAAGGAGTATGTGAGGGGTAAGCTTTAAGGACTATCTTTGTTTTCAAAGATATTATTGAATGAAGCAAGGTCAAGTTGACCCCGTACCAAATGCAAGGAAATGCGAGCAATATTCCAGTGAACTTGTGCTATGCTGACAGCCAAGGAATGTCAGGAATCACTGCCTCGTTTTAAACTTTACACTCCAGTGATCTGCGAAGGCGACAGGGTATACTTTCTAATACCACACAGGAGGGTCTGGTTACCTAACTTCTGTTTTTTCATGTAATGATTCACAGAGCCACAAAATTTATTGCACTTGCTCTAAAAATTTACCCCTCCACATCACATGCAGCTGTTTCTTACACTGTGCACTCTGTTCCTTTCCAAATACCACCTCATTAATAAAGAGCACATTTAATTACAGTACTTACATTTTTTGGCAGGGAGCTTTTCCAAATACTCAACAGGTACACAGAGTAAGAGTTTGGAATCTCCCTTTCTAAAGATGGCCAGAATATTCAAAAGAGAAAAAATAAAAGAAAAGCTACAGTGCTTGATGCCTCTGATGGCTAGGAAGACGGGGAGAAATGACCAGTTTTAACCTATTTAAGAGAAAATGAACATGCTGGCAAATTGTATGTTCATGTTTTATTGCTATTTGAATATTTAAGAATCAGATAAGAGAGAGTAACCCCTATTTTTGCTGAAGTTTGGATACTGGTGTGTGGGTGCCACATGGCTGGAGTGAATCAGCTTGCTGACAGCCAGTGAAGCCATCATAGAGGCAAGGACTGAAGGTTCAGGCTCCAGAGCCTTCATAAAAGGGTGGGGCCTTTGGTGGGCCTGCTGCTTGGAAGGAGGAGCTGGCTTCCCATGGCCCTGGCTTGGGGTCCCTGGGTCCTGCTTGAGAGCAGGGCTGGAGCGGAGAGGTGGTGAAACGCTGCCTTCTGTTGATGGAAGTTGTTGATGTAACTGGCGATCAAAAGAGTGATTTCAAGAATCTAAAGCAAGAAAAGCAGAATGATTATGTTCCTGAGATGTTTGCACGGATGACAAGGGAGTAAAGGGTTGGCTATTCGCAACCAGCCTTCCAGAATCCCCTTCTCTGTAGATCACACAGTGGAGTTCTTACCTGCCGGGCACTATCAAGGTACGGTCCCATGTTCCCATTACTTAAATCAGCAGACAGAATGAATCTCAAAAAAACAATGGAGTTTAGTGGCAATGTTCGGAAATGCGAAGGTTAGCCACCACTCTTTCAATTAACTTAAAGCCACATTTGTGAATATATGAATCAAGAAATTCAGTCCGTCATACAGATTAATGCTTTATTCAAACTAAATGATTGAGCATGCTTCAATTTTTGGCACTTGATCATGAACTGCTTCCACTTAAGTAGTCTTAATTAGGAAAGAGATCTACCATTTTTTTTTAAGCTTCAGATTTTGAGAAAGTCTCTTTTACTTGATGATTTTAAGATAAAGTTTTATGAAAGCCAATTTCTCATTCTTTGGACTACAGAATTGCACTTTAGAATGTTGCCCTTTTATTTGCTGGCTTTCACTTAAGAGACATTAAAAATATATAATTTGTTCTAAACAGTAAAGGAACAAGTAGGTTTTAATGATAAAACTCTGATCTTTTCTTTAATGAGTCCATAAAGCAAATAATCCCCAGTAAGAGAATATGTATAAAGTACCTGACAACAATCACTTACTCTGCGGCCATTTCTTTTGAACTTTCTATTTACTAGGTCCTAGGCTAAGAACTTTGTAAACCTCCTTCATTAAGTATATAAGCTAAAAGACGTAGGTAGTATCATACTATTTTTTAGACAAAGAAACAAGACTGACTAGACCCATGGTGGTTAAATTTTAAGTAATATATGTTTTCCCAACTGGAACCGCTTTTTGCTCAATGACTGTTTTAATACAAAAAGAACTAAAGAACTAGTGTAAAAAAAAAAAAAGGTAGCAGAAAGAGTTCTACTCACCTTGGGTTTTGCCATGGCAAAAAGTAATTTCTCTGTTGATTTGTCTTTTGAATGTGTATTGTTAATGACTACCATAAAATCATCTTGAAAACCTCCAAAGGTCATAAGACTTTTGTACACATAGCTGACTATTAACCTCTTCAAAGAAAAGAAAAAGTAAAGGTTATATGCTTTTTTATGTTCAGAGAAAGATGAGAAATGAGTAATATATCTATCTCCACTAAAATGCTAATATTAATTAATTATGGCATAATGCAAAAAGTATTTTCTAAAATCAAATCTATTTTGATCTAAAATAGATAGTAGTGGAACTCAATTTATTTAGGCATCATCTACCTTTACAATTAAAGTACATTTAAATGCTGAAAAAATTCACTTCAGAAAAATTAGAAACTATGAAGAAAACAAAAAACCTCTTGTATTTGGCACCCAGTGGAAAATCACTGTTAATATATTTTCATATATATATATATATACATATATATATATATATGAAAAAAATATATATATTTTTTTTAAACCAGAAATTGAACCTAGTAGTGCTTAACCACTAAGCCACATTCCCAGCCTATTTTATTTTTTATTTTGAGACAGGGTCTTGCTAAGTTGCTTAGGGCCTCCCTACCTTGCTGAGGCTAGCTTTGAACTTGGGATCCTCCTGCCTCAGCCTCCTGATCCTTGAGTCACCATGCCTGGCTATTTTCATATGTTCTAGGTTCTGTCAGGTATCTCCTGACATTTTTCCATGATAACAAATGCACTTGTCTAACATTATTGTAATGACTTCACAGGCACCCTTTTAGTTAGCAGGCTACTGCAGTCATTTATCACTTATTGCAGGGTATTTTGTTTATATCTTGTAATATTTGGGGACATATTTCATAATGCACATAACCCTTCTTTGGTTATGAAAGCAAACACCAAGACTTGCTAGCTTAAAAAGTGAGGACAATTTTTGAGAATTTTTCCAAAACTCTCCTTCAGAGAGGTTATAACCATTTATATTCTCAACACTACATTCTAATAACACTGGATATCATCATTCTTTTAAATCATATTTAATTTCTAGTGAAATTAAAATTTTAAAATATATTTACTGAATATTGACTCTTTTGTGAATTGAGTTGGTCATTGGCCCATTGGTATGTTCACAAGATTCTTCTTCCTTTTTCTTTTCTCCCCACCCCCACCCCATTTTGGTGTGGGGATTGAACCCAAGATCTGGCACATGTTGACCATATCTTCTACCACTGAGTTACACCTCAACCCTATGATATTTTTATTGTCTTATAAATAAGACATCTGTGCATGTTGAGGAATCAACCCTTTGTAATATATGAAATTTAAACTTTAGACACTTGTCTTTTTTCTAACCTTTATTTTATTTACTTTTATATGATGCTGAGGATTGAACCCAGGGCCTCACAAGTGCTAGGCAAGCACTCTACCACTGAGCCACAACCCCAGCCCCACAAACATTTTTTTCCAATGCATTTCTAAAACAATTTAAGAGACAGAATTCAAATGTGCACAGCCTAAAAGTGATCTGCACATGTAAGGATCATCTGAGCAGAGTCCACGGCACCTGTACCTTCAATTCCTGCCCACCAGATTTTTTTTTTTTACTAAGTAATCTGACACATGAAATGTGATAGAAAATAATGTAACTTCAGATAAATACATGAACATATAAAAAGCACAGGTTGGCTTTACTTTTAATCATGTGAAAATCTCTAAGTTTTTGTATTTGTACATGTGAACTGGGAGATGATATTATTGGAAATTATAGAAATTATGTATAGAAGCCTTAGTGAAACTGAACTTAAACTTCGATCATTAAACTTTCTACTTTAATAATATCTTAAATATTTTTATTTTCCACAGGACACAATTTTCTTAATTCTTTAAAAAATATTCTTTTCACCATCACAACCAAGATTGCAATTTAATCATGCACAATAGATAACCATCTTATCTTGGTTTAAAGATAAAAGTGTAAGCATAGTTGTATTTGTAAAATGACTCTTCATTAGGAATACTGCTATCTGAACATGAGAAAAATCAGATTAAGGAGTGTTGTCTTCTGTTTACAGTACACTGAGCAATGGAAATAGTGGATTCAATGTAACACTTTAGGGCTTAATCTTACCATGGAGTTGTATTCTAAGATGCTCAAACCATTCTCATGTATAGCCAGCCACATGAAAGCATTTCCAAGTGAGGATGGAGTTATGGGCTACAAAGAGTCAAAAACGTGGTCATAAATGCTATGCAAAAGCATAGAAATATTTTCCAATCTAAATGTCATATAACATATAGCACTATAAAAAACAAAAATGTATTACTAAAAATCTCTCTTGGGGAAGAGGTTGTGTGGTATACTGGAAAGAGCAGTGAATTTGATAGTAGGAGAACTGGTATTGAGGCCCAAATCTGCTACTTAATAACATGTGCATTTGGATATGCTAATTAATCCCTTCAAGACTCAATCTCTTATCTTTCATGTGGAAACTATAATTTTTAGATCTTATTTTTGTTTCAAGAGACTAAGAGTTGATAAAGCTTTGAGGGTTTCTGTGATGACCAAAATATACTGATGTGCTTTATAAGGCGTGTAGTGCTCTTATAAATCTTTATAATAATTGTACATTGTAAGTATTCTTACAATGTAAAAGGATTACTGTAGTAATGTAACCTATCTGAAAGTTTATTAAATCTGATATCAATGTCTAACAAAAAATAAAAAGAAAATACGTAACTGTGATCAATTGTAATGAGAAATGAGTAATGCTAAAAAATGAGTAATGCTAAAAGTTTCTACCAATTTTTCACTGCGAAAGCAATAAAATTGAATCAACAAAAATAATCTCACCAGAAAAAGAATCCAATTAAAACCCAGGAATATTTTTGAGCAATTTACAATGTTTTCTTCAGTTAACAAAACTACTTCTTTTAAGTCTAGCAAAACAATATCAAGATTATAGATAAGGAACTGGGATGAATCTTGCATTATTTGTATATAGTAAAACAACAGAATTTCACACATAAAAAACCTTGGGTTATCAGCCTATTGAGGGTCCGTTTGCAAAAGGCAAGCAAACATTAAAAACAAAGCCATTTAATTCAAGTATCCTTCAACTGCTGAATGGATAAACAAAATGTTTATGTGAATATACACACACACTTGCAAACACATATATTATGGAATATTATTCAGCCTTAGAAAGAAAGGGTACAATATGAATGAATCTGATAGACATTACCCCAAGTGAAACAAATAACTAACCACAAATGGATGAATAAGGTAAAATTCCTTATGTGTATGGTTCCAAGTATGGTCAAATTCATAGAGACATAAAGATGGTTGCTAGGAGCTGAGCGGTAAGAACAAGAATGGACAGTTAGTGTTCAGGGGGAATAGAATTTCAGGCCAGAAAGATTTTTAAAGTTCTGGAAGTAGATGGTGGTGATGTTGACACCACAATGTGAAGGTAATTAATGGCATGGGACTGTCCACTTAAATTGATTAAGATAGTCAATTTAATGTTATGGGTATTTAACCACATACAAAACACAGAAGGGCCACCAAAAAGCAAACAAAGAAGTGTCTCCCTGTTATAAAGAAGAAGAAAAAAAGTGCTGGTCATGCATTCTGAAGCACAGTATCATTATTTAATATTCTGTGCCAGCAAGCACAAAAACTGTTGTCAAAGCAGAAAAGGATATTCAATAGTCCTTCCAATGGTGAAGTCAGAATTAAAATTCATGAAAAATGTTCTACAGTTCAAATTTATTCCTTATATTTAAAAAACACTCCCTGCAAATATATTACTTTTATAGATTACTAACGAAATCATCTCTTCACTTAGTATATAGATTCCAAAAACAATTTCTTACCTAATGATAACACAATCACCCACAGAGTTAGAAGATACCTTAGATTTGACTTGTTCTAGTTTTTTAATAGAAGAGGAAACTAAGATCCAATTTTCTGGCCCAAAGATGCACATGTATTCAATAAATATTTATTAAGTGATAATTATGTCCAAAGCATTATGGTTGGCATCAGAGAAGGAGGAATGTGCAGTTTCTTAGACAGGATAAAAGAAACATGACAGGAAAGAAAATAGTACAAACCAAGATGTATCTTAAGAGCCTAAGAGGGTTGAAAGTGGCATGGTTCAATACAACGAGGAGTTGAGGCAGTTTTTCCCTTGGGGGAAGCGACGGCTCTCTCCCTGGCAGGCTTTGCCTCCTTCCCTGGTGTTCTGAGTCGCTCTGTTCATGTCACTCCCAGGCAGGGCTGTGTTGACAGGGCTGTTGCAACACTGGCCCAAGCTAAGTGCAACAGTCCTGGAAGTTTGTTCCAACTCATCAGAAACCATGGGTTCATGTATCCCTAGAGCTCAAGGCCTGCCAAAGAGGACTCAGTCAATACTTCATAAATATGGGAGCAAATGAGTGTGAGGATGAATGAGAGGATGGATGGATGAATGAAGAGAGGACAGAGGATTTCAGCTGTTGTTTAGCCTCAGGAGTCTGGGGAAAGGCTGAGCAGAGGGGAACGTTGAGCAGAGGGGAGAAGAAAAAGACACTTCCTGCCCTTTCCCTAGTGTCCCTTTGTTGTTTTCTGTAAATTGTTGGGAATTTCCTCATTAAAAAAAAAAAAAAAACCAAATATACAAATCGGGGGTAAATCTGGTGGACTGTGCATACAAAGGTTCTCATTATGCATTTCCCTCCCGTTCTTTCTTACTTTTGCAAGAAACAACTTGGCACCAAAGAATGGCCACTTCCTGGCTACTGTCAAATAAATGCGCACACAGTCAGCCGAGTTGTGTCCCCGCAGGGCCATCCATCTGGTTGACAGTCGCTGGTACAGCTGCCTAAAAAAAGAAAAGGGCAAACACAAAACCACAGAAACACAAATTATCATCCTCCCAAGATGAAGCTCTCCTTGAGCCAACCCAAGCCCAGCTGTGCCACCTCCGCACACCTAGGCACAGCGGTTCTTGTGTGACTCTGTCACCAGTGTCCACCCCTTCTTTTTGGAGCATTTCTTTCACCAAATTCTCATGCTTTTTGTGTCTTCAACATAATCTGGTATCTTGGACTGTAAATTTTAAACATCTGAATAGCTAGCATCAAACCTTTGTGTAAATTACCTCAAAAAGTAGCTTCTCCTGGGAATATTTTCATTAAAAAAACAAACAAACAAACAAACAAAAAAAACCACAAAAAGCAGAGCCCAAAGATGAATCCCTAATTTTAGGTACTGCAACTCTTAGCTTAGAGAGATGCTGGAGGCAGGGATAAACTTCTCAAATCAAACCCTGAAGGCAGTCATTCATACCACACAGAAGAGACTTACCTTAAATGTTCCTATTTTGGAAAACTCATGGTAAACCAAATTTGCCTCTATTTTTAATCTAATCAGCCTTTTGTGTTCTCTAAAACTGAAACTCTAAATTAATTTAATTTAAATTTTATATTAAAAAGTTTTATATAAGATTTTTTTTTCAATTTACTTACAATGGACTATCCCAAAAAATGGTAAACATTTCATAAAATTAAACTTTTTCAAGGCCATTTTTTCTCTTATTCATTATCATTATTAGTTTGAACTAGAATGAATAACATCAAATGAAAAACACACGTAAGGTAATTTTTTCATTGGAACAAATATTTAGTTATTTCACAATGTACACATACTTCAAAACACACTGCACATGACAAATACACACTTTTATTTACCCACTTAAAAAATTTAAATATAAATTCTAAAGCATTTGAGCACATCTGGAATGAAAATAGCTATAACTTCTTGGGGCTTATCAGTATTTAAATTTTTGAGAAAGGTCATACTTCTTCCCCACCTTTAAAACTTTGTATGTAGCATGATTCTACCCTCTGTAAAGTAAAAAATATATCCTTACCTTAACTGTTCCTCAGAACAGCCATCTCTGTACCCTTTAGGATAAAATTTCTCTATAACTTGTTTGAGAGTTTGGTTGGCTTTACATTGATTGGAAACTTGTCCTGCTGGGGTTGAGAAAGGTCTTTCAAAATCTCCAATCTCCACCTAATTGGAAGTCCAAAAAAGAGAAAATAAAGAATATTGAAAATATTTTTTTAAGTCAGTTTAATTTTTTTCTAAACATTCTTTTTTTTAATACATAACACATAAATCTATGTGTCATGATTGTCTGATTATAAAATTTATAACAATACATAAGAAGTTTTATTAAGGCTAAATTTCATTTGAATTCTTTGTACATTTCAGTCCATTTCTATATTAATCTTCCTGAGTTACTATCATCATCAAATAATGTTTGCTAAAGGCCTATAACACAGGAAAATTTTTATTCAAGACACTACTTTTATTGCAAATAATAAGGTGAAATAAAAGTTAAAAATGACAAAAAGCTGGGTGTGGTGGTGCATGCCTGTAATCCCAGCGGCTCAGGAGGCTGAGGCAGGAGAAACTTGAGTTCAAACCCAGCCTCAGCAACTTAGCAAGACCCTAAGCAACTTAGTGGGACCTTGTCTCTAAATAAAATACAAAAAAAAGGTTGGGGATGTGGCTCAGTGGGTAAGCAAGCACCCTGGGTTCAATCCCCAGGAGCCAAAAAAAAAAAAAAAAAAAAAAAAAAGACTTCACCCAAAATAAAAATAAAATAAAAGGAAAAACCTCACAAAACTATAAGAAGTCCCCCAAAAAGTATTAGTCAAATTTTTTTTTAAGTGTCTCTTCTGAACATAATGGGAGCAAGAACTATGTTCTCATACTTGCTTCCTGTATTTATTCCACACACGTTACTGTATTTAGTCCCTCATTCTACTAGTCTCTTACTCCCTGGAATAGAGTCCTTCATTCCCCTCTCTTCCTTGATGAAAGAATGTTCAACCCTCATCTCTACTAACAGGCCACACACATACCCTCCTTTATGACCATCCTACTCCCCACTTATCCATCTCTCCATCCACACATGTACCCCTCCATTCATCCAAACCTGGACTCGGGTCTCACTGCAAGTCAGGCACTGTGCTAAGGGGTGGGGGAGAGGGAAAAGCCGAGCAGCTCCCAAATGCAGAGTTTACTAGCTAGTGATGGGGAGTGAGGGTTAACAGACACTCATGGTAAACTGAATTAAATGCTTAGTATAGGGTACCAAAAAGAGTTCAAGGAGGAAGACAGGATGGGGACATTTAGGTGAATGCCCTGCTGAAAATTCTCATCATTATCACTTCCCAACAAGCAGATGGAGGATTCCATTAAGCCTAGAATGGTCACATAGAATGCCCCTCATCGCCATTTAAGCTCCCTACTTCCAGTTTAGCTGTTCAACAACCAGCTTCTGAGGTTCTGAGCCTTTTATCCCCCCTAATTCCAGCTGCGTGTCACCCTTATAGCCTACTCTTCTAGGTTTCTTTTATTTTATTATTGAAATAAGGTTCTAGGGGTGTGTGTGTGTGTGTGTGTGTGTGTACACACACACACACACACACACACACATATATATATATATATGTTGTAGATGGACACAATACCTTTATTTTATTTGTTTATTTTTATGTGGTACAGGGGAATGAACCCAGTGCCTCATGCATGCTAGGCAAGTGCTCTGCCACTGAACCACAACCCTGGCCCCCTTCTAGGTTTTTTGACCCTGTTTCTTAGTCATTGGTTATCTGTGTGGCTTTGCTGTTGGGCTCCCATTTCTCATTTTTCCTGGTTTTTCTCAATCCCCAACTCCTTCCTAGTCAAGCATTCTATGTCCTCAAACCAATTAAAAACTGTCTGCCAGCTCTCCAACCACACCAAAATCCTTTCCCCAGAGGGAATTAGACACTGCTGCCACCTAGCACCAGGGAGGCAAACAGTAGTTACAAAACTAGTAGGCAAGCCTGCCTCCTAGGGGAGTCTGGTGGTTATGCCCAGGCTCAGCGTCTCCCTCCCTGGTGCTTGGCATACTGTTTGGCATAGAATAGACACAAGAAATGTTTGGAGAATAACTAAAAATTGACTCAGATAATTCCCAACACTCCTCACACGAACATAATGCCATACCAATCACTAGTACCACAACAAGGGGTCAGTTCTGAGAATTTCCCAATGTAGACAGAGCATCAATAACAACCTACAGATATTCAAATCTGTAATAGTAATAACTCATCTACAGAGTTCAGGTTTCATTAGTGTATCTCATTTATCTTCATGAAAACTGATCTGAGGAAAGCAGATCGGGAACATTGTTTAATTTTCCATATATAAATGGGAGCAAGAACTAAGTTCTCATTACTTGCTTCCTGTATTTATCCCACAATTATACTTTTAAAGTTAGTCATGTGCTTCTTGGTGTGTGGTCTTACCTCTCTTGTCTCTTCCTCAGACTCATCTAAAAATGTGGGAAATATAAATACTCAAAGTAGGTTATAATTTTTTGTATAAGCTTTCTTTTTTTAATTTTTTTTTAGTTATACATGGACACAATGTCTTTATTTCATTTATTTATTTTTATGTGGTGCTGAGGATCGAACCCAGGGTCTCACACGTGCGAGGCGCACGCTCTACCGCTGAGCCACAACCCCAGCCCCTGTAGAAGCTTTCTTAACAAAATGAAAAGCTAAAGTAAGAAGACAAATTTGAATCAGTAAAAATGAGGGTGATTTTCACAGAGAATCTGTGCGTCTAGAGGACTAAAACCTAAGATGGCAAGTGACAGAAAATCATTTATAAATAATCTTGTCACCAAGAACATGGGCCCTGTTTCTCTTTTCTTCAGCTTTTGACCTCTTATCAAAAGAGAACACACAGTGTAGCCCTAATGTTGAAAGTATGAATGATCTTCAAATTATTTTAAAAGTAAACTAAATTATCAACTGCTCATTCTTCCAGGAATGCTCACAGAGAAAGTGTCCTGGGTAAGGCTGTGCTAGACAGGAAGAGGGACAGGAACAGTCATGGCTCTTGGTGAGGCTTCAGCAAATGGTACAAAGCAGAAACACAATAAGTAATTATAAACCGCTGAGGTTAGGACAGCGATACATGGACATGTATGGAACATCATGGACACCTCAAGAGGGACTTTAACCCACCCAAGCAGGATTTGGGAAGGTTTCCTGGAATAAGTGACACCTATAATGAAAAGTACAGGCTGAGATAAAGTTAACAGGTGAAGGAGTGGGGTAGACACCCCAGCAAAGGAGACACCAGTGAAGCACATGAAGGAAAAAGGGAGCCATATGCAAGTCCTGGAACTGTGCATGGACCCACAATTTATACTTCACTAGAGCATAAAGTTCAAGATAGGGAGTGCAGAGGCTGGGAGGTGGCAGAGTTCACATCTTGTCAGGAATGTCCTTGTATGTAAATGAGGAAATTATAGCTATGTTCATTTTTTGCTATATTTCCCTCTTATTGATTAGTGCTGTATAAATAAATCTCCTTGAAAAAGTGACACTGTACCAGGGTCCCTGGCCTAACAGCTGGCACTCTGGCAGCCCTCCAGGGCTGCAAAGATGACACCCCAGGAATGGCTGGAAGGGGGAGCAGGATAAAGCCCACACCCCTCATGACTTTGTAATGGGTGCCAGAATACCTCTATAGAGAGACAAATATATGTCTATTCAATTAAGTCACTATTAATTTGAGTGTATGTTTATAGAAGGTCAGCTTAATCCTAATTGATATAATAGGTACATGAAGAAAGTGCTCTAGAGTTTTCAGGACTCAAGCCTGTTAGATTAAGAACAATTTCAACACAGCATCCTCAGCCCCACAGTGCAATGCTCAAATTCCTCTATTTAATAGAAGTCTAGAGGTCTAGAACTAAATTTTCTTTTCTTCTTCTTCTTTTTTTTTTTTTTTTTTGGCGGGGAGGGTACCAGAGATTGAACTCAGGGGCACTCAATCACTGAGCCCCAGCCCCAGCCCCATTCTGTATTTTATTTAGAGACAGGGTCTTACTGAGTTGCTGAGTGTCTCACCATTGCTGAGGTTGGCTTTGAACTCACGATCCTCCTGCCTCAGTCTCCTGAGCCTCTGGGATTACAGGCGTGCACCACCGTGCCCGGCTAAGAGCTAAATTTTCAAGAGAATAAGAAATGAGGTTTCCTTTACAGAATACTGTCTCATTCTGCATCATTGCAGTTGTTGGCAGTTGAGAGTCACACTGTAATTACAAAGCCTGCAGGGTTTAAGGTCTTAAATCACAGCAAAGTAGATTTAAAGAACAGCTGAAGGTATGTTGTTTTACTGCATCTTAATTCCATGAAGAAACTGGTGTCTTATCATTTCCATATATTATTCTACTCAACATGGAAGTTACCTGAGCTAAAAGAGCTGCCATTTCTAGTGCCAGATCCTTGCTCACAGGAAAAAGGCCATTTATTATTTGATCATTTGTCTGATACATTAACAACAACTTCTCTCTATCAGTCTCTCCATGGGCTTGCATTGAGAAATATAGTCTGAAAAAAAAAAAAGGAAAATTCTCATTAAATTATACACACACATACACACACACACACATATATATATGGACATATATATATATATATATGTGTGTGTGTGTGTGTGTGTATGTGTGTGTATATATATATATATATATATTTTTTTTTTTTTTTTCCATGCTGGGGACGAACCCAGGGCCTTGTGCATACTAGGCAAATACTGTACTACTGAGTAAAAATCCTCATGGATTACAGTGATAACTTCAAGTGGGGAAAGTCCCCAATGACATTCTTACAAAAGAAGAAAGTAAAGATAAATCCAGAGGATACAAATGGAATGGTTTTAACATGCTCCTTTAAGTTATATGAATTTAGACCATTACTATTGGTTGATGATCTGTTTCTATTTCTGTTTCAGCAAAATGAAAAGAAAATTTCTTTAAGGTGGAGGGACTCTTCTAGCTATTTTTTAATTCCCTGAAGTACCAAATCCTTAAATGTTCCTGAAGGATGTAAGACATTAAGAAAAATTAAATTTGCTCTCTCTTGTAGGGAATGAATGATGTCATCTTCATTTCAATGGGCCGTATAAACTTAATTTTCAAAATGCTATGAACATATGAACATACCAAAGAATAGGAAATGAATATTTCAACTCAAAATCAACCCCAAGTCAACATCAATTCATGGGGGAGGGAAGCGAGGTCTTCTCTGAGAATCCAAAAGGTAATATTTGTACATTTAGATGTGTTTTGACTTTTTGGCCACATGCGGATAAGCAGATTTAGGAGCTCAAAATAGTTTTACATGTATTCATTATTACTTGTTGAAACATGACATGATTTTTGTGATTTTCTGTTGGTTGGTTGGTTGGTTGGTTTTGAGATGGGGTCTCACTATATTGCCCAAACTGGTCTTTGCTTTCTTCCTGAAGTTAAGATCCTCCTGCCTCAGCTTCCTGAGTAGCTGGTACTGCAGGTGTAAGCCATTATGCCTGGCTTATGACATGGCTTTTATTTGTCTAGGAGTCTTCATCAAATCAGTGGCCCTTTTTATTTATTCACTGTGCTGTTTATATGTGAGACTTACAGGTCTCTGGAGTCAGATGAGGCATGGGTGCTATGAATGCTCCAGATGTTTTGGTAATGGGGAGAGTAAGCAACACCTTGACTCCCCTGAATATTATCATGGCAACACAGTGGTTGGAGAAGAGGGATTTGGGTCCAACAGTGAGGTGTGTGCCCAACGGGCTATCACTGTGGATTTTCCCTCTTTCTCTCTTTACATACTTGAAGGAGCAGACACAGCATTTCTCCGCAAAATTATTTCAAATGTCAGGGAAGGAGAGGGCAGCAAGCCCCTATCTGGGGAAACATGGTGGGTGTACTCTTAAATGTTCCTCCTAGCCCATGATTCTGATCATTTTTCCTATCACACCCAGTTTACAAATCAGAGCAGTTTCCTGGAAAAAAAAATCAATCCTACACCCCTTTTTATCTATGATTGCATGACGACAAATAATGCAGGATTGTTAAACTGGTAGAAGAATGCAGCTGGATAACAGAAACAGATAATTCATTTAAAATGACATCAGCAAAGTGATATAAAACAGAATGAAGCTTAAGGTGAAAGCCCTCCCTTTTTGACACAGTCACATTTTTTTTAAATAGAGAGAGAGAGAGAGAGAATTTTTTAATATTTATTTTTTAGTTTTCGGCGGACACAACATCTTTGTTTGTATGTGGTGCTGAGGATCGAACCCGGGCCACACGCATGCCAGGCGAGCACGCTACCGCTTGAGCCACATCCCCAGCCCCATAGTCACATTTTAATAACTAGCTTATTTTCCCCACTTGAAGTTATCACTGTAATCCATGAGGATTTAGATAAGTTTTACCACTGGAAGTTTCTTTTTTTTTTTTTTTTGTACCAGGTGTTGAACCCAGGGGCTCTTAATCACTGAGCCACATCCCCAGCCCTTTTAAATATTTTCCTTAGAGACAGGGTCTCACTGAATTACTTGGGTCCTTGCTAAGTTGCTGACGCTGGCTTTGAACTTGCAATCCTCCTGCCTCAGCCTCCCAAGCTGCTGGGATTACAAGTGTGCACCACCGTACCCGACTGGAAGATTCTTAATACAAGTTTGCCTGGTAACACTGCCAGGGGGAGATAATGAATCAAATATTTCAATGACTACAGGAAAGAAGAGCTACAGTACATTTTCCTGTCATTTCTGGCATGCTGCAAGATTGAACCTGAAAAGGGAAAGGAAGCTCCTTTAGCAAAGAAGGCAAGACAGTCCTGGACACGCGTGGCTCAGGTATACCATCTGCAGGAACCTGGCCCAAACCCCTAGTGAACAGCTTGTTCTCCAGCAGCCACGCAGGGGTGTGGACAACACTTGGAGAGGCACAGAAGAATCAGAAAAATGACCAAGACATCCGAAAATCAAACCCATGGAGCTGGAATAGGAAAGGCACCAGAGGAGTGTGACTTACTAAGGCAGGTGGGGCTGGGAGTGGACAGCCGCGTGTACCCAAAGGCCTGCCTCCTTGCCCAGGAAGCTGAATGCGGCCCAAGAAAACCGACTCTACGGGATCAGCACAGCTGGGCAGGGCTCTCGCCACTGCAGGGGAATGCTTTTGCTTGCCCTCAGGTGGCTCCCCATTCATTCTTCACAGCATTTATTGTCCAACTGTGGCCCTTCTCATCCTCGGGGTAGCCCCCTAGGGAGCAGCCTGAGGTCCTCCAGTCCCCTCCTTCTACCCTCCCTTCACTCCTCAGTCCACCACCATCTACTGATTTCCCTTCACTGAAACCACAATTATGAGCCTCCCCACACGTCCCTGCTTTCTACCTGCCTTTGTGGCCTTTGTGGCTACAATGTCAACCATCTGCTTGAAAGTCAGCCTTCTGCCAAACCTTCCTCCATATTCCTACAACATCATGTATGTAGACATGGTATTATTCATGGTCCATTCAGCAAATACCTAGGACGTGTTCACTGGGTGGCAGGCTCTGGACCCCAGAGCTTTACCCTGGCCAATACCTAATCCTTCAGACAATTCTCAAGGTAGGTGCTATTTTAACCTACATATTTCACAGAGGGTATCTGAGACACAGAGATGTTAAGTGACTTACTCAGGGCTGCATAGCTAGTAGTACAGCCAGGAAGCTAACTCAGGCAGTCTGCCTCCATATCCATGTTTCTCACTGCTCTGTTATACTGCTGCCACAGCATTATCCACGTTGCTAAGACTTCCCATCTGCCTGCCCCAAGATACTGCAAGATTCTTCATCTGCCAAGCAGCACTACAATAAACAAAGCTAAAATACCAGTTTTAGGAATCCTCATTTGGTTTTGGGGAAACCAAATGGAATAACTTCTGTGTGTAAGACTATTTTGGATAATCCACACCTTATGAATGCCTTTGAATTCCCAGGGCTTCAAATAAGGCCTGGCACTGTGCTGGGGTGGACAAATGAATGGTATGTAAGAATGGCTAACTACAGGAATTATTTGCTGAAAAAGGCTAAGGAAACTCCTTGCCGCAGTCTTGGGTAGGGGCCAAACTCTAAAAGTTTCGGTTGCCTCATCTAATCACCCACCCGCTATGGGTATTGCTAGGATTATATGAGAGGATGGTATAAAGAGCTCAGCACAGGCCTGGAGTTGGGTAAATGCTCGATAAACATAGGTGATTATTAGCAATAGAGTTCTTCTCTAGAGGTCTTCAGAATCACAGCAGAGTTCCTCCATTCTGAACTTTTAAAAATGTGAACATAATCAAAAGGAAAGATGAGGTGACCTGTTTACCTTTTTGACTTGGACGTCCATGGATACAGGTGCTCACACAGCCAGCCAATGGTGGCAGAGATAGGCATGTTAAACTGTGCTCCAGAAAACGACAACGGCAAAGCACTGCTAAACATAATCTTCCATTTTCAAGTACAGAAAAAGAAGAGTTGTTCCCTCTGGGAAGGACCTTGACCAGTTTTGTTAAAATCGTGCCTTGACTTTGGCAGTTTCGAATACATAGTAAGAAATCAAATTAAAGAAGAGGTTTTTAATGTGAACAAAATTTAAACATTAATTTCCAAATGGTCATCTCTGAATCCAAGTTCAAAACCCATTAATTAGATCTTTAACCCCAGAATCTAAATAATTGAAATTCCATAACTTGCTAAATATAAATAAACTATTTCATGATAAAGAAAATTGGTATTTTAGCTTTGTTTATTGTAGTGCTGCTTGGCAGATGAAGAATCAAGACCTTGGCTGGGTGACAGGTCACAGCCAGTTCCCCTTTTAACTGTGTCACTGGAAATTAGGGGTGCTGTCTAAGCTATTTATACACATATGCAAAGCAAGGCCATATTTAGAAAAACAAAGTACTTTCTCACAGCTGTGGCTCTTCAGCCACTTTAGACTTCTCTTAAAAATTAAACCTCTTGGTTGAGTGGGGTTGCTTTTTATTTTCTTCCTTTCTTATGTCAATGATATTGTCATGAGTCTTTTATTTACTTATTTATTTTTAGCAAGGCCGTCTTCACCATGTGTTATTACCTATTTTGTTCCTTGAGTGGTGTTAAACTTACAGCATTATTTTTGTCTGCATTTTTTGACTGGCTTTGTCCATTTCATCCAATTTTAATTTTGGTTCCAACTGTAGCCACCATAATCAGAACTAGTATGTACTAAACATCCATAAGGTGTGGATTATCATAAATAGTCTTACACACAGAAGTTATTCCATTTGGTTCTACCAAAACCAAATGAGGATTCCTGAACATCTTCCGCAAAACAATATATGATCTCCCACAAAAGGCAAGATCAATGTGAGAGAAAGCCATCCTGAGGACCTTCAGAGCAGTGCCTGTCAAAACTTAGCAGGAATGTCCCAGTGGCTCAGGAGGCTGAGGCAGGAGGATCATGAGTTCAAAGCCAGCCTCAGCAACTCTGTGAGGCCCTAAGCAACTCAGTGAGACCCTGTCTCTAAATAAAAATATATTTTAAAAAAGGGGTGAGGATATGGCTAAGTAGTTAAGTGCCCCTGGGTTGAATCCCCAGTACCCAAACAAACAAACAAACAAACAAAAAACAACAACAAAAAACCAGAATGGGCAAAAATTACATGGATGTGGAGAGATGCTAAAACATGGACTCCTGGCATTCAACCCCTGAAATTATGACTTAATAAATCTGAAGTGAGGCCTAATAATTGCATAACTTGCACTTCTAGCACTTTTCTGTGTGATCCTGAGGCTGTTGGTTCAGGGCCCACACTTCCAGTACTACTGCTCCAGCACTAAACAGAACTCAAACCTCTGAAAGGTCCACGTCTTCCAGCCTAACATTCTTGCCAGTCACTGACGGACCAAAGATGAAGCCGGCCATCAATGAAGGTTCCTCCAACAGAGCAGCCTATCCAATTCCCATGATCTAAATAATGTGGATCTCTAGGATTTAAAGCTTAGCAAAGCTTCACAGTTGCCTTCTTGGTGAAGCTACTCAAAATGCTGGAACGTCATCACAGCTGGTGAGCCCCTGAACAAAGAGGCTCCAATGGTTCACAACCACCATTAATTCAGATCAAAGGAGTCTGTTCAAACAGAAGGTGGCCCTCAGTGGCTGAATGAGGTGGAGTCCAAACTGAGAATTCGCCATTATCCTAAATAAATATGCAAGTTTCCCCCGCTAACTTTTCATTGTTAAAAATACATATGGCAGCCAGGCGCGGGGGTGCACACCTGTAATCCCAGCGGCTTGGGAGACTGAGATGGGAGGATTGCGAGTTCAAAGCCAGCCTCAGCAAAAAGCCAAGCGCTAAACAACTCAGTGTAGACCCTGTCTCTAAATAAAACACAAAAAATAGGGCTGGGGATGTGGCTCAGTGGTCAAGTTCCCCTAAATTAATCTCTGGTACCCAGAAAAAAATATATGGCAAAGAAGATATTGGGCCAGTTGGAATACTCCGCTAATTTATGGAGCCATTTCTGTGGGACAGATAATTAGAAAAATTTATTTTTCTAATTACTAGATCAAAGGCTATTATCTTCTTTTTGCCATACAGTGCCTTTACTTCTTATATTCCAATTTCAAGTCTACGGACATCTTCCAGAGAGAGTCTTCTGAAAAGAGATTCAGTGCTATACCAAAATCCCACCAGGCTTCTGGCCCAACATTTGTTAGATCCTTTAATTTATGAGGTAGAAGATTCAAATAAAACCAGAAAAATATCTTTATTTTGGTACAGTCAATATGAGTTGACCTGTTAATAGTATTTATTAAGTGTCATGCTCTGCTAATATATGGAAGAAATGAAAATATTTTTTAAAAAGAAAGAAAGAAAATCTGGTTCCTGACCCTATGCCAAAGTGTGCCATGATTTTGTCCGTTGAGAAGGTCCGTGCTCCAGCTCTACTAGCACCTTCTCAATTCCTGAAACCAGCTGCACAGCCACATCCTTTTGGACCCACTTGGAAGTACCCACTCCCAACCCCTCCTTCTAGCTGGGCATAAACATCATTTTATCACAGCCTCCTGATGGCTCCAGTCTAGGTGGGGCTCCTTGCTGGGTGCTCTTCCTTCAGAGGATTAACATGTAATGCCATATTCATGGGGAGAGTGTATCATTAACACCAGTCTTCCTCTCCAACCTCTAAACTCCAGAAGAGCAGGCACTGGGTCTATGTCTGTTTTTATTACCATTTTATCCAGAGCATTTAGCCAAATGACTGGTTTATAGTTGAAGCTGAATATATATATATATATATATATATATATATATATATAGAGAGAGAGAGAGAGAGAGAGAGAGAGAGAGAGAGAAATACATATATATGAAAGAATGAGAATTAGAAACAAATTTTATGTGATAGTTTCTTCCTGTTGAAGAGAGTTACCATTCATACAAAAATAAATATACAAATAAACACTATAACTTTTAAGGCTACTCAATAGGAAAGTAAACTGTAGGTGCAAGAGTTGAAGACAACTTTGTACACATACTCTGGCATTTGGATACAGTATATTACGCACCTGTTTTTATAAGTTAGACGGACAGTTCTTGTACCTTCACATTTCCCAGGCTGTTGCTCCTTGGATGCCTGTTCCCACTTAGAAATAATGTCACAAATCTAGAAAGGAATTGAAAAACTGAGATTCACACGACCTTAAAAAAAAAATCAACATTTTTTGAAAACAAGTATATCTGTAGACTGAAAATTCTCAATTAATATGACCAAAAAAAATGTGTTTAAGATTTTTGTTTTCAGTTCCTATATAGCTCTAAGTTTAGGATTTAACTATAAATTGTTCTTTGGTCCACTTATCCTTTTGGACACACATTAACTTTGGACTGTGGCCATGCATTTTTTACTCAAAAAGGAATCTTAATGCAGGACTGCATGAGACTGGAAACAAAAAGATTCCAGGGATTTTTTCATGATTTGGTCACTGAAGGAGTAACTTTTCTACCTTCTGAATTTATAAAGATTGGAATGACTGGGGCTGGGTATGGTGGGGCATGCCTGTAATCTCAGCCACTTGGGAGGATTGCAAGTTTGAGGTCAGCCTTTGCAACTTAGTGAGACCCTGTCTCAAGATAAAATTTAAAAAGGGACTGGAGATGCAGCTCAGTGGTAGAGTGCCCTGGGTTCAACCCCAGTGCCACAAAAAAGAAAAAAGAAAAAATGGAATAACTAAGTTAAACCAAAGAAATCTGAAATACAAGGAAAAATTCTAGCTGTTTGATTTGGGAGAAATCTTTTCCCTCTCTAAACCTCCATTTCCTCATTTGCAGAATAAGTGGAATGTTTTTCTAAGGGCTCTTTATGGTTTTATGATTCTGTATTTCTAATCATTGCCATCACTTGATAGAAACTTTATTAAAGTTATTTTACTTTGATCTGGGAAAGATTAAAAAAAATTTTTTTAGTTGTAGATGGACACAAAACCTTTGTTTTATTCATTTATTTTTATGTGGTGTTTAGGATTGAAACCAGGGCCTCACACATACTAGGCAAGCACTCTAACCCTGAGCCACAACCCCAGCCCCAACCTGAGAAAGATTTTTCACAAAACCTTTTCTTTAAACCAGGTGTGGTGATATACACATGTAATCCCAGCAAATCAGGAAGCTGAGATAGAAGATCACAAGTTTGAGGCCAGCCTCAACAACTTAGTGAGGCCCTAAGCAACTTAGCAAGATCTTGTCTCAAAATAAAAAATAAAAAGGGTTGAGGATGTAGCTTAGTGCTAGTGCTTCCCTGGATTCAGTCCCCAGTCTCTCTCTCTCTCTCTCTCTCTCTCACACACACACACACACACACACCACCACACACACACACACACACACACACACACCATTCTTCTATATTTCCACAGGTTCATTTTCCACCCATCTTTCAAACTGAGTGCAAAGTTCACAGTGCTCTTGAAACACTTATCAATTTCAATTCTAGCTTAAGGTTATCAGTGCATAAATCTGTTCTTCCCTAAGCAAACTAAAGACCAAATAGTTTATTTGTTGCTTGCCAGGTCTGGCTCCTTAGAAGCCCTTGGTTTCACCTTTATGTTTCCTTGAAGACAATGCTCTAGGTCTCTGCCAGAAGGATCGTCAGTGAACAATGCAAATCCAGACTGTAAAGGCTTCCTCATTCCTGTGTCCTGGTTCAAAGTATTCAAGAATTCTTCCACTGTGGTAGAAGCATCAAACCCAACTACCTGAGCAGAAATAACAAAGCAGTGCTCTTAATAAAGAGCATATGTGTTTGAAACAGAGACGTCAGAGTAGGGATCAGGTCATGCTTGATGCATGATTAATGACAGCACGCATTTCTGTAGGTGTTTTAACGTTTTTGTCCCAAAGCTCCACTGGAGAAAATTAACAAGATTACCTCAGTAGTCAGCTTGCTGTATGTAAGAATTCAGAAACCTCAGCTACAGCCAACAACAATTCAAAACAGAAAGATCATTTGATAGCTATCAATACCTTTCAGATATTATGTACTACCCACTTGAATCAAAGTGTGAAATATGATATATCAAGAACTATGTAATGTTTTGAACAGCCAACAATAAAAAATTAAAAAAATATATACAGATATTATGTACTTACCTGTTAGAAGCAAACCAAAAAGTACACAAACTGCAATCTTTAAGTAAATAAAAAAAATAAACAAGAAATGCTTTAAATAAATGAACACTTTCATGTATTTAATGTTTGTTTCTTTAACAGGCAGTTAAGTATCTGAGTTCAGTGATAAAAGGCTATGGCCACAAATACAATTGCTGGCTTCAGAGCATGTTTCCTTCAGTAAATAAGTGACATCCAGATCAGAGAGTTGGAAGGGCCTGGGAAAACTTTCCCAGATAATTCCTGAGATTTGGAGACTTTAAAAGAGACTAAAATTGTGCATGCTCAAATGTTAGTAATTATTTCCTTACCTACCAGGAATACTGATGGGGGAAAAAATTTTGACCAAAGTATATTTGATTTTCTCCATCACAGTTATAATGGCAGTGAAAATCCATTCCTTTTTTGGTTCAATATGGATTTGTTTTTAGCGTGAATCCTTTTTAGCAAAACTATTTCAAAACTTAGTTGTTTTGATAAAAGATCTAATATATTTTCAGGTTTATCAATGCCAGGTACTGACCAAGCTAGGTATTCTCATTTCCCTAGGTTTCTTGATCAAGCACATTTTTATGACAGTAAAAAGGCTAACACACCTGATATATCCCATTCATGAAGTGCACGGGAATACTGAAAGGCAAGGAATGATGATACGGGTTTCGAAGAAGGGTTGAAAGAATTTCCATTCTCGAGGGTCTCGCTTCTCGATCTCCGTTTTGTTGTGTTCTTTCTACACATCGCTGGCAATAAATGGCATATTTCCCAAATTCTGTCCTGTAATATAAAACTTAAGATAAAATCTACGAATAAATTTAATTATGACAATCTAATCCATGCATCCTCAAGAAAACTTCCCATCCTGTTCATTATTACTACATATTATAATAATTTTGAAAATAATTTTCCTTTTTCAATGATAACATTAAATTGCTGTCATGTTTCTCAAATTCCAGTTCCTTTATTTTTGCAACCGACTAACTCAAATGTCTCTATAAAGTATTCTTCAACTTTTTGTATTAATCACAAAATGGATTTAAAACTACCAGTCATTATATAGTCAATATATAGTGATTATATTGACAAGTATAAAGAAAGCAGTTGTATAAAGAATAGAATGTGGTAACTTAAACATGATGCAGCAGAGTTCTCTTCTGAAGAACATCAAGGTTGATGTTACATTGGTAAACAAGAAAGAAGATGTCTTCTAACAAAAATTTTAAAATATTTTCCTTCTTTACCCTATAAAACATGCACTTGTTAAAAATATTAAGCATTAAACAAAACCACTAGGGTGAACCATGTAAAAGTTGAATCAAGATCTTATTTTTCCTCATTTGCATGTAATATAAAATTTATGTGTAATTTTCATTTTGTTTATAAAAGCAGATTGATAACACCTTTAAATATGTTTTCTAGACAACCCAATGGTGTCACCTTCTGTCCAGGGGGCTCAATAACTGCTACAGAAATCACATGATTTTGATCATAGGGTCCCTAGAATGCGTTATGAACTGCAGAATATTTTCCTCTTATTTCCAAGTTGCTTTTTGGTTTGGGGTTTATTTGTGCTAGTCCCAGGGTCTATTTAAGCAACCTAACATGAACCTCTTGGTGAACAAAATGATCCTGGGTAAACCTTAGCTGAGTGCCCTGGGTCCCATTCTATGAGGATTTTAAATATTTCTTTCAAAGGAGTGAAAATTCTGATGTAACTCAAATACATACAATTATAAAAGGAGGAAAGACCATAGTGACATAAAAGAACTAAATGGTCAGCCATTAAAAGGGGAAACTAAGAAAAAAACACTTGGTTTCACTGAAGAAGCACCCCTTAATGCTAAGTCATCCATACTTGAAATGACACATAGACTTTTCCCTGAAAAATATTTTGATTGCAATCTTCCACAAGATCGGTAACATAAAAAAGGAAATATTTCCAAGTTCCACATAAATAATAACTAAAGGCTTCCTATACCAAATTTTGTTCACATATTCTAAAAAGGTACCTGGCAGGTTTTTAAATACTTATGATTTATTGTAGACTTTCAGAGCCACATAAATAATTCAGCCGGCTAGTTTTCTGCACACCTGGAATCTGCGTTCCTCTTTAGATGGAGCCCAAGGAGCCACAGGAAAGGATGATGGGGAAGGAAAAGCCCAACACAGAGTGCCAAGAGCTGCCAGCCCTGGGCAAAGAGAAGCATTGTAGGTTAGATACCATGCCGGTCAACAGCCGTCAGAGGACTATGGCTGACAGCTTGCGAGAGCCACGCGCTGGTGACTGTCTCCACCCCATGTTTGCTTCTTCCCATATATATTATTTAGAGCATTTATACTACATTAAGACAAAAGCTTTACATAGGGTCAGACACATGATCCATCCAGTTGTATACACCTTCTGTTTACAACTGAGGTACCAAAACACAAGTGGACATAGTAGTCCTTTATCACATAATACTCAAAGATTAGGACATTATTTCTTTTTTTTAATTTATATATTTACCAACTCACTTAAAAATAGGCAGCTTTGGGAAAGGCAGATTATAAAATTGTAAAAAAAGAAAAAACCCACATCTACCTAAAATCAAAACCTATCTACCCATACAAACATACACAGATACATAAAAAAGGCAAGTATGAAAATTTTAAGAGGTTATCTTTTTTATAGAATATACTTTTAAAAATTGTTTTTATTAGTTGTACATGGCAGTAGAATGTATTTTGACATATTATACATATTCCGAGTATAACTTCCCATTCTTCTGGTTGTACATGATGTGGAATTACATTGGTCGTGTATTCATATATGTATAAAAGAAAGTAATGTCCGGTTCATTCTACTATATTTCCTACTCCCATCCCCCTCTCTTCCCTTCATTTCCCTTTGTCTAATTCAAAGTATTTCTATTCTTAATAGAGGTTATCTTAAGGTAACCGAATGACATGTGATTTTTAAATTTTCCTTTGCTCCATTCCTTTCTGTATTCAGTGATTTTTAAAATGCAATATAGAAAAGGAGGGAGGAATGCCCTTGAGAAGCTGACAGTCCACTAGACAGTTATATAGGCACACAGTGAATTATATAACATAGTAACACTGTATATTAACTTTTGAAAGTAAAACCAATGGAGAGAATGTCCATCTGCTAAGTGAGTCAGAGAAGGATTCACACAGAGGATGTTGCTTGGCTGGTCTTGTAAGTGGGAAAGAAGAATAATGCCAGGTGCAAGGTGTGTTTTAAGAACTGGGGGTGTGGTTTATTCACTGTGAGCTGGGGGCTGGAAGAGGAGAAAGAGGAGCCAATGGGATCCGATGATGAGCTTTGGCTTCAGAACCACTCTCTTGCACAGGCCCTTTCCAAGGCACTGAAAAACTCACGTTCAAGTGGTCATTATGTTTTTAAAGATGTGGGAAAGTAATATATTTTGTACATTTTTTTCAGCACTGGGGATAAAACCCAGGTTCTCTAGCATGGTAGGCGAGTGCTCCACCCCCCTACATCCCCGTCACCTGTGCTCTTTTTCTTAATTGTTTAAGTTTCAAGTCTCCCAAAATTTGGATCCAACCCTGAGAATCCTGTACACTGGCAATAAAAAATTTCTGTTTTATTCTTTGGTTAACTCAGAATCAATATGCAAAGCTAAAAATAGGCATTTAATCAAGATTGAAAACAAATGACTACAAAACACCTAAAAAATACAATCAATTGCACTAACAAATAAATGTGTCCCAAATTAATAATGGATTACCAGTTTTTACTTGGAAAGAATTTAAAAGAATTACACTGAATATTATTAAAGACATAGGGAAACTCTTCAAGTGTGTTCAAAGGAATTCATTGAATTTATACACAAGAAAACATGTCTACTGTAGAGCTATTTATTATAACAAAAATAACTGAAAAAATATAAATGTATAGTGATTGATATTAATATGACAATGCTTTGAAAACATTTAAAGATATAGGATGAATTATTATATTCTACAGTTTTAAAAAAGCAATGTGCACACTGTAATTTCAGTAATACGAGAAAGTGAGTATTACACCTACATATACATCTACGTTAATATAAAAACACACAGATATATAAACCAAAAGGATCTACATCAAAATACTAACAGCTATTTTTTTCACTTTCTTTTTGTATTTTCCAAATGTTTATACTGTGTGCTATTCTTACCACCAGAAAAATAGCACCATTTTACATTCCATGTGTCTGTATCAATACATACCTGCAATGGTCCTGGTTGATTCTGGGGCTGTCTTCGTCTTGTCTGTTTAATAAGTTGACAGCAAATTTCATTCTGTAGCTCAGGATGTGTCAGACAGATTTGTAAAGCACTCTGGGCTAGGGATATATGGTAATCGATTGCAGGGGAGTCAACTGCTGCATTTATAAAAAGTTGGCAGGTCTGAATTAAAAGAATGATATGCTCAAGGTGAGAAATAATAAGATTTATTCTACATGAATTAGATTATCTTTCTAAAATTATTTATTTATTTATTTAGGTTAAAGTAGAATGCATTTTGACATATTATACACAAATGGAGCACAACTTCTCATTCCTCTGGCTATACATGGTGCAGTCACTCCAGTAGTGTAGTCATACATGTATATAGGGTAATAATGTCTGCCTCATTCTACCATCCTTCCCATCTCCACAACCCCACCCCTCCCTTTACTCCCCACTACACAAACCAAAGTTCCTTCATTCTCCCCTATCCCTCTGCCCCACTATGGATCAGCATCTGCTTATCCGAGAAAACATTCAGCTTTCTGTTTTTTGGAATTGGCTTATTTCACTTAGTGTGATATTCTTTAGTTCCAACCATTTACCTGCAATGCCATAATCTCATTCTTCTTTAAGGCTGAGTTATATTCCATTGTGTATATATACCACATTTTCCTTATCCATTCATCTGCTTAAGGGCATCTAGGTTGATTCCAACCTAGTTGTTTAGCTATTGTGAATTGAGCTGCAATTGTTTAGCTACTGTGAATTGAGCTGCTATAAATATTATTGTGGCTGCATCACTGCATCACTGATTTTAAGTCCTTTAGTTAAAGACCTAGGAGTGGGATAGCTGGTCAAATGGTGGTTCCATTCCAAGTTTTCTGAGGAATCTCTATACTGCTTTCCAGGGGGATGTACTGTTGAGAGCCACAGCCGAAGGGGCCCCAGCAAACTTCCAGCTGCCAGCTGATTGGCTCCTCTGCAGTGATGCTCATTGGGCTGTTTTCCCGCCCTTTCAGACCACGGAGCTGCTCATTGGGGGACTCTTTTGGCTCCGCCCACACGACCCAGCCAATCGGCTTCAAGAGCAGGAGGAGTGGGGGCGTTGAGAGGCTTGTGGGAAGCCGGTGGTGGCAGTTGGGCTCTGAGGGAATTCCTGAAGAGCTCCTGTGGTCTAGCGTGTGTTCTAAAAATAAAGTTAGTTTCTGCTTAATAAGTGGCTCCTGAATTGTGCCCAGCCAGACTGCGGCAATGTACCAATTTGCAGCCCCACCAGCAATGTATGAGTGTGCCTTTCCCCCCACATCCTCACCAACACTTATTATTGCTTGTATTCTTGATAATTGCAATTCTGACTGGAATGAAATGAAATCTTAAGAGTAGTTTTGATTTGCATTTCTCGAATTGCTAGAGATGATGAACATTTTTTCATGTTTGTTGATCAATTGTATTTCTTCTTTTGAGAAGTGTCTGCTCAGTTCCTTGGCCCATTTGTTGATTGGGTTATTTGTTTCTTTGGTGTTAAGTTTTTTGAGCTCTTTATATATCCTAGAGATTAGTGCTCTATCTGAGGTGTGTGTGGTAAAGATTTTTTTCCATTCTGTATGCTCTCTCATCACATTATTGATTGCTTCCTTTGCTGAGAAGAAGCTTTTTAGTTTAAGTCCATCCTATTTATTGATCCTTGATTTTACTTCTTGTGCTTTAGGAGTCTTGTTCAGGAAGTCATCATGTCATAAGCCAACATAATGAAGATTTGGGCTTACTTTTTCTTCTATGAGGCGTAGGGTCTCTGTTCTTAGACAAGTCTTTGATACACTTTAAGTTGATTTTTGTGCAGAGTGAAAGATACAGGTTTAATTTCATTTTGCTATATATGACTTCCACTTTTCCCAGCATCATTTGTTGGAGAGGCTAACTTTTCTCCAATGTATGTTTTTGGCGCCTTTGTCTAGTATGAGATAACCATTATTTATGTGAGTTTGTCTCTGTGTCTTCTATTTTGTACCATTGGTCTACATGTCTATTTTGGTACCAATACCATGCCATTTTTGTTACTATTGCTCTGCTGTATAGTTTAAGAACTAGTACTGTGATGCCTTCTGCTTCATTCTTCGTGCTGAGGATTGGTTTGGCAAGATTCTCCTTTTAGAAATAATTTTTGTTTAAAATGATGGGAAATATATATATATTATGGCAACATTAATCAAAAGAAATCTGGAATCCCTTCTTGGCCTTTTGGCTAAGATCAAGTGAAGTAATCTGGATTGGCTACAAGAACAGCGGACAAGGTAGATTTTAGAGCAAGGAATTCTGCCATTTTACAATGATAAAAAGGACCAGTTTATCTGGAGGACGGAACAACTTTAAACATTCATGTAAATAATAACAGAGCTTCAAAATACGTGTTCCTCTCATTCAGTATATTATTCACTTTAAATATTGCATTTTTATCTCTAAAAGTTTGAGTCTTTTAAATATCTTCCATCAACCTCCTTAAAATATTCATGCCGCCTTCTGTCTTTTTGAACTTATGAAATAGTCTCCAGGATGGCTCCCAGTGATATCCACTTTCTGCTACTCAAACTCTTAGACAATGCCCTCCCTTATTTTATCAGGGTTGGTCTGTGTGGGCAGATGAAAGTAGGGTGTCATCTTTGAGCTTAGGTTTATAAAAATAGTGTGGCTTCCATCTTGGTTTCTCTTTCCTTCTTAGGGGAAGAGAGCTGCCATGTGCCTAAAAATCACAGGGAGAGGGCTACACAGTGAGAAAAACAGCCTTCCCACCAAAAGCCCCAGTCAAGTCTTCAGATGACCGCTGCCCCAGCTGACAGATTGACAGTTACTTCATGAGACCCTGAGCCAGAACCACCCAGCTAAATGCTTCCAGATTCCTGATCCTCTCAAACTATGTGAAATACAAATTATTTGTTGTTTTAAACCATTAAGTGTTGAGGAAATGTTTAATGTAGTTAAAAAAAAATACGTAAAACACAGAAACGTCCTTGTCATCTGTATCATTTCTAAAGATACTTCTGTGATTGCTTTTTTCCATCAGTATGTCATATTTAATCCAATTCTCTGTATGCCTGGTGATTTTTGATTGGATGCAGACATTGTGAATTTTATATCATTGGGTCCTATATTTTCTTGGTATTCTTCAAATGTTTTTGAATTTGTTTTGAGTTTGTTTTAAAATACTTGGATGCAGTTTGATTCTTTCAAGTCTTCTTTTTAAATTTTCTTAGGGTGCACAGGAACAACCTTTAACCTAGGACTGCTCTGGGCCCAATAACCTTCTGAGAACTCTACTTGAAGCCCAATGTGTTGGGAGGCCTGTCCCTTCTGGATGATGGGAAAACAAACTATTTCCAGTTCTGAGAGAGCTCCAGGAGTTTTTCTGCCTATTGCTTTCTGATGGTTCTTGCCCGAGCCTCGGGTAGTTTCCTCATACATGTATGCTTACCAATTCTCAGAAGAAAATTCGAGAGGGACACTCTGTAGATCTCTGAAGACCTCCCCTCCCTGCTCTAGTTCTTTTCTCCCAACTTGTGCATCCTAACCATCCTGACCACCTCAAATTCTGAATTCTGTAATTCTGTCTCTGCAACTCAGGAAGGCTGCTAAGCTCTATTTGGGTGCTCCTTGCTGCACTGCAGTTTTGAAACTCTCGCTAGACAGCTGGCAATCATAGGACTTCACTGCATTTAACACAAATGTTCTCAGGAACACCGTGAGAACCATTGTGCATGTTGTTCAACATGTAAGAACCATCAGTAAGATAAATCCAGCACTGTTGCTCCATCATAGCAAAAGTAGAAGTTCTTCCTTTTTATCCTCTAACTGGTTATTATTTGTACTTATAAAAGGTTTTGGTTCATGCTTATTAATTTTGTACCTCACTATCTTATGGAATTCTCTTTTTGTTTATAGTAGTTTTTAGCCTGTTCTTTTTGAGTTTTCCAGGTATACAATTATATCATCTATAAATATTTTCATTCCTGGCTTATCTTCTCTAATTTACTTTTATTGCATAATTATATAGGCTAGTTCCCTAACAAAATGTTAATAATAAGAAGAATGATAAATGTTACATAATTTATACTTTAATTAAAAGTTTAAAAATAATAATGGGAAATAAATTTATCTTATTCCTCATTTTAATGGAAATTTTCTAACATCTCTTCACAAAGTATGATTGCTTTCAGCTAAGACAGAAATATTTCATCATGTTAATAATAATAATAATCTATTGCTGTTTTATGAATGTTGAATTTTTCAAACGAGTTTCTAGCATCTACAGAGATGATTACCTAATTATAATGGTAATAGATATTCTAATATTTAGCCATGATGGATTTTTTGGGGGGATACTGGGGATTGAACCCCAGGGGTGTTTAACCACTGAGCTACCTCTCCGGTCTTTTTTATTGAAATATGCATTTATTTTTTGTTTTGAGACAGGGTTTCACTAAGTTGCTTAGGGCCTCACTAAGTTGCTGAAGCTGGTCTTGAATTTGCGATCCTCCTGAGTCTCCACCTCCTGAGTCACTAGGATTATAGGCTTATGCCACCACGACCAGCCATGTTGGATTGTGATTGCTATTAGTTGATTGTTTTTGCATGAAATGTTCTCTATTTAGTACAATCCTTGCTGGAGCCTGGTATCAAAGTAACACTTCACAAAAAGTATATGCTGGTATGATGATCGGAGATTGGTTCAAAGCAATTTAAGGTCAGGGAGCACTGCAGATGGGAAAAGGCCACATGCTGATGACTGTGGATCTGAGTGATGGGTACCTTAGGCCTCATAATATACTCTCTACTGTAGGTTAGAAAATTTCCAAATTAAAAAACGAAAGGAAGCCAGGTACAGTGGCTTCCCAGTAGCATGTGAAGCTGAGGTAAAAGAATTGCAAATTCAAAGCCAATCTCACCAACTTAGCAAGGCCCTAAGCAACTTAGTAAGACCCTGTCTCAAAATGAAAAAAAATAAAAAAGAGCTGGGGAATGTGGCTCAGTGGAAAAGTGCCCCTGGGTTCGATCCCTGGTACCCCCCACCCCCCCAAAAAAAATAAAAAAAAAGGAAAACATTGATTTGGGAAAATTTTCTTCCTTTTCTGTATTTGGGATAATTCAACTAGTATTAAAATTATCACAAATAAAATGTGGTAATCTGTCGAATAATTTTGATCCTTTACATTTCTTTATAAAATTGATCACTTATGCAGATTTTCAAATATATTTGTATGGTATTTCTTAGTTTTGGTATTTGCATGTTCTACAGGTAGATTTTTAAAAAAATATTCTATTATGGAAGTTTAAAAAAATGAAAGAAGAGAAGAAGAATATGAGCTAGGAGCCAAAATCCTTAATGCCATTTGAGGAGTTACCAGAAGGTGATTGATTACAAGAGATGGGATAGAGTGACATAGTTAAGTGGCAAGTTTCAAGTGGTGAGGAATTTCTAATAGAGATGGAGAATAAGAATTTGAAAGTAGCATGAAGAGGAGGAACTGCCCTCTCTCCCAATGCTGAGGCTGCTCTCATGTGCAGTCTTTCTATTTGAGAAGTCCAGGGGAAATGATTCAACTGATATGAAGTGTTTGACATTAAACCATACACAGTTTATTTCAGTAAATCCCAAATAATCACCTCTGAAATCATTTAAATGCACCCAATTTTATTTCAAATAGATTTTTTTCTAAATGTTTTAAATTTTTTTTAGTTATAGATGGACACAATACCTTCATTTTGTTATTGTTATTTGTTTTATTATTTTTAAAATTTATTTTCTAATTTATTTTATTTTATTTATTTTTTTCAGAGTGGAAAGTGAAGCTTTATTAAAGGACAGCAGAAAAGTCTTCTCCTGGAGGAAGAAGGGGACCCAAGAGGTGGAATCCTCTAATTTATTTTAAAATTTGTTTTATATGAAAGTAGAATGCATTACAATTCATATTACACATATAGAGCACAATTTTTCATATCTCTGGTTGTATACAAAGTATTCATACCATTCGTGTTTGCATACATGTACTTAAGGTAGTGATGTCCATTTCATTCCACCATCTTTCCTACTCCCATGCTCCCTCCCTTCCCCTCCCTCCCCTTTGTCTTATCTAAAGTTCATCTAAATCTCCCGTGACCCCCACCCTTAACCCCATTATGAATCAGCATCCTTAAATCAGAGAAAACATTCAGCATTTGGTTTTTGGAGATTGGCTTACTTCACTTAGCATTATATTTTCCAGCTGCAAGTGCTATGATTTTATTCTCTTTTAATGTTGAACAATATTCCATTGGGTATATAACACAGTTTCTTTATTCATTCATCTACTGAAGGGCATCTAGGTTGGTTCCACAGTTTAGCTATTGTGAATAATGCTGCTATAAACATTGTTGTCATTATTTTTTTATGTAGCTGAGGATCGAACCCAGTGCCTCACAAGTGCTAGGCAAGCACTCTACCACTGAGCTACAACCCCAGCCCCTCAATAGATTTTCTTAATTAAAATAACCACATTTTCAGTTTGAGAAAATGAAACTGTATAACTCAAGTTATTATTATTTTTCAATTCAATTCAATTATTTACCAACTTATAATAATTTTACCTTGAATAACTTAATGGCTTCTGTCTGCAGAGCTTCAGAAGGTAGTGTGGTCAGCGGGGAAAGGATTCCTTCTTTGCTGTGACACAAAGTTGGGTGTCTCCATATCTGGGAGGCTACACACCAAAAAACAGTGAACAGAAAATGGAATGATTCCCTTATTTATTTCTGTCTCCCATTAGATCAACTCTTTAGAAATTAGCTCATTCAGGTCTGGGCATTAGCTCATTCAGGTCTGGCTTACAACTTTCATCACGAAGTTTGGCAACATTACTTTATTTCAATTTCCAGGCCACTGTGACTCTAATGTCTCTGTTTTAAATGAAGTAATTTAGAAAAGTTGGGTCCTAATTTACTAGGCTATGACAAGTCCACTGGGGCACTACTACATTGTTTAACTGTGCTAACAGGTGGTGACCTAGGTATAGTGATGACAATACATGAGAAGATCTGGGGACTTTCTAGAGAAGCCAAATATGAGGAGGTATAAAGAAGAACTTGAAGTCATTCCTAAAATCAGTTTATTAAATTCCTGTGCTGGACGCTGCCAATAAAACATGGTCTCTGTTCATATGTGTGGCATAGGATAGAATCTAAGATCTCAATGGGAATCCTTACCCATTAAAGCTAATTTTAATGCAGAGCTACAAATGCTACAAAAGAGTTAAATAGCAAAGTGCACTGAGACACAGATTTAACATCATTAAGTGCCTTTTATGAGCCAGATGCTGAGGTGGAGTGCAGTGACAGAGGACAGCCCAAGACTAGGCAGGATTGCACTATGTTGGTGAGTATCCCAAGGAAGGCTAGTATTCCAAGCAGAGGGAGAAATGTGAGCAGGGTCAGCCGGGTATGACAGGACACAGCACACTGGGAAATGATGGTGTCTCTGGAGCCTCATTATCCCAATGGGAATTCTGGCTCATGACAAGCAAAGTCAATGTCAAGATGGATACATTGCAGGAAACCAGAAACCCATGAAGTGAAAACTCCATTAAGCTAAGGGGTGCATTCCATAAATTGTAAAGCCTTAAATGCTTGTGAACTTACAAGATTCCCCTTCTATATTTAGCAATTTGCAAACGAGTTGTTCAAACTCAGATCCAACATTCACATTGTTACTTCCAGCTGCAACAGTCAGGTGATAAAGCCAGGTGTCCTTAAAACCAGAGCACAGTGACAAACAGGTTAATCAAGGTACAGTTTTGATTGCTTCAGGAAAATAACAATTTTTAGCAACAGTAGGGAACTCTGAGACTCAAAACAAACCACTTTGCTTAATTTTTATACCTTCATTTTATTTATTTTTATGTGGTGCTTAAGGTTGAACCCAGTGTCTCACATATGTTAGGCAAGTGCTCTACCACTGAGCCACAACCCCAGTTCTCCTTAATTTACAAATAATAATTAGAAGCCAATTAGTCAATCTGAGGCAGACTCACTTGAATTGTGCTCATATTACTTTTTCCTAATGTTTACATTTTTATTATTTTCTATATGTGTTTCTTAGAAAAGCATGACAAAATTAAGGAGAGTAATACATCCTTGAATAATATTAGTCTGAATCATTTTAAATTAACCAACAAGACTTCAGATACCTTTTCATGCTTGGATCCAATTAGGAGGTAAGTTGGACCTTGGTCTTTGGGGTGGATAACAATGGTATAATGAGTAGACAACAAACTGCGTCCACTAGCTTCATAATCTTCATCTGAATCACAGGACCTGTCCACCTCTTCAACTTTAGCCTCCCAGAGTTTGATCTGACCTAAAGGAAACTAAAGTGAAGGTTAGCAATTGTAAGGAAGGCACTTTTTAAGTCTACAAGTTTTCATGGTGATTTTCATCTTTTAAAAACATGCCTGGGGTAGGGGCAGAAAAAGCATGCCTTAGTTGGGCACTATGGTGCACACCTGTAATCCCAGTGGCTAAGGAGGCTGAAGCAGGAGGATCACAAGTTCAAAGCCAGGCTCAGCAACTTAGTGAGACCCTGGGATTACTTTTTTTTTTTTTTTAAACAAATGCCTAGAGGCAACAACAAAAAGTCCAACTGCAATATGAATTCTGAACATTTAACTTTTGAAGAACAAATAAGAGAGAATGATTCAGATTATTCTCTAAATAACCTGACCCATTGCCTAGTGAAGTTATTAGTAATAATTCAGACAAAATATTCAGATTTGTTTATCCCAAAGAATTGATCAGTGATTTGATTAAACTACTGGATCAAAAGGACAAATGTAGACATAGACTCAATACTATTCAGGGAAAAAAAGAACAAGCTAGATATCTGGTACAAAGATTAACTATCACCCAGACCCAGGTAAATGATGAGTGTCCTAAGTCTATTTATTAAAAGTATGTAATATATTCCAAAACAATGAAATTATTTCCTCCACCTTAATTTAAGAGCAAGAAAACCTTACTAAAGCTGATACACATTGAATTAATCTATCTTTTTATGGACCCAAACAAATATATCTGCCATGTTGGGTGTTTAGCATATCTATTTTAAAACTTTTGCTTTAATTAAGTATATTTATTCCAGGAAAATCCAGAGTGTGCTTCAGATTTATGACTTCTAAAACATTTGGCCAGGTTTGCAACTGCAGTTCTGAAAAAGTCCATTCTAACCATGAAGACATTTACCATTGCACATTTCACACCGAGTTCCTGGGCCCAGGGCTTGGACTCTTTTTCCATCTGTGCTCATTCCTAGGGTGAACCAGTCCAAGTTCCTGGCTTTCATCCCAGCATGTGTTTCACTACTTCCAATGCATAACTCCAGACCCATGACTTTTATATAGGTGTCTGACAGCATCTCAAACTGCGTTCAGCAAGCCCACTTCAACGCCCTGCTCTGCTCAGCCTTCCCTGTTCTCAGTTACTGGCAATTTCATCTTTTCAGCTGCTGACGTAAAAACCCCATCACTGACCCTTCTCCTTCTCTCGTATCTCACACCTTTCTGGTCGACAAATCCTGTCAGCAAGACTCTCAGAATATTCTGGTCACTTTTCATACTTCCATTGTCACCACTCACCTGCAATCATCTTCCACCTGGATTATTACAATGGCCCCTGACTATTTTCTTCTTCATTCCCTTCAGTCTATTCCTAACAGAAGCCAGAGTTCCTGCTAGATGTGGATAAGACCATGTGCCTGCTTTTCACAGCCTTCCAATGGGGGTTCTCATCTCAGAGTAAAAGCTGAAGGTGACATAACACACCACTCAAAAGGCACCTGTTCAGGCGAAGGGTTATTTTGCACTAAAGGCATTAAAAAAAAAAAAAAAAAAAAAAAAAAGACAGATGCAAGAAGGGCACTCTGACACTTTTCTTCCCAAAGCAGAGGATAAAACTCCCACATGCAAGAGATCCTCCCTGTAAAAAATAACACTCTGCTCCTCCTCAGGGAGGGAAGTTGAGGCCAAGGGAAACTTGCACAACCAGACCTTGCTAAACCAGCCCATAATTCACTAGGGCTTCACCCTGTGAATGCTCCCTAGCCTGTCCCTTTGCTGGGCATGTTTTTCCAAATTCCTGCTCTTCATCCAGTTCAATGTGACTCTAGGTCATCGGGTCTTCATTTTCTTATGAAGGCTCCTGTGTCATGTAAAACTGATAGTAAATAAATTCGTACACTTTTCTCCTAGAATCTATCTTATTATGGCAGTTTAATTCTTTAGTTCACTGAAACCCTACAAGGGCAGAGGTAAAATTTTGCTTCCTCAAAAAAGCCATGTTTTTACTTTGACCTATGAAACCCCATATCATTTTGCCCCTATTCCATCTCTGATGTCATCTCCTAGTATTCTCTCTTAACAGACTCCAGTCTAGTGCCTCCAGCCTTCTTGCTATTTCCCAAACACAACAGGCATGCTCCTGCCTTGAGTCCTCTTCACGTGCTGTCCCCTCTGCCTGGAATGCTCATGCATTAAATACGTGTCTGCTCTTTTATTTTCTTCAGAACCTAACTAAAATGTCAGCTTCTCAGTGAGGTCTTGCCTGGATGTCTTACATAAAATCAGTATTATCTATCCTCTAGCTGATTAATAGTGAAAATTAGTAAATAAATGTATTGTCTTTCATGCAAAATATGATTTACCTGCATTAAATTAATAATGACTATACACTCAGTGTTTTCTATGTGCAGTGAATGAAAAAAATTTCTTCTAAAATTAAAAATGCAAAATTATCTACCCTTTTGGAAAAAGTGAGTAAAACAGAAGCAAAATAATAGGTCATTGATAAATAAAATGCAGATTTTAAAAATGTGATGAAGAAAACTAAGTCTGCTATAATATAAAGCAATACTATTCTATTGTGTTCTTTAGACATACCAATCCTATGAAAATCTGGGTCCCATTCACTTCTATATTTAATATGGTTATTCATTGAACTAATGCTTTGAAGTATTTTGATTTAATTTAAAAAGACACTTCTCAAGATACCAAAATTGTTCTGGAAACATCTGTATCAATTTATAACATAAAGGTGGTCTATATTGATTTACATGTATTCTCAATACTTTTCCAGTAATTACAGTGGACTTCTGTTGTTATTTATATTCTTTTGACTTGTTTCTTCTGTGACCAATACTATTCATATTTATTAAATTATCTTTCAATATAGATTGAAAATATATACTAATTATAGAAACTTTAAAAGCATGGAAAGGTATTTTTTAAAAGAAAGAAAAATCATCCATAATCTATTATCACAAAAGTCAATTAGTATTTGAGTATAGTTCTTTTGGAGCTGCTATGTGTATTTTTACATAGAGGTGCTGGGCTGGGAATTATAAACTCAGCATCCTAACCATCCTCTTGGAAGGTCTCCTCATGACAGCAAATGAGCATCTGGGAATGGCATTTGCCAGCATCTCCTTCTCTGCCTGGCTCCAAGTTAGAGTCTGCCTATGAGAGAAACTGCATGAGGTTTGGAAGTTAAGGGTGAAGGAAGGAGTTACTCTCCTGAGATAGCTGCAGCCAGATGCCTAGGCTGATGTGAAATGCACAGAGGCTTAGGGGAACTCTTGAAGACCATCTGCCTCAGGGCATTGGTCCTGAGGTTGAAATCTTTAGTCCTGACTTTTCAGATCTTCAGTGGAGTTCCCCTGATCTCAGTCTCCTCAACTCTCCTGAATGTAATTTTTCTAAAAATATGTATGTCCCTAATTCTACAGTATACATATATATTCTTTTTATACATGAACACACAGAATGGCTTCTCTTTTCCTGACTGAGAAGTTAGTCAGGACTACGCTGGGTACACAGTTTGTATTGTGCTTGTTCAGGTAGAATTTGTATATGAGCATTTCCCCACATTTCTTCAGAGGCATCCTTTGTAATGAATATCAATTCCATTCCATCAGCAATACTGAAAACAACATTTAAAAAAAATACAGCTGATAAGACCCAAGGGTGCTGCCGTGAAAAGGGAACATATAAATACCAATGGACCCACGTGGTCACTGGACCAGGAGGCTAGTCTCATTAACACAATCATTAGTCACAGGCTGTTGTTACCTGGAGCGGGCATCATTATCTTATGCAAGTACTTGTGGCACATGTTGGCAAAAGTTTTATAATCTCCATAATGATGACTTAGCAAATATTTCATCTTTGGATGATATGCCATCTTTCTATTCTGAAATTGAAGACAAGTCTTTTTGGAGAGGAAATTAACTTAAAAATGAATACACAGGATATAAATAGGCAGATGAATAGACAGGTAAGTTGTAGCCAGGTATTCAAGGGACAGGACCGTATTCCTTTTCCTCCCCAGATCTTCATTCTAGTTCACTGTTCCCTCCTCTTAACCTTATCTAGTCTGTCAGAATGGGGGAAACTTGAGAAACGGATGGTTGGGGTGAGGCAGAAGAAGGCTTTTCTCTTCTAGGTCTTAAATGATACATTAAATAAGTTACTAAACCTTATAATTGAGAATCAAGACTCTTGTAGGTGACAGGTGTGTGATTACCTCACTAATAAATTTAATACCAAATTTCATCCTTATCAAAAATTCTCAAGTTTTACCTAGCAACAGGTGAAAGAAAAAATTTAAAGCCACAACAAGCAAAACTTTCCTCTAATTAGCATATTGAACATACATACATACCTTATCTTCTTGACTGCGAAAATAATACAACATCTTTCCTATAAGTGTACACCAGACTCTCTTGGAGTAGCCATGTTTTACCTGAAATCATATTTCATTGAATTACAACATAGTTCAGAGTGCTGTAAACTTTAAAGTATAGCTTATATATTCTATTTGAAGTTCTATATCCAGTTTGCCTACAATGTAAGTGATATTTCAACTGGACTGTCCAAATGCTGCTTAAAACTTACCTGTCACAGGAATAACATGACATGTTTGTTTTGGATCTCACCATTCAACACTGAATAAATGTTTATTATGTATCAAGTTTGATGCCTGGAACTGAGCGTTTAAAGGTGGATTTAAGAAAAGGTGCCAATTTCGTTATTGAGTATATTCCATGGTTTCCATATTTCATGGATTTCCAACAAACTCTATGGCTCTATACTTTAGCACCCTAGTGTTAGAATTAAGATTAAAATCTAAAGAATTCTAGAGATTTTTCCAAATGTAAAAAAATTCATTCATTCAAAATATCGATGCCTTCTCCCGAAGTAATCATACAAAATAAAAAAATAGCATTAAAAGTTAATTACTATACTGATTATCTCCTACATGTCAGGCACTGTATTAAGTGGCTAGGACAGATTTTGACAGGTCTTGACTTTGAATAGTCAGAGACTGGTCTCGGTCCTGGTGAAACAGATATGCACAAGACGGTCTTTTCCTATAAGGAGTTCACAGCCTTGTGAGAAAAACAGACAATTAAATCAGCAGTATACAATACGACTTCATCAAGAATACAAAGAGGTGCCATTTATATACAATTCTGTGGAAGACATTTTATCAAAATGTTATTGGGTATTGTAAGTTCATCATCATTTGGTGGCTTTAGGAAGGTCCTTGTTGTGGTTCTTCCTTGCTCTAGTCCTGCCCAGGTACAGGCCCTGAAGATCTTTACCAGACAGTCTAGGCTACATACTCCATCCTAGTAAATCATGAAGAACCCCATTCCCCCCAGTGGGTAAGACTGAGATAAAGCCCTGTCACCCCAGACCTAGAATGTGGTGTCCTGGTTGAGGTTGCCCTGGAATCCTACTCCCCTGGCAGCAGTCCTGCCAACCCAGCCCTGCCAACTTCCACCTGGAGGCTAGACCCTCCCCTGCAATATAAGAAACTAGCCAGTATACCCAAAGCCCATAATATTGTTGTCACTCTTGCCCAAGATGATAAGAATTAAGGGGAAAAATAAAGCAGGGAAGGAGAGAAACTTCAGGAAAAGGAGGGGAGTGTTATAATTTAAAACATGGGGACTGAGGATGTGGCTCTGTGGTAGAGTCTTGCCTAGCATGCATGAAGCCCTGGGTTTGATCTCCAGCATCACAAAAACAAGCAAACAAACAACAATAATTTTAAAAAACAATGGTGGTTGGAAGGGCCTCAGTGACACTGGTAAGGCCCTGAGGTGGGGGAGAGGAGCGATGTGGTCCTCTGAGGAAAGAACAGACGTGTCTGGTGAGAGATGTGCCTAGTGAGTCTAAGGAGCTGTAAGGAGGCCTGAGTGCCTCTGGCTCAGCGAGGAAAGGGAGAGGATATGGGGAAGGGGAAGGAACTGTACAATTTTGCAGGATCTTGCAGGAGTTTGTAATGATATATATTTAAATTGAGTAGGAATTTAAGTAGTAACTGTAATAATTCATTGAGAAGATATACAAAGTATATCAAAGAATACAAAGTTTCAGCACAATAGTAGAACAGTCACTATAGTAGGAAAGGCCAGGACTTGAAGCCTGAAGGACCAAGGCTTAAACTTCAGCTCTACCACATACTGGATGGATCCCCAGGCAACTGACTTAACCTCACAGTGTCTTTGTCATAACATGAGATTATCATACACCCCACTGGGCTGTTGTGATGACCAAAGGAGACAATGTAAATAAAGGATAATAGCAGTTACACAATAAATGCTTCCTTCCTCACTATGAATAAGAAGCAAAACACACATTTTCTTTTAAACCCACAAACCTAACCCGCCTTTGGGTTTTCAAAGCTATGGTTTAAACAAATAACTCCACCACTAACAGTTTGATGGGTTTAGAACATTGCTTGAGAAAAGCAAAACAAAACATAAAAATGTTTCATTGGTCAAGACATATTTCAGCTTAATTAAATTTAGAAACATATATTTACCCTGGCACTTTCAAATAGTATTATGGAGTGCTTTTTTCCTCTGTTTTTAAACAACCCCAGAAAGAAGTCTCCTCCAAACTGGAGTAAAACACATCTGGCTATAGACAGTGAACTTCTGAAATGAGTTATCTTTAAAATAGAACAGTGGCTATCTTTGGAGAACTGTAAATAAATGCAGACCCTTGCCAACTCATTGCAAAGGCTGTACCTCAAAAACTGTCTATCTGCACATGGAAATCTTATTATCTTAGAATTTCTTAAACTTCTGACTTAATCTGAAAACATTATAATAAACAAAGTATAACAAAAGAATCCTTATGAAGGTTTAAACGCAATCTCAGGGCTTAGATAAATAAGTGAAAGAATAATTTTTTACCTTGTATCCTTAACAGAGGTACTTCATATCAGTTCTGCTCAAATTTGAAGACAAATAGTACATAATATTCTTAAGAGTGTGATTGCCAACATAAGCACCCATGGTCTCCTATCTCCCTCTGTGTTCTCATCCTTGTAGCATTCCCTCCACAAATCCTGTCACCAGCCTTGCTGACTTCAATATCTAGGTGAAACTCTCATGATATTAACATCTAGCATCTTTTTTGAGCGTTAACCAAGTGCCAGGAACAATCTTGTAAAGGTTAATTTGAATAGTCAACTTGATTGGATTAAGAGGCTTATGGGTGTGTCAGTAAGGGTGTGTCTAGGAATGATTGGCATTCGGGATACACAACTGAATGGTGACCCTCCCTAAGTGTGGGCAGCACCATCCAATAGGATGATGGCTTGGATAGAATATAATTGTTGGAAGAAGAAGGAAGCAGCAGCTGATGCAAGCTCCATGTTGCTGCGATCTTCTGAGGATATTGGACACTTGGTTCTTCACTCTTCCAAATCGGACTCAGCCAGCGATTCTCCAGAAGCCTTGGGTCTCAGACTAGGGTAGCACCATTGATCCCTCTTGTTCTGGGGCTTCAGCCCCTTGGAGTGTGCAGCTACTCGTGGTCCATCTCTCTGGCCTGCAGATGGCCACTGTGACTATCTAGCTTTTGCTCCGGTAAACAAACCTAATAAGTCCCTTTTTTATAACCATACTTCCTGTTGATTCTGTTCCTCTAGAGAACCCTAATACAACCTGATTGTGCCAGGTACTATCTGAATGTACTTTACCTGTTCAAAAAAATTATTTAATCCTCCCAAAACAGTGTGAGGTGGACACTATTATTATCCCCATTTACTGATGGGGATGCTAAGGCACAGGGCCTGTGAGGAACTTGTTCAAGGTCACATGAGTGGCCAAGGAGTTGTGCACAGGCAGACTGGCTCTGAAGCCCCTGCCCAACTTCTGCCATTCCATCTCCACATCCTTGATCTCTTTATTTCCATAACCTTTGCCATCCCTCCCTTTTTGCCCCCATCCCTGCGCCTCACCTGGTTACCCATGACCCCCACTGTGAACAGCTCCACTTCTGCAGTTTACATTCTGCTCCCTGATCACAGCCTCCTCCGCCTCCCTCTCTCTTACTCACACCACTGCTACTTCATAACCTCATTCATCTGATCTTTCTCTTTTATTACAGCTTCTCACTTCCTTCCTGGCTGCTCTTCCTTCTCTACCAACTTGGGATTCCATGTTTGATCACAAACAATTCTTGATTTAAGACCTGTGATTAAATTGCATTCTATGCTTGTAACAAATCCACCCAACAAAACTTGATCTCCATTTGCCTTTAAATAATTCAGTGCAGAATGTGGGAAGACAGCCGAGTGCAGTGGTTCACATCTGCAATCCCAGTGGCTCGTAGGCTGAGGCAGGAGAATCTCAAGCTCAACGGCAGCCTCAGCAAGGCTTAAGCCTCAGCGAGACTCTGTCTCTAAATAAAATATTAAAAAGGGCTGGGATGTGGCTCAGTGGTTAAGCGTCCCCAGGTTTAATAAACAAACAAAAAGAATGTGGGAGAAGAGGGAAGGTTACAAGGGATTCTATGACATGATATCATATTAACCACAGTTAGTAACTGTTGAAACAGGATGATGACTATGTGAGGAGTCATTATACTGTTTTACTTTCACTTGTTTTAAAATTCTCATAATACAATGTTGATTTCAAATCATCCCATCTTAAAAATGCCTCTCCTGACCTCTTGGTCCCTCCAGCTTTAAAGGATCTCCAGACTCAAATATTGCACCTACTCATCTCCCATTTTCCCTCCAACCCACTGTAATGTGCTTTCTTCCCTGAGCACTCCACATGTGACACTGAGATCACTCCTGGCCAAATGTTCCACTCCCTGGCCTTTGCGATGCTCACTCTCAGGGTCTTTCATGCATCCCCTTGTGTGCCATTAACTTTTAGAAACCCAAGTGTTCCCTTTTTAGCCCTGTGCTCTGCACACTCGGCACATTTTTCCTGGCTGATTTCTCTCACTTTCATGGTTTCAGCTGTGACACAAATGCTGCCGAGTCCCCAGTTCCTTCCCTTCAGTCCAGCCCTCTCCTCTGATGTAAACCGGTGTTCTGCTGCCTGCTGGGCTTCTTAGCTAATGCGTCTGTACAAGATCTAAATATTGACATGTTTCAACATAACCTTTCCATTGTCCTAAAACTGCTCCTCTTTCTGGCACCATCTTTCACCCAGCATCTTTATTTCATCTACTTACTAACCCCCAATTCAATCAAACTGAAGATTTTACCTCCCACCATTATCAAAATTTATCCTCTCCTCTCTTTCCTCATGACCCCTTCAGAGCACCCTCTTCTTCATGTCAACACTCCTCCTGTTCTTAGAATCTCCACTTTGCCTCCCACAAATTAGCCTTTCTCTCAGCAGAGTAATCTGTTAACAATAGGAATATGTCCACGCCCCTATTAAAAATCCTGAAGGGTTCCACAGATCCTCTAGGAGGAAGAGACCAAAGCACTTCAGACAAAAGCGGCTCTCCACAACAGGGCCCCTCTGGCTTTTGTCCAAAGGACTTGTAGTGTAGGTGGCGCTACTTCAAGAGTTCATTCAAGCTGCCTCCTGGCCCAGGGAACCTTCCCTGCCATGTCATTTGATGTAACTAATTTCCACTCTTCCTTAAATACTCGGTACAGGCACATCTCTGAGAAGTCATTTCTCTGTGACCTTCATGATACAATCCAATAACTGTGATTTTTCACATATTGTAAATATGTTTCCGTTCCTCTCTTTCCCATTAGATCGAGAAGCTATCTGAGGAATGGGAAAGTGGCATATTCATTTTAATAACTTCCAGCCTATTGTGTTGTGTGTGGTAACTGCTCAACAATTTTTTGTGTGATTTAAAGAAACAAATCTGCATATAGAAAATATTTTTAAGCATTAAAATAAAAATCATGTGAGAGAATTTCCAGAATCAAATCAATCAAGTTCTTAATACCTAGCTGTGTATTTCTGTACTTAATAATAACAATATGACCACCTGAAAAACCTTCCTTCCCTCTAAGTATTCAAATGCTGTTCTACAGTATCTCAAACTGTAGTCTGAATGTCGGTTTGGAGCAAGTTACTTAGAATAACTGAGGGAACTTTTTCCCTTTGAAGGTGAAAACAAAGTTGGGGGATGGAAGGGGGGTGTGGACAAGTCCTCACAAGTGGTAGGAAGAAATCTCGTAAGCATCCTGTCTATAAACCTTGATGGTTCCATCACTGATAACACATCAACCTAAATTCATCCAAAATGCAACCATGGAATGGGAAACAGAATTGCAGAAGTGTAACAGGAGCAGAAACAGACAATGCCATGCTGATAAAGTGAAAGGAACCAAGCAAACAAACAAAATAAACGTGGGGAAAATAACAGACCCTTACTATGGAGTCCTACTAAACTCAGGATGTGATAGAGAAATAAGAGGAAAGCTCATTGTTATGAGTTGTAGTAAGAATGTGGCTTAAAGTGGCACTGTGTTCCTTGGAAAAAAGTGTATTTGCACAATATTAGGGAGTTCCATGTCCCATCAGTAAATGAGAAAACATTTTTATAGAAATGTAATATTTTGGAAAAAAACATAGTACATCTCTTGCTGGGCACAGTGGCACATGCCTGTAATCCCAGTGGCTTGGGAGGCTGTGGCAGGAGGATTGCCAGTCCGAAGCCAGCTTCAGCAAAAAGCAAGGCGCTAAGAAACTCAGTGAGACCCTGTCTCTAAATAAAATACAAAATAGGGCTGGGCATGTGGCTCAGTGGTTGAGTGCCTCTGAGTTTAATCCCTGGTACCCCACCCCACCCCAAAATAGTGCATCTCTTTGTTAAATGCACTGGTGAATTATTTCTTTCACTACAGTTAGTCAGTCTGTAAATATTTCTGAGTAGCACCCACCTACATTCCCACATTATTATTAGATATAAATTACATGATAGTATAGCTCCTTAACCTCTAAATTTTTTCACCTCTTACACAATCATAGCACATAAGTGATGACTGATTATGTGTGTGCAAATGTTTTATTGCATTTTCCCAAAAGCAACCAATAGGATTTCTTAAAATTTTATGATGATATTAAGTGATCTTATCCTTTAGAATATTTACCCCATCCTGTAGTCCTCCATGTAGAGAATCACATTTCTATATTCTAGCAATTCACTGTGATTTCTAACAGACCAGTGGTATCATTGTATTGTGCACTTTGCCGGACCTTTTTAAAAAAATTATTATTATCATCATTTGGCAAGAGTGAAAGGAGTAGGATTTATATAAGTGAGAAGAAAAGAGAACTTCCACAAGGTGAATGGGGAACTGATAGCAAGTTTTCCACTTAAATAGTCTAGGGGCTTATATACCTTTTGGGTAGGGCAGTGATGAAAATTCATGCTAAAGAGACACTGGAAAAATGTTAAGGCTATTGGCTTGGTCCACAACCCTGCAATGAGCTATGTCCTTTAGTCCCTGAGTTTGAACTTTCCTGTAATCTTCATTTGGGTCCAACTCCATGTCCATTTTCCTGCTGTTCCAGAGCAAAGGAGTTGTCTGGGATGTTTGCCAAACCATTTGTGAGACTTTAATAAACGTAGTATACTTGCTGACTACCCCAGAGGTCTGACTAACTGTAGTGAAAGAAATAATTCACCAGTGCAAGAAATTTTCAATTTGAATTTAACACATAGAACGATTTTTAATTTCATAGCAATTGATAGTCCTAAGAGCATAGCTAATTTGGAACTAACAATCTAGTATAAAAGGAAAAATAGTACTTGTATCCAGTAAATGTCTGAAATAAAATAATACTTAAACTTCAATATTTATTCATTTTTTAAAAATTAGAAAACAATTAAGCAAAAATATTATAAAATTACACAGAAATAACCAATATACCTTGGTATATTTCCCTCAGAAAATTTTCTTTCTTTTTTTTAATATCTTTTATTTTATTCATTTATTTTATGTGGTGCTTAAGTTCAAACCCAGTGCCTCATGCATGTGAGGCAAGCGCTGTACCACTAAGCTACAATCCCAGCCCTCCCTCAGCCAATTTTCTATGAATACATAAAATAAAAATGGAATAAGAATATAATAATTGCACTCTACTTACCATCTAACAATATATCACAGTATATTTCTATAGCATTAAATATTCTTCTGCCACATATAAAAGGCTACACAGAAAAAGCACTATGATTATATAAACATTTCTTTAAGCTATTCTCTACCCTACATCTAAGATGATCCCTATGTTTCCTTATTATAAACCATGCTGTGAAATGAATCTTTCTGGAATACTAAAAGTGTTCTAAATATTTAATGGGGTGACAGTAACTATCTTTCAAAATTCATCAAACACCATACTTGATATCTGTGCATTTCAGAGTAAGTATGTTTATTTACCTCATTTAAAAAAATCTTTATACTTAATTAAATCCTTTGTAAATTAAGATTATTTCCTAAGGATAAATTTCATAGAAAATTTATACTAATTTTAAACTGGGAAATTTATAAACTAAGAAACTTATCCTTTCAAAGGACATGTTTTTAAAATATTTGATATTCACTCATTCATTTGTTCATCCAAAAATACATACTGAGTTTATAACTGGGCTCAAACATTGCCAAATTATTGTATAGAGTAATATAATACTCTCATTAGTAGATCTCTTAAAGTGTGCCAATATTGGGTTTCAAAAATTTTAAAAAATGTTTTTGGGCTGGGGATATAGCACAGTTGGTAGAGTGCTTGCCTGGCATGCACAAGGCCCTGGGTTCAATCCCCAGCAACACACACATACACACACACACACACACACAAATAGAATAAGGCAGGTGTGGTGGTGCATGCCTATAATCCCAGCGGCTTGGGAGGCTGAGGCAGGAGGATCACCAGTTCAAAGCCAGCCTCAGCAAAAGCAAGGTACTAAGCAACTCAGTGAGACCCTGTCTCTGAATAAAATATAAAATAGGGCTGGGGATGTGGCTTAGTGGTCAAGTGCCCCTGAGTTCAATCCCCAGTATCAATAATAATAATAATAATAATAATAATAATAATAATAATAATAAAATGTCTTTCCTCCTCTCAATGGGTACAGTTGAGAGGAAAAGACTTTAGGATTTTTTTCTTTTTGTTCTAAAACATAAATAACATAGATCTCATAATATATTTAAAAGTTTTTCTTCTCAAATTTAAAAATGATATCTATTATTTTAATCTATGCTTTTAATAAAAAATGATTGGTGAGAATAAAATGTTTTTTTTTTTTTTCTGATCGATATGATCAATAAGATAGTTTGCATTTATTTGTCTCTACTATTTCAACTTCTCTCCCTTGGTCCCCCCTCACCTCCCCCTCATCCTTCACCTACTGATCAGAAAAAAACCTTGTTAAATATTTAGGATATTAACGAGCTTTCACACCTTTTAAATACCTTTTCAAAGTTTTTCATCTATCTTTTAGAAATTGTGCTTGTAGAATTTTTAATAGCACATGTATATTTTTATGTATTGTAGTCAAATTTTCATTTGTCATCTTTCTGGTTTTTGTTGTGGGCATCAAACTTCAAACACACTCCCCCCCCCCAATACAATATAAACATTTGATACTCATATTCCCTGACACCCACTTTTCCTGATTTGCAGGGCAAATCCACTTAGTAGCCTAAGACATTGCTATGCACACAAGGTTCCTACCTTCGTGAGTAATCCCTTCATTGTTGGTTTGCCCTCGGGCTGCAGGAAAAGTGGGTTAGCAGCTTGGATCCGAAGAACATTCTGTAACACTTTAATCCATTCTTCCAATATGTTGGGAGAATCTGCAGTCAGATAGTATGTGTGTTTTTCAGTGGTCAACTAGAATGGGATGAGAAAGCAGTAGGAAAGGCAACTGTGAAGATTTAGGATTATTAGCATGTCCTTGTCCATTCTTCAAACATCATTTACTTTACATGGAAGCAAACATGCAAAACCTTGGATCTTAGGTTCCAAACAATTATGTATAATACTTAACCACTTTTGAGAATTATAATAATTAAATTTTTGTTGAAATATTTCTACACTTCGGTTTACTTTAAAAGTTTTCATAATATTAAATTTGGGGATCATGATTTTACATTTTCACCCATCCCATTTTTGTTTTTTTCCCTTAAATGTGCCAAGGTGCCTGGTTGTTGAAATGAGGATCAGAATGACTGGAGATGTTGTTAAATACAGAGAAATGAGGAAGACACCTATAAATAAAACAAGAAGACCTTGCATACAAGAAGAGAAATTCTTGGAAATAACATTTGATCAGATATTATGAACTCACAATTTTCCAGTCTCAAATTAATCACATTGTAAATTTTCCAAGTATTTCAGAAGTTTACAAATGATTTGTAACAGCCATGCTCTAAGACAAAGGTTTCCCTAATTCTCCCTTCTAAATCTCTGAGTAGTTCTCAGTCCACTGGAAACATTGATAATGTACCTTTCTGGAAAATGTTGTCTTCCACCCTCCGAAGGAGCAAGATGAGAAAATAATGGTTATTGAAAGCATTTCAGGAATAGTGAATTTAAATTGCATATACCAGACTATCTCAAAAGCCTATGTTTTAAATTGAACAGATTTAAGACAAGACTGGCCTTATGTGTAGGTAAAATGGGCAGCTAATACCTCTCTGGTGTGACTAGGAAGGACAGCCCCTCTGTTCACCAACCGTTAAGTTGTTATAAACCATATATGTGTTATAGCAAGTTCATGGAAGAACTGTCATTGTCTAATTCTATACTAAAATACAGATACTCCTGAATTTAATCATATAATGTATTACTAACATCTTCTTGGGAATTCATTTATCAGCTAACCCTTCCTAAAATAGCTTGACATATTAAGAGCTAAAAATACCTGGGACATTAAATTGAGGAAAGAAGAGTGTAAAGAAAGAAAAGGTAAAGAAAGTATAGTGGGAGTTACCCAACAGAAATTTAGCTTACATTACCACATTAACTAAAAAGTCTTACAGTGTTAATATACCTTTGAGGCATCAAACTCCAAAGTGAATAAGAAACAGTTAATAATCCAATCTCCTTTCCACTAGCTTGGATCATTGAGAATTGAATTTTGCATGATATATATATATATATTAAAAAAAAAAAGTTTAAAAAGTACCTGAACTGTTTGTTTGTTGTCTCCTCTTAAAATACTGCAGGAAGCACTAAGTTCAATATGGCCCTGGGGTTTTCTAATTACATCACTCTATATGAAAGGAAGAAAACCAAATGAACAAAGATGAATAGTAATAGTCATAATAAGAAATGCTTTGCATCATTAATCACATTACACGAAGAACATTTTAATTTATAGTTTGAGGAATTCAGTTCTGAACAGCAAGGATTTTCTACTCACTGGAGATTTGTAGTAAAGTAATTCTCCACCTTTGAGAACGAACCACCTCCGCTTCCAAGTCTTGACCTTACCACTCATTTTTAGTAAATAGCCAGATTTTTCCAGTGGTTCCTAATTTTAAGAAATTTTTTAAAATTTTAAGTTTCCTTTTGGAAGCTCAAACTGATTCATTAATTTTTTAAAAGTCTGATTCAGGGCTTACATTTTTCCCATTATCACTGGAAGTCGAGCAGGTTTTAGGGAGCTTCTGCTCGGGCTGTAGGCACTCTGTGTCTGCAGAGTAGGCGTCGGGGGGAATGGCATAGTCATTTTCAGAAGCCACAGAGGAGACAGACACTCCTGGAAGATCAAGGAAATACATCAAGTCAGCATTTAATACAGGGGAGGTCCAAATGCTGGTTGTGAGAGTTTCTGAATCATAAACCTCCTCATACTACATTTATTCTCATTCCTTTGGCCATTAAAAACTTTTAAAGCTGAAAACAACTAAGGGATAGGGACCATCAAGCAAATTTCTAAGGAAGTCATAGAAATGCAAATAATATTTTGTTGTGATGACAACCTCGGCTAATTATAATAAATAAAATATGTGCAATAGTCTACTAACTTGGCTTTCCCCTCACCTCGCTTCATGGCTCGGGGGCTCCCAGGCCCACTCCGGTTGCGCAAGTCCGACTCTGATGTCTGCGAGCTGGATCTGGAGCCGTCCTCTTCCTCAGAGCCAGAGGAATCGTCCAGGAAAGGGCTGCTACTTATTTGGGTGGCCTTCTAAAGAAAAGCAGAACAGCCTCCCTGTATCCATCTCTAAAGTTATTATTATTATTTTTTTAGACAAAGAATGTTTTATAGGAAGAAGTCATGGAATATGGGTTTTTTTTTTGAAGGATTACAAGAACATATTTTGCCAGTATGAAAGTCATGTTGTCCAACCTCAAATTCTAATTATCAAGGCATTTGTCAATTATAGAAAACTTCTGAAAACATAAGGTTATCAATATCTGACAGTCCTCATTTTTAATTGGATACTTTTGGCAAGGAAGGGACTCTGGCACTGAAAAAAAAAATCTTTCTAAATTAGGAGTTCCCATTACATCATTAATAATATGTTCCCTTTAAACAATTAACATCCTGGGGTTGTGTGTTTGTGTGTGTGTGTGTGTGTGTGTATCACATGAAATTGGATGAAGACCTCTAATGCTCTGAGAATAAATATCTTCTCCAGACTTTTCCTTTTCTTCTTCTTTTTTAATGATAAATTAATGTGAACTTCTAAGACCCTTCTACAAAGGGGTAATCTGTGTAGAATGGAATGGAATCTGGAACTTGAACAATTTTCCCAATGCATCATGAAGAGAACCATGTGTTTAACAGTAACAAGGATGAGTTACCCCTTTCAAAGTTGTATACACTGGGGTTGTCATATTCTTGTATATCAGAGATGTATAAAGTCCTGATGTGGTATAGGACAGCATGGTGGCAGAATCTGAAACAAAAAAACAATGTCATTTTCTTTTTTAAACAAAAACTTCTAACAAACACATTGACCTATTTGTTATGAATGGATTAGCATCATTTCCAATTAAAGAGAAATTGGATTAACACATGTGATTATTAATTATGTAGTCTGTTACGAATCATGGCATTTACAGTTTTATAGACACCCCTTTTTCACATGGCTCATTATTTCCTCATGTATGCTAATTCCCCAGAGAGACTATAAGTTCTTTGAGAGCAAGAATCGTGGCTTTCATTTCTTCAGCATCTCCATGCGTGCTTAGCTCAGGCTGCACAGAACAAGGTAAGACAACTACCAACTGGCAGACTCGGTGGAAGGACCTATGAAGATGTTCTCTAACTATTCACAACCCTGTTATTGACCTGGTATAAAAGCATCATCATTCTTAAGCCTTTATCAGGTGAATCTAATGTTGAAAGGTTAGAATATGATTTCTTGGTAAGAACAGAAGATAGTTGAAATGAAACAGAATATCAGTGGTTACCTCTAAGACATGGATAAGTGGTAGAACTGGGAGGACTGATAGAAGAAACTATGGAAAATTTCTCTTTATATTCCACATGGTTCTATGTCATTTGGTTTCATTCATTCATTTATAATGGGCATGCATTAACTCTATAATAATTTTAAGAAGGAAGGGAAAGAAGAAGGGAGGAAGGAGAGAAAAGACACAGAGGCCAACATTTTTACAACTTTGATTTTGAATGGCTGAAATGCCAGTTTCTCCACTTTAGTCTCTGAAGCATTTCTACATCAGAGGTACTTTCCACATCAGATTTGAATGTTTTGGGATTTCTATATTAAGTAAGATGAATTTTAATTTTAAAACATAAGTCAGCAACCTTTGAAATCATCTTCTCAAAGTTTAAATAATTTGATTTATTTTTAGATAACATTAGACATTTGGGAAGTTGTTGGCTATGAAATAGCAATACAAAATCACAAACTTTAAAAAGAACTTCTTTTTTTTTTTTTTTAAATATTAGAAAGTTGCATCCATCAATGTTTTTTTTTTTTTTAAGAGAGAGAGAATGAATGAGAATTTCAATATTTATTTTTCAGTTTTTGGCGGATACAACATCTTTGTATGTGGTGCTGAGGATTGAACCCGGGCAGCACGCATGCCAGGCGAGCGCACTACCGCTTGAGCCACATCCCCAGCCCTAAAAAGAACTTCTTTATTGTGGTAAAAAAGCACATCAAATAAAACTTACCATCTTAATCATTTTTAATATTTATTTTTTAGTTGTAGTTGGACACAATACCTTTAGTTTATTTATTCATTTTTATGTGGTGCTGAGGATTGAACCCAGAGCTTTGCACATGCTCGGCGAACGCGAGCCACAATGTCACCCTCCCCATCTTAACCATTTTTAAGTGCACTATAGTGTGAAGTATATTCACATTCACTCTAGAACTTCTTCATCTTACAAATCTGAAATTCTAAAACCATCAAACCACAAATCTACTTTCCCCACCCCTCCTAGCCCTTGGTAACCACCATTCCACACTAGCTAACTCCCTAGAGTGAAATCTTACAGTATCCACCTTTCTGCACCTGTCTCATGTGTTTGTATTGCGCTATCAATCATTTAGCATGACATCCTCAAGGCTCACCCATGTTATAGCATGCAAAAGCACTTACTTTTATTAACATTTTCCATATTGAACGCCTCAGACATTCGAATGCCTGATTTGGCTACAGCATAAATTCTGCTTTCCTAATGTAAAGAAAGAGATTTGAATAGGATGTTTAAAAAGAAGAAATGATTACTTTCAATATATATGTTTTTCATTGGTTGTTAAAATTCACTAGAAGACAGAATTATTATAGAACTTAGTACCAATAAAACAGGCCACAGTGAATAGTAATGTAGATATTTGTTACCATCTCTTTGTTATTCCATTATTAGTTCCCAAATTTTTGCTTGATATTTTAAATTCTTTTGAAGATACAGGGAGCAAATAAGAGAAGTTTATTCATCATTATAGGTAAACACCATCTCTAATAGTCTACCATTTTAGAAAATGGGTAAATTTTTAAAAGGAAAAATCTTGAATGGCCATAATACGAAACAGAAACTATTCACAATCATTGATTACACATAAACACATTCTTTATTATTCTATCATTCTGGAACATGGTGAAAGAAAGAAAAAATCTTGAAGTCAGAAAGCATAGCTAGGGGAGGATTAAATGCCATCATCTTCTTACTTCAACATACATTTCAATCAAGTAGAAAAATACCTGAGGTCAAGTAATGAAAATTGCAATGGAATTAATAACATTACCTTGTTCTAAAAGTTGGTTATTTTGTTTTCTCCTCTTCTCTAAGAGAGATCTCTAGACTTGCTACCAAAAAGGTTATTAGCCCTGCTCCTGTGAGAAAAAAGACCCCAGGTGGCTGCTAATGCATGGATCACCACATTCTGAATTTTGTAATGCATCTAATTTGGACCCATTTGGCTGGGCCACCATCTAGCAGGTAACCAATGCCTCCTGCAAGTGGCTCAAGAGGAAACTGGCATAAGATCGCTGATCTTTAGGAGCACTTTTGATTGAAGAGCAGCTGACTTAACGAATCTAAGCCAGTTACGGAGACTAACAGCAAAACAGGCAGGTCAGAAAGACAGATAAGGCACTAAACAGGAGACGGGAGGCAGTAAGAGGCCACAGGAGAGTGGGAGAGAGTAGGTAAGCAGGAAGAAAAGTGGAAAGAGAATCACTGCGGATGAGAGGACAGGCTGAGCCGCTGCAGAGAGGGCAAACGGCTGGCACTTCCTTTTAGGGCGTTGACTATCAGAGGGGCTGCTGAATCACAGGTTGTCCTACCAGAGTGACCACTGCATTTTGAATGATATTCAATTCACTAGGGATAGGGATTGCCTTAAAATGAACTCTTACAGAGACAACTAGAACACATCTTTTCCTTGAAGCCTGAAAATACCTGAGAAACAGAAATTAAATCTCAAACTTAGCCAGTCTGTTGAAAGGCTTTTGAAAGGCAATGCTATTCTCCCCATCCCCCCAGGACTGAATGAATAGCTTCAAAGAGGAGGGGATGGGAGAAGGGCAAAAATGTAGTAAAATGGTTTGCCAAATAAAACAAACTTGAAAGACTAACCTAAATGCCTGAAAATCTCCGTGGCAAAATTTCAATTTCTGACTACCTAAAGGGCAACATAACTGGCATTCCAGAGATGACATGCTGTTAACATCTACTCTTTTGGTGCCATCCAGAATTTAGTAATATACTACAGAATGTTTCACGTGATACCAAAATAAAATGTTCTCTTAGAAGCAAATAAAAGCAGATACATCTCAAGGTGTGGATTTTACTGAGAAAACATGGCTATCCTAATTTGCACATAACTGGGGTGGTTACTAAATTATAAAAGAACATGGCTCCATAAACCAAAAGATCTGACAACCTACATGTTTCTCTGAAGGCAAAAGGTTAAATTGTTCTGCAATTTGTATACGGGGTAAAAATGGGAGTTCATAACCCACTTGAATCAAAGTGTGAAATATGATATATCAAGAACTATGTAATGTTTTGAACAACCAACAATAAAAAAATTAAAAAAAAAAGAAAAAAAGCACTTACAGTATCTTAAAAAAAAAAAAAAAGGTTAAATTGTGCCAATATGTAAGGGCAACTTAAATCTATAAAATAGACCAATTCACTTTGTTTCAAATATAGGAAGAATTTTTTTTTTCATCTAGCAATACAGATAGCTATTCCTAAGAAGTAGCTCACAATTGACAGGTTAATTACTGTAGTAATGGTCAATGCCTTAATAGAAGAGGATTCAATCCATTCTAGATATGTAGGGAGATGCTTTGGTTAAAGCAATGGATTTAAAAGCTCATGGGGAATAAAATGAAACTTTTCTTGAGCCAGTCAAGTAAATGATTATGTTAAAAAAACTGTTGTCCAATTGGAGTTCAATGTCCTGGTTCAGAATCTACCCAAAAGAATCACAGTTAAAGGAAACCCCTTCTTCCCTATCCTCTGATTTTTTCTTTTATATGAAAGGACTTCTAGTAATTAAATACCTTGATGTCCCTCTACCCATTCAACTTCTCCTTAGCATGCACAGCCAGCAGCTTTCTCCTGAGAAGTAGCTCCCACAGGAACCAAACACCTGCACTATTTCTCCAGATCATCTATTCTTAGCAGGGCACCAACTCACTGGAGAAAACCTGAAATGGTCCAGAGATGCCTGGGCCTGGATGAATAAGTCTAGTAAATTCCAAAGTCCAGCACTGAAAAGTTTATTTGCCCACCAATTTTCTAAAACTAATTTATCAGTAAATATGGTAACATTTTGATCTCTATCTGCTTGTTTCTCATTTGGTTCAGAACATAAGTGAGGGAAGAAAAGAGGAAATTGAAGCTGGGTGTAGTGGGACATGCCTGTAATTCCAGCTACTTGGGAACCTGAGGCAGAAGGATTAAAAGTTCAAAGTCATCTTCAGCAATTTAGTGAGGCTTTAGGTTAAGTACTTAGTGAGCCCCTGCTCAAAAATAAATAAATAAACAAAAAGAGAGAAAGAAGGGGAAATTGTATTTTGAAAACCAGAAATTCCCAGAGCAAAGTTGGGTTTGAAAAGATTCAGAAAGTAAAATGTGAATATGTGCCTTGAGGGGAAAAAAAAAAAAACAACACTATGTATATGATGCACAGGGGAATATAATTACCCAAGATGGAAACCGGTGCAGGGGAGGAGTGGGAGGTTTGCCACCCGCAGCCTTCTTTGCTGAGTCACAGGTTTCTTGCTCATCTGGATGAGTAGATTCCATGGAGTCAGAGCAGAACAATCCATCCTCACAACTCGTGTCCATATTCTCTAAAATTTCTGGGCTGTCACCATCAACCAGATCCAGATCGGTTTCCTGAGGTCTCAGGGGTCGTATCATGCTTATAGCATTTCTGTTCGTACCAAACGTCCTGTCGGAACTTAACTGTGGTTGGCTTAGGTGCCTTTTGGTGAGTGCTACACTTATGCTGAAAACGTTAGGAATCCTTAACCTTGAGGGTGATAGGTGTGATGAACACACTAACTGTGTTCCTTTTCCAGTGAGTGTGTTAGAATGCTTTGGCATTAAAGCGGGGGTCAAAATAGGGCTTGGGGTGTTGGTCTCACTTGATGAGGATGAATAATCCAATCGCTGGGATTGAAATTTTTTGTTCAGTTCATCACTGTCGTGCTCCTTTTTACTTGTGTCAGAATTTCCCTTTCCAAGAAGATTATTGTGAGCTTTCCATTGGGCCTCCTGTTGCCAAGAATACAGCTTCTTGTGTTCCGGTCTCTTTACACCAAAAGTTTCTTCTTCAAATACAGAGCTGCTGTCATCAGATGCTGTCAAGTATGCTTCGCTCCCTATTCTGCCACATGGGACACCTTCCTCTGAGGTGTGACTAGAAAGTCTGGACATGCTCCTGGACTTGGAAGTTTCTTTGTTCTCATCTTCCTCATCGGAACTCCAGTCACTTCCGAGAGCCTCAGAATTCTTGCATACGTTATCATCCATTGCAAAACTTACTCTTGTTTTCCTATTCTGTTCTGAGACACAAGGGGTTTTATGCAAGGTTCTCTGGCCTCTCTCATTTTCTTGAACTGGGTTATCAACAGACTTCTCCAGAATTTCCATTTCTAGAAAAATATACAACATATTGGTACGCTGCCTTTAATAATAAAAACTTCCCATACATGTAGCTTTATGTAACTATGCTCTGAAGACTAGTAATTTCATATCATGTGAATAAGGTTAATTTAAATTACCATTTGTCTTTTTTAATGTCTTTTTTTAAAATAAAAGTTTGAAACCCTAGCTTAATATAAAACATAAAGCCCAGAGGCAGATGTGATGGCACATGTGTATAATCCCAGCTACTTGAGAAGCTAAAGCAGGAGAATCTCAATTTAAAGCCAGTCTGGGCAATTTAGAGAGAGGCTATCTCAAAATAAAATATAAAGGGCAAGGGATGCAGCTCAGAGGCAGGGCATTTGCCTAGCATGCACAAAGCCCTGGGTTTAATCCCCAGTACTACAAACGAACAAAAACAGAGTCTTACAACTCAATATAATTGTATTAAGATTAAATTGGTCTCTACAAAGAATATATTGGGGAACAAACTTGACAGACATAATAAAAAAAGCAAAATGTAATATAGAGCAATTTGACTACAAAAATAGTCATCCCCCAAAAAACAATGAATACCATGATTTCCATTTTAGAAGCAAAAAAAGATGACCCTCTTTCCACTAAATTTCAAAATTATCATAAAGTAAATCAAGACATACTAAACACAAAACTATAAGAAATAAACTTGGTGCCCAAACTTCAGTAATGAAATATGTAATATCATGAGGAAAACATATACAGAAAAAGTTTGAAAAAAAAGTTTGCTTTACTTTGTTTAATCATAACTACAAAATATGTTTGTATAATAATATTCATTGAACATGTCTTTATATATAGCTTATTTTTATTTATAACTTAATAAAATACACCACGATCTTCATGGACAGTGAATTAAAACTTTAGACTGAAAAGCAGAAAAGGAGCTTTGAAAACATACATATGATCTTCACAGTCAGAGAACCAGAGGCTGAACAAACACACCCTGCAAGTTTGCATCAGGGGGGCTGGGGATGTGGCTCAAGCGGTAGCGCGCTCGCCTGGCATGCGTGCGGCCCGGGTTCGATCCTCAGCACCACATACAAACAAAGATGTGTCCGCCGAAAACTAGAAAATAAATATTTAAAAAAAATTCTAAAAAAAAAAAAAAAGTTTGCATCAGGCAGTTTGTGAGCCAGAGTTCCAGTACAGACAACCTTGGCTGTGTTCAACTGCTAGACAGTGGGAAGGAGATGGAAATGGCTTCTTGAGAAAGCAAAGCAAATTCAAGGAGGGTGAGACAATAAGTAGCTCAGTGGCCTTCTGATTGGAAAAACATGTTGTTTTCAAAATGTCATAACCCAGCAGAGGGACAGCTTGTAAGAGCTGTAATTTTTCTCCTTTGGAAGAAGATAATTGGAACTGAAAGGAGATCAAACCTGGCTAAAATATTTGGAAAAAGCCAACAAAAATGATTGCACTGGGAGAGTCAAAGCCAGCAGCTGCACAACAAAGCAAAATTAAGAGAGGCTGTAAAACACCGGGAGGAGTAGAAATCTGCACACAGGACACTGGGTCTAAACATGTAGGCAGATATTTTCCTCTTTGAAGCAGCAAACGGAAAATCAAAGCAGTCACTTTATTATTATTTCCTAGTGTTTGTTTGTTTATAAGTTTGCTAGGCCAGAATTAATTTCATGTTTAATATTAGGTAATTTTCAATATTTTCAATAAATAATGAATAAAAATATTCTAATCTGAAATTCAGCTAAACCAAGTACTTTGAGGGGAATATTGTAAACTTTAAAATTTAAGTATTACTTCTGTCTGCTGCAAGGAAAAATGTTAAGATGAGAAAAATCAGTTTTTCTTGTGCACCCTGGCTAAAACCCTCAGAAGACAAAATAACCAGATATACAAAGTTCAACGCTATATTGCTCATTGGAAATATTCTTATAAAGCATCAAAATTATCAGAAAAAAAAAATTTAGCTGTATTTGAATTAACCATAGTAAATGATTTTTCCTTCTTAAAAAAATTGCAAAAGTAACTTGCTGTGGTCCATAAATACCTTCTGTCTTTTTTCCTTCTGTGGACTCAGATTCTTTAGAAGATATCTTGCTCATTTCCTCAGATTTCACTACTTGGGGAGGACTCTTTGCTCGGGATAAAAAGCACCCAAACTTCAAATTGCTCAGGCGCTGCCCTTCCGAAAGTTTTGGTGTGGAAACCATGGATGACTTCTTACCTTGAACTTCTAAAAGGTCATTAATCAAAATTAAGATCTGAATTTTTTATGCCAATTTGTTAAACATAGAAAAAAAGCATATAAAAACTTTAAGACAAATTACTCTTTACATTAGGAAAAAAGTCTCAAGTTTATCATAATTTAGGCACAGTAACACAGGAGCCCCATTGTTAAGCATCATGGGTCTGTTTTTTTGTATTTTGAATATCCAAAATATTTTCTTGACTCCAGAGAGAAAACAAATCCCTTTAAGAGCAGTTGTCAAATAAAAACAAGAAACACAAACTAAAACCTGATTATAAATAACTAGAGCATTACAGTTTCTTAAAAAGTCAAGTATTGTTAAATACTAGTTAATATTGGTTAAAAATTGTGTGATAATGCCATTGTCTGAGGTACTGGTTGCCAAAACAACCAAAGGAAATATAGATTACCATTGGTACAAATATCACTTGATCACTGTAATGATTTTTGCTTATCTTAGTTTTCAATAATGAGAAGGCAGCAGATGGAGGGGTTTGCTTCATGGTGATCACAACGTAAAGAACCTTAATCACTTTGTTAGGGGAAAAAAAGGGGCAATATAAAATTTAGAAAGTTTGTACAGTAATTCACCTAATCATGGATTTAATTCATCTCTAAGACCTTTAAACTCCTGCTTGTAAGATCAAAATCATGGAGATCCTAGAGAGAAGAGTTTCCAAAAATGAAATTTTTCACTCTGGACAAAGGGATAAGCTAAGTAGCAACTGATAATTAAGCAGTGGATAAGAAAGATATCTTTATATATTATGTTCTTTTAGATGTATCTTTTAATGTTTTTGTGTTGATCATCTCTCACATAACTAATTCACAATAAGATTATAATGGTTGCATACTTTTGATCCTCTGTATCCATGGATTTCATATCTGTGGACTCAATATACTGTAGATAAAAAAATATTCTAAACAAAGACTGCCTCTGTAGTGAACATGTATTGATGTTTTCTTATTATTCCTTAAACAATACAGTATAACTAATATTTACAAACATTTATATTGTATTAGGTATTATAAGCAATCCAGAAATGACTAAAATTATAGAAGGAGGTGCATAGACTATATGTAAATACTGTGCCATTTTAAATAAGGGACTTGAGCATTCTCAGATTCCAGTATCTACAGGGATCCTAGGATCAATCCCTTATGGATACTGAGGGACAAATGTACATGCATATATATTTTTTAAATACCACCTTATATTTAGCATATAATATATCTTTTCTCCACTCCAAGCCTAATTTCCAATGATCGGTATCTCTTAGTCTATAAAATCTAAGAGGCGGCCAATGAAGACAAAAAATTGCAAGTCAAGAATATCAGAGCTTGTGCAATGGCACAAGCCTGTAATCCCAGTGACTTAGGAGGCTGAGGTAGGAGGATCAGAAGTTCAAAGTCAGCCTTAGCAGCTCAGCGAGGTCCTGTCTCTAAAGAAAATATAGAAAAATATAAAAAAGAGGCTGGGGATATGGCTCAATGGTTAAGGGTCCCTGTGTTCAATCCCTGGTACTAAAATATAAAAATAAAAATCGGAAAAAACAACAATTTTTAGTGGGCCTAGTATGTTCAATCTATTTCAATAAGGGTAAATGTCACACAAATCTGAAACTTTAATTCTAAATATGGAACTACAGATCAGCCATGGAGGCACTTTTTTTTTTTTTTGTCATACAAGTAGAGAAAATTATACCAAGTAAGTATTAATATACAATAACAAAATGCCCTGTAATCAATAAGTCTATATATTCCTACATGAAATCAGAAGGCACTATTATAATTGCAATTTTACTAATGTAAAAAAATGTTCTGGAGATACAATAGTTATTAAGCAGCAAGGCATTAAAGCTCTCTTCAAAGCCCATGTTCTTCCTACCATACCAATATTTTCCCAGTGCATTTTGTGAGACCCAGAGGATGCAAAAAGAGGCATGGAAAAGGCCAAGTTTGCAGAATTCTGGACCATCATCATCCAACACTGCTTTTACCTTTTTTACCTGCTCAAATTCTACATAATTTTCCTCCTTTTAAGGATTCCATTGCTAAATGAAGTTTTAAAACCTCTATACTAGGTCGTGTAATATAAGCATAAATCATACTACACCTTGCTGGATTCACCTCTTTTTCAACCTGATGTGCAATTGAGTGGCTTTCACTAGAATAGTGTACTAAGAAAAATCTCAATCAATAATAGTGACACTACGCAACCTTAGGTTTTAAAGTTAAAAGCAAGTAACCCCATGTATTGGAAAATCCAAAGAATTTATTCACATCATCAAATTCTGCTCAAAACACTCAGGTTGTAAGAATTTCAATCACTGTTGAAAACCAGGATACAAAGCAAAATTGAAAATAACAACTGATTTTTAAAGCAAATATACCTGAAATGAAATTTTCAAATTAGTTTATACTTTTCAGGTTGTTCACTAATGTCTAGCTGTGCTGTTCAATATGGTGATTTAAATCAATTCAAATTAAGTAAAATTTAAAATTCAGTTCTTCAGTCACAAGAGTCATACTTCATGATTAATGAAAGTTCTTTAATCTCAATAGTTATATGTGGCTAGTGGTCATCATATTGGACAGCACAAGTAAAGAATATTTCTTTAATCACAGAAAGTTCTATTAAAAAGTGCTGATTTATAGCTCAAAAGACGAAATATGTGGTCTAACCATTTACCAATTTTTACATTATGAAAAGTTACTTTTTATTTATTTTTTAGTTTTAAGTGGACACAATATCTTTATTTTACATTTATGTGGTGCTGACTATCGAACTCAGTGCCTCAAGCATTCTAGGCGAGCACTCTACCACTGAGCCACAACCCCAGTCCGAAAAGTTACTTTTGAGCCTATAAAATATTGTTATGAATTATCTGAAGAGTAGCCAATATTCATTTGGATTTAATATTTGTAAATAGTCAAAAGTTGTAAAGAGCTCTGGAGGTTAATGTCATTTTCAGGGACACATATCAAGCCAAGGAGCTTTCTCCAAAGTCCTCCATGCAAATACAGGTATACCATGTCCATGATTCCTTAATCCCCACTAAAAGAGACTTTTCTTTCAGAGGCCAGAGTATTCTCGGCCTTTTGAAGTACATACCTCTAATACAAATATTTATAATCTACTATCTGGATTCATAGGTCTTCTGTGTTCTTCCAAGAAAACCAGGAGATAGAGTATGACATGGGTTGGAAGGACCAAAACACCATCATTATTGGTATACACTGTCCATAATCCCTGACATCCTGGGCTAATATAATAAATAATACTTTAGGTAAGTTCAACTCTATGCAACTTACTATGGGGACAAATTAATGCCTTTTAGAATAGAAAAAGGCAAAATTACTAGCTGTCCATGTTTTTTTAACCTATGTAGTAACAAGTTTGGTAAACTTGTATATCATCACCTTCCACATTTAGGGCCAACATTCACTTGGCTACATTCACTTGACTTCTGGTTTGTTTGGAAATTCCTTCATTTCATGAAAATAATTCCTAATACTATAATTATAATAAAATCTTTAAATCATAAGTAAAAAATAGTAAATCCTATATAGCCAAATAAATCCAACTAGGCTATCTTGGTGAAAATGTTTATACCTTGTAGTTTTGACTGTAGTGCTTTTATCTCTTCAGTTTGGTTTTGGTTGATCAAACGAAGATTCTGATTCTCCAATTCCAGCTAAAACAACACAGTGATATTCTCTTACATAGGAATAACATTTCTAAAGCATGCTAATAAATAATAAATAATTATATTTAGAAAACATTAAAGTGTCATTATTCCAAAATGCAGTAAAATAAAATGACATGCAAATATATGTATTTATCATCATAGGCTATCAAACTAGATAATTATGGCACCAATGTTAATTTTTCCACAACTGAGAGTTTTGCAACTTTTCAACCCCTAAGCTTTTTTTTTTTTTTTTGGTACTGGGGATTGAACTCAGGATCACTCAACCACTGAGCCACATCCCCAGCCCTATTTTGTATTTTATTTAGAGACAGAATCTCACTGAGTTGCTTAGCACCTCGCCTTTGCTGGGTGGCTTTGAACTCTTGATCCTCCTGCCTCAGCTTCCAGAGCTGTTGGGATTACAGGTATGTGCCACCGCACCTGGCCCCCCTAAGCTTTTTCCACTGTAAAATTATTTGAAACCAAACTATTTCAGTATTTAATCTGTACTTCAGATACCAAATATATTAATTTTATAATATATACAGATATGCTCTATAATTATTTAAAATTAACTAATTAGAACTAAAATTAAGTAATTAGAGTGAGACTATTTACACTGATCATCAGGTGTCTATCAATTGTTTAATTTTTGAAATACCATGGATGTTAAAATAAAAGCTACCTATCTCAGGTTTACCCAAAGAGAGCAGCACCATCAACTGATTAGAATTTTTTATTTCACTCAGATGATTGTATATTCTGATTGTTTACCTACTAAAAAAAAGAATAAAGTAAAAGAAAAGAAAAGAAAAAATATAGTAACAAATACCTCATTTAACTTAACTGTTACCCATTCTTTGATTTTAGCTGCTTTCTCTTCTATTATTTTAGCTTCTTGGATTCTTATTTGTTTCTGAAATAACATTTGCAAGTTGTTTAGTTCAAACATAAACTCAGTGGTCCAGAAATGTTACCTGATAATATGCAAGACAAATCCACTTAAAACCTGTCTCAGATTTAGGACATCTACCTGCAAATTATCAGATTTTTAAAAGAGAAAAGTTATCCAGCAAATACAATAAGAATCCACAGAGATAGATGCAAACATTGCTAGTTTTAATAACTGTTCTTCTCTTTCTTTGAATGATCAACACACTGAAGTCAATACATTGAATATATCAATAAAATAAACATTTCTGGAACAGTAGAACAGGGTCAACCAGGTTAGGGAGAGGAGACTAAAAATCTGCTAGCATGGCTAGATCGCCCTCAAGCATTAATTTAAAAAAGACCCAGGAAAAATATACACTGAAAAAGTCTAGTTCACCAACCTTAAAATCTGGTTATGATCACAAAACTACCGGGAATATGGTTATTATGTAAATTACAATGGGTGGGGACTGGAGGCTGGTATAAAGAGGCAAACCACTAACAAAGAAATACTAATCCCCAGAGAAATAAAAAAAATGCTGAAAATAAACAACAATTTAATGTGCATAACAAAATAATGTCATAATGGTCATATTTAAATTACATTAAATGACTACTTAAGTAAATCACCCTAACACAATTTTTGTAATAAAAATCTAAAATAAACTTCTGTACTTGATCTCAATAGTAGTGGTTTAAAACAGTGTATACATTTCTAAGCAGAAGGATTAGTGTCAAACATAAATATATAAAATACAATGTTCTATAAATATTTCCAACACTGTAACAATCTAAAACAAAATTGATTACAAACATTTTAGGGACATAATGCCTGCTGATAACTAAGTATTTCCTACTTAAACTGTACACATAAATTCTAAAGTCTGAATGTGAAAGAACACTGTCCTGTCTAAAAAGTGCCAGATCTTGCCTGGACTCACCCTGGACTTAAAGCAAATGCCATTTTACCTTAACCTTTCACCAGCACATGTGATACAATCCTGTGGGTTGACTTAAGTAAGATTTTCCCTCCACATTTAGAAATTTAGACTCCTTTTAATCTTTGTGTTTATGCACAAATGAGTACACACATTTATAAGTCTTTGATGATTAAAATTTTCCTACCTGCTCTTCAAATTGCAGTTCCAAATTTTGAATGATGTCATCTTTTTCCTGTAGTAGAGACTCCAGGTCTTGACATTTTTTATATAACCTTGTCTCTGATTCACTGGTTTGAATATTAGCTGCTTTTAATTTCTGTTCCATAACTTGTACCTAAATTGAGAGAATAAAATGTTAAAATTAAAATTAAATTAAATTTATCATAATATGAAACTTAGAATTTTACTATAAAATTATATAGATTCCTAAAAGGTATCATAATAAAATGAAAATATGAAACAGGAATTGTTAATGTATTTAAAAGTTACAAATTATAAAGACTATTCTGTCAGACAGTTGTACTTTTGGGGTACATAAGGATACACAGGAGATGATGTGAATATTGCTATAACATAACATATATGCTTACTAGAGCAGTGACAATACACAAAAGTGTTTATATAGAAGCAGCAAGTTTCTAGCCCTCATTTTTTTTCATATTCTAAACAAGGTAGGAATATAAATTAAAAATGTGAGCAGTGAGATAAAACTCAAACCAGATGACCTGGTATAACACATTTTGGGGGAAAACTGAAACTTAGATGAAAAAGAAATGCTCAGTGGAAAAGAAAAGAGAAACTTTGAGCCCTCAAATGACAAAATCATTAAAAAAAATTAAAAAAAACAAGAATAATAGGTAGGAAAAGGCACTTAGTGAGGGCTTATTGATTCATTCACTTCACCATTGCTCATTGAATACCTGGCAAGTGCCAAGCCTATTTCAGTACCTGGAAAGGAATCATAAAACAGACCCAAATATCTTGCATGGAAATTACATTCTAATGGTAAAGAGGGATAAAAAATAGTAATAAGTAGGTAAAAATCATACAGTAAGTCAAAGAGTTGGTAAGATTAACAGGTATGAGGCTGGAGGGTGGGAAGTGCTTCAATTTTAACATCTAAGAGATTGGCCCTGATTGGATTTTCTACAAAACACATTCAGAAGTATGACGTCTTAGGACACATCTGCAAACCTGATTGTTGCTGGCCATATGGATTATATAAGTCTATCTAATTCATAGGGAAGTTTCAATTTTACTGATACCACTTTGTAGCTGTTTCTTTTATTTTACCTTTCTGTGAATCACAGACCTATTCCTTGATTGGAAGTCTCACCAGACTTTATAAGGTCTAAAAAAGGGAGGTGTTAAGGATAGCAAGAAAGAAAATAAAGAATTGAGGACTGTACTAAAGAGTTTCATTCATATATTCCAAATAGCTAAGAATGTAATTTTAGCAATAATGTGAAAGCATTTGAGAAATTAATTATCTCTGAAAATTCAAAATGAATCCTTACTCAATGTTCAAAGTATTTGACTAATTAGATGTTTCAGGTGAAAGGTGTAAAGGTTGGTTTGATTTTATTCTTATAACTGTGAATACCAAGTTTCATCTGAGGATTCACAGTATAAATGCCAATTCAATTTAGATGCCAAATTATTCTACTTAAATACTACCCGCATGGTTAGAAACTATGAAAATAAAAGCAGATTAAAAAATAGGAGGAAAAACATATTCTAGTATTCAAATGATAATTTCAGTTATCTTTAATTTAGATTCTTTAACATAATAGAGTGGGTTTTCTGCTTGAGCTGAAGGATTAAGATTTGTATCAAAGACAAAGGTCCATGTCATGATCAACAGCCCAAGCAGGACAAGAAAAACCAAGAGTCAATATGAAGATGCATTTCCAGCTGTACATAGGGTACTCTGGAGCAAGGAGAGAAGAGTACAGCCAAGTCCAAAATGGTTGTTCTCCTCTGAGGACATAATAATAGAAGATGAACTTCAAGAAAAACCTAAGTAATTGAATAAGAACAGAAATAAATATTACCAGACCCTCAGCTATAGTCTCCTTTTATTATGTCTGAGCAAGCCACCCTCCAGACATTGGGTCGTCACATAAAATTTCCCTATTATTACTGGCAAGTGCCAAACCTATTTCAGTCTAGGTTCTGGACAATGATGACTAGGATTTGATAATTGAATTCACTTTACGATGAATGCTGCAGAGCTCCTTGGATCCATCTTTTAAAAAAATTTTTTATTTGTTCTTTTTGTATATACATGAAGTAGAGTATATTTTGACATATTATGTATACACATATTATAACATTCAAATTAGCATCCCATTTTTGTGATTGTACATGATGTGAAGTTACACTGGTCATGTATTCATACATGAACATGGGAAAGTTATGTCTGATTCATTTCTACTGTCTTTCCTAATCATATCCCCTCTCCCTTCCTTTCATTCCCCTTTGTCTAATCCATTGAACTCTTGGATGCATCTTTGCCATCTAAACTTTTTAGTTTGGTTGTTACTTTTAGAAAAATAACTTTCCCGGGCAAGAAAAATATTGGGAAATGTGCAAAATTTCTTAGGGAAAGAGATCACAAAATAGTTACAGGCAACCCACTTCCCAATTGGTCCTGTTATGACCAAGTTTCACAGGATTCACCAGCCTTCCTTGGTAATTAGTATGAACAAGAAGTCTATAGTAAAGCTAAGAAGCTTTCAGAAAAAATAAGCAGGCTTTTAAAATATCCTCCCATGGCATATGGAAAATAGCCAAGTTCTTTTTCCATTCATTTAACCTGAACCATATAAGAATTTTAACTATTCAGAGACTGACCGAAAACAAACACCTATGAATTCAAATGGGTTTAAGTAAATTCTTGAAATCACCTATACATGTATGCCCTTCAGTATGGAATGTTTCATATTTCTAGTACTTTCCTCCTTTATTTCTAGGCATGCCTCTGGCTGCATCCACTCAGCACACTCCTTAATCAGTTCCCTGCAAACCTTCTTGTCGTGAGATTACCTAAGTCCCTATTCAGCAAAAGGTTAATTCAACAAACTCTGGACTTCTCAGATCCTGTACATTCTGAAGAACCAGCCCACAACTGGCTTTTGGGAGACAACCTCTAAGCCACTGGGATGGCTTCACTGGTAAGACTGCTCTTCTATACCTGAGGTCTTGGGTGACAACAGAAAGCTGGTGTTAATAATGTGATCGATGGTGAAAACCTATTTTGGTTTACCTGGGACCATAGGCCACACTTTACCAGTATTATCTCTGACAGGGAACAAAGGGATGGAGAGACTAAAAATCTGAGTAACAAAGGTTTTCTGGGAGGAGGGGCTGCTTGTTGCCTTTCTACCCATTGGTTAAACACTAATCAGTGCCTAGGAAAATCTGCATTAAGATAAAAAGGTCTCTAAAAGAATGTGGTATGGAGGGAAATGGGGAGCTGACCACTCCCCTTAATTCCAGTTCTTGGGAGAGAATCTGAAGAGTGACCTTGGTTGTAAAGCAAAGGGATGTACTCCTAAAAACATCTGAGTATCATGTGCAGTAGGCATGCAACCTATTCTATATATCTCCCCAGCTTGTAGGCACAGGACCACCCTTCACTATATCTCAACTTGCCACTGCCAAGGAGTGAGTAATAAAATGCCCCAAAACCTCTCCACATTCTCTCTTTGGGTTTTTTTTGGTAAACAGTATTCTGGGGCCTCCGAAGCCCTGGGGCTGAACACTGCCTCGCAAGACTACTCCTTAAGTAGTTCTGGGTTGGTTTATGCATACTGTTTTCAAAATTCACAAGCGACCATAAAGATATATTACAGTATTAAATACAAGGGTCACCAAGATTTATCTAGCAAATGTGCAATCTTTTCTTCTGCAGACAACTTAATTAATGCTTATAGAAATAATGCCATTCATTAATAAATAAAGAGAAAAATGTATGAAGCTAAAGTATAGAGTTGAGCTGGCTTCTGCTTTTAGTCAAGAAACATTCCCTTTGGGTTAATATAAACACAATCATTTAAGTTTTAGGTTCAATGAAAAGATAAGCTGAATTCAAGGAACATAAACATTAGATAGGCCAAGAGGAAAGTGTTAAAGATAGCTAAGGATTCAGTTACTGTAACTTAACACAAAGGCCAAAAAGGTGACATAATCAGTGTATGAGAGTTCATCTGCTCTCTGTTTATATTTCTTGTCAATTTTTTAGATCCATTGAGGTATTTACAGAAAAAAATCTTTCTGAAGCATAAATAAAATAGTCATTGAATAAATTTAGAGTGTTGTGACAAAGAGGAATATCCAAATATTTTGCTAGCTTACAGAAATTATGAGAGATTTGCAATTCTTCTCTATCCTTTCAATTTAAGGCAGTATGTCTAACATAACCAATCATGGTGTGCTCTTGCTTAAACATGTACAGCCTAGAATTAAATGACTCTTTACCTGATACCTTCAAGGACAACTTCAAATAAGTTCTTCCTATTAAACTTATTAAGGTTAGTGGCTATGAACTGCCCTGATTGACTACATGCTTTGATTCCCTTGCCCTAGGTTGAGAATATGAGGTTCTTGTTTCTTTTTTTTTTTTTTAAAGAAACTCCACTAGATCTAGTACATTTGAGAGGAAAAATTAATTTAAAATCACATAAAAATTACTTAAGTTTATTTTCGAGAAATAAATTTGCCACACATATAAATTTAGAATTTCCAATTTTAAAAAGGCCAGACAAAACAATTCTCAATTACTTTCTCTTTTTTTCCCCTATAATGTGAGCAATCAAAAAGAAAAAGGAAAGCAAGGGAAAGATGGGGTGGAACAAAGACACAGAGACAGCCATGAGTGTGGAGATCGAGAAAATGCCACTAGGAAAGGTCAAAGTCAGAAAGTAAAAGAGAGGGAGACATGAAAGAGAAATAGACAAACTGACAAATGTTTACTGCAACTGTAGGGCTAAACAGGAATGTACATACATGGCCCACTCCACGGTTACAGAAAGAGATAAAGGCATTTTACAGAGAGTAAAGTTTACTCATAGAGTTTGAGTGGCCTTTTATGATTTTGCTATTATTGTCTCATTCTACTATAAGTGTGGATATCAGTAATCAATACCGTCAACTAAAGAATATTTACAAAAAGGGACAGCATAGATCTTTACCCTTGTACTTTTAGCCTAATAGTGTTACCACCACCACCATCTGTTGAGGGCTGAAGGCATGCCAGGCACTTTCCTTAAATTAGCTTCAATCTTCATAATAGCTAACACTTACACAGCACTTCTATGTGCCAGGAAGCATTCCGAGTACTTTACTCATAGCAACCTATTCAATTTCCATAAAATTCTGGGACAGGCATAGATTGTACAACACTTTACAGAGAGGAAGCTGAGGCCCAAGTCAAATAAGGGGTAAGAGATGGAGGAAGATTTTGAACCAGGCAGTTTGGCTCCAGAGCCTTTGCTCTTAATCACCATGTTATAAACCTTTACACAACACAGAGGCTATCAGCTCTGCCAACATGAGTTAGCTCTTTTTTTATGAGTGACAAAACAAAGAATCAAATTAAGAAACTTTTCCAGTCAAATAAGTGGTAGAATTTGGATTTAAACACAGTTAACAATTTAAGTCTATCCCCTAAGCAGAGAACATAAATTATCTTTATTTTTCTTTGTATGGAATTTACTTTGACAACCTCTGGCCCCTATATCCTTCCCTTTTCTTCATTCCTCTTAAAAAAACAGAAAGAATGAGAAAAAGAAAGAAAGAAAACACTGGACTTTAATTCCATGTGTTTAGAAAATCATCATGTACAAATGGGAATAACGTACTCTAGAAACACTGTAGAAAGTTAGAAATTAAACACGAAATCTGCCTAATCCATGTCTTTATGGGGAGCATTTACCATTGTCTTGGACTGGCTTTCTTTTATATTATAGTCTACATTCATCTTCTCCTATCTTGGTAGGAGAAATGGGGAAGTAAGAACAATCTGTTGATTTTGCTAGGCAGGGATCATTATTAGATGTCAAAAGATAAGGTCTAAACAAGACAGATCAAAATGATGGAAATGGGATGTTTTGTGTATACATATTTGTTAAGCCAATGAGGAGAATTTACAGTTGCATTCTTTTCAACATTAACTTGGCCATAATGGCTAAAAGTAAAAGTACAACGATGCCAAATGTTGGAAAAAGGTGGAGCAACCGGAATTCTCATACACTGCCTGTAGAAGTACAACCTGGCACATTCACTTTGAGAAACTATTTGCTAACACCCATTAAAGATCTGTCAACTTATAACCCAGCAATTCTACTCCTAGGTGTATACCCAACAGAACTAAAAACATACATCCACCAAATATAAGTCTTCATAAGAGCCCCAAGCTGAAAAGGAACCATATGGTTAAAAGTGAGATATAGTCACAATAAAATACTATTCAGCAATAATAAAACTACTGATACATATCAACATGAGTGACTTTCATAGACATAATGTTGAGTGAAAGAAGTCAGTTTAGGGTGGGAGATACAGTTTAGTAGTAGGGCACTTGGCTAGCATGTGCAAGGGCCTGGGTTTGATCCACAGCATCACAGAGAAAGAAAAATAGGGGGTGAGGAAGGGAGGGGGGAGAGAGGAAGGAAGGAAAAGAAAAGAAGAAGACCAAAAGTACTAATATCAAGAACAGCCAAACTAACCCATGTGAATACTGGTTACCTTGGTAAACAGGGTTGCTGCCTGAGAAAAAAAAACAAGAGAATGGGATGATAAAATGCTCTATAACTTGATCTAACGGTAGGGTGCTTTGTTATATCAATTATGTCTTAATTTCTAAAAAGCAACAGCCGTAAAGAAGATGTAGTAATTTTTACAATGGAATTTTATTCAACACTAAAAATAAATGAGCTATCAAGCCATAAAAACTTGGAGGAACCTGAATGTATATTACTAAGTGAAAAAAGTCAATATGAACAGACTGTTTGCTTTATGGTTCGTTAGACATATGACATATATGACATTCTGGAAAAGGCAAAACTGTGGAGAAGATTAAAAAGATCAGTGATTTCTAGGGACTTGGGAGCAGGGACAGATGATTAGGTTGAAATGTAGGAGAATTTTAGGCAGTGAAACTATTCCATATAATAATATCATGGTGAATAAATATCATACATTTGTCAAAACACTGCATGAACACTAATATAAACTATGAACTTTGGATGATAATGATGTGTCAATGAAATTCTTCAACTGTAACAAATATACCACCCTGGTGTGGGATATTGACGTTAGGGAAGGCTGGAGTATGTGTTGCGGTAGGGGAGAGGATACTCAAAAATTCTGTACTTTTGCTCAATCTTGCTGTAAATGTAAAACTTCTCTAAAAGATAAAGTAGATTTTTTACAAAGCAATTACCTCCCTGTTGAAATAATTGATAAAGAAGGATCATTAATGGTTGCTAATATATCAAAAGAAGAGTTTACTATATGTTATATACTCTACATTATATACCTCCTGACAGAGGTATGCAATATCACGAAGACTTAGGAAAGGGAGGAGGAAAAGAGGAAGAAAAAGAGTAAAAAGAGGAGGAAGAGGAACAGGAGAAATGAAGAATGAGGAGGAGGATGAAGGGGGGGAGAGGAAGGGAAGCGGCATCAGAATTTTAGGATCTAACTATATTTTATCAGAGATACAGAGGTAGAAGAACACATTAAATAATTATGCAACCAAAAAATTCTGAATGCAGAAAGCTTTAGAGGACAAATTAACCCATGTTTTTCAACAAATAAATTGAAAGATAAAAGAAAGGGTAGGAAACCCTATAGAGAGTTTAATAATCAAATGTGTCAATCTAATTCAGACCCTGATTCGAATAAATCAACTATTAAAAAAGAAAAAATAGTATATAAATGAAAGAATTAAAAACAGGTACTTGACAAATGCTTGTATATGCAGTTCATGGCAGCACTAGTCACAATAGCCAGAAGATTGAAACAACCCATCTGTTGATGGCAACAGATGCAGGGCTAAATCGTGATAGGCACGCTGCCATGTGGATGAATCTCAAAAATATCCTGCTAAGGGAAAGAAGCCAGACATAAGAGATCACATATTATATGAATCCATCCATAAGAAATATCCAGAATAGGTAGATTCATGGAGACAGAAAGTAGATTGGTTGTTGCCAGGACCTTGAGGCAGGGAGGGAAGAAAGAGAATGGATGCACAAGATTTCCTTTTGAGATGATGGAAATATTTTTAAATTAGGTAGAAATGATAATTGCACAACACTCTGAATTGTTCACTTTGAAATAGTAGATTTTATGGAATGTGAATTGTGGTATGCCATTTAAAAAATAAATTTATGGTATGTCAATTTAAAAATAAACATAGGAGCAATGATAAGACAATTTGACAGATGTATTGAAGAATTACTGGGGTTGTGGCTCAGTGGTAGAGCGCTTGCCTAGCATGTTTTGAGGCACTGAGTTTGATTCTCAGCACCACATATAAATAAATAATAAAGGTTCATTGACAACTAAAAAAAATATTTAAAAAAAAAGAATTATTGGCAAGTTTTCTGACATGGTGTGGTTGATTTTTAAAGAGCATTTACTTTTAGATTAGTTGCTGAAATTTCACTCATGGATACAATTATATGATGTGTGGGATTACTTCAAAATATCCAGTGTGGAGATGGGTGGAGGGGAAAGTAGGAAGAGATATAAACAAGCCATGAGTAAACTGATTGTTGAAGTTGGATATGGGAGTTCATTACATTATTTTCTCTACTCTTATATGTGGCTGAAGTTTTGCATAATAAAGTCTTAAGGTTTCTTTTCAAGTATGATTAAGAAAATCAAGGATTAGGTTAGATTGGGCTTACTTAGAAAAAATTCAGGCCTTTATTATATAAAATTAACAGGTAGAAAGGAGATTTGGTAGTGCTCAGATTTAAAGAAAGAAACATATGACAAACTTAGAGGAAGCATAAGAAATTTAATATACTCTTCTTGGAAGAAAGAATTTTGCATTTTGGAAATTCTTGATTCAACTAAATGCGGCAGAGATATTTTTATAAAATGAGAAGCTATGGATTTAGGGTCACTAGATAAACTTCAAACCTGGATGTGCCCATCCAAACTGCTCATTTTACTGCTGGCAAGGTCCAGAAAGGGTTAAGCGACTTATCAAAACATCATTAAAAATAATCTAAGAAATACTAGAAAGTATAAAAATATAGAAAAAGATTATTCCTAATTCCACAATTCAAATAAACTTCTGTTAAATGTTAGGGTCTTAAATTTCTAGAGTCATATGATTTGCCCAATTTGAATCAGGATGATATACACCATTTAAACAGATCAATTTTAAACAACAAAATAGAAGATGCCATCAGAAGTCTACCAACAAGAAAAGCCCAGGACCAGATGGATAGACAGCCGAACTCTACAAGACCTTTAAAAAAGAACTAATACCAATACTCTTCAATTTATTTCAGGAAATAGAAAAAGAGGCAGCGCTTCCAAACTCATTCTATGAGGCCAATATCACCCTGATTCCAAAACCAGGCAAAGACATATCAAAATATCTCTAGTGAATATAGATGCAAGAATTCTCAATAAAATTCTGGCAAATCGAATACAAAACATATCAAAAAGATAATGCAACATGATCTAGTGGGATTCATCCCAGGATGCAAGGTTGGTTCAACATACGGAAATCAATAAATGTTATTCATCACATCGATAGACTTAAAGATAAGAATCATATGATCATCTCAATAGATGCAGAAAAAGCATTTGACAAAATACAGGACCATTTTATGTTCAAAACACTAGAAAAACTAGGAATAACAGGAACATATCTTAACATGATAAAGGCTATCTATGCAAAGCCCCAGGCCAACATCATTCTAAATGGAGAAAAATTGAAGGCATTCCCTCTAAAAACCGAATCAATGAATGGGCCAAGGACCCAAAGAGTCACTTCTCAGAAGATGATGTACAATCAATCAACAAACATATGAAAAAATGTTCATCATCACTAGCAATTAGAGAAATGCAAATCAAAACCACTCTAAGATTTCATCTCACTCTAGTAAGAATGGCAGCTATTATGCATACCAACAACAATAAGTGTTGGCGAGGATGTGGGGGAAAAGGTACACTCATACACAGCTGGTGGGACTACAAATTGGTGCAGCCAATATGGAAAGCAGTATGGAGATTTCTTAGAAAATTGGGAATGGAACCACCATTTGACCCAGCAATCCCTCTCCTCGGTCTATACCAAAGGACTTAAAAAAAGCATACTACAGGGTAACATTATTTTTAATGATTATTTGATTATCTCATGGTGTTGATAAAGTTCACTTATTCATTCCTCTATAATAAGGCATTCATGAGATTTACAACTCTTCATTACTATGAATAAAATTGTTACAAACATATTTTTATATATCACTTACCTATGGTTAGGATTACCATAAAAGTCACATTTGATGCTCTCAGGAGATAAAAAATTTCTAATCAAGAACTTTTCTCCTCTTGAAACTTTGTTAGTGGACAAAACAGGGTTAGATTTTTCCACTTTCTCTTATGGATCAAGCTCAAGAAGTAAAAATGATAGAATGCAGAGGACTGACAAATTTCAAAGCAACCTTTATATGGGGAGAGGCAGGAAAAAAATTTAACTAAAATAATACTCTACCTGTTGAAAAGCTTTCTCTGCTTGCCGTTCAGCATCAATAACTTGTCTTTCGAGCTGTTGCATCTGTAAAGTAAGAGGAAAAAATGAAATATAAAAATTCATGTTTCAATGTTATCAATTTTGTAAAGAACATATAAAGTGGTTCACTGGATACATAAGTCGCATACAATTAATACATGCAAGGTTCTTTACATAGTTAAAAATTGATCAAACAAAATGCCAAGAGTTTTGATACAATGTAAATATGCCATAGGAGTGTACATCAATAAGACTAGATAGAGACCAATAGACTCTTCATTGTCAATATTGTCTTAATATACAATATTAAGAACAATAAGTATAAGAGAAAATAAAGACTTCAAATGTCATATTTGACGTTTTGACCAAAAAGTTGCAGTAATATCAGGGAAAAGGATGTATTCTCATAAATTCCATAGGTGATATGTGTGAGTCAAGGCTCTGGGGAGTTTTCATTCTTATAAATTGATGGAAACAGTAAAGAGACTCTTTGATTAAACACACACTAAAATGAATATTATAAGTAAAATTTTTAAAGCCTTATAAAGGACCCAATCTAATTAACATATAAGGGATGCGTGCCAAGGGTTGAATACAAAAGCAGAACTCAATTTCAAATTCTTTGTTCTCGATGTTGAAGTCTGGCCAACTTCAGAGCCGTCGGTGGCAAGCACGCGCTCATTTCTACTCTTCTTGCTGGCCGGGAGCTGAGCTCCAGCCACGCCTCCCTCCACTGTTGGGACCCACCCCCCGCGGACCGCGCTGTCAGACCCGGCCAGCTCCCACACCACCGAGAAGCGGCCTCCCGCAGCTAGAGGGGCCCAACCTCAGGCGGCCGACAGCTGCGCGCCGCGGGGGCCGTCGGGACCGGACCCAAGGCGGCCGCGACCCGGGCGCTGGGTCAACGCCGGGAAAATGGTGTTTGCTGCTGAGACGGGTGGATTGGGAGCACTTCCTGGGCTTTAATAATTGTGTTTCACCAAGGCCACGTTCGACATCGAGGTCAAACTCAACACCACGAGCACCACCATCTTGGCCCACCTGACAAAAGATGTAGTAAACATTTCAGAAGTGACGCGCCTGAAGCTCAGTGAGAGCATTCGTTTTTTCTGTATCATCCTTGGGGAATCCGTAGATGAGTTTTTGGACCGTACTAATGAACTGACTCCCGAAAAGATGGAAGTAATGATGTATGGCGTGTACCGCCTCGGAGCACTGGGACATCATTTCAATGATAGGCTGGTTTTCTTGCCTTCCAAGTGGTTCACAAAATGACCGAGGGCTGGCAAGTAATAGAACTGTACTGTCCAAGGGCACTCAAAATGTGGCTAGTCCTAATTAAGGTGTGGTGTGAGTATATTATACACACATCATTCAATAATGTCTTACTGGGAAACAGCCGGGTGCGGTCGTGCACGCCTGTAATCCCAAGGGCTCAGGAGGCTGAGGTAGGAGGATGGCAGTTCAAAACCAGCCTCAGCAACTCAGTGAGACCCTGTCTCTAAATAAAACACAAAATAGGGCTGGTATGTGGCTTAGTTGCTGAGTGCCCCTGTGTTCAATCTCCAGTAATAATAATGTATTACTGGGAAACAGTACAAAGAAATAAAAATGAGTAAGTTTTTATATTAACTCCTTGTTGAAATTACATTTTGGATATGTTTTATTAAATAAAATATACTAGTAACATTAACAATCTGTTTCTTTTCCATTTTATTCATTTGCCCATTAGAAAAAGGTTACATGTGTCATTCACCTAATATTTTTCTTGGTAATACAAATGAAGAACATCCATTGTCACCATATATGGCAATTTAACTGTCCACATGTCAGCACTTTTTAAAAGGCAGTTTATTACAGGGATCTAAATTCTGGAAGAAGTTTTTAAATATTTGGATATGTAAATAGATATTTCCCAAATACATTCTCTGGAACTTATCTTTTTTAAAAAAAATACATCAAATGTCTAATGGGCAAGGATTGTTGCTTAAAAGCATTTTGCTGACTTATTAGATACTGTATAGAAACATTTGGACAAGTATTATGTTTCTTGGATGTTCTCAGGATATCCTTTAAATCAAAAACCTACCAGCAGACAAATGCCAAGACCACATTCTTCCACTACTGGCAATATGCTGATACTTGTCACCTCTACCCTATAACTACATTCTATTTTCAGAGGAATTTTTGTACTTCTGGATCCTTAACTGATTTTTGTATATTGTTGGGGTTTCCAGGAGAAACAGAAAAAAAAAATCCACAAATATTTGCTAATAAAATTTTGTCAAACTTTGCTAGTGGGGAAAAAATGAATAGTTTCTTAAAAGAACTATGAAAATATCTTGTCTGATTTTTTTTTAAGTATTTAGTTTCTAGTGATAGCAGGAAGGGCCGAAATCTGTTTGCTTCACTGTTATTATACACCTAAAACAGATCTTTCTACATAGTAGGTACTCAATATATTATAAAGTATTGATGAAATGACAAAGCTCTCTGTTATCTGTAAAATACCATGCCTATGTGAAGAACAGTATTTTTAAAATATTAAAATTGTTGATGGACCTTTATTTTATTAATTTTGTGTGTGTGTGTGTGTGTGTGTTCCTGGAGATTGAACCCAGGGCCTGTTCGTGCAAGGCAAGCACTCTACCAGCTAAGCTACATCCCCAGCCCTTATTTATTTATATATGGTGCTGAGAATTGAACCCAGTGCCTCACACATGCTAGGCAAGTGCTCTACCACTGAGCCACAACCCCAGCCCATAGTATTATTTTTATCACTGCCAAATATTTCTGCTTCTGTAGCACTGACTGCCTAATTTGTAAAATTTCCTAACTTCATTTTAAGTTGCTAGAAATAATTCATGTGGAATACCCTTTAAATCCATTGGGACACCATACTTTGCACGTTCCAGTCAATAAAATTCTAAAAGGTATCAAAAACATTACCAAGGGGCTGAGTCTGTGGGTCAGCGGTAGCATACTTGCCTGGCATGTGTGAGGCGTTGGGTTCAATTCTCATCACCACATATAAATAAGGGTCTATCAACAACTAAAAAATTAAAAAAAATAACTTTACAGATTTTTTTCTATTATTAAAAAGCATTTACTATATACACACACAACAGCAATTCACAGAACCTTGGTTATACAAGGTTACAAATAAATCCGTTGCTGGGCATGAAAATTATGTGTATATCTTTGAATACAAGGAATTGGCTAAAAGCACAGGTTCAAAAAGTCACTTTTGCTTTTTTAAGAAAAAGGGCATAGTCCTTGAAATAATAATATAGGAGAAAATGGAAAGAGCAATAAACTTAGGGGCAAGAACCCAGATTTATTAGTGGTATAATGATAAGAAAGCCATTTAACTTCTTTGAGTCTCCATCCCTTGTATGTAAAATTAGACACTTATTTTACAGTATTTATATGAAGAATAAACAGGAAAGCATCTGGCACAGTGTCTGATACTTAATAGGTAGTCAATATTTATATAGAGTGTTTTAAAACAGCTTATTCTACCATATATATGTGTTACTTTTATAAATAATTTAAGTTTGGATGGCTTAGTTTAAAATGAACAAACAAGATTTTAAAAATTTAGGTTTTAGTTCTTACTCTACTGTTTGCCAATAGTTTGCCACTGGGTTCTAAAGTTCTTGTATATGAAATGGGGAATAATATAATATATTCTTACTACCTTAAATAATGTTGTAAGAATAAAAATAAGAAATCACATAAAAGTGATGTAAGAAAGTTAAAGATACCTCATTAGTTAAAAATGTGGTGGTGGCATTTATAGTGTCATAATTTGAATAATAAAAATAAAAGCCACTAGGTGTAGGGACCACCCAGAACAGGGGCTGAGCACGCCCCCTTAACCTTGAGTAATGGGGGTGTGGAACTGGCATCCAAGGCAGTGCGAAGTAAGCGGGCCTTTCCTTCCCTGGGCAAGGAAATGCAGCTCGGGACTGGGCGTCACCCAGTGGAAGGGGGTTACACCCCGCTGTTTGTTGAAACACAATACCTTGCCTTATTTGGGTGGAATATTCTACCCAAAGTCTTCCCCTAATAAATACCGGTTCGGGGTGCGCTCGTTCTCTTGCCTCTTGCCTCCCATGCTCCTCCTGCAGCCTCCAGCGGGAGCTGACCCTTGAGGCCACAGAGCCGTCCCTGACCCCAGAAAAAGGTATTTTGCGTTTGTGTGGTCTTTTGTTGCCAGTCCAATTCACGCGGAGCGACCCTGAATCCATTGTCGCAAGCATGGGACCTGGGCAACAACAGGGTTGGAACATAGCTCAGGGATAATAGGGCTCTGGGTTTAATTCCCAGGTCTGCCAAAAGTAAGTAAATAATAAAATATTTAAAAATTAAAAAGGAGGAAGTAGAAAAATTAGAAGTATCTTTAAAAAAGGACTTTCTAAGTATATAAATAATGGCACATCCTCAGATACCTTACAATCATTACAAATGTACATAAATGTAAGAAAGGTTATATATAGGCTTCACTTCAATATAATATAGCAGAGGGTTGAAGTGGATCAGTGTAGAGTAGAAACAGTATAGTTCCTGAGTTGATAAGCATTACAGCTGACAGTAACATACATGGGGGTTTATATATTAATATTCTTATTGCTATATGTTTGAAAGTCTCTCCAGCAATTATAAATATATATATGCATACCTTTACACACATATGAAAATATATGACATATTCAAAGACAAATGTAAATTATATTTAGAATGATGATATATGTAGATGATATCTAGGGGAAAGTTTACAAAGCAGTAATTAATGTTTTAATCACATTCTTGTTGGAAAAGGGTATATGTGTCTGTTTTTATGGGATGATATATACTAATGACTTGCCTACCTTTGGGTGATAGGATTGTGGGTAAAGCAGTTTATACATGATGAGGAACTTTATGGAATTGAGGAAAGAAGAAAAAGACAAAGGTGTTAGAAATCTGCACTGGAAACAGTAGCCAATTCTCAATCAAAAATAATTCTAAGGGGCTGGGGATAGAGCTCAGTAGAGTGTTTGCTTTCCATGCACTAAGGCCCTGGATTCAATCCCCAGCACCAATAATAATAATAACAACAACAACAGTTATAATTATTATTATGGCTGGGCATGGTGGCTCCAGTGGCTCAGGAGGCTGAGCCGAGGCAGGAGGATCCTGAGTTCAAAGCTAAGCAACTCAGTGAGACCCTGTCTCTAAATAAAATACAAAATAGGGCTGGGGATGTGGCTCAGTCCCCAGTACCCCACCCCACCCCCCCAAGAAAAGTTAGTTCTGCTCACGCAGAGTAAATAGAAAATTAAGAAGCAGATTCTCAAACACCTTGTAGAATTAGGATACAAATGAATGTACATAGAAAAAAGACTCAAATACTGAAGAAGCAGCTAACTAAATGACAACTGGGATGATGTCATTGATAATTAGGAGGTCATAGTGACCTTTGTGAGATTGGCTGCAGGGGTGAAAAGCAAGGGCATTCATTGGGAAGCAAGAGTCTGAGCAAACTAAAGGAACTACTTAAAGCAAATTAAACCTTAAAGATAACAGAAATCACAGAATTAAGAAAGATTAGAGGAGAAATCAACAAAATTAAAAACAGAGAAAAATGGGTAAACCCAAAAGCTGTTTAAAAAAAACCAATACACAGAGCCGCCCCCTCCCCCTGCACCGGCAAGGTAGAGGGAACTGTGACCACCCACAGAGCAGGCCCAGCGGCCCGGCTGAGGGGCAGAGCCGCCCCCCACCCCCCGCGCCTGCCAGGTAAGCGGAACCGTGACCACCGACAGAAAAGGCCCAGTGGCCCGCGGCGGGACAGAGCTTCCAATCACTCCTGCAAGGTAGGCGGGCCTGCGACCCACCAGCAGAAGAGGAGCAGCGGCCTGCTGAGAGGCAGAGCCGCCCCCTCCCCCTGCGCCGGCAAGGTAGAGGGAACTGTGACCACCCACAGAGCAGGCCCAGCGGCCTGCTGAGGGGCAGAGCCGCCCCCCACCCCCCGCACCTGCCAGGTAGGCGGAACTGTGACCACTGTCAGAAAAGGCCCAGTGGCCCGCGGTGGGACAGAGCTTCCAATCACTCCTGCAAGGTAGGCGGGCCTGCAACCCACCGGAAGAAGAGGAGCACCGGCCTGCTGAGAGGCAGAGCCGCCCCCCACCCCCCGCGCCTGCCAGGTAGGCGGAGCTGTGACCACCAACAGAAAAGGCCCAGTGGCCCGCGGCGGGACAGAGCTTCCAATCACTCCTGCAAGGTAGGCGGGCCTGCGACCCACCAGCAGAAGAGGAGCAGCGGCCTGCTGAGAGGCAGAGCCGCCCCCTCCCCCTGCGCCGGCAAGGTAGAGGGAACTGTGACCACCCACAGAGCAGGCCCAGCGGCCTGCTGAGGGGCAGAGCCGCCCCCCACCCCCCGCGCCTGCCAGGTAGGCGGAACTGTGACCACTGACAGAAAAGGCCCAGTGGCCCGCGGCGGGACAGAGCTTCCAATCACTCCTGCAAGGTAGGCGGGCCTGCGACCCACCGGCAGAAGAGGAGCAGTGGCCTGCTGAGAGGCAGAGCCGCCCCCTCCCCCCGCGCCTGCAAGGTAGGCGGACCTGCGACCCACTGGCAGAACAGCCCCAGAGGCCTGCAGAGGGGCAGTGCCGCTGCCTGCGCCTGCAAAGTAGGCAGAACTGCGACCACCGACAGAACAAGCCTAGCGGCCCGCAGAGGGACAGAGCCGCCGCCCGCGCCTGCAAGGTAGGCGGACCTGCTACCGACTGGCAGAGCAGGCCCAGTGGCCTGCCGGCGTGGTAGGCACATTGCCCAATTGGAGGAGGGGCAGAGCCGCCGCCCGCGCCTGCGAGGGAGACTTTGCAACTATACAAGACCAATATAAATATATAGGGGGAAAATTCAATAGCACAACAGTTTCACCAAGTAGAAAGGAACGCGAACAGTATGAAGAGACAAGGAAAGAAAGGACCACAAGCAATGCAGGTCAACTCAACGTTAGAAGAGGTAATAGCTGCAGCAGATGGAATGTCAGATAAAGAATTCAGGATATACATGCTTCAGATGATCTGGAGTCTCAAGGAAGACATCAGACAGCAAAATCAGACAATGAAAGATCACTTCAACAATGAATTACATAAACAAATCCAAGAAGCAAAAGATCAACTATACAGGGAGATAGAGGTTATAAAAAACAAACAAACAGAAATCCTAGAAATGCAGGAAACAATAAACCAACTTAAAAACTCAATTGAGAATACTACCAGCAGAGTAGAACACTTAGAAGATAGAACATCAGACAATGAAGATAAAGTATTTCAACTTGAAAAGAACATAGACAGCTCAGCAAGACTGTTAAGAAACCATGAGCAGAACATCCAAGAAATATGGGATAACATCAAGAGACCAAATTTAAGAGTCATTGGGATACAGGAAGGGACAGAGTTTCAAACAAAAGGAATGAGCAATCTATTCAATGAAATAATACGAGAAAACTTCCCAGACTTGAAGAATGAGACAGAATCCCAAATCCTAGAAGCCTACAGGACGCCGAATGTGCAAAATCATAAGAGACCCACACCTAGACACATTATAATGAAGATGCCCAACATACAGAATAAGGAGAGAATTTTAAAAGCTACAAGAGAAAGGAAGCAGATCACATTTAGGGGTAAGCCAATCAGGATAACAGCTGATCTTTCAACACAGACTCTGAAAGCTAGAAGATCCTGGAATAACATATTTCAAACACTGAAAGAAAATGGGTTCCAACCAAGAATTGTGTTTCCAGCGAAATTAAGCTTCAGGATGGAAGATGAAATTAAAACCTTCCATGATAAACAAAAGTTAAAAGAATTTGCAGCTAGAAAACCATCTCTTCTAAACATCCTTGGCAAAACATTACAGGAAGAGGAAATGGAAAATAACAATGAAAACCAACAGTGGGAGGTAGGACAGTAAAGGGGGGAAAATAATCAAAGAGGAAAACAAACCATGTTTAGTAACAGAAATAAACAAATATGGCTGGAAGAACAACCCATATCTCAATAATAACCCTAAATGTTAATGGCTTAAACTCACCAATCAAGAGAAACAGGCTAGTAGAATGGATCACAAAACAAGACCCAACAATATGCTGCCTACAGGAGACGCATTTGATAGGAAAAGACATACATAGGCTGAAGGTGAAAGGTTGGGAAAAATCATATCACTCATATGGACTTCGGAAACAAGCAGGAGTGTCCATACTCATATCAAATAAAATAGATTTCAAGCCAAAGTTAATCAAAAGGGATAAAGAGGGACACCACATACTGCTTAAGGGAACCATACACCAACAAGACATAACAATCATAAATATATATGCCCCAAACAATGGTGCAGCTATGTTCATCAAACAAACTCTTCTCAAGTTCAAGAGTCTAATAGACCACCATACAATAATCATGGGAGACTTCAACACACCTCTCTCGCCACTGGACAGATCTTCCAAACAAAAGTTGAATAAGAAAACTATAGAACTCAATAACACAATTAACAACCTAGACTTAATTGACATATATAGAATATACCACCCAACATCAAGCAGTTACACTTTTTTCTCAGCAGCACATGGATCCTTCTCAAAAATAGATCATATATTATGTCACAGGGCAACTCTTAGACAATATAAAGGAGTAGAGATAATACCATGCATCCTATCTGATCATAATGGAATGAAACTGAAAATCAACGATAAAAGAAGGAAGGAAAAAGCATACATCACTTGGAGAATGAACAATAGGTTACTGAATGATCAATGGGTTATAGAAGACATCAAGGAGGAAATTAAAAAATTCTTATAGATTAATGAAAACACTGACACAACATATCGGAATCTATGGGACACATTGAAAGCAGTTCTAAGAGGAAAATTCATTGCTTGGAGTTCATTCCTTAAAAAAAGAAAAAACCAACAAATAAATGATCTCATACTTCATCTCAAAATCCTAGAAAAAGAAGAGCAAAACAACAGCAAAAGAAGTAGAAGGCAAGAAATAATTAAAATCAGAGCAGAAATTAATGAAATCGAAACAAAAGAAACAATTGAAAAAATTGACAAAACTAAAAGTTGGTTCTTTGAAAAAATAAACAAAATCGACAGACCCTTAGCCATGCTAGCGAAGAGAAGAAGAGAGAGAACTCAAATTACTAGCATACGGGATGAAAAAGGCAATATCACAACAGACACCTCAGATATACAGAAGATAATCAAAAACTATTTTGAATCCTTATACTCCAATAAATTTGAAGATAGTGAAGGCATCGATAAATTTCTTAAGTCATATGATCTGCCCAGATTGAGTCAGGAGGATATAGAAAACCTAAACAGACCAATATCAATTGAGGAAATAGAAGAAACCATCAAAAGACTACCAACTAAGAAAAGCCCAGGACCGGATGGGTATACAGCAGAGTTTTACAAAACCTTTAAAGAGGAACTAATACCAATACTTTTCAAGCTACTTCAGGAAATAGAAAAAGAGGGAGAACTTCCAAATTCATTCTATGAGGCCAACATCACCCTGATACCTAAACCAGACAAAGACACTTCAAAGAAAGAAAACTACAGACCAATATCTCTAATGAACCTAGATGCAAAAATCCTCAATAAAATTCTGGCGAATCGGATACAAAAACATATCAAAAAAATTGTGCACCATGATCAAGTAGGATTCATCCCTGGGATGCAAGGCTGGTTCAATATATGGAAATCAATAAATGTTATTCACCACATCAATAGACTTAAAAATAAGAACCATATGATCATCTTGATAGATGCGGAAAAAGCATTCGACAAAGTACAGCATCCCTTTATGTTCAAAACTCTAGAAAAACTAGGGATAACAGGAACATACCTCAATATTGTAAAAGCAATCTATGCTAAGCCTCAGGCTAGCATCATTCTGAATGGAGAAAAACTGAAGGCATTCCCTCTAAAATCTGGAACAAGACAGGGATGCCCTCTCTCTCCACTTCTGTTCAACATAGTTCTCGAAACACTGGCCAGAGCAATTAGACAGACGAAAGAAATTAAAGGCATCAAAATAGGAAAAGAAGAACTTAAATTATCACTATTTGCAGATGACATGATTCTATACCTAGCAGACCCAAAAGGGTCTACAAAGAAACTATTAGAGCTAATAAATGAATTCAGCAAAGTGGCAGGATATAAAATCAACACACATAAATCAAAGGCATTCCTGTATATCAGCGACAAATCCTCTGAAATGGAAATGAGGACAACCACTCCATTCACAATATCTTCAAAAAAAATAAAATACTTGGGAATCAACCTAACAAAAGAGGTGAAAGACTTATACAATGAAAACTACAGAACCCTAAAGAGAGAAATAGAAGAAGATCTTAGAAGATGGAAAAATATACCCTGTTCATGGATAGGCAGAACTAACATCATCAAAATGGCGATATTACCAAAAGTTCTCTATAGGTTTAATGCAATGCCAATCAAAATCCCAACGGCATTTCTTGTAGAAATAGAGAAAACAATCATGAAATTCATATGGAAAAATAAAAGACCCAGAATAGCAAAAACAATGCTAAGCAGGAAGTGTGAATCAGGCGGTATAGCGATACCAGACTTCAAACTATACTACAGAGCAATAGTAACAAAAACAGCATGGTACTGGTACCAAAACAGGCGGGTGGACCAATGGTACAGAATAGAGGACACAGAAACCAATCCACAAAACTACAACTACCTTATATTTGATAAAGGGGCTAAAAGCATGCAATGGAGGAAGGATAGCATCTTCAACAAATGGTGCTGGGAAAACTGGAAATCCATATGCAACAAAATGAAACTGAATCCCTTTCTCTCGCCATGCACAAAAGTTAATTCAAAATGGATCAAGGAGCTTGGTATCAAATCAGAGACACGCCATCTGATAGAAGAAAAAGTTGGCTACGATCTACATACTGTGGGGTCGGGCTCCAAATTCCTCAATAGGACACCCATAGCACAAAAGTTAATAACTAGAATCAACAAATGGGACTTACTCAAACTAAAAAGTTTTTTCTCAGCAAAAGAAACAATAAGAGAGGTAAATAGAGAGCCTACATCCTGGGAACAAATCTTTACTCCTCACACTTCAGATAGAGCCCTAATATCCAGAGTATACAAAGAACTCAAAAAATTAGACAATAAGAGAACAAACAACCCAATCAACAAATGGGCCAAGGACCTGAACAGACACCTCTCAGAGGAGGACATACAATCAATCAACAAGTACATGAAAAAATGCTCACCATCTCTAGCTGTCAGAGAAATGCAAATCAAAACCACCCTAAGATACCATCTCACTCCAGTTAGATTGGCAGCCATTATGAAGTCAAACAACAACAAGTGCTGGCGAGGATGTGGGGAAAAGGGTACACTTGTACATTGCTGGTGGGACTGCAAATTGGTGCAGCCAATTTGGAAAGCAGTATGGAGATTTCTTGGAAAGCTGGGAATGGAGCCACCATTTGACCCAGCTATTCCCCTTCTGGGTCTATTCCCTAAAGACCTAAAAAGAGCATGCTACAGGGACACTGCTACATCGATGTTCATAGCAGCACAATTCACAATAGCAAGACTGTGGAACCAACCTAGATGCCCTTCATTAGATGAATGGACAAAAAAAAATGTGGCATTTATACACAATGGAGTATTACTCTGCATTAAAAAATGACAAAATCATAGAATTTACAGGGAAATGGATGGCATTAGAACAGATTATGCTAAGTGAAGCTAGCCAATCCCTAAAAAACAAATGCCAAATGTCTTCTTTGATATAAGGAGAGTAACTAAGAACAGAGTAGGGTCGAAGAGCATGAGAAGAAGATTAACATTAAACAGGGATGAGAGGTGGGAGGGAAAGGGAGAGAGAAGGGAAATTGCATGGAAATGGAAGGAGACTCTCAGAGTTATACAAAAGTACATACAAGAGGAAGTGAGGGGAAAGGGAAAAATAATACAAGGGGGACAAATGAATGCCAGTAGAGGGGGCAGAGAGAGAAGAGGGGAGGGGAGGGGGGATAGTAGAGGATAGGAAAGGCAGCAGAACACAACAGACACTAGTATGGCAATATGTAAATCAATGGATGTGTAACTGATGTAATTCTGCAATCTGTATATGGGGTAAAAATGGGAGCTCATAACCCACTTGAATCAAAGTGTGAAATATGATATATCAAGAACTATGTAATGTTTTGAACAGCCAACAATAAAAAATTTAAAAAAAAACCAATACAATTGATAAATCTCCATCCACAATGATAAAGCAAAAAAAGAAAGATACAAATTATCAATATCAGCAATATAAATGGGGACATCAATACAGACCCCACAGAAACTAATGGCATAATAACAGAATATTATGAACAACAATAATTGGACAACTTGGGTAAAATAAGCAAACTCTTTTAAAGATATAAAATGTCAAAGCTCATTCAAGAGGAAATGTTAGCTTAATAGTTCAAAATCCATAAAAGAAATTGTAATTGTAGTTAAAAAGCTTCCTACACAGAAAAACTCCAGGACCAGATGGCTTCACTAATGAATTCCACCTAAGATTTATGGTGTAATGAATATACACTCGACAAAAAATTCTTCCAGAACATAAAAGGAAGGAATGCTTCCCAACAAAATTTTTAAAGCCAGTATTGCCAAAACCAACCATCAGACCAATATCCTTGTGAATATAGAAGCAAAAATCTTAAAATACCAGCAAATCCAAACCAAACATATACAATAATGATAGTATACCATGACCAAATGGGGTTTATCCTAGGAATGCAAGGTTATTTCAAATTTTGAAAAATCAACCCAATGTAATTCACATGTCAAAAGACCAAATAAAATATAATTTTAGGAAATGGAGAAAAATCATCTGACAAAATTCAACATCCACTCACAATAAAAATCTCAGCAAAATAAGAATATAAGGAACTTCTGAAACTTAACAAAAGACATCTATGAAAACTTATAACTAAGATCACACTTAATGGCAAAAGATGAATGCTTCCTTCCATAATGATGTTCTCTTACCGCTTCCACTCAACATTTTACTTTTGGCCAGATAATAACCAAGAAAAAATTTAAAAGGCATAGACTGAAAAAAAAGAAATAACAGTTATTTAAAGATGACATGATTGTCTACATGAGAAATACCAAATAATCTAAAAAATTAGTTTTACTAAAATTAATAAATGAGTGTATAAGGTTATAGGATACAAGGTCAATAAAAAGTCTGTTATATTTCTATATAAAAGCAACAATCAGTTGAAATTGGAATTTAAAACACTGCCATTTACAACAGCCTCAAAACCACAAAATACTTAGAGGTAAACCTAACAAAATGTGTAAAATATTTGTAAACTGAAACGACAAAGAAGACCTGAAAAATGGAGAGTTTGAATGAGAAGATTCAATATTATTAAGATTTCAGCTTTCCCCAGTTTGACCTATAGGTTCCACCTAGTCCCAGTCAAAATCCTAGCAGAGTTTTTGCATAAATTAATCAGACTCCAAAATTTATATAGAAATGGACAAAACAACTTAAAGAACAAAATTAGAAGACATAATATCTGATATCAAAATGTATTATGTAGCAATAGTAATCAAGACAATACATTTGCATAAAACAAACATACTAGATAAACAGAACAGAATAGTTCAGAAATCTACTTTAAAATATACCATCTAATATAGCTAGCACAATGGCACACATATGTATTCCCAGTTACTCAGGAAACTGAGGCAAGAATTGAATTGAAGGCCAGCTTATGGCAACACAGTGAGACCCCATCTCAAAAATTTTTTTTCAATGCTGGTGAGGAAACCAGGGTCTCCTTCATGCTCACTAAGTGTTCTACCACTGAGGCATATCCTTAATCCTTTTTTTGTTATTGGTTTATTCTATCTTCATTGCCAGATCATATGTATAGCCATTGTATGCTATAATCTCTAGTTATCTTGGTTACCTGAACCTCATTCTTTAAACTTCTTAGAGAGATTTCTTGGTAAAGATATTTTCTGAGTTCTTTCATGTTAATAGATGCTTTCTGTGTTCTTTATACTTGAAAGTCAGTTTTGCAGGATATAAAATCCTTGGATCCCAGTGTTCTTTCCTTGATGTCTTAATTATGTATTCTATTTTCTCATGGCATAAAGCATGAGAATAAGCTATTAGTGTAACAATATAATTTTTATTCCCCTTTTTATGTAAAAGTCATGGATTTGTTTTTGCCTAGATACTCTAATGCTCTTTAACACAGAAGTTTTTACTAAAATATGCCTCGAAGAAACTTACTCTAGATTAATGTTCTCAGGCACATGATGCCTTATTTCAGTTTCTGTGGAATTACTTATTCTGTATATGAATAATATATGACTTTCTGTGTCTGAGTTCTTAGTGTTTTCACAGTTCTTTCATTTGTAGCATGTATCAGTGCTTCATTTCTTTTTTGTGCTAAATGATATTCTACAATATGGATGTACATAATTTTGTTTATCCATTCACCAGCTGATAGGCTTTAGGACAATTCTGGCTATTACAAATAATGATGCTATGACCATTCATGTACAGTTTTGTGCGGACATATATGTTCAATTCTCTTGGATATATATCTAAGAGTAGAATGGTTGGGTCTCAGTACAACTCTATATTTAACTTTTGGAGGAAATATCAAACTGTTTTCCACAGTGGCTGCACCATTTTACATTCCCACCACCAATATATGAGGACTCCAATTTTTCCATCAGTGCTTATTATTGTCCATCTCTTTGACTACAGCCATGTTTACACGTATAAACAGAAGCCCAGGTAATTAAGAGGGGGAAAGGCACTGTAACAGATATCCACGGGAAAAAAATAAAGTGGTTTTTTTTTTTTTTTTTTGGTACCGGGGATTGAACTCAGGGGCACTCAACCACTGAACCACATCCCCAGCCCTATTTTGTATTTTATTTAGAGACAGGGTCTCACTGAATTGCTTAGTGCCTCGCTTTTACTGGGGCTGTCTTTGACCTCTCGATCCTCTTGCTGCAGCCTCCTGAGCCGCTGGGATTATAGGTGTGCACCTGGCTCACGAAAAACTGAACTTTCTACTAAATCTTACATCATCTTCAAAGTCTATCCTTCTCTGCAAAGGGGGAAAATCTTTGTAATTTAGGATTAGGTAAAGATTTCTTAGAAAAGATACTAAAAGCATGAACCATAAAAGAAAAAATTGATAAAATGTACCTCCTAAAAATTGTAAATGAATGTATGAAAAGTCAAGGCATAAATTGAGAAAATATGTGCAAAACACTTGTGATAAAGGACTTTTAACCAGGATAAAGGTTTTTTACTTTCGAGTGTATATTCTTAATAGTAAGAATGTAAACACAACCCTATTTTATTATTATTATTTTTTTATTTTTTAGTTCTCAGCGGACACAACATCTTTGTTTGTATGTGGTGCTGAGGATCAAACCCAGGCCGCACGCATGCCAGGCGAGCGCGCTACTGCTTGAGCCACATCCCCAGCCCACAACCCCATTTTAAAAATGGGCAAAAGATTTAGATAGACATGTTATAAAAAATACACATGGCAAGAAGTACATACCAAGATGCTTAACATCATGTGACTTCCCCCTTCTAGAGATAGAAAATATTTCTTCTTTCCTTAACACTGTGTTGTCCAGTGATGGACTCCGACTATTAGAATGTGATGTAGCTTCTGTGGCTGGGCCTGAAGAAATATACAGTTTGCACATGTACTTTCCTAGATCCTTGAATCAGCATGGAAAAAAGATCTGGCTACTTTGCTGGAGAGACCAAGGGTATGGGGCAGGTGGATCTTGGACAGTATCTAACTATTCCACCACTTCCAGCTGAGGTGTCAGATACATGAATGAAATCAGGACATCCCAGACCAAACTGTCCAGCACCCCCAGTGAGCCCATCCTCCAGCTGATTTGACAATTGAATGTGGTCATATGAATGACCACATTCAATGCCAAATAGTCAAAAGAATTACCAACAGAATTGTGAACAAATAAAATGATTGCTGTTTTAAAGCCCCTAGGTTTTTTAATTGACAAAATTATCTATTTATCATGTAAAACATGATATTTTTAAATATATGTTTTAAATATATATTTGAAAATTACATATATATGGAAAAATTAATAAAGTCATTAAATTTTGAGGTGGTCTTTTTATGCAGCCATAGAAAACTAAAACCCAAAGTTACCCTGTTGAGAACAGATCTGTAAAACTAATACTGTAATTATTTCTATGGTACCCACTGATCATCTCTGGTCATCATTCCAACGAAAGTCTCTCATTTTGACATGCAGTGAGTGTCTAGAAATGGTATTTTCTTGTTGCTCTCAGTTCTTGGATATCATAGAGAAATCTAGTGTCTCAACTTCAAGGTGCATAATCATGAAAAGTACAGAGCTTTCCCCAACTTTCCATTTCACAAACTGTATGAACATATCCAAAATAAATGTATTACACAGATTTTCTTTGAGATTTAAAAATATCAATTTAAATACTTAGGATGCAGTCCAGATTAAATATGTAATGAAGTATTATTAATGGCACAATGATGGATTAACCTTAGAAGAAAGACTTTTTTGAAAGAGAATTTATATTTTTCTTTTAGTGAAAATACATCTAATATTAATCAGAAGCCTGCTGTTATTGCAAAACTATGGCCAGCCCAAGGAGATGTTGAGGGCTGAATTACTCTCCAAGATGAAAGGTGTCCTTCATTTCATTACTCATCCTACCCAAAATATCATCCTATTCCAACCCATCTCCACCAACCACTGCCACAGGCTTTCAAAGTAGGTAGTTTTGTGGTAATGTTGGAAAAACCACCAGTTCTCTCTCTCTAGGGTAAGATGGGACCACAGAAGTCCTGGTTGCCTGACCTTTCTCCATTCTATGGTTTGTAATGGATTTACACAACATTTAGCATCTTCTAGTATCCATTAAAGCTGCATAATTACCTAAATTCCAAGAGTTTAGTTCAAAGTTTAAATTGAAGGTATGCTTTTGTTCTAGAAATAAGCTTAGTTTCTAAAAAATGTTCTCTAAAGAAAAATGAGGCCTGGAGTTGTGGCTCAGTGGTAGAGCACTTGCCTAGCATGTGTGAGGCCCTAGGTTCAATCCTCAGCACCACATAAAAATAAATAAATAAAATAAAGGTATTGTGTCCAACTACAACTAAAAAATAAATATTAAAAAAAAGAAAGAAAGATGAATGCTCGTCATTGTAACAGTTTTGGCCGTTTTGGCTTTTAAAGATTTCTAACTTTGGGCTGGGACTGTGGCTCAGTGGTAGAGCGTTTAGGCACTGGGTTCGATCCTCAGCACCACATTTTTAAAAAAAGGTACTGTGTCCACCTACAACTAAAAAAATTAAAAATAATATTAATAAAAATAACTTTATTGGTTTCTTATCCTTTCCCCCACCAGACAGCATACTATGATAAAATTGATGTGGACCACCTGCCACAGAACCAGCCCAATAATCCCAGCCAAGAAATGACAATGGAGTGGTGGAGAGGCACACATTTAGTCTGCATGGGCTGGAGCACAGGCCAGGAGCTCCCACTTCAGTCCTTCAGAGCTGAACTTCAGTTGTGCAGAGGCCACCATGCTGGCAGTGGGCCAGCTCCCAGGAGAGCCAGAGCCATCCAACCTGACACCCCACAGCAACCAGGCCTAAGCATGGTGTGGAGGCCTGCTGTAGAAGCCCACTCCATGCAGTGTGGCAGCTCCAGAACCCCTAAATCCCTGCACAATCTGCTGATCTCAACCCCTTAATTTCTGATAAGCAGCAGGAAAACAGAAGTGAGGCAGACCTGAATGGGATTGCAGGGCTAACCAATAGTGTTAGTGCCTTTCCAGCCTCTAATTAGCGTAAGTAGTTTTTCAAACCCTGATTAGCATGAATTTGGACCAATAGCATTGACCCAAGTGCTAATTATATTAAATCCTTAGACTAGCAAATCCAGGGGGAAAACCTGCAATGGAGTCTCTCTCCCACTCTTGAGAGTACTGTCCCTGTTTCTATTCTTTAATAAATCCTATTCTTACATTCACTCAACCTGTCTGTGGATTTCATTTTCGAATTTGCAAGACAGGAACCCAGAAAGAAGAAATTGACAGTTGCTAGGGTCTGCTGCAGCACTGGAGGGTATAACCCACCATTAAGAGCTGCAGAGGCCTTTGGTTTATGCAGACCCCCACCTGCCAGCTGAAACAGAGAAACTCAATTTTTATCAAATTTTATCTTTTGGATCTTTGGAAGAGTGAGTAAAATGGACCAACAGAGCCATCTTTTTTTCCCCTGAAGTTCTTTACTCCTTTTTGAAAAATCTCTATCAAAAATACTGGACACCTGCCAGCCAGTTAAAAGCAGTTAGTGAGGGCCACCGGTCTGAAGGCGTGGGCTCACTGGAGGAGGCTTGCTCATTCCCTTCATCTCTGATGGAGGAATGGTGGTCAAGCTCTGCTTCAGTTTATCTCTGTGTAACACAAACCACATAGACAGATGGGTTCAAGCACCCACTTCCTTCTTTCACTTTCAGACTGACTTAGCCTGATGGTGGAGGGTGCCCTCACCTGTTGTGTCTGAGACAAAAGCCTTAGTCTGATCCAAGTCTTTGGAAAAGAGGTGACCCACTAATCCCCACAGTGTGAGCCAAGTGCTCTTTTATTCTCTCTACTCTGTCTGTCATATGTGCCACACAAACCATGTACACCCAGGTTTCTTATGCCCCTCTGAATCCCAATTGTTTCAACAGGACCCATAGATAAGGTTACTGGGAACTTTCGAGTCCTTGAGTGCCTTTTGAGACCTAAACCCCACCCTTGTCCTTTGTGTGCTCCTACTCACAAGGAAGGTCCCATTCCCTAGGTTTCCAAACTCTTCCAGTTTTCCTCTGGATAATTTTAAAACCCAACAAACAAAAAAACAAATATACTGGGGTTGTAGTTCAGTGGTAGAGCACTTGCCTAGCATATGTGAGGCACTGGGTTCAATTCACAGCATCACATATAAATAAATAAAATAAAGGTCCATCAAAAACTAAAAAAAAAAAAATTTAAACAAAAAACAAATACAATCCAAAGACTCTCAAGCAATTTAAGATCAAATATTTACAATGATCAAGTAAGTATCAAAAGATTTCCAAACTGATACCATAAATATAAACATCAGAAAGGACTATAAAACTTGTTCAGGGCAAATGACCCTTGTGAAATGTCTCTCCCTTAGTACAATAATTAAATTCCTCCAGGACACAAAACCCTGTCTACAGTGCCTTCATAATTGCAGATAAGCAGAGTACAGAAAAAAAAAACAAAAACAGGATTTTCCTTTTAATAGGGAAATGACATTAAAAAAAAAAAAAAAGGGATTCTGGGTCATGAATTGCTAAGAGTGATCAATCCAACCAGCAGGACTCAAGGAGTGGTCACCAACGGCCTTGAGGTCCACAGGGGATAGAAGGATACTTCAATCTGGTTCAGACAATAGAAGGATGTCAAGTGTCACCTTCTTCACCCTTTGTCTTTCAGAAGGGTAATACTCCATCTAGCATAAGTACTCACACACTGCAAGTCCTTTAATCCTCAACCCTGGGAAGAAATACCTAATATTTTTCTGTACTCAAGTCTGACCCACATACAAATTGGGAATGAGGGAGATAGCCCTTGAGGGAAACATAAACTAACACCACCTTCAGCTAGATCTGCAATGAGTAATTGATCAAACTAATTTAAGACAAAAAAAAATAGTGTCCAAACTGATAAAGCTTTTTTGTACTCTGGAATTCTGCTTTCTCAGTAAGTTCCTATCTAAATGCTACAGAAAGGAGGAGACAAAGAGAAAGGACTGACTCTGATCCCAATGTGCATTGTGGTCTGATAAAGATGTTCCATGTGCTCCTTTACTAGATATGATTATGGTCATTTCATTTTTTAGAAAAACCTTCTGTCTTTTGAACTCAGTTTTTCTGGTGAATTCACAATTGGTTCTGCATACTTAAATTCTTTTTTTCTTTTTTCTTTTTTTTTTTTTTTTAGTAGTAGATGGACATAATAACATTTATTTATTTATTTATTTGGTTAAGGTGGCGCTGAGGATGGAACCCAGTGCCTCACACATGCAAGGCAAGTGCTCTACCACTAAGCCACAACCCCATAAATTAATTTTTTTTCCTGATCATTCTTGTTTCATCTACCTGGAGTTGTTTTAACAGTAGTGATGGTGGAAGTGAATGTGACCCCCACTGAGGACAAGTGGCCATTTGAACCTTTGATTTCAGTGTCCACCATGGCTGATAGACTACTCCTAATGTCTCCAATTGCATAGGTCCTTCTTATGTGTAAGTCATAATGTAAAAATATGTGACAGGCTCTGTTTTAATTTCTAAAGGGTTAAATCTGATAGGCACTGTAATCTCTTTAGTCTCCTACCTGTGAATATAAAACACTTGGTTAAAGCCACCACATCTTTGTTTCCTGTTTTATGTATATTTGTGCATACCTGTGTATTGTATGTCAAATCTGTATGTATCTATATATTCTTTACATGGTACCAGAATTGGCTTATAGATATGTGAGCACTTATAAAAGTTCATGTGAAACTTCAACAAAAAGTCAATTTAAATTGGTAAAAGCAAAAATGTCTTTGAAATTACTAACACATAATTTTCTAGTGTGCAGTCAATACAAAACATTAGTTTCTATAAAATGTTTGAAGTTTGATGTCCATTGCTTTAAAGGATTTTTCTTTGGTGGGAATAACTGGTTTAAAATATTAACTAGGTTATGTGGTACTCTGGCTTCACGGATAATGTAAAGTTCTTAACTAAACATTTCTTCATAAATGTATGTTAAGAGATATCCAATTATTATTTATCAAGATAATTTATTATGTCTGTTAGGAAAATCCTAAGTCTTAAAAATTAGGATTTGTACCTGTTTTAAGGTTGTTTAAACAATTACTCCATAACTGGTTAAGTAAGTAACTGATATTTTAGGTTATTCTGATATAGTTGATGCCCTAAATATATGTGGCTAGAGATATAATATATACATCTGAGAACTAAATGGTTGAGATTTGTCTAAGTGTTATATAAGAAATTTATAAAATTAGAGCTTATGTAGGTCTAATATAGGCAAGCTGACCAATAAATGCTGTCTTTTATACACTGTCCATTTTCAAACCTGGATTACATTTGGTTGCTTTGAGTAACTTTATAACTGTTGCCTTTAGTGTTTTGCAAGAGTTCTACTTCTGAGTTAAGACAAAAAGCCATCACCTACAGGACAGATAGGATATAATGCTGATTTCCCAGTACCAAAGTCAAAACCCATTACTCCCACTTTAAGACTGGTGAAACTAGTCTGCTGGATGTTTAAAACCATGGAGATCAAAGTCAAGGCAGTAAAAGATAAAAGGAAAAACCAGCCAATATCTTGACCCTTGCCAGAACTCAGGAAACAATGGAATTTCATTTAGGGCCATGCAACTCTGGTGAGTCACCTGACCTCCTGAGGACTCTAGAGAAAAGAAAACCAATCAATGCACATTCTGCAAAGAGGAGGGTCATTGGAAAGGGAAGTGTCCCCGATGCTTACAAAGGAAGCCACATATGGTCAGCAAGACTCTAATCCATCCTGGCAGATGGCATAATTGGTAGAGGAAAGCTAAAGGAGCCAAGAGTCTTCTCACAAGTTCCCAAGATTGACTCCTGACAAATCTTAGCTGACTCCTAACAGTAGATATGAACAAGGTCAATTTTGATCAACTTGGTCTTGAACACCTGGCAGAAGAGTATAACCAAAGCAGTCATATAAGGAAGACAATGCTTTATAACTTAAGACATATGCTGGTGTCAGTTCTTTCAAGTAAGTAAAACTGGGAGGTTATAAAGGGAGGGGGTTCTTATATAATAGTGCCTGATAACCATTCTGAAAAACTCCTGCCAAAGTGACAAATCTATTCTAAGTCAACTTGAGACCTAAAAATCTTCCTAACTTCCTATGTAGATAAGCTCAATGTATTTTTCACTAGTATTATTTAGTCCCTATATTTATTTATATTACATTTAAAAGATGTAACATGACACATGGACGTCCAAACCAACTTTTCCAAGGAAGTCCTACGTGATAGCTAAAGGGGATCCCTCAACCAAACAGGTACACTAATGAAAAAGATGTTTTACAAAAATAAGATGGCATTATAGGGGCTTGGGGATTCAGCTCAGTTGGTAGAGTGCTTGCCTTGCATGCACAAGGCCCTGGGTTCAATCCCCAGCACCACATACACACACACACAACACAAATGGCATTATAGGGCTGGGGTTGTGGCTCAGAGGTACAGCGCTCACCTGGTATGCGTGAGGCACTGGGTTGGATCCTCAGCACCACATAAAAAATAAAGATATTGTGTCCATCTATAACTAAAAAATAAATATTAAAAATGGCATTATATATATTTAACTATAGCTGAAGAGAATGCCTAAGACATTATAGAAACTAAATATTTTTCTAACAACTCTGCTAATGTTTCTAAAGTCTTAAATGACCTCCACTCACAAATCAGTGTCATGTTAAACCCCACCTTAAGCTTTAATAAGTTACTAATCTTCATGGTTTTCAGGGACTTGCTAATAACAAATTGATTTTGTGCTAGTTGTTTACGGAAAATATTACTATCTTGTTTATTGCTGTCTTAATATGATCTCTGCCCTGTATATGGTTCACCCAATCACCTACCAACCAGACTGCCCTGATGTGTGAGATGCTCAAGGTATAAATGGCCTTACAAATGGAATCCAAAACCAAATCCCGCTTCTACTGGAGGCCTTTTGAAACAGGCCAGTAGAAGGACCCTGACTGCCATCCCCTGCCCTTTACAGCCTGAAATAGCCAGAGTAGTCATCGCCCTTTCCCCTAATGGCAGTTTGGGGCACTTCTTCAGGCTGAGAAATGGCATAGTCCACTGGCTACGGAGCTGCACAGGCAGCCCAACAATCCCTGCCAACAAGCTCTTGTTCAAGCAGTGGAGGGGCAGAGTGGAGGCCGAGAGCTCAGACATCTGTGAGGAGCCAGCCATGCTTGGCCCGGCCTGTGTCAATGGCAGGCCAGCACCAAAGTGAGCCAGGGTAAGCTGATCTGTCACCCTGCAGTAGCCAGGACTGGGCATGGTGTGGATGCTTGCTGCAGAAGCCCACTCCATGCAGCACAGCAGATCCGGAACCTCTAGGCACGACCAATTTGCTGACCTCAACCCCCTGATTCCTGATGAGCAGCAGGAAAACAGAAGTAGGGCAGACCTGAATTGCAGGGCTAACCAGTAGTGTTAGTGCCTTTCCAAACCCTAATTAGCAAATACTGAACTGAACCTCTAACTTTTTCATCTTTTCTCCTGTTTTCCATCTTTTTAAATTTTTTATTCTACTTCCTGGCAACTTCCCTTAAGTTTATATTCCAACCCTTCTATTAAGTCTGCCTTTTCTTCTATCATGTATTTAATTTCCAAGAGTCATTATTTCCTCCTGAATATTCCTTATTTCATGGAGGCACTGTCCTGTCCCTTCCTTTCTTTCTGAAAATATTAAATGATAGGATTTTGCCCACCTTGTTTTTCTTCCTTTTCTCTATATGGGCAATGTTTTTCTGATTGCTCATTCTCTTTCATGTTACAGGCTTTTCTTTGGATATTCAGTTGTCCCTGAGAAGCCATTTGGGTTTAAGGGTGAGGGACTAAAAGGTTGATTAGAGGCTTTAACACATATATGGGGTTTGCTGACCATGAACTTCAACATGAAGTGATCTGGCTAGATTCTCTGTTGGGGAACCACTGATGTCAGCCTCATTATCTCTTTCCTTCTGGACTGATAAATGAGTTCCAAGAGATTTTCAATATCCTCTTAAAGATTAAAGGCTGGCTGCTAGTGAGAGGAGGCTGGGAGTAAAGGATAAGTTTACTATTGCAAAGGCATATATTCACTCAACCCCTCTGTTTTTGGTGAAGAAGAATGATGGAAAGCACAGACTAAAATAAGGTATGGAGGGTCCTGAGCTTCTCCTCCTGCCGAGGACCCAGTGCCCTGCAGAACCCTGTAAAGACCTATGGGAGAAATGCTGTGTCAGGCTGAAAATAGTGGGTACTAATGGAAATTATGTGGTCCTTTAAAATAAGCTAATTCCCTTAAACCTTCTCACTCCCCCCAGATGCCAGATGTCCAGCAAATAAGCATTTACTTTCTGTTAAAAAATTGAAAAGTTCTTCTCTTACAAAATTGAATAAATTGTTTGGAGCTCACTCATCCAGCAATTGTGGTATTTATGAGCTTGCCATCTAACAAATAGTCTCCTGCCCACTCTCCCAAAAGCAAAACTTGACAAGTAACTAACAAGTAGTGTACAATTGTCACCCAACTTTGCAGATGTCCCATTCTTAAATACAAATAGATCACCAAAGATCATCAGACATTTGAGAAAAGTTTTCTACCTGAACAACAACAACAAAAAAAAAAAAATAGAAAAATAACCCCAGATGAAAGAAAAAGAACTCAAAGAATAAAAGATAACTTTTCTTTTTAGAAATTCCAATTAGACTATATACACAATGGAACATTACTCAGCAATAAAAGAGAATAAAATCATGGCATTTGTAGGTAAATGGATGGAGTTAGAGAAGATAATGCTAAGTGAAGTTAGCCATTCCCCAAAAACCAAATGCCAAGTGTTTTCTTTGATATAAGGAGGGCTGATTCATAGTGGGATGGGGAGAGGGAGAATGGGAGGAATAGACGAACTCTATATAGGGCAGGGGTTGGAGGGGAAGGGAGGGGGCATGGGGTTAGAAATGATGGTGGAATGTGATAGTCATTATTATCCAAAGTACATGTATGAAGACATGAATTGATGTGAATATACTTTGTATACAACCAGATATGAAAAATCGTGCTCTGTATGTGTGATAAGAATTGTAATGCATTCTGCCGTCATATATAAATTTTAAAAATTAATTAAAAAATACGGTACCGAAAAAAATATAAATATAATAATAATAAAAAGAAATTCCAATTAGAATTCAGAAACCAGGAGAGGCTGGGGATGTGGCTCAAGCGGTAGCACGCTCGCCTGGCATGCGTGCGGCCCGGGTTCGATCCTCAGCACCACATACAAAGATGTTGTGTCCGCCAAAAACTAAAAAATAAATATTAAAAAAAAATTCTCTCTCTCTCTCTCTCTCTTAAAAAAAAAAGAATTCAGAAACCAGGAACTTTCAAATACATTACTTCATAGTCATACCATGAAATGGAAACTGTTATAAAGATTATGCAAATTCATATTCCTAGACAGTAACATAGCTGAGATTTCAATCTTCATGTTCTCATTCCCTAGTGTTTTTTAGAAAAACCACAGTTGTTACAGTATTTATAAACCAAACACACAGTATACAGTAACAACAACAACAAAAAAAAACTATATGAACATCAGTCCCAAATACATAAAACCACAAAATTCTTAGCTGGAAAGCATTGGTCTTTATTTCTGTCCTTTGCTATTCTTTCAGCTTGGGAATCTTTTAATGGTAACTTATAAACATTTTAACACTCATAATAACAACAACTTTAAGTTACATGTTTTTAGAGAACCTATCAGAGAAAGAAACACAGGGAATGAGGTTATTGGCTGGTGATATTATTCATCTATCTAACTATTTATTTATTTATTTATCTGGTTACCCGGGATTGAACCAAAAAAAAAAGTCTAAATTTTGAGTTTGAGATTCTAAGAGAGTTCTACCACTGGATAGGAAATAGTTAAATGCTCCCTTTTTAGATGTTAAGTAGGCCAATTACTTATATAATAATAGTAGAGGCTGGAATAATGAATACTACCTAACAAAAACTCAGTAAATATTTTTTGAACAAATGAAATAAAAAGAGCAAAATGAATAAAGGAAGGAAGGCTTCAACTCTCTCCAAAAAAAAAAAAAAAAAAATTAAAAAACTAGTACAAACACCAATAAAAAGAAACCATCTATATTACAGAATCATAAATACTGAATGCTTCATATCACATTAATATAAATATACATTAAGTTTATCCAGTAAAGCTTAGAATGCTTTAAAAACCATCAGGTAGAATAAAAGGCAATACTTTCATTTTGATTATTTTGTTTCATAGTCATTCAAGCTGGAAAATAATTTTGCAAAATACTCAAAAAGGCAATGTAGGACATATTCACATAAGTTTTTACCCTCACAATGTAAACTATAATGTAAACCTTGGGTCAAGTCCACAACTGTTCCATTCTAAGCCAGTAAAAGAAATCTGAAATGATCATCTGCCCCATATCAGATTTTAGACAAAAACACAGTAAGCATTTTATGAACAGGCCACTTACACAATAATAAAATAAAGCAGCAAATTCTAAATCTCATGCTTGATTTACTGTTACCAAGTGCCCTCTGTAACCACAGTGAACTTAGCAACAAGTATCAGATGGGAATTTGCCAGTGAGATTGGATCATATCATCACATAATATCACCACATCATATCACCACATAATCCTCAGTGATCATCTCATTGTTATAGGCATTGTGCACAAATAAACTTGTTCAATGGATTGGCTAATTTAGGTAGAATCTTAAGGACCTTCTTACTCACTAATGTAAACAGCAACTCCCCACCAAGACTTTCTTTCCCTGATTTTCCCCCATAGACATCATTAAAGACTCTATCACCAAACATTTTTTTAAATATTTTTTAGTTATCAATGGACCTTTATTTATTTGTATGCGAGCCCAGTGCCTCACACATGCTAGACAAGCGCTCTACCACTGAGCCACAACCCCAATCCTATCACCAAACATTTTTATAAATTTTATTAAAATAATGTCACCACGTGTGGAAGTGCACACCTATAATCCCAGCAGGTTGGCAGGCTGAGGCAGGAGGATCGCAAGTTCAAAGCCAGCCTCAGCAAAAGCAAGGCACTGAATAACAACTCAGTAAGACCCTGTCTCTAAATAAAATACTGGGGCTGGGGATGTGGCTCAAGTGGTAGCGCGCTCACCTGGCATGCGTGCGGCCCAGGTTCGATTCTCAGCACCACATACAAACAAAGATGTTGTGTTCCCTGAAAAACTAAAAAATAAATATTAAAAACTTCTTTCTCTCTCTCAAAAAATAAATAAATAAAATTGTGGTGTTAAGAGTGAGATTAATTGTAAGGGAATCAGAATAAATCTAAATTGTTTAAATAAATAAATAAATAAATGAAATACTGGGGATTTAAAATAAATAAAATACTAGGGCTGGAGATGTGTTTCAGTGGTTGAGTGCTCCTGAATTCAATCCCTGATGATCAGATAGATAGATAGATAGAAAGATAATGTCATCAGCCAATAACCTCAAATATGACGTTCAAATTAGTCTGCAAAATCTCACTGAAATCTATGTCAAATTTCCATCAGGCACTGTGCAACATTAGGTGAGCCAACAGAGTAACTGAGAGGATGTACAGTTTAAACAGGTTAACAGTGATATTATGCTGGATTGCTGAATGAAAGCATATGCTCTGCTATCCAGGGACTCCTTATTCTTAGGAAGCATTCCTGAACCACCTCAGGGGAACCATATTCATGAAAGAAAGACCAAAGCAGGAAATCCCAGATGGCCATGCTGTGTCAGGTAAAGGCAGCAAGCGTTAGGTTATGTGGGCCATGCTGATGCCCACAGGAAAAATTCTTATTTTTTTCCTTTTCTTTTTCAATGAAAATCTAACTCATAGGAAATAACACTGCACTTAACCTTGTAAAGAAAGTTCCCCTTTTCCCTCCCTGACTCAGAAAACTAACTAGTAATATTATAAGGTAGAAAAACTACTTACAACTCAGCTTCCCTGAAGAGTTTATATTTGGCATTCTAAGGATATTTCCAACACCATTCCTGAAATTCCTCTAAAGACCTCTCCCACTTACAGCAGCACTTGCCCAAGACTTCAATAAGGCCTTTTTTCCACTAGCTTTAATATTTTAACTTTCTTGAAAATAGTGATGGGGGAGGAACCAAGTGCCAAAATAGTTTTCTAAAAATCTTCTATATTCTACTCCATCTTCAAAAATAAAACAAATCTATAAAATAGAAATTCATCTTTAATTCTAAAATACTCTCAGATAATCTCATACCTTTTCCCTTACAAAATTCAAAATGTTTCCTATCAATCTGTAATTACATTGAAATTATCTCCTCTTAAACAGCATACCTAGTCAAAATGATACAAGAAAGCCTGGGGAGGGTTGCTTAGTGGTAGAGTGCTTGCCTAGTATGCTTAAGGCTCTAGGTTTGATCCAAAGAGGGAGGAGGGGAAGGAAAAGGAAAGAAAAGAGAAGAGAGAAAAGGAGGGAAGGATGAAAGAGGGAAGAAGAGAAAGAAAAAGAAGGAAAGAAAAAACTAATGAGTCATTTCTATGTGCCAGGTACTCTATTAACTGCATTACAATAAATATGAGAAATCTAAGGTTTAACGACAGCTCTGCTGTTAGCTGTGTAATGCTGGACATACTAATCAATTACACTCAGTCTTAACGTTAATATTGTTAGATTGTGAGAATAATAATTACTTCATAGGGTTACTATGGGGTTGAAACTAGCTAATGGCTGTAGTAAAAGCTTGGGAGCCACAGCTAGCACCTGGCATGAGCTGCCTAAAGCCAACACCAATAAAATGGAACCAGAATCAGAATTGTTGCAGGAAGAAGAAGCTGGCCCCAATTCCTGGCAAAGAGCTAAAGAATCAAATTAGTATTCTCTTAAGAATCTTCAGCCTTGGGGCTACATCCATTTGGGGAGAAGGCATAGAGAATATTAAACAGAAACCTTGGGGCAGACTGGTCCTAACACAAAAACAAAGGTTGTGGATGGGAACAGACTAGTCTCAGGAATGCAACATTTGCTTCAAGTTGGCACTTAGAAACAGTGCAATAGGGTTGTTCTGAAAAATACGTAATGCTTTATAAATTTTTATTATTAAATACATACACACACACCAACACACATAGATACCTATCCCCACCCAGAGATGAATTTATATGATGCATGACTGAATAGAAGACAGAATAGATGAGAGGGCAGAAACATCAGAGAGAGCAAAGAGGGTGGTAATAAAACTAGATCAGAGAGGCCATATAAGGTGACAGCTAATCATTTAGGCTTTAAAAACAAAATGCCAGATTCAAATCTTGGTTCCATCACTTATCTTTCAGTGTAAACTCAAACAAGTTAAATAATTTTCCTGAGCCTAATTTTCCTCCTAGATAAATGCAGGTAATGTTAGTACCTACCTCATAAGATTGTTGAAAGTATTAAAAGTGTGTGGGGTGTGTGTGTGTGTGTGTGTGTGTATATGTATGGGACTTAGAAGAATTCCTAGCACAGAGGAAACATAAGTTTCCTAATCTATAAAATGGGGACAATTAAATTTATTACCTCACAAGTGATTAGACAAATTAAGTAAATTAAATCTATAAAGTGCTGAGTACATAATAAATCAATTAATATTAGCTATTTTCCTTAAAATATGGGTGGATACCAAAAAGAAATTTTAAACTTGGGAAAATATTTCATAATGGAATTTAACAAAGTATTGTGAGAATCCTTACTCCCATTTTAATGCTGAATATATTACTAGGAAACCATGAGAAACCTGGCATACTTATCCATTTTCCAGTATGTAAAATGCATCTGAATAATTCCATCTCTTAGATCTGTCAAAGGATTCAAGTTACAGATATGAAATACAGACAAAAAAGAAAGAAAAGAAACAACTAAAACAGCAATTTTAAAATAATATTCCTCTTGAGTACTCATTTACTGACAAAGAAAATATTAAAACTAATAGCCTAAAGATTGGTAATCAGAAAGCTATTTATGAGGCTGGGGTTGTAGCTCAGAGGTTGAGCGCTTGCCTCACATGCGTGAGGCACTTCAATCCATAACACCACATCAAAATAAATAAATAAAAATAAAAATATTGTGTCTATCTACAGCTAAAAAAATACTTTTAAAAAGCCATTTGTGGGGGCTGGGGTTGTGGCTCAATGGTAGAGCACTCCCCTCGCACTTGTGAGACCCTGGGTTCGAACCTTAGCACCACATAAAAATAAATAAGTGAAATAAAGGTATTAAGTCCAACTACAACTAAAAAATAAATATTTTAAAAAGCTATGTATGGTTTTACCTATAGAGAAAACACCATTTTTATAATTTAAAAGATGGGCACTCAGGGGCTGGGGCTGTAGCTCAGTGGTAGAGCCCTTGCCTAGTATGTGTGAGACACTGGGTTCAATTCCAGCACCACATATAAATAAGCAAATAAAATAAAAGTCCATCAACAACTAAAAAATGCTTTTTAAAAAGGCATTCTGTCCATCTACAACTACTAAAAAAATTTTAAAAAAAGAAAAAATAATTCTCAGTACCACATATAAATAAATAAAATAAAGGTCCACTGACAACTAAAAAATTTTAAAAAATAAAAAGATGGGCAATCAGAGAGACACTTGCTGCAATGTGCTTTCTAAAGAACAGAACAAATGTTGCCACAAAATTTAAAAGTCAACTAATTGAAACCCAAATGAGCAGAATTTTTATTTAGTCCATATGTAGACTAAGACAGTAGAGAAGTCAAGAAAATTCTGAGGAGGTGGTTGTGGTCAGCAATGTCAACTGCTCAGAGGCCAAGGCAACAACTGGCAAGTGTCCACAAGATCTAGCAGGATTTAATTGGTGGATCTAGACAAAATAATTGTATGAATGGTTGGAGTTGTGGAAAATACTAGATAAATCACAGCACAACACAGGAGAGGACATATATAAAGAGCAAAAGACAACCTTGACTTAAGATAAGTTTTCCCTATTTGGAGATATTCAAACTGAGATTTTTTTTCTCTGAGCTATAATTTATTCTAATAGCAGTAGGGCACATTGATATTGGGGATTTATTCTTCAAAGACTATTACTGGATTATCATTAACCCAAAGTGAATAGGATAACCTTAGTCTTTCTACCAAAAAGATGTTAAAATACAAAAATTTAAGAAGATATATATGAAAGTATAAATGGAATGATGTTTCACTGTATTTTATTAAACTACTTCTCAGAGATTCTTGGCCAACAATGAAGATTTAAGACCTTGTTTGGAGATGTGATATGGGTACCAGTATCTATCCCAAAAGAATATGTGGACTAGGGTTTAAGAAACCCCCTGGAAATTCTTCTGCTGAGTTCTGACTGACCACAGATATCATTCATCCTAATATATATCCAAGACTGTCTAGAAATATAATGTGAGCCATATGCATAATTAAAATTTTCTAGTGCACACATTAAAAAGTAAAATAACAGGTAAAATTAATTTTAATATTATTCAATTAACCCAATAACCAATGTAGTATCAACATAATCCATATAAAAATTATTGCTGAGATAAATTACTTTCTTTCATACTAAATCCTTGAAATCCGGTATGTATTTATATTTCTATGTGAACTACCCTCATCTGAAATGTTCAATGGCCATATGTGGCTAGTGACTTTCATATTGAACAAATATGGATAGCACAGATCTAAAATCCAGATCACCTGGAATCAAAAACATAGGCTGTCCTGTTTACATATGTAATTGTGACATAAAGAACCATGTCTGGCACATAACTAGCCCTCAAAAAAATATGTGTTAAATGATTGAATGAATGAATGTGCTGGGTTTATATACATATTTTCAAAAACAAAATTCCTGTGACACAAAATTCTAATTGCATTATTAGAACTATTAGGAAAAACATATAATTATATTAAACTCAATTCTAGTCTCAATAATAGTTTAATGATATACAGTTAATAAGCACAAATTTCCAAACAGGTACATACTTTTCAAATACATTATAAACACATTTTATTGCCAATAGGGATTTGTATTCTATAATCACTTTAAAATGATATTCTTAAATATTTAGCAATTTAAAATGCTATTAAATTCCACTAGCAAAATCAAATGAACTACTTTTCTCTCCAGAATGAATGAATGCCACATTCATTAAACATACACAATTTTCACATATTCCACTAACATTTGCAAATAAAATGTTTTACATCCACTGCCCAATTTACCTTAAAAGTGGAAAAAGAATATGCCAAATGTAGCTTCAAATCTTGGCAAATAGTTAAATTATACTATTTTACAAAAGGCTTAACCCCAAAAGTACTGAGTTTATTCAGTTATACATGAAAAGGGACCAGAGTAGCTGATACTTAGTAACAAAGGCTAGAGAGAAAAGCTTACCTTGTCTGCTAAAAGCTCTCGTATCTTGCTTGCTTGAACTCTAAATTTCATAAGCTGAGACTCCAGAGCTGCGCATCGCTCTTTCCAATCTATTGGTCCTTCTGAATCAGAAGGCTCTGCCATAATTATTCTAAACAAGAAAGCATTCAAACAGCATAACATTAGCACTTAAGATAATCCGTTAAATCACCCAATGCACCCCATCTAATGATATCCAGCCACAAGTTTTAAATTCTAAGATAAATTCCAGAAGCTGGTGTATTTTATGGAAAGAACTGAGTGAGACAGGAGGCCAGGGGTGGAAGCCCCACTGTGTTACTTACCTTTTTTTTCTTTTTTTTTTTTTTTAGTTGTTGTCAATGGACCTTTATTTTATTTATTTATATGCAGTGCTAAGAATTGAACCCAGTAACTCACACATGCTAGGTAAGAACTCCTTTTTTTTTTTCTTTTTCTAGTTAAGAACTCTACCACTGAGCCACAACCCCAGCTCCTCAAATTCAGCTTCTTTTTAAAAAAAAAACAAAAACGTATTTATTTATTTATTTATTCTAATTTGTTATGCATGACAGCAGAATGCATTTCAATTCATAGTACACATACAGAGCACAATTTTTCATGTCTCTGGTTGAACACAAAGTAGAGTCATACCATTCATGTCTCCATACATGTACTTAGAGTAATTATGTCCATCTCGTTCCACCATCTTTCTTACCCCCATGCCTCCCCCCTTCCCCTCCCTCCCCTTTGCCCTATCGAAAGTTCTTTCATTCCTCCCATGCTCCCCCAGACATCCCCAATATGGATCAACATCCACATATCAGAGAAAACATTCGGCATTTGGTTTTGGGGGATTGGCTTACTTCACTTAGCATGATACTCTCCAACTACATCCATTTACCTGCAAATGCCATGATTTTAATTCTCTTTTAGTGTCAGTTTACACAATCTGGAAAAAGAAAGATGCTGACAATCACAAACTATCCTTCCTCACTGGTAAGTTGTGAGGGACAAATTAAATATTTGCTGTTTCTAACAGAACTCTGGATAGTATAATAGCACAGCACAGAGTACTATTATTATTTTAACTCTGTCCAACAGATAGACTTTTAAAATCCATAGCTTATAATTTTACCACACTCTTACATTTACAGAAGTATCACAGTTTGATTCAATTGATAGCACAATAAAATAACATCGAGAAACACTATACCAGTGCTACAAATATATATTAGATTTGTTCTAAAATTATTACTTAGCACCACTCTGAATTTGTCCAAGAACAGGCTATCCTTCAAGCCAGAAATCCTTTGGCATATTTATCTAGGTAAGTTATGATCCTGACAAGTGTGCATAATTTTTATTGGTGTAAGAAGAGAAAAACCTATAAATATGAAATTTGGAATCATCTACATTAATCTGGACTCAGTATTTTCCATGATATTAACTTTCCTTTTGGAGGAGAAACACTATAGGGAGGAAGACAAGAGGCCAGGGAACTGGTTTTTAAATAGGTGTTACTTCATTAAGCATGATTGTTTCTGGCTCTGAGATTCATAAAAGCAACTTTAAATGTTGCTTTTTTTTTTTCAGTGCTGGGAATCTAACTCAGAGCCTCACACGTGCTAGGCAAATGTTCTACCAATGAGGTACCTCCTCAGCCCATTGTTAATGTTTTATTGAGTTATTAAAATAAAAGGTTTAAATAATGTATTTCTGAATTGTCCTTGCTATGAACTGATAAAATTTGCATTAGGAATGGATCTCCTGCAGGAGCCAAACTCCAGGCATGAGGAGCATGTTACTTAGACCCTGGAGGGTCCTGCAGTTGAAGTATGTTATTTTATTCTTTTGTTTTATAAAAATACAATCAAATTTATTCCCAGTATTTAGTGTAATTTATTCTCCTCCCTAAATCTATACCAACTTTTAAAAAACTGTATGCTAATAAAATCCCACTGAAAGATTTTCCTAGCATAAGTATTGGTTTGTGCATAATGTACTTTTTTATATTAATACTGACATTATCACTCAATCTTTTAAAAACAAATAAATACAAGCAGAATTGTTCTATGAAGGCTACAACTTTTATTAAAAGTATCCCACCATGTCAAAGCCTCCAGATACCTTTCAATCCCAGCTATAGTTTAAGGAAAGTTCATCATGGTAGAGCTGACATCATTCTCTTCTTGTTTCTTGGTGTCTACAGCATCCTTGCTTCGCTGTTTTATCCGTGTTTTGTTTGTTTGTTTTTTAGAATAATATTAGCCTTGTAAATAATCTTTTTCATTTCCCATATTAGCATTTACTATTAATGACTCACTTCAGCATTGATGCTTTAGGAGTAGAAATGTAATTTGCCAAACACAAACTTTTTATCATTCTACTATTTGATTTCTCTCATTATTAGCTTTAAAAGAGACAGGGAAAGAAAATATGGATGAAATATTAAAAAATAAAAAGCAGTCATGAAACAGCCATCCTTAATTCTTGATCCATTCATACAATTGTGCAGAAATGTAGGGACACTTTTCTGTCTTAAGCAACTAGAAGTCTATTTCATGCTGGTTAAATTTTGATCTCCATTTACACCCCCTTGTTTATGTTCTAGTGTAAAATGGCTACAGATTTTGTTTTGTTTGTTGCAGTGTTAGGGATAGAACCCAAGTCCTTGCTCATGAAAGGCAAGTCCTCTGCCACTGAGCTACATTCCCAGCCTACAGTCAAAAATAACATAAGGAGTACATATTTCTCAGCAAATTAATAAAAGAATCAAGGTAATATACCATATGAAAACCACACAATCATCTCAACAACTCAGAAAAACGCTTAAGAAAATACATAGCCCCCATAATAAAGGCATTCAACACACCAGCAATAGAAGGAAATTTCTCCCTTGGGGCTAGGAATATAGCACAGTTGGTAGAGTGCTTGCCCCTCATGCACAATTCCCTGGGTTCAATCCCCAGCACCGCCCACCCCCTCCTCAGAAAAAAGAAGAAGGAAATTTCCCCAGCCTGATAAAGGACATCTATAAAAAATCCCACGGTTCACATCATACACACTGGTAAATGATTGAAAGTTGTCCCAATAAAGTCATGAACAAGACAAGGATGTCTGCTTTCATTACTTCTATTCAACATTTCAACATTGTACTAGAAAGGGCAAGAAAACAAAATAAAAAGCAACCCAGTTGGAAAGGAAGTAAAACTATCTCCATTTGCAGATGACATGCATGATTCCTTAGAATTTTCTAAGGAATAGTGAGTTGAGCAAGATTCTAGGAAACCAAATCAATATATAAAAATCAACTGTTCTTCTGTATACTAGCAAGGAAAAATCCAAAACCTAAATTGAGAAACTGTTCCCTTTACTCTATCATCAAAATCAATAAAATATAAAACTTGTTAAATTTGCAAGGCTTGTACTTTGAAAACTCCAAAAGACCCATGAAAGCCAATAAAGATCTATATAAATGAAAGAAATTGCATGTTCATGGATTGGAAGACTGAATCTGTAAAGATGGCATATTCAATGCAATCCCTTCAAAAAGTGCAACTATTTCTTTTGCAGAAACTAACAAGTTAAACCTAAAATTTACAGGGAACTTAGAATAGAATAGCCAAAATAATTTTTTAAAGTTTGAGGACTCACACGTTTAACTTTCTAACCTTACTGCAAAGGCACAAATCATAGGACTTCATGATACTTGCATAAGGATAGACATATAATATAGGTCAATGGAATAAAGTTGAATCCAGAAATAACATTTCACCTTTATATTCACTGACTTTTGGCCAGGGTATCAAGACAACTCAATGGGAGAAAGAATAGTATTTTAAACAAATGATGCTTAGACAGTTGGATGCCCCAATGCACAAGAATTAATTTGATTCCCTACTTCATACCATATACACAAATTAACCCCAAATGGATCAAAGAGCTAAATGTAAGGGCCAAAGTTCTAAAACTCTTTGATGAAAACAGGTATAAATCTTCAGGAGCTTGAACCAGGACATAGTTTCTTAGATATGTTCTAAACAACAAATAACTAAAATAGATAAATTAGACCTCATCAAAATTTAAGAATTGTTGTTGGCTGGGGTTGTGGCTCAGTGGGAGAGCACTTGCCTAGCATGTGTGAGGCACTGAGTTTGATTCTCAACACCACATATAAATGAATAAAATAAAGATCCATCAATATCTTTAAAATTTTTTTAAAAAATTTAAGAATTGGAGCTTAAAAGGACACAATCAAGAAAGTGAAAAAAAATTTACAAAATGGAGGGGGGCATATTTGCAAATCATGTACTTGATAAGGAGCTTGTGTCCAGAAGATATAAAGGACTCATACAATTCAGCAGTAAAAAGAGACAACCCAAATGAAAAATGGCCAAGGTATCTGAATAGACATTTCTCCAAAGGAAATAAAAATGGCCAATAAGCACATGAAAAGATGTTCACCATCCTTAACTCTACAGGAAAGTGAAAAATCAAAGTCATAATGACATTCTATTTCATACCAAATAGGATAGATAAAATGAAAAAGAACATATACTAACAATTGTTGGTCAGAATGTGAAGAAATTGGAACCCTCATATATTACCAGTGGTATTGCAAAAATATTGCAGCTGCTTTGGTAATAGTTTAACAGTTCCTCTAAAGTTTAGTTACCTTATGACCCAGTAACTCCAATATGAAGTATAGAGCCAAGGGAATTGAATACATGGTTCTCACAAAAACCTGTGCACAATTATTTATAACATCCAATCATAAAGGCCCAAAAGAGGAAACAACCCAGTGTCCACCCTCAAGTGGATGGATAAACAAAATGTGACATAAACACAGAATGGAATATTATTCAGATACAAAAAGAAATTAAATACCACTACAGCCTATAAAAATGGATGAACCTTGAAACATTATTATAAGTGAAACAAACCAGACAGAGAGACAGAAAGCAGTTAGTGGTTGTCAGGGGCTATGATAAAAGGGCAATGGGGACTGGGATTTCTTTTGGGGGGTGATAAAATAATCTAGAATTAGATTGTGGTGATGATTGCCAATTTTGAAAATATACTAAAAATCACTGAATTGCACAGTTTTAGAAGGGTAAATTTTATGGTTTCTGAATTATATCTTGATAAAAAGCACAAATTTATGAACAAGAAAAAGTAGTAGTTTAAGTGGATGTACACTAAAAACACATTTACAAATAGATCATTTAATGATCCATTATATGTGGTTATTATCTCTTCCAAGAATGTCACCATTAACTCAAATAATTAAGAGGTAACTGTTGGGCCGGGGTTGTGGTTCAGTGGTAGAGCGCTTGCCTAGCATGCATAAAGCACTGGGTTCAATCCCCAGGACCACATAAAAAATGCTAAATAAAGGTATTGTGTCCATCTACAACTAAAAAAAGTTTTTTTTAAAAAAAGGGTAACTTAACTTCAAAAATAAAAGCATCATGCATATAGCTTACCTAAAGCACTTTGCTATGAAAAAAATGACACAACAAATAACATCAAAACTAAACACACCTATTTTTCAGTTATGCTAATTTATTTTACAATGAGGTAGTAATGCTTTAAGAATTTTATTATATTGGCACTTAACATCTGCATTCCATTTTAATTGGGTCATAATAAAAAAAATTCAAAACTGCAGGAGAAGCAGTGAAGACAGAATATAACCCCAGCTACTAGGGAGATGGACACAGGAGGATTACCAAGCTCTATGTCAACCTGGGCAACTTGGTAAGACACCCCACCCACCCACCGTCTTGAAATAAAAAAATTTTTTTTTAAAAGGGCTGGGGTTGTAGCTCCATGTTATAACACTTCCCCAGCATGTGTGGGTCCTGGATTCAATCTTCAATACTACCAGAAAAAATTTTTTTCAAAGCTTCAGATTGGTCCACACTGAGGTCTAGACACCTGGTTTCCTCATTTCATTCTATAATATCAGTGTATAAAAGTACAGAAGTAGCTTGCACTAATGCACCATCTTGAGTAGTTAAGAATTCTATGAACAATAAATATTACCACTGATGTTATAGAACTATAGCACTTTGGAGCTATAACCAATTACTTAAAAATATATTTATCTAAATTCTGAATCTGAAAGTGCTCTATCTTCTCTGCAGGGGACAAGAAAAAGTCTTGAGTTTTCCAAATACCTTCAATAACTTTTGAAAATACATACTGACACAAAATAAACTGTTTACAATTGTGGAATGAATGCTCTTTTCTCTGAATCTCTGACTTCCTGTTTCTCTTACAAAACCCCAAAAGGAAAGATTCATCTCCTTTGGTTTACTCTGATGGAGTTCAGGGTTAACCTCTCACATTCTTTAGTTCTCTTCTCTTAAGGGACAGCTTAACTGGATCAGGTAACTGTGCTTTTCTTTTTTTTCTTTTTAGCAGAAAAGATGCCTTTCTTGACCAGACTGAGACATGCCTTGTTTAAAGAACCTTACCGCCACCACCTAGCCCCACTTCGGCCACGCCTGCCCTTCGGTGGCACTGCCCCAAACAGCCTGCTCCTCGCCCCACACTCCTCAGGCACGCACTGAGCGGTGCGGTCCAGACTTGCAAAGACAGGAATTTTCACAAAGAAAGTAGTGACCCGCAGGTAGCCCAGCACTAGTGCTTTCACAGCACAAATGGTTCGACTTCTCTTCTCACAGTGTCTCGCGCTCAGAATACCACGGCTAAAATGTTCCATCTTTTAAAAAGTGGTCTACTGACTTCTGGGACAGCGTAGTTTCACGGTAGGTCACCTTAGGGCACTTTGACGTCCCGGCAACTCGAGGTGTAGAAAATGGCTCGTTAAAGTTTTGAGAAGTTTCTCCCGGGAGATCACAGTGGGGCTCCCCAGAAGCCGAGGCCAAGCCGCAGCATCCCTAACTGCGGGGGCATCTCTAACCTGGGGCCCCGCTGTGCCAAGGACCACAGGCGCAGCGCCAGAAACCCGGGCTCTGGGTTTTCAAACAAAACGTCACAGGAGCCCAGGGGACGTAGGGGTGCGGGCCACCGCCCCCAACCCACCCCTGCAGACGAGACCCAGACCTGGAGGCAGACCCCGGCTGCAGAGGGAGACGTGGGGTCTAGAGCTGCGCCAGCTGCTCCATCCTCCGGATCCCAGCAGCCGACTCGGCCCGCGGTCCCCATCCTCGGCTCTATGAGCCCCCCGGACGGCGCGCTCCCGAGGGGGCGGGGATCCCGGAGTGGCTGAGACGCTGGGGTCGTCCCCCGGCTCCGGGTACTTCCCATCTGCTTACCTCTGCTGCGGGTCCCCGGTGGCAGCACCCAATGTCCCGGCCGGCTGCGCCTGATCCCGGGCTTCCCGGGCTCCCCGGGCTCTCCCGGCTCTCAGCCCGCGCCCGCCTCTCTAGGAGCCCCCGGCGGGCGGGGACAGGGCGCCACCCCTTCCCGGGACTGGCGGCCGGGATAGCCAATCCGGGACCACGGACGACCACCCGTCGTCACTGAAGAGTGTGTCTATAACTTTGGCTCTTCCCAGTCTCCTTTCCAAGTAGTTCTGTCCTGACCCGTGTACCCCGAGCCTTCCTCACATCTAGACCTCAGACCTTGTTGTAGAGGTCGGTCACGTACTTTCTAGTTCCTCTGCCGGGCTGGACTATTATTATACCATCCTCCTGCTTAAGTCTCCCAGCCTGAAATCTCTCTTGTGAGTCCATCCTTCATGCTCCAGGCGAGTTAATTGTCCTTCAGGGCAGTTTTGATTTACACCTTGCCAGAAACCTTCATTGACTTCCTTTTACTCAAATTATCAAGAACAGATTCCCTAGTCCAGTGTTCAAGGCCTCCATTCTACCTGCTCAGGTTTATTGTTCACAGCTGCCTTTACACCTGAGACCACTGCTGTGCACCTCCCCACCCCCAAGGACGCCCACTGGGAACATTTACAAGCTATTTCCTTTGCATGCCGCCTTTGAAAGTTTTAACTATCCCTTAAGACACAGTTCAAAACAATCTCCGTAGAACCATGCCTATCTCTCCACCGAGCAGAAATCTATTGTTTCTGCTCCCTGAACATCTAGGGTTTTGCCCCTCTTGGCACTTACTCCGTCTGTTTTATGTACAACCCCCTATCTCTCTACCAGACTGCAAGCCTTTGAAAGCAAGGATTTGCATCCTTCGCAGCATCCGGTACACCGCATATTGCATGAATGGTATTTTAAATCTAACTGGATTTTACATCCCAAGCCGAGGTCAGTTCAGGGTAAAAGGAGAGGAGAGAGGAGGGGGACAAATTCTGAAAGTTATGGGTAATTCTTCCCAGGTCACAAAACTAGGTCAGACAAATTACTCCCTTTGATTCACAGTTGGTCAACAGAGAATCTCAGAAGGCTTTTTTCACTGCAATCTTTTTTTTTTTTAAGGTGATCTCATAAAGAAAAAAAAAATCACAAAACAGAGATTTACAAAGTTCCTCAAAGGGAAGACAATAAGTGAAAACAAATAAAAGGCCAGCAAGTGAGGGGCCGAGTATCAGGCTTCCATATTTCTTCCAGATGAGCACTAATTTTGGACTAGATCCCAGACTACCCCCACACATCAAATTCCTTTTGCCTTCTGTGGGAGCTGATGATGCATATCATATGAAAAATTGTCTCCAAACAGCCTTGGCAAACAAGCAGGCTGAACTGGGCTTATTTTACAGAGCAGGCAGGAGTTAAATAAACAGAGTTTAAGTGACTTGCATAATTTAACACAGCAAGTCAAAAGAGACCAAGCAGGAGAAAAAGAATGCTAAAATAGAATCACTTCCGTTTTGTGACTCAGAAATACTAAATAGACTTAGAGAACTGAGTGAATAAGATCACTCATGAAAAGCAGTTTTCTAAACACGGCTGCCACTCCTGTAAGGCTCAGCCAACATTAACTTACTGTCACCTTTTTCTGGAAACATGACAAACTGAATATGTTGGCTCTGGAGAAAAATGTGGACCAGCATCCTGTTTCTGGCTGTGCTAAGGAAAACACATGGTACAATGGAATATTATTCATCAATAAAAATAAATAAATAGAAGTTCTAATACATGTTGCACATTGGCTAAGTGTTGAAAAATAGGCTAAATGAAAGAAGCCAATCACAAAACAACATTTAGTTTATGACTCCATTTATATGAAATGTCCAGAAGAGGCAAACCCAGAGAGACAGAAAGTCAATTAGTGGCTGGGAAGGGATGGAGGTGATGGCCAATGGAAGCAAGCTTTCTTTTTGGGGCAAAAAAAAAAAATTATAAAATTAGTAATAGTTGAACAAATTTGTGAATATACAAAAACCCATGGGCATTTACAATTTAAATGGGTGGATTTTATTTTATATGAATTATAATAAAGATGTTTTTAAAAAGAAAAGTACCTGTCAGTTTGGGGTTTTATATTAGGTAGCCATGGAAAGAAAATATCTCTGAACAGATTTCATGAATGTTCATAGTGATACTACCCTTGTTTTATACCTGTTTGTCTTAGTTTATTTGCTATTATTGGATTTCTTCCTTTCATGTTTTAATCAGCCTTTCATTGCTGTAACCAAAATACTTGACAAGAACAACTTAGAGTAGGAAAGATTTATTTTGGCTTACAGTTTCTGAGGATTCAGTCCATGTTCTTCTGACTCCAAGGCAGTATTATATCATGGTAGAAGTGTATTGAGGAGTAAAGCCATCAGCTAGTGGGAGCCAGAAAGGACAGAGAGAGAAATGAAAGGGCAGGAGAGAAGATAAACACTTTCTATGTGCTCAGGTATGAACTTCCTCCAATTAGGTCCTACCTTTCAGTAGTCCATTATCAGCGCAATAATCCACCAAGTGGATTAATCCACTGATGAAGTCAAAACCTTCATAACCCAATCATTGCCTAAAAGCCCACCTCTGAATTTTGCTGCATTGAAGACCATACTTTGAACATGAGATTTTGGGAGGACATTCTAGACCCAAACCATGAAGCCAGATTTAAAGTTAGGTAGTCAGTGTAGTTAGGTAAATTGGGTCTAATATCGAGTGAAATCTAAAATGGAGGCCATGAGGATGAATTCCTGGAAAAGTTGAGCAACTCTTGAAATGTTAATGAAGTCCAGGAAACAGCCCCCAGCAGATTTGAAGATAGCCCATCCCAAAGAAGTGTTAAGTCCTTCCAGCCCAGATTACTTCTTTGGCCCACCTGTGTCCCACCCCTCGGGCTTTCCCACCAACATTCCATCACCGAAAACTATAAAATGGAGAGACAACTGCACTTCCACGGATTCCATCTCTTGGTTCCCCTTCTTCCTCTGGGAGAAGTCTTTTCTGCTGCCCTTTAATAAACTTCTAATTTCTACTCTGACCTTGCCTCGGCGTGCTTCTCTGGTGTTATTCTTCAACATTGGGGAAGCAAGGACTCGTCACCGGTCAACAGTGGTAACAACCATAGTACCCCACTATACTGTAAGTGCCACAAGAGTAGAAACACTGTCTGGTTTTGCTTTCATATATATCCATCATCTAGCACAGGGCCTGGCACATAGTAGATACACAATAAATACTTGTTGAATGAATATGCACTGTAAGTATATCCTGAACAAAGGTGGCAAGGAATACATTTTCTTGAATATTGATTATATTCAAGGCACTGTACTAAGTTATGAGGAACACAAAGATATGCCAAAAAGAGATTTCTGTCAGATTACTGAAACAGACATCTCTGTCTTCATGGATTTGTAACCTAGGAAGAGAGATGTGCATTCACTAAATATTGACACAAATAAATATATAATTAAAATGTACATTAGGTGCTCTAAAGGAAAAGCAAAAGGGATCATGTAAGTATGTAAGGAGTCTTGGCCCCAGCGTGGGAGTCAAGGAGTTTTCTTCAAATGACAACTAGGAGCAAGCAAGGAGATGATAGGAAGAACATTCCAGATGGTATGAACTGCAGGGACCAGACCCCTATGGTGAGGAGGAGCATAAAACATGAGGGGACAGAATGGAGGTCATCAGATCATCAGAGGCAGGGGCACAATAAGCCAGGGAAGAAGCACAACATGAGAAGGCTACAAGCGAAGGAGGAGCAGACCACAGGAGGCCTTGAAGAAAGGACTATCAGTGCCTGGCCCCTGCTGTCACAGATTGGTTGTGAACAAAAGCCCATAGGAGGTACAAGGCCGGGGCCAGGAGTGCTGGAGCTCATGAGAGTTTAATGGGTATTGGTAAGACCATGGAAAGGAACAGGTATGTACAAAAGAAATAAAAAAGCACTGGGTAGAACTGTGAGCATCACTTACTTTAAGGCAATTGAAAAGAGGAGAAGAACTATTAAAGCAAATCGAAGGATGGATAGTCAACAGTGGTTAGGTCAGGGCTTGTGAAGTTAAAAAAAAATAGACTGCATATGAAAGTCACAAAAGAAGATAGTGATCCATCAGTATAAAAGTGTTAAATGCGAATAGACGATTTATCATGTTTGGGGTCAGAACTTAGCTGGCAGAGGCTGCCATTCTGGTATAGAACTTTATTATATCTGACAACTAAAAGTCCACCCCCCCACTTGCATTATGAGATAGTTTAATCCAAAAGTAAAGGAACAAAAACCACAGTAAAACTTCCCATAATATCCCCTAACAAAAATAGAGAAAAGACATGTTGTAAAAATATAATATTGGGCTGGGGTTATAGCTCAGTAGCATGCATGAGGCACTGGATTCAATTCTCAGCACTGCGTATAAATAAATAAAAGGTCCATCGACAACTAAAAAAATACTTTAAAAAAGAACATAATTTTATATATTGTGTGATAATTGTAAAATGAAATGGGATTTTTCAAAAGATGTTGGAGAAAGCTGAGGTCACCTGGGTGGTGACAAGCAGGGAATACTCAGAAAGGAACGGGGACCTGAACTGGGGAAGGTTTGGTAAATCAGAAGGAACTGATCACTGTATTGTTGGGGAGGGACAGTGGCAGACAGTCCCAGCCCAGCCCATGACAGGTGGCACTAGCCTGTGAGAGTGAGTGAATGAACAAATGAATGAATGGTTTGGGGGTGTCCAAGAGGAAGACTTAAGCCATCCTGACCAGCTGTAGGTTCAGAGGTCAGGCGTCACTTGCGGGTCTCCAATCCTAACAGTTAAATATTGAGGTGTTGAGCTGCAAGATTCAACACAGAGAAAATTGAGCAGAGACACAGCAGGAAGGTTAGGAGAAGCCGGCAGATAAAGGAAAAAAAATGTGTAAAAATGAGTAAGAGCTGCATATGGCTGCATATAGGAACAGAAGAGAGTCAATGTCTAGTTGAACTGAAGAGGTTGATTTCTCTCTGAGCCTAAAGTAACACAGGATAACTTGGCAACAACATTTGAATTAACAATTAAAATAAAAGAGTAATTACTTGCATCATTGTTTTTAAAGTCTTCTCTTTACTTAACCAAATTCATATAGTGGCCTTATACTTGAATTTTAGTTCAAAGTATAAGGCAGTTCTCTGTTATACCCTCAAATCAATATGAAACTTGGACTACAGATACACATCACTAAGCCCGGCTAGAAATTTTATTTTAGCCAGATTTTTATTGTTCTTTGACAAAATTATTTTTAGCCCTCTAACACCTGCTTCTTCTCAGCTAGCATTTTGAGTATTTATCTATAAAAGGAAAACTGTAAGGCGAGAATGACATAAGTCTAATAAATTTGAGTCAGCCTCAAGGGCTAAGGAGGTCAAAGGTCTCCACAGACCAGCATGCAGTTAGCAGAACCTTCTCCTTGGGTCACCTTTACAAACCTTATGAGGACTTCTCCCTCAGCCTTTGTCTTTGTTTCCCTGAGAACTGTTCTGTTGAATTTCATCTGCACCAAATTAGACGATTTTATTCAGCTCTGTATTAGCTACAGTTGGCCTTTGGCCAACTTCCAGAGACACGAAGCCAACCACCTTCCTTCCAGATCATTGTGTTCTCACACTTTTTCTCTGTTTGAAAATGTGCCCCAACACCTTCATCCCTCCTGCCTTTTCCTTGTATGATAACTTCTACATTTTATTTTTTAACTGGCACCATTTTACCAGGGAAAATGTGGAATGCCAAAGCCAATTTGGAGAAATTTTGACATGAATAAGATTGTACATTCAAGAAGCATACCAGAACAAAAGAGTGAAGAAATCCTCCTGAGGAGATTATCTGTCTTGCTTGTCTAAAGGAGCAAAAATTGTGTTTAACCTAGGAAACAACCCCTCCTTCGTTTTTGTACTTTGGGGATTAATAAGACCTGACATTTTAATTGTATGGCTTGATAAAATTGTCAAGGACTCAAGTTTTGTCGAAACCAACTGCATGTCTCTCTCTCTTTTGTGTGTATACATGTAGAATTTATTTTTTGAGTTCTAAACTTCTTCCCTTTTCTTGCAAAGGGAATATAATTAGCTTTTTACGAAAACAATTTCATATTTGTCTGAACTTGGCTCCCTTGCATTTTTTTTCTGTTCTTTTTTTTTTCTCATTTTCTTTCTCTTGAGAAACTTCAAGGATTAATTAATTTTGAAAAAATGTTTGCTTGCATGCTCCCTCTAGGAATATAGTCTAGATAAGCAGTCAATTCCATCTAAAAGAAGAAAATAGTTTTATTAATCTGTGTTTCTTCTTGTTGACATTAAAAAGTATATGTACATAATGGCCCACATAACAGCTAGGAGATAAGAAGAAAAGGCTTTAATTCTAAGATAAAAGAGTTTTTGTCACGACTGAAAGTCTGTAAAAATTAGTTTACCATGTAAAAATAATGTCAGCACAACAGTTTGTTCAAAGTCAAGGTCAAATTGAACAAACTGTTGTCTTTTCTTTCTTGATACCAGGGATTGAACCCAGGGACACTTAACCACTAAGCCACATCTCCAGCCCTTTTTTGTACATTTTTTTAGAGACAGGATTTCACTGAGTTGCTAAGGCCTCACTAAGTTGCTGAGGCTGGCTGTGAACACATGATCCTCCTGCCTCAGCCTCTTGAGCCCCTGGAATTACAGGCATGCACCACCACACCCAGTAAGGTCAAATTTCTTGTGATTCAAACTTCTTAAAATCCCTACACTGGTTTTATGAATTAGTTAAATTATCACTGCGCCCATAACCGCTTTAAATTAAAAATTACATGTATACAACTGTATATAACTAGCAGCTGTGGTGACACATAACTGTAATCCCAGCCACTTGGGAGGCTGAGGGAGAAGGATCCTAAATTCAAGGCCAGCCTCAGCAACTTAGTGAGACCCTGTCTCAAAATTTAAGAAATAAAGAAAGAGGCCTGGGGTTATAACTCAGTGGTAGAGCGCCCCTGGGTTCAATCCCCAGTATCGCCAAAATGAAAACAAAACAAAAAAACCTGTATTTTGCTAAATGAATTGATAATGCATGTCTGCTTAAAGGGTTTAATTTTATGAACTTCTTAAAACGTTATAAATCATGAGGATTTATGTGTTGTCTAAATTGTAACTTCCAAATATTTAATTAACTTTAAGCCCTTATAAATGTTTAAGTTAATTAATAAATGTTTGAATGCAAAGACACTTTCTACAAAACAGAATCAAAACACTGGTCATTGAATACAATTTTAAGTTATCCTTAACAGATTAACAAAATATGCAAATGCATTTGGAAGATGTTGCCTATATCTATATTTTTAAGTTATCTCTGCCTCTTCAAATTTGTTAGAATTAAGTGAAATATATGTCAAAGAGAAAACAATAGCTGAGCAGATATTGATTTTCAATTGTCTATTTTCTTTTGTATCTGGAGTTAAATATGGCATCTAAAGTCTGCGAATGTATAGCTCAGTATTAGAGTATATGTGTAGCATGAACAACACCAAAGAAAAGACAAACACACACACACACAATTAATATAAATAATAAAACTAGATATAATAATTTTTTAAAAATATAAATATATAGGGGCTGGGGATGTGGCTCAAGCGGTAGCGCGCTCGCCTGGCATGCGTGTGGCCCGGGTTCGATCCTCAGCGCCACATACAAACAAAGATGTTGTGTCTGCTGATAATTAAAAAAACTAAATATTAAAAAATTCTCTTACTCTCTCACACCCTTTAAAAAATATATATATGTATATATATATATGATAATTTATAGGATTTGTTATTAAGAAAGTTACATTTTATTAAAATGCTAAATTTAGTATAATATATCCTTAGTTTTATTTGCCATATTACTATTTATTGTAGTTTAAAAACTATAAAAGTTTTAAATTAACCCTATTTGTATATTCATTTATTTTATATATATGCTGACATGTAATCATATAAAAGCACATTAGTAAGTTCTTTATTGCAAATTGTTATATGAATAATACCAAAGGAATAAAATTAGAATTTAGATTTTTTTCCCGTACAATGAATAAGTCATTTCATGCACATATCAGTTGAGGTTACCAAATTGTTCTGTTAACTCTTAGTCCTTCTTCACATGGTCCAAAATTATTTTTTGAGAATCCTTATTTTTTTTTAAAAAGTTAAATTCTTAATAACCATTGTTGTTTATTGTTGTGTGTTTTTACAGTTTCTCAGCAACTCTTTTGTCTCCAGATATTGATGAATAACCTTCTCTTTTTAACCGTTATTGATGTTGCCTTTCCAAAATTAGACCTCAAATTTAAGATAACGGTTAAGATGTCTTTTTGGGGGGTAGCGGGTACCAGGGATTGAACTCAAGGATACTCACTTGATCACTGAGCCACATCCCCAACCCTTTTTTGTATTTTATTTAGCTACAGGGTCTCACTGAGTTGTTTAGTGCTTCCCCCACCGTTGCTGAGGTTGGCTTTGAACTTGTGATCCTCCTGCCTCAGCCTCCTGAGCCATTGAGATTACGGGTGTGCGCCACTGAACCAAGCTTAAGATATCTTTTGTGCCTAAACTATCTAATGGTTTCTTAAAATGTCTATTAGGTAACATAGAGAGCTGCTCTATCACCCTACAAAAGAACAGAAAAAAGAAAACATTAGGTTTGTCCAAAATTCTCCAAAGTTTAACTAATTCAAAAACTTATATGAGAGTTGTTTTGTTTCCCAAACTTATAATAATAATAATAATAATAATAAACCTACAATAAAAAGGGAACTTGCTTCTTTACTCAAATTATACTTAGGTAAAATGTGTTAATATAAATGTCTCTCTATGATTGTATATTTTTCAAGTTAAAATGAAGGCGTGCTTGTATAGAAGGATGAAAACTGTTACATTAACTCTCTATCTTTTTTTAATGTTTATTTTTTTAGCTTTAGGTGGACACAGTGTCTTTATTTTACATTTATGTGGTGCTGAGCATTGAACCCAGTGCCTCATGCATGCTAGGTAGACGCTCTACCACTGAGCTAAAACCCCAGCACCACATTAACTCTCTCTTAAAATATTTTTTCCAAGATTTTGGACTCATAATCAGTATTTTCCTTTTTGTTTAAAGGAAGCCTGAATAAACACTGTAGTAATAGTGTAAATACAGCGTATATTGGTCTGTTTTCCATTGCTCTAACAAAATATCCAAAGCCTGGTAATTTGTAAAGAGTTTTATTTTGTTTACAATTCTGGAGGTTCAACTGTATGGTGTTGTCTTCTTTGCTGAACTCTGGTGAGGGCCTAATTATAGATGGCATCACAATGGCAGGACTTGCATGGAGGAGATCACACGATGAGACAGAAAGCCAAAGAATAGGGAGAGGTCAGTTTTGCTCTTTTTGTAACAAACTACTTTCCTTTTTTAGTTATACAGGACAGTAGAATCCATTTTGACATATTTGTAAAAGCATGTAATATATATTGTTCTAATTCAGATCCCAGTACCTCTCCTTCCCCTTCCCTCCCCCATCCCCTTCTCTTTCTTCTATTAATCTTTCTGCCTTTTACCCATAATATTATTTTTAAAGTTAACTTTTTAACTTTCATAAGCAATAACTCACTCCTTTAGTTACATCAATTTCTTCCTAGGGCAACACCTCCAATAACCTAATTACCTTGCACTAAGCCCCACCTCTTAAATGTTACCACTACAGACCAAAATTCCAGTTCATGAACTCTTGGAAGACACAATCAAACCAATCCATAATACAGGTGTGATCTGTACAGGTCTATTGCTTATTTCAGAGTTTAATTGAGTAGCCAAGAAATAGCCACCTTGTCAAAAAATATACCAGCAATAATAAAATGTGTAAAAAACTTCAAGTCATTTTGTTTTAAGGTCTCTATCAAACATAATGATTCCCTTGCTACATAGACTCTTCTGTTGATAGAAAATGCTCATGACTTTTCAGCTCATCACCTAACCTTTACGAAATATTGTTGTTTGCTCTTCCCATATCACTGCAATGCTCACCCAGCCACTTTCCTTCCTTTACTGAAAAAGGAGAGCCTTGTGATTACTTAACTCCTATTAGGGAACTTTGCATTCCTTTGAAGACCCTCTAGAGACTACCTTAAGTATCCTTGATTTAATTTTGTGATAGTTCATAGTTAAAAAGAAAGATCAAAGCTTGTTAAGTAGACTAGGCTATCAAACTTGAATTTTCCCTTGAGATTTAAGCTTCTTCCAGAAACTAAATAATTTCAGGTGGTCACATTAATTGCTCTTGGCCAGACCTGTCAGTTAATAACAGATAAAAATGATTGTACTGGTTGTATGTATTATTTGGTTTAGTTTGCGATTTCAAAATGGTTTAGAAACAAAGAGACTTCCTGATCACTACAGAGACCCTTATAAAATGACACTGAATTAGAAGAAACTTGAGATATTTTGTTAGTACTTAAAGAGAGCACCAAGACAAAAGTGAGAGTTTAGCAAAAATCCTTCATGACATTAACCCCAGTAGGAGAGAGAGAACCGACATGAAATGGAACCGACACTGGTGGGAAATTTTTAAGTATTTCTGATGATGTTACTAATACCCTATTTTCAAATATTTATAGCTGGCTCCCTCATTTCCTTTGGGTCTTTACTCAGATATAACTTTATGAGTAGGTCTTCCCAGACCACTGTATGTGAAATAAGAAACTTCTCCCCGATCCTGCCCCATATTTCTTTATAGCAGTTTGTCTACTGCCTGTCTTTCCCTGTTAGAATGTAAACTCCATGAGGTTTCTATTCATTCCAGTTGGGCTCAGTGCATAGAAATGTCTAGCACACAATAGTACTGAATAAACGTTTCTTAAATATTTTTTAGTTGTAGACGGACATGATATCTTTATTTTATTTTTATGGGGTGCTGAGAATCGAACTCAGTGCCTCACACATGCTAGGCAAGTGCTTTACCACTGAGTCACAACCCCAGCCCCACATAAACATTTCTTAAATAAATAAATATGCTTTTCTAACTCAACTTCACTTGGAAGCATTCATTAATTCATTCAATGAGCAGTACCTATTATCTTTCAACACTGTGTTGATACCTCGTGATCAACAGTGACTAACCCTAGCCTTTGAGGAGGCTATGTTTTAGTCAGAGGGAAACACAGACAAGTAAGTAAATTGGCAATTATATCATGATGTGATAAATGCTGTGATAGTCAGAAATACATCTAGATGTTGTGGAACCATGTACCAGACTCACCTAGCTCTGTCTTGAGGGAACTGGAATTCCTGGAGGAATCAACGTCCAACAAAGACATGAAGGATAAGGAGTTAATCCAGGTGAAAATTAGGATCAAGAATGTTTCAAACACTCTATAGAAAGGCTGGCATCAAGAGAAGGCTACCAGACCTAAAGATTATCCCTCCCCAAATGTGCTGATTCCTTTCCTGTGTCCCGTCTTTGCATGTGTGCGTTCTATGGTGAATGGCTGCAGTGCCACCCTGTGTACCAAGTACTCACTTCTACAGTATGAAAAACCTTTTACTATGTGGCTTCTCTCTATGTGCAAAAGCCAAAGGAATCACTTCCTTCAGTGTCTATAATCAGAGTTTTCCTCCATGACAGCTTTTAGCAATGCTTTTCTTCAACAGTCGGTGGGATTCCTTAGAGAACAGAATGTATGTCTTATATACTTTTAATCCTTAGATCCTAGGAAGCCAAGGCGCCTGGCACAGAGTAGACATTCACCAAATATTTACTGAATGAATGAGTGAATTAATACTGCTTCTGATTATAATTTTGTGATTCCATTACCAGGTAAGGATTGGAAAATTTTAGAATTTTTCTGTGTCAAGAAGAGAAAGATAGTGCCACATGCCTAAAAGGGTCAACACTAATATACATATGGGTATAGATGTAGGTGTAGGTATATCTACTTCTATTTATCCGTATTCTTGCTCTTGCTTGATTAATAATCGAGGTAAAGAATTACAAATAAGCACATATGACTCCAGTCAGAGTTGTCCCATGGTGACCTGAAGCAGGCAGGCCTTTACTCAGGATGCCATCAGTACATCAGCAGTTGGATGTAGGCCTCCAGGAAGGGCATGTGCTTGGGTGTGGCCGCAGTTCAGAGAAGCCCTGACGGAATCGACAGTGGAGGCAGTCTGGTCACCGCATTCTCCGCAGCCAAGAACAGAAGTCCTTCCCTGAAGCAGGATCTCTGTATCTAGTGCAGTCTTTTTCCATAAACATGTAAGTCATAATTTCAATGATGTCAGTTATGTTCAAATTTCTCTAAAAGGAGTTTACTTGTAAAGGTGTGGAAAATAACAAAAAAAATTAAGATTAAAAGGTGTGGGAAAACATCAAATATGTATGATGAACATCAGTATATTGGAAATAGACTACAAATACATTTTTTTCTCAGAGATATTGAAATTTAAAACTACTGCCATGTAGCTTCCTTTGAATTTGATGGACAACACTTTTATGCCAGAATTTTGGTTTACTTCATCCCATAAGACATCTAACATTTTCCATGCCAGATTGCAGATCACTCTGTCCTCTGAATTTCATTTTTTCCAGCCCTTTTCCGTGACATCAGGAGCTGACTATCCAAACAAATTTTACTTAAACTGATTCATATGGTAGCCTTTTACTTTGAAGTTTAGTGTGTTCCTTTTATAATATCAAATGATTCTTCAAACCTATTTTAAGGCAATGAAGTCAACTGATTTCTTGAAACCTTTTCCATGTAACAGAAATTATTGAAGAATTTTTCTACAGCTGGAGATGTAACTCAGTGGAGTAATCCTAATTACTTAGGAGGCTGGGGCAGGAGGATCACTTGAACACAGGAGTTTGATGCCAGCCTGGGCAACATAGTGAGACCCTGTTTGAAAAAAAAAACGGAGAAGCACTTTACTTTTATATTTACGTTTTATTTGAGAACAGTTTTCCTCTGAATCTAAGAAATTTTTTCTCCTTTTTTTCCCCTGCCCATGTCATCTTAGATCATTCTATTCTATGTATTGTTCTTTCTTTCTGACTGCATTTTTACTTTAACTGATGTTTCCAGTTTTTCTTGTGTACCTCTATTTTTTCACAGCTTACATGGATATGGCTACCAACAGGCTCTAGAGGTTATCTAGAACATACTAAGGGTTAATTCTGCATTTTAAAAAGCATTAAACTAATACAGATAATTGAAAAATAGCCTGCCAGTCCCTGAACCTCAAGAACCTTGGAACTCAGCTGTATATTCCTCTGTACTTACACTCTAGCTGTTACTTGAAGTTGTATTTTTCTCTCTGGATTTTTACCAGATTTTCACAAAATGGCATAAGGGTCAGTTCAGCTCGGTTCATTACACACTATTGGAGCACTTGTTTGCCAGATATTGCTAACAGGGACTAGGAGAATAAAGATAGTATCATCCCCAGGTTCCTGCCAATGGATGGGATAGACATTCACATAAACACTTTTTTTCAATGACTATATTGTCAATACTAATAGAGGCATACCCAATGTGCTGTGGGAGGACAAAGAACAGACACTTAGCTTAATCTAGGGGTTTAAGAAAAGTATCTAGAAGCAACGACAACTTAGAGTCTTAAAAGATGTGTAAGAGTCAGTCATAGGACTTTTATGTGTCCGCCACAAGGGGAGATTGGAAAAGTAGCCTGTGAAGGTAATGAACGTTATACCAATCAGTGTCTGCTGTGTTCTATAGATCATTGGGACCCAATAAAGAGTTTTAAGCAAAGAGGCCTGTCATGATTTAAATATGAGGTATCCTCCAAAAGCTCATGTGTGAGACAATACAAGAAGGTTTAGAGGTGAAATGATGGGTTATGAGAATTTAACCTAATCAGTGCATTACTCCTCTACAAGTGATTAACTGGGTGTAGGGAGGTCGGGTGTGAGCTAAGGAGGTGGATCCCCGGGAATGTGCCTTTGGGATATATACTTTGTCCTTGTTGAGTGAAGCTCTCTATCTCTGCTTCCTGGTTCCCAGTTCTGAGCTGCTTTCTTCTGCCACACACTTCTGCCATAATGTTCTGCCTCACTTTGAGCCCCAAGTAATGGAGTTGGCTGTCTATGGACTGAGACTTCTGAAACCATGAGCCCCCAAATAAACTTCTCTGAAATTGTTCTTGTCAGGTCTTTTGGTTACAGTAGCGAAAAATCGACTAAAACATAATGTTCTCAAGTTCTTGCCATTTTCCTGTAAATTATAAAATTTCATTCTTCTTTATGGTGGAATAAAACTTCATTGTGTATATACACCACATTTTTTTTATCCATTCATTGGTTGATGGACACCCAGAATGTTTCCATAGTTTGGCTATTGTGAATTGTGCTGCTATAAACATGGGTATGCATGTATCACTATTAGCATGATGACTTTAATTCTTTAAGATAAAGACCAAGTAGTGGAATAGCTGGGGCATATGGTGGTTACACTCTTAGTGCTTGGAGGAACCTCCATATTGATTTGAATAGTGCTTGTATTAATTTACAACCCTATCAACAGTGTAAAAGTGTTCCTTTTCCTTCACATCCTCTCCAGCATTTATTGTTGTTTGTATTCTTGATGGATGCAGTCTGACTGGAATGAAATAAAATCTCAATGTAGTTTTTTTTAAATAAATTTTTTATATCTTTATTTATTTATTTATATGTGGTGCTTAGGATCAAACCCAGTGCCTTGCACGTGCTAAGCAAGCGCTCTACTGCTGAGCCCCAGCTCCAGCCCCTCAATGTAGTTTTGATTTGCATTTCACTAATTGCTAATGATGTTGAACATTATTTTATGTATTTATTGGCCATTTGTATTTCTTCTTTTGTGAATTAGTTTGCTTAGCTGCAATATTTTTAAAAGTTAAAATTAATGCAAAAAAATCCAATACGAACAAAACCTCAATATTGTAAATAAAAGCAGGCTGTTGTTTGTTTTAGGCGCCTGTGCTATTGTGCAATGAAGGCAGTTGTTTCTGAACAGTCTAGGGTTCCCAGCCAAATGGATGTTGTATTTCCCATCAGGCAGATTTATGAGGGTGGACAAAGGCAAGTGAACAGATTGGGTAATGTAGGTTTCAGGGGCAGCTCATGAGACTCACGCAGTTACACAGAGGACCCCATACTTAGGAGGGCTCCACACTTGGTTCAATGCGCTGCCACCACTGGAAATTCTTCATAATTTTTTAAAGAAAGGGTCTTGTATTTTTATTTTGCACTGGGTCCTCAAAGTTTCATTCAAGCTATTTCTGAATGTCTTTTTATTTTTTCTTCAAATTTCATATCGGCATTAGACTGAATTCAGTCTTCTTTGTCATTATTGTAGAACTTTTCAGAAATTTTCTATGTGGTTTAAAATATGAGAGGATGTTTTGGTTTAATTTTTTGTTGTTGTTGTTTCAGGCTCCAAGGTGGGTGCTATTAGAATCTACAGATTGTGGCTCAGTGGTTGAGTGCTCGCCTAGCATGAGCAAGGCCCTGGGTTCGATCCTCAGCACTACATAAAAAAGAAATAAATAAAATAAAGGTATTGTGTCCAATCACAACTGAAAAATAAAAAATAAAAAAATAAAAAGAATCTACAGGGAAGTGGTCAGGGATGCTACTAAAAATCCTGTGATGTACAAAACAGCATCCCAAAACAAGAAGTTGTTTGGTCCAAAATGTTAATAGTGCTGAGACTAGGAAACTCTAGGGACAAGGAAGTTGTTAACAATATCTTGAAATGGGTCATTGACAACAAATACGAATCTAGAACTTGATGATTAATTACCTGGGAGGGAGTACAGTTTGAGGCAAAGAAGGACTCCCAGAATTTTTCCTAATAGAGCACATGTTAATATAGAGAAACTAGTTAGTTAGAGGAGAAAAAGAGGACATCCAAATGGAGATGTTTGTTCAAACGCACGCATCTGAAGCTCTGAAGACAGAGATTTTAGAATTGTCAACAGATTCCTCTGTTGTGGTTTTCTACCCCATCAAGACCTCTGGGCAGTTCATACTTCCCGCCTTAAGAATGGAAGCCACAGCTAGGCACAGCGGCATGAGCCTATAATCCCAGTGACTCAGGAGACTGAGGCAGGAAGATTGCAAGTTCCAGGTCAGCCTTAGCATCTTAGCAAAATCCTGTCTTGATATTTAAAAAATAAAAAAGGGCTGGGGACATGGCTAAGTGGTAGAGTGCAACACACACTCACACATACACACACACATAGACACACACAGAGGCACATCTAGACTAAGGGCAAGAAAGGCAATTTTGGTTATTTAATTTCTTAATGAAGTTTTTGAACCTTGTGGTGGAGAAATAGTACATTTCAAATATTCAATCCCTGTGTCTATAATTACTGAGTTCATTGTCATTCTATAAGTTACAGGCTGGGGATAACAACCAAGGATCCAAATACTTTTCCCTGAGAGGAAACAAACATTCCACAGGTTCCGAAGGAGGAAGAACAGAGAGATGCAGAGGAAGGTATGGCTGGAACAAAGGATTGGGTCAGGGATACCAAATGGATGGGGGCGGGATTGGCATGAAAACCTCCCTGGCTCTACCTAAGCAGGTAACAAGGTGCTGTGCTTTCTGATTGGTGCCACCTTGCTACCTGGGGGAAGGGAGGACAGCACAAGACCAGCAGCTGGACTACACCTAGTAGTGACACCTGCCTATAGGCAGCTCTCCTTTCCAAAAGCTGCAAACACTTGCTACCACAGGACATAGTGAAAACCCTGTCACCTATTCTTGGGTGGAACTAAAGAGAGCCACACTCCATTACAGATGAATGCCAAAGTAATCAATCTCCCACTGATTTGGGTAAGCTATTTCTGAATGGCTCTCCTCCTCCCCTTCCTTCTCCTCTTCCTCCCCCCTTCTCCTCCCCCCCTCCTCCTCTTCCCCTCCTCCTCCTCCTCCTCTTCCTTCTTTTGTGTGTGTTTGGTAAGCCGGGATTGAACTCAGGGGCATTTGATCACTGAGCCACATCCCCAGCCCCATTTTGTATATTATTTAGAGACAGGGTCTCACTGAGTTGTTTAGCTCTCCTTTTGCTGAGGCTGGCTTTGAACACATGATCCTCCTGCCTCAGACTCCAAAGCCACAGGGATTTCTTTAATTTTTATATCATCTAAGAGTGAACTCAGCTTTTACCCCAAATATTTTCTACCATTTTTTATTGCCATCAATAAAAGACAAAGATTTTTCTTTGTTGTTTGATCTTATAGAATATACTGTCTGGCTATGATTGCTTTATTCTTCCTGATTTTTAAATCCCTGTTTTATTTTCTCTGACTGCACTCCCAGGTGCCTTTGAAAGCAGAGATGTTATCTCTTTCAACATTGTGTCTCTAGGCCTTGGCACAATGCCCAGAACACCATAGGTGTCTGTAGTGGATGCCGGTGGTGTGCTTCTCAGATTCCACTGCCCTTTAGGATTAAAGTGCTCACTCCCCTGGATGAGGTTCATGTTGGCTGCTGCAGCTCCTAGCTGGTCCAATGACTAGTGGATGTAGAAGTACAGAGCTCCCAGGATTGGCTGAGGCCTCCATTGCAAATTCATGCCTGTTCAATCCTTTCTGAACAGTTGCCTTTCCCTCAAGTTCTTACACGGGTTGTCCTCAAGAGTACTCCCCGGTCACCCTCCCTCACACAAATCTCCGCCTGGAATCTGTTTCCTGGGAAGTCAACTAAGACAGTGTTTAATAAATACTTGATGAAAAAAATGGATGAAGGAGCTCTTCCATTGTAAACTATGCTGTTCTTCATCCTGAGCAGAAACATTGTGGAAAACCTTTGACCTTTATTTGTGTATTTAATATTTTATTTTGTCATCTTAGGCCTTAAAAGTCAGAGCCCAGACTAAAATCATTCATCAGGCCCCTCGGGGTCATGTATGACTTAACATGATTGTATCAATACCCATTTGTTGTATTTAGTTATATTGTCATTTGACCACCAGATGGCAGAGATGACATTTGGAAACCTCTCTTTCTGGCCCTGGGTTGCCTACTCAGGTATTTAACATTAAACCCAAATTACCCATTTGGACATAAATTCCCAAGCCCTTGTAATTATGGCATTGTTTCACTTTGTGGGAAAATATCACTGCCATAATTGGACTTCTTTGCAATGTAAAAAAGTAAAAGCTTAGAATATAACAGAAAGAGCCCCGGACAGAGCATCAGAATCATTGCATACCAGCCACTTGCTCCATTTGAACTGGTTTCTTCATCAAAAAAAAAAAAAAAAGAAGGAGAATTCCAAGCCTGTATGCTTCACAGGCCTGTGTAAGGAAAATGAAAATTATTAGGATTGCGGGAAGGAGCCTGATCAAATTCCTCCATAGCCCAGAAAGGCTCTGGGTATGAGGGACAGCAAGATCAAGTTTGTGAGTGGAGGGGTGGGCTTCTCAAGGCTCCGAGGGTGGGCGACTGGAGACAGGAAGCCCTGGCTCCTGATAGTACACTCCAACCTAAGCCAGATTCCTGGGCCCACACGGATTCCTTGAGGTCCCCTGAAGTTGGTTCCCCCTCTTAGACCAGCACAGTGGTTTCCTGCATTGCAGTGCAGATAATGTGGCTTTTATCTCCCAAGAATCTTCAGCTTGTGTCCCTTGTGCTTGTGTATGCTCTGAGGGCCTGACTGATAACAGAGTTTGGACAAGTTTTTCACACTGCTCACTGCCTAAACCCCCTGCCCCACCTCATTCCCACATCAATGTCTGGCTGAGGGCAGAGGCAGGAAAGCCAGAGGAGTTATCAGCGCTGAGGTGTCTGAGCTGATGAAATGGGCTGAGGGCAGATAGTTAGGCAGTACCCTGGAGCGGGTCTGGGTTGGATACTGAGGCTTGTAGCCTGAGGAGTCTGTTGTGATTTTCCCCCTTCTTTTTTCATTTAGGGGGTGTGCTACTTTTCTCTTGATGCCATAAAAATTACTACACAGAGAGTGGCTTTAAAAATCATAGATTTATTGTCCTGGTAGTCAGAGGCCAGAAAATTAATCTTAAAAATGAAGATGCCAGCAGGTCTATGTTCCTTCTGGATGCTGGGGTGGGGAGTGCTCTGCTTGTCTTTCCTAGTTTCTACAGGCTGCCTGCATTCCTTGACGCCTGGCCTCTTCCTCCAGCGTCAGAGCATACTACTCCAACTTTTGCTTCTGTCATCCCATCTCCTTTTTGACTCTGATGCTCCTGCCTCATTTTCATAAAGACTCGAATGATCACATTAGACCCACCTGGATAATCCAGGTTAATCTCCTTATTTCAAAATCCTTAACTTAGATTTGCAAAGTCTTTCTACCATGTTCAAGAACATGTTCATAGGTCCTGGGATAATCTCATGGGCATCTTTCAGAAGACTTCAATCAACCAAAAAAGAACCTTTGTGGTCTAGGATCAAAAGTGAATGAGAAAAGTCAAGTAAGAGACCATTTGTCAAACAGGTATTAGGTGTCAGAAACTATGGTAGGCACTTTACATGTGTACTTCATTTAATTCTCACATTAAAGCAGGAAAGTAGGTGTTATTACAGTACTTTTTTTCTTTAAGTGATGTAAAACTGAGGCTCAGAGGGGTTAAAAAGTTTACTAGTCAGTGGTAAAGGTTCACACTGGGGTATTTTTGACTCCTTTCCCTTAATCTCTAGAAAAATTAGTTTTCTTATTACAAATTGGGCACAGTAACTAGCTCATGGGTTTGTGTGAAGATTAAGCCAGAGACATCTGTAAGGGGTGGAGAATAGGGTGTGGCATGTTGTACGTGCTCCATTAGTGACAGCTGTTATTGTTGCTGTCTGCCAGCCCCAATCTTCCCAGGGCCCTCCTGGCTCAAGTCCCTCCTTTCTTCGGCAGACAGAGCCCTACTCAACTCTAAACCAGTTCTGACCAAAGTAGGCAGATGTCAGCTAGGAGCTCTGAAATTAGTGTGCTGCCACAGGGCTGCCAGGAGACACAGGGGCAGAATATTCAGTTGCCCAAAGAAGGTACTGTTTTTGGAAAATAAAGCTGAATGGCCCCATTTTGTGAACTTTCTTCCAGGAATGTCCACAGAAGTGAACTGGGCTTTGCCTAAAATGGACAAGAGTGTTCACAATGTTAACTGATAACTAAAATCACCCCAAGCAGCTGTTCTGCAGGCTCTCCACCTACTTCTGCCAGAGGATGAGTTACTATCATAACTCAGATAGTAACCACCATGCTTACCATCTGTACTTTCACTTATTATTTACACTCAACTAGTCACTGAGCTATCTATCTGGATTTAGATCTATTTAGGTACCTTTCATAAATATAACCCACAGAAAGGAGGTATCTCCTAGTCCTGCCCATAGGGAGGGCTGAGAATTGGGATAACACATGAACAAGGCAATGCAAATTCCCCATTTGTCTCTCTCAGACCATGAGCTCCAGAATAATAATGTATTTGAGTGACAGAATAATGTAGAGAAATGAGATTGCTTTTCACAACACAAATTTTTTTAAAAAAGCATTTTTAACCAAGGAGGGTGCTATGCATTTTAAATGTATATGTTTTTCTATCCGTGCCCAACACAATGGCTGCCTTTCTTTAATATAATAGTAATATAATTCAAATGGTTAAAAAGGGCAACTTTTTGGTAATTCGGGGATATTCCAATTAGCAACTCTATAATCTCTAAAATCAGGCCTAAAGATAAGTATAGTTGGGCTCCATGGTCCATGCCTGTAATCCCAGTGAGTGACTCAAGAGACTCAGGCAGGAGGATCAGACGGCAAGTTTGAGGCCAGCCTGAGAAACTTAGCCAGAACTTGTCTCAAAAAAAAAAAAAAAAAAAAAGAAAGGGCTGAGGATGTAACTCAGAGGTAGCCTGCCCATGAGTTCATTCGCCAATAACACACACACACACACACACACACACACCATTAAACCAGTGCTGAAACATTAAAGTTTAAAGTTTAAGAAGGGAAAAAAACCCAATTCACATATAATCTTACCTGCCTGACAAACTTCTGTTCCAAATACATTCTCTTCCAAATGTTGTTCATAGCACCTGTATTTTATGAAGCTATTAATGTATATTTAATTTTCTGTTCTAATATTTTCAGGTCATATAATTTTACAACTATTTTTTTCTTTATTGCTAAATTACCTTTTAAAGTTTAAATATTTTTTATTTTGATGTAAAAAGCAGAGCAATGACATGGATAAATTTTTAAAATCAATATTGAGTAATTTTCACAAACAAAGTAATTTTCTATTTGATAGTTGTATTTCATAATACATACATCTTTAAACTGAATTGATAAGTTATTCTAACATACTTTTGGTTAGGAAGTTAATAAGCTAACTTTTTATCAGTATTTGTTTTATGTACTTTTCTGTATCAATACTATATTTCACATAACAATATGTTATTATTCAAACAATGTGGAACCATTGTGAGGCCCCCTGTAATACTGCTTCCAGGAAAAACATTGTCTCATGAGGGCTGAACTCCTTATGAATTCTGTAGTCTGCTGCCACATAGTGGTAAAGAAAGCAGCACTGTGCACTAACACTGGCAGAACTTGTTTGCCCTATTATTCTAGCATAATGATAAACATTTGCCTTGCTACCCATAGTGGGCACTGTACTGTGTACTGGGGATATGAAGATGGTTTCTGTCTTGAAAAATTTCCTAACTTAGTAGACAAAGCAAAATTAACTAATATGTAATAACAAAGTTCCATGACAAAAATCTAAGTTTGCTGGAGGAAGAGGGACTTTTTATCAGGCTTTATTGAGGAGGTAACGTTTGAAGGGGATTCTCAAGTGTGAGGAAGTTTCTCAGGGGGAAATAAAACAGACCTCCTGCTAGATAGCATAGCATGGAGACTGATATATGGGAAAGGAAGAGAGGAGTGTTACATAGACAATGCCCCACCCCCCTTTTTTTGTGGTCCTGGGAATCAAACCCAGGGCCTTGTGCATGCAAGGCAAACACTCTACCAACTGCTTTATATCCCCAGCCTCCTAGTGGCTGCTTTTGAAATGGGGGAAAGGATAATATTGGAATTTAGAGAGTTTGAAAACCATCTAAAATGTTCATTACTCATAATCAACCTAGTTTTATGTTTAAATTTTGTGCTGGCTTTGGTAAAAGTGTATGCCATTAAAGACAAATAACTTTATATGAAAACATGAGCACTAATATTTCCTTAGGAGACACTGGGGAAATTCAAACAATTTTTCAATAAATTATTCTTTAGTTATGATCCCTTTGTTAGCACATTTTAAGCACCAAGAAAGTCTGCAGATGTTTTATAGTACCATGGTAGTCAGCCTCCTAAATGACCCTACAATGATGATTTTTGTGTACACCCTCCTACACTTGACAATTTTTATGTAGACCCTCCTGCACTGAATATGGATGTTTTTTCTGGAAGCAAGTGCCTCTACCACTGAGCCACAACCCCAGCCCATGTTGTTGTATTTTAGGCCAGATAAATATATAGATAAATAATAGAAGTACTTTGATTTCTTTCACTGATGTGGAAATATTTATATTGACAAATAAAAATGACAAGGTGTCACTTTTGTGGCCATAAAAATCACTGAAGCTTCTACTTTGCTGACTCTTGCTCTTTTTGGGGAAGGCCAGCCACCATGTTGTAAGGTTGCTCAAGCAGCCTGGGGAAAGGTCCATGGCAGAAGGAGCTAAGACCTCCTACCAGCTACTAGCACAAAGGATTGTGTCTTTTTTTTTTTTTTTGTGGTCCTGGGGATTGAACTCAGGGCTTTGTGCATGCAAGGCAAGCACTCTACCAACTGACCTATATCCCCAGCCCAGGAGTATGTCATTTTTAAAGTAGATCCTTCTACCCCATCCAAGCCTTTAGGTGATGCCAGTGTGAACCAACATATCCCTCCCACTCCCTACTAGGGATTGAACCTAGAGGCACTTTACCACTGATTTATATCCCTGGCCCTTTTTAATTTTTTAAGAATTTTTAAAATTTTGGGCTGGGGATGTGGCTCAAGCGGTAACATGCTCGTCTGGCATGCGCGGGACGCTGGGTTCGATCCTCAGCACCACATTAAAAAAAAATAAAATAAAAATGTTGTGTCCACCTAAAAAATAAATATTAAAAAATTCTCTAAAATTTTTTTTTTTTTTTTTTTAATTTCGGAGTCAGGGTCTTGGTTGGACTCAGATGTCCATAATGACCTCAAATTTGTGATTCTCTGCCTCAATCTCCCAAGTCATCGGGATTACAAATGTGCACCACTACAACCCATGTAAGCCAAAATTTTGACTAATAACTTAGGTGTTAATCTCTGTGCTAGCACTAAGATTGCTCTGAATTTGACAAGAAACTGAGAAGTAATAAATGTTGTTGTATATTATTTTTTTATTTTTATTTTTTAAAATTACTTTTTAGTTGTAGTTGGACACAATCTCTTTTATTTATTTATTTATTTTTATGTGGTGCTGAGGAGTGAACCCAGGGCCTAACCCATGCTAGGCAAGTGCTCTACCGCTGAGCCACAACCCCAGCCATGTTGTATTTTAGAAGTACTTTGATTTCTTTCACTGATGTGGAAACATTTATATTAACAAATAAGAAAATATCATATTAATGAATAACAAAATGTTTATATTCATAGCACTAGTATTCTTTTGGAGTTCATTTTAAACAGAACTATCAATAAGGCTTTTTATGAGGATTACTTATATAAATTACCATTCATTACTGATAGATTACTATAAATTATAATTTTAAAAAATATAAAGGTGACTATGAAATGGGAGAGTTTATTACACTTTCTGTATGGAAAACAATATTTCAAGAGAATCTTATTTTTGGTCAGTTATATTGCTTCTGAAGTTTTGGCTGGTATGGAGACCTTAATGAACAGGCAAAAAATATATATGAAATTAAAGCCTTTTGTGGTCTTAAAAGGCTAGATTTTAATTATTCAAATGTCCTCATAAGTGTAAAAAAATTTCAAAGTTATATCTGAGGACTGGGGATGTAGCTAATGGCAAAGCTCTTGCCTACCATATGGAAATCCCTGGGCTCAATCCCACGACTACAAAAATAAAATAAGATAAAATGAAATAAAATTATATATGAAAATGTGTCATTCAATATTTTTAAAATTCCTCTTTTCTAATTGAAAGGAAAATACTATTTTAACAGATGCATATTTATAATGGTAAACTATATTGAACAAGATATAGCTATATGGATTACTTTTCTTGATTTTATCTAGGCCATTTTAACTGTGTTATTTAAGTGTTTTCATTTACACTTTCATATACTAAAGATTACTAGTCCTTTAAAGTTCCCTTGAAATATTTTTACAAACAAAATAGTTATTTTTTAAAAAAGTTTGTGGTTCACATTTATGCTATTGTGTTCTGCAAAATCTCAAGCAGAGAATTTAAAAGTTTCAACTTGGTGGTACCACCAGGTGCCGATAGAAACAAAAGGTTTATTTTTCTCCAAATGTGTTAATATTTTAACCTTTAAAACAAACCTTCATATACCCTGTTCATGGATAGGCAGAACTAACATCATCAAAATGGCGATATTACCAAAAGTTCTCTATAGGTTTAATGCAATGCCAATCAAAATCCCAACGGCATTTCTTGTAGAAATAGAGAAAGCAATCATGAAATTCATATGGAAAAATAAAAGACCCAGAATAGCAAAAACAATGCTAAGCAGGAAGTGTGAATCAGGCGGTATAGCGATACCAGACTTCAAACTATATTACAGAGCAATAGTAACAAAAACAGCATGGTACTGGTACCAAAACAGGCGGGTGGACCAATGGTACAGAATAGAGGACACAGAAACCAATCCACAAAACTACAACTATCTTATATTTGATAAAGGGTCTAAAAGCATGCAATGGAGGAAGGATAGCATCTTCAACAAATGGTGCTGGGAAAACTGGAAATCCATATGCAACAAAATGAAACTGAATCCCTTTCTCTCGCCATGCACAAAAGTTAATTCAAAATGGATCAAGGAGCTTGATATCAAATCAGAGACACGCCGTCTGATAGAAGAAAAAGTTGGCTACGATCTACATACTGTGGGGTCGGGCTCCAAATTCCTCAATAGGACACCCATAGCACAAAAGTTAATAACTAGAATCAACAAATGGGACTTACTCAAACTAAAAAGTTTTTTCTCAGCAAAAGAAACAATAAGAGAGGTAAATAGAGAGCCTACATCCTGGGAACAAATCTTTACTCCTCACACTTCAGATAGAGCCCTAATATCCAGAGTATACAAAGAACTCAAAAAATTAGACAATAAGAGAACAAACAACCCAATCAACAAATGGGCCAAGGACCTGAACAGACACTTCTCAGAGGAGGACATACAATCAATCAACAAGTACATGAAAAAATGCTCACCATCTCTAGCAGTCAGAGAAATGCAAATCAAAACCACCCTAAGATACCATCTCACTCCAGTTAGATTGGCAGCCATTATGAAGTCAAACAACAACAAGTGCTGGCGAGGATGTGGGGAAAAGGGTACACTTGTACATTGCTGGTGGGACTGCAAATTGGTGCAGCCAATTTGGAAAGCAGTATGGAGATTTCTTGGAAAGCTGGGAATGGAGCCACCATTTGACCCAGCTATTCCCCTTCTCGGTCTATTCCCTAAAGACCTAAAAAGAGCATGCTACAGGGACACTGCGACATCGATGTTCATAGCAGCACAATTCACAATAGCTAGACTGTGGAACCAACCTAGATGCCCTTCAATGGATGAATGGATAAAAAAAATGTGGCATTTATACACAATGGAGTATTACTCTGCATTAAAAAATGACAAAATCATAGAATTTACAGGGAAATGGATGGCATTAGAGCAGATTATGCTAAGTGAAGCTAGCCAATCCCTAAAAAACAAATGCCAAATGTCTTCTTTGATATAAGGAGAGTAACTAAGAACAGAGTAGGGTCGAAGAGCATGAGAAGAAGATTAACATTAAACAGGGATGAGAGGTGGGAGGGAAAGGGAGAGAGAAGGGAAAATGCATGGAAATGGAAGGAGACCCTCAGAGTTATTCAAAAGTACATACAAGAGGAAGTGAGGGGAAGGGGAAAAATAATACAAGGGGGACAAACGAATGTCAGTAGAGGGGGCAGAGAGAGAAGAGGGGAGGGGAGGGGAGGGGAGGGGGGATAGTAGAGGATAGGAAAGGCAGCAGAATACAACAGACACTAGTATGGCAATATGTAAATCAATGGATGTGTAACTGATGTGATTCTGCAATCTGTATATGGGGTAAAAATGGGAGCTCATAACCCACTTGAATCAAATTGTGAAATATGATATATCAAGAACTATGTAATGTTTTGAACAGCCAACAATAAAAAATTAAAAAAAAAAACAAAAACAAACCTTCTTTTGACCCTACTTCCCTAGGAGTTACCATCCATTTATTTGTCCTTTTGTATACTGTACTGGGCGTTGCCTCTACAGTCGTCCCTAAGTATCCATGGAGAATTGGTTTTAGGCTCCTTCCCTGCTAAGACACCCAAATCTGAGAATGCTCAAGTTCCTTATATAAAATAGCACAGTATCTACATATAACCTCAGCATATCCTCCTGTGCAGTTTGAATCATCTTTAGATTACTTATAATACCCAATACAACATAAATGATATGTAAATAGTTGTTATATTGTACTGTGAGGAACAAGGAAAAAAAGTGTGTGTGTACTTAGTACATATTGACACATTTTTTTCCCCCTGAATGTTCTCAATCCATAGTTTGCCAGTCTGTGGATGTGGAATCTGTAGTTAGAGTGTCAACTGTAATTGATTTTGCTAATTCCTCTCCCCCTAGTCTCTTTTAAACTCATTCAAACCTGCTCCAAGTAAACATCTGCCCATACCACTCTGTGGATGCCAACTTCATCCTTCCAGCTGCTCAAGCCAGGAACCTTGGAATGATCTTTGACTCTTCTTTTCTTCATTTTATCCTTCATAAAATTCCAAATTACATCCAGAGTCTGTCAATTTCTCACAGTTTCCATTGCTAATACTGTGGTCTGAGCTACCAGTACTTTGCCTGCCTGCTTTACAGGAATAGCCTCATCACTGGTTTTTCTGCATCCATCCACTAAGGTCTCTTCTCAGCAAAGGAGCCCAGTGATTATTTTGAAATGTTAAACTAGATCCTATTACTTTCCTGCTCAAAATGGCTCTTAATTTCACTTAATGGTGAAAATCAAAGTCCTTATAGTAATCCAAAGGCTTCACATAATCGGAACACCCTGTCTCACTTTGTACTACTTATCTCTTGCTCACTTGGCTCTGGCCATCCTAGCCTCCTTGCTGGTCTTCCAAAAGACAAGCTCCTGCCCCAGGAGTTTTCCTCTGGCTCTTCCCTCTATATGAAAAGCTTTCTCCTTCCCCAAGTGTCTACATCACTTGTGAGTCTTTATTCAATGTTGCCTACTTGATCACCCTATTAAAAATGGCAACAAATCTCCCCTCCATGCTCATCTTTTGTTCTCCAATTTTTTTCCCCATAGCAGTCACTACCTCCTAACATATATGTTTATTATGTTTGACTCCTGGCTCACCTCCCTTTGTGTGGGTGATAGAGTCACAATTTTTGATCCTTATTTTCAAATGGTTTGTTCAGAACACAAAAAGGGTTGGAAATCATTAAGAGTTATATAATTATTTTAGTGGGCCTGGAACAACACATTTTAAACACACTCCCTTAAAAATGGTTCAGATGATAAATTTTGTTATGTATATTTTATCATAATTAAACATAAATGTAAATAGAGAAAAGTTAAGAGCTCTTGTAGAGTAACAAATATTTCAAGAAATTTTTGTTTGTTATATGTGTGAGTACTTAAATATACTTGTTTTTAAACAACAAGGTATTCCATACTATCAGTCCTCATCAATAAAACATTTTAAACAATTACTATTAAGTTGTGCACATACTGATGAGTTGATATGAATAAAATAGTCCACAGCAGCATTATTAGAGTGCAAGCTAGAAATAATACAAATGTCCAGAGATACTAAACTGGATACTTAAAAGAAGTGTAGCACATTAAACAATGGAATATTATGCAACAGTGTTAGGATGGCCTTAGGCCTGAGCCTAAGCAACTCCATTTTAAAAACTCCAGTTTGAAACCTGCAGTTTCACCAAGCACACCCACAGAGCCCTCCAGTATGGCCACAGACAAGTTACTGCCCCTCACCCTGATAAACAGAGTGAAGCCCCTGGCACTTGATAAGAGAAAAAGGCAAGAAGATCAGGGTGGAGATCACCAGACCAAATGTTTCTGACCCCAGGGTAAATGATGTCACTGAGAAATCCAGTGGTAGCTGATAAGAATTGAAAGGGGGGTCAAAACCCCCCCAAATTTAGTATAAATAATAGAGCAAATGAATAGGGATTCAGCCAGCAGAAACAAGGATACACTCGAGCTGGAGAGCCTGACGAGGACCTGACATCCCATCACTTATCACCGTTCCTGCGTGACCCTTACCACTCTCAAACTCTACCTCCTTGTCTGGACCTTGGTGAAAGCCGCAACTTCTCCCTACCACCCTCTCCTCAACCCATAGTCCACTCCACGCCAGGAAAAGCCTGCCTTGGTTCCAGACCTGATCATCTCGGTTTGAGTGAGTGTGCATCTGTTGGACACAAAGCCTAAGGCTTAAGACTTCTGAACTTAGCATGCAGAGGGAATGTCTGTCATTAGCCTATCACGATTAAGTGTGTTTTGCAGTGCTTAGAATTGTTTGCTGTGAATTGTTTGATTGTGTCTAGTGCAGTGCCTAGCATTAAAGATTGTCCTTTTCTTGATTAAGAACCTATAGAGTGAAAGTGTATTGAGTAATTTGAGACTAAAACATTGAAAGGGGCAGAAGCATGTGGATATTCTTTATTTCTCCCCTCCACTGCATATGTCGCAATTTTGCCCCCTCACGACAGTGAGGGAAAGAACTACAGTCACCTTTTCATGTGCGTGAATCCCAAAAAACTATGCTGAAGATTGAATTGCTGGAGAATACATATACAACTTAATAAAGCTCAAAATCATACATGTGCACCAAAGCTACAAAGATAAACAAGGCAAGGTGACTTAAAATTCAGATAAATTGATTAAAAGTGCAATGTCTTCAACCTGAATGAAGGTTTAGGTTCCTGGAATGTATTTCCGCATAACCCTAATTAATGCCCCTCGAGATCGCACAGCATCTTTTTCCTGAGCTTGCGGCCTGTCCTGCCTCCAAGAGTAGTGTTCGGTACTCGGTGATTTTGTTTAAAGTACTGAATCCTGTGACAATTTCCCTTAGGGACCATTTTCAAGGCTAGAGTCTGACAACGCTCCAATAGTAGAGCACATTAACTAGTTGCTGAATAAATAAATGCACTTTGGCATACTTCTCATTTTAGGCCAAATTCTTCTCGTGGCTTCGGTTCAGTTCCTGTCCTTGTCCCTACCCCTATAGAGTCGCTGGGCATCTCGTTTCCGCGGCCCAAAGTGGTTTTGCCCCGGTATCTGCGCTGGAGAAAAGGTGTGGGAAAGGGTATAAAGTCGGGGTTGATACCCAGGAGTGTGGAGGCCACAGTCCAGGCCGCCCTGAAGGGGATGGAGTGGACACGGAGCCCGCCAACTCGACTAGCCCGGTCACTGCGCAGACGGTACAGTCGCAGTCTAACCAAATTCTCCTGCCACCGCCTCCCCGCGGTGACGTCACGGGGTTCCGAGCTCTTGATTGGAGGGGCTGCATTCGGTCCACTCTCGCGATGATTACTCCTCCAGGTCCCAGCCCTGCCCCTCTCCGCCCCGGCCCGGTAGTCTGCTGTAGACCACGTTGTGTGCCGCTGACACGACGTACACTGGACCAGTTTCCGGGGCTTGTCCAGACCGCGACGAATCGGCTCAGTCTCCCACGAGGTTTGGCTCCGAGGCGTCCTGTTGCCAGACCCGCGGTAGCGCGGGAATCTCCACCGCTCGGCCGGGCCAGTTTTCTAGGGCCGCCTGGAGAGTCTGTCACATCAGTTCCCATCTTACGGATCGCCAGAATTTGGCGGCTGAGAAACTCATTTCCGGTCGCTTGGGTCTCCATGGAGACAGCCCTTTAACCACTTTTTCACCTGTCATTCCCCGGACTCCACGTGGTTCGGAAATCGCCCAGAGAATGTTGGTGGGAGGCAGCGAGAAAGGTGTAGATGGGAGGGAATCAGCGATCAAAAGGGAGGCAGTAGGTGGGACCCTTGAGTACAATGTGCTGGGCACCTTTTGGCCACTTACGTAATTAAGGTGAACCGGGGATTTTCCATTTTGGGAAGGTCCAGTTCATCAGGATACACGTTTAGGCATCACTTGAGCATGCATAACCCCTGAGCCTATTTTTGCATAGTCCTGAGGGCTCCAGCATCAAATCATGCTGTAGACTTGCTCACCCTTCATCTGGGAATTGTCTCCCCAATTACCTTAAGATCTTTCTCACTTTGCGTTGCTGATTGTTTATTTCCCTAAATCTAATTATAGCACTTTTCAAATTCCTCACTTTTCAATGCTTCTCTAGCTGCATCCATTTTTTATAACACTTTTTGATTAAGTGGTTCCTCACCTGCCATTACGGTACTGATACCTTACTGATACTTCCCAAATGGACCATAGTTTCTTTAGTGGCAGGACTAGCTGTCACTTTGTTATCGAATGCGCTATGGATACCAGGTAGTCTACCTTTCTGCCATTAAATGTGTATACCCCTTCTAGAACATCTCTGCAAATGCTTGTTAATTCACCAGATATTTATTGAGTACCTTCTATGTGCCAGGTACTCTTTTTAGGAATTGAGAAGTCCAAAACTGAACAAAATAGATTAAAGTTGCTCCCTTCAAGAAGTTTACCACTAGGGGAGACAGACGATATAGAAGCGAACAAGATAATGAATTTTAGTTAGCTAATAAGTGCTGTGAAGAAAATAAAGTCATAGCAATGTTAAGTATGGTGTCACAGAAAGCTTCCCTTAGGATGTGGTTATTCAAGCAGAAACCTGAGTGATAACAAGAAGCTGCAAAGATGTGGAATGAATATTAATAGGCAGATTGGGAAATGCACAGCTTCTTAGGTGTGAAAAAGAACATCAGGAAGTGCAAAGACTCTTGAGGTGGTGAAGAGTCGGTTGATATGAAATGAATAGCAGAGGAAACCAGGGCCTGATTATTTAGGGCTTTCATATCCAGAGCCTCTCAAGTTTGGATTTTATCCTAAGTGTAATTGGAAGCCCTTAAAAAAGGTTTAAGAAAAACAGCAATTAGATTTGATTAATATTTTTAAAAGAATGGACTCTTTGGAGGCAAGGATAAAGCGGAGACTAGAAGAGGCCATGTTAGGAGTTCAGGAAACTTGTGTTCAGTTTCTGTTTGGGTATTCCCATGCTGGGAAATTCTGCTTGAAAGGTAGCCCATTCCTTAGTTGGAACATGGAGTTCTTCCTGTGGAATCTGTCTTCCTGAAATCCACTGTTTCTTCCTTGGATGCTCCATTATTTGTGGTGGTTCCTTCAAGTACATTACCATCCCTGTACATACATGTCACTTCACCTGGTTGGATGACGGAGGAATCAGCACTCTCTTTTTTTTAAGAGAGAGAGAGAGAGAGAATTTTTAATATTTATTTTTTAGTTTTCGGCAGACACAACATCTTTGTTTGTATGTGGTGCTGAGGATCGAACCCGGGCCGCACGCATGCCAGGCGAGTGTGCTACTGCTTGAGCCACATCCCCAGCCCTCAGCACTTTCTTGATTTGGCCAATTTTTAATGTGGCTTTTAGCAGTCAGATTGTGCTGTTGACTCATGTATTGCACTATTTCAAATCAGATTTCACCTCTCTCTGGCTCCCCATCCTGAATTTCTGTGGTGTATGTGTTTTTTTGTTTCTTATTTAAATGCAGCATTTTACTTTTATTTCTATTTTATCTTAGTAAATTCCATGTTGTTCATCATTGCAGTTTATTCATCCGATTTTATCACTCAACATGTCCTCCCAGTTTTTTGTCTTTTACAGAGGCACTATGTTATATCCTCCAATGTTTCTTTCATAAACAATGCTAAAACTGGGGAGGGGGGATAGTAGAGGATAGGAAAGGCAGCAGAACACAACAGACACTAGTATGGCAATATGTAAATCAATAGATGTGTAACTGATGTGATTCTGCAATCTGTATATGGGGTAAAAATGGGAGTTCATATCCCGCTTGAATCAAAGTGTGAAATATGATATATCAAGAACTATGTAATGTTTTGAACAACCAACAATAAAAAATTAAAAAAAAAAACAATGCTAAAACTGCTAACTGTATCATGAAAAGAGACTTATGGCATTTCCCTAGTGACTTTTTCTCAATGGCATGAGATTATTAGTATGTAGTCTTTGAGTACGGTTTTTTTTTTTTCTTTTGTTTTATTTATTTATTGTTTGTTTGTTTGTCTATTTATTTATTTTCATGTGGTGCTGAGGAACCTAGTGCCTCATGCATGTGAGGCAAGCGCTCAACCACAGAGCTACAACCACTGAGCTACAACCTCAGCCCTTGAATAGGGTTCTGTAGCTCATTATGAATCCTTTGATCTGTTAGCTAAAACCAAACTCACAACGATAGTATGTAAAAATTTTCTTTATAAAATAGTTGCAGAAAACAAGATATAGCTGTACCTTGTGGCTAGTTTGGCTCAATTAATTGTTTTGGAAAAACTGTTGGTTTCTCTAGTTTTTACTATAATGAAAGTTTGTGTATTTTAAAATACAGAAACTGGTTTATAATGGGTAAAAGTAACTTTAGAAAATAATAAACTCTTATTGAGCTTAAAAAAATCTTAGGTTTCAAGGAAGAAACCCGTAAATCAGTTTTTCTCTGCTTGGGCATTTTGCTCCCCAGGGGACAGCTGCCAATATTGGGAGTCTTCTTGGTTATCACAACTTGTTGAGAGGATGGTATTCCTGGCATCTACTGGGTAGAGGCCAAAGAAACTCTAAACATCCTGCAGTGCAGGGGACAACATTCCTCAATGAAGAATTATCCTACCCAAAATGTCAGTAGTGTTGAGATTGAGAAGCCCTCCTGTGAACAAGGCCTTAACACTCTTTTTTCTTACAGTAACTGCTGTTAATTCTATTTAAAATGGGTGTAAAGAAGAAGAGAGAAATGCACGTTGCTGCATTGACAGTTCGTCATCAGGACCTTGAAATTTTGAGATGTAGGTGATTTCAAAGTTCATTTATTGAATACATTTTTTTTTCAACCAGTTTGCAAGTAGAGTGTTTTAATCCCTGCGACCCCATAGCACATAATTTTCAAATTCTATTTAATTTTTCATGTTTCTTATATCCAGTTTTAGATGTAAAAATGGTTTTCTTGAATTTTGACTTCATACTAAGGTCTACTTGCGTTTTTGGTTTTAAAGATTTATAGAATTCATAACAAAGGGAAACTCATCTACATATTGTTATATCATTGACTTTTCTTTGCATTTGTTATGTAGCTTTTGCTGATGGGGAAGGGAAAAATCTAGCTTCTTTGCTGTTACATTGTGTGCAACTCACAGATGGAGTGTCACAAATCCATTATATTAAACAGGTAAGGCTGAATTATTACTCATGGGTGTATCCTGAAGGTTATGCTATTATAGATTTTTAAAATTAACTGACAGCTTTTGGCTTAAATTATTCAATGTCAACTTATTGAATAATATCAAATTATTCAGTATCAACTAAAGAATAAGATTAAAAAAAATCTCTTCTTTTTTTATATAGTATTTATTCATAGCAGTAATAGAAGCCATATTCAGACTTCTGTTATAATTAGCGCTATATAGATAGGATAGGAAATTACTTACCTTTTTAGTAATATTAAAAAAAATTCTGTAGATTTGAATCCTCAAAATTTTTCAGCAGGCACATTTAAAAGTTAAAATATAAAGATTGTCTTCATTAGTATTTCAATTACTATTTGAGTTTACCACTTGAGCTTACATAATATTTCTTTGGAAAGAAATTAAATAGATTACCGATACTACCATAATTTTAAGAATGCTGCAAATTTTCTCTACCTTAAGCCTTTAATAGGTCTGTAAGTCTTAAAGAGGTAGGTCTGGAGTAGGAAAAGGGATTTAGGAGCATATATTAAAAAGGTTAATAAATACTAAAAATAGATATTTTAAATCAGTACAATATGGAAAACATTCCACAGTACAATCAGTATAATTGAGATTTAAAAGAGTATTTGTAACCAACCATATTACTTTGTTATAGTTGATATTAGAAAAAAATGACTTTGAATTTTTTTGGATTATAGATTGTGCCTCTACTGGAGAAGTTAGATAAAAATGGCCTGTGTGATCCCACTGTTCAAAGTTGTTTGGATATTTTAGCAGGCATTTATTTTTCTTTGAATCTGAAGAATCCCTTGAAGAAAGTATTGGCAAGGTAAGGAAAAAAAGGAAGGGAAGTTGGGTATTATAAAAAGTAACCAGGGCTGGGGTTGTAGCTCAGTGGTAGAGCCCTCGCCTAGCATGTGTGAAGCCCTGGATTCGATCCTCAGCACCACATAAAAATAAATAAATAAAGGTAGTTGTGTCCAACTACAACTAAAAAGTATTTAAAAAAAAAAAAGTAACCAAAGTTCCTTTCCTGTTCTAATAAAACAAATATATCACTAAAAATTGAATTCATACAATCTCTCTTTCTTCTCTCCCTCTTATTCTATCTCAGTTTCTTTTTAGGTCACAGACCTTAACGAACAGACTGTGGCTTTGGTCTGGGTGATAGTTCGCTGACTCTTGGTTCAGTCCACTTCTTGCTACTTTTTTCTCTATTTGTCTCAGCTGTTTCAATGTGGATAATGCAGCAATACAGAACTATATACTTGATTTTAAAATGTCAAGCAGTATAGAAATACACAAAAAATGAGGCTTATATTTCACCATTTCTGGTGAAATATCACTTAACATTTTGGTATCCATCTTTCTAGACCTTTTCTTTATGTGTTTAGCATATGTGTGTTGTATTTTAGTTTTTATTTTTTATATAAGTGAGATTATATTCTACATAATGATCTAGAGTTTGTATTTTAACTAAACAGCATCTTAGAGATATTTCCATCTCAGTATAGTCCTTTTTATTTTTTAATAATGGGAATTGAGCCCAGGTGTGCTGTATTGCTGAGCTACATCCTCATCTCCTCCCCCTGCCTTTTTTTTCAAATTTTGAGATGGGGACTCACTTAGTTGCTCAGGCTGTCGTTGAACTCGGGATATTTCTGCTTTATTTAGTTTCCTGAGTTGCTGGGATTACATGTTGTGCCGCTGTGCCCAGCTAGTTAGTTTTTTTTTTTTTTAACTGTGGTAAACAGCACATAACTTAAAATTTACTTTCTTAACCATTTCTAAGTGTGCAGTTCAGTATTATGAAGTGAATCCATGCTGTTGTTCAGCAAATCTCCAGAACCTTTTCATCTTGTAAAACTGAAACTTTGTGCTCATTAAGCAACTTCCCATTTCTTCCCCAGCTTCTGGCAACCACCATTCTACTGAATGTTCCTAGGAATTTGGTTACTTTAGGTACTCCATGTAAATGGAATATTTGTATTTGTCTTTTTGTGACTTATCTTATCTCACTAAACATAATGTCCTCAAGATTCATCCATGTTATAGCATGTAATAGAATTTCCTTCCTTATGGACTAAATATATTTGTTTATATGTATATGCCTCATTTTGTTCATTCATCCATTGATGGACGTTTGGCTGCTTCTACCTTTTGGTGACTGTTTAATGTATCTATGGACATAAATACTCAAATATCTCTTTGAAATCTTGCTTTTTGTTCTTTTGGATATATACTCAGAAGTGGGCTTGCTGGATCATATGGTAATTGTTTATAGTTTTTTGAGGAGTTGTCATCTTGTTTCATTTCACATTTCATTTGCAACATTTTACATCCCCACCAACAGTCTTTATTCTAAGAGCTACAGATATATTCCATATTATGGATATATCAGAAATGTATTTCCTGATTTTTTTAATCACTTTTCCATTGATGGATATTTGGTTCATTTTCAGCTTTCTTTATTTCAACAATTTTGCAATAGTATTTTTTTTTGGGGGGGGGGCTGGCACAAGGGGTTGAACCCAGGGATGCTTAACCACTGAGCCACATCACCAGCCCTTTTTTTTTTTTTTTTTGTATTTCATTTAGAGATGTGGTCTTATTGAGTTGCTTAGGGCCTTGCTCAGTTGCTGAGGCTGGCTTTGAACTCACGATCCTCCTGCCTCAGCCTACAAAGTCTCTGGGATTACAGGCTTGTGCCACTGAGCCTGGCTAATATTTTTAATCTTGTTCATAATCATGTATGTGTATACATGAGAGAATTCCTAGAAATTGAATTTTTAAGACCAAAAGTTATTCATGTTGAAATTTTTATAGCTATTATTAAATTGTACTCCCAAAAAGTTATTCCAGTTTGTACTTCCATCAACAGTGAATGAGTGCCTGTTTCTTCATAGCTCTCTAGCACTGGTTAATATCATTCTTTAAATCTTTAAAATCTAAGGGTGATAAATACTCTCTTGTATAATTTGCATTTCCCAGATGCTCATGTAGTCAAACATTTTTTAATGTGTGAAGTTTGTCTTTTTAATCATTACATAACCTTTGTATATCTTCTCATAATTTTTTTCATTTGTAAGAACTATGAGTAGATTATATGCCATATATATTTCTTTTTCTTGTTTTAAGTTTTCTTCATGTTATCTTTTAATAAAAATTAAAGAAATATTTTGTTATCAACATTATTAATACTTTTCTTTGTATAGATTCCTGAGCTTCATGCCTTACTTATATGTTTTCTCTAAGATGATGATGATGATGATGAAGAATCATCCTAGGCAAGCACTCTCTACTGACCTGTATTCCCAGCCTTCTAATACAAGATTACTAGAGAATTATTTACTTGTCTTATAATTATTATTATTTTTTTGTTCAGCTTTAAAATTCATCTGGAATTAAGTCCTGAGTATAATGTGAGGTAGAGGTTCAACTTAGTTTTCTTTTTCATATAAAAGTCACTAATCACCAAACTCTTGAATAGTCTTGTCTTTCCTCACATATTAGGGATGCTACGTTATTGTGTTATATATGCTTACATAAACAAGAGTTTTATTGATTTTAGACTTGGGCATGTTCATTGATGTACCACATCATAGTCTTATTTATTGTAGTTCTATAATGTGGTTTAATTATGTAATTGTATGTTACCTCTCTACTGACTTTCTTTTTCAGAATATTCCAATTTTTGAATTTTTTTCTTCCAGAAAAGCTATTCAATCAATCAAAAAAAAAAAAAAAAAAAAAGCCTATTGGTTTTGATTTAGATTTTTTAAAAATTTAGTTGTTGATAGCCCTTTATTTTATTTATTTATATGTGGTGCTGAGAATTGAACCCAGTGCCTTACACATGCCAGGCGAGCGCACTACCGCTAAGCCCCAGCCCCAACCCCTTGATTTAGATTAATTGAGGTAAAATTGACATAAGTTTAATTTATCCATTCAGTAAAGTTTTATCGACTACCTACTATGTTTTAAACAACCTTCTAGGAATTGGAGATATAATGAATCAAATAATCTAGAATGGGGTTGTATTACAAGGGAAAGATAGAAAATAGACAAAATAAACAACGTACAGGATATTAGATGGCATGGGAGCTAAGGGATGGGGGAAAGAACATCAAAGGTGGGGTAGTGATTTCAGTGTAAAATACAGTGGCCATTTCACATAACTTTGCTCTATGTGATAAGGTGATTTTTGATTATTGGGTATTTGAGAGAAGAATGTTCTGGGTGGAAGAAATAAGAGTAAAGACTGTTAGGTTGTCAGAGGCCAGGGTTGTCAGAAGGCCATGTAACTAGAGCTAAGTGAACAAGGAGGTGAGGTTGGAGAGCTAATAGTGGATGGTGCAGATTGTATAAGGTCATTGAAAACTGTGTTTGTATGCATGTGTTTTGAAGTTGTTGAAGGCTTAGGCAGGTCAGCTCTGCATATGTGTGGGTTTTGCATTCAGCCAACCATAGATCAAAATATTCAAAAAATTGCTGTGTGCTACACATGTACAGACATTTTCCTTGTTACCATTCCTAAACAATACAGAATACTAACTGTTTACATAGCATATACATTATATTGGGTATTTAAGTAATCTAGAGATGACGTAAGTATATGGGAGGATGTACACAGATTGTATGTAAATACTATGCCATTTTATATAAGAGACTTGAGCATCCTCACATTTGGTATTTGTGTGGTATCTTGGAACCAATTCCCTGTGGATATTGAGGGAGGACTGTCACATGGCATTTTAGAATTATCACACTGGCTTTTCTGTTGAGAATGGTATAGGAGATGTGAGAGAAGCAATATGGAGCCAGGGAAACCAGAAGAGAATGATAGACCAGGGAATTCCAGTGATGGTGATATGAAGTTGTAATTTTCTGGCTGTACTTTGAGGGTTTAGTTCAGTATTTCTACATTTGGATAATTATCCTCCTTCCGCACATATTGGCGGTACGAAGTTGTCAGATTTTTAATATTTGATTCTTTTTCTAGCTCACTAAATGGCCTACCTAAATTTTTTCTAACTGAGGCTGTACACAGTTTTACTTCTCGTCTTCAAGAAGAATTGAATACTACTGATCTATACTCATATAGGAAAGTAATTGACAATATATCTTCCTGTATGGAGAATTTTAATTTGGGTAAGCCAGCTCTTTTCTAATACTTTTTCTGGATAATACCTGTCATGTCATTATTTTTAAATGATGTTAAGTTTAGTGAAATTCCTTACTAATATTAATTTTTCCCCCTATAGGTAAAGCAAGTATTAATAATCTTCTTAAAAATGGTAAGTCCTATTATTTTATTTTGTTCTTAGGGTATTTTGTTGCTTATGTGTCATTTTGGAACTGGTGCTTTTAAGTTTTTTGGCAATAGGAAAAAATAACTAAAGTATATCATGCTCTTTTTAAAATCTTTGCTTCTCTATTATGATATTTTAGAAAACTGATTTAAAATATGTTCTTGTACTGAAGTTAAAGTTCCCAATTTTAAGTTCTGTATTGTCATTATATTCTTTTTGTTTCAGTACTTCATTTTCTGCGGAAGAGTTTAATTGAAATCCTAGAAGAAAATAGGCAAGTGCTATGTATTTACATGCTTGTGGTGTGTATGTGTGCATGCTTATAGTTAACATTCTCTCTGTACAAAGAAAATTTTCAAAAGTTCTCAGAATGTTTTCTTTCTGTCCTTCTCCCTTAATGTTAGACCTGATTATTTAAACTTATTCTATAGAGATTTGATATTTAATTTTATTTTTTTATTTTATTTATTTTGTTTTAAAGAGAGAGAGAGAGAATTTTTAATATTTATTTTTTAGTTTTCGGCGGACACAACATCTTTGTTTGTATGTGGTGCTGAGGATCGAACCCGGGCCGCACGCATGCCAGGCGGGCGCGCTACCACTTGAGCCACATCCCCAGCCCACTGATATTTAATTTTAAAAGTCAAATTATTATGAGAATAAATGTGAAAGAGAAGAGCCCTTCTCCTACCTTTGATCCTTTTTCATAATTTACTGTTCTTATTTCATGGGGCGAAGTTTCCTACGTTATTTCTCTGATGATATTAATGATGGTTGTTTTTTGTTTGTTTGCTTCAAGTATTCTTATATTTACATGCTTTTATTTTTTGTAAGTTGCTTTTTTTCTGTTTGCTGGGTTTGGTCACTATATTTCCTGCTAGAACTTTCCTGTCAGAAGTCTAGTGATCTTTTGGGTATTCATATTTAAAAATAGGGCACTGAAAATTGATTTGCATCTCTGTGCATATGAATGGGGTTGATTGCAGGTTTTATTCTAGGCTGGTCTGGCTGGGCTGTATCTTGATGGAACCCTTTATGTCACTATCTTTAGGTCTTTTTTTGATCTAGTGATAGATTCACTATAAAAGAATTGTCAGATCACTGTCTTAATATTCTGGTTGCTGAATGAGGGCAGAAAGTTGAGGTCTTGGCTGTAGGCATCTATTGTGCATGCATTTACACAATTTTCCTGTCTGCAATATGACATTGTGTGTGCTGTTTTTTTTTTTTTTCCCAGACACTTGACGGTTTATATTCTCTAAAGGTAAACCAGTTGTCTGTTGGCAAGGGAATGTGATGCAGAGTTCTCAAGTAGGCTTGTAGCCAGTCTTCCTGTTTTCAGCTTTGCATTTATCTCCAGTTCAAGGAATGCTTAGTGTCCACAGTCTCTAAGCCTTTTAGGCTCAGAGTGATTATCTTGTTTACTGCCCTTATGTATTTATGTCTTTATGTCTTAAAGCCTATGGCCATTGGTTTAAGAAGGTTCTGGAAGGGAACAGAAGTAATACCTGTATGCCATCTTCAACTTGATGTCTCCTTCTGCCACACTAGAAGCTCCTTCTCTGTCTCTTTTTAGACTGTTCTTCATCAGCTCTTCTCTTAAATATGGGTTCAATTCTTTTTATTTGTTCTGACTGCTTAGAATCATTCTTTTTTTTTTTGGTATTATCTACCATCTATATATTCAGGATTCCCAAATTATCACTCTAAGTTCTCTTCTCTGGGTGGTAGGCTTATTTCTGGACATCTCAAGTTGGATATTTTACAAGTACCTCAAATTCAATGTATCCAAAAGAGAGTTCCCTCTCCAACTGCCCCTAGAACTAGTAGCTTCTATTCTACTTTTTGTAGCTTTTTGAATTTATCTGTTTTAGGTACTAATATAAAGAGAATCATATTTGTCTTTTTGTGATAGGCTTATTTTACTTAAAAAATATTTTTAAGAGTCATCTCTGCAGTAGTATGTATCTGAAATTTATTCCTATTTACAAATAGTCTCTCTATCTATATGCCACATTTTGTTTATTCATCCGTATGTTGATGGACATTTGGACTTTCTCTGCCTTTTGGCTATTGCGAATAATGCTGCTCTAAACATTGGTGTTCATGTTTGAGTCTTTGTAGAATAGCTGGATCATACAATAATTCTGTGTTTAATGTTTTGAGGAATGGTCAGTTTTTTTAAATTTTAGTTGTAGATGGACACAATACCTTTTATTTTATTTGTTTTTATTTTTATGTGGTGCCAAGGATCAAACCCAGTGCCTCACACATGCTAAGCAAGCGCTCTACCACTTAGCCACAACCCCGGCCCCCAAGTGGTTTTTTTTGACTTACTTTTTTTTCTTTCTTATTTGATAATGGGTATTGAATCCAGGGGGCCTTTATCGCTCAGCTATATCCCTACCTCTTTTTATTTGTTATTTTGGGACAGGTTCTTGCTAAGTTGCTTAGGGCTTTGCTGAGTTGCTGAGGCTGGCCTTGAATTTGTGATCCTCCTGCCTCAGGCTTCTGAGTAGCTGGGACTAGAAAACATTGTAGGCATGTGCCACCATGCCTAGCTTGTCTTATGATTTTTTTTTTTTTTTTAATATTTATTTATTTTTTTAGTTATCGGCAGACACAACATCATTGTTGGTATGTGGTGCTGAGGATCGAACCCGGGCCGCACGCATGTCAGACGAGCGCGCTACCACTTGAGCCACATCCCCAGCCCTTATGATTTTTTTTTAATATTTATTTTTTAGTTGTACTTGGGCACAATACCTTTATTTTATTTATTTATTTTTATGTGATGCTGAGGATCAAATCCAGGGCCTCACACATGCTAGGTGAGTGCTCTACCACTGAGCCAACCCCAGCCTGCCTTATTATTTAATAGGATTACTCTATGTTCTTCTGTGTTGAAAATAGACTGGGGGATAGGGTATAGCTCAGAGGTAGCGCTGTTGCCTAGCATGTGCAAGGCCCTGGGTCAATCCTCAATATTACCAGGAAAAAAAAGCCTGGGAAGGGCAAGAACAGAAACTGAGAGATTGATTGGAAGCTATTGCAGGAATCTTAGGGGGGAGAAGGAGCAGGTTTAGGCCAAGATGGTAACAGTGGAGGCCATCAGATTCTAGATATTTTTTGAAGGTAGAACCAACAGGATTTTCTTATAGATGGAATGAAGGGAGGAAGGGAAAATGATTGCAGTGTGTTTGTAGATAGAGATTCCAGCAGATGGAGCAGGAGTTAAAGATAAGTTCACATATTTTGAGATAGTCAAATGAAGATATTGAATAGGAAGTTAGTGAATGAATCTGGAATTAAAGAGATCTAAATCAATAAAAGTTTGGGTATTGTTAGTAGATACCCAAACTCTGGCATAAAAAGAGAGGGAGAGGCTGAGAACATTGCTAAGTGGTAGAGTGCCTATTTAGCAGGCATGAAATCCTGGGTTTAATCCCCAGCACCATCAAAGCAAAACAAACCAAATAAAACCCCAAAAACAATTAGGGAGAAAAAGGTAGACTGGTTCTAGTGTTTAAGAAGCGATGTAGGAAATCTAAGAGAGCCTAGCATGTTGGAAGCCAGTTCAAAAAAGGGTATCAAGGTTGAAGGAGTATTCAAGTTTAAGTTGTGTTATTCATTCTTGAATTTTTTTCTTGATTTCTTACCTTTTCCCTAAAATAGGAAGTGAGGTTAGTCGTTGGCTAAGAAAGAGTTGCCTGTTGAGGTAAGAGTGTTGAAAGTTTACAAAATTGGAATGTTTGGAAGATAGAGGCTTATCTAGCATAATCTAAAATTAATTTTGGCCCTTTGAGGAGTGTTTATTTTGGAGAGGTATAAAAATGGTAACACGTGTTTGAATTTCCTTTTTTAATAATGTCTTTTCTTCTTTGTAGAAAATTTGCTGGAAATCATATTGTTCAAACACAGTTGATGAATGACTTGTTGGTAGGCATTAGAGCTTCAATGATGTTAATACAGAAAGCACAGACTTTCCAGGGGAATCTCTGGAAGGCTTCCAGTTCTCCCATATGGCAAAGTATGTGTGACTTGCTGAATATTTTCACCAAGTTCTTAAGTGATGGTAAGTGTAACAGCAAACAAATTACTGACACTAATTGAGTGTCAGTCCATTCTTCCTAAAAATGGTCTACAATACATTTTACTGAGATGTGGAACTTCTTTCCCACCCTCTCAAAGTGGGAGAAAAGTCCTGGATTTCATGTTTTTAATGACTTTTTCTTTCAAATGTACCAATTCAGCAAGGGTTAATGTTGAAGGACTTTTCTAAGTGTGTGTGTATTGTATACAAAGAAGAAAACCTAACAATCTTAGTGTTGAAAAACTACAGTCTTTAAGTAGCAAAAGAAAATTCTTTATAGAAGAAATTTCCAAATTTTGAGGGAAGTTTAGAAAGATGAGAACGACACATTTCTCCTTAGCAGCAAGAGCTATTTTCACATAGTGACAGTTGTTGTTGATTGTGGGCCTCATCAGTACTCCTTCTTGTATCTTACATGTCACTTCTGTCCATAGGAACTGTACTACTAGGATACCAAATAGATGAGAGGAAATTTCTATTTATTTGTTTATGGTGCTGGGGATTGAACCTAGGTCCTGATGCATCTTGGGTTAGTGTTCTACCACTGAGCTACATCCCCAGCCCTGTAAATTTCTCTTTATAAAAGTCCTTTAACAGCTGGGACTGGTGGTGTAGATCTGTGATTCCAGCTGCTCAAGAGGCTGAGTCAGCAGATTGCAAGTTCAAGCCCAGCCTAGGCAACTTAGCAAGACCCTATTTCAAGAAATAACAAAAAGGCTAGGGTTGTAGCACAGAGGCAGAATGCTTTTGGGTTTAATTCCCATTTAAAAAAAAAAAAAAAGATTCATCTAATACATTAAAAAAAGAAATGAAGTGATTGAATATCATCAGTTTGAAACTCCCAGTGATTTGATGTAGGCATTATTAAGCATCAACAATTGCTAACATTACAGAAACCTAAAACCAGGCTGTAAGAGGCTATTAAGGAAAGAAGCTATTTTCCAGGATTTTAAAGCTTCATGTTGATATTCAGTGTTTAGCAGCAAGTAACGGAAACTGAACTTAAGAAACTTAAGCAAATGTGCCTCCTCTTCCTTCCCTTACAACAAGAAGTTCAGTAGCAGGTGATCCAGAACTGTGCTAGGCACAGTAGGACGCAAATGTTTTCTACCTTCCTTCTCTAGCATGTCGGCTTTCACCCATGTTGTTTGTTGCCTCATGTTTGCTGTGATTGCTGTAGCTCCAGACATCATGTCTGTGTTCAAGGCAGGAAGAAAGAAAGCCCACTACATCTGTACCTTTAATTAGGAAAAACAAAGATACCTGAAGAACTTCTGCTTGTATCCTATTAGTCTGAGCCCTCTCATCTGGCTGCATTTAGTTGTAAAAAAAAAATTGGGGAAGTGAATATCCTGCCTTTGGCTGGACATGTTAGATTTGCTATTAACAATAAAGGACAGAATGAATGTTTAGTAGATAATTTGTAGTGTCTCTCATGCTTCTTACCCTTGGTCGAATAATCACCATATTATTAGAAGTTAATAAAGATAAAATAACAAGATATCCAGTTAAAATTGTTTGGTTGCTTAGGGTACAATACCAGTCATAGTAAAGTTTGTGATTAGCGTGGATATAGATATTTTTGCACAAGCCCTGAAGTTTCTTTGAGAAAAAGTGTATGCATGTGGGTTGAGATACAGAGGCATTGGTGGATGGGAGGGGACAGGTGGTACCGCCATGAGGCTTGCTGGGAGCCTGTAGGTGGAGAGAAAGAGTGGATGCTCTAGAGAGAAAGGAATCAACATTTATTGAGTATATAAAGCCTCTTCATTTATCTTTTTAAACCTTATGAAAATATGTCAGAGGTTATATTTTCCCATTTTACAGAAGAGAAGGCTGAGTTCCTGGGAGGTTCAATAACTTGTCTAAGACTTACTCATCTAAGAAGTGGTCAAGCTAGAAGCTTTACGCAGGATTGACCCTACAGTGTTTGCTTTTTGCATGGCACTGGAAATTCTGTCATTTAATACATGTTGTCTTTTCTTTTGCCAAATAGATGACCTATTACAGACTATTCAGAGTACATCGGGATTAGCTGTTATTCTTTTTATTAAGACAATGTTTCATCCATCTGAAAAGACTCCTGAATTGGTAAGTGCATCCTCTCCTTCTTAGAATTAATTGTATTCTATTGAGAGAGTGGGACTGTGGCTCAGTGGTGGAGCACTTGCTTCGAATGCACTAGACTCTGTTACCTGTTCAATTCCCAACACTGCCAAAAAGAAAACAAAAAAAGAAGAATTTGACTTTACTGAGAATTAGAATTTTATTTTTGCAGTGCTGGTAATTGAACTCAGGGCCTGTGTATGCTAAGCAAATGCTCTGCTAATGATCTATATTCCTAGCCCCAAAACAAAACTTAGTTTCTTTTTTTTTTTTTCTTGGTACTAGTGATTGAACCCAAGGGTACCTTAGTGCTGAGCTATAGCCCCAGCTCTTTTTTATTTTGAGTCAGGATCTTGCTAAGTTGTGGGAGCTGGCCTTAAATTTGTGATCCTTCTGCCACAGCTTCCCAGGTTTTGAAATTATAGGCATGTGCTACTGCCTTTGGCTTCCCAATATTTTCTTATTTATACAGTATTTATTTGTTTTCCTTCTGTCATACCCTGAGCCAACCACTTTCCCAGGCTGCCTTTGGAGATATAGGAAAAGGAACATATAGGGCAGATAAGACACGGGAGGAAGAAAGCAAGGTGGAGACTGCTCTTTCACATGGCAAAGAGCATGAGAAAGGTCACTATCTGGCAAAAGAGCCCTATGGCCCCTGAAAGGGCAAAGCCCAGAATGGGGTAGGAGAAAAGCTTTAGAGAAGGGTTTCTCAGATGTCAGTGTCTCTGGTTGTTCAGCATCACTGCAGATAGTGGTTGGCTCAGCAGCTAAGAGATGCTCCTGACCAAGTAGTGGTGGAGAGGAATTTGGAACAGGCATACATTTTCATGGGGTCAGGAGACATGGCAAGAGAGCTGCTGCCAGTACAGAGAAGACCTCCTAAACATATTTTTAAGGTGAAATAAAAAATGCCATGTGTGGTGGCACATGCCTGTTATCCCAGGGACTTGGGAAGCTGAGATAAGAGGATTGCAAATTTGATGCCAGCCTTTGCAACTTATGAGATCCTCAGCAAATTAGCGAGACCCTGTCTCAAAATAAACATAATGGGCTGGGGTTGTGGCTCAGTGGCAGAGCGTTTGCCTAGCATGTGTGAGGCACTGGGTTCGATTCTCTGCACTATATAAAAATAAATAAACAAAATAAAGTCATTGTGTCTATCTACCACAATGACTTTAGGATTGTGGTAGATAGAAAGAGAGCCCACTACATCTGTACCTTTAATTAGGAAAAACAAAGATACCTGAAGAACTTCTGCTTGTATCCTATTAGTCTGAGCCCTCTCATCTGGCTGCATTTAGTTGTAAAAAAAAAAATTGGGGAAGTGAGTATCTTGCCTTTGGCTGGACATGTTAGATTTGCTATCAACAATAAAGGACAGAATGAATGTTTAGTAGATAATTTGTAGTGTCTCTCATACTTCTTACCCTGGGTCGAATAATCACCATATTATTAGAAGTTAAAATTATTTAAAAAAAATAAAGAAAACAAAAACATAAAGAGAACTGGGCATATACCTCAATGTAAAAGTGCCCCTGAGTTAAATCACCTGTACCAAAATAAAAAATAAACAGAGTGAAATAAAAAATTCTTTTGCATAGACTATCTTTCTGATGACTTTTTTGTTTTATAATAAGAGAACTTGAGAAATTCATCTGTACTAAAAAAGTAACAATTATTATAAATCTATTTTACAATCATCAACATTTTTGGTATATAACCTTTTAATTTCTTTGGAGCTGTTTGTTCAGTTCTATATCTCCTCAGTATCATAAAAAATACTCGTAATACCAAAATTATGCAGAAAATTAATGTTTAGATACATACACAGTACAACCTTATGATAAATAAATATTCTTTTTACTAGAAATAACTCTAAATCATGAACTTTAGGTAGGAATCATACTACAATCAGTTGTTAAGTGAGTTTGATCCATTTGGAAAAGAGTGTGTGCATGTGTGTGTGTGTGCATAAATATATTTGTGTGCACACACATACACACACACATATATTTTTATTGTGTTATGCTGGAGACTAACCTAGGGTCTTTTGACTTCTAAGCATAGGATCTACCACTGGGCTACATCCCCTGCACCTATATGGAAAGCATAATAATTTAGACCACAGTACTTACATTTACTGCTTGCAGTTCTTTTTCTTGCTGTATCTAGAAACTCATTTTGACGTTTTACTTAACTTTTTGCTATATTATGTGTGCAAAAAAATATATGCACACATATACACATACTATTCTATGAGATCACATAGGAATTATCCTTAGATAAAATTGAAAATTTTTTTTTCTCTCATTACCTCTCAAAGTGTTAAACTCATCACCTATAGGTGGTGGTGATGTAGTGTGCTATACCAGTACATTCAAATCAGTAAAATGATTCATATACTTAGTTTTAATATTTTTCCTTTTAATACTAATATAATTTAATGTCTATGGCTATTTTAGGTTTAGTTACTTTTCTAGGGATATTTCAGGAGAAAGCATTTTTTGATTTGTATTTTGAAGTATCTCTTGGAAAGTTTTAAACCTTTATATATATTAGTTGTTTTTTTTTTTTCTTCCAGATTAGCAGTTTGCTTCTCCGTTCAGTAGACTGTACCAGCATCCCTGAGTGGTTCATGAACAGCTGCAGGAGCCTCTGTTGTGCTGACATCTCTGTGTCAGCTCTCTTATTCCTGTGTCAGGGGACACTTGCCATGTTGGATTGGCAGGATGGGAGCATGGGCCTGAGTGGAGAGGCCCTGCTTTTGGACACTGTGCATGTTTTGTTCACCTTGAGTTCACAGTGAGTTTTCATGCTGCTGTTTCATATTTTGTTTTCCTTATAAGACATTTAAAAGTTGCAACTGTACCAGTATACTTAGTAATTATATGAAAAGTGCTCAGGATAAATTCTAAATTAAAAGTAGAATATGTGTAGGGAATGAAATGGACGTGAAAGAGAAGATGGGGTGAAGGGAAAGAGTTATATATAGGGAGTATTGGTACCAGTTAACCTGTAATTAATTTCTAAAATTAATTTGAACATTCAGTTTCTCTGTTACCATTTTTGGTGGGGGGGTGATGGTAGTACTGGATATTGAGCCCAGTCACTCCACCACTGACCTACATCCCCAGTCCTTTTTATTTTTATTTTGAGACAGTGTCTTGCTAAGTTGCTGAGGCTGGTCTTGAACTTGTGATCCTCCTGCATTAGACTCTGAAGTTGGTGGAATTATACGTGTGTGCCACCATGCCTGGCTACGCTCTCATTTTCTAAAAACTATAAAAATTTGGGACTGTGAGACTGCAGCTCAGTGGTAGAGCACTTATCATGTGTGGGTTTAATTTCCAGCACTAAAATGCCTACAAAAAAATCAAAAAACTAAAAATTTTTATATGTACAGTGCTAGAGAATTGATGAAGAATTTCAGCATGGATAATCTAATGTGACTTTCATATGTTTGATAGAAAGAATAAGAAATCTAATTTGTTGATTGGTTAAAGTAAAGCTTAGAAGAGTAAATGCTTTCTTAAGTATGTTGCTAATAAGAAACCCAAGCCAGCAACTGTATAAGGTCTTCTGACTTCACAGTGATACACTCTGTGTTTTTCTTTTGTGTGTGTTTTTGCCATAATGGATGAAAGTGCTCATGTGCTTAAAATGTCAAAACTATAGATATGGCTTGATAATAATGAGCATGTGGATAGCAGAAGAAAATGATCATGTTTTAAAATAACTGCTTACATAGCTATAATCTACATATTATACAAGTCACACATTTAAAGTGTGTGACTTTTAGTATATTCAGATTTGTGCAACCATCACTGCAGCCAACTTTAGAATATTTTCATTGCCCTAAACCCCATTTACCCTAACTTTCCCCAGCCTGAGGCCCTTATATTTTAAAACACTTTTGAAATTGTCATCGCTATGAAGATAGCCAGTGATTCATTCACCTCCAGTAGTTTCCAGTAATTCATTTTGGATTATTTTTTAGAAGGTGAAAAGATTCATACACAAATTTGAGATCTGTTTTGGCTTTGTAACTTTTTTTAATTGTAAATTTAATAATAACTATTTTTTCTGTTTATTCTTTGTATTTAAAATTTTAAATGGTTAAATGCTTATAAAATGAAATGACTTTTATGTGCCATTTTACAATAATATGGTTCATGTTTCATTTTTCTTCAGGATAAAGGAATCAACACTGGAAATGTTTCTATCTAGAAACTTTGCATCTTGGACAAATTCAGCCATACATATCCTTGAATCAAGTTCCCCAAGCCTGAAGGACAGTCTGAATGGGAATTCAGGCATAGTTGGGAGACTTTTGGAATATGTCTATACACACTGGGAACATCCGTTGGATGCTCTAAGACACCAAACCAAAATCATATTCAGAAATCTTCTCCAAATGCACCAACTAACTTTAGAAGGGGCAGACTCAGTCACTGATCCTTTCTTTTTGGAATTGACTAAGAGTGTTCTGCTATTGGAATGGCATATTAAAGGAAAGTACATATGCCTGGGGTGTTTGGTAGAGTGCATAGGAATTGAACATATTTTGGCAATAGACAAAACTATTCCATCTCAAATCTTAGAGGTGATGGGGGACCAATCATTGGTACCTTATGCAAGTGACCTCTTGGAAACAATGTTTAAAAATCATAGAAGTCATTTGAAATCCCGGACTGTTGACAGCACTTGGATTGACCAGTGGCATGAGACTTGGGTTTCTCCTCTCCTTTCTATATTATGTGAAGGAAGCCTGGATCAAAAATCTTATGTGATTGATTATTATTTGCCAAAATTATTGAATTACAGCCCTGAAAGCTTAAAGTACATGGTAAAGATTCTTCAGACTTCTATTGATGCCAAAACTGGTAAGAAAAATATGTTTTTGTCTTAGTTATTTTTATTATGATGCTTAAATATAGGCACCTTGGCAGATGTTGACCATATTCCAATTTAAATATTACCACTTTATGAACAGTATAGGAGAGCTATTTTAGGTTGAGATGAGTATTGCTGTACAATGCTGAATGGAGTTTTTTTGACTTAAGTCATTTGTACAAATTAAGGAGTTATTCTAGATACAGAAACCAGATAAGTTTCCTTAATTATAAGGTTTTAATTTATTTTACCAAGTTTTTTCTTGTTATTGGAATAAAAATATGTGTTCTTTATATAATTTGCTTATTTAAGTGATTGAGACAGTAATTAAAAATTGTTTTAGGCAAGTTGAAAGACAGGTACATTGGCAGAAGCAGTTTTTGTCTCTGGGAGAGAGACAATATTTGGAGTCATAACCTAAAGAAAGAACTATTTGTAGTCCTTTAAAATAGGGGTAAATATTCCGTCAAAACTCAGACACTGAAGGAAATACTGCAATAAAGCATATTTCAGTAAATAATATGGAAAATGATGATCATGGTTCATTATACAAATCTTAAAATTATAATACTCTAACAGCATATCCTGCATAATTTAAACAGTATTTTCAACTAAAAGTTAAAGACTTTTGATTTCTGCATATAAAAATAAGCCATTATTTGTAATTTAAAAAATTTTTTGGAATGGGGTCTCACGTGTTGCTCAGGCTGGCCTTGATCTCCTAGGCTCAAGCCATCATGCTTCCTCAATCTTCCCAAATAGCTGGGACCCTAGGTGTGTGCCACTGTGCCTGGCTTCCTTTAGGTCTAAGCTTTTTTTTTTTTTTTTTTTTCCCCTTTTTGGTACTGGGGATCAGACCCAGGGCCTTGTGCATTTGTTTATAATTTTTAACAACAGTTCTCCTTGCCTTTTTGAGAAAAACCCTCTGAATCTGTTCTGAAACAAGGTTGTCTTTATTTTGATATCAAGGTACGCCAGAACTTGCTGTCCCCTTAGTAATGGCCAGTGTCTTAACCCCTGATACCAATAGGTTCTTTGTGATTTTCCTTTTATCTTTATTAGTGAGAAACAGTAAATCTGAAATATGCAGAGAAGGTCAGTGTTTGCTTTTAACACTGAAGGTTTTTCCTATTTTTGGCAGAAAATTGTTTTAGTTTGTTATTGTATTTCACTTTTTTCCCCTGACTTATTTCCTGGTTCACTTTCTAAGTATCAGGGAAAAAGTAAAAATATTAGCAAAAAAGTTATAATTTCTTTATGTTAACAGTATGAAAATTATGCTTACTTTGAAATTATTGACACAAGAGCAATTAAATAATTTTAAAATAAGGATTACTTTAGGAACTTTAATTCATGTTAGAATTTATGTAAAATTTGATTTTTATTTCTGAAAACATAACTTTAATTGGAAACATGAACATTAACAACTGAAAATTGCAGTAGTCATTGCATAACACTGTCGTAGTCTTTGTTAGTGTGCTTTTGGGACAAGAGCAATCTCTTCCATCCTTAGGGTCTTGTGATAGTAGAGGGGCTTTGGGAGCTTTGATGGCATGCTTGCGAACAGCTAGAGCTCACGGACATCTGCAGTCTGCTACTGATGCCTGGAAGAACCTTGTGTCTAGTGCAAGAGTGAAGCAAGGTTTAATTCATCAGCACTGCCAAGTAAGTAAACAAAATACCTGGGGATTTGTACAGGACCCTGATTCTTTCAGTCCCAATATAGAGGCTCCTACATTGTGCGTAGCACTGTTTTAGGGAGTCTATAATGAGGATGAACAGAAAGTGAAAAGTGTCATCCTTGTACTCCAGCTACCTAGTTGAGAGACAAGAAAGCCTTGTGAAATCTGAGAAAATAACGTAGATTCAAATATGCCTTATGCATGAGGACTTATCTAGGAGGCTCAGAAGAGACTAATCAGAGGTGGCTGATAAGAAAAGTGAAATATTGGAGCAGAACGACAGATAGACAAGACCTGGAGGAGAATTAAGGATGTTGTCTGGCAGAAGGAGACTGTTTTGTCTATTTTATAGACAGCTCCAATGCCAGGCTGATGACTTCATTACTTCCCAGTCACCAGTTAAATGAAGTCTTTCAGCCACAGCCACTCTGTCTTCAGCAAGGAAGTGGCATTAATGGAAACAGAGATGAGTTTCCAGAGTGAGAGCAAAAACAAACCAGGAGACTAGTTAGAAGTGCATGACAGTAGTGTGAGTGTGAGGTAAGGCGGTCCTAGGGTAAAGTGGTCACTGAGACAGAAAGTATGGAGCTGAGCATTACCATGGAATAAAACTGGAGATTGTTGATTTTTATGTATCTCCAATTCATACAATAAGATAAATTAATAGAAAAGAGCTACAGGATTTTTGCAAGTTACATATGGTTAAATTTAGTTTTATTTTTGTTGATGGCCTGTGCAAATAATTAGACATTTCAAGTGGTTTAGGCTTTGCTTATCTCAATGAAAAATTAACATTTCATTACTTGGTATTTTAGGTACGGATAGATACATTAGGCTTGCTTTGTGAAAGTAATCGGAGCACAGAAATTGTTTCCACAGAAGAAATGGAGTGGATTCAATTCTTTATCACATACAATCTTAACAGCCAGTCTCCAGGAGTACGGCAGCAGATTTGTTCTCTTCTTAAAAAGGTAGAATTGAGCATTAGAAAGTGGTGAACTTTGCTCTGGATATTGTTTTGAGGAAGAGCCCAGATTTGGGAGAGTGTGGGAATGATCATGGGATTGGACTACCTCTTCTTGGTCCTTCTGTGACTTGCTCTGTGATATTGTAAAGCTTACATGTGGTATTAAAATCTAGAATAAAAAGACCATCCATTTTGGGGTAGCAAAACTGGAGGTTTTTTTTTTTTTTTTTTTTTTAAGCCTTTTATTTACTTTTATGTGGTGCTGAGGATTGAACTAAATGCCTCACACGTCTAGGCAAGTGCTATACCACTGAGCTACAACCCCAACCCCTTGTCCTCTTTTTTTGATAGAAAAAAATCTAGCGTTTGGGCTCTTGGAATGTAAGGTGGTTTTAAGAAAACTTTGGTAAATGGAGGAAGGAAGCATTTGCATTTTTATAGTTCTCTAAGCACCTCACAAAATGGTCATTTTTGAATAATTGAATTTGAATTCATCACACAACACACCCATGGGGTGAAGAATTGGTATAGAAATGAGTATATAGTCTTTAGATTCATGTTGACTTAAAGGAAAATGTAAGAACTGTGGTTTAATGGCTATATTCTAGTTGCACTAATACTGATTTTAGTTTTAAAATGTAAATGTTAATTTTTTGTCAAAAAGAAATACTGTAGATTTTGAGAGTTTAAAAACCAGTAGTCTGTTTGCCTTAGATGTTCCCTTCCAGGGCTGACAGTTTAGTTTAATGTGTGGTTCACAGATGCTTTTTATTTTTATTTTTTGTCTCCAAAGTTGTTTTGTAGGATACAGGAAAGTTCCCAAGTACTTTACAAATTGCAGCAAAGTAAATCCAAACATGAACCAGAGAATGAGTTAGCCAAAGAAGAGCCTTCTGTTTCCTTACAATTGTATAAGGTAGGTGTTATCTTTCCAGACCTAGAGTTTTAAGAAACCTAAAATAATTGTATATAAGCATTAGAGGGAAACAGATGGAAGTCTCTTGGTGAATTGTGTTCCTGTGCTTTTTCCTTCAAGCTGGGTGTTACATATTTCTTCTGGTGCTTTGGTACTCCAGGAAAGGTAGCACATGACTTGGGGACCAGGCTGCACATGAGGACTGCTAGAGGATGACATTAATGGGCTCACCTCAGTAAGGCTCACCTTACAGCTTATGTGGGCCAGGTGAAATTAGTACTTTAACAAGCAGGTAATTGCTGGCTGTGGACTTCTCCAGGCCTCCCCAGGGTAGGAGGCTACTGTGGCTGAGCCTTCTTCCTCTTGAGGCTGACATGACATTCAGTAGCTTGACGTTACTGACCCCTTTCCCATAGTTCAGCAGTGGAAGGAGGTTGTGTCTATTTGTTCGAGTGAGCTTGGAGAGTAGAGCTGGTTCAGGGCATAGCGTTAATGGGAAGGATGGAGTCCCAAGTACAACAGCTCTGGTCTGGACCAGGGCTCAATTTGACAATCTTCAATTTATTTTCAGCAGAATATTCTATTCTACTGAAAATCTAGCCTTTCAGAAGCAGACCCTTATTTTCTCCTAAGGTTAAAATCAAAGACAGAGCTAATAAGAAAAAACAATGGTGGTGGGAGAGAAGGTAGACCTCATCTGTTTCTGTTTTAGTTTGTTTAGGGGAACAGGTGTAATAAATTAATGATACATTTGAACTATGGCATACCCTCTACCTACTCTAAGCATTAGTATGGATGGTCTTGGTTTTTAATTTTACATTTAAAAGATAAAAACCCATTCAATGAAGGCTTTTCTCATATAAAGGCTGAAATCAGCTTCATCATCTTAAAATCCCAACAGTAAAGATTAGAAAGTCATAGCTTGAACATTAAGGATGTAGGATGAGTCCCACTTCTGCTGTTACTAGCTGAGTGCCTTGAGTCTCTTCCACTGTAATTGGGATTAGTAACTCCTCTGAAAAGGTTGGTTTTGAGGACTAAGTGAGAAAGCCCTTTTTAAACTATAAATCACTCTAAAAAGCCTCAGTGGGAGTCATTAAAAATGACTTAGAGTATATGTGGAGCCCTGCCGTGCGTGTGACAGTTTTTGGTTAGCTTCTCAGAATTGCTAGATTTAAGAAAACACATCTCTTTTGCTTCTTTCCACAAGGGTTAAAATGACATTTGTGAAATCTCAAGTATGTAAAACATACAACTTGTTTTTTGGATTGAGCTTCTGAAATTTAATGTATTCACGGTTTCTTGGTTTGAGCTTAAGGATATGTATTTTCTGAACATTGGTTCTTAGAGACTTAATCTGAGTCAATCTTGTGGTTATGATCTTTTCTCCTGACTGGTAGTCACCTGTGGCTTCTAGAGGCTGTGGCCATGGCACTATGTTGTCATCATCCTCATAACAATGGCTGTTGTACACAAAGTGCTGGGGAGGACAGGAAGCTATTAGTTGAAAAAATGCCTTCTAGGCTAATGGAGATGATTTCATACCTTAATAATTAGTATTAATAACTAAATTTTCAATGTTGATGGACCTCTATATTTATTTATTTATGTGCAGTGCTGAGAATTGAATCTAGTGCCTCACACGTGCCAGGCAAGCGCTTTATCACTGAGCTACAACTCCAGCCCCTAGAGTACTTTTAATTTTATAAAATGCTTTATATCCATTTTCTCATTTCATCTTTAATAAAAAAGGCTGTGGGGTAAGCATTATCCCTATTTAATAAGTGAGAAAACTGAAACTCAGTAAAGTTCAGTAACCTGCCCAACATCCCTCAACCAGTGAGTGAGTAGAGCTAGGGCCCAAATCAGATCTGCTTTTTTAAAAAAAATATTTATTCTTAAGTTTTAGGTGGACACAATATCATTATTTAACACTTTTGTGGTGCTGAGGATTGAACCCAATGCCTCGTGCATGCTAGGCAAGTGCTCTACCACTGAGCCACAACCCCAGCCCCTCAGATCTGCTTTTGACTGAAACATCTCAGTAGTTTTTTCCATGAGACTAGCTTAAGTGAAGGTATGGCGGTGAAAAAAGAGGGAGAACTTGAGGAATGGTGAATTCTCTGGTGTAAATGACTTAAGATTTGGAGGAATGGAGGAGTTGAGTAATGGGGAATGAGTTTAGAAAATCAAGTTGAGTGTAGAGAATTTTCCATGGCAGGCCAAGGTGTTTGGAAGCCTCACTTGGAAGCATTAAAAGAGACTAGGGCATATATTGAGCTCCACCTGAAATGTAGGATGCTGTGCTCAGGACCAGGGATCCTAGTGTATATGTGGTCTCTGTCTTCATTATGGTTACAGTATGATTGAGGGAAAGAACTGTATCTAAAAATGTAAATGACAATACATTTAGGGTAAGGTAACTCTTAAAAGACGAGTTTGTGGTTCTTTAATGTGAAGGCTGTTTTACTTAAAGTTAGTTTAACTAGGATATTTTTTGGTAAGCACCCTACCCCTTTGAAACCCAGAATAATTAATAGGCGAGTAAACAGGGCTCGTGAGGGCCTAAAGGATAAATTCTTGAGGTTGTATGCTCACCAGAAAAATGCAGGGATTTTTGCATTCTTGACTCTTTGTCTTGAACCATTTGGAACCAGGGCTGCCCGTGTGCTGCTCAGGGTGGCGTAGTAACAGGATGCTTGAGACTCATAGTCATTCTTTATAATTTTTCTCTTTATCTTATGTAGAAACTATTATCATTATTATTTTAATTAGAGAAAAAGACTTTATCCTGGACTAAGTATTTTCCACTTTGCTTTTTCAAAATTGCATTTTATTATAAGCTTTCATTTTTAATCATTTGTATAAACAGAATAGTAGAGCAGGAGTCTCAAAGGGCCAGGCAGAAGAAGACAATGGAATAGTTGGATCTTTGAATGAATTATATTATAGCCAAACTTATCAAGTAGTCTATATTGGGAATTTCTTTGTTTATTTTAAAACATTAAAAAGTATTCATACCTTCGACACCTGAATGCCTCTGGTTAGGAAAATCAATATTCATACAGCTCTGTCACAAATCAAGAGGTCAACAGATCTTGCTTTCACCAAAAAATATGTTTTTACTTGTCTAAGCTATAATAGGAATTGTATTTCTTGTTGACTCTGCTAAGATAGGTTCATTAAATCATGTTATAGCTTATGATCATAGGTGTTGTCTCAGTCTGTTTTGTTTTGCTATAACATACTACTTGTGGCTGGATACTTGAGAAAGAAAAGAGGTTGGTGGCTGGAAGGTTCAAACATCTCACAGTAATGACATCCGGCAAGGACTCTTTGTGTCACAATATGGCAGAAAGCTTGCACAGAGTAGAAGCAACACGTGTGTGAAAGAGTGAAATCAAGAGAGCAAGCCAAGAAAGTTGAATTTGTATATAACAAACTCATTCTCATAGAAACTAATTTAGTCCCAACAAGACTTGACTCATTCTTGGGAGAGAGCTTTAATCCATTCAGTAGAGTGGAGCCCTGAGTAGGCCTTGCCTCTTGGGGGTTCTGCCATCTCAACATCACCACATTTGGGGCTTTGCTTAAAGCACATGAACCTTTGGGTGACAAGCTGTATCCAAACCATAGTTTGTGCCAAGCTGAATTATCAAGAGACGTGAACAACCAGTATTAGTTTTAGAAATCGTTTAATTAAAAATGAAAGAAACACCCACTCTTGAAGGTGATACTTAAAGATAACCTATTGTGAGTTAACTCAGTTATGCTTACTGTAAATTTTTTTTTTTTTTTTTAGAATTTCATGTCATCCATTTGCAACAGTCTTTTTGAAGCATTATTTCCTGGATCATCCTACTCAACTAGATTTTCAGCTTTAACCATTTTAGGTTCAATAGCTGAAGTTTTTCCTGTCTCAGAAGGTAAGTTTTCAGTTATGTTTGGGAAAGGTTTTCTTTTAAGACACATACTTTTCAACATTTTTTTCTTAAAGTTTCAGTTTATTGTCTTGTCTTTAGATTCCTTTGTACTTTATAGTTCTTATGTGTATAAGATCAAATTTGCCAGTAAAGGACAGAAGGGAAAGAAACTATGTCTCCTTTCCATTGATCATTATTTGCCAACTCCATACTACAATTTTCTGTGCTTATTATGAGAAGAGGGAAGTGTTTTACCTCCCTCATTTTTTTTTTTTTTTTTTTTTTAAGACAGGGCCCCAATCTATTCCTCCCACCCTCCCACCTCAGTATTGGTAATTGAACCTGTGGCCTCACATTGTTCTTTCTGTTTTAAAAATTAGAATAATAATCGTTCCTTCTGTATTTAGTATTCCTTAGTGAGTCTTTGTGGTTAAAATGTGGTTTCCCCTATATGCTATCTGTTTCATATGCCTCAATCTGGTTTCGGAAAGACATTATGAGGATGTCATTGCCAGGCATTCTGGTTTAGTGATATTCTGTTTTCCTTCTGTGGGGTACACAAAAGGATAAGCACTTAGCTTCCCTCTTTGAATCATTTTATTTCCTTTTTGACAAGAAATGATTCTTTGTCCCTGTACATGAGTGTAATGTATAATTTAATATGGGTTTCTTCTTTTTTTTAATTTCGTACTGGGAATTAAACCCATGGGTGCTTGACTACTGAGCCACATCCCCACCCGCCTTTTTATATTTTATTTAGAGGCAGGGTCTCCCTCAGTGGTTAGGACTTTGCTAAGTTGCTAAGGCTGGCTATGAACTTGTAATCCTCCTGTCTCAGGCTTCCAAGCTGCTAGGATTATAGGCATGTCCACACACCCGGCTTAATGTGGATTTCTTGCTTGCTCTGAGCCTTCCTTGACTCTGGTCAAGTAGGAAAATACCCTTCTCAGCTGCTCTTTAGCCAGGGAATGGTCAGAAGACTGGAGAATGTCACATTGTATCTGGTTTTTTTTTTTTTTTCTCTTTTTCTAAAAAATTATTAGGCAAAGTATTTTTTTTTTTTTAAATGGAAATGTGAGTTATTTGCTGTTAATACATGTTTGCTTCATTTGAAGGACATAAATTTTTCTCCAGTTTTTATTTAAAAAAAAAAATCATCCCAGCAGCAAAGTTTTAGTAGTAGTTTAATGAATAGCCATGTACCTTCTACCCTAAATTCATTTGTTTTTAATATTTTGTCATGTTTACTTTATTTGTTATCTCTTCTCAGTTTTATAACCATCATATAATGATCAAATTCAGGAAATTTAATGTTGTTAAGTGCTATTATCTAATATGTAGTCCATGTTCAAGTTTTGCCAGTTGTCTCAACAAATAGCCTATTATAGGAAAAACAAATTTTCCATGATCTGGGAAGCAGCCCTAGCTCACACATTGCGTTTCAGTCTTAAGCGTCTCTTTACCCTCCTCTGATCTGTAAAGTTTCTTATCTAATGCCATTGACATTTTGGAAGATCATGTCTCAGTTGAGTGTTGTCTCATTGTTTTCTGATGATTTGATTCAAGTTATGCATTTTGGGCAGGAATATTACATAGTTGATACAATGTTCTCAGGTCATCCTAGCAGGAGATATGTGAAATTGGCTCATTCCATTATTCACAGTGATAAACACCTCACTTAGGTAGGGATGATAGGCTGAGAAAAGGTCCCCCAAAGCATCTATGTCAAATCCTTAGAACCTGTGAATGTGAACCTTACATGGAAAAGGGGCTTTTGTACAGATGTAATTAAGTTAAGGATATTGTGATAATTTATTATCTGGGTGGGCTGCACATGCCATCAAAAGTTTTCTCTTAAGAAAGATGCAGAGAAAGATATGGCACACTGAAGAGCAGGCAGGGTGACAGTGGAGGTGGAGGTTGTGGTGAGGTAGCTACAAACCATAGAATGCAGGCAGCTACCACAAGCTAGAGGAGGCTCCTTTAGAGCCTGTGGAGTGAGTGTGGCCCTGTTGACTCTTTGGCTTTGGACTTCAGGCTCCCAGTACTATGAGAGAATGGATTTCTGTAAATTTGTTACAGTATCCACAGAAAATGAATACTAGGGTACCCATTAGTTCAGGGAATTTCAGTAGTGCTACAACTGAATTTCAGGTTTATCTGAGAGTGATCAATTACTTTACACATTTAACAAAAATTTTTTTTTTCATGTTTAATGTATTTATACTAAATCTAAGTATATGGGGAAAACACTAGACTGTATTAGATATGTATTTTTCTGTCAGGAGAAAAATTTAATATATTTAAGTATACTTTGAAAATGAACAACTTAAGTTATCTTCCTAATGGAAGATGGAAAGTTTCTTATATGGAAACTTTATTTTATATCTATATGTATCTTATTTTTTTAAAAATATTTTTTGTTTTAGTTGTAGATGGACACAATACCTTTATTTTATTTATTTATTTTTATGTGGTGCTGAGGATTGAATCCAGTGCCTTGCAAGTGCAAGGCAAGCACTCTACCACTGAGCTACAACTCCAGCCCTATATGTATCTTATTATATACTTATATATAATATATATAATTAGGCTGTTTCTGATGTCATAATGTCATATATTAATTAAACAACGTGGGGATAATGCAAATGTAGCAAGCCATACTACCTCCATAACTTTTAAAGAAGGCTGAAGAGCCATGACTTTGAAATATAGGATGGAAAATGCAAATTCATCATTTATCTTCATCACAAGAGCTTTAATGTGGGGGTTTTACATTATTGTATAGAAGAACTATGATTTGGTAATAGTCAAAATGATTTCTGCCTTTCCTCAATTGTATTCTAGACCATGAAGAATAGTCCACATGCATTAAGTAGAATTAAATGTCACAATATTCAAGGTGAGAAATTGAATTCTACAATTAGATTAAGAGGATTTGTTCCGGAAGTATTAATTTAGTGCTTATTATATGTCAAACAGCTAAGGATAATGGAGTGTATGAAAGCAAGTGCTTCCTTTTTTGGAGTTTGTATGTTAGTGAAGTGAGACGGACAGTAATTAACAATATGTAGAAATTCAGATGGAGATGAGTTCTATGAAAAAAACATTTCAGGAAGACAAGTGGGAGATAGAGAGTTCCAGGGACAGTGGAGAATGCTAGCACTTTCATATAGTAGTATAAGAGAAAACTTCAGATTTGACTGTCTCTTACCCAATTGGTCAAAGAAAAAAAATCATGAAGCAAGTTAGAAAATACTTTGAGATCAAAGAAAGCGAAAACACGACATACCCAAACTTATGGAATATAGCAAAAGCTGTGCTCATAAGGAAATATGTACCTGTAAATTCCTACATTAAAAAGTAAGAAAGGTCTCAAGTCAGTAACCTAACTGATGCCTCAAGAAATTACAAGAACAAACTTAACCTCAAACAAGGAGAAGGAAGGAAATAGTAAAGATTAGAACAGAGATAGATAAAATGCAGAATAGAAAAACAATAGAGAATCAACAAAACCAGAAGTTAGCTTGTTTTTTTTTCAAAGATCAACAAAATTGACAAAATTTTTAGCTAGGCTGGACTAAGAAAAAACAAAAAAGTTGCAAATAACTAAAATCAGCAATGAAAGTAGAGACATTTCGGGCTGGGGATATAGCTCAGTTAGTAGAGTGCTTGCCTTGTATACACAAGGCCCTGGGTTCAATCCCCAGCACCAGAGGGGAAAAAAAAAAAAAAAAAAGAAAGTAGGGACATTTCTACACTTACAGAAATTAAAGGATAATAAGTCAATACAATGAACAATCTCCTGGAATGAGCAGGTGACTAGAAACATAAAAAATACTGACTTGGGAAGAAATAGTAATTTGAACAAACCTGTGACAAGAGATTGAAATAGTTAATCAGAAGCCTATCAGCCCATGACTAGAGTAACACCACATCATGTACAACCACAAGAATGGGAAGATATACTCCATGTATGTATGATATGTCAAAATACATGCTACTGTCATGTGTAACTAAAAAGAACAACAACCACAAAAAGCCTGCCAGCAAAGGGGCTTCCCTGGTGAATTCTACCAAACATTTATAACACCAGTCCCTCCTAGCCTCTCACAAAATTAGAGAGGGATCACCTCCTAACTCATTCTGTGAGGCTCTCTTTACCCTGATACCAAAGCCAAACAAAGATACTGAAAGAAAACTGCAGACCAATATCCCTGTGAATACAGAAGAAAAATTCTCAGCAAAACACTACGAAACACAACAGTGTATTAAAAATATTGTATACTATGACCAAGTGGAATTTATCCCAGGAATATGGGGGGGGGTGAATATAAAAATAATAAGACATAAGAATATGCCCTATTAAAATAAACCTCAAATAAAGATAAACATAAAAATAACATTATTCTGTGTCATTTTATTCTAAAATACAGTAGGACTTTGGATTCTAGGTCAAGTTTTTTAAAAATTAAAAAATGTTTTATTGGTGCATATTATTTATGCAGAATGATGGATTTCATTGTGGCATACTAGATCAAGAAGTTTTATGAAGATTTTTCAAAAGATATGTTCCTAATTTATTTGGTTTTATTTATTTTTTAAAAATTACTTAGGAATCTTTTATATGATACCTTTTGAAAAAGAATGAAATTGTTTTAAATTTCTTTATAAAGCTTATTTCCTACTTGGAAATTTTTTATTATTTTGTCATATGAAGAAATAAATTAATGGAAAAGTCTTTTTATGCTAGTCTGGCAAAGTATGAAGTAAAGTAGTATCATGAGTGAAGTATGAAGTGTGGATTTTTGAACTAATTTTCTATAAATTTGATAACTTCAGAAGGTTGTTTTCCTTTTTCTTAAATTCATTTTAACTTTTTAAAAAATTTAAAATTTTTTTAAAAATATTTTAATATTTTTTAGTTTTTGGCAGACACAACATCTTTGTTTGTATGTGGTGCTGAGGATCGAACCCGGGGCCGCACGCATGCCAGGCGAGCGCGCTACCACTTGAGCCACATCCCCAGCCCCTTAAATTTAAATTTTAAATTCATTTTAACTTTTTTTTTTTTCAGGTAGAGGCCAAACAGTGTATCAGCTGAGCCATGATATTGATGTTGATCGTTTCCAAATACTAATAGAATGTTTTACCAGTACTTTTGAAGATGTGAAAACTTTAGCATTTGATCTTCTGATGAAATTATCAATAGCAGCTGTACAATTTCAGGTATTTGGACTTTTCCTATGGAAATATAAATATGATATAGGCATGAAAATGTACTATTTTAGCATAGATAACACAGTCTGAGAATTATCTTGATTCTTTGTGTCTGTCCTCTTATGCCTTTTGACTGTTTCTTTTAGTCATTTATGTCTCTGTTGTTGTGGGGTAGAAATATTGCAAAAGAGAAAGTCCAAATCAGTGAGCCTGGTTTCTTCTTCTTCTTTTTCTTTTTAAATTGCTTTGTTCAAAGGGGTAGTATAGGAAGCAGTAGGATTTATTATTTATAAGATTACTAGTAGATTTCAGTTAACGATAGTCTCCCCAGTTCACGTGGCCACGTAATATTTGATCAAAACACATCACTTACAGTAATTTGAGTTTTCTAAGTTAATCTTCCTGTTCCTGGGAAGCTGAATGTACATAGGGTAGAGAACATGCTTCTGGTCTTCCAATAAGCAATAGCTAAACAGAGACTGAAACTCAAAAAGAGTATTTGAGGTTAGCAACTATTCTCTCCCAAGTGTTCTGCTCTGACTCTGGCCTCAGCCCTAGCCTCCGCCTAGCTCAAGCCCCTGCTCTTCCTGTCTTGGAGTAGGAGCCAAATATGGGCTTCAGAGTGAAGGCAGTGAAGGCACAGCATGGGGTGGGTCTGCAGGAACCCCCTCACTACGCTTTTCACTTTGTACTTGAGGTGTATTCTGGGGCTGTCTGCTGGAGTCATCAGCAGAGTACTGGCTCTAGAGTTTTGCTATAGCTCCTGTTAGAGTGCTGTAGAGATCAAGATTGCCTGCTGCTGAGCTCTGCATGGTCAGGGCCTTAGGCTGTATTTAGGGCTTGCCAGCTTGTAGGTGTAGTGGTATTCTGTAGGAGCACATACCAGAGAGCAAAGTGTTTGTTTCTGTGGCTTTTATGGCATTGCAAGATCTCAGGGTATCTTTTCTGATTTGGATCCAAATTGGGAATTGCTCTCCAGTGTCTACCTGTGCCTGTGATCTTCCAGGTGCCCTGGTGAGCAGAAGGTTCTTTGGTACTTAGTTTGCTAACTCTTGTACCCTATAGAGTTTTAATATAAGAGACTCTTCCTCTATTAGCTCCTACTCCCTTACCATTCATTACTTGTAGCCTTATATCACATATAAGGCTATGCCTCCTTTCTGGCAAATATTTTGAGAGTTTTTGGAGTGAAGAAGGTATATTGTAGCACATCTGTAAAAGACCTGATTCTTAGATAAGCTATGCAGGGCCTTTAGGGAGCCTCTACATCTCTAATTTGGTAAAAACGCACTTGGTTATAAAGACACTAATGTAAAATTCAGAAAATTTGGTGCCTCACGTGACTTGCTGTAGGTTTTTGCTTATTCTCTCTGGTCTGGCTTGCATGTTGGTAAACTGGTCATTTGAATAGGTGTTCAAGATTTTTAAAAATGTTAACTAAGTATCCTATATTTAATACATATTTGTGATGACATATCTTTCTAAATATGTCTTTACCACTCACTTGGTTTACTGCCCTTCTTTCTGTGGAGCGTAGGTCTTTACGTTGTGTTTTGATTGATCTAAGATGGTAGAGCAAAGATATTTAGATTTCAAAGTCTATTTATTCTTTTTTTTTTCCCACTAATTGCTTAATAATACCATTCAAGGCCTTACTGAATATATTTTATTTATATTTATTTAAATTTGAGTTTTTGTTTTTTTTTTTAGGAAGTATTGGTGACTGAACCCAGGGGTGCTCTACCACTGAGCTAATCCCTAGCCCTTTTATTTATTCAGAGACAGGGTTTTATTAAGTTGCCCAGGCTGGCTTCAAACCTGTGCTCCTCCTGCCTCAGCTTCCTGAGTTTCTAGAATTACAGGCGTGCACTACTACACCTGGCTGGCCACTATTTTTAAGTTTAGGTCATAGAAAATTAAACATATTGGGCTGGGGATGTGGCTCAAGTGGTAGCGCGCTCGCCTGGCATGCGTGCGGCCCGCGTTCGATCCTCAGCACCACATACAAACAAAGATGTTGTGTCTGCCAAAAACTAAAAAAAAAATAAATATTAAAAAAAAAAAGAAAATTAAACATATCAAATGACAAAGAACTTAAACTGGTAATCAAATCAGCACATTAGATATCTACTATTTTGAAATTATAAGACATCTTTAAATATCTATAATAAGCCTAAAAATTAAGGTTATAAAATTTTTCCCCATGTACTAGACAATTATGGAATAATCCTAGTAGAATCAGAATAGTATTGAGAATTCAACCCCTGATTTCCAGAGTGGTGAGCACATGGCCTGTCAGCTGTTGAATTAGAACTGGGACCCATGACTCCTGTTGTCCATCCAGGGCCTTCCATGACTATTGCAGTGAACCATTCTTTGTTCTGGCTTCTTTAGGATAGACTATGTGAGTGGATATTTATAGGAGATCTAGGTGTGGGAGCTCAGATGCAGATTTCTGAGGCTGATCTGATTACTTAATTTCCCACTTTTATATGTGGAATTTCACAATGAATAACCTCCCTATGGCTTTGTAATTTTCTGCATTGAACTACCTCTACGGGAAAGGGGACGGAGAAGAAGGGCAGCATATAATTTGGCCAGGTAAAACATAAACTGTGAGGAAAAAGATTACATTTTATAGAAACAACAAAGGTGATTTGACTGTAGCCGTAGTGAATTTCTATAGGAAAAAGTACACTTTTGCTGAAGAAAGACTTCAGTTTTAAAAAAATGATAGCTGCTGGGCATGGTGGCACATGCTTGTAATCCCAGCCACTCAAGAGGCTGAGGCAGGAGGATCACAAGTTCAAAGCCAGCCTCAGTAAAAGTGAGGTGCTAAGCAACTCAATGAGATCCTGTCTCTAAATAAAATACAAAATAGGGCTGGGCATGTGCCTCAGTGGTTGAGTGCCTTTGATTTCAATCCCTAGTACCTTAATAAATAAATAAATGAATGATAGCTTGTAGTGTTGAATTTTCCAATTGAAAGCATTTTAAGCATCTTAATCTCTGAACTAATAATAATTATAATCAATTGGTATAAGAAAAACTAACATATTCAGGGAGAAAATAAATTAATCTTCATATTGAGTTAGTTATATGGTAGGCTGTGGTTTTAATTATGTGTTATTCCATCAAATCTTGGAACTCTTCCGTGGCAGTGACTGAGACTGTACTTCATTCTAGGATTCTGAGAAACTGCAAGGCTTATTCCAGGCAGCTCTGGAGCTCAGCACAAGCACGAAACCCTATGACTGCGTAACAGCCTCCTACCTGCTCAGCTTTTTAATCTGGCAGGATGCTCTGCCCTGGTCCCTTTCTGTGGCTACACCCCAGCAGGACGCATGTGGTGATGGAGAAAAATCTGCTGCCGTGGTGGAAAGGAACACATTGATGGGTTTGTATTGAGGAAATGACCTTTTGCTCCGTTTTTTGTTGTTGTAATCAAAACCATTATCTTATTCTCTCACCATTCATTGGTTAGACTATCTCATGGTTAAACATTTACTCATGTTATTTTTTTTTATAATTTTTTAAACATTTATTTTTTAGATGTAGGTGGACACAATACCTTTATTTTATTTTTATGTAGTGCTAAGGCTTGAACCCAGTGCCTCACGCATACTAGGCAAGTGCTCTGCCTCTGAGCCACAACCCCAGCCTTACTTGTGGTTTTTTTATTTAAGAGTTTACCAGCATATAAGTGCCTGCAGTTCCTTTTTTTGTGAATAAACAGTGAACTCAGCTATAATATTTGTTTCTAAACAGAGAATTTTTGTTAAATAAATTGATATACAAATGTCCATTAATAAAGTACTTTTTTAAAAAAATATTTTTTACATGTTGATGAACCTTTATTTTATTCATTTATATATATGCAGTGCTGAGAATCGAACCCAGTGCCTCACACATGCTAGGCAAGCACTCTGCCTCTGAGCCACAACCCCAGCCCTAATAAAGTACTTTTTAAAAGAGGACCTGTTTCTCTATCGAATGTCTACTCTTTTATTCTGCAGAAATTTTACCACATTATAGACAGATCAGCTTCATTATTTCTATACAGAGCAGAGTTCCCTTATCTGTAGGAGTTTATGTTCTGATTGACTGTCGTGCTCCCTTCCCTTTTATATTTTTATATAGCCTGTTCTAAAATCTTGGGTCTGAAATGGGTTAGATCTAGTGGTTTTCAGCAAATATTTGTTTGGGATTTATAGTCTTAATTTTATACTAGTAAATCTTTATTTTGGAATTGTAGTGGGTATATGAATAGATACTTTTTTTTTTTTAGTACCAGGGATTGAACCAGGTTAAGCACTTTAACCACTGAGTCCCCTTTTATATTTCATTAGAGACAGGATCTTTACTGAGTTGCTGAGGCTGAGTTTGAGCTCACCATCCCTCCTGTTTCCGCCTGCTGAGTTGCTGGGATTATAGGCATGGGCCACAGTGCCTGGCTAGATACAAATTTTGCAACCCAGATATAGGTCAGATATAGAAAGAAAGTTGCAAATTATTTTTCTCAAGATGATAAAAAAGGCCATGATGAAACCTGTAGTGGGAGAAAAGTAGGAGGTATAGGTAGTTCAGGTGGGAACATGACCTTTAAGTCCGCAGAGAGATGACAGAATCATAGAAGACGATATTTGCCCACTTTAGTTGCTTCAGGGCTAGGTTCAAAAGGAGACCCTGGTCGGAAGAGGACTGCAATTGGGGTGTGCTGGGGAGCGCATGCGTCACAGAAAGTCTTTTAAGATATTTTATTTTTTAAAATATTTATTTTTTAGTTGTAGTTGGACACAATACCTTTATTTTGTTTTGTTTACTTATTTTTATGTGGTGCTGAGAATCGAACCCAGGGCCCTGCATGTGCTAGGCAAGCGCTCTACCGCTGAGCCACAATCCCAGCCTAAGATATTTTAGAACTTCATTTCAGACATGCAAAGAACACTTGAGTAAATAAGGTTTAAGTAACAGAAATAGAAAAGCTTCATAAATTTTGTTCTCTAGTTAGGTGACGACAGCTTAAGAAGTAGAAGAAGGGCTAGAGGTGAAGCTCAGTGGTAGAGCATGTGCTTAGCCTGCCTAAGGCCAGGTTTGATCTCAGAATAACAAAACAAAACAAAATAACAATAGTAAAAAACCTCCCCAAACAAAATCAAAACAAACAAAAAAACAACTCCTCAGTTTTCTTAGCTGGATGCAGTGACCCATACCTGGGATCCCAGCTTCTCTGGAGGCTGAGGCAGGAGGATCCCTGCCTTGAGCAACATAGGGAGACACCCGTCTCCTAAAAAAAAAAAAAAAAGAAGAAGAAGACTCTTCTTAATTCTACTTAATCTTTCATTTTGTTTTCCTTTTTAATTTTACCACCAATGTATGGTCATAAATTTGGTTTCACATAATTTTGAAAGCATTGTATATGTTGTACAGATTTACCACAATTTATTAATCTATTGTCCTGTTTCAGAGAAGCAACAAATGAGCATAACACATTGGTTGAATCATCATGATAGCAATCTAAGTCTTCATATTTCCCTTAGTACCTAAAATAAAAGTAGAAATACTATATGTATGTTGGGGGTTAGGAGTAGGGACACAAACATTTATTCCTTAACAGACAAATACCTAGAGAAATGAAAACATGCCCAAATAAAAATTGTACAGGAATGTTCATAGCAGAATTATTTATAGTAGCCAAAAAGTAGAAATAATTCACATGTCTATCAACTGATAAATGGATAAATAAAAATGTATGGCCATACAGTGAACTATTATGCATCCATATGAAATAAAGAATGAAGCATCTGTATATGTGGCAGCGTGAACATGGAAAATGTTATGCTAAGTGAAAGATGCCAATTACGGAAGACCTTTTATTGTGTAATTCCACTTATGTGGTATGCCCAGAATAGCAAAATCTATAGGAACAAAAAGTAGGTTATGATTGCTGAGGGCAGAGGAAGGATAGAGGTGCAGAGAGGAAGAAACTGCAAATAGGTAAAGGTCTTTTGGTGGATAAAGAAAATGTTCTAGAATGTGGTATATGCCTATATCTCTGACTATACTAAAAACCATTGACTGTATGCTTTAAATGTGTGAATTGCATGGTGTGTGAAATATGTGTCACCAAAGCTGTTATTAAAAGTTATCTCTTGACCAATTAGCACATGCCACACAGACCTGGGCTTTGATACCCCAGCTAGAGGAGGTTCAGAGTGAATGCATAATGAATCCAGGCAATTAGGGAAGACACTCAGTTCTTTAACTAGTATCTTTAACTAGAAATGGGCAGTGGGCCAGATAACCTTGAAAAATCTCTTTCTGGTTCAAGTATGAAGTTCAGTTGAGTGTTTTTGTGGGAACTGTTTTGCTGTCCATAAATTTATAAATGTGTTTTTTTTTTTAATATTTTTTTTATTTTTAGTTGTACACGTTTATTTATTTTTATATGGTGTTGAGGTTTGAACCCAGGGCCTCGCGCATGCTAGGTGAGCGCTCTACCGCTGAGCCACAACCGCAGCCCTATAAATGTGTTTTAAAATGGGTATTGTTTTCTCTTTGCTTTTTCTAGTTATCAAGTGCTTGATGGAAAATCTTGAGGAAGAGGTAGCTCAAGCTGAAAATTCCTTGCTTCAGGCAGCGGCATCGTTTCCAATGTATGGGCGAGTTCACTGTATAACAGGAGCCCTGCAGAAGTTACCTCTAAAGTAAGAATATCCACAGCTGCCTCTCCTCTCAGAAGCACACTTAGGCCCCAGCTTTCGCCTCTTATCATTGTGTCCTGGGAATGGAATGTAGTCTGCTGCCTTGAAGAGAATAGAAAATTAGACTTATAAATCTGTTTATACTTTTTTGTGTTTCAAGTATTTCATGTATTAACACAATTACATTCTTTAAACTCCTTTTATGTATCAATTTCCATTATTAATATTTGTTTTTTGCTTTTGGTATAAGTGTCCCTAATGTCCTTGTTGCAGCAGCCTGCAGTTGGTGAGTGAGTGGAGACTTTTGGTGGAGAAGCTCCTATCCATGTCCTACAGGCTTTCTGCTGTGGTGTCTCCGGTCATTCAGAGCTCCTCCCCTGAGGGCCTCATCCCCATGGACACTGATTCAGGTCAGCAGACAAAGAGAGCTATAGTGCTGTTGTTTGATTATTATATCATCTGTCTCTCTTCTTTGGTAATCATATCTTTGGAGAGATATAAAAGCTAAGTTGAGAAAATAAGAAAGGCCTATAGAAGAAGATAAATAGTAAATATTTGTTGATTATGAATATATCAGTGAATGAACAATTACTGAAAGGATAGGAGCCAAGCTTAGTGTCTGGGAGGTCCTACTGTGGCATGCATGGGTACTTGAACAAGTCCAAAAAGATTGGCTATTAAAGATGTGCACAAACATAAAGTGTACCTTTAAAATGAAGTAAATTTATATTTCAGGTTAAAGTTTGTGAATGCATTTTGTAATGCAGATGAGAGCCTTTTATTAGGAAGAGTCTGAGTATATTATGAACACATGCTGTCCATACAATGAAATACCTTGGGATGATATTTAAAGTGGCCTGGAGCAGTGTGTTTTACATAGAAAATATTGGCTTTTTAAAAAAATAATAATAAGTTGAATAATATGTTGGTTCATGATGCTAAGACACATTTATTTAGGTTAATGTTTTAGCTTTCTTTCTTTGTACATGAAAAAAAAAGTAGTCTTTTTTTTTTTTTAACTTTTGAAAATTATTTATTTTTATGTGATGCTGGGGATTGAACCCAGTGCCTCACACATGTTAGGTAAGCGTTTTGCCATTGAGCTACAGCCCCGGCCCAAAACATGTAGTCTTATAGCTGATATTTGGATAAGGCAAATACCAGATTATTCTGGATCAAAGGTCTTAAATATTTCAGTTACCTATTGTAGAAAGAGCCTATAGGGTATGCTAAAATTCTTTGTGTAGAGAGTTTTAAAATATCTTTGGCTCACAGACTTTTTAAAAAATTCTGTCTCATCTTTTGATTGTCTTTATTTTTCCTTCTTCTTCCCCATGTTATCTGTCATGCATTCTGAATTTCTTGGAAAAAACCTCCCAAGAACCATAGAATAAATGAACAGGATCCTTGAAATTTTATTCTGATTTTTCCTCATCTTTGTATGGTATCTTTTGGGCTAGTGTTACTTTTTCATGGCTATTGAAGTTTGTTTGGGGCAGAATTTCAGTGAAGAGACAAATGAGCATAACACATTGGTTGTATTTTCATGATAGCAATTAGAATCTTTATATTTTTCTTAATAGCAATTTGAATCTTTATATTTTTCATGATAGCAATTTGAATCTTTATATTTCCAACAGTACCTAAAATATAAGTATAAATAATAGATGTATGGCTAATACCTGTTCTTTGATTTGTTCATCTATTCTGCATGATTACCTGTTGGTATTCAGAGCTTGGGGGCTGAGGTTGTGGCTCAGTGGTGGAGTGCTTGCCTAACATGTGTGAAGTCCTGGGTTGGATTCTCAGCACCACATATAAATAAATAGATAAATAAAATAAAGGTTAATGAACAACTAAAATGTGTATATTAAAAAAAAAAAAACGTCAGAGCTTGGCTAACTTCTTATTACCTAGCCATTCATTTATTCGTTCAGCCCATGTTATTGAACCTTGGCCATGAACCAGTTTCTGTTTTATGCACTGGTACTCCACAGTGTACAAAGTGTTGCATTCATGGAGCTTACTCCTAATCTAGTGAGTGCTCATTGAGTAAAAATGAAATTTAATGTAATACTAGGAGTGTAAACCACACTGAGAAATCAGTATATTATATGATGTATTTAAAGCCAAATATGGAGTCTTCATGATATTCTTATATTATGAAAGACTGTTTGGTTGTTAATTTTAAAGAATTTTTTAACATTTATATTTTTAAATTATATTGCAGATAGGGAAACAACCTCTTAAAATTAATTGAAGTTTATTGGACTTCTTTCACATGATAAGCATCATGTTTGAGATTCTTTTTTTTTTAACCTTTATTTATTTAATTATTTAAAAAATATTTTTAGTTGTACATGGACACAGTATCTTTATTTTGTTTATTTACTTTTATGTGGTGCTGAGGATGGAACCCAGTGCCTCACACAGGGGAGACAAACGCTTTACCACTGAGCCACACCCCAGCACACCTTACCTTTATTTTGCTGAGGATTGAACCTAGCACCTCTTGCATGCTAGGCAAGCGCTCTACTGCTGAGCTACAACCTCAGCCCCATGTTTGAGATTCTTAAGACAACACAGAAGCAATGTAAATGAAATGGCAGCCTTTGTTCTGTGGATGGTTATGGTTGTATTTTTTATCATATCTTCAGCCCAAATTGCCATGTTTTAAAAGTACACTTAAAGGGGGCTGGGGATGTGGCTCAGTGGTAGAGCATTTGCCTAGCATGCACAAGGCCTCAGGTTCAATCCCCAACACTGCACCCCCGCCAAAAAAAAAAGTCTACTTAAATATCATGAAGACTCTATACAAATAATTTTCACATTACCTACTCTGTCTCTTCTAATAGAGGTTATTATCAGGTGTTGAAAATTACACAATTTTTGAGTGCAGGTACCCCCAAGGGAATCTGCATGTGATGTGGAACTGGAGTTTCGTGTCTTTCTTGCAGAGTCAGCAAGCCGCTTACAGGTGATTCTCAAAGAGATTCAGCCACGAGATACTAACGATTACTTCAACCAAGCCAAAATACTGAAAGAATGTGATAGTTTTGATTTGGAGGACTTGAATATCAGTGTGTCAAATATTGATACTTCTGCAGAAATCAAAGGTAACATATGTAAAGTTGATATGTAACCATTGTTTTTTCTTTTTTTTTTTTGGTATGGTACTGGGGATTGTACCTAGGTCCTCATGCATGCCAAGTAACAGCTTTATCTTTTAGTTTTAGTTTCAGCCCCAGGTGATTAAGTAATAGTAAAATATATGGAATGGTTTTTTTATATAATAAATGAAGTCTTTCTTTAAAAAAAAAAAAATTGGTTTTGGAAATGATCTGGTTTTAGGAATGAATTTATAAGACTTTTAAAACCAGAAAGTGATGTGTTCCAGTTCAGCATACAAGGTGGTATAGCAGAAGGCTTTTGAGTGCTAAAATCCTCTTGACAGGCCAGGTGCTGTAAAAGCAGTGTTGCTCTTTGAATCTGAGTGGTGCAGCAGTCATCTCCCTGCAGTGGGGTTCATTGGTATCTGCTGTGCAAGTTCTTAAAGTAGAATAGCCTTTTAATGGAAATAAACTTTAGTACTCATCAAAATGTGAGGTGCTCTGTTTTACTAGGCCTCCAGAATTTCAGTCTCTTCCGCTTGTTTTTATCATTAGTTGTTACTATTGAATTTTCTGTGATACTGTGAAGTCATCAGAAGCAGTAGTTTCTTGATTTATTACATATTCTGCATTCTCCACTAGGTGGCGATATTGTTTTACAAAATTGTCTTTGCAATTATATTTTTGAAATTACAAAAACTATTATTATGTGCTTATTGTAATAGTTTCACACAACATAGAGATAAATACAAATTAAAAATAAACTAAAGCTGATTGTTATTACTTCCTTTTCTACTTTCCTGTTTAGTATATGTTCTTTTATACCTATGGTATGTTATTTATATACATTTGTCATTTAAGTTTAGTGGAATTTTTTTTAGAAAACATGGGATTACAGTATAAATATTATTTTGTTAATTTGTATTTTTAATTTAAAAGTTTATTTTGGATTTTTAAAAATGTCAGTACTAAAACACTCCTAAAGCTAGAATAAGGTAGTAAATCAGGGTAATTGTAGCTTATTGACCATGGGATTTAAATATATCTTGAAGGAGATTTTGTATTTTTCTTTAATTTTTTTTCTTCAGTACTAGAGGTATCAAACCCAGGGGTGCTCTACCATTGTGCTACAACTCCAACCCTTTTTATTTTTATTTGAGACATGGTCTTGCTAAGTTACTGAGCCTCAAATTTATGAGCCTCCTGCCTCAGCCTTCTATATTGCTGGGATTACAGGTGTGCACCAATGCACCTAGCTTTTTCCTTTGATTTTTCCTTTGGATAGGACAAAGGGGAGGGGGGAGAGGGCAAAGGGGTAGGAAAGACAGTGGAATGAGACAGACATCATTACCCTAGGTACATGTATGATTGCATAAATGGTGTAACTCTACTGCATACAAAACTAGAGAAGCAAAAAATTCTGCTCCATTTGTGTACAATGAATCAAAGAGCTTTCTATTGTCATGTATAACTGATTAGAACTAATAAATAAAAAACAAAAGGAAAGAAAAAATAAATATGTAGAAATAGAAGATAAAGTTCTTTTCTACTCAACTGATATAATAGCCATATTTGCCAAAATAAATAAGAAGTGTATTTATTAGTCATTCATATAATACTTTATGGATATTAAAGAGGCAAAGAGAGTTTGTTTCATTAATTTCCAAAAGTTAGACTTAAGTTTTGAAGCAATATTTTGTTTTTTAAAAAATTGATTTTGAAAACAACAAATTAAAAAATACTTAGCATGATTTCTCCTCATGGCACATGCTTGACAAATATTAGATTTTTTTCTCCTGAATAAATAGAACATATAACAAATTGGTTTGTTTAAATGGATTATTCTTGGGGAAATTATGAATAAGCTTGTTCTAAGAAACCTAGGGTGTGAGTAATTGAGTGTCTAGTGTTGCAATAGTTTTTTTTTTTTTTCCCTTAAGGTAAAGAAGGAAAAACATGTGATGTAACTGCTCAGATGGTGCTGGTGTGTTGTTGGAGAAGTATGAAGGAAGTTGCTTTACTTTTAGGCACACTGTGCCAGCTTCTACCTATGCGGTCTATGCTAGAATCTTCTGATAGATTATTAACAGAGGATCAGGTAAGGCTCCAGCAGGTATCATTTTTGGTCAAGATGTAAATCACAAACTTCTATTTATGATCCAACTTTAAAAAAATTTTTGAATTTTTCTTGAATAAAGTTTTACAGCTGTCAACTGAAAAATAGTTCACAATAACTTAGGATTTTAGACCTGTAGTACATTTCAAAACTATGGCATTTTAGGAATATTTTTATATAAGCATAGTTTTTAACCTCACTTTTTACTGCGATATTATTATTTTAATTCTCTTCCTCCATTTAACATACATAAACTTAAATTTTAGTTGAAACTCTCTAGTAAAACTCTCCAAGTCTCTTAAATTTTGCAGAGGAATACAAAGTAACATATTGGTTGATTATGGATCTTATGTTTCCCACTACTTCAATAATAAAGTTGTAGTCACTTTGGTTTTTTTTGGCTGACTTTTATTTTAAGACCACAAAGTTAGTTCACCATCTGGGACTGTTCAAGGGACTTGAGTGCAGTGTTTACAAGAAATTAGTTTACCACAAGCATTTCATTTGGAAATATTTTAGATTTATTAGATTTCTGTTTTTAATTGATTCCCTCTTCCTTTCCATATGGTTTCAACAAATCCATTTCCCACAGTTTTCCAGCAAAGATATATAACACATACTTTCATTTTTAACCTTTTTCAAATAAAGATAATTTTTTCCCCTAGGGTATTACAACATTCAAGAACAAAACAAATATTGTAGTATGCTAATGCTGATTATTTCTATAATCACCACGTGACTCATTCCATGGAAATAATGCTAATATTTTTATTCTCACACTCTGTGGCTCATGTGCTTGCATCTGGTTAACAGCTGGCCTGTGATGTTGCAAGGCCCCAGGAAGGAGAGAGGCAAAGGCGAACAGTATACTGTGGGCAGCATTATGTTCCTTATTCTCCTCCAAATCAAATAGGCGTTAATGTTCTAGAGTTACTTGGAGTGGTTGCTGGTAACTGGCTGTAGCGCCAATGCCAACATCTTTGCTTAGGAATCAGTTATGATTAATGATTACTTCACTGATGTTTACCATCTTGCTATGAAATAAACATGTGCCTTGATTTCTCATCTTCTCTTTCCAAGGACAAGTTAAAACATATATTTTTTGGGGGGTTGTTGGAGTGTATTAAAAATAAATTAAGGGAAACATTTTGTTTCCACTATAACTGAGGCAGACCTGAGAGCTTCCTATGAAAATTATTTTGCCTTGACACCTTTTCTGATGCATCCAAAGTTTTATGCAATGTAAGTGAATTTATGTGTGATAACTATGTAAAGATTCTGAATTAAGATGAAAGAGATGTTTGTAAAAAAACTCACAGACTAACAATAACATAAAAAAAAGATGGGCTCTTAAAAATCACAGAGTACTTCCAATGGTGATTTGCTTGAATAAAACTAGAATTCTGACTTTTTTTTTGGTCAAACCTTAGTTTCCATTCTAATGCCCTGCAGTTTTTCCAGTGCGTTATTCTGTGATAACTGTAGTTTTGAGAAGAAACTAATGGCTTAACAAGGGATCAAAAATATACGTGATAATTGTGTTCTAGCATTGAAATACTTCTCTCTATGGAAAACTTTATTCTTGATCTTGCTGACTGTCTCAGTTTAGGAGTATTTGTTCCATGAAAATCCAAAGTCATCAAGAAATTAGTTACATGACTGCTTTTAAACAAAAAATTTTGCTTCTTTTACTCTCATGTCCTTAATACCTTTAAGAGTTAAAAATATAAATGACAGAGAAGAATGTAATTTACATTGGAATGGCTGGCCACACCTCAGGTATACCTTGCCAAGGGCATAGTTGCCCTGTTGCAGCTAGATCTGCTGTGCCTAGTGGCAAAACTACCAGTTTAAGAGTCAACACCCTAGGTGAATGTGACTCCAACAGACCTGGACACATTGAGGCCGCGACGTGACTTGCAGGCAGAATTCCAGCCTCATGGTGGAGAATGTGAAACCTAGGTTTTATAGTACCAGCAATAACAACTATGGTGGCTTTTACATTAATGAATGGAGGACGCTGTTCCATATAGACTAGCATACTGATTATTCCCTCTATTTTTGAAAAAGTAATATAATTCTATTATAATTTGAAATTTCATGGCTTGAGGCTAGAAGACAGGGAAGATATCTTTTGTAGCCCAGTTTTCTTAAGACCATCTTGATTATATGGCCCTTTGTTAAAGGGGGTGGCCACTTAAATTCCACATATGTGAGTATATCTTATAATAAGGCTAACAGGAAGTAAGATTACAATTTGAGGGCTTTTGTTGCTGTTTGAAGAGAAGAACTGAGGCTTGTTTATAATTCCGAGTTTTCAGTGTTGTAGTCACAAACTATTGGAGCGGAAAGGGTCACAGAGATGATATTCTCCAGCTCCTTTGGACAGGAGGAAGCTGAAACCACTGGATGTTACCTGGTTCTCCCAAGATCACAAAGCTGGTTTGTGGCAGCTCTGGACAGGAACCTGATTCTTCTCCTTCACAGACATGTTCACATGGCACAGTGCTGCCTTTGTTCTGAACTGCTCATTTAATTTTTCTTTAAGTTGAATTTTTTAAAATTTCTAATACTCAAGCAAATATTTGCAAGCAGCAAGGCAGTAAGACAATTTTCTACTGAACGTTTTAACAAATGATCTTTTCCTTAGATCACTTTTTGTGAAGCAGTATGCTCTCACCCGCTGCTCCACGAGGCAAATGTGTTCATTCAGTGCATGTCTGACTTTCCTCCTGCACTGTAATCATGTAATGAAAGGTTCTTTCATAATGTCCCTGTATAAGAGGCAGAGATAAAACCAGCTTTGAGGGATGTAAGTGGAGACCCTTCCAGAGTGGGCAGTACACACAGCCTTATCGCACAGCTTCCTGGATAGTTGGTGTGTGTCTAGGTTTCTAGCTTGATGTTTTGCTGATACAGACTTTTGCTTGATACATTTTCTTGGTCCTCTTTCCATGGGATATCTGATACCTGTTGCCTACTGATTTTTTAAAACAACTTCCTCTACCTGGAGTAGCAATACATTTACATATCTTTTCTTTTATTCCTAAAAAGAAGCTTCTGTGCAAAATTTTCCTTCTTGCTTCCCTCTACTAGTAATTGTTGGCATAGAAATCATATGAATAAAATAATTGCCAACTATTAGAAGAACTTCTACTTTATTTTTTAATATTTATTTTTTAGTTTTAGGTGGATACAATATCTTTAATTTATTTTTATGTGGTGCTGAGAATCGAACTCAGTGCCTCATGCATGCTAGGCAAGCGCGCTACCACTTGAGCCACATCCCCAGCCCAGAAGAACTTCTACTTTAGATTTGTTTATAACTTGCATAATGCACAGGGCTAACTGGGTTGATAAATTCCCTCTGGGTTTTTCATTATGTAGTCCATTTCATTATGTAGACTACAAATGGAGTATACGTTTATTAGCATTTGTAAGTTTAAAAGTTGCCTTTGTATTTTATTTTGCCCAAGATTGATTAGTTTTTAGAATTTGAATTGTGCTGCATGGAAGTTACTTTTTTTTTTTTAATTTATTTTTTAAATTTTGAGACAGGGTCTCACTAAGTTGCATAGGGCCTCTCAAAGTTGTTGAGGCTAGCCTTGAACTTGCAATCTTCCTGCCTCAGCCTCTCAGTTCGCTGGGATTATAGGTATGTGGCATTTTGCCTAGCTGGAAGTTATCATTTTTAAGTTTTGAAATGAAGTTGATCATGAAACCACATCTTTTAGTCAGCTGTTTATTGGCTACCTTACTATATGGGTACGGTGGGGACATAAAAAATAATAATTTGTGGTTCTCTGACCTCAGAGAGCTTAGAAGGATAATAAGGGACATAAGACAAGTTCATTAAAAAAATTCAGACTAAAGGGCAATGGTTAAAATGGCTCAAGATTAAGAATTTGCTAGAAAGCAAAGAATAAACATTCTGGTAAGATATATCTGAACACCAGAAAACTATGGCCTTTGTTGTTGTTATCCAGGAAAACAATGTTTCAGCTTTGAAGAAATCACTGTAGTAGAGAATGTACAGTTGAAAACATTAATTATCTTACTGGAGGATAAACTTTTGTAAAACATCTCATTTAACCAAAATGGAATTTGAAGCTCAACTGTTGACATTCTCAAAGTTATAAGAAGTAACTTTGTCTTGAATTGAGTCTTATTTTTTAAAATACAAAGTAAAGCCTCAAATGGACATTTCTTGATTGCTGCTGTGCCAGGTACTCTACTAAACTCTTATATGCTTAATCTCATTTATTTCTCACAGTCATCCTGTGAAGTAGGTTTTAGTTCACCACCCTCCTGGCTTCAAAGTCTCAGATCTTAACCACTGTATGTGCTCTTGATAAAAGTGTCCCATCTGTACTTAAATCCTCTTGGGTTTATGTATTTATGAATGGAATGAGTCTTGATTTGTCTATTATATTTATTGTATAGGTAAATGGTAAGTTTTAAAAAGTGAGTTTAAATTTGACTTTTGTTGGTGTTATATTCTAGATGAACATTTAGCATCCCTGATTTGTCTGGTGGTGAATTGTAGATGTCTGGAGACAAGCATGTAGCTGTGTTTCCCTATGGCAATTTACATGCTATAAATACAGAAAGCATATTAATTTGCCCACAGAAATAAGTTTATAAAAAGTTAGAAGCAGAATATGCTAAATTAAAAGACAGTCATTTGAATTTAATTTAATTTTATTTTATTTAAAAAAAAATTTTTAAAGTTTTATTTTAGTTGTAGGTGGACGCAATACCTTTTTTTAATTTGTGGTGCTGAGGATCGAACCCAGGGCCCCACACATGTGAGGCAAGCACTCTACCGCTGAGCCCCAGCCCCAGCCCCTTGAATTTAATTTAAAAAAAAAAAAAAAAAAAGAAGAAGGAAATCATTTCCATTTGTTCTGCATTTTTAGGGTAATTATTTTTAAAAAATCCTGAGATGTATTCTATTTATATAAAAATATTTTGCAAATACATCATTTAGAAAGAAGGCATTTATGGATTTTTTTTTTTTTTAAGCCAGGTGCGCTCTACCACTGAACTATTCTCCCTCCCCCCCCTTTTTTTTGTATTTTGAGACAAGGTCTTGCTAAGTTGCTGAGGCTATTCTCAAACTTGAGAGACCCTCCTGCCTCAGCCTCCCGAGTGGCTGTGATTAGAGGTGTGTGCCATTACAGGATTTTATGACTTTAAATAGGAACTCAGTGGCACCTAATGAAAGGCAATTGAGTTGGAGTTTTCAGATAACTTTTTAATTAAAAATTAATTAAAAAATTTTTTTCTTCCTCTATTCTTACTTTTTAAGTGGTTTGAATAAAATTTGTTCTCCAGTCCGACTATCTGCTGGGAGATGTCTGGAGGGCCCTTCTATGTCTGCTCATAGACCACATTGCTCACTACTCCATCCCAGTAGTTGGGTTCATCTCTTCCTTGCATCCCCATCATCCACTGTTTTGTAGCATGAAACCTCTAGGTCATTCATTCAGGTCCGCTAGCCTTAGCCTTGTTTATGTTGTATCCATTTAGATAAAAAGACCTAGCTCAGTGTCTAATAGGTGCTTAGAAAATGTTTATTCATTCATTCTAGCCTCCCAGCCTCTTCTCATGTCAATTATGCCTTTCCATTTTGGTTCACCCAAGTGTGTATATCCTGTTCAAGGTCTGGGCATGAAGCCTTTCTAATTCTAGTGCAGAAGGATCTTTGATTTCTTAGAACTGGGTACCTCTCCACATATTGATTTTTCTCTGCCAATCTGAACTGAAAGCCTACTGAAGACAGACATTTGTTTTTATCTTCTTTATCTACCCCAGCCATTAAGCTGCTAAGCATTTTGCAGAGTTCCAAAGAAGTACTTATTGTCTGATTAACAGTAGTTTTATATATCCTACAAAAGCAAAAAATTCATAATAAGCTTGGTTATTATCTATGTGTGTTTCTTGGGAGATGAAGAGCAGAATAAAATGAGGAAAGACTGTATTTCACCTTTGTCTTTAAAATGTCATTCTGATTTCTGAGGCCAGGATTAACTAAGGCAGAGGTCCAATCTTAAGAAGACTGGTCACCCTACTAAGGTCTTTATTATATGCCTTTTGGTTTAGGTCCCTTTGGAGGAAGTTAGGATAAAGGAAGCAATGAAAGTGGAATTACTGCTTAAGGAGATTGCAAATCATTACTGAGTCTACAAAGAAGCACTTTTCTAATAATATTATGTTTTCCTGAAGTATGTTTTGATATCTGTGACATTTTGGAAAACAGAATTAACTAAGAAAGAAAGAAACTATCTCTATGATTTCCTGTTTTAATTTTCTCTGATTTGAAACACCATAGAAATCTTTTATTTCTCTAATAATAGAAATGGTGGATGTGATAAGTTAGCTAACTGGCGTTTCTTCTGGTGCCCATTTTGTAGGATTAGATATTGAGCTTCAGATCTATTTTGAGGATGGAATTTAGATTTAAGTCTTGAAAATTTTGTTCAAAATATACTCTGCAATTACTGTTTTGAAGATGAAATAAGACCTATTTTGTGGCCTTTAGCCTCATATAATGTGACCTTTAAAAATATTAAAGGAGTAACATTGAGATATGAGGTGAATCATTAGATGTTTATAGGAAAGCTTTAACTGAAGAACATGAAATATTAATCTTTGGGATCTGAAAGTGTTAGAATTTTAAAAATTTAACTTTATACTGCTTTTCTGGATCTTTGTTGGCCTCGTTTCTGAGTCTTCTTTCTCTATTGACATCACTTCTTAGGTCATCATAATCAGGTAATACTATGAGCGTGGATACTTTCCCTCTGTTTAGAACCCTAGAAGGCTTATGTCAAACCAAATTAGATTATAGGTTATGGGCTGGTTCAGAACTTGGCAATTTATTCATTCTAACAGAACAACTTATGAGGTAAGTTCTGTTAAAATCCCTAGAGTGTAGATGAGGAAAGTGAGACGCTGCCTGTGGTCACTTTTTTACTCCTTGTGCCTCCTATCACCTCTGATACATGAAGAACACTAATCTAGTCACTCTGCTGAGATGAAGGCTGTTTCAGGGTAAGCAGATCAAAATATCCTGAGATGACTTGCCTTTCCACTCTACTGAGATCTATGGAGATGTGGATCAAGAGATAGCTGATAACAGCTTTGGTTCTGAGTTTTTTGCAAAACCTGGATTTTCTAAATCCAGTAGCCACCAGATATAATGGTATAAAGCCCAGTCAGACTAATCAGTTTAACATCATAAGAACCAAAGCCACAATCACAACTAATTGTCAGTTGTGTTTTCTTTAAATAATCATTTTAAAATTTGTTTGATTTTACATGGGGAATAAGTGTGTTGGAAAGTGATTGGCTGGCATTCTAGCATATCCCATGATTCTGAATCACAGTGATAACTGTTGATTTTTTTAGGATATCCTTTGTACTAAATCTTGTGTTGCCATTAACAGTGTATCACTGGAAGGCAGTTATTGGGGGTGATTGTTTACTGAGTGTATTGTTTCAGTTTGGAAAGGTGAAAAAATTCTATAGTTGGATGATGTTGAGGGTTTGGTTATACAACATGTTCCTGACATGTACTTAATGCCACTGAATTGTAATTGAAATTAATAACTAATTAATAATTTAATTAACAATTAAAATGGTTAAAATGGTAAGTTTTGTTATGGATATAAGAAAGGGGAAAAAAAACTTTTATAGAAAGCATGATTATTTTATCCAGGCCTACGTATGTGAGTGCTGTTGTTTGGTGTATTTTATATTGGTATTGAATGACAGGAGCACACTGTGAAGTTTGTGACTCTGGCATAGGAAGGCAGTTCTAGTGTGGCACTTAAAGATGGCTGACTCTGGAGTCAGACTGCCTGGTTGTGTGTCCTGGCTCCACCACTTACTTGCCATGTGACCTTGGGTAAGCTACTTACCTTTTCTGGACTTCAGTTTCCCCATTGTGGAGTAGAGATAATAATTGTACTGGGGCTGGGGTTGTGGCTCAGTGGTAGAATGCTTGCCTAGTGTGGGTGAGGCACTGGGTTCAATCCTCAGCATCATATAAAAATAAATAAATAGAAATAAAGGCATTTTGTCCACTAACAACTAAAGAAAATATTTTAAAAAATGTACTTATTTCATGGAATGTGAGGATTAAATGAGATAATAATAAAAAATTCTTAAAACACCATCTGTCACACAGTAAGTATTAAATGGATGGACATCTAGGGGTAGGTTCTAAGTTACATTACTTATATACATATAAATGTAAGCATAAATTGAATATTTGTTTTTATATTTTTTTTTAAAGGTAAAAGAAATAGGAGATTACTTTAAACAACACCTTTTACAGTCCAGGCACAGAGGAGCATTTGAACTGGCTTACACTGGTTTTGTGAAACTAACTGAAATACTAAACAGGTAAAACAAATATCCTTTTGTGTAGGTTTTTAAAAGACTAAACGTATAAACCATGTGCTTGGAGTATAATTTAGTTTTGTCTTTTGATGTTGAAAAGAATAAAGACTTAGTTGGCTACAAAACTCTTGGAAGGAATGGTTTTCTTAGGTCTCATTGTGTGATTTACTGCAGATGATTGAGTGAAATGTCCATACCAAGTTGCTCTCTCATTGAAAGGTGATTTGAAGTCAACTCAAAAGTTTTTGCTAAAAATAGCTTTGAAATTACTATTTCTTTTCATTGAACAAAATGAATGTTTTGTCTGTTTGAAAATTACTTGACATTTGGAATAAAATAAGCCCTGGAGTTTTTTGCATTTGTATGTATTACAGACAGAGAAAGACACTTAAGGATTTTGACTTTTTCTTCATAATTTTGTTTTATAGAAAATTAAAAGGAGCAAAAAGGAGAAAAGATTATTTCACATTACCTAGAAAAATACTTAGGCATATTTCATATGTTTAACCAAATGTGTATTTTTGACATAGGTGTTGGTAGTTTCATTCATTCATATAATAGATTTCCTCCAAAGAGCTTGTGAGGAAACCTTAAATTACTTAATGACTAAGTGTTCATGGCAAGTGTTCTCTAAATAAAAGGTAGTATTTTCCAGGAAAACATTTCTTTTGCCTGGAAACTTTTTGAAATGAAGCAGAGTTCTGCCAGCCTTGTAGCTTCAGCAAACATTTTATTTTGGGCTGTTAAGACATCTACTCCTTGAATATTTTTAAAACTTTTCTTTCACACTCCTGGTGAAAACATTTATAAAACATCTTGGCAGTTATGGGCTGCACAGAATATCTTTAAATAATCCTTTTAAAATGTCCCTGACATTAAACTGCTGATCTTGAAAATATTTTGTTATCTTTTAAACTTTTGTTTCCAGTGTAGATATGACTTATGAATATTTTTTCTCACAATGCAACATTTTCCATTCCTTCAAATCAGTTGACCAATACATATTGAATGTTAGCTGTGTGCTTGGTATTGTGTTTATTTTGGAGAATATACTACTTATTTATAAGACATGGTTTCTGTTAAGAGTTTATGGTTTCATTTGGGAAATAAGCAGGGATGAAGTTCACAATGTTTAAAAAAAGGTGTGCCGTGGGCACCAACTGGTTAGAACAGACACTGGATATAGGCATCCAGCATCTCTCTGTGTGTATGGGGGTGTGCTGCTTGGACAGCAGCCTGGAACGTTAGACCAACACACTTGAATAAGATGAAACTGCCAAATTTTTATATGAAATTGACGTTCTGTTGTAATGGCAGAGAGAGAAAACCATAAGAATAGGCTGGTAGGTCTTCATAGGAGATAGAATTTGTGCTCATGCTTGGGTAAGGTTTGAATGCATAGGAGAAGAAAGCAGGAAAATCGTTCAGAGGCTAGAATCAGCATGGTTTATTGTTAGGTAACTAAGTCTTCTTGTAGTGCTGCTGCTGGGGTTAGTTATTAGCTAGATAGATCGAGGCCAAATTCTTATCAACCTTGAAAGTAAATTTGCTGTGTTAGGGATGGGGAGAGACATCAGTTGTTTTTGATCTGAGTCAGATCATAGTGTCGTAGACAAGAGAAACAATGATGGGATGTAACTTAAGCTCTTAGTTCTTAGTATACCCATTCTGTTAATTGGTAGTGAACTGGTACAAAAGTTAACTTCCTTAGCTTCTTATCTCTTCATCTCTAAAATAAGAAAAAGAATATTTGCCCTCCTGAAAGATCTCTTTGGCTTTGGTTGTATGTAGCAAATAAAATAGATTTTATAAAAACTCTTTGTATTATATAATTTCCTACAAATGTGAGATTCTGTGAGATTTGGTTGTGGGGCTGGTTGTATTAAAGTAGTTTTTGGTTGGAGGTTAGATAGATTGTGATGACAGATTATAGTGAGTCTGGATTCAGTTATAATGATATAGAACCAGGTGATTGGGGCTTCCTTTATGTCAATGGTTGTGAGGGTGGAGACAAAGATGTGACATTTCAGTTAACTTATGACCTCAGGTAGTAATGGTTCCACATGACAGATGGAGTGATTAGAAGAAAACTCTGGACATATTTTATTACATTTTATGAATTTGTGTGCCAGGAATTAGGGCAGGGCTCAACTGGGTTCTCTTCCCCAGGATATTTGCTGAGTTCAATGGGTAGAATTTAGCTGGCAGATAAACTGTTTGGAAGGGATCTAAACACATTTCTTTGATGGGGACAGCTGGAAGATTGGGCCTAATTGGGACTATGTGTGACCTCTCACTCAGCATGGCAGTCTTGATATAACTGAATTCTTATGTGGCAGCAGGCTTTCCCCACAGAGAACAATCCAGGAGAACCAGGCAGAAGCTATCTGGTCTTTTCTGACCTAGCGTTGGAATTCTCACAGCATTTTGGTTATTAGTAAGACTCTAGATGAGGCTGGATTAATTTTCACCTTCTGATAGCAAAGTGGCAAGATCATGTTGTAGAAGAATGTATGGATGAGAGATACTGTGATAGCCATCTTTGAAAAGTGAATCTGCCACATGAACCATTGAATGTGGGTGATGGAGGTCATCAAGGAGTGATTGCTTCTCTGGTTTTAGTTTCTAGTGACTAGAAAAATGGGATTGATATTGCCTAAATTAAGGAAAAATTGGCTTTGTTCTCAAGGAATGAGGTAATTGGTTTGATAAAGATGAATATGTTTGTTTGGTATGGATCAAGTGTGAGATAATGATGGCATATCCTGGTGGAAATATTTAAGTTACCAGTTGGAAATAGGGAATTAGTTTAACTGATGTAGCAAAAACAGAGATGTAGATTGTGAGTTTTTTTCCATAAGCATTATAGTTAGTAAGATCGAAGTTATTACAGGAAAGCAAAAATGAGAAAAGAAGAGAGGACCAGGTGCAGAGGCTCCTGAACTACTGTGTTGGTATAGTTGAAGACGTTCCAGATATAAGGAATGGAGAGACTAGGGAAGGCCCCTAATCTACTTCAAAGATCTCCCTCATGGCTGTCACTGGTGGCTTGTAACCCACCTGTTATGAATTCTTGGCTGTTGCTTCCAAACCATGTGCTTCTTTCTCCTTTTGGAGACGTTTCAAATCTGCCAAACAGAATGTTTTACATAGAACATCTTTATAGTATGTGTGACTTTCTATTGTTTGGTTTTTATTTTTAAGAGAAAATTTTCTTTTGGACTCCTTTTGAAAGCTTTTTATAAGCTCTTTAGTTATGAAAAATTTGTTGAGGCATATAGCATTTTTCAAACTTGCTAAAAAGAATTCTGGACGTTCATGAAAACCCACAGAAATGGAGGCCAGCTGCTGGCCAGCTCTTGAACTACAGCTGCGTCAAGGAAGGAAGCACTTAAAGAGATTAATGAGTACATACCCAAAGAGGTAAACACGAGCTATGCCATTTAAACTGGTTTTTAATAGGATTTTTCAAAATGTCTTCAAATGTAAACTGATTTCACTGTCATACAGTCATCTAGGAATAAATAATGAGGGGCACTCTTTTTCTGGGAAATTTTTTGAAATAACACTTGTACGCATAAGATACACAAACAATATGTTATGTTAAATTTTTATAATCTGATTTTCTTAATTAGTGATTTCTATTTAGAATTTGAAAAAAAATCATACTTTCTTTGAAAAACACAGTTACCTGTCATGCATAATTACCTGCCTAAACATTTGGTTGGTTAATGGTTAACTACATTAAAATCATAACTCTAAATTGAAGTTCTGATAAAATTCACAATTGCTTATTTACTATATATGATAGTAAATTTCTTAGTATTTGAAGTTGTTCTTTCAATTGAAATGACCAGAATCCTACACTAGGGTGTAAAGTTGCAGAATCTAGTTTTCGTTTATCCAGCCATAAATTAAATACTTAATTATAAGTGGACAAAATTATTGACTGCAATTCTAAATCTAGAAGGGATGTTTGTGACTACTTGGCAATATCTTAATTCTTTGTATATTTGAATTGCTCTGCTTATTGCAATATTGATAGGGTTTATAAGATGGTTGCAATGCAACCATTTTTCCACTGCCAGCTTAAAGATATAAATGCTGGCATTTAGCTGTTTTTGTCATAAAATACTTCTGCTGAGTCATGGAAATCAACACTTATGGCGGACAGAAGTAATTTAAATATGTATTTAAACTTGATTAATCAGAGTTATTATAATTCAATAGAAAGCCTTTTAATGAAAAATTGAAATATAATAGTAAAAAGAGCCAATTTCTTTTACCTTTCTGGAGATAGAAAGACTATGTCTTTAAAGAAAATGCAATTGAATAAGAAATAAATGTTGAATGTTAATATATGAGAGTTTTGGAGGGAAAGTCATTCAACTCTGAATGAAAGAATATACAGTCTTGTCTAAAATTTAATCACTTTTTTTTTTTTTAGTACAAGTGTCAAAAGGATTCTTATTTTGCACTGGACATCCTGTGAATTTTGTTTGATTATTAATAAATAAAGAATAACTAAGTTAAGAGCCACTTTGGGGAGCCATATGAATTCTTCATAGAACAGTCCTGTTGATACTCTGAAATGGATTAAAACGATCTGGGGAAAAGCAGAATGTTTTAATATTCACCATCTAAATCATTGAGTCTTTGGTTTATGATCTGTTAATGACTCTTTAATTTTTATTTTTAAGTCTGCTCCTATAGTGGAGTCAAATATTATCTTTTTTCTGGAAATTTGTACACTGGTTTTCAAAGTCCTCATAAAAATCCTGTGTCATTTCAGCCACAGCAGAGGAACATATTCTCAGTGAATAATCTCTATCCTAGTTTTTTTGAACTTAATTTTTTTCTCCTTGATCTCAGGGAAATTGTATTAAGAGAACAACTATCTGTATGTTCTTCTTCCAACCACTTTTAATGGCCCTCTGGTTGCTAATTCAGTTTAGATGTTGTCCTTGTTACTGTTGTGTGTGTCTGTAACTGAGACTTTGGAGTCACCCCTGAGGTTTTAGCCTGTGGTAGACCTTGGCTGTGGGGCTGTGGTAAGGAGGCTAAGATGGCCCCTGCTGATGATGTAGCTTTCTCACTGGGTCTCATTTGGACAAATCAGTTTCCGGGCTTAAGTTTCTCCATGCTTCAGGGTTCTGTTCCCTTTTAAAAACAAGCTGTACATACACACAGCCTTCCTGCACACATCTGTCAGCGTTTAGTTTAATTGAAATAATAAACATGAACCTTGAAATAATAAACACGGTACTTGACCAAAGAATAAATGGAGTTGGAGAATTTAGCTTATGAAATAATTGGAGATTGGAAAAATTTCTAAATTAGGAAAAATAACCATGCTGAAATAGTTTAAGGAAATAATAACATTTCTCAATTAACAATTCATAAGTGATATAACTAATTGGAAGTATCAAAAAATAGCTGTGTTGCCACCTAGGTGGATGGATGAAGCCATCAGAAAGCCACTTTGTAGTCAGAGAATCTGATTTATTAGCATAGAATAATCTAATGACCAATTAGGGGAGTATACAGCACATGTAATTTGATTTTGGTTTGCGGGTTTTATGCTTATCTTAGAATACTTATCCACTACGAGTGAGATAGCTCTGTGGATAGAAGTTGGACTAATCTGTTTATAGAATAATTTGCTTCAGTGATCTGCTGAAGACACACGCACTGGCTCCTGCCCTGTGTGTTTCTGTAGGGGCTCAGGCCATAGCACTTGGCTTAGGAAAACAGCATTTTTTCCTGTCAGCATTCTCCTCCCCCACCCCAAGTTTTGGACCCTTCTTGATTTTGATGAGGAAAATTAGTGGTTCTGATTGTCCCCCACCTGCATGAAAGAATTTGGAGCTATGAATTTGAGTGAGTTGATGTATCTATTGGCTTGTTAACAAGTAGAAACATTTATCCTCACTAGGATTCTGTTTCAGCTCAACATGAGAGAAGTGAGTTGGGCTGTGTAAGCTTCCTTTGGGCATTCTGCTCATTGCACAGTGCTGTTTTCCAGTTTCCACTTGGGAAAGTCTGGGGATTTGGGGTGTGTAAGATTGTGGGAAGCTGGATACATTTTAGAAAGCTTCTTTTAGAACTGGTAAACTGATCTCATAGAAATATTTTGTACAATAATATTAATGTACAAAACACATGGTATTAGTGAGTTGTTAATGATAAAGCTTAGAGCACTGGGAAGAAACTTACCATTTTCTCTGTGGCAAAAGAAACAGCATGTGTTGTATTAGTTTGAAAGGACAGTCAAATAGAAGAGCTTTCAGACAGAGAGGATGTCTGCCCTTTTAGCAAAGAGGCAGTCACTAACAAAAGCAGGATTTTGGAATTCCCCAGGACTGTGGTTGGTGACTGCATAGAGCTGGCAAGGGTCCAAGGGCTGCTTCTTTATTCAGGAACCTTTCCCTTTTCCTTACTGACCCCTGGGTGTGTGATGAAGAACCAAAACAAACAAGAAGGGTTTTTTGCATTGTTCTTGGGATTCTTGCCTGTTTTTACCTCTCAGTTCCTTCATTATCATAAACACCAGCAACACTAGAGCTTTGCAGTCACTTCCTTATAAAGTCATCTTTCCTTGCTTGGAGTACACAGAAGGTTCATTAACTGGCCTCAACTCTAGATGAGGGATATTGCATTTTGTTTTATTTTATTTTATGTTATGATGTTTTATTTTTTGGTACCAAGGCTTTAACACAGAGGCACTTAACTACGGAGCCATATCCCCAGCCCTTTTTATTTTATGTATTTTTAATTTAGAGACAGGGTCTCATTTAATTGCTTAGGGCCTTGCTGAATTGCTAGGGCTGGCTTTGAACTTGTGATCCTCCTGCCTCAGCCTCCTGAGAAACTGCACACCTGGTAGGGTAGTGTATTCTTAAAGGCATAGTGACTTGTCACCATTGAGAAGCCTTAAATTCCAGCCCCCCTTTTCCACACCTGGCTTTTCAGTTTTGTACCTACCAGGGGGCACAGCTAATGTGCAGCAGCTGTACCAGTGCTAGTTGGGCCTTAATAACCCCATTTAAGAGAAGGAACATCTATTGTGTGCCAGATATTGTGTTAGATCAACTCCTTTGACAGTTACTCTGAACCTGGAGACAATTAATAGGGTATAAATTTAGGGACAAAGGCTTATGTGGGGCCATGATATAGATAGTTGGGGGACATTCTCATCAGGAGCTTTGGGCACTTGTATATTTTAGGGTCATTGCCTTCAGTAGGTCAGGGAATCCCATCTTGTTGGAGTTTTAAAGCATTTCTTTAGGGATTTTATTTCATTTTTAAACATTGAGAAGTGAAGTGATTTGTTCATAGTCGCATAAGTAGGTGACAGAACTAGTACTAAAATCAAATGTTTTTCTGGAATTTTCTTAGAGATTAGCAATTTAACAAAAGTTTATTGATAAGCTGCTTTATATACAGGATTGTGCCAGGTGGGCACTATAGAGGGTAAGAGTACTGGTAAAACGCAGACCTTGTTCTTAGAGGAACTTCTAGCCTAGCATTTTAATCTTGGGAATTAGATAAGTGAGCTAGAGAATTTATAGACTCAGACAAAGGACCACTTGTTGAGCTATTCCAGGTGATGGGAAAAATCATTAATGCTAATAACCAAAAAGCAAGGCAAGAAAAAAAGTGCTCGATGGGAGGCAGAATGGCGCTTTAGACGCATCATTTGGTGTTGGGGTGCTGCCTAGAAGGAGGACAGACGATTGGAAATACTAGTCAGGAAATTGGGAGAGGAGTCAGAGTTGGAGGTAGAGTGACTTGAGACTCCCCCAGTTTTTTCGTACTGAAGTACAGTGTCCAGGAAAGCCCTCAGTCCCAGGCAAAAAGAGAGTTGGTTACTCTGACTGGAAATATGTATTTGAAAGACAAACAAGAAATAGTAGAAGCCATGAGCTTGGAAGGAGGTCTCCTAAAGAGGCTTAAGACAGAAGGGAAAAAGTTATAACCTTGAATTAATGTTTTATCTGTTGCTAAAACTTGAAATATTGGTTTGCAACATAGTTGTTTTTTTTTACCTCGCTAACAACTGTACAACACTTTTTATGAACCTGAACTATCCTTGGTTTTGAGCCCTATACTTGGTTTTGTTTTGGATTCTGGGAAAAAAAAAAAGAATATCTTTTGGGGCAACATTTAGACTAATAATGTTCATTTTGATAGGCTACTTGGAGATTTCAGTAGAAAATTTCATCTTGATGTGAATGCCATCCCCTTGGGATGTAGAGATTTGCTGAATGTGTTTATGCTTGATTTAGGAAGCTAAGCAGCTGACTCTGTCATCGAAGAACACGTGTTTATGCTTTCTTCTCTAGTTACCGTAGCCTCTGTATTTGTCAGCCTGGCTTATTAGAATGGCATACTCAAGGCAGTTGGTTGACCATTCATTTATTTATTCAAAAATATTTCTTGAGTTCTCTGTTAGATGCCAGGCCCCATTGTAGATGCTGGTAATAGAGAAATGAACAGAAAAGCGTATGTTTTTATTTTGAAGGACACATAGTAGTCACAAGAAACTATCAGATTGCAATGGTATTTTGGTGTGATAAAGGTTTGGTGGCAAGATAAAACTTTTCTTCTTGGACTAAAGTACCATTCTGAGTAATGAGAAGCAGCAACTTTCTGGGGAAGAACTTTTCAAACAATGGGAGCAGCTAGGCAAAAGTGCTTTGCGTATTTAAAGAACAGAATGGGATGAGATGAAGAAGAATGAGGTTGTCCAGATGCGCAGGGCTTTGTGAGCCACTGTAAGGAGTTTGGATTTTGTGCTCCCTGGAAATTATTTTTCTTTTTAAAATATTCCACATGGGTGGAAAATTAAAAGGTATCTTGGGAGCTGTACAAACAATAATGTTGTGGATTCTCATAAGTACCTTTGAGATTATGAACAAATAAAGTATGTATGTGTGTTACAGAATTGCCTATAATGAATGGGAAGGAATTGGATTGGATAATGAGAAATTTTGTTAATGTATAAAATAAATGCAGATAAAGTTAGCACTGGTCCTTTCTAAGCTGTTCATATCTTGTTCCTGACTCTTTGCCTGCCTGTTCTTGAACTTGAGATCATTTGCTTTGGTATCATTGGGAGATTGTGTGTGTGTGTGTGTGTGTGTGTGTTTGTTGCTGGGGATTGAACCCAGGACCTTGTAAATACTAGGTGAGTATTCGAACACTGAGCTATATCCCCAGCTCTAGTAGATGGTTTTAGACACACAGACTATTTAAAGCAAGTAGCTCATAAAAGCAAAGATATCTTTTTACATAGAAGATAATTTTTCTCTTCTAAATCTATAGGATGTACTGCTACAAGTGTTAGGGTGTAGAAAGGCACCCTCCAACATAGTTCAAAGTCAATAATCTGCATTTTTTTATGTTACAGGCAGATAAAAGCTTTGCTTTTATCTTGGACTTAGGGCAAATGTTTGAGAAAACTAAAATTCTGCATGACAACATTAATATGATATGAGTTTGGAGGTGATTCTGACATTATCAGATTATCTTTCCATTTACTTTTTCTGAAAGACTCTTTTTAAAAATGTATAGATACGTATTTTTCAGTTTTTTATGATTTCATCTGTAGGGAAGAAAACAGCTCTTAGATCTTTACCAATTATCCTCCCCTTGGTTATCTGTGTATCATTTACTCTGAATGTATTGTGAAGTGTTTTAACAATCTCAAAGAGTGCTGTCGTGAGTAGCCAGTCTTAGAGTTTGTTATTGTTGAAGTTATTGTTTTCATTCAGATGATGCTGTTGATGACTGATGATGTTGAGTTTGAGTAAACATGTATCATTTACTTCATATCAAGGATAGGGACAAATTCTTGTTCTGTCCCCAGAACTTTCCTTGGCATAACTCAGAATTGTTTAAATGGTTGGTAGATGAAAAATAAGGGGAGAAAAATAAGGAATCTTTGTAAGTAAACATTTATTAATAATCAGCAAATAAATGGCTGTTTTATTGATTTTTATTTTTCTTGACATAGTAGAAAGCCTTTAGTGATGACAGCATGGTAAGCAAACGATTTGGTAAACAGAGGTATAAGCACATCTTTGCCTTTACTCAGATAAGGTTACACATGATTAATTTCCTAGCAATTGGGTCTTGGTACATTTCTGGGAAATTGTTTCATATATTAGCTTTAAATGTACTTCATGTTTCAATGTGAAATTAGTTGCTTTGTGTTTGTAGGTGAGATAATTCCTTTAGGCCACCATGAATCATTCAGTTAATAAAAGAAAGCAGTTTATTAACAGAAATGCATTTCCCAGTTCCCCAGGGGTATTGGAGTACCTCCAAAATGAATGAGACACAGTTCATTTCATGCCAGTCACAAGTGGGTTATCCACCAAGAAGATTTTCTGTAAGATACTCTAATTCTCTTGGTAACTTTCCATCTATATCACTGAGTTAATTTAGAACCATTTTAACCCCACCCTGATGGATGTTCAAAGATTGAAGACAGTCTGAAAGACAACCTAAATAAAACAAGGTTAGGAAGATAATTTCTTAAAAGTAATATTTTCTGATCATACATCCCAAAGCCACATGAAAATGCTTCCTGATTTATATGCTGCTCAGCATTTTTATTCTATTGCTCTGTTTCTAGGGCATAGGATTGTGCAACATAGGTACTAGGTGCATCATAGATCATTTTTTAAATGAAAGAATGAAATCCGTTGAAGCAAATAATAGAGAGTTGATGGTATCTTTATCACAAGACAGATAGGCCAGAAGTGTAACTGAGCATTTATAGCGGGTGCCTTGAAGTCATGCCTTCTTGCTAAGCAAGAGCTTTGGTGTCAGTCTCCATTTTAATTCTCTTTCTGCACTTATTCACTCTATACCATTGGGCAAATATTTAACTTCCCTCCACCAATTTAGATTTTTAATTTTTTACCCAATTTATAAAAATAGATGTGAAATAGTTGAACATGCTGGAAGGTCTAGTGAAAACTGTCATCTAGAGTTTATGGCCACATTGTCAGTCTCTGGAGGAAGAACATTGAGGGCAGAGAGATGTCAGGTGCAAAAGTCCCGAGAGGTATGGACTTAGGGTATTTAAGGAATATCAGGTAAATATGACTGAAGTGGCGTGCATCAGGGAAGGAGTTGTCGATGAGATCAGAGAGGTAATGGGAACTAGACATTGTGTAAGGACTTGGCTGTTCCTTTGAGTAAAATGGAGAGCCAGGGAAGGGTTTGTGAATAGAAGAGTGAACATTTGTGGTAGATACTGAACATTTAGTTGGTTGCATCTGATTCTTAAATAGAAGTTATTCCTTCATTTATCTTAGGAGTGTACTCAACACAGTTATTTTAAAGCCTCTATCAGACTGCTTCATAAGATCATTTTCATAGGGAGTGAATTTATGTTCTAATTACTGGATTTTAAGATTGTCTTAATATGAAATTTATTTCTGTAATCTGAATTTTGGTTTGCTGCTGTGATGGGAAGGCTTTTGGTTTGTTTACTTATTTTTCTCTTGGGAGCTCATTTCTCTATCTAAGAAACTATATTAGATGGTGACATTTTGCCACCCACTCCTGTTTCCAGTTTGTTCCCCAGTGATATGGGGGATACCACAGATCAAGTCAGAGTTAGTAGCCAGCCTGATCCAGGGTCTTCTGGTGCCCACGACTTTCCTCGGCTGCAGTCCCAGGCAGCTTTGGCAGTAGCCCTTTTTCAGTGTCCTTTCATGAGAGAGGATGCCACTGAAATTCTCTGTTTCCCAGGAGAAAGGCAAGTTTACACCATGAAAATGGACATTGTGGCCACCACTGCTGCTTGTAAACCTGTCACCCAGCAAGCCTCTGGCATCAACACACTCAATGCTTTGTGTTTTCATTCAGTGTTACCCAGATGATTATCTTGTTTTCCAGATCATCTGGTTTTAGTTGTTTCTATTTGTATATTTTGGGTATTTATTACTAGGATGTGTTGTGTGTGTGGGGAGTGTCTTGTTAAAATGGAAACAAACTAACTCCTCAGTCTTTATCACAAATTCCATTGATACTCTTTAGAACTTGCATTTTTCATTATCAGATATCATATTTTTAGAAAACAACTGTTAAGAAGAACTTATTAAACATTTTACAAGAACCAAGTCATTGAACCCTTCCCCAACCTCATTTTGATAGAAGAGGAAAGTGAGAAGTGGAGAGGTTTAGTAACTTACCTGGTTCACATAGATGTTAGGTGACAGAGAAAGGATCTAAACCTGATAACTTGACTCTAGAGTTGCTATTCCTAACCATTGTGATACATATTCTCTCATCTGTCAGTTGGGAAAAATAATAAGTTTCTCACAGATTTGTTGTTTGTAATAATGAAGTAAGATCAGATATGAAAAACCTGGTGTTGACCGGATGTGTCATAATAGATTTTAATAAATGTTTTTCTTTGTAGCAGGCAATATAGTTCTAGTGTTTCATAAAATATAGTAGGTTTCATTTTAGTGAAAAACATGGGGAGTCCTATTGTTGAACCAAATTCTCCTGTATGGCTAGGAGGATGAGGGCCTGGCCTGGAAGAGTTATAGAGCTAGAAAGAAAGGGAATCAGAAAAATAGGATCCAATGGCAGAGTCCAAATTGGAAACCAAACAATTCAAGGATTGTGCAGAAAAGCTCATTTGAATCTGGGGAATTCCAGAGCAGAACAAGAAAGTCTGGACTAGATAGTAAGAAGTAGTGCCTTGAGCATTTCCCAGAATTCCTGAGGTTCCTAGTTTTCAGTAGTGGGCAAGGAAGGCTCTTTCTGAGGGCACTTTGCCAGCTATGACCTTGTAAAACATTCTTCTGACTTTTGTTTTCAAATTCCCCAAATTAGCAAGGAGCGTTTGGTGCTTAGTGCACAATACTCAAGGGAATAAAGGGCCTGGCCAAATGTTTACACTTAAAATAGCCAGGGATCTAAATCAGGGCCTTGCCTCTGAGGCCTTGACTTTCACTATTCCTACACAACCTTCAAAATGTAGCTCAGATTCCACCCCTTCTAGGATACTATACACCTTATGCTAAGGAATTGCTGTAGATAAATTAGAAGGGTATAGAAAGAAAAGGTTCTTGTGAGATGCAGTTTATTTGGAGAAAGTTTTATCAATTTGGATGAAGAGGGATATTTGTAGAGAACAAAACAAATGCTTGGAAATATGGCACATCCCAACATTGTGTTGTATGTTAGCATGGAAACCATCAAAGAGAACAACCTTACTAGAATCTTACTTCAGTCTATATAGGAACTGAAAAAGCTGAGGTTTGATTTAAGGAAAAGGACTGAGTTCATATCATTAGTGATCTTTCAGACTAGGAGAATTTGATCAAGTTGGAAGAGGAGTTAAATAGATCAAGATTGGTTAAGAGTCAAGAGCCATTGTAAGTTCATGCAAAGGAGAGAGGTGCATTGTGAGACAGCCCAATCTGAACTCAGACCTGCCTGCTTTCTAGAACCTCTGTATACCAGGCAGGCAGGCCCAGGAGTGACTCATTGAACATGTTGAGGATCATCACTGAACTAGGATTTGATGTACTCTTATTTCAGTGCACTGAACAGAAGCAAAGGAAGTAGGAAAGTACCCCTCATCTGGTGCTGTTCCCTTTTCCCTTAGTTTTTCCTACATAGTGAATCCCATGCAAGACGTCACCTTAGATGACAGTATTACCCGTACTCCAGTTAGCCCTGTGTTGGGGAAGAAAACACATGTAAATGAAATCCACTGATAATATAAGATCAATAGTTTTTATCTATCACCTGTATAACTCCAGGTTTTTCTCAGGTGGTGAGATCACCAAAAATGACTTATGCGTTAATTCTCTTTCTTTTCCTTGCCCACTCATTAGGGACTAAATTAATCCAAATGCACTATTTTTTTTTTTTTTTTTGACAGTAAAGAAGGAACAAAATAAAGCAGTTATATAATCTACAACTTTATCATTAGAACAAATAATTGCTTGGAGGCATTTGGATTTCAGTGTTTTTAAAAAAATATTTATGTTTTAGTTGTAGTTGGACACAATACCTTTATTTTATTTATTTATATGTGGTACTGTAGATCGAACCCAGGGTCTCACATGTGCTAGGTGAACACTCTGCCACTGAGCCACAACCCCAGCCCTGGATTTCAGTTTTTGATTGAGCCATGATGTGAGGATTATACCAACTTGGCAATGTTAGTAATAAACTAAATAAGTTATTCCATGAAGCATAATTTTAAAAATATACAAAATCCAGTGGTTTATAATTTAATTTCAATCCTCAAAAATGTAAAAGGTATGAACATTGTTTTAATTATGAAAAAGTTCAGACATGTATATGTGTATATCCTATAAACATAAGTTTAAAGGAGAGAGACTAATAGAATGAATTGCCTTTGTTCATCACCCAGATTCATTGGCTATCAAAGGTTTGCCATATGTGGCTTTGTCTGTTCCTTTGCATTGTTGTTTGCTGAAGCATTATAAAGTTCATCACAATTTGTGATTTGCACTACACATTCCAGCATGCACCTCTAAAATTACTTACGCTTTCACATCCATACTGCCATTGGTACATCTTAAAAATAATTCCTTGGTGTCATCTCATATCTGGAACTTATATAAATTTCCTCTATTTCTTGGCAGTATCTTTTTTTTTTTTTTTTTTTTTTTACATTTGATGTGTTTAACTCAGGATCTGAAGAGGGTTCACACATTGCATTAAGTTCTGCGTCTTTGAATCTGATTTAATTCAGTGGTTCAGATTTTTGGAGAGCTGGTTTTGATGGCTGAGGTGGATGGATTTCAGTGTTTTTAAAAAAATCCTCTGAGAAGCAGGATTGACATGATAGCTTTTAATCTATGCTAACGTGAAGGAAACCTTTTAAATCACAGAGTCTGAGTAGGGTGTTTTGATTATAATGCTTATGGCCAAAGTATTTTTGAAGTCCCTGTCAAATTTTTTAAAGCGACTCTTTTAAAGTAGTATTGTTTATATATAATCTGTTCTATGTGAAACATATGCCTGAATTTAAGCTGCTGTTTGGAATGTGTGTTAGTCAGTTTTTCTTCACTGTGACCAAAATACTCTATAAGAATAACTTAGGTTCCATGGCTTCAGTTAGTCCTTGGTTGGCCGACTCCATTGCTCTGAGCCTGAGGGGAGGTGAATATCATGGTGGAAGGGAATGGTGGAGGAAAGCTGCTCAATTCATGGTAGCAAGAAATTAGAGAGAACATGTAAGGAGCCCCCGGACAAAATGTAATTCCCAAATGTAATGCCCCTAGTGACTTAATTCCTCAAGCCTTGCCCCACCTTCCTCTAGTTGCCACCCAGTAATCCATTCAGATTATTAAGCCATCAGATGAACTAATCTACTGATTATGTTACAGCTTTCATAAACTAATTGAATCACTTCACTTCCAAACATTACTGCATTAACACATGAGCTGTTTGGGGAATACCTCATATCCAAACCATAATATTCTGCCCCTGACCACCAAAAACTCATTTTGCATCTTACGGTTCAGAATGCATTCAGTCTATCTCCAAGAGCAAATGATTAGTCAGAAACTGAAGTTATTGCTGGCCATGGTGGCACATGCCTGTAATCATAGTGACTTGGGAGGCTGAGGTAGAAGGATTGCAAATTCAAGGCCAGCCTCGGCAATTTAGCAAGGCCCTAAGCAACTTAGTAATATGCTGTCTCAAAAGAAAAATTAAAAAGGGGTGGGGATATGGCTCAGTGGTGGTAAAGTACTCTGGGTTCATCCCTAGAACCAAGAATAACAAAAACACAAAAAGAAAAAAAATAGGAACTGAAGTAATCTATTGTTGAATAAGGGGGAAAAAGAAATCCCAAACGTGTTTCTAATTCTCAATACAAATTGGAAGCCGGTCATATTTCTGCAGATTGTTTTCCTCAATTTAAAAAAGAGTATATTTTTTTGACTTTTATATGTTTATTTTCACATATTAATTGCAGTTATGTGTAGGTATTATACTTCTAAGAAAATTGTGTCTACTTATCACTGAATATGCTATTTCTTTAGATAATGTTATATAATCTGATAGGGTATATGTTTAAAAATTACAAAAAAATGTTCTTAAGTACTCTAGGAAAACAGTAAAAGGGCAGAAACCCACTGATACAATGTTCAAATAACCTTGAAATGTTCTTGCCTCTTCCCAGATAGCTTTGATTCTTAATGTACCACAGGTTGTGTTGAAAATTTTATTTGTGGTAAGCCACATTTTGAGAGAGTTGAAAATAGAATTTAAAACATGTTTACTTTGTGTGTAATCTCTATAAAAATAGAACATAAATTATAGTAAACTGTAATTATATTCTCTGTTGGAAATCTTGAGTCTTACGTTAACCTTCTCTTGAACATTATGAATATGGAGGCACAACTATGTATTAAAGCTTAGTTTACAGATAAGACACTTGCTTGGTACATAGTAGTTCTAAGATGTGGAATCTTCAATAGCTTCAAATCCTAAGACCCATAGTAAAGAAGAGAGTAAATGAACAGTACAAGGGAGGCATTTTTTAAATGCCCCCTTGCAAAGATATTTATTATTTTCTAACAGGGTTAATATATAGGACTAATTTGCACTTTTATCTCTTGGCACCTGATAATTCCATATGTACCTTTCAGGTGCCCTAATGTGAGTTTGCAAAAACTGCCAGAACAGTGGTTATGGAATGTTTTGGAGGAAATCAAAAGCAGCGATCCTTCATCTAAACTCTGTGCTACAAGGCGCAGTGCTGGAATTCCCTTCTACATACAGGTATGTATCTGTAGGACCACAGCTGGCTGTTTGTTTTTTGATAGTGTATTCTAACCTCCTTGACATGTGAGTGAGCTTATTGCATAAGGGACATTTCTGTCTCCTTAGTACCATAGCATTTATGGCTTTGTTTTAATGTGTGGACAGTGTGTTCTGTGACAGCTCTTTCTTGGAATGAACCCTCCAAGAGGTCAATCTTGTAATATAAACAGAAGGTGGTATAGATTTCCGCCTGTGGATTAAGTAGACAGACATCACTGTGGCACATGCATTGCTCACTTCCAGGAAGTATGTGTTGCCCCACCTTCCAAATTGCAAAAGAATAGTTTTCCTCTCTTTTCAGGACCCTCAAGACTTTCTATAGGCAACCAATGTTAATAGGTTCTTTTGAATTCTTCCATGAAATGACTGACCATAAGGTGATCATAATCCTAATAGTAGCTAACATTTATTAGTGGTTATTTCCTGTGCATTTCCTCATGTAATCTTTCCCCAAACCCTATGAGATAGCTACTGTTATCATTCTATATGTTCTAGGTGAAGAAACTGGGACTTAGGAGCGTTAAGTGACTTGCCGAGATAGTAAGAACTCAAAAACAAAACAGAACACACCCCAAAACGTGAGCCCAGACCACCTGACTCCTTATCCCCTCTGGATACAAAAATGTCTGTGTGCACACAGTTCCTGAATGCAGAGGAAAACATACTAGAGCCACTGTTGGCTCTGTGTTCTTTTTCACAATACTTTAAAGGTTGCTGCGTATCAGAATACCCACAGTTTATTTTTAATGCCCCAGTCTGACCCATTTTGAATCTGTGTGGTTCTTTTGACTGTATCTCTTTCCTACTCTGTGTATTTATGCATCATTCATCTATTTCAGGACAAATGTTAAGGTGACAGTGAGGTCATGCTGCATATTGTGCTTTGTACTTTTTCTTTCTGTGGTTTTCAACTAGTATGAAGTATTGATCTTGGTGACAGAGCACTGAGCGGGTGTACCTTTCTACTCCATCCTCAGTAAAAGTGCCATGACTTTGCCCAGTACTTTGGGGGAAAAAAGCTGTGGTTCCAAGAAGATATTTTGGTAATTGAGTGTAGCTTTCTTTTTTTTTTTAGTTGAGTGAAGTCTAAATTATTAGAAAAATATGCTCAAAGATACTCTGTTTCTCTCAGCAGGACTTACCAGTAACATTATATTCTTTGTTCTGATGAAAACTTCTGCCTAGTGTTAGCTATGGAGAAAAACTACCTGCTTAGTTTATAAGTTTACTTTTGTTTAGATATAAAATTTTTTGATAGTCATTAAAATAATATATATGTTTTCTGAGCATAAGTGTACTGTGAGAAATTTCTTTTAAACTTGTTTTGTGGTTGTCTCTCCCTCTGGAGATGGCCCACATTCTCCCTGGAATGTGTATTTTTTGCTTTGTCTGCAAAGCTTCTCACTCTTTTTTTATTTTCTTAGTTGTATTTGAACACAATATCTCTATTTTATTTATTTATGTGGTGCTGAGGATCGAACCCAGGGCCTTTCATGTGTGGGGCGAGCGCTGAACCGCTGAGCCACAACCCCAGCCCAAAGCTTCTCACTCTTGAGATAGCCTGCATTCTCTCTTGAATATGTTTCTGCTTTCCCAAATAATCTCTTCCTGTGTCTCTGGCTGATGTGTGCTGCAATTCTTTTCTTCATGTGTAAGTGCCAAGGACCTCACTTGTCTTGAGTCAAAGTCCCTCTCTCAGGGATCTCCTCCAGTAATAGGTTCAAACCAGGGTGTCCCCCTCTGTTCTAGAGTTTCAGGGCTGGGGGTGTAGCTTAGTGGTAGAGTGCTTACCTAACATTAGGGCCAAGGTCCTGGGTTTCATCCTCATCACTCCCAAAAATTAAAATAAAAATAAACTTGCATATTTTAGATTTTCCTCTTTTCTGGCTTATAAATGCTTAGAAAATGTTGATTAGCTTAAAACTTTTGCTCTGGGGAGCCAGAGGCTACATAATTTAAGAAAAGTAGATATGGAAGAAGGGAATCTGAGAAAATGACTAAGTGATATTTCTTTAATAGCTTTGGGGAGATATAATTCACTTATGATACAATTCGTACATTTCAAGTGTGAGTTAATGATTTTTAGTATATTTGCAGAACTGTAAACCATTAGCCCAATCTAATTTTAGAATATCACCTGAAAAGACCTCCAAACCCATTAGCAGTTGTTCCCCATTTCCCTCTACCGCTGCTGCTCCTAGCCCTAGGCAACCACTAATCTACCTTCTGTCTCAACAGATTGGTCTGTTCTGGACATTTCATGTAAATGGAATCATACAATATGACATCTTTGTGTCTGGCTTCTTTCAGTTAGCATTATGTTTCAAGGTTTATCTGTGTTGTCACATGGATCAGCACTTCATTCCTTTTTACTGCCTCAAGTGGATTGATATTCCTTTTTTAATGTTTCTTGGATTTTGGTGAAGTGTTTGTTACAAAGTGAATAAGCAGCTCCTGCAAAATTCAAATATGAGATCCCTTTAGAATTCGCAGTGTTCCTTCTTGTCCCAGGGAGTTTCAAATACAATGATTTGATTAGTCTTCCAGGAATAGAGTCTTCTATGAAAAATTAAGAAGTTGATCAATCTCTAGGAAGCCTCAAATTCCTTACAAGAACTCTAAACCAGAGGGTTTATTGTTTTGTTGTTGAATCAACCGAAGAGAATTTTTTGTTGGATAAATTTGTTACCCAAAGTGACTTGCTTATTGTATCTGATTCTTGCCACCTAATTGTGGCTCTTAAGGACTGGAGTAGTTAGAAAGAGCTGGGTGTGCTGTAATCCCAGTGACTTGGAGGAAGCTAAGGCAGGAGGATCACAATTTCAAGGCCAGCCTGGGCAATTTAGTAAGACCCTGTCTCAGAATAAATAAAAAGATCTGGGCATGCAGCTTTGGGTAAAATGCCCTGGGTTCTAACCCAGTACTGGGGAAAAAAAATAGCTGTATGTTTTTAAGAGAATTTTGAATATGGGAATTGATTATTGATGCACGAAAGCAAGAAATTGCTGTATGTAAAATAAGAGCTCATTAATAGCTGCATTTTAATTTTTTTAATAGGCATTGTTGGCATCTGAACCGAAGAAAGGCAAAATGGATTTGTTGAAAATAACAATGAAAGAATTAATCTCCTTGGCTGGGCCTGCTTGTGACTCACAAAGCACAGTTCCTCAGGTAATAATGAAAATAAATAAACCCTGCTAGGAGGGCAGTGATTTTAAAATCTTTGCTACATATTTATTTTCTAAAAGTATCTGATAAAAATAAAGAACTCAGGCATTTGAAGTTTGGATTTTGTTTTCCTGTCTTTCCTGTCCATAAAATAAGCTGTTACTTTAGTTGATATGTAGGTCAAAATATTTTTAGCCTGTTGTAGTGTCACGGGCCTGTGATCTTCAGCAATCAGGAGGCTGAGGCAGGAGGAACGCAAGTTTGAGGCCAGCCTAGGCTGTTTAGTGAGACCCTGTCTCAAAGTTAGAAAGAAAAACAAAACAAAACAAAACAGGGCTGGGAATTTAGCTCATGATAGAGGGCCCCTGGGTTAAATCCCTAGTACTATTAAAAAACCCAAACCAAACCAAACCAAACCAAACAAACAACAACAACAACAAAAAAACTATTTTTAAACTCTGGTGTAAACATAGAACTGATATAAGATATTTTTTAAAATTACTATTGCATCTACAAATTGGAAAGTGGATATACAATTACTTTAGAATTCATGTTGTTTATTTGAGTTAATGTACATTTTGAAACTAAGTAGTTGAATCTTTCCCTAAAATGTAATATCTGACTTTTTAATTTTAACTAATATTTTGCCCTTTTTAGTCACTTCCTCTGTGTCTGAACTTGTGTTAAACATTCCTCACAACTCCACTGTAATGCTAGGTAGTAATTTATAATTCTTGACCCTTGTAATCTATACTTTCTTAGTAAATGCTTCAAAGTTGGATGTTTCTACCCAACTGCAGGAGGCCCATGCTCAGTCAGGGAATATAATGAGAGCTAAAGTTTATGATCAAGTACAGTAAGTTTTTATGTTTCTATTTTAGAACCCATGGGAGGTGTTAAAAGGAAGCCATGGGTCAGAATGTAGTTGGGCTAGGGGAAAAACACAGTGTTTATTAACATGTGGTACATAGTGACCAATGACTGTAAGATACTTTGTTTAAAAATTTAACGTGTTAATTAAGACCTTTCAAAAATTATCGTTTCAAGATGTTTTCCAATGAAATGTGAAAAATATAATTGTTTATACTTTCTTATACTATCACTTTTAAAATTCCTAGTTTTGTAAGAACATCTAAAAATAAAGGGGTTTAAATGTGGCATATACACAATGGAATTTTACTCAGCACTAAAAAAGAACAAAACCATGGCATTTGCAGGTAAATGGATGGCGTTGGAGAAGATAATGCTAAGTGAAGTCAGCCAATCCCCAAAAAACAAATACCAAATGTTTTCTCTGATATAAGGAGGTTGACTCATAGTGGGATTGGGGCGGGGGAGCATGGGAGGAATAGATGAATTCTAGATAGGGAAGAGGGGTGGGAGGGAAAGGGAGGGGGCAGGGGATTAGCAAGGATGGTAGAATATGATGGACATCATTTTATAAAGTACATGTATGAAGACTTGAATTGGGTGTCAACATATTTTATATACAAACAGATATTAAAAATTGTGGTATGTATGTGTATTAAGAATTATAACACACACACACACACAAAAAGAATAGCATTACCTTAGATTAGGTAGAGGGAAGTGAAAGGAGGGGAAGACAGAGGATGGGGGATAAGAAAGATAGTGGAATGAAACAGACATTATTACTGTATGTATATATGTGACTGTATGACCAATGTGATTCTACAATATGTACATTCAGAAAAATGAGAAATTATATCCCATCTATGTATGATGTATCAAAGTATTTAAGTGCATACTACTGTCGAGTTTGACTAATTAAAACAAAATATTTTAAAAAAGCATATAACATAATTAGAGGAAAATAAAAAAAAAATAAAGGGGTTTTCCTTTAAGTTGTTCTGTATGATTATTGCTGTCCTCTATTTCAAGGTGATTAATGGCAGTTTAATTGTTTTTAGGAAATTAGTGAAATTTTAAAATTTAGTCTGTGATTTGTCTTCTAGGCTTTAGTTGAGAATTTTCTTTCTTTCTCCCCTCCCATGGCTTAGTTATTATTTTTACTATGTATTTCCAAAATATGTCAGCATAAAATAAGCTTTTTTATGCTGTGAATAATGGACATCTATGAAACCAATTCAGTATAAGAAATTAAATATTACAGAAACAGTTGCAGGGCTGGGGATATAACTCAATGGTAGAGCACTTGCCTACTGGGTTCTATTCCCAGTACCAAAAAAATAAAAAAAAATTCTAAAAAAATTTTTACAAGTATATACGTGGATTTCTCCCCATCTCATTCCTTTTTCTTCCCTTTCAGTTGTGATCACTAACCCAAATTAGTATTTATCATTCCCATGCATTTTTGCTAGATTGTTAAAATCTTTTACCCAAATGGCATTATCTACACATCTTTTTTATAGTTTGGGTTTTTTCAGTCAACATTATTTTTTAAGATTAGTAAACTTCACTTATTTTCATTCCTGAAAAGTGTTTCAGCATCTTATTCCAATTCATACCTTCTTTGAATGGACACTATTTGCATTGTTTCCAGTTTTCTTCTATTATAAACCAAGTGCAAACATTCTTTTGTTTCTACTTACACATAGTGTGTTGCCACAGGTTGTGTACCTAGAATTAGAATTGCAGGGTTATAGGATATGTACGTATTCAACTTCGATGCTGTCATTGTCAAAAAAAGTGTTTGATGGAATTTACATTCCTACCCACAAAGTATGAGAATTTCTGTTGCTTACCAGCACCTTGGTATTATCAGACCTTTACAGTTTTTACTTTTCTGAATGAAATGGTGTTTACTAGTTTTGTTTTGCATTTCTTTGATTATTAGTTAGCTTTAACATCTTTTCATATATTTACTAATCTTGTGAATTCTGTGAATTACCTGTTCCAGAGATTTTGCCTACTTTTAATTATTTGCCATCTTTTGTAATACTTATTGTTTTAAATATTTTTATTAGTTATTGATGGACCTTTATTTATTTATTTGCTTATACATGGTGCTGAGAATCGAACCCAGTGCCTCACACATACTAGACAAGCACTCTACCACTGAGCCACAACCCCAGCCTTACTGTGTTGCCCAGGTTATCTCTAAACTCCTAGGCTCAAGCCATCCTCCTGCCTCAGCCTCCTGAGTTGCTGGAACTAGAGACATGTGCCACTGCACCTGGCTTGAAATATCATTTTTCAAAAAACCAAAAAGTATTAAGGAAGATCTGTATAAATAGAGAAATAAGCCATATCATTGTCATTCTTGCAGGGGTGCGGCGGGGGGGGGGGGGGAGGTTCAGGGGAATAGAATCCAAGGCCCCATTGCATGCTAGGCAAGCCACTCTCCTGACCTACATTCCCATACCTCATGGAAGATTCAATATCAAAAAAAGAAGTCATTTTCCCTAAGAAGCCAATTTTTCACTTTAAATTCCAACAAAAATTCCAAGAGGACATTTTGTTGAACTTAACAAAGTGATTCCAAAATTTAGATGGAAATGTAATGGGATGAATATAGTCAAGATAATTCTGGGGAAAAAAATGAGATTCATCCTATATGATATTATAAATTATTATAAAGTATAGTAATTAAAATCATCAGTTTAGTCCAGTGATAGACCAGCAGATCAATGAAATGGACAGAAACAATTGCCTGTGTATGCAAACAGTACATGATAGAAGTAATGTTACAAATCAGTATAAATGAGGAAGAAATAACAAATTGTATCAAAAATGCTTATATATTATTTTTCTAAATGGAAAACAAAATTATTTTCATATTTTATATAAAAATCAAATTACAGGTAACATAAAGAAAGAAGTATGACAAGCAAAACTTTAATAAGACTTTTAAAAGAAAATATAAAATATCTTTCCGACCTTGGGGTATGCAAGGATTTCTTAAATAAGTTCCAAATGCACAAACCATAAAGGAAAAAGCTGACATATGCCACTTAATTAAATTTTAAAACTTCTCTACAATAATCGAAACCATAAGCAAAATAAGAGAAGCCCTCAATGAGGAAAATATATGTGTAATTCAAATAACCAAAAAGGAATTAGTATCAGGAAAATATTTTTAAAACAACAAGTCTTGGGCTGGGGTTGTGGCTCAGTGGTAGAGTGCTTGCCTAGCATGTCTGAGGCACTGGGTTCGATTCTTGGCACCACGTATAAGCAAATAAATAAATAAAGGTCCATCAATAACTAATAAAAATATTTAAAACAACAAGTATTACAAAAGATGGCAAATAATTAAAAGTAGGCAAAATCTCTGGAACAGGTAATTCACAGAATTCACAAGATTAGTAAATATATGAAAAGATGTTAAAGCTAACTAATAATCAAAGAAATGCAAAACAAAACTAGTAAACACCATTTCATTCAGAAAAGTAAAAACTGTAAAGGTCTGATAATACCAAGGTGCTGGTAAGCAACAGAAATTCTCACACCTTGTGGGTAGGAATGCATATTTTTTCCTCATAAAAGTCTTACGGACCTTTTGTGAGATTTATTTCTATATATTTTTCTTATAAATGTTATTTCAAAATTTTATTTTATCTGTTGTTGCTCTGTGAGAATGAAATTGATTTTTTGGTGTTTGTTGTGCTTATGTTTAGCAACTTACCTGAACTGCTATAATACAACTAATGACTTGTCTATAAATTCTTGGGATTTTCTTTATAGATAATCGTGTCGCTAGTAGGTAATCCTAAGTTTGTTAGCTTTCTAATGCTTAGTCTTTTAAAAGTTTTCCTTATCTTATTTTGCTGCTGGAACCTGTAGCACAATTTTGCTAGAAATAGAGATAGCAGGCATCTTTATGTTGTTGTTATTTGTTGAAATTTTCAATCTGTCCTTTATCTGATTAAAAAAAAAACCAAACAATTCTTGAGTGCTTTCCTGCATCATTTGAGATAAATACGTTTTGTTTTTCCCTAGAATTTTCAAATATCATGAATTACATGTTATTCTTTTTGTTGTAGTTTTCAATGCTGGGGATTGAAGGGCCTTGCACACGCTAGGCAAGTGCTCTACCAATGAACTACATTCCCAGCACTTATGCTGATTTTTAAATATAATATATTTGCATACTGAGAATGAACTCAACTTTGACATGTTTTTATACATTATTAAATTTTCTTTAGAAAGGATATACATTTATGCTTCTCACTGGGTTCATAATTGAGATTGGCTTATGTTCTTCCTTTCTCATGCTGTCCCTGTCATATTTTATATGCATTTTTAGATTTAATTATAATATACAGTGTGCAAGTCATTACAGCTTCACAAAGTGATCACATTTGTGTAACAAGAAAGAAGCAAAACTTTTCTAGGACACCAAGGCCCCTTCATGTTCTCTTCTAATCAGCACTCTTTCCCTGACAGTAACCAAGATCCTAATTTCTAACACTTTAGTTTTACCTTTTACTTTAATGTTATAAAAATGAAATCCTATATTATAAACCATACTTTTGATAGGGTTTTTTTGCTCAAATTAGGTTTATGACATTCATCCATAAATACTATGATTTATTCATTCTTGTTACTATTTAATAGTATAAAATTTATCCATTCTGTTCTTTTTTTTTGCGTGTGGGGGGGCGGGTACCGGGGATTGAACTCAGGGGCACTTGGCTGCTAAGCCACATCCCCAGCCCTATTTTGTGTTTTATTTAGCTATAGGGTCTCACTGGATTCTTGGTCCCTTGCTTTTGCTGAGGCTGGCTTTGAACTTGCGATCCTCCTGCCTCAATCTCCCGAGCCTCTGGGATTACAGGTGTGGGCCACTGCATTTAGCTTATCCATTCTATTCTTGATGAACATTTTTATATGTTTTCATATATGCTTAGTGGTGAACATATGTATATTTTTGTTGAATATGCATATATATTCAGCTTTAATAGATACTACCATTTACACTCATACAATGCTGCTGGGACTGCAAATTGGTGCAACTGCTCTGGAAAGCAGTTTGGAGATTCCTCAGAAAACTTGGAATGGAACCACCATTTGACCCTGTTATCCCACTCCTCAGCATATACTAAATGACTTAAAATTAGCATACTAATAGTGCCGTGGCCATATCAATGTTTATAGCAGCTCAATTCACAATAGCTAAGCTATGGAACCAACATAGGTGCCCTTCAACAGATGAATGGATAAAGAAAATGTGGTACATATACATAGTGGAATGTTACTCAGCCATAAAGAAGAATGAAATTGTGGCATTTGTTGGTAAATGGGTGGAACTGGAAACTATCATTTTCAGTGAAATAAGCCAATCCCCAAAAGCCAAAGTCTGACCTGTTCTCTCTGATATGGAGATGCTAACTCACAGTAGGCTTGCCGGAGGGAGGGAGGAGTGGATGTTCACTGCATTGGACAGGGAGGAGTGGTGGGAAGGGAGTGGAGTTGGGAATGGGAAAGACAGTAGAATAAATTGGACATAACTTTCCTGTGTTCATATATGAATACAGGAAACTGTGTAACTCCATGTCATGTGCAACTACAAAAATGGGATCTTATACTCCATGTATGTATGGTGTGTCAAAACACATTCTATTGTCATGTATAACTAAAAAGAACAAAGAAAAAATTAGAAATAAAAAAGATACTATCATTTTACCAAAGTAATTATTTATACCTTGTTTTGATAGTCAGGATATGTTAGACTCAAATTTGTGAGTCTTCTCTTGATTGCTTATAAAATGGCAATTTTCTATTCTTTCAATATTTATAGAATTCATTTGTAAAATCGGGTATACTTTTTTTTTGTTACTGTAGTTAATTTATTTGATTTTTTAAAATTAAGTCTGGGAGGATTTTAATTATTGATTTTATTTATTTAATGGTAGTATTTAGGTATTCAGTTATTTGTTTTAATAAATTCTATTTTTAGGAGATTTTTTATTTTTATATATAATATGTAATATATAGTATGTATGATATTATTATTTTTACTGATTAGTATAAGATTAGTCTTGGTTTTGTTTTTTGCTTTATTCTCGACTTTGTCTGCGGTCAGGTCCTCGTTGGTAGTCATAATATTGTGTTTGTGCCTTCTCTTGGTTAATCTTCTCAGAGGTTTGTTACAGAGAATCAGCTTTTGGTTTTGTTTGCCCTTAATTGTATCTGTGCTGTTTAAAAGAAATTTCTATTGTTCTTTTTATTTCCATTCTCTATTTTGAGTTTATTGTAAAAAATTATAATTGTCATTGTAAGTGGACTTAGCACATCCAATTTTGGTCTTTTTTTTTAAACAGACCATTTAAAGTACACATTTAAAGCATGCATTTCTTCCTTTCTTTCTGTTTTTGTTTGTTTGTTTGTTTGTTTTTTAGCTTCACTTAAGGTGCAGCCTATAAGTTTTGATATGTAGCAACTTCATTATTGTTCAGCTCTAAATATGTTTAAAAATTTTCTTTGACCAGTGTTTTAAATGTGTCAATTTTAGAATTATTTAAAATTTTATTAGTTCTTTTTAATTATACATAACATTTGGATTCATTTTGACATAATTATAAAAACATGGAATATAATGTAATGTATAAGTAAAAATTCAGTTCCCGGTATTTCCATTTTCCCTTCCTGTCTCCCTCACCGTATTCTCTTCCCTCTACTCTACTGATCTTTCTGCTATTTAGTTACAGTTTTTTTTTTTTTTTTTAAATAGTGCCTTGTGGGTATACGTAAAGGTGAGTTTCACTGTGGTATATTTATTCATATGTAGACATAGTAAAGCTAGGTCAGATTCTTTCTACTGTATTTTCCTTATCCTGTCCCTCTTCCCTATCCTCAGTCCCCTTCCTCAACTCCATTGATCCTTCTTCTATTTAGATGGAGTTCCCTCCCCGCTCTTTTTTGACTCCCCCCTCCCTCCACCCCCTTATTTTGGACTAGTTTCTGACTATCATAGAAAACATTCAGCCTTTGACTTTCTGGATCTGGCATATTTCACTTAGCATGATGGTCTCCAGTTCCATCCATTTACCAGCAAATATCATAATTTCATTCTTCTTTATGGCTGAGTAATATTCCATTGTTTGTATATACTACTTTTTTTAATCCATTCATCTGTTGAAGGACACCTAGGTTGGTTCCATAGCTTGACTATGTGAAGTATGCTGCTATAAACATTGATTGATGTGACTGTGTCACTGTAGCATGCTAATTTTAGATCTTTTGGATATATACTGAAGGATAGGGGGATAGCTGGGTCATATGGTAGTTCCATTTTAGAATTGTTTTTGAAAAACTATAACTCACTTCCAGTGTGATGACAGCATAATCTATAAGATAATAATTATTTGGTATTTTATTGTGACTAAGTTTGAGGTCATTTTAAAAAATAAATGTTCCTTGAAAAGAATGTGTTTGTTAGATTCAGGATTCCTCATAGGTTCATTGGATCAAGTTTTTTTATTACATTGTTCTTACTAATGTCTAAAAATTATTTTTATCAATTATTATTTTATTAAATCTACTGTTTCATTTGCATATTATTACTTTCTTTTGTAATTTTATATACAGATTTAGAATCACCATAGTTAGAAACCCACAGCTAATTTTGAACTTTTTGTCCTAGGTTCATGCTTTGAATATCCTCAGAGCCTTGTTTAGAGATACACGTCTAGGAGAAAATATCATTCCGTATGTTGCTGATGGAGCTAAGGCTGCGATTCTGGGTTTTACCTCACCAGTCTGGGCAGTGAGTGCTTTTGCCATTTACTTTCATTGATTTAATTGTACTTCTGATTAAGTTTTAATAAACCTTTCACTAGATGATAAAAAAAATATATATTGCATTTTATCAAGGAATTTCTCTAGGGAATAAATTCTTGGATCAGGCTATATTTTGATTCTTGATGTTTTATGGCTTCATTTTATCTCTTTTGTTGGTTTATTAGACTTAAGTCTTTTTTTGTGTGCAGTAAGGTATAACTTTAACTTATCACAGTCTACCCTTGAGTGATATTTTGGTGTGCCACTTAAAGGATAAGAACTTAATATTTTGCTTCCTTTTTCTTCTTCCTATCTTGATGCTGCTATTTTTATACATTTTACTTTTTTTGTATGTTGTAAGCCTACCCTAGGTTATTATTACTTTTGTTTAAAGTCAGTTATCTTTTTTTTAAATTTGCCATTTTAACCATTTAACATGGCATAAGTGTATACAATATTCATCACATTACACATTTTCAGAACCTTTTTGTCATCCCCAACAAAAGATCTATACTCATTAAGTTTTGACTTCCTGTATTTTCTCATCCCCGATAACCTCTGTAATACCTTTGGATTCTATGAATTTACCTGACCTAATATCTCTTATAAGTGGAATCATAACAATATTTATTAATTTATGTTTGGCTTATTTCGTTTAATATAATGTCTTTAAGGTTCAACCAAGTTGTAATGTGTCAGAATTTTATTCCTTTTTAAGTCTGCATAACATTTCATTGTATGTGTGTACTTTATTTTCTTTATCTACTCATTTGTTGATAGATTGTTTCCACATTTTACTTATTGTGGTAATTCAGCAGTGAGCATTAGCATACAAGTTATCTGAGTCCCTGATTTCAGTTAATTTGGGTGTATTATAGGGTAATTCTATGTTTAACTTTTTGAGGAACCATCAAACTCTTCCATAGAGACAGTATCATTTTACGCTCATATCAGCAATGCACAAGAGTTCCAATTTGTTTATGTCTTCACTTAGGATTTTCATTTTTTAAAATGATAGTTCTTCCTGATGGGTGTGAAGTGGTATTCCTTTGTGGTTTTGCTTTGCATTTCCCTACTGATTAGTAATATTGATCTAGAAGCAGACCAACTCTTTCTTAGTATCTTAATGTATCTCTTTTTGGATGTTGCAGATTCTGTATATCATATGTTGAGTGAGTGGTACCAATATATTCTATCAAAAGTTGAAAAATCAAGCCAAAACATTAAATAGAAGTCTAAATATTGAGTCACTTTTTTTTTTCAGTATAACACTGTCCAGAAACCATTTGACTTAGAACTCTATAAAGACTGTGAGCAGTACCTAGTGTACTTCTTAGATTTAAGAAAGGAAATGTTCATGTCTTTTTCATGATTCCTTGGAGAAACCCTTATTTTTGTTTCTCCTATGTCATTGTGTCTTCTAGAGTAAAGGACAATAACCTATGATTCATAGGCGCTTGACATGTGGCTTTACAAAAATGCTTGGCAAAAGGGAGGGGAGGAGAAAAGAAGCTAGGTCTTAAACCCACAGAGTGGTGGGGTGTGGTGGCGCGTGCCTGTGATCCCAGCAGCTCGGGAGATCTGAGGCAGGAGGATCACGAGTTCAAAGCCAGCCTCAGCAACAGTGAGGCATAAGCATCTCAGTGAGACCCTGTCTCTAAATAAAATGCAAAGTAGGGCTGGGGATGTGGCTCAAGTGGTTAAGTGCCCCTGAGTTCAATCCTTCTTAACTCCTTACCCACAACTCCCACAAACAAAACAAAACCCACAAAGTGGAGTATTTACTAGAAAGGCAGGTTTTCCAATTAGTAGGCTGCACAAACCATTCCGTACCAATATGATAAGCCTCTAATTGAGATTCAGTCTGTTGCAGTGGCTGCCAAAGGCACAGACTCCCAGTGTGAGGAACACTCCTCAAGGTTGCCAACATTTGCCTAGACAATTGGGCATCTTCTTGTAAGAGATGTAGACTTTTGGAATTTTGTCTAGGAGCATTGCATAACTGCCCTTGAAGGCACAGTGTTTACCTTTTACATTTATAGGAAGTAGAACAATACCCGTATACCGTCAGTGTAATCAGAGATGTAGGAATGTGGCTTGATCATCAGGAAAATTAGAGATGGTAAAACTGATTGCCAGCAATATTAATATTGTTTTCTTCAAGTCTAATCCAGATAATACAAGAAATATTTTCTGTGAAAGGGCTTTACCAGTGTGAAACGTGGTGATTTTCCCAACTTTTTGCCAAATCCCAAAGTGTCAGAAACAAATGATTCCTTTTTGGAAGTCCATTTGTGAGACCCAAAACAGTAATGCATGTGCCTGAAAAATTTTTTAAAATAAAGGAAAACATAAGAGAAACTTTAAAAATGAAAGTTACCTGTTAAGCCACCACAGAGATATCATGATTCTGATGCATATTTTTTCCTGTGAGTTTTATGCATGAATACTATCCATATCCATATATATATCCACAAAAGCTTGCAATAATATAAGTGCTTATGATGATTTTATTAACTGGAATCTTCCTTTTGAACACTGGTTGTATAGGAATATTTTGTTTCTATTTGCTGTTCTTGCTTTGTCAGACAAAGTAACATCATAGCTGTGACAATCTATACTGTTGCCATAAATTTTTTTAACTTTATAACAACAAAGGTTTATTTAGCTCACAGTTTCACAGACTCCAGGCATAGCATTGGCTACGTTCAGTTCTGGTGATGATCTTCTTGCTTGTAGAGTCCTGAGCAAGCATGGGACTTCATGTGGGGTGGGAGGGAGCTTATGTTGCCATATGCTGATTGCTGTATTTCCTTTCTTATGAAAACCTAATGAAATTATAAGTCAACAGAATCACTGGCTATGAAGAAACCTTCATTTTACAGTAACAGTTTACTATAGCATTATTTGTTGAAGTCATTTTAAAGGGTGATTTTCCCCTAGTGCTTGTGAAATATGGTTTGATTTACAGAAATTTGATTTGTGTGCATCCTCTCAGGAATATATTGTGCCTAAAGCTGGCTACATCTGTACTTTGGACTTAATTGTTTTTCCTGATAAGTTGGAGAGGCAAAAACCCAGGTAAAGTGAATTATTTGCAATAAAGGGGCATTTTTCACAGAGCATTCATGTATAGATTTAATGTGTTTTTACAGATTACTGGCCATTAGTATTGAGACCTTATAGATCTTTCAAACTTTGCTACTTAGTTGTAATTTTTTAAATATAGAGAAAATGTACTATTGTAAACATTGTAGGCATTAGGCATACCTACAGTGTAGTAGATGACATATTAAGCACTGGAAATACTAATATAAATAATGTACCTGGCATCATTTATATTACATTGATTAATTTCAGTAAGTTTTATTATACTTCATATTTTATGTATAAATAAAATAAGCCTAAGAGACGTGAAATACCTTTGTCTAAGAATGTACAACTATTATATGTCTGACTTCAGAATCTGAAGTGTGGTAAAGCAGTTTTGTGTGTGATAGGACTGCAGAAAAGGTCATTTTAGCTGCTTTGTAGGGCTTGGGCCCTGTGTCCTCAGAAAGCAGCTGGAGGTAAGGTATTATTGAGTGGTACAAACCCAGAGCAGCAAGAATGAAAGAAAACAATAATGAGGCAAGAAAGGAGGAAAGATGCTACCAAGTAGACCTTAACCTTGCAGGAAAACTGAGCTGGTTGTCTTGTCACATGGTACATCTTCTACTATGAAACTACCACCTCTTAGAAGAGTCCCATTGCTTGTTTCTTGTTGGTCAGAGTTTACCCCTTGGGGCATTAACCCAACTTGGACAAGTGTTGGCATAAACACTTGAAATGCAATTGTGATTCCTTCTGCTATTGAAAAGCCTATTGAAAAATCCTTCACAAGGGGGTTTTATAGCAGGGAATGATGGGTTTTTTATTAATCTAGATAAATGGGGACTTGATTCTAAGGTGGCAAGAAGGAAGGAGGAAGACCAATCAGGAAGCTATTATAACAGTTCTGCCAAAAGGTGATGATGGCTTAAAATACAGAAATGTTAGTAAAGATGGTAAGAAATGATTATGTTTGACGTACATTTTGTAGATGAAGTTAGTTTAGTCAAAATTTAAGTTACATAAAATGATTTATAGATACATATGCATAGATCCTTAGAGTTTTCTGGGCAGTTGTTCTTTTAAAATAGCATCTGATTCTCTTCATTATGTTTAGTGACTGTTGGACACCTGATTGCCTTTCCCTAGGCAACTCTCAGCCTTTCCAATAGAGCTTGCCAAGCAACCCAACTAGGGTCCTCCTATGACCCACCCTGAGGTTATATTTCATCTAGTACAGTTTTATCTTGCTTCTCTCAAGTCAGTTCTGATTCACAGCATGCAGAGGATTTCAGAGGAACATACAAAAAAGACCCTTTCAGATCTTCTTGGCAGCACTGCCACGGTTACTTTGTGTCTTGTTGGCACCAATGACTCTGCCCTCTTGCAGTTGTGAAGTTGCTATGAAGGTTCCAGGCTTAGGGCTGTGTAGTCTTGAAATCCAGCTGTGCTCCACTCATCATGCTATGTGCCTTGGAATGGAGCTTCATTTACTCAGAGGAAGAGGTACTTTTTTTCTAATTCACTTATAGATGCTGTATGGATTAGTGAAAACCCTTTCTTTACTTTTGACCTCTCATGGGAGAAGTATCTTACAGCTTTGGAAGACAGTTACCAAGAACTCAAGTATTGCTGGTCTTCTCCTTAGAAGCCCAGAAAATCCGGCATGGTTTTTCTGGATTATAGGTGTAGGATTTCTTCAAAGTCACATGGCTTAGAACTCAAATCTCATTTAATTTTTTTTCAAAAAATGTCTCTTTCTGCTATAAACCTGTATCACATACCCTGGACAGAATATTAAAATGTTGTATCTTGATCCTATCCTTGACTGCCTACTAGGGGTGTATGGTGTGTCAGTGATCATGTTACATAGCAATTGCACAGGGTGGGCTCCCCTTTCATATTTTTGAATATTTGTTAAGGGAGTTTATATGTTATGTAATAAAAAATGAGTGTACATATGTGCTTGTACACATGCATACAACCTGGTGTAACCTAATTTTCTAATAAATTAGAGCTAATAAATTCTTCTATCTCTTATATAAGTCTATGTATAGAAGCTTTCTTATGCCACGAAAGAAAGAAAAAAAATTATCTATTCAATGAATAGAAGAGAAATACTTTGGTAACAGTTGTCACTTTGCAGCTGACAACCAAGTCCCTACCAACCATATGTTGGAGACTCAGTGGAGAAGGAGGTAGAGAGCAGGAAGTATTCTGATGTTTCCCTGATAAAAAGGATTGTTTATAGGTAGAATTATTTGACAGTTGTTCTAATTTCTGCATTTTCAACTTTACCACTAATTCTGTCTTTAATCTTTTTTTAACTTGCATACTCCTTCATTCATTTTTCCCAAAAGGAATTTGCTTTTATTCTATTACTGTTGCTATAGTTTGGATCTAAGATTTTCCCCAGAGGCCCATGTGTGAAAGGCTTGATCACCATCCTGTGGTACTATTGGGAAGTAGTAGAACCTTTGGGAGGTGGGGCCTAGTGGGAGGAAGTTAGGTCATGGAGGCATGCTCTTGAAAATCCTGTTGGGACCTACAACCCTCCTCTCTTTTCTTTTGCTTTCTGACTCCCATGAGGTAAACAGCTGTGCTCTACTACATGCTCCCTGCCATGATGTTTTGCCTTGCCACAGTCTCAAAAACAATGGGACCAACTGACCCTTTATAATAACTGTTTAGTGGTCTTGTTTTTTAACTTCTACAGTTTTAAAACAGTATACATCTCAGCATAGGAAATCAGCTAATGTAACATGTAATGAATAAAGGGCAAAAATTAAATGATGTTTAAGCAGATGTAGAAAAAGCATTTGACAATAATCTAATTCGATTTCATGATTAAAAGCACTTAATGAACTAGGAATCAACTAGGAATCAACCTGATCAAGAATAGCAGTGGAAAACATAGCATATACTTACTGGTGAAAAACTGAAAGCTCTCCCTTAAGATCAGTAAAAGGTCAAGGGTATACACTCTTGCCACTTATGTTCAGCATTACATTGGAACTCCTAACTAGGGCAATCAGGCAAAAATAAGATGTAATAAAGGAAGGTGTAACTGTTTTTATTTTCTGATGCCATGATCTTTTATGTAGAAAATCCTAAGGAACACACTCACATAAATTAGAGCTAATAAACAAGTTCAGTGAGGTGAAGAAAATGTATGGTATATGTACACAATGGAGTTCTACTCAGCCATCAAGAAGAATGAAATTATATCATTTGCTGATAAATGGATAGAACTAGAGAACAACATGCTAAATGAATAAGCCAGACTCAGGGAGACAAGGGTCAAATCTTTTCTCTCCTGTGTGGAAGCGAAGAGAAATAAGGAATAATAAAAGGGAATCTCATGAAAACAGAAGGGAGAATAGTATAATAGAGGAAGGTCATTGAAGGGCAGGGTGGAGTGGAGGAAGAGGAAGGTATTGGGAGATGAAATGGACTAAATTATGCCATGTGCTGTATGCATATCACAATGAATTACACTTTTATGTATAATTATAATGCACCTATTAAAAAATAAATAAAGGTAATAAAATAAATAGAAGAAAGATCAGTAGAGAAAGGGGATTCAGGAAAGGAGGAAGGGAGGGAAAGGGAAAGGGGAAGTCTAGAGAATGAAATGGAGTAAATTAAAATATATGCATGTATGTACATGTCACAAAGAATACCACTATTATGTATAACTATAATGCACTAATAAAAATATAAAGAAGAATAAAATACTTTAGAAATAAATTTAACAGAAGATGAAGCTGGGGTTGTGGCTCAGTGGTAGAGTGCTTGCCCAGCATGTGTGAGAAACTGGGTTCTATTCTCAGCACCACATATAAACAAATAAATAAAGGCCCATCAATAACTAATAAAAATATTTTTTAAAGGAAATTAATTTAACAGAAAAAGTGCAACATTTCACACTGAAAATTTGAAAACATTATTCAGAGAAATGCAAGAGGACCAGATATCCCGTGTTCATTATTGAAAGACATTCTATCATTAAGACAGTAATACTCCCCAAATTGATCTACAGATTCAACATAATTTCTGTTAAAATTCCATCTGAATATTTTTTGGCATAAATTAATATGTTGGTCCTAAAATATGTTAAAAAAAATGCAAGGGTCCCATACTAGACAAAACAATCTTGAAAAAGAACAAAGTCAAAGGGCTCATAGGCCCCAATTTCAAAAATTACTACTAAGCAGTAGTAAATTTGATTATGGATTCGACATAAGGATAGACATATAAATCACGGAATAGGATTGATTGTCCAGAAATAAATCTCCACTCAAAATTTTAAAAATAGTGCTCAAAGATCAATGGAGAAAGAATAGTTCTTTCAACCAATAGTACTAGTACCACTAGATAGCTATAATGCAAGAGAATGAATTTCATGTTTGAGGAACTAAAAATGGATCAAAAATCTAAATGTAAGAGCTATAAAAATTTTAGAAGAAAACTCGTGTAAGTTTTTGTACCTTGGAGTGGGTTAACAGTGTCTTAGATACAACACCTAAGGTACAAGAAACAGAAGAAAAATATAGGTAAATTAGACTTGATCAAAATTAAGAATATATAGAAAACTCTTAGAACTCAATAATAATAAAAGACAACCCAATTAAAAAATGGACAATTCATTTGAATATATTTCCCCAAAGAAGATATACAGATAGTCAATAAGTACATAAAAAGATGTTTAGCGTCATTAGGGAATGCAAATCATAGCCACAATGAGATACCATTTTGTACTCACTAAGATTAAAACGATGGACAATAAAAGTATTGAGGAGGATGTGCAGAATCACAGAATTGGTGAAATTGAAGCCCTAATATATTGCTAATGAGAATATAAAATGGTACCACCATTTTGGCAGTTCCTACAAGCAGAGTTACTGTAATAATTTACCATACTACTTCTGGATGTATACCTAAGAGAAATGAAAACAGGTTTATACAAAAACTTGTGCACAAATGTTTTCAGTAGCATTATCCATAATAGCCAAAAAAATGGGAAATAAGCCAAATGTCCATCAAATGCTCAACAGATTTTAAAAATGTGATATATCTCTATTATGGGATATTATTTACCATAAAAAGGAAGAACATACCAAAAAATGCTAGAATATGGGTGAATCTTGAGGATATTGTGCTGAGCGAAAGAAGGCTTACATAAAAGGCCACCTGTTTCATGATCCTATGTATATGAAATGTCTGGAATAGGCAAATTTTTAGAGACAGAAATAGATCAGTGCTTTCCTACTATGGGTGGAGGGAAAATGATGACTAATGTGTGCAGGGTTTCATTTTGGGGCTATGAAAATATTGTTGATTTAGTGGTGATAGTCTCCCACTTTAGAAATATAGTAAAAACCACTGACTTGTATACTTCAAAATGGTGAATTTTACAGTATGTGTATTGTATCTCAAAGAAGGGAAAGTCATTTTTAAAATATTAAAACCAAGTATCATCAATTGATTGCTTTCGTAGGTTTGCTCTGCCCTGAATGGAAAATTGGTTAATACATGCAAATAATTCTGTATTGAGTGAACATGGTAACCAAATAGATGATTAGGGAAAGTTTTTAAAAAGTTTTTCTGGAAATGTTAAGTAATTAATGCAGAAGTCCTGATAGAGTATCACCATTTTGCTACATGTATCAGAATAGGTATTGATCATCATTGGCTACTAAATGGGGGAATTTTATAATGGATGTCTTGGTCTGTTTGAGCTGCTATAACAAAATGCCACAGAATGGGTGACTTATAAGCAGCAAAAATTTATTTCTCATAGTTCTGGAGGCTGGGAAATCCAAGATCAATGTGCCAGCAGATTCAATGTCTGATGAGGGCCTGCTTTTTGGTTCATAGAAGGTGCCTTAACTTGTAAAAGGTTAAAAGGGGCAATGGGTTTCTCTCTCTCTCTCTCTCTCTCTCTCCTGGTCTCTTTAATATGAGCATTTAATATCCCATTTATAAGGGTAAAGATTTCATAACCTAATCATATCCTAAGTACCCCACCTCCCAATGCCATCACTTTGAAGATTAGGATTTCTACATATGTATTTGGGGAAGAGGGCACAAACATTCAGCCCATGCAGGATGGATCAATCTGATAGTATTGGTACCCATTGGTTCATCTTTTTTTTTTTTTTTTTTTAATTTAAAGACAGGGTCTTACTAAGCTACTCAGGCCTCAGTAAGTTGCTGAGGCTGGCTTTGAACTTGTGGTCCCCCTGCCTCAGCCTCCTGAGTTGCTGGAATTACAGGCGTGTGTCACTGCGCCCGGCTCCATTTGTCCATATTAATATTACTAAAATGCATTATCTGTCTCCTGCCTTCAGTCTATTGATTAAAAAAAAAAAATTTTATTTCTGGGTCGTGCCTGTTCACTTTGTGATACAGGCCCCTATGGTTTTGTTTAAAGTGTGTATTTTCAACATCTCCAGATGTTTAACTTTAGTGCATCTGGCAGCCTTTGTCAGAGAGTTTGGTTTAGGGCAAAATGGAATTTGTGTTTCTGTTGTGTTTTGTTTATTTTTTTGTTATTACTTGTGGTGCTGGGCAAGCACTCTATCACTGAGCCCTACTTTTTACCTTTCTTTTTGTGTTTTATCATTGTTATGATTTGAGAGAGGTAATGGTGTCCTAAATGTCCTTACCAAGCCTTCTGAGACTGGGTAAGATAATCAAGACCTGAGCTAGGCAGAGGTGATACTGATAGTGACAGGATGGATCTATTTGTTACAGTTTAGCATATTAGGCAGGGCATGTAGTAGGGACTCCATTAATGTTTGCTGACTATTGAATGGACCTAAGTGGATCTGTCCAAGATTAGGGTTTCATTGCAATTTTGGTATGAATTTTATTTGGACTCTATGGTCATTTTTCCACCACCCCTTTTCTTTAATTTGTTGCCAACATTTCAAAATAGTGAGATTTCACATAAAAATCAGGTTTCTGGCTTCTGTTAAAAAAGCAGAAGATCTGGCAACATTAGGCTTGCATTCCTTCATGGCAGCTAGTCAGCTGAAGCTGAGCAGGGACTACATTAGACACAGTCCACTGCTGCCTCTGTTGCTCCCTGCTTCTTCTGGGCGTTTGAGTTTGTGACCCTTATGCAATGGTTTCAGGAAGCAGTTTTCTAAATCTCGAGTTATTACTTTTTTTAAAAAAATTTTTGTTTATTAATTTATTTTTGTGTGGTGCTGAGGATCAAACCCAGTGCCTCACATGTGCGAGGCAAGGGCTCTACCACTGAGCTATGGCTCCAGCCTGCATTATTATTTTTAATGACTTTTCTGCTTGTATTGCTACTTAACATACCATATGATCACTTTCCTAATTAGAAAATAAGCTCTATGATGGCAGCAATTGTGTGTCTTCTATTTCTAGATATTCTCTGTGGTGCTGGTATATTGCCTTGCACACCATAAGGAAGGCAGTACATACTTAAACCTCTCTACTCTGATTTGGCAAGGTGATTGAGGAAGACCAATAATGCTAGAATATTCAAGACATTGTCATGGAATTCCAAAGTATCTTGATGCATTGGCTTGGAAAACATATACTCTGTAGTGTCTTGGAGAAATGATTCAAGTTTATTAACATTAATTCTTGCTTCTTGTTTTTATTAATCAGTTCTATCATATAATTTTAGGGTTAATATCCCTTGGTTATATTATTGGCATTGTGAAGTTAATGGCATTTGGAATATTAAGTATTTTCTTGACTATTTATTACATGGATTCTTTGAAATTAAGTCTTACAAGTATTTTCTCACAGGTAGGTAAGTACAGAAAAATAAGTGAAAAGAGTTGAGGTCTAGAATAATCATTGTCAGGAAGGATATGAAAAAATAGTTTTTTTTTCTTAAAGTACTGTTTGATGATTCAATTCAAGGACATAATGAAATCAATTGATAATATTAGAATAGGAAAAAACTATATTGTGTGGTTGGAGTTAGGGCTTAATTTAAGAGGTCATTGAGTCAATTACTATTAAGTTTTTTTTTTGTTGTTGTTGTCTCATTTTGTGAAAACAAACCATGTTTTCTTTAGTCCTACACTAGCCAATGGTATAATGATTGGAATACCTAGTTGACCATTATACATGTTGATTTCATGCCATAAATATTCCTTGACCCATATTGTGTGTTTATTTTTATAATAGGTGAGAAATTCATCCACTCTTCTCTTTAGTTCCTTGATCACAAGAATTTTTGGAGTTAAAAGGGGAAAGGATGAACTTTCCAAAACAAATAGGTAAGTAAGCTTCATCTAATGCTAACTTTTCTTTTTACACAAAATTGTCCTGGCCAAAAATAATTGGTGAAATTTTGCTTACTTTTACAGATTCATCTGTAGCATAAAACTATAAAAATGGTATAATGAATTAACCTGTGCTGCCAAATTCTAAAACCTTGGGCAAAAATATCAACTGATTACAAAGTTGACCTTTCAAAGCAACAAATATAAAGCAAGGAAGCCAGGGCCGAAATATAGACTTGTTTCTCACTGCAGTAACTATTCTTTTTTCTTTGTGTCTTCTTCAAGTATTCCTGAAATGTCCTACATTCTTTTTTCCTGATGTGTTATCAAGTATTTACTATCTGTGCAGTATCTTTAATCATATAGGCAAAAGTTTAAAAGATTGTGAAACTCTTATCAGAACACCTTCCAGACTACCTGTGCATTCATTACTCTCCTAAACGAAGGGAGAAAGTTGGAGAGGTTAACTGTGTGAAATAAATAATGCGTTTACTTTTTGGTCTTTAATTTACTCTATTTTTTTCAGTAAGGCTTTTTAATGTCTGGAAGGAAATCTATGGAACCATTTTTGTTATTATTATTTTTTAATACAATGCACAAGTTCTGTTTGTTCTTAAAGAGAAGCTTTGGATAGTTCTTCAACATTTGAGGATTTAATAGTAGTGTAGTTGGCTTGCAGCTGTTAACACTAGATGTCACTGTCGCTGCATGTTTAATTACTCCCTTAAACTTTTAGAATACAATTTGACATACAGGTCATTGTCTTGAGGACCTAAACATGAATTCAGGCCCAGCTTCTCTCTTCCCTAAACAAGTTACTATGCTTTTGCTTCAAATTTAGATTTTAAACTGGTATTTATTAAAATATGTCTTTTTGTGATGAAATTAAGTTTTAAGGACTAAAAGATATGATGAAATAATTTTTTGATATGCTTGTGGTAATTCTAGTGAAACCTGCTGTGAATTGTCCCTTAAATTGCTACTTATCAGCCTGTGAAATTCACCAAATATTTCAAAGAAAGGTAACTGGCTCTAAGTTTGAATCCCCTGAGTAAATGCAGGAATACTAAGAGATTTTTTTTTTCTCCCCTGAGTTGTATTTTTAAAATAAATATTACTACTTTGGTAGCATGATTATAATTTTTACTTCTTAGCCTGTTCTTTTTTAAAAAAATATATTTTTAGTTGTAGATTGGCACAATACCTTTATTTATTTATTTTTAGGTGGTGCTGAGGATTGAACTCAGTGTCTCACACAAGTGCTCTACCACCAAGCCATGACACCAGCCCCTTTAGCTCGTTCTTAAAGTAATTTTTCCTGTCATTAACTGAAAATTACTAGTATTTGTTTCTCTTTAACTTTGTCTAATTTGTTAATAATTCTACAGTGTGCTTAAGTTTAAAATAGTTGTATCTTTTTATGAGACCATAATGATGGTTAGTAGTATGAATAAAATATGATATTAAATAACAATTAAAGTTAATGTTAAAATTGCTCTTCTTGAATGTGTATATAAATTTTACTGTGCACCAGAGAAAAATGATCATTAATTTCATTTAGGTTGCAACTGAAAGAGGATAGAAGAATAAAAGGGCGATGAGATCACACAGTTTTACTCTTTTAGCTAAAGTCACACTGATGGAAATTCATTTCTTTTGAATAGAGAAGATTACAAAATTAATAACTTTCCTAGAAGAAGGGAAATGGAATATTTGTATAATTATTTTGACTAATGGTGGAAAGTGAAATGAATTTGGAAGTTGATATTTTACTTAAGTGTGGTGAAAATTTTTTAGTAAGAGCCTGTATTTCAATAATCTGAAGACTGGCATGTGTCATCTCCTATACAGGCTTCTCTTTTCTATTTAACCCTTGAATTATCAGTTTCTTGGCAGGTCTCTTTAGATAAGTTCTGCAAAACATTTAGTTTGTTAAATTTGCAATTGTTTGTGATTATTCTACTTTTGTAGTTTATTTAATTATGTCACTTTTTGTTGAAATATTTATATGCCCATTCTCTACATATTAATTCCCCAAAGGATAGGACCGTTTCCATCTATTCTTTGTATATATAAAGGGCACTTTAAGAATGCTACTTACAATGTCTTGTTGGGTGGTTACTCAGCCATCAAATAACTAACCTCAGCTGATGACACCTCACAGGCCAGTTAAATTTGCTTTCACAACCACAGATTGTTCTGCATGCAGTCTTGCAAACGTGTGCTCTTGGTCAAAAAGGAACTGAACATAAAAAGAACATCTGCTTTTTTGCCATCTAGTGTGAAAAGAATGTCTATCTTGGAGTAAATAAACTTGGTTTCTAGGCATTTTGCTGCCACTGGAGATGACCTTAGTAGAGTCCCTTATTCACTCCATCCTTCAGTTTCTCAATCTATATGACAGGAATAGTAAGATCTAGATTTTATCTTCATGGGGTTATTAAGAGTCTACAACAAACTATTATAACTTTATTATTAATTTTTTAAAATTGAAGTCCTAAACAATTAGAGATATGGTTTGCTGTTTCTGTCTGTTGCCTTGCTGTTAGACTGTGCCTTTTGAGGACAGCACCAGGGTCAGAATCCTGTGTATCTGGTACCTTGTATACTGTCTGGTGTGTAGGAAGCATATAGAAATACTTGCTTATTAGAAAAAGTAAATTTTATTACTGGGGGGGGGGATAAAAAGTTTGTTTTCTACTCCTGTCTTTGTTCTCATAAAGCCACAATAACCAACGAGGTTATCCTCTCTATGCCTTGAGAAGAAACTCAAGATAAGAGGTCAAATAAGAGGTTGGGCCAGGCCTGAGGTCTCTTCCCTCTAAAATATGAAGCTCAGACTTTATATAATGTTACTAGAATTGCATGTTTGATAAAGTGCCAATGCCTCAGACAGTACCTGCCACATAGTAGGGACAAGAAGTTTTCATTTAATATGTGGAGAAAGGAGCAGGGATCTGCCTCTCTGTATGAGTGTGTGGAATGCACTTAAGATTGAGCTTTTGAGCCCATTGGTCTTGGTCTAGATGTGTTCTTTGGATTATGAACAATGAGAAAATACAAGTTTTACAGTCATGTTATTACACTGTAATTTTCTAACACTCCTTTCCTTTCTGTTTGTTGCCATTTAACTGACTTGGTCTGACAGAATGAATAATGGATTCCATGTAAAATCGGAACATGTACAGCCCTGTTTTCTGGGGAAGGTGCTGTGCTTTCTGCTTTTCTATAGTAGCTGCCATCTGTATGTGAATGGACTGTCCTTGATAGCTGCTCATTCTTTACAGGGTAGCAGCTAAACCAATTGCATCTTTAACTCTGGGTCCCATGTGTGTCTTAACCTTCAACTATGTTAGTTGCAGCTAAGTGGCAAGTGCCAATATATAGTAGTCTGAGAAGCTTTGTTTTTGACTTTGTGGAGTGTCTGCTTTGCCAAAACTACATATGGGTGCTCAGTGTGCAGAGTTAAATAGTATAGCTTTTGCATTTTCCTTTTGCTTAAACTCAACCTGTGAGCCAATAAGAACTTAATGATGAATAAGTATCTACCTTGAATTCAGTTTAAACATGAGGGCTCCAAAACTTGGGCTTTTGAGCTTACAATTCAGCTGGGGAGAAATAAGTTGTTACTTGTGAATCAGATGAGAATAGAAGATATCATATACTAATCACCTGCACAATGTGATATGGGTAATAATGCCTTGGACATCTGTAAATGGAAAAAATAAAGTGATGTATTTTGGAGGAAATAGTATTTCTTATAAGGCTTTGGGGATGAGTAGATTTAAGGTCATGAAATAGACTGAAAAAGAGAAATGAATAAATAATTTTGTTTACTATGTTAAGTGCAATCTCTATTCTGTATTATTAAGGAGAGCTCATATTCAAATTAAGAGCTTAGTATAGTTTAGTATAATTTAAGAAGAAAATGGGTTTGTAAAAGCATCACTAGATCCAAATAAAATAATTTCCAATGACTGTATTGGGAGATGTTAGATTTATTTTATTTTCTTGGACATAAATGACAGAATTATTGGAATTATTTTTCTTAGTGGCATAGGTCTGGAGGAACCCTTCAAGGGGCATCTAACTCAGCCCAACTTCTTGCTTATCAGCAGATTTTGAAGCCATTTCCAGACTGACTGGCTTCTTTCCTGTTCCTCGTGTTTTCTAGGAAAAGAGATTCCACAAGTTTCTGTGGTTACCCACTCCATTGTTTAGGAAAGAATTGGTTTTTCAAAACTAAAATTGAGAGCTTTAGAGCAATTGAGTTTTTTATATTTTAGAGAATGTAATTATTAGAATTCAGAATAGCTTATTTGCTTTGAACTACATAGAAGCTTGTAGTAAACACTTATTTGGCCAAACTGAAAATTGGAATTTTCTTTCACTGGGGCTGGGATAATATTAACATCTTCAGACCCAAAGAATTCTCATTTTCTCCATTGAACAAACGTTCATTATGTTTTCACTCTCAGCCAGGCACTCTGCTAGGTACTAGCATGCAGAGATGAATCAGAAATATTCTATGCCTAAGGGGAACTGACAGCCCAGTGAAAAATATAGCAGCTATCTGTTGCATTGGATTCTGTTCAACTTACGTTGAGGGAAGGGAGAAGTTTTGTAAGGCAGGTGGCATGTCTTTTAGTGTCTTTTGCCTGTTCCATGGTTGGCGTGTGCCGGGCCATTTTTATGTGTCTAATTTAACCTCCACGAGATCCCTGCAAGGTGAATAATATCATCATCACCTTACAGTGGAGTAAAACCACAGGGAGTGAATTTTAGTTATTTGCCCGCTGTCGTATAGCCAGAAAGTGGCAGGACTAGAACACAAATTATTTTCATGTACAGGGCACTTATTTATCAGTACCCAGAGCCTGTCATGAGTAGTATATTACTTTTTTGGTGTATGTCTTTAGATTTTACATTGTCCTAACTGTGGGAGACAAGCCACTTCATTCATTCATTCAAAGTCTGAAAGTGGATCAATAATCACACATTTTTAATATGGTATGTTGATTTTAGTGGGGGCAGGGTGCAGGGGCAAAGTTTGCTTGAGTTGATTCTAAGACCCTTTCTGTGGGTGTTGGAAGACAATATGAATTATGTAGTTTTTTCATTCGTGAATTTTGTGTTTTTGGTGGGGAGGTTATTAGAGCAGTTTATTGCAAGTAAGACAAAGGCAAGAGAAAATACAATATACCCGATAGAGGGGCAGGCAGGTAGGCTATGGATGAAAATGCCCATAAGTATTCTTTTTTTAAGAGAGCCCCACTGTTTTCATGTATATAAGAGATGAGGCAAGAGTATGCCTTAAAGTTTCTAACATTATGCTGTCAAACCAGAAAGGTAAAAATCATACTTTTCTGGTTGGCAAGTAGGGAATGAATTAAATTAGCCCAGGACGTTATCAGTTTTACTAATGAGAAATTTACCTTTTTCATAGTTGACTCTGTAAAACTCAATTGTTGGTGCTATCGAGAGAGGATTTGAGGTTTACAAAAATTCTTGGCTGTGGTTCAATTTCTTTTAGACTTAATGTTTTACAGAATCTTTGGTTACATTTTTCAGATCTTTAATTAAAATGACATAAATGATAGCAATTATTATTTGTTTTTATTTTCTAAAGGACCTAAAAAGTCACCCAATCCCATTTTCATTTTACAGATAAGAAAATTAAGGTGCAGAAAATTAAGTGATTTGCTCAAGATCACAAAGCTAACATTAATATAATTTAATGGTTATTTTTAGCTTATAGCATGACTAGAACATTTGAAAAAATATTTAGAAATGAAGTTTCTATTAGCAACAATAATATTCATTTGAATTTAAATGATTCTAATGTGGAATATGAGGTTCATTCTCCCAAAGAGGCACTTGTCAGAGGATTTTAAATAATCATGATTTAAAGTTAAGAGCCCCATGATTTGATATAGTCTGGAGGTGTCATCATGCATTTACCACAGATCTTTGTAGAACATTCAATCTGTTGCTTTAGCCAGGGTAGATAAATGAGTATTTTTGGAGACTGAGAAGTAAAGTACAAATCTTGTGTAACCTTGTTGAGATGGTCTAGTCAGAATTAAGTCTGTACTGACATTTTTGTTTACTGGAGAGTTTCATGTTTCAACGTTTTGTTCATTCATAGGTTCATGGATTATAGGTAGGAAAACCACAAATGAAATTTGTAACCAAAAAGAAGTTCTTGAAAAGAAATATGTTCATGAACTTGAAGTGGGAATTACTCATTGTATGCTTAAATATTGACCAAGTAATCTTTGTTCCTAAGGACTGCTTCAGGCCATTGCCCTCTCTAATAACTGAGGCATTGTTGCTCTCGTTTGAGCTTGTTCTATGGAATCTTGGCAATGCATGCATCCTCTTTCTGCATCTTAGTAAAAGCATGAGTAAATATTTTTTCTTAGCTTTGGTATTTTTGTAGCTTACATTTTATATGAGCCAGACTAATATAATGTAATACAGGATTACATAATTTAAGACGTCAGGATTGCTTCCAGGGCTATGAGATAGAGTATTCATTTATCAGGAAGTTTACAAGCTGTATTTGTTGCCCATTCACTACCTGTAGAGAAACACCACAGAGCTGTTTTCCAAATGAGAAAATGGAGTCAAAGAACTTAAGGCCAGAGGGAATGGTTTCCTTAGAACTTAAGATGACATTTATAATTTGTTCAGAATTCAGTCCTAGTAACTATTGATTTTAGTAACGTATAGTTTTGAAATTCCAGAAATTTCTAACTATTGTTGTTACACACAAAACTATTTTTGATAAAATATGATCAATAAAATTTTTTATGTGTGTCTAATTTAATCTTCACGAGATCCTTGCAAGGTGAGTAATATCATCTTCACCTCACAATGGAGTAAAACGACAGGGAGTGAATTTTAGTTATTTGCCTGCTGTCATGTAGCCGGAAAGTGGCAGGACTGGAACATAAATTATTTTCATGTACAGAGCATTTATTCACCAGTACACAGAGCCTGTCATGGGCAGTATATTACTTTTTTGGTGTTTGTCTTTACCATTATTAGAAGAAGATACTTTCCATTTTCCTAAAGTCATGATGTGGGGAAAGTAGTACCGCCAGTCTGGATGATGAACTGGTCAGCAGGCTGAGGACCTAATCTGTCAGACTGTGGTATGTGTACTTATGTGTTTGCTTGTAAGTGAGGAAGGAGGGCAGGCAAGTAGTGAGGGGGGAATAGAGTAGTAAACACCTTTGAAATATAATAGGTTTTAGGATTCACTAGGAGTACTGAGTTCTGTACCTTGGGCTAGATGTCCTAGTAAAAAATTAAGAAGCTATAGGTGGACACAATGTATGTTACTACATTGATGTCTTTATTTTATATTTATGTGGTTAAAAAAAATTAAGTAGCATACTCTTGTCCTTGTCATTTTTCATCCCTCAAATAATAGCTCCATTTTTTAATATTTAAATGTAAGTTTGAAATAGTTCAGACTTAATAGTAGTTAGAATGCCTTTGGGTGCAACTAATAAGAAACCCAAATCAGAATTTAAACAGGGAAAAGTTATTACATATGTAACCAGGAAGTTTTAAGGGGGATTTATTTCTTTCAGGTTGAAGCATCATTAAACACCAAGGTTTTCTCTGTATTTCTATTGTGCCTTCCTAGACGTGAAGGCATGGACCCAGGGGGCTTTCTGGATGGTTACAAGATGGCTGCCATTATATAGATGTTGGAGCCATCTTCCAGATGTTAGAGTTGAAACACCATATTTAGAAGCCTTGTGTCTCATTTCTTTTTGAAAACAATGACACCTCCTCCTGTGTGTGTTTCTATGTCCCCACCTCCACATCCTACAAGTTTTTATTCACATATTATTGACCAAAGTTAATTTTTAACATGTCCCAACTTAACCCGGGTGGGGGAAATAGATCTGCCATAATTAGTTTAGACAAATCAGGGTTCTTCAGTTGGGCCTGGAATATATGTTAGCTCTTCCTGAAGCACATGACTAGTCTGAGAATGGTAAATTCCCAAAGTCAAGTTCCATTAAAAGGAAGGACAAGGTGGGGGAAAGAGTGTTAATTAAGCAGTGTATGTTACTACATTGATGTCTGCTACTACACTGTTCAAGGTCATCTCAAAAGCATTGAAAATGTTTTCATTAGGAACAGTGATTTAAATATAGGAAGATAATAAATATATTTTAGCCTAATATAAAAATTTATTTCCTTTACATATTTCCTACATGTAGTTGTAAAGAAATATGAAATAGTACAAGTGTCTAGATATATGGTTCTGTATAATTCATTCTTTTTAAATTTTTTTATTTATTCTTTTTATATGACAGTAGAGTATATTTTAACACTATACATACATGGAGTATAGCTTATTGTAATTAGGATCCCATTCTTGTGGTTGTACATGATGTGGAATTATACTGGTCATGTATTCACATATGAACATAGGAAAGTTATGCTCAATTCATTCTACTGTCTTTCTTATTCCCCTCCCCACTCCCTTCTCTTCATTCTTCTTTATCTAATCCGATTGAACTTCTATTCTTCTCCTCTCCACTTTCCCTCACTGTGTATTAGCATCCATGTATCAGAGATAACATTCAACCATTGGTTTTTTGGGGGACTAGCTTATTTCACTTAGCACGACATTCTCCAGTTCCATCTATTTACCAGCTAATGCCATAATTTCACTCTTCTTTATGGCTGACTAACATTCCATTATCTATATATACCACATTTTCTTTATCCATTCATCTGTTGAAAGGTACCTAGGTTGGTTCCATAGCTTAGCTATTTTGAATTGAGCTGCTATAAACACTGATGTGGCTATAATTCATTCTTGTAAATAGCTTGCATTTAAAAAATTTCATGTAATTTCTTAGTCCATTTCATGTTGCTATAACAGAACACCTGATGCTAGGTAGTGCATAAAGAAAAGAGATTTATTTGGCTCATGATTCTGGTGGTGGAAGGTGGTCCAAACAGCATGGCGCTAGTATTCTGGAAAAGTTCCCTCCCCCCAACCCATGGCTATCACAACATGGTCAGCAAGTAGAAAGGAAACCAATGGACTGCGTAGAAGGGTAGTTAAGTATGGACAGAACCTTGGTGGGGGGAAGATGACACTGTGGTTTCCAGGACTTCACTCCTACTGTTCTGTTTCACTCTTCTTCTCACTTTGTATGTTGAAAGTAATATGTGCTTATTAAGAAAAATATGGAAAAGTTAGGCAGTTTTATTGTCTTCACCTAGGCTATTGCAATTGCAGTTGTCATTTTGCTGTGTTTTCTGGACCTTTTTTTTTTTTATTCATGAGTATTTAGTTTTTATAAAATGTATTTGTAGTTATTCTACACACACCCTTCTTTTTTCACTGGTAGGAATCATTTTTCATTTTTGTTTGATAATTTATATTCCCCCTAATTAAAAAAAAATTAACGGAGTGGTGTGTATCTTTGTTTATAAAGTGTTTTAATGTGTAAGCCTCTTTTCTGCAAGTAGAGTCTCCTGTGTGTGATTTCTAGGTCACAGGACACGACTTGTTGCAGTCTATACTGTTAGGTTTTACATATTGTCATATTTCTTTTCTTTCTTCCTTTTTTTCAGAATTCTTTATTTTATTATTTATTTACTTTTTTTGTGGTGCCGAGGATTGAACCCAAGGCCTCACTTGTGCTAGGCAAGGGCTCTGCCACTGAGCCACACCCCAACCCACATGTTGTCATATTTCTTAATAAATTAATTTTCTTGAAAAAAAAGGTGCCATTTCACTTCCAGTCACACGTTTCACTTTCCATTTGACATAGTATAAAGTTTACTGCTCTAATTGGCCTTTTTTTCTTTTTAAAAGACTTATTTTTATTTTAATCAATCATCTTGAGCATTTTATCTGACTTTTCCCCACTATAGATAGTGATGCAAGGAATATTCTCTCATGAATTTTATCTTTGTCCTTTTTTTAAAAACTTGTTTTTTAGTTGTAGTTAGATACAATACCTTTATTTTATTTATTTATCTTTATGTGGTGCTAAGGATCGAACCTTGGACCTCGAACATGTGAGGTGAGCACTCTACCACTGAGCCATAACCCCAGCCCCTGTCCATGTTTTTATGATTATTGAAAGGGAGATGCTGGACTGAAGAATATAAATATTCCATGAAACTAATAGCCAAGTTTCTTTTAACTGATACCAATTAACACATTTACCAGCATGTGCAATCTTCCTAGTACTAAGATTAAGCATTTTAAAAAAATATTTATTTTTTAGTTTTAGGTGGACACAGTATTTTTATTTTACATTTATGTGGTACTGAGGATGGAACCCAGTGCCTCATGCATGCTAGGAGAGCACTCTACCATTGAGCCACAACCCTAGCCCCAGAAATAAGTATTTTTTTAATGCAAATTTCAGGGAATGTGAGAAGGAAAAGACCTTGGTGTTTCCATTTACATTGCTTTTATTACTAGGGAGGCTGAACATTTGCTCAAGTTATTTGTTGGTTAATTGCATTTTCTTTAGCTTTGCTTTCAAGGCCCTCTATAATTTATACTGGCCCTTTTCACCTTATTTCGCATTATTCAAACTTACAAATATTTATTAAACTCCTGCCAACTACCTTCTCCCATTCCAAACATATACCCACACACTAATCAAGCTAATCTCCCTATTGTTCCTTTGAATGTTAAGCTTTTACTTTGAGTGCTTTTGTTCATGGTTTTTCTGCTCCTAAATGCCTGCCTCTCCCTTCTTCTTAAGCTATGCTGATTTCCATCCTTGGGTTCAGCCCAATCGTCTTCCTAAAACTGGTTTTCCGGAGAGCAGGCTCTGGGGCTGCAGCTCTGTAGTAGTCCACACTGCCTTCTTCAGGCTCTGCCCTAGGAGCAGGCAAAGAAGATGAATGTAGAAATAGGCATGTCTACATTTGATTTCTGGTGTAAGTGACTTAGTCCCCTGAGCCTCCATTTCTTTGTCTCAGCATCCTCATAAAATGTGAATGACAATAGAGTCTGCCTCTGGAATTGTGAGGAGCAAATGTGATAAAGCTTGTAGAGGGCCTAAGGCTGGTGCTTGGTATATAGGAAACTCTCCTTTAGTGCCCATTGTTTTAATTGAACAAATATACCTGTCATCTCAGCATTTGTTGTTTTTTTGTTCCATAGGGCTCTCCTGTACCACCCTAGAGGCTGTATACTGTCTCTTTCTTGTAAATTAGTTATGTACTCTCAAGTGAACACAAGGTTCTAAAGGGGAGGGATTGCATTTTAAGTCTTTTACATGTCCTAATGCACTATGCTGCTTGAGTGTAGTTGGGTAGCTTTGGTAGTGGTGGAAATTAGAGGAAGGCAGTGATGAGGACCTCATTTTCAGCTTTTTATAAGACCTTTACTAGGAGAACTTTCTCCTAGGGCCTTTAAAAAAATGTTAGCTTTTGTTGCTTATTCAGCCAACTGGAGTTACTCAGTAGAAAATGTTTAAGAGATCCAGATTATACCACCGGATTTCACTTTTCCATATAGTGTTTCAAAGTGTTGTATTCATTAATATTTGTGAGAAACCTATGGTTAATACCACAAGAAGCCATAAACTAAACCAGATTCTTTCCCCTTTTAACTTTCCACATGCCTTGGATTAACGGCAGTGTTACTCCCTCATTTACACCTGGGATTTCCTAGCATTCTCAAAAAGCTGAAACAATGATTAATGTTTAGTCACCATGTAACTGGCTATTTTCAATTATTTAAAATATAAATAACAAAAAATATCCCGGGTAAAGATCTCCACGTATTTTAACTAGTGACAGATGCTCTGATCAGTATTTCTACTTAAGTCAGGCATTTTTTACATACACCTCAAGCCTTGCAATTAAGCTTTATGCCTTTCCAAGCATAACAGTTAACCAATAAACCAAAATATCAGCCTGGTCTGGCTTAGCTCAGCGGTCTTTTGATTTCTTCCAGTCTGTTTGATGTGGAGGCTTATTGAGATTTATCTACTGAGCTGTTCATAGTTTGTAGGGCTGGGAGCATTGACTATATTATATAAGATTCCATTAGTGACAGAAGAGTGTGGGCAGTCTCTGCAGTGTAGATAGTCTAGCCAGTTGTACTGGTCATGATTTTGTTGAAATTTTTAAGACTGTTGTCGAGCTTTTTATTAAATACTCAATGGTTTTTCTTATTTCCCAGTTTATACTCTAAGCCTCAAAGCAGATGTGCTTTGATCGGTTCAATTTAGTAGAAAGTTTCTTAACTTTCAGTATGCAGATTTGAAAACTTTTCCAGTTATTTGGACTAGTTTAACGTCAAGGGAAGTAAAAATAGAAATATACAATCAATCATAAGTATTGCTAGATGGGGAGGTAAACATCATTCCATTATATTGTTCAAGGTAGAAACAGCATTGGCATATCCAACTTTATAACAAAGCCTACAGAGGGCTTTCTTATACTTATGTATTCCTAATAGGAATGTCCAATATGGTAAGTTTTATTGTCCTCATTCTAGATGACACACTTGGAGTTTAGATGATTAATTTGCTACATGCCTCATACCTAGTGTGAAGCAGAGCTGGTGTTTGAATTCAAATGTGACTCCTAACCCAGTTATTTTTCCATTACATCAAAGTTTTCTTGTTCAATAATATACAGTATTTCTAAAAGTAACAAGAGTTTTGCCAAGCAGTTTTCCAGTGGTTTAATCATGTCCTCTTTCCTGAGAAGTTGAGTAGAATTACTCATGTGTACCCTGCTGGAGATAAAAAAAAAAAAAAAAAAAAGTGTCATATTAGAGGAATAATGAAACTTATCCATTTTTTCTCCTTTAGTTGCTTCATGTACAGAATTGGGAAACTACCTATAGGGCTTTTGTGTGATTGAGTAAGTTAGGAGATTAAGAGAGTGTCTGGCATGAGCAAATGCATGTTAGCATTCATTTGCTCATTTAGGTTTATTGACATACTCCTGTGTACCAACAATGTGCTAGGCATTAAAAGGCACATAAGTGGAAAATCTTTGCTCTTAAGCATCTCAGAATCCAGCAGAGTAGATATGTTCCAAACTACATGACCATAGTATGGTATAGAGATGGCAAGAAGAAATTTAACAGCTTGAAATGGAGATAAATGGTATCTCTCAGAAAGGCTTCCTGTAAGAGTCAGGGTCTGAGCTTGAAGGATGAGTAGAGATTAGCTAGATGAAGAAAAACTGTGTGGAGAAAGGGAGCCAGGAGAACAGGTGTGGCATAGATGGGTTGGTGTGAATGTGTATCTTCAACTCAGGCTTTCTTGAGCACTTTAATGTGAGTACTCATTTAAAATATTGAGTCATGGAATTCTTCTTGTGGGATATTTTGCAAAGAACTGTGTTTTAAAGAACCCATTTTGGAAAACTGGATGGACCAAGTGGTGAGAAGAGAAAGTTGTGATTTGGGGAAAAAATGAGGCAGGCAAGGAGGATGGAGAGGGATATTGATTACAAGAGAGAGTATAATAGTCGATTTGACAGGACTTGATGGAAAATGAGGGGACCAGGGAAGAGGAAAGATAGTGGAGTTTTGGCTTGGATAGTTTCTGGGACCATTTGCAAAGGTGAAGATTTAGAAAGAAGAACAGATTCTTGAGGGAAGAATTCAAGTTCAGTTTTGCAACTGTGTTTTGAGATGCTGAGGCATGTGTAGTGGGTCGTATCCATTTGGCAGTTAGATATGTGAGTGGAGTCTGGGCTAGATGAAGGAGTCATCTGTGTGGAGATGGTATACCATACCAGGAGTGAATGAGATCACCAGAGGGGTGAGGATAGACGCCAGGAGACATCAGTAAGTAAGTGATGTGTGCAGGAAGAGGATCTGTCAGCTCACGAGCATTTCAATAATCTAAAATTGTTTGGGATATGCTTTTCTGTTTCAAGATCCATCATTTGTGTTTTATTTTGTTACAAAGTGCCTGAATCCACCCATGAAGGAAGTCTATTCTGTGGATTTGCCCTCTCAAGATTCAGGGTAGTCGTGGAGGAGGTGCTTCACCCACACCCTAAGCTCGCCAAGGAGCACAGTGTGATTCCCACCCAGCCTTCTGAATTCAGTGGGAAAGGTGGAGCCATCTTGCATTGTTAAGTTTTTGAGTGTTGGGTTCCTTCAATGTAACTGGAGAAATAATGAAAGAGAAGTAAGTGTTCCACTGGATTAAATGAATTCAATGGATTTTAATTTTCTCGATAAACTGTTATTAAGAAATTGTTTTGGAGATTTACTCCCTGAGTAGGATTAGCTAACCTACATTTTTCATTTGGATAAGTAGTTCTTTAATTAGAAAGCAAGATTGGAGTAATAGTTTCTCCATGCTTTATATAGTGTAGAGAAGATATGTGAAACTGCCAAATGAAGGTTTTCCTCACAGTGGTGTGAAGCAGGGAAAACAAGAGGAAATTATAATGTTAGGGGAAAGGATTCTCTTCATCCAGTGTACCTGCTTTTATCTTCAATTCTGGAAGTCTCTGCTGGAAGGGTTTTTTTACCCCCTTATTTTTGTCATGCTAAGAGTTGCATATTTCTGGCAAAACATTCATTACTGGCTAGGAGTGCACAAGAAATCCTTTGCCAGAGAATTAAGCAAGCAGAAGTCTGTCAAAACAAATATTCTAGTTTGAAAATATAGTCCTGCAGGAGGGGCGGGGATGTGTGGGTAGTGGAGGAGGCCAGGGCATGTTCTAAGACTGAGTATTTATTTCATAAGAATTCTGTGTTCTGAAGGACTGTTGTTTGTAGGAACTCTGGAGGAATCAGGATTGTGCTGCATTAAATGTACTGATGAGCACGGATAGCTTTTCTGGGATTTGGGGTTTGCTCTTGTGTTTAGTGTGCAGCTCATATGATGACAGCCTTTACTATGAGTGAAACATTTTGATAACAAATAGCCTTTTAAATTTAATTCAAGAGGCATTTAACAAAACTTTTGTTTACATGGAAAAACTCTGAGGCTTGAGAATATTAAACACACATAAACAAACATGCACATAAACACCAGTCCACTTCATAAGCATTTATTTGGCTAGGAAATGCCAACTTTATGTAACTCCAATCTATTTGTTGATTGATTCTAAAAAGCAAAACCTTGTTTTTCCTTCTAACTTTTCCTTCTACCTTTTCCTTGTTACTTTAAAAAAATCATCATATAAATGAATAAGAGCATAGACTGGGTAAATAGAAGTTTTTTAGACTTCCTTGCTATATAGTTGCTCAAAACAACTACTAGAGAAGTCACTTTTCAAATTGGAGAAACATTTTTGTAAGTTAGCTGACTTTTTTTTTTTTTTTGTCAGTACCCACTGGGATGGGTGTGGGCGCTAACCATGTTAAGTAAGTTTCAAGATAAAAGTTATTGCTTGCAGAAGTGGACTCGAGTTCTTCTACAGGATTTCCTGACTGTATATTTACCTGCAGCTGACATTATTTTCTGAGAGAATTTTTAAAATAAAATATACTGCCTTGTAATATTGCAATAAGTGATCACACATGATAGAATGTATAGATAAAAATAAGCCCTCAAAATAATATTAATAAAATACAGACCCTTTATTCTTTTCTCCTTCTGGCAGATTTTAGACCTGTTGCCATAAGCAGTTCAAGGAACACATGCTTGCATCCAGAGCACTGGGAGGAAGTCAGCCTGCACTTTGATTCCCTGATTTGATACACGTTAGTTACTGGAAGAAAGATGAATTAATGTAAATTTCTTTAGTTTTAGTAATTCAGAAGAGTAAAAATTTGTTGAGGGCTTGAAAAGATCATGGTGCACCATTGGAATTTGACTTTAGTAAATGTAACATTTGTTTTCTAAAGAATTATAACAACATACTTAAATTCCAGAACAGTAAGCAAAATAGCTTAAGTTCACTGACTTGAAAAAACATTCTTTTATACTGCACAGTTCTAAAATAAATACTTAAAAGAAACAGAGAGCAAGCCATTCTATCTTGGATTTCATTTTCCTTCAGATAGAACAGCTAGAACAAACATTCTTGCTAGTTAACATTGCCTGTGTTTTTATGAAGTTAATAACTGACCTGTCAATCACGCCCTATATAAATACGGTAGTTGAATGCTTTCTGCTTTAGAAGCACTTTTATTTACAAGAGCTGCCAGCCAAGATTTCCAAAGGACTCCATGGGCTGTTTGCTTTGATCTGTTTTGAGGGCTGGTCTCTTTATACCTGTTGGTTTGCTCTTTATGATACCTTTGTGTAATCAGGTATGGGGAGAGCAGATGTGCAGAATAAACACATCTTAAGGAAACCAAAGCTCAAGAGAAATCATGTAATTATGAACCAACAGCTCTAGAAAAGAGAGAGAGAATATTTTCTTAAATCAACTTAGTTGCTATTATGAGAAGAGAACAGATGTCATGATATTCACCCCAGAGAAGCCTCAGCTTTTCTTTTAAATCTCAGCTTCTAATGGATGGAGGTTGTGTGTGTCCCTTACCCCTTAAACTGTTGCTTTTCTTAAATTTGTCACTTGCTGAGATGTTGCAGCTCTTCTCAGTTGACTTTTACCTTTGACCTTTCTTCATTTCCCTAGGAAATGTTTACCACATGTCTCTATCCAAATAATCGTTGCTCAGTGGGAATCATTACCTTTGCATTTTGAAATGGAAATGCCTTTTAATGTTTAAGGGAGGTTTCAAAACAGGAGAGCTTTGGATTAGTTGTTTTAAAATTTTGATTTTGACTTCCCCAGCACTTAGGTGTATTGAATGCTTGATTCCATTTTTTTTTTAATCCTTCAGAATGCCATACATATTAGTCAGTGAATGAAAGAATGATGGAAATGAAGAGAAACCAGAGTTCTTGGTTCCAGAATAACCTATTCCCAAATAACCTATTCACCTTTCAATTAAATGTAGCCCTAACAATTCCTATGTATTATATTCACATATTACTTTTCTTTAGGAATCCAAATGTTTGGACATGTTAATTTGATTATTTTAGTTTGATTAAAACAGTTTCCCCTACTTTTTTTTTAAACTAGGAATTTTATCATCTGGGCTTTAGGAGGAAACGAGATTTCCAGGCATTCAGAGCCATGTGCTCCACTACTTTGGGAGGTTCTCTTGATGCATTTTGTGTTGATTTCGCTGACATTTATTGGTCAGCACTTTTAGCCTTTTGTGATACTGGCATCAACTTTAGATTTCCTGTGGAAGTAAAAAGCAGGTTTTTTATTAATCAGTTTTCTCCTTTCTTGCTCAGAAAACTTTCAAACTCTAAAGTCTTTTAACTGTTATTGCATTTTGTTTTGTTTCTAGTTCATATTTTTTAAATACTGGTATCTCTAGGATAACAAAGTATAAAATGCAGCCCCAAATACCCTTGGTTCAGCAGCTTTCCTCAGATAATCACTTGCCAGAGTCAAAGTATTTGGTGAATGTTGAGGTGCGTTAAAGCCAGGTTTTAAACTCTTGTTTCCTCTACAAAGCCTTTGGGGTCAAAGGTGGGAAAGCTCTGAGGTTGCCTGGAGCCAGTGCACAGGGGCGCAGTCTTAGTTGTGCTGCCTGCATTGAGGCAGAAGGGTGTATAAAACTCTAAAGGGTATAAAACTGCCAAAATTATGGTTTAGCATCTTTGGGCCATTGGTTTGCAGAGCTCTTTGTCAGAAATGGTTGTTGTAGGACAGCCAGAGATCAGGCCAGAGAAGCAAATTAGGAGTAAACTAGGGCAGGCCATGCTACAGACAACAGGGAAGAAACTGCCTCTACAATGCACCCAGGGACGCTCCTGAAGGCGCATGGGTCCACTTAGTTGGCAGATTAGCTGAGAGTCCCCTCCAGTGTTTTCCTTTTGCATTCATCCAAGGTTCAAACCTATAATTAAATTTTCTGAACAAAGACCCTATTAACCCACACCATCCAGATTGATGACTAACAGCTCTTCCTTCCAGGTACATAAAGAAACCTGTAATGCTTAAAGGAAAATAAAGACCCTAGTCAGGTTTGTGGGGGAGGGTGAAGTGAGGGAGTGGGTGTAGGAGGATTAGATTTGCCTTTCAGAAGTCATTTTTTAGTGCTGCTTAAAATGGATCTTTCAGTAGTTACAGCTCTTATTTAGGTATGTGTGATTTACTGCATGATCTAAAACTTAGTCACAGTGATATGACTTTATTTAAATATCTATGAAAATATGTTGGTTTTTCAACTTTTAACACATTAAAAAAAATTCGCTCTACTTCTTTTGTGTGGGCAGTTTAGACTTACATGAAACTGTTTAGGGCAGACCCAAACACAGTTCATTGTGATACTTCTGGGCCACAACATCAAGTATCTTACCAGTAATTGGAAATAATTCATTAGTTTGGAGTTTGAGGTCTCCACAGTCTGGCCTGCTCTCCACCAGAGCCTTTTGCTGCAGCCTTCCCCACCTTCCCTGGCTGCCTTACACATCTCTGCCTTAGCAGTGTTCTCAGGCTCTCCCTTCTCCACACAGTCTCTTCTTCCTCCTTCAGCCTTTGCATGGCCCAGGGAGAGGTGATTCCGAACTGTCCTTTAAGACTGAAGGGCACCTAGAACAGTGTAGGGCCTCTTCTCTGCTTTTCTCAGTCTGTAAACATCCTGGTGAGTCCCACTCTTTGTGAAACCAGCCTTGCTGAGCATCCCTCTTTGGTCTCTCCCCAATTGATTTGGCCTCCAGAGCAACAATCTACCACTTCTCTGGCTCTTAGCATGCCAGCCTTTCAATCTGGTTTGCATTTTTTTTTGTTTGTTTGTTTTTCCATTCATTTCTGTCTTATTTTGTAAACTTGATTTAAAGTTCCTTAAGGCCTAGAATTATGTCTTTCTTATATGTGTGACTATGCTTCAGAGCACTTAGCATAGTACATAATACTGGCTTGTCAGTTGGTTGATGGATTGGTGCGTGTCTCAGTCCCAAGGCTTGATGTATTTGCAGTCTGTAAAGACAGTGAGCTATTTTCAGAACCACGGGTACCTTTGTACCAGGTTTATTTTTTGTCTTTGAACTTGGTAGTGGAGATGTTAGGCCCCAGTTCTGCCCAGAAAATCTGCTTTCCAAATCTTTGCATGAACAGAATGGTGTTACAGTCACATCCTGGAGCAGTTTCACTTGGGCACTGCCAACTCTTTCTTATGCTGACTGGCTGACCTGTGTTGAGTGTTCCTCAGATCTTATTTCAGCTTTCTGGGTTATTTTTATTTTTAATTAAAGGAAAGCTTATTTCTAAGACCTTTCTTGGACCAAAGGCAAGTGAATATTCATTAAATGTTTACTTTCTTGACTTTAATTTACTTCAGCAGGTGATAACTTAGGTAGGATTAGGCCTCGACAGTGATCTGACAGGGTCCTTGTTCATGGTAGTTATTGACTTTTCCAGTATTAACCTTTTATATATAGCATGAAGCCAGCATTCTGGTGTCCAAACCATATAAGGAACTGGCTTTCTTTTAATTTCGTGTTTTGAGTTTGAGGAAGATGCACAGTATGCCAAGTTGGGACTTTCGAGACTTCAGTGCTTAACTCATTTGATCTGAAAATTACTGGTAAAATTATGACTTTTACCAACTGTAAAACCAAGTCTAAGTAGTGAATGGCCTGGTATGACTGACACAGCATGCTTTAGGCCTCTGAAAGCTTAGACCAGACTCTGAGAAGAGGTTTTCATAGGCCATACAGTAGACAATACTTCACATTCACATAGCACCTTTTCACACTGCTGTATTTATTCATTCAGTAAGTATTTTTTTGAGCACTGGCTAGGAGCCAGGCATTGTCATAGGTTTGTGGGATATAATGATGAGCAATCACCAGATATTCTACTTCTTTGTTATTATTTTGACGTTAATTTCTAGTCTGCTTCCTCTTACTAGAATGTCATCAGCTCCATGGGGAGGAGTTCTTTGTCTTATTCCCTGTTGTATCTCAAGCACTAAGGGCCGGGTCTGACAGAGCAGAAGCTCAGTATTTGTCAAATGTATGAATGAAGGTCTTCAAGGAAGGATTTAAGTGTTGCCATGAGAGCATGTGGGAATGTATGTTAGAGCACATGGGAATGGTCTGGGGCATCAAGGAAAACACCCAGAGAAAGAAGTAGATAATGGCAGAGAGGAAGGCCGGGAAATGTTTGGCTGGGAAAGAGAGTGAAGGTGGGGGTGACCGCTTCTGTGTTAAAGCCTGGGGATGAGGTATGCACAATGCAAGGAGGGACAGCCCGAGGTGAACAGAGGACCTTGTCAGCTAGCTGAGAGCAAAGAAAGTATTTCAAAGCACAGGTGTAACAGGATTAGCTTTGTTTAGTATAATAATTTTGACGGCTGCATGGATGATACACTGTAGCTGGATGGGAAGTAAAAGCTGAAGACTGGAGACATCCATTTGTTTACGTGGATGGTTTTGTTAGAACAGTATTGAGTAAGGTACTCAGATTTTGGAATTTTGTGCATCAGTATCTTTTTTTTTTTTAATTTTGAAGATCAACTTTTTTGTTAAGTAAGGACAGTAAAAACTGTCAGAGTCAGAGCTGCGGGTGTGGCTTAGCGGTGGATCACTTGCCTAGCATGTGCGAGGCCCTGGGTTCGATCCTCAGCATCACATAAAAATAAATAAATAAAATAAAGGTATTGTGTCCAACTACAACTAAAAAATAAATATTTTTTAAAAATCTGTCAATCATTTCACAAAATAAAGGACACAACTTATCTATACCTACAAACTTACCCCTTCCCTACTGAGTCTCAAATAAACATTAGGTATCCAAGTGGAAATACTTTTAGCTTTATACAGAATTTACTGCATTGCCCTGTTTTTCCTATTTTCCTCATAAATGGGTGCTGACATGTGGCCAGATATTTGTAAACCAGTGATGTAGGTTAGGATAAACATCATGGTGTTTGGAATTAGTATAGTTGACAGTGGGGACCAGAAGAAATGAATAGAATTTGAAAGATGGAAAGCAGATTTGGCAGAATTTGGTTGATTTCAGAGTTCCTTCTGGTCTCTTACCTCATCTGATACTACTAAAGGGGTAGTTACATTAGCACACTTATTGCTGTTTAACAGACAGGAAACAGACTCAGAACTTAGGTGACTTATATAAGTCACAGCCCTGATGAATAGCAGAATTGAAACACCGTTCAAGTGGTGTTAGACTCTAGATATGGGGCACCCTCACCTTTTATTTATTTATTTATTTTTTAATTCATTCACATTTCAGGGAAGAAAGGAAAAGGGAATCCTGAACTCTGTGAGTCATGTCTTTTAGGTCAAAACATAGGATATAGCCTGTCCTTAAACTAAAATAATATTTTAATGATGACTTTGTTGATTCATCCTTATCTTGCAACATCTTCTGTTACCAATCCACGAACTTGAGTAACCTTATGTAAATTAAGCCAGAGGATTCAGAGAAGCTTCTTCAGCTGTATTTTCAACTACACTGTGCTTTCTATAAATAAACCTTGGCTGTCTTATTTTTCTGTTTTTGTTGGGAGGAAGGCAGAGAGGAGTAAGGCTTTGTGTGTATGTAAGGGTATTTATCTCCCATTACCGCTTTCTTTTATTTTTGTTTCTTTTTCTTTTCCTTCCATTCTCTTCCTAATATACTTGGAGATTAAGGTAATTTGGTGCTATATAAATTCCAGAGAGAATGGAATGGACTATAATTGTCTACCCCTTGTAGAAGGGCAAAGGAAAGAAGTGGAAAGGAATTAGAATAAAATTGGACTTAAGAAAGGAAAAAATGAAGTAATAACAATTTGAATTGGACAAAAGGAAAAAATGTGTTAGAAAATATTTGTGGGCAGTTCCCTGTAAATGGCTTTATAAACAACATTTTTGGTGTATAGTCATAAAATCCTCTGACCTATGAAACACCAGTTTAATGGAATTAATTTAAAATGAGATGGATGCCAAAATTTGCATGTGAAAACTATCAGTAACTGTTCCCTCAATTAGTTATTTTTGTTTAGTCTTTATATCAATCATTTTTGTAAGCTCCTGTTTTCTGGCAAATTTGAAGACATTTTTAGAAAAATGTTAAGAGTGACTTTAAATTGTTTCAGTATAGACTCAACCACTAGTCAATCCATTGTAATTACAAATAATTATGAGAAGTATGATTTCCTTTTCAAGGATGAACTATCCTTATTTTTTAAGTATTTGCATCTATTTGTGTGTATGCTCAGTTATGGAGGTGTCCACTTTTACTGCTAGAGTGGGCACATTAAAAGTAAATGCTGTCCGGGTGCATGTCTGTAATCCCAGTGGCTCACGAAGCTGAGACAGGAGGATATTGAGTTCAAAGCCAGCCTCAGCAATGGTGAAGCACACTCAGCGGACCATGTCTAATAAATAAAATACAAAATAGGTCTGGGGATGTGGCTTAGTGATCAAATGCCCCTGAGTTCAATCCTCAGTACCCTCTGCAAAAAAAAAAAAAAAAAAAAGTAAATGCTGTTTTCTTGTAATATGTGAGTGAAAACAGCATTGTATACCTACTACCATTTTCATCTCTCTTCATCACCTCACATATAGTGTGTGTGTGTGTTTTCTAACCATGTTTTTTTACTAGTGTAGAGCTGTCTATCTTATTTTATAGCTTTCTTCCTGGCCTTTGGCGCATTCTCTCCCCACCCCCAATACACACAATTTTAGTTTCTGATTCCTGATAATTAGAGGTGTTAACTTATTCAGAATACTATGTGAATTTTTTTTATGCCAAACCCACATTTTAATCCTATTTTCAATACCTGCATTTCATTTTTAAAAGCTATTTGTACTGCAAGAGCACAAGTGAGTTATGTTCTGTGGTACTGTTGGGTCTCAGAGTCTCAGAATGTGTTGACCTTAATGGTAATTTATACTAATCTCTCTATTCCTTTCATCTCCTCTTTAAAGTGGGGAGGAAAAGAAAAAGTATTGGGGTAGCAGGAGCCAAGGCCAAAGAACAATGTGTTTATCATCTGTTGAGAAGGAATAATGTTAGATTTGTGAATGTATTAACTCATTTCTCAGAGTAATTCCACAAAGTAGCCATGAGTATTCTCATTTTATAGAGGAAAAAAAATGTGCAAAGGTACTTAACAAGGGTGAACAAATCATCTTAGGTCATGCTGCCAGTTGAGTAGTACTCCTCTGGTAAGGCTGATTCCAAACCTTGCTCATTTTCAACACTGTGTTTCCTCATTCCTGCTTTACAACAGAATAAATAATCAATGGAACATGGTTTTAGATTTTATTCCATGGTATAGTAGCAGCCTTTTCTAAAATAAAATGCTGTGCGTATTAGTTTTTAAAATTGCCATTTAAAATAGGCTTAATGTAGGCAGATAAATAGAATTTGAACTACCTTAGTTTATGTGACATATTATTACCTTTGTCTGAACCCATGGTGTTATGTTACTTTAAGTATGATTATATAATTAAGATGGGTATTTGGCTTAACATTGGTAAGTTTTACACATTTTTAAGACTACTTGGAGGTATTTATATACTTCAAATATTTACTGGGAAGTATCTTTGCAAGCTTAGGTAAAACATTTTACCAAACTCCCATTTTCAATGAGTCTCTGTTGGGAAAGGTTAAATACCACTGTGGAGTAGACTTTTGGAATTCAAGCAGTTCCTCTGCTCAAATAACAGTGAATATAATTGATGGTCTTAGTAATAAGGTCAGAAAGTCAGAAAGAGTTACCACAGCGTGGTCAACATTTTGACCATGGGGAACAGTATGTAAAAGTTGGTTAGCTAGAAGGATTTCCTGCCTCCTTCGTAACTATTGTGTCTGCATTTCTTTGGAGTCATGGCCGAATTGGAAAGAAGGGGAAAATCTTTTAATTTTGTGCTCAGATTAGTGTTCTTTAGATTCACATAGTGGAAAGCTTGTGTGGCCAAGTATAAACCAGAACTTATCCTTTGAATGAATGCCTTTATGCTGTATTGCTTATTCAGGTGGTCTTCATTTGGGTCCTCTTCTTGTTGGTCTGCTTTCTAACCTTTCTTTGACACATTATAGCACTTAATATGTTTCTGTTTTTAACTGACAGAATTATACTTTGTATCATAGGGTGGGGGTCGTGGGAAAGGAGTACTATAATTACCAAGAAATTGTGGCCACAATTTTAAATTACGATTATCAATTATCATTATAAATCACTAATTGAAGTAAAATAGTGATTAAAAGAGAAGGAGTTAAGTAGAAGCAGACATTTAAGGACCAGAAGAAAACTTAAAAAAAAAAAAAAAGTAATATTCTCAGATTAGATGAAATTAGTTGTATGAAATAGGACAGATTGGTAATTTTAAAACAGCAATCTAAGATTAGGAAGTGTGGGAGATTTAAAAAACACGATAGCCCAAATAAAAATTTTAATACATTGGTGGAAGAGTAAAACTTACTTTTTATGCTAACTTAAGAAAAACCCCAAACAATAATAATTCATCTCAGAGGATTGCTGTGAAGAGTGAGTGAAATGATGTGAGAGTGCTCTGTAAACCATTATCTTTTGTATGCCATGGAGAATGGAAAGGAAAAAAAGTGTATATTTTTTCCAATTACAAAAGAAATCAAAGTCAACTATAGAAACTATAAAACATATGGGTTAAATTAAATTTGGTTTGAGAATGCCTCTGTACCTTTTGAGAGATTGAATGGGGGGGCATGGGAGAAAGAAAAAATGAGAAAATTAGGAGAGAAAAATTAGAAAATTATTTTAGGCAGTTCAGCATCCAGCTTACAGGAATTCAAAAGAGAGTAAAGTGAGAGTAGGAAATTGTCAAAGAAATAGCACAAGAAAACTTCCTAGAACTGAAGGAGTCCCATTACAGCGAATGAAAAATGAATCATGTCAAGACATCTCATCATGAAATTTCCAAAATTTTGGAGAGACGGGGGAAAGAAACCCAACTTATTCACATTGATCCAGAGAATTAAGGATCAAACAGCAGTGGACTTAGAAATTAATGAAGCATTGCCTTCAAAATTCTAAGGACATACAATTGGGTTCCTTCCTGTTTTTCTATGCTCAGAAAAACCAAACTTGAAGATAAAGTTTTCATTTAAATTAAGGACAAAGAAAATGATACCTTTGTCTTTCTACTTTTGAGACATAAATGAGGAAAGTATCTAAATATTAATTAAAAATAAGTTGCCAAATAATATGTTCAACTGGCCTTTATTTGCCTCTCCTAAAGCAACAGTATGTATTATATGTATAATTTGAATTTTTTATGTGCATGTACAAAAGGTCCATAATGGACATGTGAGATTTATTTTACTTCTATTTCATGTTTTGCTCTTTTGTTATTTATTTATTTAAATTAGATATATATATGGCAGCAGAATGCATTTTGATTCATTGTGCTTTGCTCTTTTAAGTGAGCATATTTTAATTGTAATTACTAGAATATAACTAAAAAGAAGGAAAGAAGAAACCTGATTTATTCCTCCACTTGTTTTTTTTAAATGTAGTTAGTATGCACTGTGTCTGTATCCTCTTCTAGGTGCTATAGGAGATGGAGTTGAAGTAGCAAACACTGAAGCCTCAGCCTTTGAAGGATTTTGATTTTGGATCAGGCTGTTCTGAGAAAAATGCATGAAAGGGAATGGCTCCCAGTCATGTGGAAAGACTGCCTCTGTGTGACCTCAATGTACAGGCTGCTTTTTGGCCAAGCAGATAGCTTTTCAGGGTCTGCAAAGGGATGGCAGCCTTCTAACTTCAGAGTACTTTTAAAAAACCAGTATTCGTGAGAACACTAAACTCAAGACCCTGATTTTGGAATGTCTAATTTAATAAATTTTATTTGCATTTATACAGAAACCAACATGCTTCCTGCTGCCAGCCCCAGGAGCCAGAGGTTAGGGTTTTTAATAATAATAACAATAATGAGTTATACTTATTCCAGATTAGTTTTCTGGCTCTCCAAAAAACAAATGGCTAAGATGTCCAAAATGTTCCTTTCACAGCTCTGCCAAATGCTGGCTTTTCTCTCTGTCTGGAGATCCAGCCAGTCTGTTGAAAATTATCCCATATTTTGAGTACTTCCAGGCAGTTGTTCAGAGGGAAGACTAAATCCTACAGTCTGAGATAGTCACCCACTAAATGGGGACTTTTTTCCTACTGGTCTGTAGCAGAGGAAAATTACACTTAATATTCTGAGTTTTATTTCTTTTAGTTGTGAATTTGAGAAAATATATCTACACTGCACATGACATCATACCTTCATTTGGACAACATTGTGTATTAATTAGGAGTGTAACATTTACATGGTGACTGCTTGTTTTTTTGTTTTTTATTTTCCTTGTAAATACCCTCAGCCTGAATATCCCCAGATTTATAAAAAAAATATATTCACTGGGGAAAATGAAGCATTGAGCCCAAAAAAGAACAAATGTACACACTCTTTTCTGGTTTGATTTGCACAGCTGAGGGGAGGCAGAGGGTGATTAGGGGTATTCTAGTGTGTTAGTAAGATTTTCTTAATTTGAATACAGGAGAGACAGGAGACTTATTGGACCAAACAGAATTATTTGTGGTCCAGTGATCTCTGAAAATGCTTTGTAAGAGCAGATGAGTAGATTTTTTTTTTCAGATTAGTTTAACTGGCAGTTTAAATTCTGCATTTAAATTCAGTGGGTGGTCCTGGCTCAGTGCGTGGAAGTGAAGGCTCAGGTAGGGGACCTTTTTCTGACTTGACCACTGATTGACAGAAGTGGAGAGATTGCTATCTGACCCAACCATGGGGGCATGAGCTCCTTTGAAAACTGGCCTGTCTGGGTCACAGTGTGTTCTTTGCTTGTTAATCAGATGCCTGTCTCAGGGATATTTGGGTTACCTGTGGAACAGAAACTCTAAAGCATCCAGTGATTGGGTTAGGAAACAGGAGAGTTGGGTTCTAGTCCTGCACTTGCCTCCAACCTGTATTTTTATCTTAGAAGGCTCACTTACTTAATTCCTAATGATTAGAGAGGTAGATTTTTTAGTTCTACTATGTTCCTTGAAGACTGAGTCTGTACTAATACCTCCCCCTCATTTGAAAAATGTGAATTGACAAATTAATATTAGCCTTAGTGAAAATACCTATATGGCTTAGGGCAGGATCTTGAAAAACAAAAGAAACTGAAGAAAAATTCACAGTCGTGTATTTTTTCTTCACATCCTCTCCAACACTTATTATTATTTGTATTCTTGATAATTGCCACTCTGACTGGAGTGAGATGAAATCTTAGAGTAGTTTTGATTTGCATTTTCCTCATTACTAGAGAAGTTGAACGTTTTTCATATATTTATTGATCACTTGTATATCTTCTGAGAAGTGTCTGTTCAGTTCCTGAGCCCATTTATTGAAAGGGTCATTTTTTTTTTTTTTTTTGGTGTTAAGTTTTTTGAATTCTTTAAATATCCTAGAGATTAGTGCTCTATCTGATGTGAGTGTATTAAGATGTTCTCCTACTCTGTGGGCACTCTCTTCATGTTATTGATTGTTTCCTTTGCTGAGAAAAAGCTTTTTAGTTTGAGTCTATCCCATTTAGTATTCTTGATTTTATTTCTTGCACTTTAGGAGTCTTGTTAAGTAAGTCAGGATCTAATCTAAAATGATGAAGATTTGGGCCTACTTTTTCTTCTACTGGGAGCAGAGTCTCTGGTCTAATTCCCAGGTCCCTTATCCACTTTGAGTTGAGCTTTGTGCATGGTGAGAGATAGTGGTGTAATTTCATTTTGCTGCATATGGATTACCAGTTTTCCCAGAACCATTTGTTGAAGAGGCTATCTTTTTTGCCAATGTATGTTTTGGCACCATTGTCTAGTATGAAATAACTGTATTTATGTGGGTTTGTCTCTGTGTCTTCTATTCTGTACCATTGTACATGTACATTGTACATGTCTATTTTGGTGCCAATACCATGCTGTTTTTGTTGCTCTAGCTTTGTAGTATAGTTTAAGGTCTGGTATAGTGATGCGTCCTGCTTCACTCTTCTTGCTAAGGACTACTTTAAGCCTTCAGACTCTAAACTGTGCCTCTGGAGCTCGAGGTGGTGTTTCAGGGCTAAGAATAAGAGGGAGAACAAACTGATGATTGCTTACCTCAAACCTGCTTCAACCAGAACAGATTTGGTTTGTTTGTTTGTTTTAATTTAACACACACTTTTTATTGTGGTAAAATATGCATAATAGAAAACTTACCATCCCAACCATTTTTTTAATAATTTTATTTTATGTATTTATTTTTATGTGGTGCTGAGGATCAAACCAGGACCTCACACATGCAAGGCGAGTGCTTTACTGCTGAGCCACAACTCCACCCCTTCATCTCAACCATTTTTAAACTCACAGTTCTATGGTATTATTTTCTTATTGTTGTAGAGCCATCACCACCATCCATCTCCAGAACTCTTTTCATCTTGTGAAAAGAAACTCTATCCCCATTAAACAATAACTCCCTATTTCCTCTTCACCCACCCCAACCCCATTGGTAACAAACATTGTTTTTTGTCTTTGTGAATTTGACTACTCTAGGAACCTCATGTAAGTGTAATCATACAGTATTTGTCCATTTTGTGACTGACTTATTTATAGCCACTCTTGTTCTCTTCTGACTACTTGCATGGAATATCTTTTTTCATCCTTTTGCTTACAATCTGTTTGTGTCTCTAGAGTTAATCTCTATTTATAGACAACATGGAGTAGGATAATGTGTTTAAACCCATTCTTCTGGTCTCTTTTCTTTAGGTTTGAGAATTTAATCAATGTACATTTAAAGTAATTACTAGCCAGGCATGCTCACCTGTAATACTAGTGTTTGGGGAGGCTGAGACAGGAGGATAGCTAGTTTAAGACCAGCCTCAGCAACTTAGTGAAGTCCTAAGTATCTTAGCAAGACCCTGTCTCAAAAATAAAAAAGGGCTGGAAAAATGGCTCAGTGGTTAAGCACCCCTAGGTTCAATCCCCAGTACCCCCCCAAAGTAAATTATTAGTAAGGAGGAACTTATTTGTATCATTTGACTGTTTATTTTCTACATGATTTATAGCTTTTTTTGTCCCTTATTTCCTACATTACTGTTTAGGTGTTTTTTTTTATAGTGAAATGTTTTCTTTCTCTTTTCCTTTCCTTTTGTGTATTCTTGTATGTACTATGACTATTTTCCTAGTAGTTACCAAAGAGATTACATTTCACATTCTAATTGTAATATTCTAATTTGAATATAATTTATACCACCTTAGACTGGGTGATAGCTCAGTGGTAGAGTGCTTGCCTGGCATGCACAAGACTCAGGGTTTAATCCCTGGCACTGTTTAAAAAAAGAAGAAGAAGAAAAAGGAAAACAGGCAGGAAGGAAAGAAAAATGAATTTGTATCAAATTATATGCTAACTTCAAAACAGGGCTGGGGATGTGGCTCAAGCAGTAGCGCACTCGCCTGGCATGCATGCGGCCCAGGTTCGATCCCTAGCACCACATACAAACAAAGATGTGTGTCTGCCGAAAACTAAAAAATAAATATTAAAATTCTCTCTTTCTCTCTCCCTCTCTGTTTCTCCCTCTCTCTTTAAAAAAACAAACAAACAAAAAAACATACAAAATCTCTGCTTCTATACAGTTCTAGTCCCTTCACCTTTTAGTTACTGATATCACATATTTATATCTTTATACATTGTATTTCCAAAGCCATAGTTGTTTTGTACGTGTATGTGTACCTTAATCTCAGATTATATGAAAAACAGAATGTGAAGTTACAAACCAAAGTTAGAATAATACTGGCTTTTAAACTAATAATATATTTTAAAAATGTATTAGTCTCTTAAATCATGTGGAATATAAAAAGTGAAGTTACAATCCAAACTAATAAAACCACTAGCTTTTATAAATGAGATTTTTCTTTATTGGCTTCAAGTTCCTGTCTAGTGTCTGTTCATTTCAACCTGCAGGATTACTTTTATCATTTCTCTTAGGGCAGATCTAGTGGTAACGAATTAACTCAGTTTTTGTTTAATTTTTCTCTCACTTTTAAAAGATAGTTTTATCAAATGTGTGATTTCTGATCGACAGTTTTTTCATCCCATTATTATGGATATATCATCAGCTCACTTGTGTTCTAGCTTTCAGAGTTTCTGATGAGAAATCTGCAGGTAATCTTATTGAGGATCCCTGGTGATATGAAGAGTTGCTTTTGCCTTGCTACTTTTAAGCATCTCTTTTTGTCTTTGTCTTTCAACAGTTTGATTATAATGTGTCTTGGTATGTTTCTCTTTTAGTTCATCCTACTTAGACTTTTTAAGCTTCTTTTATGTTTGTATTTCATCAAACTTGGGAAGTTTTGGCTATTTTTTTTCTCAGATTATCTCTCTGTTCTTTTTGAAACTTTCACAAACCATATGTTGGTCTGCTTGATGGTATCCAATGGATCCTAGAGGTTCTGTTAACATTCCTTAAATCTTTTTTCTTTTTGCTTCTCAGACTCAATAATTTCAATTGTTATAACTTCAGTTTCATTGATCTTTCTTCCTCCTATTCAAATATGTCTTTGAAGCCCTGTAATGGATTTTTCATTTTGGTTACTATAGTTTTTAGCTCTAGAATATCTTTTTGGATTTCTTTTAGCTTCCTAACTTTGTTAATATTTCCATTTTGTTAGTTTATCATTTTCTTGTCTTTGCTCATGTCTTCCTTTAATTCTTGGAGCATCTTTTTTTTTTGCCACATTCCCAGTCCTTTTAAAATTTATTTATTTTAATTAGGTATATATGACAGCAGAATGCATTTTGATTGTGTAGAATGCATTGTACACAATTGCAGCACAACTTTCATTTTTTTGATTGTACATGATGTATCGTCACATCATATATATATATATAGTCACATCATATATATACATATATATACATATATATACATGATGTATTGTCACATGTACCTAGGATAATAAAGTCCATCTCATTCTACAATCTTTCCCACCCCCATATTTCCTTCACACCCCTCCCTTCCCTCCTCTTTGCCCAAAGTTTCTCCATTTTTTTCCATGCCCCCATATGGATCAGCATCCACTTATCAGAGAGAAGATTTAGCCTTTGATTTTTTTGGGGGGATTGGCTTAATTCGCTTAGCAGGATATTCTGATTCTTTGAGCATCTTTTTAAAAAAAAAAATTTTTGTAGTTGTAGATGGATAGAATGCCTTTATTTATTTTTATGTGGTGCTTAGGATCGAAGCCAGTGCCTCACACATGCTAGGCAAGTACTCTGCCTGTGAGCTACAGTTCCAGCCCTTCTTTGAGTATCTTTAAGTCAGTTGTTTTAAGGTTTTTCTAGCAAACCCACCATCTATATGGTCTTTCTCAGGGAAAGTTTCTGTTGTGATGATGTTGTTTTCCTTTGAATGGGCCACACTCTCTGTTTCTTGGGATTTTTTTTTTTTTTTTTTAAATCTGGACATTTAAATCTAATAATGTAGCTCTAGAAATCGGTTTCTATCTCTTCTCCAGAATGTGTTGATTTTTTGTTTGTTTGTTTTTATTGTTGCCGTGCTGGAAATTAGCCTGAAGTATAAGCTTAAGTTCTTTTCAGTTCTTTTTCAACCTGCACCTTTTATTGGATGTGTGTGGTGACTTTCTAAATTTCCTTGTATATGTGGTTGCTTTTTTTAAATGTCTTTCAATAGGGTAAGAAGTGAAAAATGAATGGGTAGAAAAAAATGAATGAGTAGGTTAATAAAAGAAAGAAAAAGGTCTCTGACTCATTAAATCTCCTAGATTTTTCTTCAATCAGAGGAGGAGGAACTTGATTAAGTTGGGGGAGGATTACAACAATGGCTGCCTGCCCATGGGTTTGTGTCTCTAAAATCAGAGTAGTATCTGTCATTGATCAGAATGTAGATCCTCAATTTTTGGACAGAGTTCTTCTTGTCCTATAAATTTGTGCAGGCTCTCCCAGAGAAGTTCTACAGTTGCCTGCCATGAGACTGGTGCATAGGGAGGTGCTACAATGCTGTAAACTGAATTTGGCCAAAATTTACTACTCTCCAAATCTTAAGGTTGACTCCAGAGTTTCAAAATACTTACATTAGATACATTCTGCCAGTGCATCTGAGTGAGGAAACAAGTTCCTGGTGTTTCTTACTCAGCTATCTTCCCAGAATCCTCTCTTCATTTTTTTTATTTAAGAGTTTTATTTATTTATTTATTTTATTATTTCATTTTTGTTTTTAACTATTGGGATTATATTTGAGTAAAGTAGTCTATTGCTTTAAAGCTTTAGAAAACAACGGCCTTGGACTAAACTAGTATGTTCATTCTTGTGCTTAACTCTTGTCTGAGCAGTTGTGACAGGCAGAGTAAAGAGACCAAGTCTTAATTCCTGGAACCTGTAAACGTTACCTTGTATGGAATAGATGGGGTGGGGTGTTTGTTAATGTAACTAACTTAAGGGCCTTGAGATAGGGTGATGTATTAGTCTATTTTTTGTTACTACAAAGAAATACCTAAGGCAGACTAATATTTAGGAGGCTGAAAGTACAAGTTCAGGTGGCCCAGTTGGTTCAGCTTCTGATGAGGGCTTAATGGTGGACAGCATAAAATGGTAGGGAGCATGTGTGGGAGCCAGAGATCACATCACCAAACAGGAAGCCAGAGAGTGATTAGGGGTCTAGAGATTGGGCTTGCTTTTATAACAACTCTCAGGAGAGTTCAGGGTTTTATGAATTCTGGGAGCAGCTACTTAATAACCTTAGGACCTTCCATTAGGGCCCCCACCTCTTAAACAGTGTCTCAGCTCCCACCTTGCCACATTGGGACCAAATCTCCAACACGTGAACCTTTGGAGGGTAATATTTTAAAACTATATCCAAGCCATAGCAGGTGACTCTTTTGTATAATTTGGATGGGCCCTAATGTAATCACTTATAGACATGAGGTAGAGGGAGTCTTCAGAGACAGAAGAGGAAAAATGGCATGATTGCAGAGGCAGAGATTGAAACAATGCAACCCCAAAAGCTAACAATGCAACTTCTTATGGTTTGGATATGAGGTGTTCCCCAAAAGCTCGTGATCCTGGAATGTTCAGAGGTAAAATGATCAGATTATGAGAGTTGTGAACTAATCAATGGATTAATCATTTGAATGGGTTACTAGGTGGTAGCTAAAGGCAGGTAAAGGTTGGAGAGGGTGGGTCACTAGAGGTGTGCCCTTAGGGATTATGTATTTTGTCCCTGGCTCTTGCTCTCTGCCTGCTTTCTGGCTGCCATCAGCTGAGCAGTGTCCTTCTGCTACACCTCTCTGCCATAATACTCTGCCTCACCTTGGGCTCAGAACAATTGAGTTGACTGTGGACTAAAACTCTGAAACCATAAGCCAAAAATAAATGTTTTCTCCTGTAAGTTGTTCTGGTTAGGTATTTTGTTCAGGGAATGAAAGCTGATTAACATAGCTATAAGCCAAAAAATGTTGGCAGATACTAGAAGCTGGAAAAGATAAAGATAAGATTCTCCAGTAGAGCCTCCAGAGGTGTCATGCTGACACCTTGATTTTCATACCATTGATACCATTTAAGACTGCTGGCCTCTGGAGTTGTGTTCCTTATTATCAGCTTTTCTTTTATTTATTATTACTTTTCCCTGGAGTTTAACTCAGTGTTTTCAGTTTTATAACTCTTTCACTTACATATTGCTGCATAACAAACCATCTCCGAGTTTAATGGCTTAAAATAGCAACAATTTATGATTTCTCATATTTTTCTGGGCTGACTAGATTCAGCTGGGGGTGGTGGTGGTTTCTTCACTGTGTGATGTCCTATGGAATCACTCAGAGGCTGCATTCATTTGAGACCTCAACCAAGGTTGGAAAGACCAAGATGACTTCACACTTATGTGGCTGGAACTGGAATTGCAGGCATCAGTGACTGGGGACTGATTGGGCTTTAAGAGGATAAACACGGAAGTTGCCATGCTTATTAAGTCCTAAGCCAGAACTAACACAGTGTCACTTCCACTGCTTTCTGTTGATTAGAGCAGATCACAAGGCATCCCAAGTTGAGGAACAGGGATGAAACAAACATACAGAAAGGAGGATTGTGGGGCTGGGGATATAGCTCAGTTGGTAGAGTGCTTGCCTCGCATGCCCAAGGCCCTGGGTTCAATCCCCAGCACCATTAAAAATAATAAATAAATAAATAAGGAGAATTACACAAGGGAGGGTAGGAATTTGCCAGTCATCTCCAGAAAGTATACAATAGACTGTTTAGAAAATGGACTTCAGCAAGAAACATTTTTTTTTCTTTCTTTCTTGTTTTCTTTTTAAAATATATTTTTTGGTAGTTGGACACAATACCTTTATTTATTTATTTATTTTTATGTGGTGTTGAGGATCAAACCCAGGGCCTTGCACATGTGAGGCAAGTGCTCTACCGCTGAGCCATAACCCCAGCCCCTTCAGCAAGAAACATTTTCTAAGAAATAATTTCTGGTGAGAAAAAAATCCATAGAAACTGCCTAAATAGAAACCTGCACACATGAGGCGTTTAAGAGATGCATGTTTTCTCTGGGTGCAGTGGTGTTTACCTGTAATCCCTGTGACTTGGAGTCTGAGGCTGGAGGATTACAAAGTTTGAGGCTAGCCTCAGCAATTTACCAAGAACCTGTATCAAAATTAACAGCTACCAGTGAAGTGAGTGCAAATATGTTTCTAGGACTGCTTCTGGACCACTGACTTCCTTGGCAAGTGGCAGAGCACTTCCAGAAATAAGACCTTTCACTTTCTCCCTGGATATGGTATCATCATAGCCAGTTTAGCCATTTGGAAACTCCCCATCTTGAGAGCAGCTTCTGAAAGGGAAGGGTTACAAAAGCATTCACCACGTCCAGCAATCTCTCAGTCGTCTGCAGAGGATTAGAAGGGAAATGAAGAGACTGGGAGGACAGCTAATCCGTCAGCACTTAGAGGCCCTGGGGCAGATCCTTTCCTCGGCTTCCTACATGGTTTGCCTGTAGCTGAATAAAGGGACTTCCTGGTAGAACCACTGCTTGGGTACAAGGGCTTGGTTTTTTGTTTGCTTTTGTGGTGCTAGGGTTGAAACCCAGGACCTTGTGTGTGATGCTCTTTACTCCTGAGCTATGTCTCTAGCCCAAGGGCTTTGTTGAGTATGAGATTCTGACTGTGAGACTCCTGATTTCTTTCTAATCATTCTTTTCAGTTTCATTTCATTTAAAAAAAAAAAATCTTATATAATCGTTATTCACTCCTTCTTTTACTCATTGCTGCTCTGGGGAATATGTGCTGGTGTTAGCCTAGTCAGAGGTAGGGAGAGGATTCCAAGAACAGAGTCAGAGATGTTCCTCCTGGAGAGGTTCCAAAGCCAGATTTCTCTTTTATGAGTTGTTTCTATTTTATTATTTTGCATTTGATCATATCTTTTGAAATGCTTGTGTGTGCTTTGTCTTCCTTTGTAGGTTTGTTTCCACTTGGGGGATGTTGTTTTTCTTAAGATGAGCTTGCTATTTTATCAGCAATCAGTGTGGCAAGGAGACGGGCCCTTTTGCTGATTTCTGTCCTCTGAGTTGGTTTTATTGGCCCAAATCTAGGGAGTTGCTCCGTTTTAATAGTTTATTTGGTTCCCATTTGAAACACCAACTGAAAAGCTCCAGGTTTTTGCCTTTAGCCATTGTTTCCATCTAATGACTAGATTTATAGTGTTTGCTCCATGGCCTGTGAATAAGTCCTGTCCTTTTCAAAGCTGGGCACCACCTATGCCTTTGCTGCTGTTCCCCAGCAGTTCCTCATGCCTGCGGGGTTTTGTTTGCCTTCTCTAGCTTTTTCCTTTTGTATCTTTGTGAGTTGCTCCATTGATCTTGGTTCCCGGGATGATTGAGAATGATGTGGGATGTATACATAGGGACTAGGGGTGGATATACCTTCTTTTTCCTTAACACATTTTGCAAATTCTTTGTTTTTTTTTTCATTGCATAATTGTCTTCATCATAATAACACTTTTGTTATGAAGCATATACTTCTGGCATTTTAACTTTTCCTGTTTATGGCCAATCTTAAGGTTTCTAAGATAAATCAAAGCTTGATTCAAGTGTTTTAGACTGTTAGACTGTATTCTGGATCCAATGTCTAACAAAATGGCCAAGTGTCAGATGCTTTCATAAAACTCAAGAACTAGACTCTTAGCATTTACCAAGATTATATGTGGCATGTGCAAAGGGATGTTTTAAACGTAGCCAGAGTAAGAACTGCCTTCCATACATGACTTAGCCAAGATGGGGTGAGTCCTGGTTTGATATCTGGGGTTGATGCCCTGGAAGAACCTGTGAAGACTTGATGCAAACCTTGGAGAGACCTGGAGTGTACCTCATAGAGGGTACTCTGAAAAAGAAGTTCAGATGGACATGGAATATATTTATTCTTAAGTGTGAAAAAAGCATATTATAGAACAATATAAAAAAGGAAATGGATGTAGATGGGCAGACATCAAAACATAAGACTGGTGGCTAATGGGTGGTGAGATTAGGGGGAGTTTAGATTCTTCTTAGCAGTGTTCTTTAAATTAAAATGGAGTCAGGCACATACTTTCGTTGATTCATTGAATCTCTATTACCTTCCTGGCTCTGTTCCAGACCCTGGTGAGGCACTATGAAATCAGGTGAACAGGTTAGGTGGAGGGTGCTATTACCGCTGTTGACCGGTGACGAGTCCTTGCTTCCCCAGTGTTGAAGAATAACACCAGAGAAGCACGCCGAGGCAAGGTCAGAGTGGAAAATTAGAAGTTTATTAAAGGACAGCAGAAAAGACTTCTCCCGGAGGAAGCAGGGGACCCAAGAGGTGGAATCCGTGGATGCAGTTGTTTCCCCTTTTTATAGTTCTTTCAGTGATGGAATGTAGGTTGGAAGGCCCTAGGGGTGGGACACAGGTGGGCCAAAGAAGTAATCTGGGCAGAAAGGACTTCATTAACATTTCTTTGGGATGGGCTATCTTCAAATCTGCTGGGGCTGTTCATTAACATTTCTTTGGGATGGACTTTGGGCCTAGGGCTTTTCTTGGGACTTCATTAACATTTCAAGAGTTGCTCAACTCTTCCGGAAATTCATTCTCAACATGGCCTCCATTTTAGATTTCACTCGATATTAGACCCGATTTACCTAACTACACTGACTACCTAACTTTAAATCTGGCTTCAGTGCCATAGAGGTGAAGCTCACAGCCACTGTTGCTCCCTACACTTTATACTTTATGCCAGGCAGGTCAAATTCTGTATGTAGCTTCCATACTCCCCCAAGCCCTGTAAAGGAGGAAGGACCGGATACCGCCACCCATCTAGGTTCTTTGACTGGGTTATGAATTAAATTGACATAAGACAGATTAGCAGGACAAATGCCATTTTAATTATGTGCATATACATATGAGAGTCCCACAAAATATGAGACTGGAAGAAGGGCCAGATGACCAAAACTTATGAAGTTTCCCAAGCTCCAGAGAGGAACAGGGGATCAGGGATTCTGGGGAGATGGGAACAAATATAGCAGGGTGAGAGGAGAAATTATATAGTGAATAAAGACTGTCTTGTGTGCAGATCAGCAGTGTCTCAGGTAATAAAAACTGTCTCTGAGCAGCCCTCTTCCTGAAATAGATCCTTTCACTAACGTAGATTTCCTTTATAGACAGAAACTATTTTATGAAATCTTTTTAAAGTTATTCCTGTGACTGTAGTTTCTCTGAATAACCAGATGAAAATATGGCAGTGAAGCGTATTTGGTGTGGGGTGTCTGATCTGTCCTCATACGTATAGTCATACTCTTGGGTGGGATTCCCTGGGCCCAGCAGTCCTCCCGTTGTGCCTGTGTATCCTCCCTGGGGGGCTAGGTGTTTGTGCACCTCTTGCACAGTCTGGCATCCTCAATTTAAAGCTGCCTTATTCTCACCCTGTGTCCTGGCTTGTGTGTTTTCACCTATGTCTGCCTGTTTATCCCATTTACAATTTTTGGTTATCTTTTCTCGGGAGCTTGAACTTACAGAGGTTTAGCTTTTCCCTTTTGGTTATCACTTCTATTGTTTTCATGAAGCTGCTGAACTAGTTTTGACCATATAAATAAACAGGTTTGAAATGACTGTCACTGGAGAATTCACCCCCAGGGCTTGTTATATCTTGTGGTGGTAACATCAGTCTGTTTGCTTGTTTGGATGAACTCAAATTGAACTGTTTATAAACCAGTGAGACAAGCTTTATCTATTTGTGTTTAAGAAAATGTCAAGCCCTGGCAGGATACTCAGTTTATTAACTCGAATGATGATTCTGAGTGCCATTAGGTGTGGCTAATGGTGAGCTTCATGAAATTATTCTGTTCCCATTTTCATCATAATTCCTTTCTCTTGGTCTGTCTTAAGGACTCTGTCCTTTTGTTTGCTTCATGCAGTAAGTTTGCATTGAATACAGTTGTGAACTGGACATCATACTTAGTATCAGAGAGACTGTGGAAAAAAGATTAGTTAGAATCTCTGCCTGGGCACAATTTATCATCTGGTGGGATAAATACACAAACAAAGAGGAAGTTCAGTGTATGACATGCTGCAAGTTCTGTGATGGGGAGAGCACAGGGTGCAGTGCAAAACCAAGGACAGGTACCTAACCCAGATGCTATGGTTTGGATGTGGTTTGAGCATGTCCTCTAGGGGTTCATGTGTGGGGAGCTTGGACCTCACTGCAGCAATGTTTACAGGTGGTGGGACCTTTAAGAGGTAGAGCTTAGAGGGAGATCATTGGGGGTACTGCCCTTAAAAAGGATTAAGGTCATTCTCCAAAGAGTGAGTTGTTGTAAGAGTGAACATGACCCCCAAATCACTCTCTGGCTTCCTTTCTGGTGTTTTAGAGAAAGACCTCTTATCACAACAGAGTTACATTGAAGCCGGTGGTGGGAAGCAAAAAGGGTATTATAGCATCTGGGGCAGCAGCAGTAAGGAGGGAGAGAGGTTGACTCAACAGACCCTCTGGAGGTAGAAGCAGCAAGATTTGCTGGTTGATTGTGCATGGGGCGTTTCGTTTCTGACTTGGGGTGTCAGATGGCAACTGGGTGGGTAACAGTCACTGAGAGAAATAAAAGGGCATTGAAGGATAGGTTTGAGATCAACCATATTAGAAAATTTTTCTTCTCTAATTTTATTTATTCATTTATTGCCAAAATATTTTCTGGCCCAGTGGCATTTATGTAATATTGTGTTGTATATCAGGAGGGATGTGAGGAAGTGTGAGTTCCAGTCTTCTTCAGAAATTCAGCCATAGTTGAGGTAGCAAGGTAAACATTTAGTGAGTGACTGTTGGGTCAGCAGGTTTCTACTCTCTCCCTGCCTAGTCCATCTTCTTTGTCTCTCTGTGTCCTGCTCATAAACTTTTCAGCCCAGGCACAGATTTACATTTAGATAGGAGAAATAAGTCCTGGTATGTGATCGCACAGTAAGATGACTATAGTTAAAATAATGTATACATATTTCGAAATAGCTAGAAGAGAGGATTTGAATGTTTCATCATAAAGAAATAACTTGTTTGAAGTGATGGATAGATATGCTAATCATCCTGGTTTGATCATTACATAGTGTACACATGTAATGAATCATTGCATTGTATTCCATAAATTTGTACAACTCTTATGTCAACTAGAATTTTTTTACAAAGGAAACTTTCAAAGCCAGTAAAACATAAGTGAAGCTGCTTAGCTTGGCATTCACATTTTTAAGAAACTTTTGCCAGTCTACCTTTTCTGCCTTCTCTTGTCACAAAGTCCTTTTGTCTTACATCCAGCTGGGCCTACCCACTCTGTTTTATCTTGTTTTTAATTCATTGTTACTAGTATTTCAAGGCTCATCTTGTTTTCCCTCTTTCCCACAAAACTTTCCCTAACCTTTTCACCCCCAATGATATGTTTTCCAACTCTGAACTCTTATTATAAACATCATTCATTTGACCCTGACATATATATCTTGTTTTCTAAACAGATTTTAAGCTCCAAGAGCAGTAACTATCTTATATTGTTAGTTATCTCCCATAGGATCTAGCACAGTGCTCAATAGGAAGCTTGTAGGTGCTTTTAAAAATATTTGCTACCTTTGTGAGAAAATTACAATTTAATGATAATTTTAATTAAGTAGCAAGTGAAAAACAACAGTTAGGATTCAGAGGAGAAAGATTCATATATGACCTAAAATGGTACCATGATCTTAGCCTTTTAAAGTAAGACTGTATTACAGACCTGTATCCAGGTATGGTCACACTGCCTATAATTCCAGCTTCTCTGGGAGGATAAGGCAGGAAGATTGCAAGTTTGCAGACAGCCTCAATAACATAGTGATACCTTATCTCAAAATAAAAAGGGGATGGGAATGTCCCTTGGTGGTAATCTTCCCAGGTTTTAATTCCCTGTACAAAAAAAAAAAAAAAAAAAAGCAGATTCATAGACACCCCAAACCTTTGAACTACGTCCACAAAGAAACACTATTGTAAGTAGTGACTTTGCACTCAGTGTGGCCATAAAAACGAATGTAGCCATTGTTACTTGGTATCTGTTATTAGCAGATTATCATTCTAAGCTCTGTATTCAAGGTGCTGTAGACTTTTGGATTTGAAAGTTATAGATGAGTGAAGTTTTAATTAAGTCCCTTAGATAATAATATCGCCCTGTCCTCTACCTCTTGGGGCTTTTTATAATACACAAGAATTGTTAATATTACATATCTTTCAGGCACAGTATGTAAATATTTAGCCAAGTCTTTAGGAGCTTTTGGCAAATGCAGAGTTGAGATGATGCTCCCTGGCAAGCACACAGAGCTCAGCTCTTTTGTTTGTAGTAAAATGGAATCCTGGTCCTTCAAGTGAGCCGAACCAGAAATTGGGTCAACATTTTCTTACAGGATGGAGGAACCTAAGAATGGTAGTCTTGAAGAACACCTCCTATGTTTTCAGAGTGCTCAGGTAAAGTTAAAATTCACTTTAGAAAATAATTTTGGTTTTCCTTAAACACTGATAAGTGCCTAGTTAATTCTTGAAAGTCCTATGCCATCTAGCATGGTGACAATGATTTTAACAGTATATAGTCGGTTCTCTGTATATACAAGTTCTGCATTCATGTATTCAACCAAGGATGGAATGAAAATATTTTGGGGAAAAATGCATCTGTGCTGAACATGTTCAGGCTTTTTCTTCCTATTAGCTCCTAAACAATACAGTGTAACAACTATTTACATAACATTTATATTGTATGAGGTATTATTAATCATCTAGAAATGAATTAAAGAATACAGAAAGATGTACATGGGTTATATGCAAATACTATGCCATTTTATATAAGGCATCTATGCATTTGGGATCTGTGGGAGTCCTGAAATAAACCTACCCACCATGAATACTGAGATACAACTGTGTACTTTTGAAAAAATTTAGTCAAAATCGTACTTAGCTTCTAAAATAATTAAAATATCCACCAAATGTTTATCTTTGAGTAATATACCTTCTTTATATATATATCTTCCAAGATAAACTAGTTGGTAAATATTTGATAAGGTATCTGAATGAACTAATTTACTATTTGGGATAGTTAGCTTTAATTCAACTGTTTTAGTTGAGTTAGTTGTTTTAGTTGTTTTAATGACTTCAATCTTCATTAGTAGTTCTGCAGCCCTTTTTCATGGCAGTATTGTGGTCAACAGAGCTAGTTACCTATCAGGACACTTTCTTAATCAAAATGCTAGAATCATATGATCTACACATGTACAATTGCTTATTTTTCTGTCTCAATCAAGAGATACCAGGCAACTAAGAAGTGGCTTATTCCCTTAGACATTAATAATTGATTCCTCAAGAGGACATGTCCACTGACTTTTTTAGTTGTATATGAAGAGTTTCTATTGGGCAAGTGCGCTTAGAGATCCTTCTGTGAGTTGTGATTTCGATAGGTATGTCCATCTTTACATTGAGTTCATCTTTTGCTTATTGATTCCCTAAAGTTCTTTATATATTTTGGGTATTGATTATGTAACCCTTAGATACATTTATTATAAATTATCTCCTTAATTGTGACTTGACTTTTATTTTTAATTAAAAACAGTTTTATTATGAGAATTTTCAACATATGTAAAAATGAAGAGAGTAGTATAATTGACCCTTACATACTCATCACTTGGCTTCAGCAGTTAGCAACATTTTGCCAATCTTATTTCCCCCATTTCTTACCTTCCCATAAAGGAGATTGCAGATCCATGTCATTTTTTTTTCCTGTAAATTTGCTCATTATGTATTAATGAGTGATCAAGAAGTTTAAGAAGAAACACCACCGTCCTATGAGCATGCCTAACAAAGTTAATAATTCCTTAATATTCAAAATTTCCCTTTTATTCTATGAATATCTTTTTACAGTTGATTTATTGGGTTGAGGAGGAACCAAAGCAACTTCCACACATTGCTTTTAGTCTTTAAAAAATTTTTTTCTTTTCTTCACTGTACTGGGGTTTGAACTCAGAGGCATTCTACCACTAAACTATATCCCCAGCCTTTTTAAAATTTTTATTTTGAGACAGGGTCTTAATAAATTGCTGAGGATGGCCTTGAACTTATAGATCTTTCTTTCTCAGCCTCAGGAGCAGCTAGATTACAGATGTGCACCACTGTACCCAAAATATTTTATAGATAGTATGTGTGCTTCCTAATTCATGAACTCTTTAGATGCATATGGCATTTTTAGTAATGCTGAGGTTGATCAGTGGATTTATTGCAGATTGTGTCATCTTGATCTTTTTACAAAATTCTTTCACTTAATAGTTTTAGCATCCATCAGTAATCTCTGCCTAGACTCATTAGTTTGTTTGGTTTTTTTTTTTTTCTTTTATCAGGTGTTGTAAAATGATGATTGTATAATTGTATTTTCTTTCAACATTTATTAGCTGGATGCCCCTTTACCCATACCCTCCCAGTACTGGGTGCTCTACCACTGATCTACTTCTGTAGACCTTTTTCATTTTTTTTTTTTTTTTTTTTTTGAGAATCTCACTAAGTTGTCCAGGCTGGCTTTGGAATTGAAATCCTGCCTTAGTTGCTGGGAATATAGGAATGGGCCACTGCACCTGGCAGAATTCTTTTATAAAGGAACTATTTTTCATCAATTACTTGTTCGTATATAATGCAGGTTTTTTAGGGAATGTAGGAAAATGCTTTTATTACTAATTTTCTTCATTTTAACTTTCATAATATTAAGTTGCTGTCTTAGCAGCCTCTAGTAACCATATGGTCAGCAATTTTATGTTAGTGTCCTGAACTCCAGTAACCACAGGAAGTATGAAGAGAGACAGAAAATACCTGTATGCTCAGTAGGTTGCATCATAGGAGTGGATCTCAGCGTTAAGGAACCAAAATCTTTTATAATGGGTAGTATACATGTCTGCCCTTTGCTCCAGATGGAGATATTCTGTCTCCTAAGGCTATTCATTACATAAACATCCTTGAATAGAGTCCAAAACATAAGTAGCCATTGCCTTACTTTTCAAGATGTGTAGTAAGGAGAATTTTCTCTCAATTTTATCCATCCCTCATTTCTATACTATCTTGATTTTTGCAGAATTTTCCCATGAGTACGTCATGCTGTCAGCTCTTTTGATTAATTTGACTGACAAATTGGGACTAAGCCCATTCATTTTATCTCATACAACATTTAGTTTAGGTTACTGTCAACAGGGCTCCAAGCAGCAGGATAAGTATAACTTTCAGTATAACATCAACCATGCCCACCGGCATCTCAGATCCAATCAGTTGCACAGATTTAATAAGCCAACAGAGTCTTTGGTTTTCTCTTGAATTTTCTGTATTGACCTTTCCACTTAGCCCAAGGCATTAATCCAGATAGCTTAAAATGTATTACTGATTGCACAGGGTTTGTCTTAACCTGTAAATTGGAAGTCAAGGACAGTTTTTCATCCATAAGAACCCTGTTCATGATTTGAAGCAAACCTGAGTGACCTCAGCTGAGGTACAATGAAGACTTCAGTTGAAGTCAGATGACAAATATGTTGTTTTTTAATTTTTAAAAAAACATGTTTTTTAATTGGAGGACTCTCATAGTAGTATGTGTAAAAATTGAGTGACTTATATCTTTAGGAAGCTTCTGTGAATAACCAGCATGGCCTTGTTTTGAAGTCATCTTCACAATCATTGGAGGGCTACATGATCAACTGGTGGCATTCCCTTAAACATTTGAAAGTCTTTTACAACTGCGCCTAAGATGCATATTTTGAGGAGTGAGGCAAGTTAATGCCTGCTTTCAAAAAAGAAATACAATCCCAGGACACGCATGATGCCCCTGTAAAAGATAGCATTTGGACTTTTTGGAGCTCTCCAGGATCCTTCCAACATTACCTAACAACAAGCTCTAACAATAAAAAACTTTAGAGTTTATAAGTGAGTCCAAGTAATTAATTCTAGTCTTTGGATTTGGAGATACTGCTTGTAAGTGGTATGTCTAACTTGTTTTGTTATACCACCAGCTGAGAGGCATTCACCTCCCTCAGACAGTGCTTGAGTGGTGGCCTCAGAAAAGGGGAAGACATCCAGAGTTTTTGACAGGTGTTTTGCATAGAAGGGTCAGCCATTGGAGGCAGGGCCATTATGTACAGTTTTTGATAGATTTTTCAGTAAGGTTAAGGGGAAAGGAAGTCAAATTGTGAGCAGATGGAGGATGACAGACCCAGCAGGTGAATTTAAAGTGGTCACAACAGTTTGGGAGAGACATAGCAGAGCATTTTCCTAGGTGAGGAAGTCTGTAGGGGCAGTTTCTTTCTTATTTTTTTTTTTTTAATTATTAAAGATATTTATGGTCTAGGGTTGTGGCTCAGCTTTAAGGCGCTCGCCTAGCACGTGTGAGGCTCGGGTTTGATCCTTAGCACCACATAAAAATAAATAAATAAAATAATATAAAGGTATTATGTCCAACTACAACTAAAAAAAATTAAGAGATATTTATTATTCCTGATTGCATAATATAGGTATAAGTGCCAGCTACAGAGTTTCTGTTTTGTGTTCTGAGTTATATGCATGAGAACCCTACACTTTCTTCTCATTACAGTCTGCGTCTGTACCTGCTACTCTAAATCCAGCAAGGAATTTATATGGTGTGACACAGTTGACTTTATAGAGGATGCTTCTTTTTGCTGCTTCTGTTTAAAATTTTTCTTCCACGATGTCTGTTTTCTGCTTTTCCTCTTTTTGGAAACTGATTTTTTTTTCTCCTGTAGCAGTTTCAAATGACACAGAACATTGGCATTCTTCCTTCTGTTGTATCTTCTAGGGTCAGGGATGTTTTCCTCCCAGGTGTCAAAGTTGTTCTCCCTCTACCTCCAGAGAATCAACTGCCCCACTTCATAGCTTTACCTTTCCCCCATCATTCTCTACTGCAAGGCTTTTTGTCTGGAATGGTCAGGTACAAGAGGGGCAAGAAACTTTTATAAAACTCCACTTTATCCCACAAGGGCCACCAAAGGATCAAGGAATGAATCAGCAGCGTACTCAAAAAAGTGATTATTATCTTATGATACAGAACTCAGCCTCGGGAGAATTCAGAGGGTTGAACAGAATGAAGTTTGAGTCTTCTGGATACCCTTTGGCTAGAGTATGCAGAGGATGTACCAACTAGGCTGTCTCAGGATGTCCTTACTGGAAAAAAAGAAGCAGGCCAGGAATAATCAGGACAGAGCCATAAATTTCCACAATAGGGAAAAAACTTTATTTATTATTTGTTATTTTACTTTATGGCTGTTTTTGAGTCTTCAATTCAATGGAATTTAATTTTATATATAGTAAGAGGGCAGGATCCAATTTTAATTTTGTTAGATAATCTATTACCATACCATACTTTTCTATAATCTGCAGTATCAGCTTTTCCGTTAATCAAGTTTTCGTGTGTGTGTCTGTCCTTGTGCTCTTGATCCTTTTTTATTGGCTTAATAATTGCCCCCACACTGTCCTAATTACTAAACTTTTCTAATATTTCTGGCTATCTGATTGGTGAGTCTTCCAACCTTGTTCTTTAAAATTATCTTTGCTTAATTCTTATCCCTTGGTGTGTCTATATTAATTTTGGAATCTGCTTTTGTTAGATCTCTCTCTCTCTCTCTCACACACACACACATACATACACACACACACACACATACCCATTACTGTTTTTATTGGAATTGCATTGTCTTTATAATCAACTTGGGGAGAATTTCATCTTTATAATATTAAATCTTTTAAGCCATGAGCACAGCACACCTCTCCTGTTTGAGGAACATCTCCTTAAAAACATGATATACCAGTGCAGGGGGAAAAAAAAAAAAGAACCTGACTTCTCTGTCACCCTATACACAAAAGTTAATTTTAGATGGATCGTAGACCTCAACATAAAAGCTAAAACCATAAAGCTTCTAGAAGAAAACAAAAAATGTTTTACTTTGAAGTAGGCAGAGATTTTTTAGGCCATGAAAAACATGAGACATAAAGGGAGGAAAAGAATATCTTTACCAAATATCTAAAAACCTCTGCTTATCAAAAGATTTTAGGAAGAAAATAAGTTAGCAAACTACAAACTAGGAGAAAGTATATGCAGTGCATATTTATGACTATATAAGAAAGGAAAGAAGCAACCTGTTTTTAAAATGGACAAAAATCTTGAATACTGTTAGCCAGCATCTATATATCAGAGAGAACATTTGACATTTGGTTTGGGTGAATTGGCTTATTTCACTTAGCATGATAATATCCATTTCTATCCATTTACCAGCAAATGCCATAATTTCATTCTTCTTTATGACTAATATTCCATTGTGTATATATAACACATTTTCTTTATCCATTCATCTGTTGAAGGACACCTAGGTTGGTTCCATAGCTTAGCTATTATAAATTGAGCTTCTGTAAACATTGATATGGCTGTGTCACTATGGTATGCTGATTTTAAGTCTTTTGGATATATGCTGAGGAGTGGGATGACTGGGTCAAATGGTGGTTCCACTATAAGTTTTCTGAGGAATCTCCATACTGTTTTTCATAGTGGTTGCACCAATTTGCAGTGCCACAAGCAATGTATGAGTGTACCTTTTTCTCTATATCTTCACCAACATTTATTGTTACTTATATTCTTGATAATTGCCATTCAGTCAGGGACCATTTTATTTCACTGACTACATTTGGCAATGTCTGGAAATATTTTGATTGTCATGATTGGAAGGAGGAGTGTCATGCTATTGGCATCTATTTGGTAGAGACCACAGAGGCTGCAGGGCACAGGACATAAATATCCTGCAGTGCACAGGATATTGCCCCCCACTGCCCACCAAAACATAGAGTTATTTGGTCCAAAATGATTGGTACCAAGGTTGGGAAACCTTGTTCTAGAACCTACCCTTATCACCAAAGCTGAGTCAGCATCAATCAGATTTTTGACTGTACACATAGTCCAAATCAATTGCTCAAACTTGGCGTTTTCACATGTTAAATATTTCTTCCTGACAGACTTAGTATCAAATTTTCATAAATATATGTAATCTGGGCTGGGGATGTGGCTCAAGTGGTAGCGCGCTCACCTGGCATGCGTGCGGCCCGGGTTCGATCCTCAACACCACATACAAAGAAAGATGTGTCCGCCGATAACTGAAAAATGAATATTAAAAAATTCTCTCTCTCTTGGGGCTGGGGATGTGGCTCAAGTGGTAGCGCGCTCGCCTGGCATGCGTGCGGCCCGGGTTCGATCCTCAGCACCACATACAAACAAAGATGTTGTGTCCACCAAAAAATAAATAAATAAATATTTAAAAAAAAAAAAATTCTCTCTCTCTCAAATAAATAAATAAATAAATGTAATCTTAATTTGGAGTTAGAAGTCCACAAATCCAGACATGTCCAAAGTCAAAATTATAGTATCATTTCTGTTAAATTTAAGTTGCTATAGGTTTTATTTTTAACTTGCATTAAATATCCAAACACCACATACAAACAAATGACCTTTGTTATTGTTCTTTTTTTTTTTTTTTAATTTTTTTTTAATATTTATTTTTTAGTTATCGGCGGATACAACATCTTTTTTTGTATGTGGTGCTAATGAGGATCGAACCCGGGCCGCACGCATGCCAGGCGAGCGCGCTACCGCTTGAGCCACATCCCCAGCCCTGTTATTGTTCTTTAAAGTGTATGTGAGGGGAATGGATCAGGGGAAATACATGATAGTAATTGATCTTTTTTCTTTCTCCACAGAATGACAGGCAGAGAGTTTTTCTCTCGTTTCCCAGAACTCTATCCCTTCCTTCTCAAACAGCTGGAAGCTGTAGCCAGTACAGTGGACAGGTAAAAAGATGAAAGGGTGCGGCAAAGTAAAATTAGGGGGTGAAGTACTTAATTAATCAAGATTTTTCTCCTAGGCAATAATTTTTAATGAACTTTTTCCTTATAAATGACAGTTTTTTAAAAAATGGTATTTTTTTTATAATTATATCATGTTGCCTGGCTCTCGATAGTAGATTTGTACCTGAAAAGTTATGTAAAATCCTGTTTTTATATTTGATTGATATTTTAAAAACCCTGTTTAATGTCAAATTTTGTTAAATTGAATCCTCTTTCAGTGTTACATAGAAACTAGTTTTTCAGAAGCCCATGATGATTTCTTCTGTTACGAGTTATTTTCTGCCAGGTGCGGTGGTACAGGCCTATAATCCTAGCAGCTTAGGAGGCTGAGGCAGGAGGATTTCGAGTTCAAAGCCAGCCTCAGCAAAAGTGAGGTGCTAAGCAACTCAGTGAGACCCTGCCTTTAAATAACATACAAAACAGGGCTGGGGATGTGGCTCAGTGGTCCAGTGCCCCTGAGTTCAACCCCTAGTACCACCCCCCAGACCCCCCCAAAAAAGAGGGCTTCCAGTCTCATCAGGGCAGATAGAGAAGTTCATCGTTGCCCTTTCAACCACACCCTATCACTGGTAGTGGTATTTTTAGTATGGACATTAGAACATGTGCCAACATGTGTTTGCATATTGTGTGAATATATGTGAATAGTCTGTAATAGGAAAATAAAATTATATCAATGAGTTTTTCTTCTGTTTATGATATATTTCCTCATATTAGTAGTTTGTGCAGACAGACTTTGGCCCTAGTATGTTCATGCCTTAAATATATTTGGACACCAAAAGTTTTACATTTCATACTTAGAGTAGTAGACTCTGCTTAAGCAAATGACTGAATTTGAGAAGAAAATCATGTGCAAAAGCCCAATCCCTGATTTTTCCTGGAGTTTTTTTCCTTTTGATGAATACTAGGAAGATATGAAATGAATGGAGAAAAAAGTGAAAAAAAAAAAAAAAAAGGAAAACTCAAAAGAGTCTCACTTCATATACAGAATTAATTAATTACTTAATGAGAAAGTGTTTGAAGATAGTGCCTCAATTCTTAAAGTTCAGATCTTTTGTGTACAACCACTTTTTTTTTTTTTTTTTTTTCCAGTGATCTGGGGCAATTGGACCGTCATCCAAGCATGTTCCTGTTACTTTTGGTGCTGGAGAGACTGTACCCCTCCCCAATGGATGGCACCTCTTCTGCTCTCAGCATGGCACCTTTTGTTCCCTTCATTATGAGGTATCATCCTACGTGGAAATAGTGGGGGTGGTCATGGGAATTTTGTGAGAATATTTTAGTTTGTTTTTATTTCAGAAATTATTATATAATAAGAGATGTTAATTAATTAGTTTATTTTTTACCTTGGGAGGGATCTTGTATAGACGGGAGCAGGAGGCTTATTGCCCCTGCCCCAGACTCCCCTCCAGTGTTTCAGCGGAAGATTCTTCTGTCATGGGTGCACCCACTGTGTAAGTAGTGTTTTCCTTGGAGACCTGCCTGCTAATGGGTGTGTGGTACTGATACAAGGTACCTCTTTTGAAAAACATAGCCTGGTGTTTGCATTATCCCTGTGTTGAGCTCACCCAGCATGGTGCAGACTTGCTCCTGGCATATAGCCCCTGTTCAGCAGTTCAAGAGGACATCAGGACACCTGGCTCTTCACTTGGAGGAATGTGCTAGGGCATGCAGGGGTGGCTTGTTGATGGCAATGCCATGTAGTACAAGTTCCCACTCATCTCCTTCAAGCTTGGAGTGCCTGAAAAAGAAACATGAACATAGAATATGCATGGAATTCAGAAACAGGCTTTCCTGCTTCTGGAGCCCGTGGCCCCAGTTTTCATTTTGGATTAAACACCACAATAAGCAGGCCTTCAAAAAGTATTCACATTTTCTTGAGAAACACTCTGGAAGCCTATAGTACTGGTTAACTTTTACCTTTCTGCTTACTTCTTGACAAAACGGCAACTTCATTTTATTGTATCCACTGAAAATTGAAATAGACTTGGAGCAGAAGGATAAGAATACCAAACTCAAGAGAGTGTGTTTATTATTTATGTGGTGCTCTGGGTTCCACTTCCGGTTTCACAGAGCTGACTTACGCAGTTTAATGTGAGAAACCATTAAACATGAGATTCTGACGTGTGATTGCTGTGGCCATTTGTTTGCAACAAGCCCTGGCTGTGGCTCTGTTATCTTTGATCACAGAGATGACTCACTCAAGCTGGTTTTGTTTCCTGATACACTAAGTTACCAGTCTCCCTCATCCAGCATTTGGTGATTCATTTTAGGAATTTGGGTGGTCAGTTTTACTTTCAAGTTCCCTTTTATGACTATCTGGGGGGAAAAAAAAACCAAGATATAGTTTTAGAAAGGTAATGTAAGGGGGAAAGGCAGAGAATCCCAGTGTACATTAGAAACAAAAATATGCCATAGAACTTGGTAATCAGTCTGTGTTGAAAACATTGTTTGCAGGAGGTTTTTTTTTTTTTTTTTTTTTTTTTTTTTTTTTACTATCAGACTATGATGTGTTGGATCCTGGAAGCCAGAAATTACTGCATTAAAAATATCTTTCTAAACTTATTTGTTTACATATAATCAGAATGCACATACTACTTATTATCTTCAAAGCAAATATTATATACAACAAAATTGCATTAATATAGAAAATTTAAATACTACTTTGGAGCTACTGTACTTAGTGTGTTTCTTTAAAAAAAAAACTAAAAAGACACAAAGTAAGAAGTTTTTAATCATATTGTCCTGATGAAAATGTTGTAGTCAATAGTTGCTTTCTGCCTGAATACAGATTTATAGTGCACCACCAGAGGAGAAGCTCTGCAGTGGATTCCTTAGTTGGTCAGTAGGCTGGGATTCATTGAGGGTACGTGTGTCATAAAGCAATGTTTCTCAAATTTTAAGTTATAAAGATACCAGTTGGGAATCTCATGAATTCTGATTCAGTAGAGTCTGGGATGGGCCTGAAAATCTGCCTTTCAAACAGACTTCCGGGTAATATGAGACTGCTGGTCTAAGGACCACACTTTGAGTAGCAAGATTACATTTGGGATATTAAACATCATCAGAGTCATGTACATGGAGACATTTAATAAATTAGACAGGAGTAGGGTCACACTTGGATGTACTTGGTTAGGCTAATTAAGGAGTTTTATAAAAGTAGATTTTGACTCAAGAGTGTAGAATAAGCAAAGATGTATTCTGAGCAGAGAGGTCATTAGAAAAAAGCCTGCTTTTTTTTTTTTTTTGCCAGGCACTGGGCATTTTGTTTACCATGACTTCTAGAGGAGGAGTTTTCACTCCTGTTTTTCCCATCGAGGAAATTGAGGTTCAGAGAGTGAGCCAGTTGCAGAGTTGAAATTTGAATCCAAGAGTGCAGGGCTTTGTCAGGAGTATTATATGTACTCTTTCTATTACACCAAAATAACCAGCTCCCTTTTGAGTTGCCATGCACTTAAGCCACATTGAATGTGCCTGTGAGGCTTGAATATTATGCAATGAAGAGAGACTGAAGACTATGTCCCCAGTCACTGCATCTGAATACAGGTCGTTTTCAGGGTGTATCCATTGGTGGGATTGTGCCTCATTTTGCTTTTCCAGTACTAAAGGTTAGTTGATTGGGTTGATCAGCCATATGTAATCAGACACACATCTGTGGGATGGTGGTCCATGGCCAAATACACTCTTGTCCCTTGACCATCTACTGTGGAAAATGGAAGGAGCCTAGATTAAAATTAGAATACCCAGTTCTGAGTAGCATCAATTTGCTATAGCAACAACCTATGCTACCCCAAAATGTTCACACTGGGGAGATGAACTATAAGTGGATCTTTAAAAAAATAGCAAATTTGATAAAACTGCATACATTTGATTTAATGACCTCGGAGAACATTAGTCATTAAGAATGTAAAAGATTGATTGTGAATCCTATTATTCCAAAGCAATGTTTGTGGTTCTGGTGAAGACTGGGCAGTTTTGATTTGGGGTAGCTGCTGAAAATATGGATGTACACATAGGAAATAGGTGGTGTTTTATCTTAATAGCATCATTAATGGGAACATAAGTACTTGGAAGAGCTCTCATTAGACCCAAGGATACTCTGAATCTAGCTAAAGAGAAAATTTTTAGCTAGTGGGAGTTGCACAGTTGCTTTGACCATACTAAAGTGAATCCTACAATGCAAAGACGATTAAAAGCCTAACAACGGCTTTTATTTCCCTTGATTTATGTATGCTTACCTGCTATTTCTATCCTCTCTGCATTGCTAAATACCATTTGTATTTTTAGTCCTTTGTTCCACATTTAAGAATATATCCAAGCTTAAGGTTTTTATTGTTGTTGACTGAAATCTTAAAAATCTCTGGTTTGGATTTTCTAGTTGCGTGTGTGTGTGCGTGCACACAGTTATAATTGTTGCAACATCTTAGGACAGAAATAATAATATTAATCCCAACATCTTGTTTACAAATTTTCTTTAATCCAGTGTATTTTATGTGCCTGATGTTTTGCTGGATCCAGGTCCGCAGTCCTTTACCATATTAATATGATAACGCCGATTTAGAACTATTCACCCTTCAGTTGAAATACCACAGAGCATAGTAATTCATGTTTTCAAAGGAAATGTGACTGGCTTTGTGACACAGCTCACTGGTGCCAACTGTCTGGGGCTTTCTAGACACTAGAAGTCTTTTCAGAGACTAAAAAGTCTCCTGACATGCATCTTTGAATTCCTTTTCACAGGCAAGTTTCAAGTTTCCCTTGAAGAACTGTAAGAAACCACATATGCCCCAAACCTAGGATCCTGGAGTCTTGAACAGAGCAAAGACCCAGGACTCAAAAGACTGGGTTCTGTCCAGGTTCTGCCATTTACTAGTTGTGACACTTGGACAAAGCTCTTTATTCTCTGCAACAGCCTGGTGATCTGTTTGAGGGAGCGGGGGCAGTTGGGAAAGTGGCTCTGTTGCTGAAAACTGAAATTGCAGCATCTGATTAATATCTGTGGAGAAACTCTGTCGTTGCCTTTCATTTGCTTTTGTGGGTGCTTTTAAAAGGTCTTCCCTCCCACCCTCAGCACTACACCTTTGGGCTTATTTTCATTACAAATGACTTTCAGCACCTCTTTTTCCCAATCCATTTTAGTCATTGTTCTCTTAAAGAAGTTTTCAGTGAAATCTACTCTTTTTCTGACAAATACTAAAGTACAAATAGCAATACAGTCTTAAACACATGGTATAGGAATTACCTATAGGGACCTATGTAGTAGAAACTTGTTTAGATGAAGTATGAAAATCTAGCTGACAAAGAATGGAAAAATACATGTTTTATGTATTTTAAAAATATTTCATGGAACCTTTGGATCATACCAATCTTATAAGAGAGGAAGGTGGGAATATAAAAATTGAGAGAAAGGATGGGAGAGGAGGGGAGGAGTAGGGGGGATAGGAAGGGCAGCAGAATAGAATAGACATTATGATTGATGTATGTACATTCCATGTATGTATTATATGTCAAATTACATTCTGCTGTCATGTATGACTAAAAAAAATGAATCGTATGGTTAAAAAAAAAAAAAAAAAAAAACCTCTGCAAGATTACAACCCTCCCCCCACCAAAAAAAAAGAGTTGATCTTTTAAGCTTGTGTCATTGGGAAATAATATTGACTCTTGTTTTGTTTTCTTTGAAAGTTATATAATTCAGGGATTATCACTTTTGTCCTTACCCAGCTCATTTTCCACGGTAGTGGGTTGGGGCTTTTGCAGGAGACAGTAGCTGACTTCTCCTTCTATTTGTGATTGTAACACTGGAAACTCTCCTTCAAGATTGCACATCACATTTCTATCGGCCATATTCCCAGCATCCTTGTAGATAAATAAAGGACAAGATTTGTTTTACAGAGAAATAAAGAAGCAGAGAGTGGCTACAGCACTGCTGAGCTGGAAGTCAGAAAAGTCCTCATTTTCTGTCCATCTCAGCTCCGGATCACCTCCCTTCCTCTATAGCCTTTGTCATTAAACCTCTTTTCTTGCCATTCATCACAACTGTAACGTGCTGTCATGCTCAGTGCTTAGTCTCTCCAAGTAAATCTTAATCTCTTTGCACACAGAAATAGTTGTGGGGTTTCTATGTTTTTTTTGTGGGTTGTGGTACCTTTCTATACTTCGTTCAGGTTTGGATGCAGAGCTAGACAGAGTCACGTAAAAATGAATCAAATTTTGAAATTGTGACTTTTTGTCTGAGCAGTTGTGTATCTCTGAAGTACACAAGGGATTCCTAGTCCTACTATATTAGAGCCACATTTTGTATCCCACTGGTTACTAGTTATGTAGAAAAGAGGCTCTGATAAGTTTCATATTTTAACTGGCTTTTGAGGAGTATTATGTTCTAATATAAGCTCTGACATTTTGTTTATATTGTGACTTCCCCTCTTTGACCCTGTTTCCTTTTCTGTCAAATTAAGATATTGGCCTGGTTGTTACCTAGGTCTGCTCTGGCCTCATGAGCCTGTGACCTGAGACCTTCCTGGACTGTAAACTTCTCTCCCCTGATTGCTTTTTAGGGACTCCTGTGGAAGCCCATCTTTCTGTCCCCTGCTGCATGTTTTAGAGCCATATGAGAGAAGCCTGGATTGATAAGAGTAGGAGAGAGGGTATTTTTTCTGTTCAAAATCATAGAATTATAAGTAAGCCAAAACAGGTGGGAAAATCCTCTCAGATTAATGCAGCTTGAATGGAAGACTCATGCAGGAGAGCCCCGTGTGCTTCAGGCTATAGATCTGTGTGATGGGAATAAATAATTCTGCTTATGAAATAGTGCTCCTAAGTTTGCTTATTAAGAAAAATTTTAGAGAGAGGAAGGGGTTGATAGTATAATGGAGAGAGAGGGCACTTCCTTAAAAATATTTCTTCAATATTCAGTTGATAAATGTGTATATGTAATTTACGTAGGGCAACAGTATATCCTTTCAATACATGTATACATGTATACAGAGTTAATAATCAGATCAGGGTAAGTGGCGTATCCACCACCTTATGTTTCTTTGTGTTGGGAACATTCAAAATCTGAGAACAGACTTTTTTATCCTGCTTTGGCATGTCTCTGCTAATAAACTAGAAACTCCTGAAGCCAGATATAGGTAAACTGCTAGAAAAGAGACATTGTGGCCTATGAGTGAGACCATATGCCTGTACCCAGATAAATGAGGTGCCGGTGAGCCCAGAATCATGTCAGTAATTTGAGGGAAGTGTAGGATGGGAATGTTATGCCTGGGGCCTACAGAAGGATTTTTCACTAGCAAGGGAAATATTTTATTAATGACCAAACCAGTTGTGTTGATATCAGACTGGATCATTAAATGTATCACTTGCTGAGAACTAGTAAGGATTCCCTAAGAATAAGTCATGCCTGAGTCACCTCATTGTTAATGGGATTACTAGGCTGGTGGATATAGACAGTGCAGCTTTATTTAATATTTGATTTACTTAAATGAAAACAGACTAGATTGCATGTTTATCAAATTTGTGTGTGAAGTAAACATTACAGGCAAGGGAATAGAAATTCAAAATAGTTTTCAAGCATAGGCATGACAAACACAAATTCAGCCTTGTGGCCGTTACCTCTGTGTGGCTGGAGGGGAAGGGTTCAATTGAGAAGCCATATACTCTAGTTTCCATTTAATTTGTGATGTGTTGTTTTTGTTTGTTTGTTTATATGTCTGATATAGTCCATAATTGAAAAGTAATATTCAAAATAGCTTTAGATTGATGGGCTGAGACTATCAAGATAACATTTAATAGAGATATGTATCATATTCTGATTTTTTCAATTAAAAATCATACACATGCAAAATGAGGGATATCTGGCTTCATAGAAGTTTTTATGAAAAGTAAACAACAAAAAAGTCTTGTGGAATGGGATTTCCTTGTGACCTGTGACAACTGTAGTGTGACAATTGCCACTTTTTGATAGCAGAGGCAATAATCCCCCTGAACTCTGTTGCTTAAACTAAACCCCATATTATTCTGTTTATTATTCTGCTCTGGGATCCCCATTTTAGAAGGGTCATTGATAAACTAATATTTATCCAGGGGAGGTGACCAACATAAGGAGGAAGCTAAACATCTGGAAATCATTAGAATGGAGAAGACTTAGAGGCAACGTGGTGATTGTCTTTACATACTTGAGGGGCCGCCATATGGCAGAAGGCACACAATTTCTTTCTTTCTTTTTCTTTTTTTTCCTTCTCGATAAAATAGTTGGAGATTTCAGCTTTTAATATAAAGAAGAGTTCTGTGAAATTCAGCCTTCTCCATCAAGGACATAAAAATTTTCCTAATGCTGAGCTGTCCATAGTGTTTGAGGAAAACTGATCATACGTTGAGAATGTTTTCTGAAGGATTTCTGCAGTGTGTCTGTATTTGGGTTAGATGACCATCCAAGGCATCTATTTGGGATGTCTTATTTCAAAACAGTGGAACCACTCGGAATTTAGTAGATTCTAAATGGGCAGTGAATTACATGATAGAATCTTCCTTTAAACTTCTGATGCATATTTGCAGATTTTTAAATGGATCTTCAGTTTCCCAAAGAAAGGGATGCAGTTTTTAACGTGGCCTGCAAGGTTTGGTGATCTGCTCCTAAATGGTGCCCTCCAGGAATTAATTCACCTAAATTTAGCTTCTAAATAACTTCTATAACTTTGTTCTGAAAACATTTTTTTGGCCTATGTGATGTTATGTCTGAAAAGCATTCCTTATTAATTTAATTATTATTATTTTTTTTTTTTGTGGTTGCTATATTTTTCTCTATTCCAGATGTTGGCTTAAGCCACATTTGTTTTCTGAGAAGCATAAGAAACATCTGAGTCTTTGAGAAGTTAGAGATGCTTTTCTGAATTGATTGAAATAGATAACTCTTTGTGGTCCAAACTTACCAGAGGAACTTTTTGAATGGAGATACCTGCAGAGAGAGTAGCAGAGTCCTCAAGCCTTGCCCATTACAAAAGTAGAAACACCCAAGAATAGGGCTTTCCCAGTACTGTTAATGTAGAATATCCTCCTCCACCCAGCATAGAATTCCCAGACTCCACCCTTCCTGTGGTTACCACTGAGTTCCAGGAGGCTTAGGGAAACAGGGTACAGGGAATGAGTCTCCCTACACCATCCTCATTTGCTAAGAGTTGTTGGTAAAGAAGGAACCTGCTACCTCATCAGTCTGGAAACCCTGACCTCTTGGTTTAAGTAGTGTGACTGTGTGACACCAGGCCAGGCTTTGGGCCAGATGTCAAGGTGCAGATGTTCATTTCTGCTCAAGGGGTTTTCAGTTGCTCACTTTTCCTCTTTGCCTATAGACTAAATTGTGCCCACTCTTTTTTTTTTTTTTCCCCCACAGACATGTCAATGACCCCAGTGTTAGTTTCTTTGAGGCTGATTGTATCACAGGGACATATATTTGAAATAAAGCCATGAGACTCTGGTGATGGCATTTTAGGACTTAAATAAAGAAGACAGAAGCAGCGTTTGGAAGGTTCTTTCCCAGTGTTGGTGGAATCACACTGGGCAACTGCCTACTCTGCCTCCTTACTGTGGCTGTGCCTAGTTTTTATTTGGAGAGCTGTGCTTGTGGCCTTCTGAATTCCATGTAGCAGTAGCTGAGATTCAGCATGTGAAATGAAATCATGTTTTTTGTATTCTATGGCTGTTTGCATAAAAATATACTCTGTTGTCTGACACCAATTTTTTTTTCCCTCTCTGTTCCTAGAGAGGGCCCAGCCAATTTCATCTCTGATGCCATATCTCTTTAAGACCTTTTTCTAAGTATGTCTTTGAGCAAGAGGAATGAGGAGTTCACCTCTTATGGAATGCATTGACAAAGCAAGCTAGAAAAACAAAACTTGTAGGGACCAGCTTTTCTTAAATGTTATCTGTTACTTTAACAGGCCAATTCAGGTCATGTTAGAACAAGTTATTTGATCTGCAAACAATCTCATTCTTAGGTGAAATTTCTGACAATGATGATAATCTGTGGCCTATTGCTGCCATTCACTCTAAAAGTTAGAATCCAATCAGTTGATTGTTGGCTAAACATTCCTTGTGTACATAGTGGTGTTAGGTCTTGGGCAAAATGCTAAGTAAAGAAAAAGGTCTTCATCCTCAAAAGAATATCCAGTCTAGCTGGTGAGATAGAACAACAGCCTATAGGCCTGACCATGTATATTAACCACTTCCTTATAGGATATTTATCCTAAGGATAAGGCTTAGTGGGTTCCAGAAAGTCCAGAAAGCTTCCTCAAGTAGCAGAGCAGGGAAAAAAAAGGAAATTCAGCTTGCCATCTCGAGGACTTTTAGAAGTCACTCATGGTGATTTCATGTGAGAACAAAGTCAGGCCATGCACTCTGCAGACAGTGGGGCCCAACAAGGGGAAGATTGTGATAGAGCTTTATGATTCATAACTTGGAAGTCATCATAAAGAGCTTTGCTTCCACTTGAACCATGGGTGACCCAAGAAACTCACAAAATAAATGGCTTGTTGTTTAACAGGAGAAACCATTGATATGGAATAAGAACAGTATTTGCCCCAAAGATGGCATTTTACTCTTGTGGGAATACTGAATAGTAATGGGGGAAAGTTTAAATTTAGTAATATTAAAATTTTTAAATGCTTTAGCAATATTTTTCCTTAAGGAACTGTCATTTTCTTGCCATAAATATTTTCTCAAAAATAGTAGACAAGGTGCTCAGCAGGCATTTTAAATTCTAACTTAAGGATTTCACAGTACCAAGTTCCAAATGCTGACAATATGCAGTTTTTTTATCCTATGTAGTAGGGATCATTTTAGGTCCAGAAGTATATATGTATATTTTTCTTTTCAAACAGAATATGAATTAGGGAATAAATAGGCAGGCAAAGATTAATTATAGTAGGCCTCAAATGAAGACATGGAAAAATAACATTATAGTATGTTTTGGTTATCTTTCCCTGACTGGCATAGTTTTTTCTACTCTGCTTCTGAGTCTTGACCCTTGCTAGACTATAGTAGACCCTCCTGCCCAGCCTCATTCTCAGGGGACAAGTTCAAAACCCCCACTGGTGCCTGAAACTATAAAGTACCAGGTCCTACGTATACTATGTTTGTTACTATAATACCACACACTATAGCTGTAACTTGAATTGTGGCAGAAAAACTAGCATGAATTTCTTTTTTCTCTCTTTACAGTTTCACAGGGACTACTTCATTTGTTCTTATCATAAATCTTACCACCAACCTGATTATTCTCTTTCCTTATTGAGAACTTCCACTTTTTAGGAAGCACCTTACAGCTTATCTTGGGCATATCTGAATTGTGAGCATCACTGTTGTTATGACTTGAACACAAGCACTCATTACTGCCATGGTCAGTCTGATAAGTGAGGTGGCTGGCTGTTCACAGGTGGGTAGTATCTATAGTGTGGATATGCTGCACAAAGGGCTGACTCACGTCTCTGGTGGAACAGAGCAGGGTCGCATGAGATTTATTCATGCTATTCAAAATGGTACACAAACTAAAACGTATCAGTTGTTTATTCCTGGAATTTTCCACGTAGTATTTTTGGGCCATGGGTAACTGAAACTGCAGAAAGCAAAACCTCAGCTAAGCAGGGACTCCTTAATTTATAATCTAGTTAAAACAAGCTTCATTAGTCACATTGGCTGGACTAGATGCATTGTGACCTGCATGCTTTTGCTTGTTCCTCCTTAGCTTATTTTTCTCACTCACCTGGAACATTGAGACATTCTGCTGCTTGTCTCCCTCCAAGCCAGTTACAGACATCCTCTTTTTTATAGTATATGTTCTCTTTTTTATGTTTATGATCAAGAAGTTTATTTATTGGCATTGGAGAATGTTTGCACTATTGCATGACTATGTGAAATGAAAATATGTAAAATATATATGAAATTGGATGGGCCCCTCTTATGAAAGAGAGAACAAGAGTAAATGGACTCAGGTCAGCATTAATAAGCATTTGTTTTACCATGTGTTCTCATCTCACTTGAATTTGTGACCATTCTTCATCACCATTAAATATATTTACTGAGGGCCTGTTCTGTACCCTTGTCTAACATCCTGGGTCTCATCTTGTTTGAAAGAGAAGAGAGGTCTGCAGTCCATCTTCTGTGGTCAGATGTTGGAAAAAGTTCTGTGCTCATAGGCTCCTACTTCCTCCCCTCCTAGTCATTCCTCAGACTACTGCAGCCAACTCCTTCTACCACTGAGCTGAAACTGTATCTAGAAAGGTGAAATTGTAGTGACCTCCTAGTTAAAAAAGCCATTGGATGCTTTGCAGTCATCTTTTTTGGTTTGTATCTGGAGTTGACACTATTGCAAACTTCCTTTCATATGATACTCTTTCCTCAGTGACCTTCTCTGGCCACTTCTTTCTGCTTCCTCCTGTTGCCTTTCAGACATTGATGCACCTCTTTGTCCTGCCCTCAGCCCACTTCTTTTTCGCTCTTATGCACTCTGGAGTTGCCACACACCTACACTGATAAGTCAATTCTAGATCTGGAACTCATAGAATTAAATGAAGCTTGCCCACCCTCCGCCCCCCACCAACTGGGAATTAAACCAGGGGTACTCTACCACTGAACCACATCCCCAGCCCTTTTATTTATTTTATTTTATTTATTTGTTTGTTTGTTTATTTATTTATTTATTTATTGGAGACAGGATCTCACTGAGTTGCTTAGGGTCTTACAAAGTTGCTGAGGCTGGCCTCAAACTTGAAATCCTATTACCTCAGTCTCCCAAATCACTGGGGTTATAGTGATGTACCACCTATTGAACAGCTTCTTCTGCCTGTGCCACAGGCACCCATAAGTTAGCAGTTTCAGTTGCCTTGGCACACTGAGGGCTGAACATCCAGTCCTCTCCTCGTCACATGTAATGTCTGACATCACACTCCATCCACCTGGCCAGAAGTTCCCTTCTCCAAAGAAAATGATGGAATCTGGACTCACAGAGGCTTCTCCACCGTAACTGACTGTTCATGCTTGCTCGGTTTTCTTTTCTTTCCTTCTCTTCCTCCACCTTCTTCTTTCTCTTCTTCATTTTTTTTTTGTCCCTCTAGTGCTGGGAATGGAACCCAGGCCTGATGCCTGCTAGGCACTATACCTCTCAGGGGCACTCTACCACTGAGCTACACCCCCAGCCCTCCTGCCAACTCAATAACAAAGGAGCATTTGTCTTTAAAAATATATATATCACTTTCTTCCCAAAGCCCTTTAGGGAGTGTGAAATGATTTTTTTTTTTCTTATATTGATTATCATCAGTTTGAGGTAGCAAGTGGCAGGCGTTGGTAACTTTCTTTGGAGATAGAAAAAAACAGATGACACTCAAGAGTCCAGAAGGAATAAATCTAATGTGTTCACAGTAAAAAAAAATGACTGTCGAAGGAGTCAGGGACTGTGAGTCACTCACTCAACAGATATTTATTGGGAGCATCAAAGTGTCAGGCACTAGAAAAATGCAGTGTTGAGTCAGACCCAGGGTTCTGTCATGAGGTGCTGTGACACTTCTTGTCCCTATCTTTTGTACTCTGATTTTTTTCATCCTAATTAGTGATTAATGATAACAATTAGCAAATGTTTACCATGGGCCAGGCACTGTTTTAGAACCTTACACATACTAACTCATTTAATCATCACAAAAAGTCACTGTGAGCTTATTATCATTGTTATTATTATTGAGGGAGGGCGAAGGCTGGGCAGAAGAAAATTTAGAAATGTGCTCTACCTCAGTCTGCTGGTAAGTGATAAGGCGTGGATTTGAATCTAGGTGATCTGACTCCAGAACCCATCTGCCATTGTCTTGGCTATCCTAACTCCTCACCCCATAGCAAGTCCTTCCACTAGCTATCCATGATGCTCTGTGATGTAAGACAAGCTAGTTCTCCACGTGCCAGAGTTAACCTGTGGTTTTAAATAACAAATATTTAGACTTTGCTTTCTTGAAATACTTGCCCCCTTGGGCATTGCATTGGCAGTGGTCTCTTTTTCTAATCTGAAATCCACAGAAAAAGAAGAAAAAGTTGCAGTTAGGTCCAAGTGGTTGTGACAGGTTGCTAAATAAAACTGGCTTAACTGAAGTTCTGAGATTGTTGAGAAATAACTGAGAATTTCTTACAAAAGAAAATTTCCTTAGTATAGGAAATCATGGGTCATTGCAGTTATAAGTGTCTTAGTAAATAGAAAATGTGGCTTGAGGCTAAGAAGCATAAAATCTTAATGAGATTATTTGTGGGTTGCTATTTATGCATACCTTTTAAACCATTAGAAAATGTTTCCTATCTGTCTTCAGTGTATCATGTTAAGTTTCCACTGTTGAAATCTTACATAATTTTTGAGAATCTCCAGAGTTGCTAAAAGGAAAGAAAAAAACAATAGTAACAAAAATTTATGTAGAATTTGAAATTTACAAAGTACTTTCACATACAGTAACCTTTCTGATCATCCCTGTTTTTATTCTCTTAGAAAGAAAATAGAATCACAAGGCTATCAATGAAAGTTTTTAAAATTGCCCATGTTTTCTTATATGGTAATTCTGAACTGATTTGGAAAAACTCAAATCTGAATCAGTGATGTGTTTAAATTACTAATGTTACTCCAAGTTGCAGGTAGTAACTTTGGGAAACTGCTCTGACAGATACATGACAGGAGCATTTGGCTGACCGTAAGGTCTATGAAGTGGTTAAAACCTCCTTTGGTTCCTTAGTTTTGAGTTTTCCTTGTGCTTAGTCCCACTTCCCTCCTTCACCAACCTGAGGTGAGGGCACACTGAGGGCGAGGTAGGCTACTCTGAGGCTTTTGGCAGCAGGGAGAACACTTGGCTAGGCCATTTGTGCCCCGACTACCAGCTCCAAGAAATCAAAGATTTCTCTCAGCTGTAGATGAAAACTCTTAGACCCATAGGAAAACTTTATATATCTATATAAATATCATATACATATAGTTGTAGATGGACACAATGCTTTTGTTTTTAATGTGGTGCTGAGGATCAAACCCAGGGCCTCACACTAGGCAAGCACTCTACTACTGAGCCACTACCCCAGCCCCCATAGGGAAACTTTAGTTCAGCCTCAGAATCAAAATTAGGCATGACCCCATTAGTGAGATTTTCCTGCTCAGTATATAAAGTGAGAGCATTAATAAAGTATATATTTGTATGAAAGGTGCTGCTCTATAAATAAATCTGCTCCTTTTTGATTATTAGAACTGTACAGGAAGAAGTCATCTGTTTTGGCACAAACTATGGAAATATATCTAGGTAGCCAAGGAAAAGCTGAATTGTTACTGAAGGATGTGTCACACAGAAAAGAAATAATTTTCAAAGCAGTGGCCGGAAACTATTTTCAAACACGAATCAAGGGAGTCCCTTGAGCTGTCTGTGTGGGTGATGGGTGAGTAGTATTAGTTTGTTTCTTGCCGGGCTACTTATTTATTTATTTTCCCCCAAAGAATCCTTCTTTCCTGTGAAACGAGAGTTGAAGGTGCAGCTCCACTTCGGTGTAGATTAAACAAAAAGTAGAATTCATTTATACTTACTATAACTTGTATAAATCTAGTGAAGAGAAACAGGTTTTCTTGCTAAGCTTCAGTGTTATATAATTAATATAATACAATTATTTTCTTTAACCTTTTCTTAAAAACTACATGATTTAAGATATTTAAGAATTTAATTCATAGGAGATTGAAACTGGACATAGGAGAAAGACTAGAGAAGGATCAGCATTCTGCTACCTGGTTGAACACATCTCTAAAGTGGCAGCCTTAGAATACCATGTCCTGATAGAACTCCCTGTTGAAAGCCAGCCAGCAGAGCCACTTCTTTATGCCCTACTCCTTGCCTGAAGCACTGTGAATTGTCACCAGGGCCCTGAGTATGAACATAGGCGACTCCACAGGATTGCTACTCAGCCTGACAGAAGGGAACTAGTGTCACTGGGCAATCCACACTCTGGTTTAGAAACCCCAGGCTGTGGGTTTGGAATTGGCCAGATACCCTGGCTCAACCTTGAATAAATATTCCTGAGGCCTAAATAGGATAGGGAATTCAAAGCCCTATTTATCCCAAGTTCTTCCATAACCAATCCATGGCTGCTTGTTATGAGATTTAAGTGGAGAGGCCATGTTTTGGAGGGGAAACCAGGAGTCATTCTTTACTATAAATTAATTCTCCCATAGCAGTTCCCTTTTCCCTTAGAAGTGAAACCATTCGAGGGGCCAGATCAAACCCACTCTAGTCATTGACCAGGGCCAGCTTTATCACACACCCTGCCCAATGTAGTAACAACCTGTGTGAAATGACTTGAGAAATCTTAGGCAGTGCCCTCTCCCCACCCAGATATCTCAGATGCAGCCTTCGTCTTAAGCCAGGTCTTGAAGACTCAGGTAGACTTTTATTCTTTTAGTATTTGGATTTCATCCCTTCTAAGAAAATGGACATCACAATGGGAGGTAAATGACTTTTATGTTATTATTAGTCACTTATGCCATGATATAAATTAGTTTAAGTTTCTTTGGTTTTGAAAGAAAGATAATTAGATGACAATGGGGAGAAGGTGCAGAATTGGAACAAAGGCGGGAAGCACAGAGTCATCACTCTTGTGGCCTGGCTGAGGACTCTGTGACTTCTTTCCCATTAGAACTTGCTTCTGTGCTTTCAGGGAAACAGGGCATCCTATTTTCCATTTACCTCTCCCTTCTGGCAAAGAAAGACTTGGAGGTCTTTTTACGGCTTTGACTCTTCCTTACCCCTTCTAGATGTAGTTCCATTTCCTTTCCAAGATGAAAGCGTGTCTTTGTCCCCTCCCAGAATAGTTCCAGGCAGCAGAACACAGTGAATCCTTCCAGATAAAAGACGCTGCTGATAAAATGCCAGATTGTTATCAGAGAAGCAAAGTGAAGGGAGTCAAGTCCCTACCATTAATTACCTCGTTACAGCTTTGTTTATATCCTGTTCATTTGGGGCATGTTTTTCTTGGAGAGTTTCTTGTCTGTGTTCTGAACTGCATGCAGTCTGAAGTTTGCAAAACTCCCAAAGGTCAGGGAATAGTGGGTTCCTTCTTTGCTTAATGGCAAGGAAGAGAAGATCAAAGTTTCTATCTTCCATCTGGAAGGAAATAGACAAATGCTTGGTTTGGGCAGCCTATTCCTCACCTCAGTAGACAACTCTACTGTGCTGATTGAGCTCTGGCTCTGAATATTGAGGAGGTTACCTGGAAATAGAATGGCATTTATCTCTGTGAAGCCATGAGCATCAACCAGTGATTGACTGTATATCTAGACATTGAGGCCGGAGTCCAGTTGAATCTAAAGTAAAACTACTTGGTAGTTTTAATAAATATACTTGATGCCACTGAACTGTACTCCTAAAAATGGCTAAAATGGTTGACAAAGTTATGTTTCTTTACTAAACAAGTTCATATCTGACCTCATGTTGTCTTATTCGGTTTGGTCTGCAGCCCAACCCATCTTTACTAACAAGACTATGGACATAATTCAACCCACCCTCTCAGCTCACTGGTGATGTGGGCTTCTGAAGACCAGAGCATTGTGTTTTTTCATAAGACAAAATCCTACAAGCATGTTATCTGGTAATATACCTGCAGTACGAATTTGAAGAATAAAAGAAAGAAAAAGCGAATAAGAGAATATACCTCATTCTAAATCATGGAACTTAGTTCTTATTAACTCCAAAAGCCCTCGCTCAGAGCTCCAATGTAAAAAGTGTCTTGTTTTTACCTTGTGTGCATGTCTTCTGGTTCATCCCTGTCATCACTTGAAGTTAGCTGATAAAGTCAACTTGATTTTTGCAGGCGCTTGCTCATATTTAAATTTAGTATTTCCTTAGAAGAGGCTAGAAAAATGAGGGACTTAGGGAAAAGTTAAGGTAAATCTTGAAATATATAAAAGCTCACTTTGAGTGAAAACTAATTAAAAACAAGCCCTGGCCTTCTCATAGGTAAGAAAAAATTGGAATGGCGACAGGGGATGTATTCTTTAGGAAATAAAAACTTTGCCAGAAATAGCATGGGTGGTTAAAGCAGTCTGGTGTGAAAGTTGCGTCGTTTAAAAAATAAGATATCTTTACTTTCTTCTTGACTAATGGTTTTGTCAGAATAACTGTTTAGATAATAAATGAAGTACTTTGAAGTGCGTAGGGGAGTGAACATTTCTGTGCCTTGTACTAACTGGTGATACAGATTATAAACTAAATGATGCCAAACTTCATCAGTTTATCCCGGATCTGCACACTAGCAAACTTAGTCAAAGCCATAGAAATCTACTGAGGAAATCATGAAAATGAATGGAATTGATCCAGAATGTTTTAATTTTCTTCCGAAATGTTATATTTATTAGACCTCAACACCCAAAAGTTAAACAGTATTGAATTTCACACATAGCACTTTATTTGTAATCTTAGGTTAAAGGTTATGGCCTTGGTATGACTGAAGAATAATGACTCATACATTTTGCACTGACTTTATTTTATTTCTGATAGGCATAGAGGAGAGCTAGGGAGTAAGATGATAGTGCATTAAGGCTGAATTTATTAGTTGATTGGACACAAATGGAAATACAGAATGTCACTTAATGATTTTTTTGCTTCTGTTGATATTTGTATGTATACTTTGGGTGAAGACTGTGGAATGCTAACTTATACTTAAAATGCAATGTAAAATATCTCTTGACTGTTAAAATTAGGAGTGAGAATTAACGGTGATTTTTTTTTCTAGTAAATGTCTCAAAGTATACATAGCTAAAATCTTATCATGTGGACATTTTGGAGAATGTGACCAGTACTCTGCATTTCAATGTGCCCCATCTTAAAATATAGTCACCATGAAATTAATACATTAAGGCATGGTCACAATCCAGGAAAAGACTTGAAGGTAATATGAGTCTCCCCATAATTAGTAACCTAATTAAATGCTAGATAGCTTCAGCTTTACAATAGTGTACCATGCTTCTGAACAAAGATAACACCACCACTGAAACTGTATACTTGTAACACTAGTATATTTTTAATTAGTGGCAGGGTACGTGTGTGTGCTCAGTTTTGTTTTATCTTTGGACTTTGTACAGCCATCTCTATTGTGCATTCATTTGGACTATATCCAGTGAGGACAGTCACTGATTTGGCTTGGTTTTTTCAGAATTTGGGATTATTCAAACTGGTTTGAATTGAAAGTTACCTTTTTGCTATGGAAAAGGCAACTTTGGGGGGTATTTAATATATAAAACTGGTTTAATGTACTCAAGAAGAGGAGAAAATCTGTTTTACCTTAATAGCTCACATGGAAAATTGTACTACCAAATGCAGATGAGTTTATTGAAGACGGTCCATCAGATTTGGCATCTCTTGGTTGAATAATTTGAGTTGTATGTACACTTAAAAGTAATACAGCTGAATTTCTTTTAATATGTATTATTGTTCAGTTCTTTGATGGTAAAAATGCCTTAGAATTGGAGTGCATCAGTTTCAATAGTTAGTGTAGGCTTTCTTTCTTTCTTTCGTTGTACATAATACCTTTATTTTATTTATTGATTTTTGTGTGGTGCTAAGGATCGAACCCAGGGCCTCACATGTACTAGGCAAGCGCTCTACCGCTGAGCCACAACCCCAGCCCCTAGTGTAGGCTTTTGAGTTAGAGGCACCTGACTTTGAATCCAGCTTTTTCACTCACTTCCTTTGTGAGCTTGGGCAAGTTACTTAATCTCTCTGAGATTGTCTAGAAGAGAGCATGTGGAAGCTTCAGAACATTGTCCTAAAAACATTTTTGGTTTTTAGTTCTTATGTGATTATTAGGACTTAAGTATTTATTGATTTGATTTTTTAAGAAAGCACAAGGAAAAGTTAATTCTGGTTGGAAAAGTTTAAAAGAAATAGCTGGACTTGTTTAATCTGAGGGAGAGAAGACAGGATGTTCCAGAGATAAGGCTAGAGGAAGAGAAGAGAAAACAAGATAGGATTATACCTCAACTTTTCTAGTGGATATGATAGGATTTTCTTTAAGAACAGTTTCAGTGAGGTCTGACATAAACTGCACATGTTTAAAATGTATAGTTTGATAAGTTTATATACAACCTAAAACCATCACCATCATCAAGATAGTGAACATATCCTTCACCCTTTGTAATCCTTACACAGCCACCCCATTGCTGGCATTGGCTGTTCCGGGTTCTGTCACTCTAAGTTAATTTGCACTTCTTTGTATTTCATGTAAATTAAATCAGACAGTACACATTCTATTTTGTCTGGCTTTTTCACTCAGCCTAATTATTTTGAGATTCAGCCATTTGTTACACGTACCCATGATTTTTTTTTCCTTTTTATCAACAATTAGAATTCCATCATATTGATCTACCATATATTTATTTATGTACTCAACTGTTTATTTATGTACTCAACTATTTTAGACATTTATGTTGTATCCAATTTGGGACCATTATAAATGAGTTGCTATGAAGATTTCATGTACAAGTCTTATTCTAGACATGCTTTCATTTCTCTAAAGTAAACATACAGAAGTGGAATGGGTGAACTATATGTTTGGTGTATGCTTGACTTTTTAAGAAACTGAACAATTTGTTTTCCAAGATGATTGTACCATTTTACATTCCCACCAACAGAGTATGAGAGTTCCAGTTGTTCCATGTCCTAGCCAACACTTCGTGTGCTCGATGTTTTTCATTTTAGCCTTTCTAGTGAGTGTGTAGTTATGTCTACTTGGGGTATTAATTTGAACTTCCCAAACAACTGGGGATGTTGAGCATCTTTACATGTGTTTATTTGCCATCCATATATCTTCTTTGCTGAAGTGTCTGTTCAGAGCTTTGACCCATTTTTTTTTTTTTTTAAACTGGGTTGTTTGTTTTCTTATTTCAAGTGTATTCTGGGACCAAGTCTTTTAGGCATAGATTCATTTATTTCTCTGGCATGTAGAACCAGAAAAACAAAATTAAATTACAGCAAGAAGGAGTCTACTTACACAGAAGGAAGTACTTTTTGACTGTGGCAGTCTAAACATGGGCATGGGTCAACCAAAGGAGGATGTAAAACTTTCCCTGGACTTATTTTAAATAGGGCTGGCTGTAGTCTATTTGGGATACTGTAGGCATGCAGAAGTATGACTCAGTTTACCTAACTGAAGTCTTTATTTGAGAGAAGATATCTTCCCTGGGATGGGTCTCTTGCTAACATCTTAGTATCCCTTGCTCTTTTGTGCTATTTTTTCCAGGACAAAAAAAAAAAGTGCAATTTCTTGGGATTTTTCAAGACTTTCCGTGTACTTTATGGTTTTTAAAAAGTCATTCTTTCTGATTTTAGCTTGAAGTGTTGCTATGAAACATGAGGAAGGTCATTCAGGGGCATTAATTAACTTCAGCAAAAACAAATTGCAATCTCTACAGAGCAATCATATTAAAAGAAATGCTCAAATTTCCCTCATCCAGCAGTAGCACCAATCATTGTTTTTGCTGATGGTATTGGACAGATTAATTTAACTCTCTGTAGAGGTAAAATAATTAACTAGATTCTAGAGAGGAGGTTTTCTGTGATTAAAGGACTTGGGGTTGTTGTGGCCCTTGGATGGGAAGAGTCAGGGGTGCTTTAATGACAGGATTCCAGTAGAGCTAATGAAGGGTTTTCCTGTATGTAGAAAACACTGGTCATTTGTTCTCCAACTCCATAGATTGCCCAAACTGGAGGATGTTGGCTCCAACTGTAGGGAGATTGAGTATGGTTAGTGTTAGGCATAAAATTTTTATTATCAGCATAAATATTATTATGAGATTAAGCAATGGAACAAGTCAAGAGAGACCATAAAGATATGTGAGAATAAAAAAAAGATAGCTATCTGCCTGGACTGTTTAAATGCCCATTGATTTATAGGATCTTGTTATTGAAGGAAACTGTAGAGATCACTTCTTCTAAAATAACCTTTTACAGAAGGGGATATGAGAGGACATTATGTAACTTGCCTCTGGCTACATTGTTAGATACTAATATTTTAATTTGAGGATGTTGCAAAAGTAATCTCACTTAAAAGACACACAAAGGAAACCATGTGTTTCTGCTTCATGAGAAGGTTTCACTTCACCAAAATAGTCCCTTAAAGCTGATGACTTATTATTTTTTCCTAAGCCCATGAAGATTCTGACCTGTTTATCTTTGCTTGTCATTAAAAATATTAAAGATTTTTTTCAGGCATTTTGAACTTCTCTCTAAATAAATATGATATTTCAAGTGACTGAAGGGTAATTTGACCTGAAGTGATCAATGATGATAGAGGACAGCAGGGGACATTGCCAAATCCTTTGTGGAACCTAGCCCAGTATGATATGGGTTCTATATTTTGAAGAAAGTATACAATTTGGTGGATACCTTTGGCTCAAAGTTCTGTGACTAATTTGCCTTTTAAAAGGTAGTACTTTATAAAGCTGTAAGGCTTTGTTTTGTTAAAGACTAATTAGATTGGTAGAAAACATATTTAGGCTGTCAATTCATTGTGAATGGGGTCTGCAAATATGAATTCTAACCATTGGAATTAGTGGGATAAATTGCTTGTAAAGGATTCCACATCCACAGTCATGACAGAAAGAAATCAGTACAAGGCCTTTTATTTGGTTGTGGTTATGTTTTATTTGGACTCATCATTTTGTACATGTTCCCACTAAAATGAAAAACCAACATGTATTTATATAATTTTGTGTACTTGTTGTATAGGGTTTATCTGAGTATAAAAGTGGGATAAAATACTTGAAAGTATCACCCCATGATAACCATTGGATTTATTTTCAAATTGCATTTGTTGTTGTCTAGGCAAAAAATGATGAAAGATTTAAATGAAACATAATTTTCATACTTCATCTCTGTTTTGATAAGAATGAGTAACAAGGGATTAATATACAGAAATCTTGCATCCTTTCATTTATTTAAGAAATATTTGACACAGTGGACATCATGCTAGGCACATGCCTGTAATCTCAGGATCTCTGGAGATTGAGGTGGGAAGTTCACAAGTACGAGGCCAACCTGGGCTACTTGGTGAGATCTTGTCTCAAAATATAAAGTAAAAAGGGGCAGGGAAGTAGCTCAGAGGTAAGACACACCTGGGTTCAATCCCCCTTACTGCAAAACAACAATAACAACACAACAAAAAGTGTTGGGGATGCAGCTCAGTGGTAGCGTGCCCCTGGGTTCAATTCCCAATTCTGCACAAAGAAAAAGGAAGAAGAAGGAGGAGAAGGAATATTAGTAATTCCGATTTTCTGTGTGTGGGGTGGGTACTGGGGGTTGAAACCAGAGCCTTGGCATACTAAGCAAGTGCTCTTCCACTGAGCTTGAGACAGGTTTCTCTATGTTCTCTCAACTGGTCTTGAATTTGCTATCCTCCTGCATAATTCTCCTGAATAGGTGGGATTACAGGTATGTTTCACTGTACCTGGTTGTAATTCTGTTTTGTGGCTTTTTACCGAGCCCCCATAGTGGGGATTAAACCCATGGCCTTGCACATACTAGGCAAGTGCTCTACCACCTGAGCTACACCCCCAGCCCCTGGCTGTAATTCTAAATAATTAAAGCACATTCTTCCAAAAGCTTTTTAAAATAACTACCACACTGTAAACCTTTCCCTTTCTTTGATGGAAAAATTCCCTCACTTTATTTCCTTGCACTAAAAGGAATGGCATGAATGCTAGCAGCCATTATCTCTGTGACCTTATGTCCTTGCCACATTATGTGGCTGAATGCTGTGCCCAGTTCTTGTAGGATGGTGTAATGCTACATTATGTATAACCATAGAAATGTGAAGTTGTGTTGCAATTGTGTACAATGAATCAAAATGCATTCTTCTGTCATATATACCCAATTAAAATAAATTAATTAATTTTTAAAAAATAGAGATATCAAGGTGATGGAAACCACTTCCCAGCTCCTGGCAGCTCCCATTTTCATAGCCTAGAATTTACATTCTGTGGCAGATCAGCCTGGGCAAAAGCCTTGGTAACTGAGAGCCAGAGTCAAGGTGGCCTCAAAATCATGCATCTGCTAAGGCCCAGGCTGTTGTTTAGCTTGTCCCAATTGGTCATGCACTGAAGTTTTAAAATATTCTATCATGGCTTATTATTGTCAGCATAAAATGTCACTGCCATAAAAGTATACTTTAGAAAGGTTTTAACATGATGAAAAGTCTTAATTTTTAAAGAGCAGTATTACTTTTGAGCTACTTGGTAGGTCCAGGGATTTAAACTAAACATTCTACCTCAAAAGCATAATAGGGTTTTTGTTTTGTTTTGTTTTTTAGTATTTATTTTTTTAGGTGTAGATGGACACAACACAATGCCTTTATTTTTATGTGGTGCTGGGGATCGAACCCGGGTCCCACTTGTGCTAGGCAAGCGCTCTACCACTGAGCCACAATCCCAGCCCCAAAAGCATAGTAGTTTTTGCTTTATTTTGTTTGTTAGATCTAGAAGGCTTTCCACCCAGACTTCTGGAGATGTACAGTTTTTAGCTCAGTACTCTCTACTGTTCTTACTTTCCCCTTAATACCCAAATGAAGGACTTTAGAAAATCAAACTTGAAAAGTCCTGAACCCACTGCTTTTCTAAGAAATATATTTAAATAAAGAAATTCATGAGCTGTGCAGAGTGCACAATTACAGTAAATGCAACTTTTTTGAGTTACAGGAAAAGGAGCAAGTAGTTCAGGTGGTGGTAGATCTTTTGATGACTTGAAAATAGGTCTAGGAAGGACAAGTAGAGACTCTGGCAACCTTGACCATCGCTGTATTCTCCAAGAATGCAGAGAATGGTTTTAGGGATGCCCGGAATTGCAACATGGTTAATAGTACCAAAACACAGAGAATGTCTGCCTTTTCACATTCACTAGATACAAACTTATTTTTTTAGGATTTCTCTTTTTTACACATGTATATGTATATACATGCTTTTAAAAGCACATGCTTTTCTCAATGCAAGATTTAAGCCACATGAAAAAGAAGTCTGGTGGAATATCACCAGAATCAACAGAAAATAGATTTGGACCCTGAACCCAGAGAATAGTCAGTAGGTGCCAAAGAAACCCCAGCTTCCTGCCCCTTGTTGCAGCTCATTTGGTGAGGAGGGAGAAGGGTAGATGTAGTAAGCATGAAGAACCTCTTTGGTACAGGCAGGGCTGTTTCCTGGACAGTTGTTGAGACAGAACACGGGAGAAAAATAGAGAGAGTGTATATATGTTAATGGAGGTTTTAAGTTTTCACATTATTCCACTTACTAGATTTGATAATAGCTACCACTTTTCGATCATTACCTGTCTGATAGGCATTGTGTTTTACATGCTTTATCTCATTTAAGCTTTACAACGGCCCTATGTGGTATATGAAGAATTTAGAAAGTTTACTTGCTTGTACAGGGTCACACAGTAGTAAGTGGTAGGACTTGGATTTAAACTTAGGTCTGCTGGATTCCAGAACATGTTCTTGACTCCTGTCCTGTGTGCTCTATGAAGACCCTGTTTCTGCTCTCAAGATCATTTCATTCTAGTAGACATGATGGCCCGAGGGATACTGTGGGAAAGGTAATGAGTCCTCCCCTGCTCTGACAGCCAACTGTGCAAGTGCAGTACCTGCACAGTGATTGATTCTGAGGTCATTCCTTAGCAGAATTCAGGTGAGATGTTTCCCAAAGATGCAAGGGTGAAAGGACATTCATTGCAAGTGTTCAGGGAATTACAGATTAAATGGTAGTTGGCTTGACAAAATAAATATAGGAAGAAAGTTTTTTTAAAAAACAAACAAAAACCAAAATGAGCAGTATGACCAGGAGGCTGCTTAGTCTTACCCTACCTTCAGCAAAAGGGTCATCCCAATTGTGGGTTTCCAGTGGGTGACCATTTCCCAAAACCAGGCAGCCATACCATATGAGAAACAGTAATGGTCAGGCATTCTTGAATTCCCTCAGTAGGTATTGTGAGGGTAGTCAGACACAGCTTATTTGAACTCAGCTCAGCTCCCAAAGTGCTGACTTTGATTAAGTGGGGGCTCCTGTCCATCATCATCTGAACTTTGGGGACCTTTACTCTGTATAGAGTATAGCCTAAAAATCAAAGATCAGCACTGGAGGTAGGGTCTTGGATTAAGGAGGAACCAGGGGAGCATTAATAATTATGTTAGTGAGGAAGAGTCAAAGAGGATATTGGCTAGAGCCTGAAACCAACTAAGACTTTCAAAGACTGAGGTTCCTGTGAAATAGGGGAACTCACCTTGAGATAGGTTGATGCTGACTTTGGCCCTGAGAATTGTTGTTTCATTTTTCCATCTTCCCCACTAGACTGTTGGTTCCTTGTGGCCTAAGCAGTAACTTTTCTCTCTGATGCTCTGTAACCTAGCCCAGTGTGTGCATGTGCTAGGTACTTAGCGGATCTCCCTATAGGTTGGGTGGGCAGAAACAGTTTTGGTGTTCTGCAGCCACTTAACCTTTGAATTCTTTAGGAAAAGAACAGATTCAGAGGGTGAATGTACAAGGGGAAACACCTTATAAATACTCCGCTGCTGCCCTGTGAAAGGGGATGTTAGAATGGTCTCGGCAGAATGGTCCTCCTGTGCTCAGAATATTGCATTCTAAACTTGCCTGGTTTCTGAAGTGTTAGGTACAAAGGTTGGAAGGATGATACATATCTTGGTGCTCTCTCCTCCAGAAAGCCATTCCAACTCTCCCTCCCACTTCCCTTTGTTATCCTGCTCCATAGTATGTGTGTCTCCGTGGGTACCACAGATTTGTGACCAGCATGTATTCTCCTGAGCTAGTGGTTCCCCGTGAGCAGTGTCCTAATTCCATTGTTATATCATATGAAATAGAGCACACACCTGACTGCCACACTGTATGGCCATCCAGTGTGTGCCAAAGAATCTGGGGATTCTTGACCTGGATAAACTATATGGGAAAATGTGTGTGTGTGTGTGTGTGAGTGTGTGTACATATATATGTTCATAAGTCTCTCTTTTGAGGAAGTCCGTAGTTTATATTAGGCTCCAGTGTGTTTTTATAATCCTGAAAATGTTAATAAAAAACTGAACTTATTTGGAGATTTTCCATATACTTGTAAATGAATGTGTGTGTATTTGTGTGTGTATGTGTTTGGGAGGGCGGATTGAACTCAGGGGTACTCAACCACTGAGTCACATCCCCAGCCCTATTTTGTATTTTATTTAGAGACAGGGTCTCACTGAGTTGCTTAGTCCCTTGCTGATTGCTGAGGCTGGCTTTGAACTTGGATCCTCCTGCCTCAGCCTCCCAAGCTGCTGGGATTATAGATGAGTGCCACTGCCCCTGGCATGAGCATGTGTTTTTATATCTGGTAGATACTTTTATGCTTCCTTAACTTCCAGGTGTGAGCAACAGCTTGGGGTAGCCAAGGAACTCTCTCTTGGAGCCGTGGATCACAATTCTGTCCTGGGCACTGCTGCTTACACATCCTGGCAGGGGGTCTACCTAACCTTCCTGAGTTTTGTCTTATTTTTCACCTGTTAATTCCCTCTTGTCCTACAGGAATGTTGCATAGTAAAGAGATTACAGGTATACAGGCATCTCATAAACTGCCAAGAACTACACAATTGCAGAATACAAGTATTGTAATTAAAAATACATCATTTTTCTTGTCACACAATGCCAGGATAACAAATATGTGATTAAAATGAACGTTGGGCCAGGTGTAGTTGCACAGGCCTGTGTTCTCAGCTAGAGGCAAGAGGATCACTTGAGCCCAGAAGATCAAGGCCAAACTGGGCAACATAGCAAAACCACATCTTAAATAAATACATAAAGCGAACATGGAATGAATTTATTGGAGTGAGAGACTAGAAGTTGAAAGGCATTAGTATCTGCATGTCTTGTAGGCTTTGTAGATGCCCAGAACGGGCTTAGAGTACACACAGGGCTATTGAGGAAATGATTTTCAGACAATGATAAAAGTTGATATGACCTTCAAGACCTCAATTTGTTTGCTTTATTTTACAGAAGAAGTGGAGTCTGGGAGATGGAGGGTAAGAAAGCCTTTTCAGAAAGGCTGGAGATGGGCAGGGGATGTAGCTCAGTGGTACTTGCCTGGCAGGTGTGAGGTCCTGAGTTCAACCCCCAGCACTGCAGCACACACAGAGGCTGGAAACTCTTCCTCATCATTGTTAATAGAGGCCAAAGAAAGAACCTGTTTGTCTTCATGTCATCAGTTTATTGTCTTATCTCTTTAAAACAGTGTAGAATTACCCCATGATCTTAAATCTCTCTTTGGGGCTACCTAGAGGCCAGCAGTTCAGCTGTGTGCTAGCACTTGGCAAGCCATGGGCACAGTGCATCGAAACAACTTTGTGTTTCCAAAGCACCTTCTTGGAGCGCTCCCTGGAGAGCACATCAGAGGGCTGGATGTAGATTACTGCATGCCTCTCAACTGGACTGAGACTCAGAGGTTACTGGGACTTGCCAACTCAAAAAACTCAGTGTCCAAAGCAGAGTGAAAACCCAGATGTTCCAATTTTTTATCCTGGTAGTCACTAGGTTCTAAATTTTCTCACTACTCTGGCTCCCTCCTCTCAATAGCTTGCAAAATGGTAACCTGGAAATGTGTTTTTGCTTAGTGTTTATGTATACATATATGTGTAAATTCAACTATCATCTAACCTTCCATTTAAACAATTTGTACTAGAAGGAAGTTTGAAATTACATTTAATCATTGCTTTATAATTAATGTCATTTAATTAAATACTACTTTAAAAAATGGCTTCTTTCTTCTTTGGCAATTACATTACCTTTTGAGCAGTTTTGTTTTGCTTTTTAACCTGGTTATGGGGTTTAGAGAGTACCCTAGTACAGGGTATCTGAAAGCAGAAAGTTCTGGCACTTTTCCCACTTTCCATTCTTTCTCCTGTATGGATGCCAGATTCCTTTGGGAAATCATCATTTGCAAAAGGTCAGGAGCAAAAGGAGGGGCATTCTTGAGTGTAGGGTTACTGCTAATTGGAAACTAAACATCTGTAACCATGTCAGAGTTATTTGTATTTGAAAGGAAACATTTATATACAAGAGCCCTTTCGGTAACATAAAACACACTATAACACAGAGTGTGTGCGTTGGAGGGGTGGGGACGGGGTGGGGAAGGACAGCCAGGGAAGCTTCTGACAAATGACTGTGCTGTGCTGAGTGAGGTCACTTGCTAATTAAATCTCAAAGCATTTTCAGAGTATTTTCTTTTCTTTGTCAAATGAAGTTTTCTTCCCCCATAAGCCAAAGCAAACATTTTACTGTGTTTGCCAATTACAAACGAAACATTTCATCATTTTAAAGGAAAAATAAGGAGAAAATGGGTGTGTGTTCAGAACCTAGTCAAAGACCAGTGGGAACTCTCTAGCTACCTTCTAGAACCTTAGCTCTCAGCGTCTTCCCATGGTATGATGTGAGACTGGTGCTTCCCTTCCCTGAAACTGTGTGCCCGTGAACTTCCTGATACACCTACCCTTTCATGGAAAAAATCAAACTGTTTTTCACCTGTGCCTCTTTCTCCTTTCTTCCTAGTTTCTTCCTAGAATAAAATTTCTTGAGAATTCCTTTGAAGAAAGTTGAGAATCTACCCCTTTCCCCCGTAGAGTCTACCATCTTCTGATTTTTCCCACCCTTGCCCTTGGCATCTAAGACATTTCTGTAATTTTTTTTTAAAATTGAATGAAAGATCACAAAGTCGAGAGAACTTACTTAAGCTAGGACCTATCATATTGTACTCCCCTCTCAAATAATCAATTCTGTGTCTGTGGAGGCTCTCCAGTGCACAGCTTCTGCAAAATGGTTATGGCCTCTTAGGTTCTGAGCTTTACAAAGTCAAATGGCGCTTAGACAACCTGTCTTTCCAATGACCTTTGTAGAATCTCAAAGTACTAGTTGTTCCAGATTTAAGGCAAGGATGTAGTAACATGCAGTCCATCTCTTGTCCTCTTAACAGTAAGTTCAGAGCATGAAGTCTGGCATTTGTGGCACTCCCAGGGTGGCCTGATCCACTGCTCGCCCCTACCTTCCACTGTTATTTATCAGCTTCTACTTGAGCCAGACACATCTACCTATGGGCATTTCTACCCTTGCTTTGTACAACTGTCCTGTTTTCTTTTCATTTACTTGAATCATGCTTTCCTGATTCCCGCCCTTCCTCCCCAGACTTCCTATAGGCATAACGTACAATTTCTTGCTTATCATTTTCCCATATTGTCTTGTGCTTTGGTCAGCTTTTCAAATCGTACCAACCAGAGCATGGGCTCCCCAGAAATACTGGTGGTGATCTTATTTTTCATTGGCATTTACCAGAGTGCTTTTTGCTCATACTAAGTGTCCAATACATATTGTTTTCATTATTGAGGAGGAAGCCATTTTTTGCTACTACCTGTTTATTGTCTTATCCCTAAAACCTATCTACATTTAAACCCCATATGACTTTGCTTTTGTTAAGTACACAGTTATTGGCATCATAGGACTGGTTGTTTGAGAGAGAAGTCCACTATGACAAGTCCTAGCTAACAATGATAAAGATGTGTTGAACAAAAGCAAAGTCACCCGTAAAACTAAGACAAACACAGAGGAAGCATCATTTGGAATAAGTGTGATATAAAAAACATCATTTGGGATAAGGAGCAGCTCCAGCCAACCCACTTCCTGGGTTGTTCTAGGTACAGCACTGGCATATACAAAGGCACAGATGTAGAGATGAGCACTGAATGGTCTTGTGTTTCCTTATCTTCTCAGGTGTGGTCACTCGCCTATCTACCGCTCCCGTGAAATGGCAGCTCGTGCCTTGGTCCCGTTTGTTATGCTAGACCAGATTCCTAGTACCATCCGAACTCTGTTGGCCACACTCCCCAACTGCACTGACCAGTGTTTTCGGCAAAACCATATTCATGGGTCACTTCTCCAGGTGAGTAAAGTTATTTTGTGTGACCTCTGTTGAGTACCCAAAGGTGCACATTAGTTTCTCATATACCATTAGCAGGTGAAGATTTGATATACAGGGTTTTTTTTTTAACTCTGTCTGTACAACTTATTTCTATTGAGAGATTACCTGTCTCTAGGTATGCTTTTTTCATTCCAAACATGAATACAGTGTTACACTGTGATTCTGGCAGATTATCTTTTGCATTAAATTAAACCCTGTTTTTTACAACATACTTTTCCACTAAATATTCCTTCAGAGCATTCTGAGCTACTACTCCTTTTTGAGGGTGAAACTGAGCATTCCTTAAGAGAGAGACAGGCTAGCCAAAGAGTCACAGGGGACAGTTACGCACATCAGAGAGAGTTTGCCGTTTGCCCTGTGGCACAGAGCCATAGTACCTGGAAATATCAAACCTTTCTTTCCTGTTTTCTCTATGCTACAGAAGAAACTTTTTATTTTGAATAAATATGCAAGCTTATTTATTTCTGTTAAGATTTCTTCTGGAAAAAACTTAAGCACAACGGATGAATGAGAAATAGACTTCTTATTGAAACTGTCCTATTTAAACCCTGTCTTGGAGACAGGCAATGTTGCATGACCCATGTGTTCACTCACACAAGGGCAAGGGTAGGGGCTATTTAAATTTGGAATCATGTGTTCAGTTTGTGAGAAGAATTGAGGATTGGCCATGTGATCCCAATACAAGTTATAAGTCTGAGGTCTACATTGCTCACATGGAAGCCAGTGTGTAGAGAGGCTCACAGCATGGGACTCTGCAGCCAGACTACCTGGGTTTAAATCTGAGATCCACCCTTTACTCCCTGGCCATCTGTATTTTCCTTTCTGAAATTGGGGTAATGATAGCATATACTTCATAGGGACTTTGTAAAGACAAATAAGATATATAGATAATCATTATTATCATAATTTTAAGAGCCTGTCTTATATGAAAACTAAAATTTTTAGTAACTAATTTCACTTAGATTAAAATGCAAAACAGACCTGTCTTCTGTGAATGTTTTACATATTCAGTAAGTATTTAGTGAATGCCCACTCCACACTGCCTTGTCACAGAACAGTGACTTCCTTGCTTAGAAGAGACAAGGACAAAAAGACTAGAAAATAGGCAGTCACAGTATAGAATGCTAAGTGCTGGGGGAGCTTGTGGCAGGGCCACCTGACTTGTCGTGGGGAAGTCAGGGAAATCATCATTGCCCATCTGAGAACTGCACCTTTAGGCAGGACTGAAATCCAAGGGTGGTGATTCTTAAATTGTTCTCAGGACTTTTTTATATTCTTGGAAATCATTGAGTTGTGGAGATGGGCCACAGAGACCCAACGATCACCATTTGCTCAGTCCTACAATTAGGTCCCTTATACTCTGCTGCCTCTTTGAGGACAAGGGGCTGGTGATAACGAGAGATTAAAGCAGAAGAGGCTTTTCAAAGTGTGTGCCGCAGCAGAGCTAGAGGGAAAGGCCAGATTGTCCAGGGGATCAGCCATCAGACTTTCTTTGTTGAAGAACTATTCTTGGATGAACTTTGTCAGTAGTGTGGTTGCGATTTCTCTGCTCTTTCACTGTTGTATGCATGGGCCTCCTCCCCTAGTAGTCTCCCCTCCACCTCACCCCCAGCATTCTGGCTATTTCACCAGTCTGTCCAGCAACCAAACATGATCTGTCACCCTGTCTCTGGACTGCCTTTGGTTACTCTCATGTTGACTTTGTCTTTTATAATGAGAAAATCTGTGGAAAGGTAAAAACCCTCTAATCTGGGGTTGTGTGTCTGTTGCCCTTTTTCCTAAATGTTGGTGAGCTAAAGAGCTTGTTAGAAAATAGCCAACCGTATGGGTGTTGGGTATTGTGTTCGTGTTTGTCAAACAGACTCCTGGCTATATCGAGGTTTGTTGAAAAAAGGAAGTCAAAGGTGTGTGCCAGGTCTTTCTGTCATGCCCACTCAGGTGTCACATCTGTGTTGTAAGAGCTATTTCATATTTCAGCCTGTGGTTCTTTATGGGAAAAGCATAAAGGGTTAAATCAGGGAGCCTCTTTTCTCTCCTTTCTTTGGCTTGTGTGTTCCTTCCCCATGTAGCTGCCTTGGAAACCAGTAAATGTCTGCACCTGGAAAAGAGATGTTAGGCACTGAAGGGAATGATCATCTCCATGGGACCTTCAGAGCCAGCTAAGTAAATATAAAATTGTTGTTTTTTCAAGAGCAGGAAATCATTTTATAATCAGAAAACAAATTCTTTCACAGAACATTTTCTTGAATTATACATTTTGACTTCTTTGAAAATGTTTACATAAATATATCAAACCTCAGAGTATTTCTATAGTATACCCTGAAAACAAGAAATGTGCTGATCTCTGAATTTCTGGGACTATGAAAGACAGACTCAAATTATAGGACATGCAAGAAAAGAACATGTGGGATTCATTTCTTAATCATTTTCAAAACCAGAGGTTCATAATTGCAATGTTGAAATGGATGGAAATAACGCACATTAGAAAAGGTGAGATTATGCAGCAGGTTTGTAAGAGCCAGGGGTAAATGACATTAAATCTCAATAAAGGCTAGATAAGAGCCATGGACATTACCTCATTTGGAAATAACACTGGCAGGGCTGCCCTCTCTTTTAAGTAGAATTAACCGTCTGTTTCCATTGCCAAAAATCTTTATGTCAGGGACATTATTACTCGGTTAGTTGTCACTCCCAAGAAATCATATTGGAGTTCAGAAAGTTCTCTTATTTTGAGAAAGAGTTTGGTCAACAATCATGAGAAAGATTTATTCTGATTCTTGTGTATTTAATTCACATTTTAGTGTTTCATAAGAAATGTGTAACATTTGATAGAAAATTTTGAGTTTGCTCGTTTCCTGTCTCTTTTGGTTATTTTTCTGATGGTTTAAGCAATAAGAGGTGATCGTGGGCATAGTGGAGCATGCAGTTGATAGCTTGTAGAAAAGCAGAAAAAAACCCACTTCTGCATTTATCTGAATATGCTGGGTAAGAGGAGTCCTTTTTCTTCAATTAATCTAAATAGTCCTCCCAGTGCCATGCTTCCTTTTGCTGGTACAAACATAACCTACACTTTTCTTCTAATGCTTGTATTACATTTTCTCAGTTTTTACTAACAGAACATGTTAAACAACTGAATTCTTTTTTTTTTTTTTCTCTCTCCAACTTAGAGCCTTGATTTCTGCACTTTGAGAATTCTGAGTTGAAAAGATTCTGTTTTCCTGTATAGCTGAGTAATAATGCTGCCTACTTGGCTACCAGTCCATATTAGCCATGGATGGACTTCAGATGACCAAAGCTCATGCATGTGGGAAGTTTACCATAAGAAAAATAGACAAGCATGGTGGCACATGTTTGTTATCCCAGTGACTAGGCAGACTGAGGCAGGAGATCGTAAGTTTGAGGCCAGTCTCAGCAACTTGGCAAGGCCCTAAACAACTTAGTGAGGCCTTGTCACAAAATAAAAAATTAAAAGGGCTGGTGAGGTGGCTCAGTGAAGCACTTCTGGGTTGAATCCCTAGTACCAAAAAAATAAAAAGAGAGAGAGAAGTAAAGTTAACATTTTGGGCAGCTGTATTTCAAGTGATTTACATATGTGATTTTATCCATCCTCTTAGAAGTCCTGCAAGGTAGCACGAGAGGCATCATATCCTCTGTTTCTGTCTCTCTAAATGAAGAAATGGAGAGAAGACTGAGAGGGTGCCATGTAAAGGCAAACTTCTCTGCTCTCGTTTATCCCTTATCACTTGATTGATTCCTTAAATCCAGTGTGATATGCCACCTCAACACTGGAAGCAAAGTTGGTCCATCAGTGCTGTAGAGATGGACGTTGCAAGTGAAAGACCCTCAGAGGAGTTACAACTGGGAAAAGACTCTTTGTGTCCTCCTTCCCCTTGTCTCTTGTCCTCATTTCTCTTTGTTCTTTGATTTAAGACTCCTAGCCTGGAAATACAGAATCCTCCCATGTCGCACAGGCTATAGCCAAGTCCATAGCTGCCACATCTTCTGTAATCCCAAGGGCTTGATGAAATCTCTCAAACTTGGGCAGTGATAGGAATTATGGATCCTGGATGTGGGAGCTGATGAGGCCACCAGAAACTGGATAGAATTTGAATTTCATTTGGCTGACAGGGCGTGCTTACCCTGTTTGAGGTGCTGCTGAGACACAAGGAGCTTGCTGTTGAAACTCTTACCTTCCAGTATAGGGAGCTGCAGGTTAGAAGCCAAGGGAGCACTAGTGACCAGGGAGCACATGAAGGAGAAGCAAAAGATAAAGCTGCCAGGCAAGGCATCAGATGTAAAAGGAGACTGAAACTGGGGCCATTTCTGCTTCAGTCTGGAACACCCTGGTAGCTGTGTGTGAGGCTAGAGGGAGGGTCTTTATATGGGAACAGCAGTGCTAGGCCGACAGACAGCATGCAAATTGAAATGAAAGATCTTGGTATTACCTTTGTGGAAAGAAAAGCAGAACCCTGGATAAAAGGAAAGGAAGGACGATTTGACCAACTTGTGTATGGTAGTCACTGTTCATGAAGCAGGGATTGGATTACCTAGCCTTCACTCTCTGCTACAGACACAAACAGTAGAAGCAAACAGAAAATCAGTGAGAATAGCAATCTTAAGGGTAAACTCTACTGGAGTCTCTTAAGTAAGGAAACAAAAGCACACTTGTAAAAAAGACAAGTTTTTTACTAATGTTGCATCCATACTCGTGATGAAGTATGATTTAAAAGAATTATTATTTCTATTTTTAAAAAGTGAAACCATAGAGGACACCTTACATTGTAACAAAGTAAAAAATTGGGAAACAAAATAAAATGCTCAAGCTGTCCAGAAATGAAACATTACTTGATGGATTCCATTTGATTACTTAGATGTTGGCCTTGGTCCATTGTTGTTTATTTTATGCCCAGAAAATATAATTTCAGAATGGAAAATCAAAAACAAAAAGCATGAAATTACGCTGATGTCGTAAGTTATAAATGGTTTGCTTGTCACTGCTTTTTTCCTTTGGAATGAGTCATAATTTAATGGAAATGCTTGCTTTTGTCACTAGTGGTCAGATTCACGCTTCCTTTTTGAAAACTTGTGTTAGTATGAAAGGAGAAAAATATTAAGTTGCTAGGAAAGTCCCCAGTCCAAGATGGGCTAAGGCAGAGCCTCTGCAGTGGACTGTCATATGTGTCCAGGTGTTTGTTGGTTCTTTAGCTCTTGGGGAGCCTGAGTGTGGCCTATGGGGTGGAGACTCCAGACAGTCCGAGCACCCTCATGCATTTTATCCCAGAGTGCTCAAGAAAGATTATTTCCTGCGTGTGTCTTGATGTGAAAAGGATTGGGAAGCACTGGGCTCTTAAAAAAATTAAAGAAAGAACTAAACCTTGTTAAATCTTACCTTTTGGCAATATGGTCCTTACTGGATATAAGCCCAGAAAAGTCATTTTTAATTAAAATGCTACTTTTGAAGATGAATTAATCCCTTCCTTAAAAATATCCAAAAGCTTTTATTCCGCATGTATTACTTAGGGAGCTTTCCTGGAGTATTAGAGATAGCTCTTGGCTGCCAGTTCCCAAGCATTGGCTGTCCTGCATGGTCATTGTTCACTGGCAGTGCCCTCCTGTTGTTTTGTCATGCTCGGAACTCAGGGCATCAGGCAAGGGTGGAACCTAGGGGACGGCCAGTCAGTGTTTCACCAGGACTTTTCTACTCTTTAGAAATTGAGTGGGAAAGGAATGGTGACAGAAGAGAATATATTTTCCCCCTGTTATTGAGTGAGAGAGAGAGAGAGAAAGCGCACCATGCAGCATGGGGTATGAACTATTGAGCACCTACAGAAGTTCTTCTGGAAGATGGGTGCTATTCCCATGTCACTGATGTGAACAACAAGGATGAAAGATCTGTGAGATGTCTCCAAAGTTTCAAGGATAATCAGTAGAAAGTAGAGCTGAGATTTTCTCCTAGGACTGTTTGATGCCCTTGAGCTTGTGCACTTGACCACTCTACTATGCTGTTTCTCTGGATGAGGAAAAGAATATTCTCAGGGCAGAGTAACTCTCTCTTGGGGCCTTCAGGGTGTGAAGTGAGTGGAATTTGACATCGTCTGTTTATTCACTTGTCCAGCAGTTATTGGTGACACCAGCTATGTGCCAAGGACTATTCTACCTGGAATACATCAGAGAACAAGAGGTAGATCCGTGCTCTCAAGATCACTGCTCTCCTGGAGCTGACATTTTAGCAGCAGAGAGACAGACAATAAGTAACGATGATATAATAAAAAGCACTAGAATTTGTTATAGTAAATATAATAGGTAAATTATATAGTCTGTTAGAAAGTAACAATTGCTGTGGACAAGAACAAGTGTAAGGTGTAAGTTGGTAAGAGGATTCAGGAATAAGTGGAAGAAGAGGGCAGATAGTAAGGTTAAATGAGGGAGAAGAATGGTCACTGTTGAAAAGATTGATTCTGAGAAAATTCCACCAAAAGACAAGGGAAAACTTTGGGAGGATAGATATCTTCTTTCCTGAAATTAGGTTGGTTATAGACATCTGTGAGCAGGTATGCTTGTGTGTATTGGGGACTGTCTTTACCATAGAGAAGTGCCAACTGGTAGGGCTAAACAAGGCCAGGGAGGACACCATTACTTTTAAAACTCAAGAACTCTCTAAAGTGGTCCCAGTGCTCCAGGGGCCAAGATTCCTGGTGCCTCTCTGAAGGTCTTTCCCTTAGGGTCACTGTGAGTCAGATCAGTCTTCCTTGGTTCTGATGAGCTCAGGCAGAAAAGGAGGTAGCCACCACATCACTTGTTCTGCTCTCCAGGATAAACTTTATCTTAACTCTTACCTCGATCTGAGAGATGTAGAGTAAATGTGGTTTATGTTTTTATTTAGCAAATATTTACTGGTTGGTTATGAAGTGTATAATATTGTACCAGGTGCCATGTAGAATACAAAGAGAAGCTAATTTATAACATGTTCTCTACCCTCTAGAAACTTATGAGCTGCTATAGAAAATTAACTCTTGACACTGAGCACACAGCCACAATCATACATCTAAGAAATGAGCCCAGGATGGGCTGTGGTGATCAGAAAAGGCTTCATGAGGACATTAGGTCCTGGGATAAACCTTTATACTACATCCTGTTGCCGAGACAAGGGACTTGGTGTGAAGTAAAGCACCAGGAGGACATCAGGAGCCGGGTACGGTGGCGCACACCTGTAATCCCAGCAGCTTGGGAGGCTGAGGCAGGAGATCACGAGTTCAAAGCCAGCCTCCACAGCTCAGCAAAGATCTAAGCAACTCAATGAGACCCTGACTCTAAAAATATATTAAAAAGGGCTGGGAGTGGCCTCAGTGGTTAAGCTCCCCTGAGTTCAATCCCTTGTACCTGTCCCCCCAAAAAAGGACATCAAGAAGTGTTTGTAGGGGGCCATGAGTAAACCAGTCTATCAGGTTTGGGAGTGTGTTGGAGAGAGCAGGATATGCAGATAGAGGGTGGGTGCAGGTCAGCTTGACTACAAAGGCCAGGCCACACAGCCTGACTGTGGGTGTATAGCATGAAAGCAGGTGCATAGCATGAAAGTGGATACAAAAGATGCTCACGTATGGGCAAGACTATGTTAGCATTATCTTTCTTTTCTTTTTTAAAATTTCATACTGTTAAGTGATATGCTAAATAAAACATACAAAGTGGCTATTGGTAAGTAGTCTACAATATCTAAACTAAAAAGTGCTTAAGAGCTGGGAGCATGTGCTCAAAGAGCTCATTTTTTGGGAACAGATTCTGTAATCAGCTCATCTTGTGTAGATTCCATCTCTGCTACTAGCTAGCTGCATTTGGGTAAGTTACTGAATGTCTGTGCCTTGACTTCTTCCTCTGTAAATGGAAAACAAAACTTCATAGGGGCTGGGATTGTGGCTCAGTGGTAGAGCACTCACCTAGCAACGGTGTGAAGCGCTAGGTTCCATCCTCAGCACCACATAAAAATAAATAAAATAAAGGTATTATGTCCAACTACAACTAAAAAATAAATATAAAAAAACCCAAAACCATTCATGTGTTGCATGATTGAATGAGTTAATACTTGTGCTGTGCTTAGCAAGATCATATAGTAAATGCTCTGCAAATGCTGGTTGCTGTTATTACCCCTTACTGCTGCTGCCTCCACCACCACCATCACTACTTTCACTCCTGTTCAGGAGGGTTCTGTGAGCCACAAAAATGTTTTAGGAAAATTAATGTTGTACCAAAATAATACTGCAAAATATGAGGATTTCTCTTGATGTGTGAGTAGGTAAGTCAGTTTTCAGCACTTGACTTTGTGTGTTAGCATGCATCAGAAAGAGGTTCCTCTGGTGAGTCACCATATTCCTTGCCTTCCTGGAGATCATATTAAAGATCATAAGAGTCAAGATAAGCTCAAATTTTTAAGAGCAGAGTTCCTGCCTATCAGATTGTTATTCCTTGCACCTGTTTTGTTTTGAATTACATCCTGTCCCTCAGACCCCATCAGAAACTTGATGAATCAGGAAAGGAACACTGTCACACTGTCTTGGACAAAGGACTCTTTTACCATTCCAAGGGGGAAGTTTGAAGTTCATAAAGTAGTAGGAGATACAGGATCCTTCTGAGTACATTAATCTAGCACTTTTCCAAGTTTCTTTTTCATCTTCAGAAAGTTTGCTTTCCATGCCCTCTTAGCCATCTTATTCTTATTGGTGTGAGGCTTTTTATGACCCAGGATAATTCAAAATGTACTTTAAAAACACAACAGAATAAAGCATCACACCGTGTGTGCACTGCCAGTCTTCTCAGTTCCTAGAATCCCTATAAAATAAATGTCTGATGGTGTGTGATGGGATTTCTTTGGTGGTTACCCATCCAGTGAAAATATAACAGAATATTATGTATTGTATGATTTTAGCATATTCCAATCTATCAGCCAAAAAGTAATATCTCAGTGTTTTTACTGGTATAGCATTTTTGAGATTTCCAAATGTATATGCTTGTTCCATAATGCTTGGATTTATTTAGGGCACCCAGTATATTCCAGTTATTAAGGATTTCATTGGCCATTTAAAAGTACTATGGTAGAGGGTAGCCATGGGATTGGCAGCCAGGTAACTTGGCAGTAACCTAGATGGCCAAAGTAAAATGAGCATTTGGGCCTAAAGAAAGTTTTAAATAAGTAACAAAACTCTTTTCCTATTTTAAACTATATTATTGTTTGTGACAGTTTTATTTTTCTCTCTACTGTATCTCCATCCTCTTCACTATGTCTTCTGTGGCAGGGTCTCAACATTAGCACTGCTGCCATTTCGTGTTGTGGGTGGCCCGCCCTGGGTGTTGTGTGTTTGGTACCATCTCCCCACTAGATGACAGTAGTAGCCTCACCCCCTGCTTTGTGACAACAACAAAATGTCTGCATATATTTCCACAGGTTCTCTGTGGGGCAGAATTGCCTCCTCTTGAGAACCTTTGTTCCATGGTACCATGGATTGATCTTCTCCATCATTCTGTGGGATGAGGTGTGATGCGGTCTTTTAAAAAACATACCCATGGTCATGAAGGAAACCATTCCTGACCCAGGGACAGGGTGTGACTCAACAGGCTTCAAGGAGCTACCTACAGAAATAAAAGAAGAGGAGGAGACAGAAAACTCAGACTGGAAATCACAAAGGGAGTTCTCCTGGGGGTGCTCCTGCTCCAGGGAGGTCACGCTCTTCCTTTGTCCCTCTCTCCCTCCCGACCCTTCCCAGCTGCTCTCCTCACCCAAGTGCTGTGAATGTGTGAGCTTTCTTTTCAAGTCATAGCTGCTTGGAGTTTGCTTCATGTCCTGTCCCAGCCTGTCTCAGATGCACTTGCACAATGCGTAGCTGAAATTTCGTTCTGCCCTCCCCAGGCTGCAGGAGCATATAAAATTCTAGGCTCTGTTTACCTAGGGGACTTTAGAAAGTAACACACAATTAGAATTTTCTCACTTCTTGTACTTGAGACACCAATGTGTTGCCTGGTGCAATTGTTGTCTATTTCATTGAGCCTTTCCCAGGTTGGGGCAGAGGCTGTGAGGAATCTCCTCTAAGAACAGAGGTTCTGCTGAAAACTTAATCCATGACATCAAAATTTGTGTTTGATACAAAGCTTTCTCCAGATTCCCAGATTTAGCCCTCAGAAAGGAAACTAGTGAATAAATCTAGAAATACATGGTGGCAATTGTAATTATATTAATTTTATTTTTATTCCTAAATGTTGGATGGGTTATGTCTGAAAATGTCTAGTAAGCCAGTAATAAGTTTGTGACTTGATTCTCAAAAATGTTATGATATGTAAAAAATAAGGCTTTTAAAGCCACATCCTTATACAACTTTTAGAAATTGTCAGATAATTTTTGAGCATGCTTTCATTTGTTTAAAAGAGAGGGATAACTACATGTATTGCAATGGAATCTTTCTGTTTGGGATCAAGACATTTGTTTGGGAAAAAATAATCAAGTCTTACCTGAATTCCTCTAGTTGCTGTCAGTAGTATGCATTTCCTGTTCCTCTTCACATCATGTAAATTGGGTTGATAATCGAGGTAAGGACTTGCCCTCACAAATGCTCACATTTTTTTTTTTTTTTTTTGCCAGATGAGGGTGGACTGTTGCCTTCCTGCTTCACCCTCCACTTTTTTTTTCTTATTAATGAATGTGATATGTGTGATATTGTTGGATTGGAGCAGTTGTTAGGTGTGTACAGGTATCAGATGTTTTAATACTGGACTGTGCTCATATTGAATAGGTAATTCTGTGTTCATGAGGAGCTCAGTCATTTTCCTATTTGGGATACATTTTTAAATCACTGTAAAGTGAAATTTCTGGTGAGAGGGAATATTTTTCATTAACTTCCTGAGAATCATATTTCTAAAAAGGGGTCTAAAATTGTTTGCTTGGAGATATTTTTTATGTCAAATGGATTTAACAGGTTTTTTTATTGTGACTTTGGAGAGTTTACAAGTGCCAGAAAATTCCATCACCTTTGTTAATCTTCAAAGAGATCAGTATAATTAACTGATCTCTGGCATGTGCTGTTTGACTTTTCTCCCCTTATTCACTGCTTAAGCCTTTAAAAATTCTTTACTTGTAGACAGTAAGACAGGTTTTACATGTTAGTTTAAGTTCATTTATAGCAGGTAGGCTTTATGCCTTTCCTTTCTTCTTGGGTTACAGGATACATAGCAATTTTTATATCTAACGTGTTTCTGAAATGCAGTATCAGTTTCTTGCTTTCTAATGATTTTTTTCAAATATGTATTACACGTACTTGTCCAATTACCAAAACCATTCTTAGGCTGAAAAGCAGTGTTCATTGACCACTTTATTTAAGAGGAAATTTAAATAGTCATCAGGTCTCATTTTCTGGTGTATACTTAGAGAATAGAGATACAAGGTAGTAATTTATATTAAAATTCATGATTTTGTTTTGTGTTTGTGTATATATAAGATTAAGGTCCTACAAGTGTGAGCCCATATTCTTCAAAGGAAACTCTGAGAGTGACTTAGTGATGTAATATAATCCACACCCACCAATCCAAAGGGCATAATGTGAAAATTTCTAGAGAAAATCAATACCAGTCCCTTTTTACCTGTAACTCCTGAGCAGTGGTGGGCTCTTCATGGCCTGATTAAAGGAGGAGGGCCTTAGTATTCTATATGTCTTAAGATCATTGTTTTGCCTATTCTGGGTCAATGTGTAATTTACTTTGTTAATTTACCCTGGTCCTCACTTTCTCCCTTTGTTGCTTCTCTAATTTTTACTCTTTCTTGCTCCTGAAGGAATGCCCAGAATGAATGGATATGTACAATTTCTGACCACACATCCATTTCAGAAATTAAACTTTCGATATCATTGCATTGGTCACAGTAAATCTTGTCATTTTAAAATTCATATGTAAACCAACTCTTCTATTTAATATTTCTTGATATGTTTTTTCATCTTTTTTATGTTCATTTCTCTTGTCTCATTAAGTTTTAGTTTTAGTGTCTCTTATAAACAGCATATATCTGGTTTTGTTTCTGTATACAATCTGATGGTCACTGTCTCTTTTTAAATAAACTTTTTACTTTAGAATAGTTTTAGATGTATCAACAAGTTGCAAAGATAGTACAGAAGGTTTCTGTATATCTCTCACCCAGTTTTCCCACTGTGACCATCTTATATTACTATTTAACATTTGTCACAATAAAAGAAGCGATTGGTAACTTTGCTGTTACCTAAACTCTACACATTTTTTTTTAAATTTTACTGATTTTCATCTAATGTTCTTTTCCTATTCCAGGATCATCTTCAGGTTGTCTCCGTAGAGTCCTCTAATCCGTGACAGTCCTCTAGTTTTCAGTTGTCTGTGTCTAGTGACGCATAGGAGTGTTTCACACTACCATGGAGTTTTCTATCTGCAACGAAGGGATTTTTTTTTCCATGCCTAGACTTTTCCCCAAAACCTGCCTCTTATTTCCTCAGGATAATTCCATTTTTTGCTTATGGCTTTCATTCTTTCCATAATCATTTGACTATTCTAAACACATTGATTTTATAGTCTTTCCAAGTTGTTGTTTCCTGCAGTTCCCAGAGCATGAGTTCTGCCTGTTCTGTCTGCTGCCTTTCCTGAGGGTTGCAGTTGCTTTTTAGCTCATCTCCAGGAGCCGCTTTTGTTGGCATTTCCTTGTGCACTGGAAGGTGGAGGCAGTTCTGAGGTGGTGCTACCTTTAATCTTTTAGGGCTTTCCCTGCAGGTTTCACAGGTCAAGTCCCGTGTTAGGCTGATAGTTTGTTTCATACTGCATACTCACCTCTCAAACCCGGAATTCAGCTTGTGCATGAGAAACCAGTTATCCACCTCTGGCCCCAAAGGGTAACTGGATTCCTTGCTATGGCCCCTGGCCAATTGATGGCATTTTCTAGTGAATAGAGCAGTTTTTCATGGCTGCAAGCTTTGTGTGGGTTCCCAGCTCAGGATCTAATACCCATGGGTCATTCTACCTCATTCATCACTCTTTGCTGTGGCTCTGAGTTCCTTCTTTGTGTCTGGTTCTTGGAGATTTCCTTTCTTGCTTTTGAGCTGTGCATATTTAATAATTTTTTTTCTATTTAAAACATATCATTTATTTGTGTTTAAAGCAAGGGGGGAAGACCTCAGTTGAGCATTATTGACTGAATTTCCAAATCCCTCGGGGTCTGGGTTAGTGGCACATATGAATGCATATTAAATATTCAGATAGGAGAGGGCTGTTTCACAGACCCTAAACAGTTATGAACAGTTCAGGGTTTTGCCAAAGGCATTTTCAGTTCCTCTACCTGGTAGCTCGGTGGAGATGCTGTGTCTACGCTGACTCAGCACTACAGACCTCTCTGTCTTTGACATGATTCCACTCTAGTCACAGTGTTGAACCCATAGGTGGCCTTTCAGCTGTGGACTCCATGAAGGAGGAAAGAGGTCTTTGGAGACCTAACTTCCTTTAGGCTGCTTACAGTAGTCCACTCACCACTTAAATTCCCAGTGTGTGGCACAAGTGGGGCTCCTGTGGGACTTGCTAAATATGAAGTCACATGAGCAGTTAGGGGGCCAGAATCCATAAATTAAGAATTAAGATTCTCAAGACAAGTTCTTTTTCTAGCACAGCCTACTTGTAGTCCTCTCTCCCTTTGAGTAGTGGGGGTACAAGAGCATGCTGTGTGTGTCAGATGGTCAAAGCCTCTTCATTTGAGTGTGGCATTTGGATCTCAGTAAAGTAGCCACAGAGGCCTCGAGGTTGACTCCAAGCAAGTATTGTTGTTTGCTTCTGAGACAGAATTAGACTGTGTTCAGTAACATGTAGGCTTAGGTAACTGAGGCTGAATGTTTAGAAGGGTCTTTATCATCTTCTGAAAGCACTCTAGTAAATCTGACACCAAATTTAATTTGGGAAAGGGACATTAATTCTGTTTTCAGAATTGAGAACTTTGAAAATGAATTGAGCTAACTGGAGACCATTTTAGAAAAGCAATGATTTTCGTGTGTGTTTTAGGTCTTAGCTCCATTGTCTCAGCTGCTTGAGGAGCATCTTCTGGGGTGTATGCAACAGTGCCTGTACCCCGATAGTCTATGTGTAGCAAGACAGGAGGAAGGTGTGTGCTTTCTGAAGTGTATCTTTACACACCAAATAAAGCAGGAGAGGGTTTGCTGGGTATGTATGGAATCCCTAGAGAGGATAGACATAGAGAAGGGCCATTCTGTTTTCTACAGGTACGATTAGATTGTAACCATGCTGTAAATATTGGCTCTAGGGGCTTCCTGTGTTGATCTGGCTTCAGGGGCCCGTTTTAGATTTAAACAGCTTATAGTGGGGTGGTGTTTCTTTTGTTGGGTTGTGAACACTAACACTGATTTCACAAAATTCTCTTGCAGAGTGCCTTTTTACTTGCTTTACTTTGTTTTCTTCCTTTTCTTAGAGACCTTACTGGTACAGGCTGGGGGCTAATTTGCCTGTTCTCTCTTACCACTGTCAGCAGTTCTATAACAGGATTAAAGGGACACCTCAATTTCCAAAAATAGAAGTTCAAGAGTTTTACTGCCCACCAGAGGGAAGTCAGAATAACCAGCATTATATTATTTTGGCTTACAGATATTTAGCTTCCCACATTGTGACCTTGTGTATAGAAAATGAAAACAGTTACAAAATTTTCCCTGGTATAAAATTTTGTTGAGGTTCATGCTGACTTCACATTAACTCTCCTCTTTTGGAAAGAATTTCATATAAGGTAGTTCATCTGGAATGTCTTCCAGTAATTGAAATGCCAAGAAGCTACCCTGATAAAGTATAAATCAGATAGGGATCCTAAGTATACTTACCATTTTAAAATTTAAAAGTCTATAAAGAATATACTGTGTTTTATTACAGTTACTTCATGGTAACTGCTTGGAATGTACAGTCTGTAATCTGGCACTGTTTTTGTTGCTCTGATTGAAGGGTTTTGTCAACAAACCAGATTATTTTGTAGATAGAAGGTAGTATAGTGGGAAAAGATTTTGGAGCCAGGAAGACATGGATGTGATGTTCTCTTCTGCGTTTTCTAGATATTTGACCTCAGGCAAGTCATTCAGACTCTGAGCTGAACCTTGCCCATCTGCAAAATTAGGGGAACACATAATTTGCAGGGTTTCTATAAGGAGTAGAGTTGTTATTATATGTACAAATTCCCAGTATAGTGGCTGGCTTGGTACATTTTCTTAGTAAATGGTAACTGTTATAATGATGACTTAAAAATAACAATATGAAAATTACTGAATATAGAGAGAAATTTTTAAATAATCAATGGACAGCTACTGTATGGGTTTTGTTTTTTTTTTTTTTTTTTTTTGGTCCTGTGATCATTTGATCATTTATTGGAAAATAAATCTTGTACCTTAGGCTATCATAGTCTTACACTGAATTTCAATATGTAGTTGCACTTGTTTTCTAGATTTTTTGTGAGCTTATCTCTTTATGTATTGGTTGCTCACAGTAGCTTTATGTTTTATAATTTGGTAGGAATTAATTCTCCCTCATTGTTTGTCTTTTCTTGTACCTTATGGACTTTAAATCAACTTGTCTAATCCTGATCCTCAGTTCTGTTGTCATTTTTCTTTGTTAGCATGATTAAGTTAATGTATTAACTTATTAGTATATGTAACATCTTTATTATGTTGTCCTAATTAAGAAAGGGGATTTGTCTCCTTTTGTGTTCCTCAGTTGCATTACATTTTAAAATTTTCTTCATGTAGAGTGCATATTTCTTTTTACATTTCTTGTTATCAGTGGGTACTTGTTATTGGTGGGTTTATCTTGTGGCTTGTGCTGTCTTTTTTTTGAAAATGATTGACTTCTGTGCATTCACTTTATAATAATATTAGTCATCACTTGTATCACACTCTGTCAATCACTTATGTGCACTGATATGTATTTGCTCATTGAATCTTCATCCTAATTCTAAAGAGTGAATACTACTATTTAAACTGAAGCTCAGAGAGGCTAAATAACTTGTACAAGGTTATACAGCTAGATTCAGGGTTTTAGAGCCTCTACTCCTAACTTTTCTATTAGACTGTACCTTATTGCTTCTTATTTATAATAATATCATTTGTAAAGATCCTTTGTTTTCCATTGATTCTCTTAGATGCTCAATAAAAATACTGCAGCTTTTTTGATGGAACTAAATATTAATAGAGATTCAAATGTTAATTTTCTCCAAATTAAAAAAGGGTTTAATGCATTTCTAATAAAAACTTTAATTAAATTTTTTCATTTAAAGATAATTTCACAATATAATTCCAAAATTCATATGAAAGAATAAATTATAAGAGAATAGACAAATTGTGTTAAATCTATGGAGCAATTTGAGGGAGACAATTTTAGAGTATAACTTTCATACAGGTAAAATCATCACTCTCAAATGAACATGTATAAAAAAGATTTTGATCAGTATTTAATAAGGGAACCAAAAAGATGTTATGATCAGTTTTTAAAAAATCTAAAAAACCAGTATAGACAATTTAACAGGAATATTAGGATAAGATTACTAAGTTAGATATGAAATGGTATTCAGTATTCAACAGATCATAGCTCTTTGAAGATACTCATTCCACTGGATAGAAATGGTTTGTATCTCTACCTCACAAAATGCTACAAGTCTATAAGTAACTTCATTAGGACTGGGGACCTTTAATCGGTAGCAAACAGTAAGATGTTCTAAATGCATCATCCTACAACACAGGTTGACAAGCTACAAGCTGTGCTCTACAATCCAAATCTAACCTGTCTCCTGTTTCTGTATATTGTTTTATTGAAACACAACCATATGTATTTGTTTACATATTTTCTATGGCTGTTTCAGGACAATTTTGAGTAGTTGCAAGATAGAACGTATGACCTAGAACACCTCTAATATTTACTCTCTGGCCCTTTTAGGAAAAGTTTGTTGACTACTATTTGAAACAATCCTTAGATGATGAATCTTATACATATTTTATTAGATTTATCCATAATACTTCATGTTTTTGATGTTCTTAGAAATGATACTGATTTTTAACTTTAACTCCCAAATGTTCATTAAGATTATACATAGGGAATATAGTTAATTTTCATATATAGATTTCACTTGTTAAACTTCATTAGTTTCAGTGTCTTTTTAAAATAGATTCTTGAAAGTTTTATTATATAGCTATATGATCTCTGAATAAAAGCACTTTTGTTTTTTTCCAATTGGTATGTCTTTTATTTCCTTTTCTTGTCATATTGCACTGGTTAGTACCTCCAGTATAATGTTGACTAAGAACAGTGAGAATAAACATTCTTGTCTTTTCTCAATGTGGGAAGAAAGCATTAAATCTTTCATCAATACAGATAATTTTTGTTGTATGTTTTTCTATATTTTATGAATTTTCCTTCCTTTTATTGTTTTTGAGAATTTTCATCATGAATAGATACTGAATTTCATCACGTTTTTCTATATCTAGTGAAGTGATCATGTATGTGTATATATGAGTATAAATAAATATATATGTATGTGTGTGTGTGTGTGTGTGTTTACGTGTGTATATTTCTTTTTCCCATGCTGGTGATAAAACCTAGGGCCTCATGCATGCAGGGCAACTGCATTACCACTGAGCCACATAGGGGCCCCATATTTTTCTCTTTTTGATGGGCTAATGTGGTGAAAATTGATTGGTGAAATTGATTTTCCAATGTTGAATCAATTTTACATTATCAGGAAACATCTTAGTAGTTCTCTTATTAATAAATAAAATTATTTACACTTGTTCATCTTTTCACCTAAACTTCAGTAAGAAACGTCCTAGATTATAGTTTGGAAGAGAAGAAGAAACATTTTAAGTAGGCACAGCACCTGTTTTCAACCTTAAGGAAAGAATGTTCCTGGTAAACAGTACCCAAGTTATAATCATCAGAAGCTGCCCTGGGGGACAAAAATGCATAAAGAGGAAATAGGCTCTGTACCACATATACTGCAGGATCTTGGGTGAGGAGCTATAACAGACTGTGATGTAAGACTGTGTGTGTACATGAGCATATTTGTAAGCCCACCCACCTACCCTGCAAGAGACAGTGAGAGCTGGATCACAACGTGCTTTGGAATGTTCCTTTTGTCAGTGATTCCATGATGAACTGGGCATGGTGGTGTGTGCCTGTAATCTTAGCGACTTGTGAGGCTGAAGCAGGGGAATCACAAGTTCCAGGCCAACCTCAGCAAATTAATGAGGCCCTAAGCAACTTAACAAGAGCCTGTCTCAAAATAAAAAAATTAAAAGAGCTGGGGATAGTTCTGTGGTAAAGCTCCTCTGGGTTCTATCCTCAATATCTCCACCTCCAAGAAAATGTCTGAAACACATAATTAAGTAGTAAATATGCTATGGCATTAAATACACAAATATCAGTATAGAGCCACATACAATATTTACCTAACTTTCTAGATAACTGCCTAAAAGGAAATAATCCAAAATGTTCACAATATTGCATGTGGAAATGTCTGCCCCTCATTCCTTCAGGGGCAGGAATGCATCCATAACATGCTACATTAACAAAGAGGTTCTCAGGGCTGCCAGCCTTACAGCAGAGGCTGAGTGGTAGTATATTTCTCCTACATAAAGAAAAACAAAACAAAGTGTTCACAGTAGAGATTCATTATAGGCTTTTTGACCTAATCAGTTGCTAAAAGATAATTTTAGATGTAAAATAGAAATTACTGGATGTGAATAATGAGTTGCATCAAAAGACTAAGCAGGCCAGGCATGGTGGCTCATGCCTGTAACCCTAGTGACGTGGGAGTCTGAGGCAGGAGGATCTCGAGTTTGGGGCCAGCCTCAGCAAATTAGCAAAGTCCTGAGCAAACTTAGTGAGGCCCTATCTCAAAGTAAAAAATTAAAAGAGCTAAGGAGGTAGCTCAGTGGTAAAGCACCCCTGGGTTCAAGTCCCTCAGTACCAAAAAAAGAGAAAGTTCCATTACGCTGTTGTTTGTTTTGTGGTGCTGGGGATTGAACCCAGGGCTAGGCAGGTACTGTACTGCTGAGCTACATGCCCAGCCCCTCCCCCCATTAATCTATTTAACTAGTTAATTTTTACTTTATTCTGTTTATTGCAGGCCTGGGGTTAGAGCCCAGGGACATACTGCCTCTGAGCTACATCCCAAGTCTCCCTCCCCCCTTTTTTTTGGAGACAGGGTCTGCTGCTTCCCTAGGCTGGTCTGGAGTTTGCACTCCTCCTGCCTCAGCTTCCCAAGTTGTTTCTGATTTGTTTTGTTTTGTGTGCCCAGCCATGTTAAGTAATAACATTTTAAGTAGGCACAGCACCTGTTTTCAACCTTCAAGGAAAGAATGTTTCAACCTTCAAGGAAAGACTAGCTGCTCTTTAAAGCTTCATTTTTGTTTAAATAGATATCTTGTGAATTACAGGTGTGTACTATCATGCCCAGCCCCCATTAATCTTGTTGAAGTTCAAAGTTTTTGTAGGAATACTGAAACTATTGAGCTTTTTAATTTTTTAAATTAATTAATTTTGTGTGTGTGTGTGTGTTGCTGAAGATTGAACCCACAACCTTACCGCATGTTAGGTAAGCACTCTATCAACTGAGCTATATCCTTACCCTGTTTTGGTTTTTTTTCCGGTACCAAGGATTGAACTTGGGCACTCCACCACTGAGCCACATCCTCCGCCCTATTTTGTATTTTATTTACAAACAGGGTCTCACTGAGTTGCTTAGTGCCTTGTTGTTACTGAGGCTGGCTTTGAACTCTCAATCCTCCTGCCTCAGCCTCCTGAGCTGATGGGATTACAGGCGTGCACCACAACTCCCATCATCTCACCCTGTTTTAATTCTTGAATCATCATTTGTAATTTAGGAATTATATATTGTCTAATTTGGTTTTTTAACCAAATAAAATTATGTGAACTTCTCACGATTCTTTTGTATGTTCACATGGCATTTAACCATAAATACTTAATATAGGATTGTTGAGTGAATGAATTAGATTAATGCTATTTTGAGTAATTCAAGGATATGATACTATTTTCTTCTTTTCCTCTGCTTTTCTAGCATTAGAAATAAGTGTGTCTAGGGTAAACTAATGGGGAGTTTAAGTACATATTAGATTAGTGCTCTACTTTTGTCTCTTGGTAGTTGAACTCTCGACCACTGTTTTTTTTTGTTGTTGTTGTTGTTTGTTTGTTTGTTTTAGTTTTGGTACCAGGGATTAAACTCAGGGGCACTCAACCACTGAGCCACATTCCCAGCCCTATTTTGTATTTGATTTAGAGACAGGGTCTCACTGAGTTGCTTAGGACCTCGCTAAGTTGCTGAGGCTGGCTTTGAACTCTTGATCCTCCTGCCTCAGCTTCCCAAGCCATTAGGATTACAGGTGAGTGCCCCATGCTCGGCTTTGACCACTTTAAAATACAGTTTAGATAGCCTGTTTTCTTTCTGGTGAAATGAAACAGGAATGTTGCAGAGCAGAACAGGAGAACTCAAGTTGTAGAGACCCCTCTGTTGGTTGTTGATTTGGTGGAATTTTGGGGACCTTCACATCCTATAATTCAAGTTTTCCAAGGGTAGAAACCCCTGACCTTAGAACTCCAGGTGTTTTTTTTTGTTGTTGTTGTTGTTGTTTTTTATTTTTTTTTTTATTGGTTGTTCAAAACATTACAAAGCTCATGACATATCATCTTCCATACATTTGATTCAAGTGGGTTATGAACTCCCCCAGGTTTAATGGCCTCTTCAGCTCTTACATCATTAAAAGGAGTGAGATTTTTCTAGATTAAAGAAGAAATCTCATTAATTTGAATTTTACTGTTTTAGAATTTTGTTTTAGTGTTGTAATTCAGATATTAGAACTGCCTAAAAATTTACCTTCATCCATGCTACTTATTATAAGTGAATTTTCTAAATGTCTTTAGGTTCTGAACAAAAACATTACTTGACAGACATTTGGGGCTTTTTAGTGTTTGGTTTGTTTGTTTGTTTGGTGCTGAGGATTGAACCCAGGACCTCCTCCTGCATGCTAAACACATGTTCTACCACTTAGCTTCACCTCCAGCCCCTCATTTTAGTTTATGTTACCAACCATATTTAAGTAATAAACTATTGGCTCTTTAAAACTTATTTTTGTTTAAACAGATTTTTTTTGTTAAATAGATTTCTCATGCATTCATATTTATTTTCTTTCCTGTTACTTTGTTTTAGCCAGAAAGTGTTACTGTTTTTAGATATTTACCACTGATGGGTACATTTGTTTAGCTGAGCACATAGTCATTGTAGCCTACCAAGGAAGTTTATATTGTGAGGGTGACAACAGGTGGTCAAAAGATGGGAGAATGTGTTTGGATGAGTGGTGACAAAAGCTCAACACTTTGGGTGGAGTTATCGCAACACATCAGAAAGAAATCCAGGATACATTGCGAGTGCTGGGCCTGGGTTTTATAATCTTTTGCTGGCTTATGTGTGAGGGTAGGCATTTAAACAATGGGAAAAGTTAACCCATAAACATAGCTGCAAAATGACAAGTGATTTCTTAGCACACCAGACAAGGGAAATGATAGCAGACCCTCTTAGCAATTAAGTGGCCAAATTGTGTGTGGAGGTTTGGCAAACAGACGGAAGTAATTCAGTCCATAGACAGTAAAACAGTTTTAGTCAGGGAAACTGTGAAGGTCTAATTTATTTTGTTTGCCAAAGAGTTGATATATTCAGGAATGCATTAACAAAAGAATCAAAAAAAGAGTTTGAATATCAGTCTGTGACCTCTCCCATTTGTAGCAGAATATTCACATTTTTTAAATTTATTTTTTCTTCATTTTTGTAAGAGCACTTTCTTTTTTTTTCCTGGATATTTTTTAATATAAAGAGGTAGATTCGTTCCCTCTCCCTACAAAAAGTGAGCACTGCTATTTCTTATCTTATCAACAATGAGGACCTCCGGTTAACATGTTGGGCCACTGTGGGAATTCTGTTGTTTAGTCACCAGTTCAAAAAAATGTTATAATATCCTTTTAAAAACAAACATGATGTAACAATCTTATGTAATAGAATTATTTATTGGGTTATTGCAAGTGTAATTAGTGTTAAAACTCATCAAGCTGTACATTTCAGATTTGGCACTTTAAATTGTATTTGAGTTTTAAAAAAAAACTTGGGAATTATGGTGAGGGCTAGGGAATTCTGATAATTTGGGGCATTACATTCTTTATAATAGTTATGAAGAGGATGTTCTTTATCTTAAAAGTTCTTCTAAGGCTAAAGCATATAATGAATTAAAAACAAAGGAATATTTTCAAAATCTACCTTCAAATCACTACATAGAATACTTGGCACAATTGAAAGTGCAGAACTGAAAAAGAATGTGTTGTGGGCATGTTTTCCAGCATTCACTTCAAAGCAGAAATGTAGTATTCCTTAATCTTGTTCTTTGATGGTGATGCTAGCTCTTTTGTTGCTGTCGAGTTTACCTTGGCGTGAGTGCTGGCAATTAAATGGCACAGGGAAGATTACTGGAAAACATTAACTTGTTATTGTTAGTTCACCTCGTGCTGAGGTTGATGGGAAGTGGAGTTTATTAATAGCCTCTTTTGTGCATTGATTTTGCAATCTACTGGGTTTCGGGGATGAATCTCATCATATGGGCTATTCATTATTTACATTTGAAGCTTTTAGCTTAATAGAGAATGGTTTTATCCTTTTGAAAAATGTAATATTGAACATAGCTGTGATATATCCCCATTGAAACGTTTGTTTTTAAGTGTTCTTGAATAAATTGACTTCCTATCATTTGTTTAACTTTATCTTTTGGATATTCCATAAGAGTGATCTTTCACTTTTTATATTCCTTTTCATTTGATTTAATTCACTGATGTTTAATCTAGAACAGTCTTCATGTTTTCAATAAGTATACTCTCAAGCAAGTATTCTTGAACATTTGCAGTGTTCCACATGAAACTTTTGTTTCTGAGAAGGGTGTTCCAGTACGTCCCTGCTTGAAAACAGGCCTGCTGCTTAAATTTTCATAATGCTCAATCAGATGCAAACCGCTAACCGAGACCTCCATAGCCTGATGGTGAAGAGCACAGAGTCAAGGCAGTAATCCATGGGGATGAAAGGAAGTTGACTCTGGTCTGAGAAATTTAGGTAGACCAGGTAAAACAGTTTCTGGAAATCTGGCCAGATTGCTACTTAACTGCCTTATTCTTTCAGGCCAAGACAGAAATCCTAAGTTTTTATTCTCATTCTTCTTATTAAATGCCTGGCATGTGCAAAGTCCAGGATTCCACCCCCAACACTACCAAGAAAAAGATATGGAATTTTTAGATCCTTTTTTTTTTTTTTTTTTTAAGTTGGATGGTATGCTGGCGGTAGTGATGCACACCTATAATCCCAGCAACTCAGGAGACTGAGGCAGAAGGTTCACAAATTCAAAGCCAGCCTCATCAACTTAGCAGGGCCCTAAGCAAACTTAGTGAGACCCTGTCTCAAAATAAAATAAAATAAATAAAATGACTGGGGATGTGGCTCACTGGTTAAGTACCCCTGGGTTCAATCCCCAGTGCCAAAAGAATAAAAATAAAGTTGGATGGTGCCTTTACTGACCAATCGGTAAGATTTTAATTGAGTTCCAAGTGAATGTTCAAGACTGTACTAATTAGGCACTGGATGGATATAAAAGAGCATAAATTCATCACTGGAACCTTAAAGCTTGACTGGGGAGACATAACCAATAGACCTTAAATAGAAAAATTAGACTGTACAGCTACAAAGTATTGGTTTCAAGTGCAAATTAATTGTAAGTTTCTTCTCAGCATGACTGGAACAGGCAGGATCTTTGTGGCCTAAATGATCCAGGCCTCTGGTTTTTAGGACACTGAAAAAAATAGAAGATTTGATAGGTTGTCAGTTTTGCCCACACTTCCCCAATGCAAGAGTCACTTGGGGCATTATTTGAAATACAGATTCCCAAGCTTCTTTCCTAAGGTTTTGACTGTGGCAGTCTGAGGTTGGACCCCAGAATCTGCCTTGTTCATGAGCAATGTAGGTGATTCTTGTGATCAGGCAAGTTGAGTGGAAGAGAGGGACTCAGTGTGCAAAATGAGTATAAGAGACAAGTGATTCTTGTGTCAAATCCGAGGAATAACAGGTTTATCCCACAAGTGATGAGTACTACATATCAGCAGGAAATGTTCCTTTGAGGTTAAAAGAGAAATAAGAAAATCCTGACATTTCTAAGTTTCAGCAATTCGGTGGACAAAAAGTATTCTGGATTTCATTTCATCACTTACTTTCTATCCCAAACCCATCCCGCTCTAGGGAGGGTGTGCTGCTGGTTATTCATGTGGAGAGCAGGCGGAGAGACATGAGTAAGGAGGAAGCTTTTGAAATAGTTCCTGGTATTAGCTTGGCAGTTGCAAGGAGGAGACTCCTCCAAGTTTAAAGGGCAGCTGGCAGGACTCTCCAAAGACAGGAGTGGAGGAAGCAGGAGACAGAGTGAACAGTTTAGCAACATAATCTTTCATGGTCACGATCAAGGGGCATGAAGTAAGAGTTGTGAGAAATGAAACCAGAGATAACAAAAATAATTATAATTGCTTACAACACATCTTCTGAGGATCAAGGAGGTCAGCAGTGCAGGACCTATGACTTCTTCATCTTGAGAGACAGAAAAAGGATGAAAATATTATTTCCGTTTTAGCTTTTCAAGAGGTGCCTTTGCTGTGGACAGTGAACTAGAAAAGAAAGTAAGAGGATTGGAGCCCAAGGTTTTCTGACCTACGATGTTAGGTTGCATGACTGTTGGGAGGATAAAGAAGAGCGGAAAAAATGCCTTGATATTGAGTGGAGGTGGTGAGTTGAGTTGTAAAATTTTGAGCAGACTTCAACATAAGACAATGGAGAGAAGTTACCAACTGTGTAACAAGTGGTGCCGATGGTGATGATGGAGGCAGGGGGCTGAACAGGTTGAGAAGGCTCTTAGCTGGGAGCGGAGAGAAGACAGATTTTTGTATGGCAAGAAAAGTTGACGGTTCAGCACAAGTGTGTGATGTAAGAATAAACTTTTGTATCTCCCTAACATGATGCAGGTGACATACTGATTGTGAGAGTCTCTACCACTTCTTCTAAAGTCTGCAATGGAGACCTTTCCTTTTCTTTTCAGTAAAACTTTTCTGAAGATTTGCTCTATGCCATGCCCCCAATATAGCAGCAGAGAGGTGGGAAACAATGGATTTTAGAAAAGCAATGGAGCAGGCCTTCTCCGTCCACGCAGACATTCCAGTGTCTCAGAATCACTTGAGAATTATTCTTCCCTCCTTTACTGCATAGTTCCAGCTTGCCTCTTGTTATAGATGTTATAGTTCTAGCTTGCCTCTTTTTTAATCAGCACCTTATACTTGTTGTCCTCTCCACCCCCCTTTCTCTCTCAACTTTCCTCTCTTTCTCTTTGGTAAGGGATTGAAAAAAATCAAAATGGGCTTCTAAGAGCCTTTAACTCAGGAACAAAGTATCAGTTGGTTAATCTAAAGTAAATGTGTAGTTCATCCATAGACTGTTTAATACATGAATTCTGTAAACAGAATCCAAACACATCTCAGAAATAATGTCAACTACAGTATTATAATATCAAATCATAGGGAATTTTTTTTAAAGGCATTAAGGACTTAATACCTTTATTTGGTTTTATGTGGTGCTAGGATCGAACCCAGTACCTCATACTTGTAAGGTAAGTGCTCTACCTCTGATCTACAACTCCAGTCCCTAGGGAATGTTTTTTAAAATTTCTAAATGGCCAGGCACAGTGGTGCATGCCTATAATCCCAGCAACTTGGGGGGCTGTGCAGGAGGATCACAAGTTCAAAGCCACCCTCAGCAACTACACAAATCCCTAAGCAACTTAGTGAAACCCATCTCAAAACAAACAAATAAAAAAATAAATGGACTGGGGATGTGGCTCAGTGCAGTGGTTAAGCACCCCTGGGCCACTTCTGGTACCAAAAAAAAAAAATCTTTCTGAATGTTTAATTGTGATAAAGTACATATTACAAAATTTACCATCTTAGCCATTTTTTGGTTTACGGTTCAGTAGAGTTAAGTATATTGATATTATTTTTTTTTTGTTTGTTTGTTTTAATTAGTTATACATGACAGTAGAATGCATTTATGCACTTTGATATATCATACATAGATGAGATATAACTTCATTTTTTCTGTGTACATGTTGGAGAATCATATTGCTCATGAAGTCACATACAGTAGTAATGTCTGTTTCATTCTACTATATTTCCTAGCCCCACTTCCCCTCCCCATCCCATCACTTTCCTCTACCTAATCTAAGGTAACGCTATTTTTCCCTAGTGCCCCCCACCTTATTGTGAATTAGCATCCGCATATTAGAGAATACATTCGGTCTTTGGTAGTTCCATTCCCAGTTTTCTGAGGAATCGCCATACTGCTTTCCATAGTGGTTGCACCGATTTGCATTCCTGAGTGTACCTATTTCCCCACATCCTCGCCAACATTTATTGTTGCCTATATTCTTATTTATTTATTTATTTATTTATGTGGTGCTGAGGATTAAACCCAGTGCCTCACACACGCAAGGCAAGCACTCTACCGCTAAGCCACAACCCTAACCCCTTGTTGCCTATATTCTTGATGATTGCCATTCTGACAGGAGGGAGACTGAAATCTTAGAGTACTTTTGATTTGCATTTCTCTAATTGCTAGAGATGTTGAAAACTTTTTCATACATTGTTGATCAGTTGTATTTCTTCTTCTGTAAAGTGTCAGTTCAGTTCCTTAGCCCATTTATTGATTGGGTTATTTTATTTTTTTTTTTGGTGTTAAGTTTTTTGAGTTATTTATATATCCTAGAGATTAATGCTTTATCGAAAGTGCATGTGGTAAAGGTTTTCTCCTGATCTCTAAGATCTCACTTCATATTATTGTTTCCTTTACTGAAAAGAAGCTTTTTAATTTGAATCCATCCTATTTATTGATTCTGATTTTACTTCTTATGCTTTAGGAGTCTTATTAAGGAAGTCAGATCCTAGGCTGACATGGTGAAGAATTGGGCTTATTTTTTCTTCTGTTAGGCACAGGGTCTCTGTTCTAGTGCCTAAGTCTTTGATCCACTTTGAGTTGATTTTTGTGCAAGGTGAGAGATAGAGGTTTAATTTCATTTTGCTACATATGGATTTCCAGTTTTGCCAGCACTATTTGTTGAATAGGCTATCTTTTCTCGACTGAATGTTTTTGGCACCCTTGTCTAGTATGAGATAACCATATTTTGGTGAGTTTATCTTTGTGTCCTCTATTCTGTACCATTGGTCTACAAGTCTATTTTGGTGCCAATACCATGCTGTTTTGTTACTGTAGCTCTGTAGCATAGTTTAAGGTCTGGTATTGTGATGCCTTTCACTTCACTTTTCTTGCTAAGGATTGCTTTAGCTATTCTGGATCTCTTATTTTTCCAAATAAATTTCATGATTGATTTTTCTATTTCTATGAAGAATCTCCCATGCTCCTGGATAGGCAGAATTAATATTGTTAAAATGGCCATATTACCAAAATGTTATACAGATTTAATGCAATTCCTATTAAAATCTCAGTGATATTCTTCATAGAAATAGAAAAATCAATCATATATTATTATTATGTAGCCAATCTCCAGAAATTTTTTCATCCTGCAAAACTGAAACTCTGCACACATTAAACAATTCCCTGGGCTGGGGTTGTGGCTCAGTGGTGGAGTGCTTGCCTCACATGCGTGAAGCCCTGGGTTCGATCCTCAGCACCATATAGAAATAAATAAGTAAAAATAAAGATATTATGTCCATCTACAACTTGGGAAAAAATTTTAAAAACAAAACAAAACAAAAAAAAAGACCAATTCCCTATTTCTCCCTGCCCTCAGCCACAGACACTCACCATTCTACCTTCCATGCCTTGGAGCTGGACTACTCTTCAATATCTTGTGTAAATGAAGTCATAGAGTGTTTGTCCTTTTGTGACTGTCTTACTTAATATTACATAATATTCTCAAAGTTCATCTATGTTGTACCATGTGTTAGAATTGTCTTTCTTTTTCAGGATGAATAATATTCCTTTGAATGTATGTGCCACGTTTTGTTCATCTGTCATGGGACATTTGGGTTGCTTCTACATTTTGACTCTCGTGAACATTGCTGCTATGAACATGGGTGTACAGCTATCTCTCAAGACCCTGTTTTCAGTTCTTTTGGATATATTCCCAAAAACTGTACTGCTAGATCATGTGGTAATCCTGTTTAAAATGTTTTTAGGAATCATCATACTGTTGTCCATAGAAACGTAGGGAATCTTAATTTCCTGTTTTACTTAGATGGTAACTTCACTGAAATCCTGGTGGTTTGCTTCTTGGCCTCCAATTCTTCCAATATTAGGAAGTATTATATATAAACTTTTGCTTTCCCAGTTGTCCTCTGGTACTGTGTTGTGGATTCCAACCCCTCTCTGCCCTACCTTCATATCTCAATCCTATTGAAACAGTTAAACCTCCTACATTTTCCACTTAAATTGTTTGAAGATCTGGAGAAGTAGTTGGAGATTGGAGATTCAGGTGGTCACAAAGGGAAATTACTAATAATATGTAAGTAATTTTAGGTCCTCTCTTGTCTGTGACTTTTTCCTAATAAAATTCCATGACCTTTAGGTAGTGAGCTTTCCGTCTTCACTCACCTTCCTCAGAACTTTCACTAACTGAAACCCCTGAGGTTTTGTGTTCAACTTGTTGGACAGTAATTTTTGCTTGCTGGTATTTTTTACTTCTTAAGTGAAATTAATCTCATTTTGCATTTATTGGGATTGCATAGAACATATTTAATTAGTTCAGTCTGCACTAAATTAAGAAATAAAAGGGAGAAAAGGATTAGCAGTTTAAATATTCCCTTCTCTCTCAGTAAGTATGTGCCCTGGAGTTAACAGGAGATGGAGATTGGGACTATACTGTTTCTTTAGTGTCTCTGGCTGTCCTGAATATGATTCAGTGCTGATTTTAACTGTATATAATATTTACCTTGGTCACTGGCTGTAGACCCTACTTTCCATGTAGGATGTATGTTGTTTCCTTAAATAAATCATAAATTCATAAGATTATCTTCCTTGCACCTCCAGGTCAGGAGGCAGTATCTATCCATCTGATCAAATGTAATCTAACTCTACCCCTGGCCCAGCCACAAACCTGGCCCTCCACTGATCTTCTGGTCCTCAGTAAATAGCACTACCATTCACCCAGCCTCTCAAGAGGAAATCTGGGGGTCACGTTTTGATCTCTCCCTTTTCTCTAGCGTGGTTTCTCATCTACCAGTATCTGTACTTCTCTCCTCTCAACCTCCACACTGCTGTTCTTTTCCAGTGCTCACTTTTTCCTCAGACAGTTGCATTTGCCTCGAATCTGACCTCACTGCTTGTTCTTTCTCCCTTCAAACTTATTTTCTATATAGAACAGAAGGGCCTTTTAAAAACAGGTGAGATTAACTTAATTCCCTGCATAAAATCCTTTTGTCATTTATCATCACACTTAAAATCATCTTTCTTACAATAGTTTATAAGCACCAAAAACACCTGATCCCGCCCATGGCTCCAGTCTCACCCCCTGCTGCTTTCCTCCTTTTATTCAACCCTAATCCCATAGGCCTTTCTCTAATCTCCAGGCCTTTTCTTGCTCCTGGGCCTCAACACTTGTTCTTCATTCTCCTTAGAAGGCACGCAAGCAAATGTCAACAGATACTTGCAGAGTGAATGAGTGCTTCGTAAGGACAGAAACTGTACTAAATGCCACCTTCCCAAAGTGGCTGTGATGTGTGGGTGCATACAAGCTAAAGTGCTTAGTGCAATGGTTCTCACATCCTATAATACACAGGACAACACCCACAGCAAAGCATCATCCAGCCCCAAATGTGAGTACTGCTGAGTATGTAAACTCTGCTTAGGCTAATAGAGTTGAGCTCAGAGAAGTCAGGGTTTTTATTCTTGTGGGGGTTTTTTGGTACTGAGAATTGAACCTAGGATCTTGTGTATGCTAAGTAAGTACTCTACTACTGAGCTACATCCCCATCCCAAGAAGTCAGTTTAGTAGCTCTGCTGAGCCTTCAAGTCTATTGTATTACATTAAAAGCTTACTTGACTATGAGGAAAAGGAATCCTCCTGATGAAAACCACCTTCCCTCGACCTCAGAGATGCTTCTCTCTAGAAGGGTAAACGTACCTAGTCCACAAACTTATGAACCAAGACTCCCTTGTTGGTGGGCACCTTGCTCATTTCCTCATATTGCTCAGCTGCTGTACATTTCTTTTCCCGATGATAAAGTAGCTCACTGACCACTGAAGTTGAAGGCATCCCTCTGGATCAGGTTAGAAATCCCTCTCTCTCCCTCCTACCACTTCAGAGGTTTCTTGAGTGAACAACTTTTTCATGAAAACCAGGATTCTTCCTTTTGTGGAGACATGGTTCATGCATAGATATTCATACACCTTAAAAATAACACTATAATGTGTGATCATAAGCCTAAGTTCATTTTATAAATATCCAACTATCCATTCTTTGAGACTAATGTACATAGGAAAGACTTTGAATAAAGTCTTTATTTTATAAACTGGACAGATTCACCCAAGAAATGACCTAAGTGGAAGCTGAAGCATTTGTTAAAGTGTTACCTGATTTGGGTCATTTGGGAAATACTTAGGAAAACAAGAATGTGCTTACATTACTTCACCTATTTTAAAAGAGTGTGCCTCTCAAAGCAACACAAAGGAGCTCAAAACTGTACCTCTGAAGATGGGAATTTATAGAACATGTGCAGTTGGGAGACTATCAAGGACAAACCTCTGGAGGGTCATAACTAACAAAGCTAATACCTTCAAGAATCACCAAATTATTCTTTTGAGACATCTAACGGCACAACTTACTCTTAGATGTAAACCACAAACACTGAAAATTTAGCTTTAAGGCAAAAAGGGCAAACTTGGTAATAAGGACTATACTTCTTAAAGCACCCAAGGGATAATAATTAGTTGTCTTTGCCATACACCTGTCATTGTTGGGAAGTGTGGTAAGATGATTAGCCAAAAAGCATAGTTTCTGGAAAAATCATCAGAGACCACTAAGGAAAGTAAGTGCTGCTAAGGAACATGCCACAAAAAAAGGAAAGAAAAAACAAAACAAAACAAGAAGAGTAGGTACTCAGAGGCATAGGAAAGATTCTAAAAGAGCAGTGCCAAGAGATGGCTAGAAGGAGTGAGGAGAGATGCCAACACAGAGAGATGCCGCAAATTGCCCACGTAGAGCATACCATCCATTAACATGGTAGACAGATTTCTGAAGGAGTAATTACAAAGCACTTCACAGCATCCTTGTTAGATGAGTTGTCTTATTAGCTCCATTTTATAAGTGAGAAAATGAAGGCTCAGAAAGGTTAAGTAATTTTCTAAGATCACTAGCCTACTCTTGGTTACAAAGCATGTGACCTGACAGTTGTCCTGGGCTCCTCACCTCAGTGCTTGTGACAATTTGGGCCGGATAATTCTTTGTTCCGAAATGTTGTATTGTGCCTTGTAGATCGTTGAGCAGAATCTTTGGCCTCTACTATGTGCTGGTAGTTCCCACTTTCAGTTGTGACTCTCAGAAATGTTCTAAACATTGCCAGATATCCCCCAGAGGTACAGTTACTGACTTAAAGACTGAAGTTTATCAGTATGAGTCTGGTGGAAACCAAGAACGTCCTCTTGTCCCACTGCCGTCAGTCCCGGGGGAGGGGGGGGTGTTGTTTAAAGGGAAAATCCATAACAGTTTTGAACTTTACAAACCTGGTGCTCAGAACCTTCCAGCAATATAGTCAAAAAGGAAAGTCCAAAAAGGTTCATAGCATGGTGGGTGGGTAGTGACGTCATTGTTTCACTCAGCTGTGCATCCAACAAATAATAGCTCCAGGGAGAATGGTTTCATAGAGGCATCAGTGTTTTCGATGGAGCAGATTTAGAGGAAAGATTCTGAGTTTCCTCAAATGAGTTTGGGAGATGATAAATTCACACAAATCACATGGCCTGTCAGTAGGTGAGGAGGAACAGGCAGATGGTCTATCACAAGCATATCCAGTCTTAAGACTTGCATTCATTGGGCATCTTACCTTGTCCACCAGCCCATTTGCAAGGAGTTTCATTGTTTACTTTCACTATGGAGTTAACTATTGCCTTGCAAGTATTGTTTATCTCAGCCCGCAAGGTAATTGCCTTAAATTTAAAATCAAATCAACAAACTTTTGCATTCCGGCAAGGCTATGTAGGAGATAAAACAGCATGGTTTACTTAAAAAGATAAATAGCAATCAAGGCAACATTTCTTAGGTGCCAAATGAGTGGTTCAGATATAAATACTGTGGGATGAGAGGATGGAAAGATTGCCCTGACCTGGAATCGTCAGGGAGAACTTTGCAGAGGGAGTTGGGGAGCTGAGCCCTGATGGACGAGGAGAAATGATATGAAGTCTTTGCTGTAGACTGAGATACAATTCTCAGTTAATTCGCTTAGCATGCTGATGTAAAAGGTATTTTTTAATACCATGTGAGTTTTGTTATCATGCAGTATGCCTAGTAACAGTTACAAAGTTCAGTTAGAAGCTCATTCATGATGACTGCTCAGAGTTCATTGTCAGCTCAGCTAAGAACACTCCTGAGTCCAGAAGTTTTGATCACTCTCAGGGATCAAAGGAGGCTCATAGGATTGATTTCACTGGCCCTTTGCTTCGTTTAGATCTTACAGAGTTGCCTTCTCTGAACAGTGATACCCTCTTAGGAAGCGGGGCTCAGGATTTGGAAAGACCTTTCTGCAACTTGTCTGTGGGATGTTGGATGTCACATAGCTCAGCAGGATTGTGGGAGGTACAGTTATCAATAAAAGGGCTACAAGAGGCCTTCACTTGAGACACAGAAGGGTTTATTCCACAAACCCCAGCCCATCCAGTAGACTTATAATTCCACACAAAATGGACACAGCAGATGTTCCTGGTCCTGGCTGCTGGAGGTGTTGAGTGGCAAATGAACAAACAAACTGCAGGGAGGGGGGTGGAGTGGCCACCCCAGTCCTGTCTCTCAGGGCTTAGAGGGATAATTTTTTTTTCCTTCCTCCATTTGAAAATATAAACACTTTATAAACAGTTGTCACTTTTTGACTTTTAAAGATTCACAGTCTTTTCCTTTTGTTTACTTTGATGACCTTTGAAATAAGCTGCAACCGAAAGAGTAAAAAGAAAAAAATTTTCATCCTCATTTTTCAAAAAGAGGAGTCTGTTCATTACCACAGCACACAGGAAGCCCGCAGACTCCAAGGCTGCCACAGTCCAGGCCCAGGTTTTTAAATTTTTTTGCCCCCAAAACCCCTTCTCTGGACAGCTCGGATAATGTGAGTTACCAGCCTGAAGACCAGATGCTGAATGCTCATCTATTTTCCATAATTAAAACTCTTTACAAGGCAAATTTTATAGCTGCCTTAAATTCTGGAAAGTGCAAATTAATTTAATAGCTTTACATGTCCTTGGATCTTGTTCGCTGGAAATCTCACTGCCACTCTCGAGAATGCTGCTGCGTGTCCACACCAGGGGCAGCCTTCTCTCCCCTCAATGGTCTTCTCCTCTGATCCCTCCTTCCAGTGCCACAGGGCTGCAACTGAAAAGTCAGAGGAGGACACCAGGGAGATGCCTTGGCAATATCATGAGATCTTCGTTGTACTGATGCCTTGAAAATTCCTTGTCACCATCTTTTGGTGAAAAATACCACATAGCCACCTGTCCCAATAATTAGTATGTGGATTTTCATTCTAAGTATGGAGTTAAGAAATATATGATTTATTGTTTCTGGTTCCAAAAGTAATATACTCTTCCTTTGTGACCACACTGTATCTTGATTGTTGTAGAACTTACACAAATCCTTACACTGGATAAAATTACCCCCTGCCACAATGCGTGTAAAAAATGCTGAAAACTGAATAAGATGCATAGCCTAGTTAACAGTAATGTTCCTGTTCATTTTCTAATTTCGTATATAAGATACCACTGTTGGAATAAGCTGAAGGAAAGGTACACAGACTACTGTTTTTACAAATAAAATGAGTATAATTCTTTCAAAAGAAAATATTTTAAAATAATGTATTCTTACTGTAAAAGCTTTCTAAATTACAAAAATATGAAACATTGAGTATAAGAATCCCACCCGGGTTGGGGATGTGGCTCAAGCGGTAGCGCTCGCCTGGCATGCGTGTGGCCTGGGTTCGATCCTCAGCACCACATACAAACAAAGATGTTGTGTCTGCCGAAAACTAAAAATAAATATTAAAATTCTCTCTCTCTCTCTCTCTCTCTCTCTCTCTCTCAAAAAAAAAAAAAAAAAGAATCCCACCCCCCACTGTTTATAAAAATGAGATCACAGTGCCTTACAGCCTGTCTTTGGGCTGGGGATGTGGCTCAAGTGGTAGCGCGCTCCCCTGGCATGCGTGCAGCCTGGGTTCGATCCTCAGCACCACATACAAAACAAAGATGTTGTGTCCGCCGATAACTAAAAAATAAATATTAAACTTCTCTCTCTCTCTAAAAAAAAAAAAAAAAGTGTGATTTGGGGCTGATATGGTGGCACATGCCTGTAATCCCAGCAATTGAGAAGGGTAAGGCAGGAGGATTGCAGTTTGAGGCCAACTTCAGCAACTTAGCAAGATGCTCAGAAACTTAGCGAGATCCTATCTCAAAATAAAAGAATTAAAAAGGGCTGGAGATGCAGCTTAGTAGTAAAGCAACCCTGGGTTCAATCCCCAGCACATCTCCTCCTCCACAACCCAAAAAAAGTAAAGTATGATTTGGGGATATTTCCAGTTCTGTCCATATATATCTCCAACACTTCTTTTGAATGGCTATATAGTTTGGCTCCACTTGTAGGAATATCCCATGATTATTTTCTTTTAAAGAGTGAGTGAGAGAGAGAGAAATTTTTTAATGTTTATTTTTTAGTTTTTTCAGCGGACACAACATCTTTGCTTTTGTATGTGGTGCTGAGGATCGAACCTGGGCCGCACACATGCCAGGCTAGCGCGCTACCGCTTGAGCCACATCCCCAGCCCCCCATGATTATTTTCATCTGGTTTTGTATTGGTCATTTCTAAACTTTCCTGGTACAACCAGTGTTGCTGAAGGTTATCCTTGAGCATCTGTATCTTAGTCTGCCCCTGTAAGGATGTCTGCAAATGAACTCCTAGAAGTAGATATTGCAAGATTGAAGAAAGTATGTGTTTTCCATTCTGATGGCAACTGCTAGACTTCTAGGTTGCTGCTTTGCCCTAGTACCATGGGGGACACATTGTGTATGCAACAACATGGCTCTACTGGTTACCCTCCAAAGAGGTAGTGCCTATTTATATTTCCACCAATGATGAGTGAGTATTTATTTTCTTATACAGATATTAATTGGGTCTTACCCATTCAATAAAAAAAGATTCTGTGCCAAATTTCTGAGTTAAAAAAAAAAAACATTGTTGCACTTCTTTAAACAATAATGAAATTAAACATTTTCTCATGTTTATTGGCTATTTGTATTTCATCTGTGAATTGTTTGTTTATATTATTTGCTAAATATTTGCAGTTCCCAAAGTGTATGCCAAGGCATGGGATATTTTAAATTTTGGGGAGAAGCCCAGTGACACTTGCCATCTGTCAGATGATATGTGAACTACTGACTTGAAGTAATTTAGAGTTAACAACATTGGCTTATACTACATTCCTTTTGATATAGTAAAACTGAGTATTTGATAGTTACTGTGATAAAAAGCAAGTGCCATGAGAAATCAACATGGAACAGGAATTAAAGTGTACAATCTAGTGATTCTAATAAGTTATGAAGTATCCAATAGGCACACAAGTCCCATGAGTTAAGTATTGTGGTTATTTAAGAATGAAATAATACACATAAGTTCTTTTAACTTTTATGTGTCATTTTTTAAAACAACCATTACTTTGTAAGGGCATAAATACTTATTGGGTTGTTTGGATATACCTACTTAATGAAACTATTAGGTATTTCCTTTGGCCAAGGGAGCACCATGAAAATATTATTGAGGTACTGAACATGCTATGAACTGAAAAACTCTTGGAATCCCTGCCATATTTAACTTTATTTTTGTTATTGATAAGGAATTAGCAAATATTTTCCCCAGTTTTACCTTCACTATTGAATATTCACAGTAGTTTTTGGTATGCAGAAGTTCTCAGTGCTTTTTTCACATCCATACATCCTTTGAATCCATCATGGCTTCTTCTTTGGTGTGTCTGTGTGGAGGGCTGCAGATTGAACCTAGTGCCACTCTACCTCTGAGCCACTCCCCAGCCCTTTTTATTTTGTATTTTAAGATAAGGTCTTCTAAATTGCTGACAATGCCCTTGAACTTGTGATCCTCCTGCCTCAGCCTCCCCAGTAGCTGGATTTACAAAGGTGTGTCACCACATCCAGCTTCTTCATAAAAACCCTTTTTACCTGAAGATTATAAAACATTTTTTCTCTAGCATTTTTGTAGTTTCTTTTTTACATTGGACTCTTTTATTCTATCTGGAATTTATCTCAGTACAAGGCTTTAGGTAATTTTCCAATTATATTATTTCTCAAAGGACTGGTTGGTTGTTTTAATATTTTTTTCTTGAATAAATCAGTCTTTTCTCTACAGCTTGAATGTCATTTTTATCATGTATTCTATTTCTATATGCAGAATTTCCAGCAAGTTTATCTCTGGACCTTGTATTTTCTATCTTATAGCACTTATATTTTTTTCCACTTAAACTTCAGTTATTTATGCACATTTCTTATTTCCTTCACAAGATCATAGCTCTTTATTAATTTCATCTTTGTATCTTACATACATTTTACTGTTTTTTCTTTTCTTCCCTCTCTAAATATTTTAAACTTCATATTGTAGAAAACTTTAAGTGTATACAAGTATATTAATCCCTATGTATCCATCTCTCAGCTTCAACAGTGATCAATTATTGACTAATTTTCTTTCATTTATTCTTCTATCCACTTACCCCCTCCTGCATTGCTGTGTTGTTTGTTTTTTGGGGGGAGCGGGTACTGGGGATTGAGCCCGGGGAACTTGACCACTGAACCATATCCCCAGCCCTTTTTTGTATTTTATTTAGGGACAGGGTCTCACTGAGCTGCTTAGTGCCTCATTATTGCTGAGGCTGGCTTTGAACTTGAAATCCTCCTGCCTCAGCTTCCCAAGCTACTGGGATTATAGACGTGAGCCATGGCACCCAGCTCTGTGTTGTGTTTTGACTGAATGAATTGTCTGTTATTTTTCATTAATAAGTTTTGCTACATCAAAGAGTTCCTTACAGATCTCAGTACTATCTTTAAGGAAACTCAATAGTTGAAGATCCAGATAGACAGAAAAGATAAATTAGCCAGTATAGAAAAGGGTTCTCCTAAGGAATCTAAACAGAGCCTTATTTTGCAAATAAATATAACTTAATTTTTTATACATAGTTTCTGATAAGTGAAATTAGAAATTCGTTAGTTAGAATCAATTTTATGTCAGTGTAGGGGCCTTTGACACTACTGCTGGGTGACAAGACTCCTAATTGTATTGAGAAATTGAAACATCAGGCCAGAGATGATCCAAGATAAATATATACTCACTCTAAAGCTGTTAGGTTGTCAGGAATGGGGAATCATCTCCTGTGGCCACAGAACTGGTTTATGCAATAGAGAATGTAGGAAGTGAAACCAGAAAGGTTAGTTGAATCTTCAATTCCCAGTAAGTTCTTGAGAAGATTGAAAGTCATTGACAGATTTTGAACTTGGGAGCGATACCTCTGAGCTTGGCTTTAGAACTTCTGACAGCTGTGTGTAAAATCAGTGTGGGAGAGGGTGAGACCTGCCAGATTAGGTTGTTCTCATCATCTATGTGCAAGGTCTTTTGGATTCTGAACAGGACTGTGGGAATGTTCTGGAAAGGAGGGGTAGATTTGAGACACAAAGTGAATTGCTCAGTTCTCATAGAGTTGGTATTTTTGTACATTTTAGTCCTTAAAGATATTTATGGCCTATTTCCTACAATTCTCTTGCCCCAGCCAGAGTCAGGTAGGAAGCAATTACACTTTGTAATTAGTGTCCTCTTCCTGGTAGCATCAACATAATATAGTGAAGTCACCTTTTTGGAACTTACCAAGACCTTCCTAAGGATGTGGTCTCATCTGGTAGACAGGGAGCAACCACTTGAAATGCTTCCTGGCCTGCCCTCTGGTGAAGAGTTCAGTTGGTGGGTGAGTGTGGGTGGCACATGCCCACTAAGTCCTTCTTCTAGGGAATAACTGGACCAAGGGGCTCCAGTTTCTTAAGGTTCTGTCTGTAGCCCACACCAACCCTCAAGACTGGTAATAGTTGGTCTGTCAATAAAAAATAGGACATGAGCTCTCTGTTCTTGTGACATAGGCAGGTACATATGCCCTGCAAGCACTGCCCTGAATTTGGAAGTCTGTAGCAGAGGGGTGCTCCTGAGAAAACACAGTTGGGCCAGGATTTGATTGATTTGCCTGAAGCAGAAAACAAATCCTAACCCACCTTGTTATGATTAGAAATGACATATAGGTTAGACAACTTTTCTCTCTCTTGCTTTCCCATCTCCTCCACACACACTTGCAAGCACAGATCTGCCTTTTAAATGACTTTTGCTGTATCTGTTTCCCAGCAGTTATGTGATTAGGCATGTTTCTGTGAATTAGAAAGTTTAGATCCCTCCTTCAACCTCCCCCCACCCCCAGCTTGCAGTCTGAGTTACAGTCATAAAATACTTCTGCCTGCCTGCCTTTAGTTCTGTTTGTATGAATTAAGTCGACAGGATAAATATTCACATTCCCAACTACAGGCTGAAACAATGTTTGCCTGTTCTGCCCAGTGAGTCGAGAAAAAAAGGGGGCCTGACATCACCCTATACTGTACATTCCCGGCATAGATCATTTATTTAAGTCCCTGAAAAAATACAGATGTTTTACCAGCCGAAATAAAACCCTGTGTAAACACTGAGCTTGGAAAAATGCAGCACTGACTTAGCTGGGGGGTTAGAGCAAAGCAGAGAGAAGAGGCAGAATGGCAGAGACAGGACTTTTATACTTGGCTGAATGTGATAGGGTCAGAAGTATGCACTCACATCTGCATGCTGCAAAAGGAAAAGATCGAATTTGCTTTAAGAAAATACAGTTTCAAAAGTGGAGGGACTGGTTGATCTTGAAGAGTTTGGGATTGCTAATGGTTGCAGTTCATTCACTCCATAGAGATCTAGCCTTTGAAATGAGAATCTCTTTTCTTACTGGCATTGGCCTTTTTCATGGCCTGTCTCACTGTCCTGTTATTGCTGGATCCTACTGGTTTCTGGAGCTCAGCTGCTGTTGATTTTATAAGGGGGAAAATTGCCTGGAAGCCATGCTTGGTGAAGAGGAAAACCCATCTCAGCATTGCATTCCCAAACAGCCATATATCATCTTGATCTTGTCTAACACAAGTCACTATTTTAGTCCAGCAGCATAAACCAGACATATTTTACTGGTGCAGTGTGAGTTTTTTCAGGGAACTGCCTCATGATTCCTTTTAAGCCTGTGGCATTTATTCAGAGAGCCTTATATTTTGCTCTGTGGAGTTGCTTTTAAGATTTTGTACTGCCCAAGTGGACCCTGAGCTTTGCACAGATGCCTGGGGCTCCCCTGGCTCTCTCTGTTTAGAGTTGGGGTGGGGTTGGGGACAGAGGGTAACCACTTCCAGGTTCTCCACATGGAGTTTAATTGAGCCTTGTGTCTTAGGGGCAAGAAATCCAGCACATTCTCTGGCCCCCTTCTCCATTTCCGGCTTCTTCAGTGACCACCCCTCTCCAAGGCAGGGCTGACTGTCCCATGCCTGTGATAGTCATGGGCAATGCTGTTGGTCTTCTGTACTTTTGGTCTCTTTGTGACTGGGCATAAGGCAACAAAGCTTTTCTTTGTTTTCTTTTGCTGACAACTCTAAGTCTACCCCTCACCCTTCTCCGAGGGGCATGCTGTAGCTAGGGGTAATAACTATCTGTTCTCTGTTTGTTCTGATGTGATTATTAATTGGGCTTCCTTTCCTCACAGAAGAATTCCTGGTTTTGCCCTAATTAGAGCAGCCATAACCTTGATGTTCCCAGCCAGACTCGTTAAGTCCCCTCCTTCATTCTCAGACCTGTTGTGTATTCTCTTGTGAACCTGGTCCTGAAAGATGCCCCTGGTTCTCCAGCTGCCCCTCAGCTCCGTGTCTACAGCAGTTGTCAAGCCCTACCTTGCAGCCCCCAGAAGAATGGATCCTTTCCTCTGAATCCACTGCTGCTGGAGTTGAGATGGGGTGGGTGAGATGGGAAAGTTGCAAAATGAGAGCCCTGCTCAGGCCAGGTAGCTAAGTGAGCCAAGACAGGCAGTGAGGATAAACTCATGGCCCTCTCTGTCCACACTTTGCTCAGCTACAGCCAGGTGACTGTCAGCCAGCAAGAAGGTGGGCCAGCTATAGCTAGATCTTTTGACTTTCCAAAATAACTGGGGAATCAGAATGATTTCGATGTGATCTCCCAATTCATAAATGTTGGTTTAAAAATACTGTAGGGGCCAAGTAAAGCCTCAGCCCACAGACTGTTGGCCTTGAGCCCTGGTTTCAATGCGCCCATCTCTTGTCTAGACTCTTGCTGTGGTCCTGGCCCTCCACACCTTACCCCCCCACACACACACACACCCCCACTGACTTTTCCTCTCCAGGTCACAGCTCCCCCACTGAAGTGCTCTCTGAAGAGGCCTCTGCTGTCCACAGGGCAATGCTCATCCCAGCAGGTTACCTTTAAGTACTTTCTCAGTCTGACCCCACCACCCTCTGCACACCCTGGCTGTGCTCTTGTCATACAGGATGCTTGCTGTCCCCTAAGCTGTATCAACATGTATGTTTTTTAATGATTAGACTATTTTCAAGAATAATTTTAGATTTATCAAAAAATCAAATTGATAGTATTGGAAGTTCCCATATATTACTCTCCTCCCTGGACACCCCAGTTTTCTCCTATTATTAATATCTTCATTAGAGTAGTACATCCGTTACAGCTAATGAACCAATATTGATAATCATTATTAACCAAAGTCCATAGTTTATGTTAAGATTCACTCTTTCTGTTGGCAATGCTGATATTTTGATACCATTTAAAATCTTTTTTTGTCACAGTGGCATGCACCTGTAATCCCAGGGGTTCAGGAGGCTGAGGTAGGAGGGATCACAAGTTTAAAGCCAGCCTTAGCAAGTTTGGTGAGGCCCTAAGCAATTTAGCAAGACTGTGTCTCAAAATAAAAAATAAAAAGGGCTGGGAATGTAGCTTAGTGCATGAGCACTTCTGGGTTTATTCCCTGGTACCAAAAATAAATAAATAAATAAAAAGATATAAAATAAAAGAGAAAGTGATGGTCATGCAGCTGTGCAAACCAGCAACTTAGAAGGCTGAGACAGGAGGAGCAAAAGTTGGAGGCTAGCCTGGGCAACTTAGTGAGACCCTGTTTCAAAGTAAAAATTAGAAGGTCTGAGGATATAGTTCAGTGGTAGAGCACCCCTTAAGTTCAGTCCCCAGTGTCACCAAACAACAACAACAAACCCCACCAAACTTCTCAGAGTTCTCATGTGTGTTCAGTTAATCACCCTCCACCTTGGGTCTAGCAGCTTTGGATTTTCTGTGCTTGGTTCAGGACAGTGTGGGATACAGGCTGTTTGCAAATTATCCCAGGCCTGGGCCCAACCATGCTTTTAGCCCAGAAGTTCTTCTGGATCAGAACTGTAGGCAAGAGGGAAAGGGAGAAGGAGTAGCCTTGCCTCTGGCAGCCTTAAGAGCTGGTGGACAAATGACCTTTCAGGTTGGAGCTGCCTAGTATGCCTGGATCTCACTGTAGATCCCAGTTCCAGAGGCCTGGCCGTATGCCTGGACCTCACACCAAAAGATGGCCTCTTTTTCCTTGAACCCAACACTAAATGTCATGTGAGGGTAGTTGTGTGTTCAAATATTTTCATTAATTTTCTTAAAGAAAAAAATATTATCTAAAAATTACTAACTTACTTAATACATTTGCTTTTAAAACTTTTCTTCCCTCTCCCCTTCCTGTTTTTCTTCTCCCTGTCCTTTCTACTCCATTTCCTCTGTGACTGCTCTGATTCTGTGCTTCATTTATATTACTCTGTCACTCTGCTTGCTTCTTTCTGCCAGTTCTTCTAAGTGTACCTCTCTCTCCATTTGACCCATGGAAACAGATCACTCTCCCTTCCTGATGAATAACCAGGATCACAATTGTTGTCTGGTTTGTGCCCAGGGTAACAGAACTGATGGGCCTGTAGGCTGATTTTCCTAAACCAGAGCTACCAAGCGTTTCAAAAACAGTCTTGTTTTTGCCAAGCAAGGTGAGCAAATATAGGACTAAGTTTAAACATCCATCAGGAATTATTTTTGAAGTGATTGCTTCTAAATGAGAAGCATTTGAAAATCTCACAGCTTTCTTTACAAGTAAATTCCAAAGTCATGTATTTTGCTGGTGTCTGCTGATTAATTACAATCCTGTGACACCATGAAAAGCCCTGGTGGTTGGTTTTGTGCAGCTGTGGAGAAAAGAAAGCAAGGCCCAGTGACTGTGCCAGCTCTTTCAGGACAGTGGGGATTGAGGCTGAGGGAGGTATTTTTCCCTCTGGCAGTTACCACATAAGAACAGAAGCCCCAGCCAGACCCACTTCTGCAGACTCCAGGCCGGGTGGTTTGGGTCCCTGTGGGGGTGTGGTGAGGGAGCGACATCTGATCTGTTGCTTCTGAAATAACAGATCCTTTATTAGAGAAAGCATTTCCAGTCTCCACACTGGGACTGTGTGCATTCTTCTATACAGTTACTTCTGTTTCAGAAAAAAAAATAGTAGTAACATATAGCAGAGTAATCAAAACTTACTTTGATTCTCCAAACAGAATGTGCTCAGCATGTATTTCTTGGTAGTGATTGCAGATGTCTGACCCCAGAAAACCTGGCAGGTCGCCCAGCGAGGTTCTGACAGCTCTGGGGGGTTTTATTTGTTTGTTGTGGTTTTTTTTTTTTTTGGGGGGGGGGGGGACTGGGAATTGAACCCGGGAGCATTCTACCTTTGAGTTATATCCCTAGACCCTTTTATTTTATTTTGAGATAGGGTCTCCTTAAATTGCCCTGTCTGGCTTTGAACTTATGATTCTCCTATTTCATCCTTCCTAGTTCCTGGGGTTACAGGGGTGTACCGCTATTTCTGACCTGATCTATTTTATCTTGGCCTCCCACATTTCTTGTTACTCCTTTCCATATTGAACTCTCAATTATTTTACTACCGTCAGCCCAACCTCTTGTTGGCAGGTGGGAAAGAAGAAAAAGTTGATTCTGTTTACTTAGAAAAAATCACCTGCAGCTCCAGCAAAGGATCTGAATAGGGAAAGAAAACAAATACCATTAAAATAGGCTTCAAAGTTCTTGGTGCCTTTATCTCTTCTTGCTTTCCTCCACCCACCTCTTCCCCCTGGATTTAGATAAAGGAGCTGAGACCAAGGATTTCTCTGACTTGTATCTTTCTCCTTGGCACTAGCTAAGGTCAAAGACTCTTGCCCACCCCCTTATTCTCTTTCATTGCAGATTTGTACTCCTCTCAGAGGCTTCGTGGATGTCATTGCTAAGTGTGAATTGAGCACACACACTTGCACTTGGCCTTTGTCACTTATCTGTTGTCACTTATCTGTTGGAACTATGGCCATCATTCTAAATATAGGCACCAGAGAGACAACAGGACCTGCTTTGCTCTGTTTAATTCTAGTGTATAATGTCATGTAAGGCTGGGGGGTACACATCTGCATTTTTGTCCCCACTTCTGACCTCTAAGGGTAGATCTGCTTTAAAAAAAAAATATATATATATATATATACACACACACACACACACACATATACATATACATATATGTGTGTGTATATATATATGTATGTGTGTGTGTGTGTATATATATATAAATCTCGTTCCAAACATCATTATTCAATATTTGCAAAGGCAAGCATTGGTGTGCCTGCTCCTTTAGTCAAAACTATTCTGATGAACCCACACTGTTAAACCAGTTTGGACACTCAAAATTATTTTTCCTATAGGAAGACTGACTTGAAAATGCACATTTTATTTTCATGTAAAACTACTGACATATTTGTGTTTCTTTGCTGAAATAAATGGATAGATTGTTTCTAATAATAAGTTTTTGTGTGGTCATAGAATAGTCCCCAATTTTTGGAATTATGTGAGGGACACAGAGCACAACTATGGGTCAAGGCCGCAGGTTTGACACCACTGCTCCCTCCTCCAAAATCCATATGCTTTTCTGCAGAGAGCAGTACCACATTCTGCAGGTGTCTGTTTTCTCCAAGGGGAGTATTTGGAGGAAACCTAAAGGGAGGAACTGAGCATTTAGGAAAGATACATTTTCACAGCAGGATGTTGCTTTTTCTCTCTCTTGGCTTAGGTTTTTCATTTGTTAAAAGCCTACACGGACTCCAAACACAGAACGAATTCAGACTTTCTTCTGGAGCTGACTGACATCACTGTTTGTACCAAAGCCAAACTCTGGCTGGCCAAGAGGTATGTTAAAACCCCACGTTAGCAAGGAGTTATTGGAGTTAGCAGCACATTCAAAAGTTGCCATTATCTACTTGTGGAGAGTTTTAAAAGTCATTGGCATGAGTTTTCTAAACTTACTGGAGTATGTATCCTTGTAGAACTTTGGGTTGTAGTAAAGAAAGAAGAAAAATATTTTCCTGACGATTTTTCTAAAATTGCTGAGTTACTAGCTGAGTTACTGGGGGGGGGGGGGGGGGGGGTGTAATATGGATTAAAAAAAAAAAACAACTCTATGTAGTTTTTATTTCTTTAACATCTTTATTTATTTATTTTTATGTGGTGCTGAGGATCAAGCCCAACGCCTCACACATGTGAGGCAAGCGCTCTACCACTGAGCTACAGCCCCAGCCCATAATATGGATTTTTACTGCCCACCAAGTAGCTAATGTGTTAGAAATAAACAATGAAAGACAGTGATTCTCTCAATCATGTGCTACAAACTCTTAAGTACCCTGGCAGCTCACAGATGTGGGATTGATGTCAGACTTGAGCAGCACTGAGGCTCAGAGAGATATCCTAGGGCAAGGATAGGAACAGGAGAAGGAAGTTGCCATTTTCAGGTGGGCACTAGGATAGCTTGACAATGCAAGGCAAAGAAGGGGGCTACTTTTTTTTTTTCATCCTTGCCGTTGTTCATTTATTTTGGAACTTAGAACTTTTTATATGTGAAAGATGAAGGAATAAAAAAAAATTCTGCATTTAATATACAGGAAGTGTTGTCTGTAACACTGTGTTCAAATGTATGTTGGTGTACCTGATACTGGTAGGACGGTAAGTGCCCAGCGACTGCGTCCAGAGGAGACCCACGCACTTCCTCACCACATTCCATGCTGCAGTCTGCTGAGAGAGCAGCCTCTCTTCTTTATTTTTTTAAAAAATGTGCTTATTTTTTACTTTTGTTAGGTCCCCCACCTTATATGGCAAATCAAGTAATGGGTGGCATGAGGCCCAAAGATCATTTTGGTCCAAGAAAATATTGTTAAGCAAAGGCTACAGGCCAACTTTTGTCTTAGGAGAGGTGGGGATACACAGAGAGAAGTTGTTCTGGCTTTAAGGGCCACCAGAGGTAAAAGATATATAAGTAGATGATTTTCATTCAACATTTTTAAGTGACAAATTTATGTGGTACAGGAGTAGCCCAGAGGAGGAAGCAGGGAGGGCTGACATTGAACCAGCCATCAAGAGATGATTTGAATTTCTGCCAAATTGGCCACATACTGTGACATTACCTTGTAATCCCAGTGACTTGAGAGGCTGAGGCAGGAAGATTGCAGGTTCAAAGCCAACTTCAGCAACTTAGTGAGGCCCTGTCTCAAAATCAAAAATAAAGGAAGGGTTGGGATATGGCTCAGTGGTTAAGCACCCCTGGGTTCAATCCCCAATACCAAAAAAAAAAAAAAAGAAAGAAAGAAAAGAAATTTTTGCCAAATGGCCAAGGCAAAGAGGAGAATTCCAGACTTAAGTAATAGCATAAGCAGAAATATGGCAGTTTGAAATGGCAGGGTAGGTTTGAAGAAGTGTAAGAAAATTAGCTCTCCCATGTGGCACAGAATAAGGCTGAGGAAACATGCAGAAGCCACAGTGAAAGTTCCTTAAGGAAGCTTGGGTGAAGGGGAGCCAGTGGCAGATATCCCACACAGCAGGCCTTAGTGATTGACCAGCAATAGCTTTGGACAGGGATGTTGATGGGGAAATTCTCTAGCATCTAAAATGCCAACAAAGTTATGTTGAATCTCTAATTTTTAATCTAAATTTTGTTTTCTCCATTTTATTTAGAGGGTAAAAATTGCCTAACCATAAACTCTTCCCCTCAGCCTTGTCCTATTTGCCTTCAGTGGACTCTTAGCTCCCCCAGAACACATTTCCTGGGAGAACAGGGACTTGTGGTCACATTTGTACTCAGCTGGTTACCTATTAACAGGTCAAATCCTCCTAGCTATTACTTCGGGGGATCAGGAAGTTGGGGCTCTCCAGAAATCATCCTGTTAACCCTCCTTCCAGCCAGAACTATCCCAAGCCTCCAAACTCTCCAGTTCTTAAAGTCCTATAGCGAAGAAGTTTCTGGCCCCTTAGCTTGCTACTCTGTCATGGGTCTCATAGAAGGTCATTGCCCACCTGCTTCCTGAGTCCAGCCTTTCTTGTTGCCTGGGATGGAGAAGGCGTAGTGACCCACCAGGCATTGGCTCACAGAGTCACCCCAGCTTCCTGTTCAGCTGGGGAATTTCTTTATAAGCCTTCCTGGTGGCCCCTATTATTACTATCCAATTGGGCTTTTCATCATCATCACCACTGTCCCCCACCCTTCTCTTGATTTTTCTCCATGCCCTAGAAAATAAAGGCATGAATCACTGCAGTTCACTGGGCTTATACCTTCCTTGCCCAGAATCCAGGAAAGCCACTTTCTGTTTCCAGTACAGTCAACTCTCTATTATCCAAGTGTGAACTTTCCACTTGGTGGGTGGTCTGTGGATGGTTCCTAACACCAGCTTCCTCTTGCTCCCCAACTTACTTCTACTAGTATTAGTCAGGATGTGTTTAGAGACTGGAATAGAGTTTGGAAGGAAAACATGCTGCCAAAGCACAACGCATTCCAAAGTTTTGTATCCGTCTTTCTATATTGTCTACACCATTGACAGGATAATCCTGATGATCCTGAAGAGGAAATTATAGAATTGGGACAAGTGATGAAGCATCAGCCTGCCCCATGCCTGCCATGTCCCTAAGGGCATCTTGCTTCAGGAGGTGTTTGTCTACACCACTTAGCTCCATGCTCAGCTAACCCACTCAGGTCCTAGTGGTCCCCTCTGAAAACAGACCCATCTTCCCTTCATCTGCCTTTCCCATGAAGATGTTACAACGCAGAATATTCCAAATTCCACTGCTTCTTTATGTCCCTTGAAATTTACACATGAAAGAAGAATAAATGTTCTTTTGAGCCCACTAAGGATTTTCTGTATCTTTTTAATATAAGCTATGAAAAAATGATGTTATGGCAAAAAGAAAATGTTCGTTTAAATTTTAGCACCAACACCTTTTTCCTCCTAAATTTATTTGATCATTAGCCTCAGTTCATTCAGTCCAATAAGTACAAAAATTTTAGTGGATGTGTCATTTATTTGTCCTTTTATTCCCAGAAAAGGTTTTTAAAAAATTCATTGGAGCCATGGGATCACCAATTCAGTTTTTAAATTTTGACTCTGAAATTGAGGGCACATAAAGACTTTTGTCGTGTATTTGGTATTTTGACTTTGCAAGATTAATAAGGATTTATATGAGGTGGTTGAGCAATAGCCATGGAGCTGTTGGGGAATTTGGGGTGATGAATGGCCAGCTGGCAACGTGGCCTAAGTAAAGGACTGGGTTTCTGCTCTTACAGGCTGCTTTTCATTCCAAGATGTCAAAGCCTTTATGGAAATCAGCTCATTAATCCTTCAAGTCCCTTCCTTCCCATTTTCCTCCATCCCTCCCTCCTCAGTCTAGTTCACTGTCTCTTCCCTGGTGCTAAGGCAATTTACCAACTATTGAAAGAAAACTGAGCTGACCCAGGCCAGGGACTCGGTGAGAATAAGGGTCAGCCACTGTCCTGGAAAGAGCAGCTGGGGGCCCATGAAACAGAATTCTGCACAGTCCCCAAAGGTAGACAGTCTGCAAGCCTTGCTGTTTGCAGATTCCAGGTCAGCTGTCCCAGCTGGATCACAGGACCTGCCTGAGTAGGAAAGACTTTTAAAGCCCTGTCAAGTAGGACTAGAAGGAGGAAAAGACTGGCTGACTTTGGTCGAGAGCTGGGATTACCATTATAGTGGGCTAAAAATTTTCAGAGATGAATTTAGTTATCTAGTGTTTCCTTCTTTGGTTATCAAAGGGGAAAAAAAGGTCGTGTGTGTGTGTGTGTGTGTGTGTGTTTTGTGTGTTCCCTTTAATAAACTTAGTGAACTGAGCAAACTATTCTGACTTAGCACAGTGTATCATGTGTTGACCAAAAGTTTTCTACTAAACTTTTTTTCAATTTTTTTTGATTGTCAGTGCAGCATATATTTAACACAGAAAATAAGTGCAAAATTTGGAAAAGAGAATAGAAATCTTCTCCTGACCACAATCCAGTGGAAACCACTATTATTGGTTAACAATTTTATGTAGTTACTTCATCTTTTTTCCTATGTCTTTTTTTTGGGGGTGGGCATAGTTAAGGTTAGACTGTATGTGTAAGTTACAGCTTCCTTCTTTTACTTGACAGTATCATGAAAGCATTTGCCATTACTATTATTACTAAAAATCTATGGTACAGCTACTATGGAAAATATGGTGGCATTTACTGAAAATAGAATTACTATAATCAGCAATTCCACTTCTGGGCACATACCCCAAAAAATTGGAAGCAAAGATATCTATATAGCCATGTTCATAAGCAACATTATTCATGGTAGTCTAAGTATGGAGACAACTCAGGTATTCATTGACAAATGATAAATGACTAAACAGAATATTATATATCTATGTATATATGTATACACACACGCATGTATGTATAAATGTATAAAATGAAATATTATACAGCTTTAAAAAGGAACGGAACTCTGACACAGACTACAACATGGGTTAGGGTAGTCAATAAAAGAAAATATTGTCTGATTTCACTTATAAAAGGTACCTAGAATAGTTACATTCATAGAAACAGAAAGTAGGTTGCTAGTTCCTAGATACTGGGGGAGGAAAGAATGAGGAGCTTCTAGTTAATGGAGGTAGAGTTTTAGTTTTACCAGATGAAAAGAATTCTAGAGATTGGATGCACAACAGTATAAATGCACTTAACCCCACTGAACTGTACACTTAAAAATTATTAAGATGGCAATTTTTATATTATATTTTGTTATAATTTTTAAAAATTGAATGACAAACATTGAAATCATAAAGCCTTTTTACCATATCACTTCTTCAAGCTTTTCATTGTTTTGACTTTTTGTGATAATTCTTAGCTTTTATTCCCTTGTGCAACCCTAAAACTAAAATATTTTGCCAGTTTTCAAGTGAAGAAAATCTTTGAAAACATTCATTGAAGGCAGCATATTTCTGTCACCTGAATAATCAGTCATTAAGTTTACCTGACCATTATTTTATTGCTGGCCATTTAGTTTGTGTCCCATATTTTAGTGTTGTAAATAATGTTTCAATGAAAATCTTTGTCGTGATTGTCTGCGGGTAAACGTGATTGTCTCATGCTTGATTTCCAGAAGTGGAATAAGTTGATTGGGAGACACAAAAATGTTGCAAGGTCTTGATATCACTGCTAGATTGTTTTCCAGACGGAAAATTTCAGCTCATCTTTCCACCAACAATGTTGTGGGAGATCTGCACTAAAATTTTAACAAGGATTTTTAAAATTAGGTTAAGGAAACTTTTCTTTTTTGAATGCCTGCTTTTCTCTGTATGAAGATATTGGTATATGTTATTTCAAGAACTCTCCTCAGAACTTTCTTAGTATAAGAAATCAACTTTTCTAGGGAGACAAACCCTGTGTGCACAGCAGTTTAGTTAGCCTTTTACCTTGGCCTCAGTTAACAGATAAGTCAGACAAGCATGGGTAATTTTTTCTTTCAATTTTTGCTTTCTATGTCACAGCACAGTCACTGCTATACTTGAGAAGTGTTGTGTTTTATTTGATATGCCTAAGAAAGGGTCTTCCCCCAGGCTCTGCACAAGGTACTGCTCAGCACTGGGCAGACTGCACTTTCAGCCAGAGGGGTCAAACTGTCAGTGCATTTGGATCACGTTGAACATGCATGTACTTTGTTCGGCTTGTACAGGATTTAATTTTCTCTCTCTTTCTTTCTTTCTTTCTATCTGCTGATCAAGAAATTTCACAATAAATCAAGATATTCAATTTTTTTGAAAAACTAGAAGATCTGGCAGCATCAGACCCCTGTTGCCACCTGGCCTCCGTGGGCCAGAGCTCTCTGGATGGAGCATGCTCTTCATGCATTACCACTGTCCCCACCATTGCTCCCTGCTGAGCTCCCTTGGAAATAGGAATTTGTAACTATTGGTGTTGGCATTTATCAAGTACCAGGTTGGCTGATGGTCAGTTTTTACTCCAGGCAGTAATTCTTAGTGCATGTTAGAATTGTCTAGATAGAGTTTTTTAAACCTATGCCAGGCCCCACCCCAGAGAGGTTTTTTTTCCGGGGGTTGGGTATACCAGAGATTGGACTTGGTGGCACTCAACCACTGAGCCACATCCCCAGCCCTTTTTTGTATTTTTTATTTAGAGACAGGGTCTCACTGACTTAGTGCCTAGCCTTTGCTAAGGCTGGCTTTGAACTCATGATCCTCCTGCCTCAGCCTCCCAAGCTCTGGGATTATAGGCATGTGCCACCATGCCCAGCTAGAGTTTTGGATTTAGATATTTTAAGTTGCTTCCTTTGCCCTCAGAAGTGTCATTTAACCCTTATGGATACTCTGGTTTGGTGGTTATCCCGGCAGCTCGCTGCACATTTTCATTTTTTTAGGTGAAGCTTGAATAGAGAGGACTATAGCTATGTCACTTTATTCGATGATTTAGTCAACTTTTTCATTGCTGTGCCCAAAACACCTAACAATTAGAGGAGGAAAATTTATTTTGTGGCTCACGGTTTCTGTGGTCTCAGTCCATAGATGGGTCCCTAGGCGAGGCAGATGTCAGGGGAAAGTAGTTAGGACAGGACACCAGGAAGCAGAGAGCAGCTCTCCTCACCAGATACAAACCCCAAAGGCATGTCTGTCCCCAAAGAGCCACCTCCTCCAACCACACCCTACCAGCCCACAACTCATTTAATTTCTATGAGGGGACTAATTTGCTAATTAGTTTAAGGTTCTTATCATCCCATCATTTCACCTCTAAACTGTCATGCATTCTCACACATGAGCTTTCAGGGGACACCAATATCTAAACCGTAACATTCAATAAACTATTTCTTAAGCCCTGCCATATGCCATGCTGTATCAAACACTGTGCCTGGTTATTAAAACCACTACTTCATTGTAAAGAGGGCAGAAAATTAGAGTTTTCTGAAGTACACTCATAGACCTGGAATTTTAGATCTAGAAAGAACTGTGCAGCTTATTGTCATCCACTCCCAGCACTATGCACGTGGAAAACTGTAGCCACAGAGGTTGGGGACTTGTCCATTTCCCACAGCTGGCCAGGAATAAGATCCTCCTGACTACTGCTAGTATTGTTGGGGACTGAGCTCCCAGCTCTTTGTGGGACTCACTCCTCTGGGCCACACTGCCTTCATCTGTCCAGACACAGTTTTTATGTTAAGGCTTTGAATAGCAATAACTTCAGCATCTGCTAGAACAGTACTTCTCAGGGGAAAAAAAAAAAAAGAAGAAGAAGAAGAAGTGCACATGAATGCCCTGGGGATCTTGTTAAAATGAAGACCCCTATTGACTAGGTCTGCGATGGGGCCTAGGAGCCTGCATTTTTTTACTAGTTCCTATGTGATTGACTCCACTGCCGCTGATCCTGGGACTCAGTAAATACTTTGAAGAGCAAGGGCCAGCCCCTTTGATGGTCCAGCCCGCGGTTAGAAATACTACCACCCTTATGCTCTCGTTCCCCAGGGATTGGGGCTGCATCTGGGAGCTCAGGAGAAGGCCTAAGGTTACTTAAAGTGTCCGCTCAGCATTCTCTCCTCACCCACCTGAGATAACCTGCCTGGCATGAGTGCTGTCAAGGGGAAGTCACATTCCCTGGTCCAGGTAGCCATCCCTGTGGCCTCAGTGCCTGGGATAGGACCAGTGTTTTGTTGGCATGCAGTGAGCAGTTATCATTTTGGAAACTAACAGTCTGATACTGTGGTGGAAAAAACAGCCTCTCAGGAATACAAGAATGGGTCCCAAGGTTACTAGGAAAGCATGCTTGGGAATAAATTTTTGAATAAAATAGTGTTCATGAAGGGAAGAGATGATGGCAGGGAGCTAATGTTTGCCAAAGACCTAATGATTTGCTACCCTGCATTAAGTCTAATTTGCTATCCCAAGTTAATTCTAAATTGCAGGCTGTGTATGTACTGTGTGATCCAGCTACTTCCTCAGAGCTTTCCCCCAGTGCTCCTCACCCTACTTTGTGCCCCTCATCTATTTCTTCTCCCCAGGACATATGCTTCCAGCCACCTTCTGGTCTCCTCCCCTGGCCACCCCTTATCCACACTCCCATCTTTTCTCCCTTTTCTGTTACTTACCAGTCCCTGCAAGCTGAGTGGTATGTCCCTTGAGAGCATGTGGATTTAAATGCTTAAGGAAAATATGCTTATAGACAGAGCCGGGCTTGCTTTTGTGTGGCAATCCTGGTTCTTCCCTAAGGGGTCTGTGGCCAGCTGCAGAAGATCTGGTTTAGGATTCTGTTTTGCTCTCCAGCAGCTGAAGACAGTGGTTATTTTCTAACCACCAGATTTATTCACACAAGAGATTCACTTCCCAGGCAGAAATACTGGGGCTTAGGTCTGATTTCACCTTCCCAAATCTGTCCTGCCTCCCAGACCCTTTCCTTCCCCAAGAAAGAGGTCCTTCTTTCGCAACAACTTGAAATAAAGAGAGCCTGAGCCCTCTGCCAAGCTACAGGTTGCTGTTTCACTTCCATGCCACTGCTGAGAATCCCTTCCAGGAGGGTTGTTAAAATATTCAGATGATGTGGCATTTTAAGGCTATCATTTGTGGTCCCTGCCAAAACTTTCAGGGAAGCAAGTCTCAACAGGGACGGTTAGTCACACAGCAAGTTTCCAGGCATTGCTGGTGGTTGTGTTTTGCTTTTTAGTTTCCTTTCTCTGTCTCTCTCTGCACACCACCCCCCACCCATCAACAGCCTGGGCTCATGGAAACTAGTCTGGGTAAAATCAGTTAAAACTGATCAATATGTTAAACTGAGACTTTGAGCAAGTTGCCCAAGGTCAAATCTTCTTCATATCACAACGAGAAACACAAAATCCTTTTATACAACTGCACTCCAAGAATTCACCCCCAATAGTGCCCTCAACTTTTTAAAATATAGAAATCTGTAGCCCTAACCTGGAAATCATAATTTATTCAATAGAAGGCTCAGAAACATCTTCCTCCCCTTGTAGCTGTTGGCTCACTGGGGTCTTGTTGCTGGAAAATTCGGACAATGTTGTCATTGTCTAGCTCACAAGGAGCGCTGCCTTAGTGTCCTGAGCACATTCTCATAATGTTATGTGAAGCCCTCATACAGTGGGATACTTTTTTCCCTTTGGCATGTAACTTGTTCCATCTTTTGAGTAAATCAGCACATTCCTTACTTTCATTGAGCCTTTCCTGGTGAACTAAAGTCAATTCAGATGCACAGACAGAACAAAGCAAGGTAGTAGGCAGAGTGGGGAGTAGAAAGGTGAGCAATGCGTCTGTGTTTGAAAATTGTGAGTAGGACAGGTACAGATTTAATTAGCTATGAACAAGTAAGAATTTAGTAAATATTGGAATGAGTCAAAGTGTGTTACAGGAGCTGGGAAGGGAGAAATAAGTGCCAGCTCGTGGGGGTAGAGGTGCCCAGGAAGTCTTCTAGAAGGCAAGGGAAGTCTTTAAAGGCTAGGGGAGAGGTAGTTATTAGATAAAGTAATCTTAGATTGGATAATGAGGAAGGTGATGCTGGGATGGAGCCTGGCACTAAGATCTCATTGCCCAGATACAAAGAAGGAATCTTGGAATAGAGCTGAGCATTGGTGGCCAGCCCATTAGGCATGTATAATGGAGCCATAATAGGGCCTCAGTTGTCAGATTTGAGGTGAGAAGAGAGCTTATTCCTATGAAATGATTAACCAACAGTGGAGCACAAAGAGAAGTATATAGGATAAGTACAAGAGTTTGGGGGTGGGGCAACGAGTGTGAACTGAGATGGGGAAGACTTTTTGGGGGAGGTAGGTATTGAGCTGGGCCTTAGAGCAAGGGTCTGATTTGGAAATGCCAAAAGCAATGCCAAAAGAGCAGGTCCTGAGGGGGAGCATACAGCGAGTGCAGCGTGGCATACGGCAGGCAGTGCACATGGGTCTGTTATGGGCCGCAGGGAGATAAAGGTGAAGAAGAGGTGCTGTGCTTAGGGAGCAGTGCAAGATTTGATACGAGACCTGTTGTGTCAGCCCTTAAGTGTCATCCAGAGGAGTGTGGCCAAGGGTGAAGAGGAAGTACTAAGCTCAGGCAGATACTGGTGAGAGGATGCTGTGTGTGCTTACATGGAACCTGCCCAGAGAGGCTTTAAGGCTTTCCAGCCCCACATTGGTCAACAGAATTTCCATTCTTTTTTTTTTTTTTTAATATTTATTTATTTATTTTAGTTTTCGGTGGACACAATATCTTTGTTTGTATGTGGTGTTGAGGATCGAACCCGGGCCGCACGCATGCCAGGCAAGTGCACTACCGCTTGAGCCACATCCCCAGCCCAGAATTTCCATTCTTTCCTGGTGGTCAACCAGAAGCTCCCTAGTAGCAGTCTACCCACTTCCTGTCTTGGTCACCTGGAAGTCCTTGTCATCTGCTTGGGCCACTAGTCATGGAAATAGAGACACTTGTATGTACCTGAGACCACATCGCTTTTGTCTTCCTAAGCTTGCTAATATGACCATAGAACCATAGAATTTATAGCAGGAAAGGGAATTTAGAGTCACTTAACCCAGTGGAATTCTTTCTTCAAACAGAAACTTTTGTGGAAATTCAAGATGGGAGATGTTGAAGATAGTAGAGGTGGTAAATACAGTTCAAGCTGGGATCGGGGCCAGGAGACCCACCTACATGACTTCCTTCCCATTGGAAGCCTCAGAAGGGACTAAGAGAAGCACTCCAACTCCCTATTAATATAAATAAATAAATAAATAAATAAATAAATAAATAAATAAATAGATCTAATCCAAACTGATATTTGCAGAAGAGGTAATTAGACATGGGGTTGGGGGGGGGGGCAGGTGTGGCTGGCCCAAGAGGTGGCTCAAGTTATTGGAATGTAAATAGCAACTTTGCTTTTTTGCTGTTTGACTTGCTTCCCTCTCCTGCTTCCTGATCATCCTTTTAGAAAATCCTGCAACCCTGTGCCCCAGAGCTGCCTGGGGTCCTCCCTCAGTAGTTGCCCTTGCTGGCTAGGGCACTCGGCGCCAGTCCTCTTTGCCATCAAAATAGCTATTCCAGATCCTCTTTCCTTAGAAATCCACTCATAAGGGCTGTTGCTGGGGCTCAGCAGCAGAGCGGTCACCTAGCACATGCGAGGCACTGGGTTTGATCTTCAGTACCACCTAAAAATAAATAAATAAAATAAAAATATTAGGAAAAAAAGAAAGAAATCCACTCACAGCTGGCTGACTACCACTGGATCTGACCAGCTAGTCGTGCCAACAGGTTCTGAGTTCTAACGTAAGAGTAAGTTAGTTCTCCTGGGTTGCACAGTTGTTTGCAGCAGTGATCCTTTGGAGATAGTACATTTGATGAAGTTAGTAACTGACCAAGGCTTTCTGGCGGTGTGCAGACCTGGTGGGAACATGTCCCTGCCCTCATTTTGAGCTGACTCAGCCCTAATATGTTTGTCCTGAGTGGCCAGGCTTTAGGCTACCTTCAGAAGGGCTTGTGGGGAACATGGACTGTTCTTATGTGAATGGGCCAAAGGAGCAGCTTGAAGAGGGGCCCTCCTCAGCTCCCTGTTCTCTCCCTCCTTCAGCTACCCCTGCTGCCCAGCCTTCCTGAGTGATTGGACGGACCTGCAGCCTCATGGAGTAACACCATCCCACAAAAGTTTAGGGGCCATTCCAGGACTCCCTGAGCCAGAGAGGGCCCCCATCAGCCTGTGGGCTCTGTATTTTGGAGTGACTGTGCAGAGGGTCTCTTCTAGAGGTGCTTGGTGAATGGAAAGCCTCTAGTCTGAAAACAACTCTGTGCTGACATTGAGAGAGGCAGAGTATTCTTGCTGTCAGCAGGTCTGGGTTGCCTACTAGCATGGTGTGGCCTTATCTGTCTTCAGTCCTGAGTTTTCATCTGTAAAATAGAAAGCTCTAAAATGTGGGTGTGAAATACATGAGGATGGAGAAGACATGGTAAATAATGGCTGTAAAAGCATGAAAGAGTACACAGATATGGAAAGTATCTGTTCCCAAGTTTTGGTTTAAGTTTGAGACAGGGCCAGACATGGTGGCACACAACTGTAATCCCAGTGACTCTGGAGGCAAAGTCAGGGGGATTGTAAGTTCAAAGCCAACCTTGGCAACTTAGCAAGGCCCTGAGCAGCTTAGAGAGACCTTGCCTCAAAATTAAAAATAAAAAAGGTCTGGGGATATAGCTCAGAGGCAAAGCACCCTTGGGTTCAATACCTAGTAACACCGCCACCCACAATCTTTTTTTTTTTTTAAAGATAGGGTCTTGCCAAGTTGCCCAGAATGATCTGGAACTTGGGATCCTCCTGCCTCAGCCTCCTGAGTTGCTGGGATTACAGATGTGCACAACTGTACCCGGCAGTAATTTGTCATCAACATCATCAGCATGCTGCAACAGGCCCTCGGGCCGATCATCACCAGAGCAGCAGTGCTTGGAGCCTTGCTTTTCCCCAGATTGGCTCTCAGGCACAACACCAGAGCAAGTGGGTACAAACTAACATGCTGTAATTGCGTGGCACAGTATCTTCCTTTCATCTGATTGTGTTGGGGACACAAAGCTAGAATTTGTTTGTCTAGAAAACCTTAATTTTGTTCTTGGCTTTGTGCTGATCCTGGATAGATCACTTGAGCTCTCCGAACAACTTTGATGATTTGCAAAAAAAAGGAATATAGGAATGATAATGCCTATTTTCCCTCCCTCTTAAGAATTTTATAAAGATTAAATGAAATAGAATAGAAATATTTTTGAAGATAAGACTTTTAGTAAAAAAATGCAGTTTACTATTATGATCATGATTACTGTTATTGATGGGGCTGAGGTCCAAGCATGTGCCAAGTTCGTGTTACCATGGTTCTATGGAGCATTCTGTGAGAAATCCTCACCTTGATGTTTCCAGGCTTCTCATGCAACATCAAGAAGCTCCATTCTCCTCACCTATTTATCTTTTTATGCTCTTAGAAAGAAAGGGGACCTCTGTTAACATTCTGTGTAATAATTGACGCAATATATCCTCCAAGCCCCAAACTTTAAATAAAAGTTTTCTTGGATACTACTTTTCCCCCATAATTCCCAGCACATAGCTTATTAAGTTATTAACCAGCAATTTCTCTGGCAGCATATTAAACTTTACTTTTAAACAAGTCACAGAGGGAGGGAAACATGCATCTCTCATAAAAGGAATAAAAAACATACACCCTCTAAAACAGTTTCCCCGGGCTTTGAACAAATCCCAAGCCTCACACAAGGTCTCTTTTTCATCATTCTCTGCACATAGTTTGAGTGTTAGTGCATTAATGAGAAAAAGATGCCTAATAGAAAGATGGAAAAATACGAGGGCCTCTGGGGGTGTGGGTGGCTCCTGAGGTTCTCTGAAAAGGCAGGTGAGCCTTCATGAAGGAAAAAAGGCGAAGCTGTGGCTTGAGGCTCTGGGCTTCTTCTGCAGCAGTGGCATTCCTAGGGGATACAGAGCGGGCCATGGCTTTGGCCCTGCCCTGGGAAAGGGACCCTGGTACCTTCTGCAGACGGAGGGACTTGCAGAATGCCTCCCTGTGAGTCTGGTAAAGGGGTGAAGGCCCTCTACTCCCATGGATCCCACCCCTTGGAAAGAAAGATGCTTTCTCGAGGGAAGCCCATGCATTTGTAGTGCATGGACTGGGCCTTTGCTCTCTTTCTGGAAAAACTCACAGCTCATGGCTCTCTTTGTGCATGGGGACCATAGAGAATTCCCTGGAAACTGGTCCACCATCAGAGCAGGGCATGGAGGGTGGCTTCACTATTAAAGGAAAATCCAGGTACGAGTGCTGCAGGGCAGCTTGTACCTGAGGGCAGGCGTATAAACACTGGCAAAGCTCCAGACCAAGGAAGGCTGGGTGGTTGTAGGAGTCCAGCATAAAAATGCAGCCCTGCCGTCACACCTCCCCTGGTGAGGGCGAGGTAAATGTGCAGGCCCAGGTAGCCTGCCAGACCCTGCATGCTGCCTCCAGCTGGCCGGCCTACAGATTTGAATTCCCACTGTTACGGTAGAGGAAAACAGCCTGTGTGGAAAATACATATTCTACAACTCATGACCATTTGGCATCTTGGTTTAAACAAATACCCTGTTGCTTCTCCAGGAATGCCACATGATGGTAACTTGGCTGGGGGCTGTGGTAAAAATGGAAATCAGAACAGGGGAGGGGCTTTTTTAAAATTTAACTTACACTTCAACGTTTACTTGACTTAATGTGGCCTGCATCAAAGAAGGACCTCCTAACTCCTGACCACAGCAGTTCTTCCTTTTATAACCAAATGGGATGAGAGGCATCGTCTGCTCTGTCGAGAGCCACCACTGCAATGACCAGAACGGCCAGCAATACAAAGATGGCCTGTGGGATCTCTGGGAGACCAAAGGATGGTCAGCGAAATATCTGGGGTCAAGTCAGCTGTTCAGATTGTCTTCCGAGACTGTTTTTGATGGTTAGTCAGGGAAAATTCCCTGGCTTTGAGGAGCATTTTAAATAAGGGCATGGTGTGGCTGGACATGTGTCAAGTAGGAGGAGTCATACAGCATGTAGGAACATGTGTTAGACTTTTCCCTCTCCTCGTCCTGCCTCCTGCACCCACTCTGCCTGTTCCCAGCCTGACTCCACAGCCCTTACCCTCTTCCCTGTGGCTTCCTCCCATCTCTGTGGGTGTTCTGAGAGCCCCGGATATGGCTTCCCTTGCTCTCTGCTGGCACCCAGGCTAGACGCTGCTGGTGCCTCTGGTTCTTTATGGGCTGTGTTGGAGCCTTGATTACAGAAGATGGCTGTGATGAGCCCCTGTTGGGTCTCAAGACCGAGAGTCATTTCAAGCCATTAGCCTGTTGGCTACCTGTTTGATATCTAGAATTCCTTCTCCTTCCTCTTATCAGCCCAAATCCTTCCATGTCTTTAGACCTTTCGATGGAATTCCTTCTGATTGCTTTATGTATATTTTGTTTTCCTCCACATACATCCTTCCCCGTGCCCTCAAACCATAAGACTACAAGGCCAGAACCCTTCTCTCTCCTTCTGTTTCCCACCTCAAGAATGATACCCCACGGTTCTCACTAAGTTTCTGGATTAATGAAAGTGAATCGTGGCTCTAATCAGTGTTGTAGGGGAATAGTTCACTGGGGACCAGAGTGACCCAGGCCCTGACTGTTGAAGTCCAGATTGGGTTTCTTTACTTAGAACTTAACATACACCAGCAGTCTACAGCAGTCTACACCAGCAGTCTAGGTCAGCTGTTTCTGACCTTCTGAGTATGGGAGTGAATTCTTCAGGAAGTTTGCTGTATCCAAAATGAATCATCTGTTTCTTCCAGGAGCCCACAAAGGCTTCACAACATTTTTTGTTTGTTTTTTGTTTTTGGTACTGGGGATTGAACCCAAGGGCTTTGCTACCAAGCTACATCCTTAACGCTTTTAATTTTTTATTTTGAGACAGGGTCTTGTTGAGTTGCTTAGGGCCTCACAGAGTTGCTGAGGCTGGCCTCGAACTTGGAATCCTTCTGTCTCAGCCTCCCCAGTCCCTGGGATTACAGGCATGTACCACCACTCTGGCAAGCCTTCACAATATTAAACAGGCACCTGAGCACTCCAATGTGACTCGAGCTTATGAGGCCCTACTAGACTCTTAAACCCTTTGGAGCTTTTGGAACTCTTAAAAATCATTCAGAAGCTCTCCGATTTGGGGCCTCTGTTCACACATTCTGTATCATTTCCTCCTGTCTCTCCCCATACCATATCCCTTTAGTACTTACTATTATTACCCAAACCTGTCATGTCCCAAATCTTCAGACCTGCTGCTTCCACTGCTGGGGTCACTGCCTGTGACCTGCTTCCCTGGCTCCCCTGAGTCTCCATCTGCCCTGGGGCCTCTGACTCCCTAGACAAACAGAATGGTCTCCTCTGCCATCATCGTTCAGTTTTATTCCGTTGTCTCCTCCTTGGAGCACCTGGCGTAGTCTAGCCTGAGTGATTATGTGCTTCTCTTGCTAACCTAGTTAGTGGCTTTCAATGTTTTTTTGACAGCCATTTGCAACAAGAAGTACCTTTTACATGTGGCTAGATGAACATGTATGTGTTTATGTTGTATAAAAACACACACATATCGTCCTATGAAATAAGTCTTACACAGTTTGAGATTTTAGTAATAGCTATATATATATATATATAAATAGCTATATAGATTTTAGTAATAACTATATATAATAGCTATATATAGCTATTTTAGTAATAGCTATATATAAACTTCAAAAAATTGCAACAGAGAGGGAATTTCTCCAAGTTTATCATATTTAATTTCAGGAATACTACCTTTCAGCATATCCACCATCATGTTGGATGCCAAGCATGACTCTGTTGATACCACCCAGTGTAATGTGACTTATTACCTAGAAAAGAAAAAATCAATTTTACCTAAAATTGTTGTTTTTCACTAATTATTTACATCTTGTTTAAAGTTATTTATACATAACTTATTAAAAATTCACTCTGGGCAAGGACTTTATAGAAACCCTGTATGTAACAAATAAATTAATGAAATAGTGCTTACCCCTAGGACTTTGCTACACTGGTTTAATTTTCCTCTTTTTTCCCTTTCTCTTTCCCTACCTCCTTTCCTTTCTTCCTTCCTTTCTTATGCTGGTCACCACCCACTAGTTGATTTCATAACTAATTAAATGAATCATAACCTGCAGTTGGAAAAACACTATTCAGGACTCTAAGTTCCTTGAGGGCAGTGACTACTGTCCCTGAATCATTTTATCTTTGTATTGCCAAACTCTGGCACTATTCCTGGCTCTCAGTAGCTTCTTAATAAAAAGTTTTCTGAATGAATAGGCCCCAGTTTAAAAAGATCTGCAGCCACTGGGATTCCGGAAGGGACAGGAGAAGTGAATAATTTATCACAGACTTCCCAGGAGCTCCTGCTGCCCTCCAGACACTAGGGCCATTGTGGCCATGGCTGGGAGGCTTGCTCTCTGCCCTGCTTTCTGCTTCCCCCAACTTCCAGGAGAGAGGGCGGGACATTTAATGAAATGTAGAGACTTCCCAGGGCAAAATTATTCACCAAGTTCTTGGGTAGATATTTGTCAAGAGACAAATGTTAAAAAAAAAAAAAAAAAAACAGTGGAAGAAATCAAGATTCTTAAAAAGACCTTCGTTCCATTTTATGTATATAAACTTGGTCCTCATACCTGATTCCTCATACTCCTTCTAAAGCCACTAATATGCTGTTTTTCAGCCTGTCTGTTGGACCCTAACGCCTTCTGATTTTTTTCAGGCACTATAAATCTTCATTATACTATGCCCCATGCCAGGATTTTTCCATTTGGGGGTAGAGAAAAAAATCCCCAAGCCCACCAAAACCCTGTGGCTTGGTTTCCTGTCCAGCTGGCTTGCTGTTCTCGGGATTTTATTCCCATCATCAAAGTGGCTTGACAGACCAAGAACAAACCTCTGGCTCACCCTGAACTCACAGTGTACCATTTCCAAGTTAGAACAAACACCAAGTAATAGCAAGAGAAAAAAATTATTTTCCTGACATAGAAGCCAGTCCAGAGAAAACCCAACTCTGTGACTCCAGACAGTCCTGTTATCTGGAGGGTGGAGCCTTGAATGGGTGAGCAATAGGCCAAATTATTCTCTGGGCTACCCCGAAGTCATGGATGGACTCCACTGTACCCCAGATCCTCTGCTCCTGGGCTCGAGAGCAGCAGTTTTGTGAAGGAGCCTCTCATGGTCCTCTTGATCATAGCAGACTTGGCCTGAAGCCTCTCAGTCATGGAGCAGTCCCTGAGGCGTGCCACAAGGCTAGTGAGGTCGCCAGCATGTGCCAGACCTAGGAAAGATGCAGAACACTGCAGCCTGACAGGGGATTTTAAAGATTTTATTACTTTTATTTCTTCTATTCATTTAGGAAAAAAACATTTTTTAAATATTAACTAAAAATCTCATGGAAACCAGGCTCATCATCAAACTTGAAAGACAAACCAGTTTCCCACAAACTTTCCTTTATTCCATATTGCTCCACAGAAAAACATCCTGAGCAATAAGCTGACTGTGGAAGGCCACGTGGTGGCAGGCAGAAAATAACGACACCGAGGAGCACCCAATCAGTGTGAAGTAGCCCATCTTTTAGGAACTTAGCCTGCCCTGTTCTTGTTCCTGCCTGCTCAACACATTCTCTAGTCCACCCAGGCTGGTGTCCATCAGTCCCTGGACAAGCCAAACGCATTCCTTCCCACATCGGTTGCCCCTTTTCAAAATGCTCTTCTTTATCAACTTTGTCAATCTAAATTCTTCCCATCATACACTGCTCAATTGGAATTATATCTTCATAAGCCCTTTCCATTAAGTAGACAAAATTCTCAGGCCAGAAATTATCTCTTGTGTCTCCTAATCACAGCCAGCTCAAAGCTGAATGCACAGGAGGCATTCCACCTGCTCTCTGGAGCCATGTTTTTAGCCCTGTGTGAGGTGTCTGGTGGCTCACCATTTCTCTGTCCCAGGACCAGCCCTCTGCTTTTTGGTTTTATTCCCTGAGTGGCCCTTTCTTTGGAGGGGAAGTTCTCAGCTGTTAAAACGTGGCTGTATAACCAATGTGATCCTGCAATCTGTACACATGGAAAAATAAGAATTCATACCCCATTTGGATCAAATGTATGATATGTCAAGATCATTGTAATGTTTTGAGCAACTACTTAAAAAAAAAAAAAAAAAAAAAAACACACAGTGGAAGGCCCAGTAATGGGAATGATATCATCAAAGAAGTTTCTAGTAGATGGTGGGCTTTCCATAATGGGTGGGAGAGTGACAGCAAGAGGTTATGATTGAAAAGCCTGGGGAACTAGAGAGAGATAAAAGGAAGAGGCAGAATTGGAAAAAAAAAATTGGGGGGGGTCTCATTTTATTAGGCTAAGGTGCCTCCTCCCTGTCAATGGGAGTGCTCACAGGCACATCAGGCATGTTCCCATCATCTTGGAGGGACACTGGGAAGTTGTAGGGTGTGGCCTTGTTGATCATGATGGCATACTTGGTGTAGGGGCTGAGTGGGGGCAGAATTCAGAGAGACTTCCAATGGCGAAGGACACAACCACGGCTCCTTGGCCCAGGCTTTCTTCAGAAAGGCAGCGAATTTCACAGCCATCTTGTTCCTAAGAATTGGAAAACTGAAAAGAAAAAAAAAAAGAAAGAAAAGATAGAAGTTGCAAATAGTTTTTAAGTGGAACTATAAAGTACTAGAAGACAATATGGGCATTAGAAATTTTTATATACCTGGGCATGGTGGTGCACACCTGTAATCCCAGCAACTTGGGATGCTGAGACAGGAGAATCACAAGTTAAATGGCAGACTCAGCAATTTAGTGAGGCCCTGTCTCAAAATAAAAAATTAAAAGGGCTAGGGATGTAACTCAGTGGTAAAGTGGCCCTGGCTTCACTCCCCAGTACCAAGAAAAAAAAATTATCTATATAAATGTGTGTGTGTGCGCGCGCGTGCGTGTGTGTGTAAATATCAGAGAAAAATTGTACTTTATAATCATAACAAAACTCAGAAGACATAAAAATATTAATATGTTTGACACATAAAACAATACTTCTTAATTGGTAAAGAAATTATAAAAACATGACAAACTATAAAAACCATATGTGACAAGTGTGCAGATTTCCTTCATATGCAAAAAGCTCCTACAAATCATTACAGGAAAAAATAGCAATGAAGGATTTGAACATAAGTCACAGAAAAGAAAGTTCAAATATCCTTTTTTTTTGGTGGTGCTAAGGATTGAACCCAGAGCCTCATTCGTGCTAGGTGAGTGCTCTACTGCTGAGCCACAATCCCAGCCCTCAAATATCCTTTTTTTGAAAGCATTTGAAGAGAGAACTGGGGACTGGCTCAGTGGTAGAACACTTGCCTAACATGTGTCAGGTCCTGGGTTCAGTACCCAGCACCACAAAAAGCATATGAAGACCAGGCATGGCAGTACACATCTGTAATCCTAGCTACTCAGAAGGCTGAATCAGGAGGATCCCAAATTCAAGGACAACCTGGGCAACTTAATGAGACCTTGTCTCAAAATAAAAAGAAAAGGACTGGGTGGGGGTATAATTCAGTGGTAGAGCACTTGCCTAGCATGCATGAGCCCCTGAGTTCAATCCCCAATACAACAAAAGAAAGAAAGGGAGGGGGAAAGAAGTATATAAAGAGGTAGTCAACATCACCCTTAATGAAATTCCAATTCAAAACAAAGAGAAATTGTTTTTTACTTATCATCTTGGCAAAGGTCATAAAGTTTAATAATGGACTGTGCTAGCCAGATTGTGGGAAAATTGGAACTCTTAGACACTGTTGGCAAACATGTAAATTGGTACAGCCTCTTTAGAAAACATATTACTAAAGTCAGTGAAAAACTTAAATGTGCAGATACCTCAATTCAGCAGTTTCTAGGAAATTTTCCTGTGAGGATATATCCGTATGCACAAAACTATTGAACAAATATATTTGTTACAACACTGTATTCAGTAGAAGATTATCTTAGTCTGAATTCTGTCAAAAAGGGACAGATAAGTTCATGAAATGGAGTATTTACTGCCATTAAGAAAATGAGGCAAATCTTTATGTCCCTAATAGGATGGTGTCCAAAGCATATTAATGAAAAACAGTAATGCTCAGAACTTAGTATGTAGTAAACCACCGTTTATGTAAAGATAAACAAGTGGGTTATAAATGAATAGAAGGTGCCTGGAAGGATCAGCCAGTAAGTAATAACAGTGGTTTCCTAAGGGAAACAGACTGTGGGCAGAGGAGAGAGTCATGGAAGAGGGACTGGATTTTCACTGCATGCCCTTTTGTACTATTTGAATTTTTTTTTTTTTTGTACTGTGTACATGTGTTACCTATTTTTTAAAACTAAGTTTTAAAAATAGCTAATCATAGGTATTTAGGCCAGACCTGAGGTGTCATGTAAACTAGCAGTTTGGGGAGGTAGGAGTCAGTAAGCCAGCAGATACTGTACATGGACAAGTCATTGGGGCTCAGGTAGGGCAGGCAGGTCAGCAACAAAGAGCCCACCTGATCATTTTGCTTCAGGCCTTCATGTCAGAATATACACCAGCTCCAGGATGTGGGCAGGTAAGAATAGAGGTGGGAATAAGCTTTAGAGTAATGGTAAAACTGTTAATTTACAGGGAATGAGAAGGTTGGGTTTAGGAAATCCACTAACTGATGCCAATTTTGGTGTCATCACACAAGTGGCAGACCTAGTGATATCTACTATTTTCACCACCTTTGCCAGATCATTAGCACACCGAAGAGAGTTTGGCCCCTTCCTTGATCACTATAACTTGGAGCCAGGGCTCTTCAAGCACTGTACTCAAAAAAAAGTTCCTTTGGGAGGCTAAGACAGAAGGATCACAAGTTCCAGGCCAGCCTAGGCAACTTAGTGAGACGAGACCCTGTCTGAAAATAAAAACTAAAAAGTGCTGGAGATGTAGCTCAGTGGTAGAGGAGTACCACACTCACACTCAAACAACAGAGGGATGATACAATATCTCTCCTGCCCCATCTCATTTTCAACGAACTAGGTTAGGATCTTGGGTTTTGCTTGATTTCCACTTATTTTGTTTGGAACCAGAGCATAGCATTTTATGTTTTTGGTCCACACACAGCCCCAGCCTCCACCGTATGCTCTTGGACTCTCACTGAATTGCTCATTTGCTTACCTCGTGTTGTCGTCCATCTTATTTTAAGCATTTGCCATGACTGCCTAAGCCTCCTGATGCGCCTGAGAGAAAACACCCATTTTCTTATTCCTGTGACTCAGGCCTCAGGGAGAGAAAAATATCAATTTATTTTCTGTTCTTTACCTTTCTAGGCAAAATCCATGTTTGGTGACCAGAGCTGTATATATTGACATTATCTTGCTGTTGACATACTGCCTCGACAAAGCCATAAAGGGCAACCAGCCAGGTATGATTCATAGTTATATCATTTTGGAATGGTCACAGGTCTTTGAAATGTGGGTAGGGTTTGAGTAGCTCCACCACACACTCCCACCTACTTCAATAAGACCAACCATCCGTCAGAATTCAACCCAGTGCCATATGGCTCCCTCCTAGAAGTTTCTCAAGGAAACTTGTCCTTGTTTACTTGGAAGTTTGCTGTTAAATATCTTCTATTTGGTCATTCAGAGAAGAGTATGAACTCTACTCAGATACCCTCTGTGTTTCGCAGACCTTGACTTTTTCCTGTTTTATGCATTTTCTTTGAAAGGTCATCCTTTTCAATGACTTGTTTGCTCTGTTCCATGCTGTGGAGATAAGCGAGCTGGCTCATTTGATGCTGGAGCCAGAACATTTGCGTTCCTGTCTCGAGTGTACCCTTACACACTGGTGCATGTCACAGTTGCTGCCTCAAGCTTTGAAATCCTCTGTGATTTTAGGTCATGTGTGTTTCTGGGCATGTGCTCCAGACCCACATGCAACTGTTCTATTTTAATCACAATTCACAAAGTGTTTTTTTTTTTTTTTTTTTTAAGGGAGAAGGGCAATTCCAAATAAATTTTTTTTGATGTGTTTATATAAGAGGCTACAGGAAGTGCTGTACATGAGTTCCAGGCCACAGACTGAAACTGATTTTCATCAACACAAACTGGAATGCAGGGTAATGAGCCTGCAACTGGTTAAAATCAGCCTCTTCTAATTGATTAGGCCTGTCTAAAGGGGGCTTCGATTACAAAGTAAGTTTCTGAGTACAAGCAGGCCAGGCCTTTCCTCTGTTACATTGAGTCTGTCAGTGATTTGTTGTCTTCAGTAAATACATTCAGGCTGTCAAAGTCCAGCTCTGTCCATATGGAGCCCTGTTCCCAAATTCAAACCAATTTAAAATGCTTTATAGGGGGTTTGGAGTGGGAGTGTGAAACCACCTCACGCAGATCCATGTATGTTAGCTCACAAAGCCCCTTTGGCCATACAGAGGTAATAAGAACACACTAGACTTTCCTCAGCTGCACTTCCCTGCATAGGGGCAGTTGTTGTATCTATTCAGTAACATAGGATTATATAATTTTATAGCTATAAAACAATCCCGGTTGATCTGGGCATGGTGAATACACCTGTAATCCCATAGTGAGACTCCATCTAAAAAACAAAACAAAGAAACAAAAAAAACAGTCTTGGTTTATGCCTCTTGTCCCAGCATAGTTATGAATAGTGTCCCCATTTTATTCTTGAGTGGGTCCAGGTTTGCATAATAAATTATAGGTTACCCTAGCTATAAGAGATTATTGCATCCACTTGTACACTTGAGTTAGCTGCGGTCCATAGATTATAAAGAGATTATACAGCTGTTACCAAGTAAGGTGTTTCTATATTTCAGGTCCAAATTTCATGTAGCTTTATAATACATATCTGTTTACATAGCTAAAGGACCTGCTTACAAATCTATCCAGTGGGATCCTGGCAGAGTCATGTAGTTGACTGTATCATTAGTTGATTTGAACTGAGTTTTTGTTGGCTCATTTAGCACCTTATTCCTATCTAGAAGAGGGAACCTTTGAGTGTTATAAAATACCTTCCCATCCTTTCCTGATAAGCTGGGCTCCATGGGGATGACTTTGGCTTTTATTTACATATATGTAAAAAAAAAATATATATATATATATATATTTGTAGATGGACACAATACCTTTATTTTATTTATTTATTTGTATATGGTGCTGAGTATTGAACCTAGTGCCTCATACCTGCCAGGCAGGTGCTCTACCACTGAGCTATATCCCAACCCCAAATTTGGCTTTTTTAAATTGTTCTTTCCTCCAAACTCTTAACCTTATTTGAAGTTTATTCCCAGTTAAATGTGATCACAAATGGTCTTTCATTCCTCAGCAGCATTGAGCTTGCAGGCACACGCTGCTCCTCTTAGTGTCCTTATTTGCAGAATAAGTTGTGACGGGAATGGGCACTTGGACCCTGACTCTAGGTGACAGCCACAGTTCTGAATGTGCTCCGTACTTTTCCATAAAGCAACCACTAGCCACACGTGGCGCTTGAGTGCTTGAGATGCAGCTGGTCCAAACTGAGGTGTTCTGTAAGTACAAAGTACACTCCAGATTTCCAAGGCCAAGTGTGAAAAAAGTGTAAAATTTATCAATAATTTTTATATTGACTAGATATTAGACATCAGATTAAAATTTTAAAATTTAAGCCTCACCATGAGTCCTGAGGAATGGAATCAGCCATCTGTGGACTGAGACCTCTGAAACTGTGAGCCCTCAAATATACATTTCCTCCTATTTAAAAAAAAAAACACATATATATATGTATGTATTATCAAAATTAGTTTCACCTGTTTCTTGTACTTTTGAAATGTGATTACTACTAGAATGAAAAGAATAAGGAAAACAAAACTATTATTAAAATATGTGAATTTCACTTTGTCAAATGGAAAGATGTGAAAAGTTGTTAATAACTTATCACAGAAACCAAAATGTCACATTAAAGTAATATTATTGATGAAGGAAAACGTGGCTACTATAAATTTTCAGATTACATATATGGCTTACACTATATTGAATTGGACAGCACTGGACTTTGGGAATTGCCCTCATAAACCACAGGATAAGTGTGCATGTAGCTATATCTACCTATATGAATGTGTGTATTCATGGGATGCATCCACACAAATAGTAGTAGTAAGTTTTCATCCTTTGAGTTTGGGCTAGATTTTTAAACTAACTAAATGTCAAGTAAGTCAGTGATTAAGATGGATAGCACTCCTTGGGATAAAAATAAGCTGTGACCTTAAAGTAGTGAAATCTGTTCTTGTATGTCTCATAAATTGTTTCCAAAGGCAGTTTGAGCAGTAGATAAGTATCTCCCCAAATCAATGATCACTTGTCTGGATGTGTAGATTTTAGTATGCTTTCAAAATAATGTCATGGTATTAAGCTCCTTGGAAGAATGGACCATGTCCTATAGTCTTTGTTACCCAACCAAGCACATAGTAAGCCCTCACTGAATATGTTTGTTAGTAACTGATTGGGTAAAATGCAATTTTGCTCAGTTTTTAGGATAGTACAGTTATTATTAAGTTACAAGTCTTGATTTAAACTCATGCATCAATCATATATGACTTTATTTTCTGAATTCAAATGAGATAATTAATTTTGTGTGCATGTTTATAAATCATATATAGATCTACCTCCACAGAGTAGGAAGCATACACACAGACTCTGAAGCCGGATCCCTAGGTTTGAATCCCAGATCTGCCATTTATTTTTTGACCTTTTTGAACTTCTTTAAGACACTTTGTCTCCATTGTAAATGGGGATAATAATAGAATCTGTATCTTAGGGTGGTTTTCAACTATATGCATAAACCCTTATGTACAAATGAGCTTTGCATGGCACTGAGTAAGTGCACAATAAAAATAGCTACTCTTATTATTATTTATCATTAGCTGGAAACCGTGTGTATAATAGAGTCCCCTGCAGCCTGGCAAAACTGTGTTCAACCCTCACCTTTATAGTTCTCCTCATAGTTTAAGCATCTTCAGGAAAGAAGAAATGCTTGCACACCTGGCATAGATTGTCTGGAATCCTCTTGATTAGGGATGCCCTTGCCCCTCAAACTGATCTAGAAAAAGATCTTTTTTTTTCTTGTTTGTTTATTTTTTCACTCATGAGATATGCTAGCTAGCATCAAACATATGTTGAGCACCTGTCTGGACTAGAGAGGAATATGTCTTGTGCTTTTAAATAAACACAGTAAGGGATTATAGATGCTGTTCAAGAAGCATGTGTGGGATACATTTGAGGCACTAAAGCAAAAGGTCATTTCTCCTTGGGAGGAGAAGAATGGCTGTTAGAGAAGAAATTGGTTGAGTGGATTTTGATGATGATAAGCAGGGATTCACCAGATGAGCAAGGAGCAGGTGGGTATTATTGATGGTAGGGAGCATGGCCAGAGGGCATAGATCACCACAGCCTTCAAAGAACTAGGACAGGGTGTCTGAGTGCTAGGTTCAATGCCAGGCAAGAGAGATTAGAGGTGAGGCTAGGGAGGCAGAAAATCACTCCTGGAGGGCCCCACAGGACACAGTCTAAGGGGCTTGGAGTTGACTCTGTAGACTAAGGAGATTACTGAAGGATATAAAACAAAAAGTTAGATCATGTGGTTTTTAAGACAAGGTGGTGGCATTTCATTCTCCACCCTCATCCTATAGCTTCTTGCACTCTAACTGAAAATTCATTCACCAACTATTGGGGAGATTTGCCCAGTCTTTGTGATAACCAGTATGGGGGGCTTGGGAGGTGGGACATGGAGAGTGGAGGACTAGACCAGAAGGAAAGGCAGTACAGTGCTAAAAGCAGTTGTTTAGAATGGTGGGATTCTAGCTGGGCAGCATGGTGGCGCATGCCTGTTATCCCAGTGTCTCATGAGCCCGAGGTAGAAGGATCATAGGTTCATGGCTAGCCTAACTTAGTGAGGCCCTAAGCAACTTAGTGGGAATCCTGTCTCAAGGTAAAAAATAAAAAGGGCTGGGGATGTAGCTCAGTGGTAAAGCACCCCTGGGTTCAATCCCCAGTACCCACCCCTCTCAAAATAGGTGGGATTATAGAGGACTTCCTCCTATTTTCTATTTTCATAACTTTATGCAATAATTCTGTTTCACGTGTGTGTGTGTGTGTGTGTGTGTGTGTGTGTGTACACATTTAGATGTTAGGTATTTAAATATGAATCTAGAAGGGACTAGTTATTCTCAAAGAAATGAAGTAATAATTGCAGGGAAACTGTTTTCATGAAGGAGAATCTGCCCATAGCCTCTCACACCTTAATCTGAAAGTGACCTTAGAAGGCTATTCCTACCTCAAAAGTGTCTCAGAACCACATTGAAGGCTGGGGGCATAAACATTGAAAAACACAGTGAAGGGAAAAGGCAAGGAAGATAATTAGAAAAGCTCACAATAATGATGTGTTTTGTGTAATTCAAACTTTTATCTTAGTACTTCCCAGTCATTTGAGGTTTCCTCAGCCATTAACTAGGTTTTGAAAAGTCCAAATGTGGGGGTTTGTTTGGAGTTTAAAAGTGATTTAAACCCACAAGGACTTTCTGTCCCCTGTATTCTTTTTCCTCTTCTGCATCCAGCTGTCACCAGTATATATCAGTTTCCTGCAGGAAGGAAAATTATAGTCTCCAATTGGAGTTGGGGAATGAGGGAGAAAAAGTCCACCACAGGACGCTCGGGCTGGGTTACAGGCCTGAGCAGGGACTGGAAACAGAGAGCTTTCATTCTAATTTTAAATCCATCTTAAGTTATTTGCTCCCAGATCGGAAATTTTCCATTGAAATATCTACCTACTAAAATACCCTCTGAGACTTGACTAAATATTTACCTCTTTTACTCTGAGAGATGGACTTTCTGTTTCTATCTATGCCCATACCCTTAAATTTGAGTTTTTCATAGCTATTTTCATAGCTATTTACCAAGTATTTAAACAAATGTTATACCGACTTACACTTTCAGACTTTCATTTGAAACTCTCTGGATGAGTTTATGAGTGGGTTGTTTTTTTTCCTCCAAGGCTCCAAACTTTAAGCAACCTGGTTCTTTTATAATTATATGCATATGTGACACACTGAAATATGAATCTTGAAGAGGATTTGTTAATCCAAAAGAAATGAAGAAATGACATAACAATTTCATAGAAATGTTTTACTAACCTTGCAAGGTGGCCCACACAACTCAGGAGACTGAAGCAGGAGGCTGATGCAGGAGGATCACAAATTTGAAACCAGCCTGGGAAACTTAGTGAGACCCTGTCTCAAAATAAAATTAAAAAGAGCTGGGGATGTATTATAGTAGTAGAGCACCCCTGGATTCAATCCCTAGTATCCTCCCTCAAAAAAAAAAAATTTTTTTTAACTGGAAAAAGATTTGCATTATACAAGGAAACTCCCCCCCATCCCTCCTCCCCACTGGGGATTAAATCCAGGGGCATTTTAGCACCGAGCTACCTCCCCAGTCTTCAAAAACATTTTTTTAAAGTTATTTTGAGGACGAATCTCTCTAAGTTGGCATGGTTTCCTCGAACTTGTGATCCCTCCTGCCTCAGTCTCCCTGATAGTTGAGATTGCAGGTATGTACCCCATACTGGCAGGAAACACTGTTTTCAACATCAGCCTCCTTGAAGGAGTTGATAATAATGGCCAGCATTCTTTGAGCCAAGCACCACCAGTTCAACATATGTCACATATTTATGTGCATTAATGAAGAGTAGGGGGTACTAGTGTTCCTTCATTTTGGACATTCTGAGGCAGAGAGAACTCTGTCACATGAGTACTAAGGTGGCAGAGCTTGAGCTCTCCAAGTATGCCACATCAGGAAAGACCAGTCACTCTCCTCAGGGATCCAGCTTTCCAGGCTTCTGCCCCTGCCATAGAAGCCCCAAGCCTCAGGGAGGGATCCCCTTTACAGGAGTTTATAAATCATGGGGCCTTTCCTGCCTGCGTTTGTTCCCCATCCCCAGGGTGTGTAGAATAATACGAAAGCATAGCTGGGACTGGAGTATGTTACTAGAAAGAGAATACTCGCTGCTCCGGGCAGCCACCTGCCCTTTTTCCTTTTGATTGTAGACCTACGGCCACTACACAAAACACTTCCCAGGACCAGGCTGCTGGGGACTGGTTTTGTGGTTTCTTTGTTAGTTGGGATTTATAGTTCAGATCCCATCACTCTGCCAAGTGCAATAAACATTTTGTTTTAACTGGAATGTAACTTTTATTATTATTATTATTTTTTCTCTAAATGCCTTAAAAGTGACCAGCTTGAGAGTGAAGTCAGAATCCCTAAATAGTCTAAACGCCAAGTCAGTGTGCTTTGTAGATCAGGAGAAGATTAGAAGATAGGCTTTCACTTCTTACTGCTTGTATTTATATAATGGAAGTTGGGTAACATAATCCCTCCCACAGGCCAGCTTAGATGTTGCTCATGGTTAAATGGTTAAATCTGTGAGAAGTATTCAACAATGCCTTGTATTTGTACTGCCTAGAACATGAATAATATATGTGTGACATGAATAAATGTAAGGTCAGTGATTTTTATGACATATTAACTTCCTTTACTTAAGTTCTTGGGAAATAGAGCCGAACAATTACAGAGAATAAAAACATTGGCAACTTACAAACACCTGCTTTGATTATTTGGTCTAATTAGGTTAAATTTAACCAATTCCATCTGAACAAATTGAAAACAATTCTTATCTGTTCTTCAGTCATGCACTTTTATCAGTGTTGAATGCAGATGTGTTTAATATGACACAGTTGGTGTGATTCTTTCAGCTCTGGGTGGGAGATAGAAAGGAATTGAGAACATATTTTTGAGAGTCTTCTTGAGGGGGAACTAGGGTTGTGGCTCAGTGGTAGAGCACTTGCCTAGCATGTGTGAGGCACTGGGTTCAATCCTCAGAACCACATAAAAAATAAGTAAATAAAATAAAGGTATTGTGTTCATCTACAATTAAAAAATATTTTTTAAAAAAAGAAGAGTCTTCTGGGAACTTAAATTTCTGGGCCTGTAGCCATGAAATTTTCAGAAAAGAAAAAAAAAAAAAAAGCTTTGTTGTCAATAAATTACTTGGTTTTCTCCAAAACATTGGGACTGTCCATCTAAACTATTACTTCTGTCAAAAAGTGTCTTACCCAAGGAACAGTGAGCTCTTAAAATAAGCAGATGATTCCTGGCTATCTTTTGGAAGTTCAAATAATATAGGGTGTTATTAGCTTGCTAGGTAATGTAGTGTTTGTTGCTTGTTAATTCTAGACCTGATGATGCAGGATACGTAGGCTGTCAATTCTTGGAATTTTAGAGATCATTTAATCACATGTAGATGGAAACTCAAGCAATTAATTGACTTCCTCAAGGTCACACCGTTGTTTAGTGAAAAAGCTGAGCTTTCTTGACTCTTGGTCCAACTGCCCATTTCAGTGATTCAAGTTAAGGAACTCATAGTATCTTGGACTTAGTGTCTGTATCGGTGACAGAACCATGTCCTGAAACCTTATTTCCACTCCAGCAAGGGTCTCAGAACATTTGTGATTTCAGTGTTTCTGAATGTCCCTTCCTCTACCCACTCTAGCCCCTCATCAAAGATAATCTGAAACTAGTTGCCCATGCCATGTAGTTTTTGAAAGTCCATTGTAAACATTTTGAATAAATGGAATCATAGCTTTGTGGCCTTTCATGTCTGGGTTCTTTCACATAACACTGTTTTCAAGATTCAGCCATGGTGTCGTATGAACCAGCACTTGATTCTTTTTTTGACTGAATAATATTCCGTTGTATAGATGTCACTTTTTGTTATTGGAATGCTGGGGAGTGAGCCCAAAGCCTCATTCCCACATGCTAGGCAAGTGCTCTACCACTGAGCTACATATCCTCAGCTCTAGATATCACATGTTGTTTATCCATTGCATCAGTTGATGGATATTTGGGGGCTATTATAAATAATCCTGCTGTGAATGTTCATGGGCAAATTTTTGTAGAAACCTGTGCTTTCGGTTCTTTTTGATACTTATCTGGAAGTGCAATTGTTGAGTCAAATGCCAACTCTTAATTTCAACTTGTTAAGGAATTGCTAAATTGGCTCCAAAGAGACTGCACTGTCTTGCATGCCTACTAGCAACATGTGAAGAAAGTGGATCTCATTGTGCTTTTCTTTGCATTTTCCTAATGATTAGTGATATTGAACATCTTTTCTAATGTTAACTATTAATTTTTAGAGAAATGTCCATTCAGGTCCTTTGCCCATTTTTTAATTGGTCTTGTCTTTTTTATTCTTGAATTATAAAAGTTCTTAGTGTGTTCTAATTTTAATCCGTTATAAACTACACAATTTGCAAATATTTTCTCTTGTTATGTGAGTTGTCTTGCCTTTTTTTTTTTTTTTTTTTTCTTCTTCTTTTGTGTGTGTGGGAGATACTGGGGATTGAAGCCAGGGACATTTTACCATTGAGCCACATCCCCAATCCTTGTTATTTGTATTCTGAGACAGGGACTCTCTAAATTACCCATGCTATCCTGAAACTTGAAGCCGTCCTGCCTTAGCCTCCTGAGTCATTGGGAATTACAGATGTGTGTCACCACGCCCAGATGTATCTCAAAAATTTTTAAATAAATTTTTAAATTGAGACCTACTGGCTTCAATCCCCAGTATGCTCTGGGATTATAGGTATGCACTACCATGCTGGTTTGTTATTTTCCTTTTTTTGGGGGGGGGGGGGGAGGGAGTACCAAAGATCGACCCAGAGGTGCTTAACCATTGAGCTATATCCCCAGCCCTTTTTATTTTTTGCTAAGTTGCTTTAGCCTCGCTAAATTGCTGAGGCTGGCTTTCAACTTCCTCCTGCCTCAGCCTCCCAATTGCTGGGATTTCAGGTGTGCACCACCATGCCCAGCTTGTCACTTTTCTTGATAATGTTCTTTGATGGCAAAAGGTTTTGGTTGTAATGAAATTCATTGTATTTGTTTTTTTCTTTTGTTGCTGTGCATTTGATGTCATATTTAAGAAACTATTGCCCAATCCAAAATCATGAAGGTTTATACCCATGTTTTCTTCTAAAAAGTTTTAGCTCCTAGGTCTATGATCTGTTTTGAAGTGTTTTTGTTTTGTGTTTGTTTTTGTTTGTGGTCTAGAGGATTGAACTCAGGACCTCGTACATGTTAGATAAAGTACTATACCACTAAACTACCTCCCCAGACCTTTTTATTTTTTATTTTGAGACAGAGACTCACTAAATTCCCAAGATTGGCCTTAAACTTGTGATTCCCCTGCCTCAGCCTCCTGAGAAGCTGGGATTATAGACACGTGTCACTGCACACCCTGTAGGTTAGTTTTTATATTTGGTATGAGAGGTAGGTCCATCCACATCCTTTGCATGTGACTGTTCATTTGTCCCAGCACTCTGTGTTCAGAAGACTATTCTTTTCCCATTAAGTTGTCTTGGCACCTTGTCAAAAAATTGATTAACCATAAATTATGTGTTTATTTCTAGATTCTTTTTTTATTAGTTGTTGATGAATTTTAAAATTTTATTTATTTATTGGTATGTGGTGCTGAGAATCAAACTCATTCTTCATACATGCTAGGCAAGCACTCTACACTGAGCTGCAATCCCAGCCCTGTTTCTAGATTCTTAATTCTGTTTCATTGATCTATATGTCTGTGCATATGCCAGGACCACACTGTCTTGATTACCATTGTTTTGTAGTAACTTTTGAAATAAGTATAAGTTCTTCAGCTTTGTTCTTTTTGGTACTGGGGATTGAACTCAGGGGCACTCAACCACTGAGCCACATAACCAGCCCTGTTTTATATTTTATTTAGAGAGAGGGTCTCACTGAGCTGCTTAGCACCTTGCCTTTGTTGAGGCTGTCTTTGAACTCACTATCCTCCATCTCAGCCTCAAGCTGCTGGGATTACAGGTGTGCACCACCACACCTGGCTGAATTCCTTGAATAGGGATTGTGTTAACTGTGTAGATCAATTTGAGGAGTATTGACATCATAACAAAATTGTGTTTTCAGGTCCATGATCTCAGGATGTCTACTTATTTAAAAGTCTCCTTTATTTCTTTCAATGATGTTTTATAGATTTTAGTATATACATCATGCCCATCTTTTATTTATAGATCCTTTATTCTATGTCCTTATAGAGCTGGTTTATTAGCTTTAATAGTATTTTGTTTTGTTTTGTTTTTTGTTTTTTATAGACCCCTTAGAGTCCCTTTCTATATTTGGAATCATGTCATTTGCAATAGAGATAATTTTTACTTTTTCCTTTCCTATCTGGATGGTTTTAAATTTATTTTTCTTGCCTAATTGCTCAGACTGAAATCTCCAGTACAGTGTTAAATAGAACTGGCAAAAGCAGACATCCTTGTCTTGTTCCTGCTCTTAGAGAGAGAACTTTCAATCTTTCGCCATTAGGTATGTTAGCAATGGGTTTTTCTTAGATGCCTTTATCAGGTTCTATTTCTAGATTGTTGAGGGGTTTGTTTTTTTTTTTTTTTTTTGTCATGAAAGGGTGTTGAATTTGAATAAGTGCTCTTCTATGTCTATTGAGGTGATCATGTGATTTTTGTCCTTCATTCTGTTCATGTGGCATGAATCATTGGCATTTTAATTGCCGAATAGTATTTCATCGTATGTTTAGTTTACTTATACTGATTTGCTAGTTGATGGACGTTTGGGTTATTTCTGTTTTTGGAAATTTTCAATAATGCAGCTCTGAATAGTCACATAGAAGCCTTTGATCAGACATTTAAATTTCTCTTGAGTAAAAAACTAAGAAGGTAATTACTGGGTCATATGGTAAGAATACATCAGTGTTGTTAGAAACTGCCAAAATGTTTAGCAAAAGCACTTTTCACTTTGCATTTGCACCAGCAATGAACCAGAAGTCCAATTGTTCCACCTTCTCTCCTAGACTTATCCCTCTTGTTTTGGCTATTCTACTGGGTACATAGTGATGTTGCATGATTTTAAGTTGCACTTGCGTAATAACTAATTATGTTAAGCATCTTTCATGTGCCATACTTGTCTACATATATCTATTTTTGGTTAAATATCTATTTGAATCTTTTGTATTTCCCTCCTGCCTGCCCCAGTATTGGGTATCGAACCCAGGGGTACTCTGCCACTGAGCTACATCCCCAGCCTTTTTTTTTCTTTGAGACGGGATCTAACTAAATTGCCCAGGCTGAACTCAAACTTCTTAAGAACCTACTGCTTCAGCCTTCACTAGGATTACACACATGTACCACCATGCCAAACTAGTTCTCTTTTAAACTGAGTTGTTTATTATTGAGTTGTAGGAGTTCTTTACTCACATAAATATTTTGCAAATACATTTCACCTGTCTTGAGCTTGCCTTTTCATTTTCTAAACAGTATCTTTTGAAGATCAGACATTTTTAATTTTGAAATCCAATTGATTTTTTTTTGTGTATGTATTTGCTGTTTTGTGTGTCCTAAGTTAATGAGTCTTTCTGAGCCTATTCCCAAAGTCACAAAGATGTTGTCTCATGATTTCTTCTAAAGTTCTGTAGTTTTAGATTTTACATTTAGATTTTCTGATCTACCTCAAGTTAATATTCATGTTGTCATGAGATATGCTTGAAGCCCCCCCCCCGCCCCCGCCGCCCCGTTTGGCATATAGATATTGAGTTGTTCCAGCACCATTATTTCTTTGAATAATCTTCTGTCCAATTCCCACTTTCCTCTCTTTCACAGATTTCATTCATAAAAATTAGGTAACTTTTTTCTTTTCTCTCTCTCTCTGTCTCTCTTTGTTTTGTTTTGGTACTGAGGATTGAACCAAGGGGAGCTTTACCACTGAGCTACATCCCCAGCTCTTTTTATTTTGAGAGATAAGCTCTCACTAAATTGCTGAGCCTGGTCTTGAACTAGCACCCCTCCTGCCTCAGCCTGGATTATAGGCATGTACCTGGCTTAAATTAGGTAACTTATCTGTTCTACAGATCAGTGATGCCCTGGTTTCTTTTTGTTCTTTTTAAAAATCTGTGTTTCATTTTGATAATTCTATTTCTTTATCTCCAAATTCACTTTTCTTTTGCATTGTCTAATGTGCTGCTAATTTCATCCAGTGTATTATTATTTCAGATTTTGTACATCTCTAGATGTCTGATTTATGTCCTTTTATATCTCCTATATTTCTCTTCATGTTTAGTTTTCTCTAGATTCTTCACCAGGTGTAGCATATTCATAATAGCTGTTTCCATGTCCTTGTTTCTTTTTCTTTTTTTAAAGAGAGAGTGAGAGAGAGAGAGAATTTTTTTTTTTTAATATTTATTTTTTAGTTTTCGGCGGACACAACTTCTTTGTTTGTATGTGGTGCTGAGGATTGAACCCAGGACGCACGCATGCCAGGCGAGTGCGCTATCACTTGAGCTACATCCCCAGACCCGTGTCCTTGTTTCTAATTGCATCATCATTGTTATTTCTGGGTGGGTCATTTCTTTTTGTTAATTTTTCTCCAAGTTATGGATCCTGTTTTTCTACTTCTTTGCACACTGGTAATATATTATTAAATGTCAGTATTAATTTAATTTTATGTTTTTATATATTGGATTTTGTTTTAAGACTTTAAAGTGTTGGTCTTGTTTTGGCCCACAGTTACTTAGGATCTGTTGGCACCATCCAACAGATGGTTTTGTTAGGTGGGTTCAGTCTTTATAGGAGGCTTTTAAAATCCGTTAATAAGATAAGACCCTATTAAATTCTCTACCTGATGCCCCATGTATTACAAGTTCTGTACTTTGGGTCAGAGAACCAAACTATAGTGACCCTAGCTGTGTGAGCTTCAGGAATTTTCCAGCCCACTGCTTTCTTCTTCTTTCCCCAGCCTTAAGGAGTTTCACTCCAAGCATGTATAGCAGCTGAAAGAGTCCAGGGGCTTCTTGCTCTGCAGATGTCCAGATGTCCAGGGTCCCCTTAATCACCAATTCCAGCTGTCTCTTCCCAAATTCTGATTTGTTGTCATTTCATCATTTCAACTGAACTGGACCTTGGGCTCTGGGTTCCTCCTCTCTATGCCTCTCTGCAGTAGGCTGGGACAGTTGTAAGGCTTGTGTTTGTTTTTTCTCTCAAGGATCTTCAGTCCTACACCGCTCATGTCCGGTTTTCTAATTGTTTATATTAGAAGGCAATTCCTGTAATGGTTAATCCTTCATGAGCAGAGCACAAATTACTTCCACTACCTTGTTTGGGAAATTCAAGAGCATGGCACCAACATCTGCTTGGCATCTGGGAGGGCCTTCTTGCAATATCATCACATACAAGGGCATCACATGGTGAGACCCAGCCTCCTGACTCAGGCCTCTCCTTGCTTTATCAGGTCTTCTCCTTATAAAGCCACTGTTCCATTGGGTTAGGGAGGGCCTCAGTAGCCTCCCGAAGACCCCCACCTCCAAATACCATGGTCACATTAAATTTCTCCCCTCTTAATAACTCATAACGAGGATTCAGTTTCACCATGAGCTTTGGTTGGGACATTCAAATCATAGTACTGGGTACACTTACCAGACTCACCTCCATTGCTCACTGTGCAGAATTTATTTAACTCCTCTCTTCTAACAAGTCCAGCCAGATTCTACTGTATCTTGCCATCTGTAATTGCACCCTGCCCATCACCCCTGTTGAATGTTGGTTTGCAGTCCAGCAGTGCCAGAAGCCACTTCCTTCTTAGATTCTGTTTCTCAAGTATAGACCCCAGAGCCCAGATGCACTCCCAGAATTGTCAACTGTAGCAGTGGCAAGGGACTGAGATGAGTGGTCCTACCTCTTTTAATATTAGGTGGAATAAGGAAGATTTCAAAGAAATCCTTTCCGCCAGCTGGAGGCCTTCCTGTTAGTTTCATGCTACATCTGATTGTCTGAGGGTGTCAAAGAAAGTCTAGTCTTGTGGGCAAGAAGTTAAATTAAATAGGGAGGTGGGCATGGTGGGGAAATTTTTTTATATCTAGTCCTGCCCTTCAGAGCAAGTCACTAAAAGAAATAGAAGCTGTATAATGCTGAGAAGTAACTTTATGTCTATGTTTTTGGATGGTCATGTGTTTCTCCACAATATTTCCTGACTTCCCTCTTATTTGAGCAAAGGCCAAGACAGGGTGGTGCGTAGAGGCAAAAAGTAAAAAATGTTGGTCCTTCCCAGTGCGTGATGAGCTCATCTTTAGCCTCCCCAAATCTTTTCAGAACTCTTGATCACCATCTCCCAAGCCAAAAGGGCTGTGCTTTTATTTTATGGAGTGAAAAGATAGTCTTCAAATAATATTTTCAGATGCATGTTCTCCTTCAGCAGATAAGGAATCCAGTGCTTGAAAATACACGCCTTTGAGATTATTCCAGCAGCTGGGCGAAGAGGGAGTGTTTTCAAAGGGGTGTGTGCAGGGGCCACACCTGTGTAAGCCACAGTGAAGGGGTTCAGAGAACTAGAAACAAAAGTAGACAACAAATAAACAACCAGGATCTGTTCCAGGGGAGACAATGGTGTGAATCCTCTACCAGGTCCTTCTGCATGTTTGTAACTGGAAGGGCCCTTGGGGTCAGGATTACAGTTTACTGGGAGGGGCAGAGGATTAAATAGAAGAATGGAATTTCCCTTCGATAAGGAGAGGCCAAGATTTATTAAATCAGTTAGTTTTTTTGTTGTTGTTGTAGTTCCTATGGTTTCCTCTTGTCCTCAGATAATTTTTTTTTTTTTGCTAAGAAGTTGCATAATAAGTCATTAACATTCACAAAGAGGACAAATTATCAGCTGTGATTATTTTTAGAACCAGTGTATCAACCATTTCAGATAAGAACTTTTTGCTGGATCTGATTACAGATCTCTATGACCAGAGCTGCAATTCTTTGAAATAGAAAAATCGGGCCTTCCCGCTTCAAGGGAAATCTGCTTTGGATTTGTCTCACCCCCACTTTCTCAATGAGGGCGGGTGTGCTGGTAGAGAGAGAACAGGAAACTTGGGAACAATTGTCTGAAAAGTTTTCTTGACCTACTGGCATCAGAGAATCAGAGTCTTGACAGTATTTGAAGGACAGAATTCATGTGTTTGCTGGTTGGTCCTTTTGAGGCAGAGGGAACAGCATGTTCAAGGTCAGACAGATTTAAAGCTCAGTGGCAGGTGAATGGCATCATCAATATCATTGTCATTTGCACAGTATCCTCATAAGTGACTTATTTCATAGCTGTGGAACCGTTTTTTGTATTTGGCTGGCCTTTGCAATCCTGTGGAGGATTCTTTCTCATTCATAGATATGGATTGCTGCTAATCAGTACGATAAGTTTGCTGATTCCCAGGGCTTTTGTCCCTCCACCCCTAGCCTAGCCCCCTAGTCATCTTTGCTGGGACCAAGAAAATGTCACTCTGGACCCCGACACTTTTTCTTCTTGCCCTTTTTATTTTGGCCAGTTCAGTGCAAGACTGCTGGGCTGTCTTGGTGAGTGATGTATCAGCGAAGATCAGGCACTGTATACCGTACAGGGGCTCTGCGCATGAGCACTAGATGAAGGGGTTGATTTGTGATTAGGGGCCATGGTGTATTAGACCTAGAATTACACACACTGAGTGTGGCAAGGAGTTTGTACTGAGCAGCTCAGATGATCTCAGATGGTCTGAGGTAAAGCCTCCTGTAGTGTGTGTGGTCCCTGCACCAGCAGCATCAGCATAACAAGAGAATTTGTTAGAAAATGTGATGGTGGGGGCGGGTGTCTTTCCCCAGAGTTACTGAATCAGAAACGGTGGGGATGAACAGGTAAAATTCAAGAACCTCTGGTCTGAGATGACGACACAGCCACTCTCTGGGACATTGCTAAGATGTGAATGCCAGAGGAAATTGTCCTTTTTCTTCTAACTGGTGTTTCTCTTCCCACTTCTCCTTTCCCCTCCCCTCACTCTCTCATTAAATCCACCTAAATTAAACCGCTGTAATGGGTAACTCCACTGTATCCATAATTATGAGGTGATATGGCCTTGAACATTTAGCGAGGCCCTAAGCAACTTAGCAAGACCCTGTCTCAAAATAAAAAAGGACTGAGGATGTGGCTTAGTGATTAAGCATTCCTGGGTTCAGTCCCCAGTACCAAAAAACCGGGGTAAGGGAACAGGGTTGAATTTCTGTGGTAGAGTACTTGCCTAATATGCGTGAGGACCTGGGTTCCATCCACAGTACTATAAAACAAAACAAAAAAGAATTGTCCTTTATGATGATACTGTATTCCATTTCCTGCTTTGGAGGTAAGATAGCTTTTCTTTAGTGAAAGTATATAGTGGGTTTTAAAATCCTTACTTTGCAAAATAAAATGTTGGCATCTTATCCATGTCTGCCACATTATTTGTGACATTTTATTGGGAATTATTTCTCCAGTGAACCAGGACATAACACAGTAGGAGGTATTGTCCGTCCATGTGAATCCAGCCATTGAGCCATTCCCTTGAAGGCCAGAAATATACTTGCTCTAGGAAAGAGGGGAAAAAAAATTCCAAAAATGAAATCAGATTGGATGTTTAGAATCAGTCACACATACTTGGGTGACTGAGATGACTGCACTGGTGGGAACATGAAAAGACTTTCCCAACAGGGAGGTCTGAAAACAGCTCCAACCAGGATGGCTTTGCAAGAAACATCCTAACTTAGGAAAAATACAGTGGGGCCAGTCAAGAGGAACTTGCTGCTTTCAGTGGAACCCTTGGCTCCCCAAGAAAGAAGGAACCCAAAGCATTCAAAGCTGAGATTATAAGTGGAAAAGTTACAGTTTAGAAATGACTCTCTGCTAGAGAAGAAGGCTGCTAAACTTCAGACTGAGGAACTAATGTCATTTCTTTGTGTTCTGCAGACAAAAGGCACTCATAGGAACAAAAATAAGTACCATCTGTTATCTAGACTTTGAACTGTATTTGATATGGCAGAGGCAAACATTGCTTCACCAGGGAGAAATCCTGGCTGTGAAACCACTAGTTGAGTCTACCTGTAGAGTCACTGAACAGTAACTGTTGCTTTTAGTCCCAGCTACACACTAGAATGACCTACATTGCATCAAAACCAGACTTGCAGCTAGGCATGGGGGCACATGGCACAGGAGACTGAGGCAGGAGGATCTCAAGTTCAAAGCCAGCCTCAGCAACTGCTTCAAAATTAGAAAGAAAAAGGACTAGGGATGTGGCTCAGTGGGTAAATGCCTCTGGGTTTAATCTCTAGTACAAAAAAAAAAAAAAAAAAAAAAAAAAACCAGACTTGTGTTCTCACCCTAGAGATATGATTAAGTGTCCCCCATCATAAGTACTCTTCTAAAGCCCTTGGATGGAGTTAATGTGCTCCCCAGGCTGAGAGCCACTACACAAGAACAGAGCAAGACTTCTTTTGTCAGTCACTGCAGCTGTTCATGGTGAAATGTTGGGCATTTCTACCTCCAGCCTCCTGGCCACCTAGAGACCCCACACTGCATACTGTGGTATGGTGGGCATGGTTCTGGGGTACCCCACCAGAGCAGAGCCTGGTTTTTCTAGTTCATGACACTTCTAGGACTTCAGAGAGAACCTAGTGAGCAACGTCCCCACGGCTGCCTGTGGCCAGCCACTCTCTATGGTCCTTGTTCATTCCTTCTAATGTCTTTTTTGCTTGCTTTGGATTTTTTGTTTTGTTTTTTGGTGGCACAAGGCACTGAACCCAATGGTGCTTTAGTATGGCACTACACCGCCAACCCTATTTATTTATTTTGAAACAAATTCTCACTAAGTTTCTGAGGCTCGCCTCAGACTTGTGATCCTCCTGCCTCAGCCACCTGAGTCACTGGGATTACAGGCGTGTGCCACCACGCCCGCCTCATTCTTCTACAGTCTTGGTGACTGTCCCTCCTTTGGCGTTTTTATTAGTGGGAAAAAACAGTGCTTGGTGAAATTCTAGTTCTTCTGTACTGTGAGAGATGGGGCTGAAATCAGCAGTGCTCTGCTTGGAACCACAACCCCATGCTCACCATGAACCCACCAACCGCCCCCCCCCCCCCCAGGAGTGTGGTACCCAGCTTGGGTGGAAACCAGAACCTTTTGCCAGCTTCTTAAAGTGACAGTTGTCTCACCCAACTGAATCAGAATGTACAAGAGTGGGATTCAGGACTGTGTGGTTGAGGCAGCAGTTTGTAAAATACCTGGGGCAGCAGATATTTTTTGAACACTTTAGAAATGCATGTTCCCAGTGGGGCATGGTAGCGCACACCTGTAATTCCAGCTACTTGGGAGGCTGAAGCAGAAGGATCACAAATTCAAAGCTAGACTCAGAAACTTAGCAAGACCTTGTCTGTTTTTGTTTTTGTTTTGTTTTGTTTAAGATGAGGCACGGAAGGCTGGGGCTGTAGTTCAGTGGTAGAGCACTTGCTCTTGGTTCAATCCTCTGCCTCAAACCAAAAAAAAGAAAGAAATGTGTGTTCTCAGCCCCACCCTCGACCTCCTAAGTGAGAGAACTCTGGGCAAAGGCCAGGCTGTCTGGTTTAATAGGTCCTCTGGGGATTCCAGTGCACACTCAAGTTTGAGAAGCTCTGCTCTCGGGCATCTCTTTGGGTCAGAGTGTTGCACAACAGAGAATATTTTTTCTAAGCCACAGCTTGGAGAAAGTGCCCAAATGAATGTTGTTTGATAATTTTTCTACCCTGCAGTTCGGGACTAACCTCTCCTGCTGCTCCTCTGTTGACACATAATTCCTCAGAACCCTTTGGAAGGTCTCCCTGGGTCTGTTCTCTCCCAACTCTCCCAGGAGCAGTTGTCCTTTGCTCTCCCAGCCAGGCACCCAGCAGCCTTCAGGGCCTATCTGAAATTTCCTTCCTGAAAGCCCTGCTTTTTATTTTTTTATTTTTTTGTACTGGGAATTGAACCCAGGAGCATTTTACCACTAAGCCACATCCCCAGTCCTTTTTTTAATTTTGAGACAGGGACTTGGTTATCAAATGCTGAGACTGGCCTCAAACTTGCTGTCCTCCTGCCTCAGCCTCCCAAGTAGCTGGGATTATAGGCTTATACCATCACACCCAACCCTGAAAGCCCTTTTTAAAACTTTCCAATAGAAATTAAGTGCCCATTGTATTCATTTAGGTCTTTCTCATAGTTTTTGTATTCACTTTACATAACAAGGCTTTTTGTGATCTTTAACCTGTTTCCTCATAGGAATGAGAGAGAATAATAGGTAAATAGTAATGAGAATAATAGCTAGAAGTGTGGCACACACCTGTAATCCCAGCAATTTGGGAAACTGAAACAGGAAGATTCCAAGTTCAAGACCAGCCTCAGCAACTTAGTGAGATCCTGTCTCAAAATAAAAACTAAAAAGGGCTGGGGATGTAGCTTAATGGCAAAGTACCCCTGGGTTCAATCTCTAGTACCAAAAAAAAAAAAAAAGAAGAAGAAGAAGAAACAAAAATAGAGTCTACTTAGTTAATAAGTTATAATGTGCTTGGAGTAACACACAACAAATATCAATTCTTTTTTTTAAAGATGGGACACAATATCTTTCTTGATTTATTTTTATGTGGTTCTGGGGATCAAACCCAGTGCCTCACATGTGCAAGGCAAGCACTCTACTACTGCTGAGCTATAACCCCAGCCCCAACAAATATCAGTTCTTAAAGTAATGTTTATTCACTGCATTAAGTAATGGGTATACAATATTCTATAATAACAGAATAATGGATGGCAACACAAATGTTAAGTTTGGTCACTAACACTTTTAGGTCACTAAGCATTTTATAATTTTTATAGTTATCTTCTCGTTATTATTTTATATTTGGCTTTTATCCTTCTGTTAGTCTTAAAGCTCTTTGACAACAGATCATTCTTTCTCCATTCTGAATCTGTATATCTCACAAAGTACATAGCATGTGCTCAGGTAATGTTCACACTGGGCTCACAGGCAGTATGGATCAAGAAACGTCCAAGGAACCCTTGCTGGGCATGTCCCTTTTTTTGCTTTTCTTTGGTGTGGTTCCCTCTCCACGACCCCAAAGGAAGCCTCTGAGTCTGGATGTGCAGCTCTTGAGTACAGCAGACTATATACTCCCCATGAAAACATGTCTTTCAGATAACACTTTCCTCTGAAAATCGTCCAGAATGGCCTAGACCATTTTTCCTGGTTTTAATTACCTTTTTAAGAACAGATCTCTGAGCCGTGTTCCTGACTCTTCACCAAACAAACGAAATTCCTTTTTAATGTAGTATTGTCCTCAGGCAGCAGTGGGTGGGAAGGACAGGAAACCACGGGGAGTCTCTTTTCTGGACTTCATTGTAATGGGGTTGGGAGTTTTAGGCACTGAATATGAAGATGACAAGAAGGTCCAGGATCCCCACTCCTGCTGCTTGGTGGGTGACTGCCGCCTGCTCCAGCCAGGACTTTATGGAGTCTGAGTTAATAACTGAGGCAGATCTACAACTACAGGTGGCAGACGGTGCCCCCATGGGCCTCATTATTGCAGCCTTAGTCCCCACTCTGCCTCCTAGACTTCCTTTTTGAAAAAATTTGATGTTTTTTATTACATATTCCAAATTCCTGGGTTACTGCAAGCCTGTGTAATTTTTTAAATTTCAAATAAATTTTCCAAGTGTTAGCTTCATCTTTTACATTCTATTATGTTTATGATAGTTTTCTAAAAGTCAGCGGAGTTCACTGTGTAACACTGTGATGATGAATAGAAATAGCAATTTATATCTTAAATGCTCCCTGGGAAGCCTTTAAAAGAAACTCATTAACTTTGGGGATAGACTTGCAAGTTAGGGATTTTCAGAGAATGCTATAGATGTAATATCTAAATTTTAGGACTGATGAAGTCAGTCCTAATATTCTTATAGATAAAACTCAGGGCAGAATGGGACCATGGGAGAATGGAGAATGACAGGAACCAATAGAGCTGGTTAATGAACTGATCAGGGCTTGGAGTGTGGGGTCAGCAGCAGGGGCAGGCACAGAACCAGCCCTAACACTCACCCAGGGCTCTGTCCTCCACCAGACTCAGTGAACATTATTAGTAATTTGATTTTGGTATTTATCGCATGCCTATGACATTGAAGTTTCCCCAATTTCTGTTAGATGATGACTTCATTATATAAAGAACCAAGTCCTGGGAATTGCCCAAGACTCCTCCCCTGAGTCAGCCACTGCCATAAATCCTGCCTATTTTATCTCCTTTAGTGCTTTAAACCTTCCTTCTCTCTCTCCATTCTGTCTCAGACCATTTTCTGCTGTTGTACAGAATATCATAAACTGGGTAAAATATAAACAGTTGAAATTTATTCAGCTTCCCCGTCAAATGTCTGGAAGGTCCAAGACCCAGGGGCTACATCCAGCTCGTCTTTCTGTGTCATAACATGGCGGAAGGGAGAGGGTAAGAGAGGGGTGAATTTATAACTGGCCCACTCCTGCAACAGGAGGGCAGAGCCCTCGTGCCAATCACCTCCTCAAAGCCCTCTCCCCTTAATACTGTTAGCATGGCAGTTAAATTTCAACATGCATTCTGGAAGGGACATTCAAAGCATAGCACCTTCCTTCCTTTGGGCCCTCATCGTTTCTCTGCTGCACTGACCCCTGAGCAGTAAGAACCCTGAGGTGACAAGGTTCACCTGGCCTTGTTGCTGAAAGCATTCCCTTGCCTGCAGGCTCCTTCAAGTGGTCTAGGAGGAACTCTGCATCCTGCCTCATGTGTCTTCCCCAGCCTCATCTCCTGCTCTTCCCCATCTTGGTATGTTCAGTGCTCTCAGGGGACCTGTAGTTCCCACCTGCTTCCTTCTGGTTCATGCCTTTGAGTCTTTGCTCAGGTTCCTCTGCCTTGGGTGGTTCCAACTCATTCTCGCCTCCTTTCCCTCTTGAGACTCAGGCTATCCTGTGTAACACCCTATTGGAATCATCTGTTCATGCATTTCTCTTTCTCTGTAAACCCCTTGAGGGCTGTGATCTTATTCTTATTCTACTTAGCACCTAACACATAGGAAGCAGGATAGTGTTTTTTGATCAGAACAGAAAATACAAAAATCTCTCAACAACAAAAAGGCAGATCATAAAACTTAACAGGGAGATAAAATTTAACAGGGATATACTTGAGATTAAAACCAATGAAGAAAACAAGTCTCAACCTATGTATGGGAGTGCCAGGTGGGAGAAGGGTGACTCAGCGCCTCAGCAGAGCACAGACAAGAAGGGCTGTGGTTCCAGCTGGCTAAATGCTCCGAATGAGTCAAAGGTGTGACTAGGGGCCTCGTGTGCAGAACAAGGGAAGTTAGTAGTCCCACCGGACAGACCATGCAGGAGTCACACTCTGTTCTGTGGATCATACTTGAAGAAGGAGAGGCCTGTCCAAAGGAATGCAGCTGGATAGTGAGAGGAGGTGAGCCCCAGCATGCAGGGAGGAAGGAAGAGGAAGAGGAGAGCATGATCATTGTAATCAGATGCTTACAGTGCTCTTTGGGAGCCTCAGAATGCAGAATTAGGCCAGCGAGTGGAAATTCCAAAAAGAACTGTATGTCAGGTCCATCTAGTGATGGAAGAAGCTGCCTGTAAGCTCCAAAACCCCAATATAGAAGATTGGAAAGAGGTGCTGTAGAGGAGCTCTGAGAAAAAGTTTGGACTTTTTAGTCATCTTTGAGGCTCAATGATTCAGGAGGTTGCTGCGTTCATATTTATTGAATGCCAAGGAGTGGTTCAGAAGCACAGTTTCAGATAGTAATGCCTTTGTCCCTCTGGGGAAGATAATTGGGAATTACTTAAGTAGAAATCACTTCTGGGCCCAGAATCCAAATCCTAGTGGGCTAGGCGCCTACTACATAGTATCTATGAGATCTACTTAGGAAGGATATTCCATGATCCCATCCCTCCCAGTGGGTTGAGAGCCTTCTATTCTCTCGTGTCCTTTTGTGGAAAGTTGAATAAGATGATTACCTCTTTCCCTTTCCTTTTCTGCTTTTTAGTTCTGGAGAGTCTTGGCTTCTGGGAGGAAGTCAGACGGATCATCTTGGGATCAGAGCTAGTGACAGGATTCCCTTGTACCTTCAAGGTGCCAGGCCTGCCACAGTATCTCCAGAGCCTCACCAAATTAGCCCTCAGTGCAATGTGGGCAGTGCTGGACAAGTCCAAAGAGCAGACAGTGGGTGTTCCTGTCACCTTCTCACAGCTGCTAGAGTCTTCCTTTCCTGAAGTTCGCTTGCTGACATTGGAATCCCTGTTGGAAAAGTCCTCATCAGTAGCCTCTGGACCAGGAGAAAAGGGACTGCCATCCTTGCTGTGCAGTATGGGAGAGAAGTTCCTGCTGTTGGCAATGAACGAGACCCACCCAGAATGCTTCTGTAAGGTAAAGTCTCTGATGGACCAGTGTTCCCTCCACTCCCCGTTTTCAGGAAGAAAATGGCTTTGGATTCTTCGTATGGTAATGCATAGAAGGGTACTAAGAATGTAGTCTATGATGGTGGTATTGATAGCATAGATCCACCAAAAACAAGTCCCTCTGGGATGCTTAGAAAACAGATTATTGAAAATTGGCTATAGCTGGGGCTGGGGCTCAGTGGTACAGTGCTCGCCTAGCATTCCTGAGGCACTGAGTTCGATCCTCAGCACCACATAGAAATAAAATAATGGTATTATGTCCACCTGCAACTAAAATATATATTAAAAAAAAAAAAGAAAAAAACTAGCTATATCTATATCTATATTACCTGTATCTATAAGTGTATCAGAGGTCATCTTTGCTAACATGCCAACTGAGGCAGCTGGCCACCTGGGAAACACGACCAAAAGTAAAGGGCCCTGGCCTAGCAATCTGGGCATCTAGCACCGATCATGAGTCACTAGACGTTTGTCATTGCTTCATAGCACCTCAGTCCCTCAGAGGTTCTACAGGGAAATAAAAGGTCAGTTGGGAGCCTTTTGAAAGATAGGCTTCCTTATTAATACAAGCAGTTATTATTTAGCAGCTGGAGTCTTTTGCCTGAATATATTCTCTCTCTCTTTCCCTCCCTCCCCACCCTCCCCTCCCCTTCCCTCCCTGCCTTCCTCCCCCTGCCTTTTCCCCCCATGGATTTCGCTCACACAGATACTGAAGATTCTCCACTGCATGGATCTCAGTGAGTGGCTTCCCCAGACAGAGCGCTGTGTCCACCTAACCCCAAAGGAGTTCTTGACCTGGACAATGGATATTGCTTCCAACGAGAGGTTTGCCCCCTGTTCAATGGAGATACAATGTTATGATCCCATCAGTCATGCGGTGAACCTGTTAACACTCCTGGCCTAAGGGGTCAGGTCCTGCCTTTCTTTCTAAACTTCAAGCAACAAATGATATCAGAGTTTTACATTAAAAACCAAAGTTGGGCTGGCAATATAGCTCAGTTGGTAGAGTGCTTGCCTTACATGCACAAGTCCCTGGGTTCAATCCCAGCACCACCGCCCCCCCCCCCCAAAAAAAAAAGTAATGAATAATTGCTGCGAGAGGCATTTGTATGGCCAGGAGGTGGACATATCCAATGTTCACATTTACATGGATCACAACTATCTGCAGAAATTATCTGGGTGTATAAAATATATTTGATTTGAATTTGTGTGTGTGTGTTTTCTTACTCTTTCCAGATCTGAAATACAGAGTGTAGCTCTGAGACTTGCCTCCAAAGTGATTGCCTACCACTTGCAGACATGTGAGGAGGTAAGACTGACTCTGTGCCGGTCCTGGGGCCTGGGTTTTTGTGCTCTTAATTACTTGGATGGTGGCAGTAAAAGTCAACTGTTCTAGCAGGAAGAATTACTGTGACCTGTGTACATGGCCTCTACTAAAAGATTGTAGCTGTTGATTATTCACTCAGGGAATTACTAGTGAAGGCTTCTTGATCCCCACCTTTCTTTTCTCTTGTTTTGGGTATTTTTTTATTAGAGTCCACAAATGTAACACAGCCTCCCCCAATATACACATGTCCATTGTTTTCCCCCATTTTTGTAACTAGACCATTTAAAGAAGAATAAGCAAGTCAATTAGAATATTTAGAATTGCAATCTAGTGAACTACGAATGAAAATAAATTGCTGAGGCTTAAATGCTCCTCCAGAACATGGCCTAGCAGGCTCTGGATGGAGGCCCAAGTGTGCCTCACCTGTTTCACATGTGCTTTGGGGGTGAATTAGAAATAAACTAAGCAAAACAACTTCCTGGGAAGATGCTTTAAGACAAACGTATATATACTTAGGTGCACACAGGAAAGGTAACCATCACAGAATAATGAACGCATGGTGGCCAATACTGCAATAAAATTACACATTTAAAGATCTTAGTCATAGCTGAGTGCAGTGGTGCATACCACCCAGTCTTAGCTTCTCAGGAGGCTGAGGCAGGAAGATGGCTTGAGCCCAGGAGTTCAAAGCAAGCCTCACAACATAGTGAGAACCCATCTCAAAGAAGAAAGGAAACAAAAAAATCTTGATTATACATTTCCACAGTGAGATACGAGTGGCATAGCCCTACATTTTGAGTCCCTACAATAAACTACTACCAAGATACGTGCTGAAGATGGAAGGGTGACAGAGACTAGAGGTGCAGTCTAACGAGACAGAGGGCATTGAGTCATCACATCAAATGCACAGGTAGGGCTGTGAGAACCCAGAAGAGGAAGGGACAGTTTGGGAGCTGAGGAAGACTTCATAGAAGGAGGTTGTTAAGTTCAGAGAGCCCGGGGCTGGGCAGAGATAAACCAGAGCATGAGAATTAATGAGCCGGAGAACAGTTTCCCTGGACCTGTCATTCAGAGGCAGCCTAGGGAGCTGCATCATGAAAGTCACCAGGAGATACAAAAAGCCAACAAAAATGTCAGGAGGTGTAGGGCGAGTATAGGAAAAGAGGTGATTCCCTAAAGAAATTAGGGCCTAAAAGAAGAAAACATCAGATTCTAAGAAAGTAGTCATAAGACTGCTTAACAAGTCTGCAGAGACCTTGTTCTTATCTGTGCTACTTTAGCCAGTTGTTAAAGATCCTGGCTGGTACTTGAATGGAGTGTTTTTTAATGAAAATTGGGGGAGTTTTCTAGGGAGAGAAAAATTGACAAAACTATAGAGAAACACATAAAAAAAAAAAAAATTCCTGGGAAAACCTGAGTTTCTCTGTGCACCAGGAGTTGGCAGCTTCCTCAGGGTCTGAGGTGCTCATCAGTTTAGTCCCACAGTTCCCACAGGTAGTCAAAGGAATCAGTAGGTGCATTTTGAATATTTAAAGAGGTTCAGCTAGTAGAGGCAATGTCTTAGTCCGTTGTCTTCTGCTACTGTAACAGAATGCCTAAGGCTGGGTAGTTTATTTAAAAAAAAAAAAAAAAAGATGGCTAGAGATATTGCTCAGTGTCTGGCACTTGCCTAGCATATGTGAGACCCTGGATTCAACCCCCAGCACCAAAAATATAAATAAACATAAAAATTATTTTTGATAGTTTCGGAGGCTAGAAAGTTCAAGAATGTGGCACTGGCATCTGGTGAGGGCCTTCATACTGCTTCATGACATAGCAGAGGGCATCACATGGCAAAAGAACATGTGACAAAGAGTGTTTATTTGGGTGTATTTAAATAAGAGAGAGAGAACTCACTTTTATAACAGGGCCACTCCTGAGACAACTAACCCACTTTGGACATGACAACACTTATCCATTCATGTTATGAGGACTCCACCCTCATGACCTCGTCATGTCTCAAAGGTCTCATCTCCTCTAATAATGTCACCACAACAGTTAAATTTCAACATGACTTACAGAGGAAGCGTTCAAACTATAGCAAGCAGTACATCTAGAACAACAATTCTCTTTCTAGAAAAAGTGAGAAAACAAAGTATAAAAGATAGAAATGATCCAAATGTCCATAAACTCAGAATGGAATATTACCTGGCCATAAAGAGCACTGGAGTACTGATCTATCCCACAGCATGGATGGACCTTGGAACATTAACCTGAGTGAAAGAAGCCTGTCACAAAAGACCACACATTGAATGATCCCATTTACATGAAATCTCTGGAAAAGGCAAATTCAGAAACCAAAGGTAGACTAGTAGCTGTTTAGGGATGAGGGATGGAGGATGGAGGAGTGATAGCTAAAGGGCACAGGGTTTGTCTTTGTGGTGATGAAGGCATTCAAAAACTGAATAGATAGAAACAAAAATTGAGTAGATAGAAACATTTACTGTTTGAACATCACACAAGTATACATGTGTTGAAACATCACATGGTACCCCATAAACGTGTACAATTTTTATGCATCAGTTAAAAACTTTTAAACAGTTTTTTTAAAAGCAAGATACAGCTTTGAACAGGTAATCCCAGGTATTTGGGAGGTTGAGGCAGGAGGATCACAAGTTCAAGACCAGCCTGAGCAACCTAGCAAGACCCGGTCTAATAATAAAATTACAAAGGGCGGGGATAGGGCTGGGGTTGTGGCTCAGTGGTAGAGCGCTTGCCTAGCACGTGTGAGGCCCTGGGTTCAAACCTCAGCACCACATAAAAATAAATAAATAAAATAATAAAATAAAATAAATTGTGTCTAACTACAACTAAAAATAAATATTAAAAAGTTTCCTTGGAAAGCTGGGAATGGAACCACCATTTGACCCAGCTATTCCCCTTCCCGGACTATTCCCTAAAGACCTTAAAAGAGCGTACTATAGGGATACTGCTACATCGATGTTCATAGCAGCACAATTCACAATAGCTAGACTGGAACCAACCTAGATGCCCTTCAATAGATGAATGGATAAAAAAAAATGTGGCATTTATACACAATGGAGTATTACTCTGCACTAAAAAATGACAAAATCATGGCATTTGCAGGGAAATGGATGGCATTAGAGCAGATTATGCTAAGTGAAGCTAGCCAATCCCTAAAAAACAAATGCCAAATGTCTTCTTTGATATAAGGAGAGCAACTAAGAACAGAGCAGGGAGGAAGAGCATGAAAAGAAGATTAACATTAAACAGGGACCCTAACCCTAACCCTAACCCTAACCCTAGAGAGGTGGGAGGGAAAGGGAGAGAGAAGGGAAATTGCATGGAAATGGAAGGAGACCCTCATTGTTATACAAAATTACATATAAGAGGAAGTGAGGGGAAAGGGAAAAAAAACTGCCGCAGTCTGGCTGGGCACAAATAACCGAGCCACCACGAGGCACTTGTAGGTTCAAACCGGAACTCCTTTATTGCCCGAACTCCACCAGCACTCCACAAGCGCTTCCTGGGAACTCTACGGGAAACTCAAGAACTCAAAAGTAGCAGGCGTCCTAGGCAGCAGGAGCCACCCTATTGCTGGACAGCAGGGGTCTAATATACAACTGAATACACAGCCTGCCCCATCCAGCATCATCCAGTCACAGCAATTATACACAGCTTAACTTAATTATCATCATCTTAATGGCTTGCTGGCATCACCTCTCAACCACCCCTTCTGGCAATGCCAGGCGCCATTCCAACTTTCAACATCAAACAAGGGAGAGAAATGAATGTCAGTAGAGGGGGTAGAGAGAGAAGAGGGGAGGGGAGGGGAGGGGAGGGGGGATAGTAGAGGATAGGAAAGGCAGCAGAATGCAACAGACACTAGTATGGCAGTATGTAAAAACGTGGAGGTGTAACGATGTGATTCTGCAATCTGTATACGGGGTAAAAATGGGAGTTCATAACCCACTTGAATCAAATGTATGAAATATGATATGTAAGAACTATGTAATGTTTTGAACAACTAATAATAAAAAAAAAGTTGGGGGGTGGGCTGGGATTGTGGCTCAGCAATAGAGTGCTTGCCTAGCACACACAAGGCCCTGGGTTCGACCTCACACCACATAAAAATAAATAAATAAATAAATAAAGGTATTGTGTCAACTACAACTAAAAAATAAATGTTTTTTTAAGAAGTGGGGAGGTGACTGGGGATAAAGCTCAGTGGTAGAGCTCTTGCCTAGCATGCACAAAGCCCTAGGTTTAATTCCCAGTACCAAAACAACAACAACAAAACCCCAAGGTATCAAAACATGTAGTAATAAAATAGAATGTGGTGGCTGCACATATTTCTGAAATGTACCAAAGTTCATTGAATCGTTCATTTTAAATGGGTAGATTGCATGGTATATGATTATATCTCAATAAAGTCGTTACTATTAAAAACAATGGGTCTTTGTTTAAACAGAGTATCAGTTAAGTTAGTGCTTTCAAATGTTATAACAGAAATTCATGAACACTGTGGCTTAACCCAGGTAGAAGCAGGTATGGCGTCTTGACAGTTTTAGGCCCCAAGCCTTTCTGCTTTGAAGTTCTTCTGTCCTCAACATGTGGCTTCCATCTTATGGTTCCAGATGGTTCCTCCAGCTCCAATCATCTTGTCCAATTTAGCTAACAGGAGGGGGAACCCCGGAAAGCAAAGATCATGGGCATTTCCTAAGGCACATCCTGCCCAGACACCACTTCCAGTGACACCCCATGAGTTAGAATGTAGTCACATGTTGCTTCTACATATGAGGGAGGCTGGGAAATACAGTGTTTGGGTGGGTGCCCACAGGCCCAGCCAAAAATCTGGGTTCTTTTCCTAAAAATAGGAGGGATATCTGGTTATTGGGGATAGCAAGCTGCTCTTTGCTGCTACAGTCTTCCCCACAAGGTTGGTCTTTAGCTGTTTAATACACTGGTGTTGTGATAACCTGATAAGTCAGAAAAGACTCAAGGAACTTGCTGTCTCCTTATAGTGACTCCACATTTCTGAAAGACAAGTCAGATTTGCTTCCTTGGGTTTGTTTAGATCTGCCTGGTTGGTATAGAGAACAACTAAGAATCTTCTTCCCACTGAGGTAGGAGGTGGTTGCAGAGCAGTTTGGTGGAGCTCTCCCCGCTTCCCACATCAGCCCATGATTTCCCCTTCAGGGATGCTGATAGGTACCTTTTGTGCTTTCAGAGCAGGAACTCGATGGCCCCCGAGCTGAAGCAGTGGGTCCAGCTGGTCGTCTTGTCCTGTGGAGACCGCCTCCCCACAGCGTCAAGGCTGGCCGCTGCTGGGGTCCTCACCAGCACGGCACCACTTTTCCTTACCAACCCCCATCCCATCCTTGGTAAGTGTCGAGGAGGGTACCTGTTGTACCAGACTCAATGAACTCATGGGTGGGTTCTCCAGGCTACAAGAGAAGGTGACAAGTGGCAGCGTGATCCAGGCCTTGACGTCTTCCCGTGTGTTCCTCCCCTCCGTTTGTTTTCTAGTCACTTTTCACCTACAGCCTCTTAGTCCTCTTTCTTTCAATCTTATCCTCCCAGCCATTCTCCGTGGAGGTCCAGAGAGCCTCTGTGGTCTGTGTGAAGTGTAAATGTGATCCTTTCTGTCAACGCCAGCCAACAGAAATGTTGATAGTCCTTCATGGGTTCCCACTGCCTTCAGGAGAAAATCTAAGCACCTTCCACGGGCCTCACGGGCCCTTCCTGTGCCGCCCATGGCCTAGCCCTCCTGCTTCCTTGTCCCCACTCCCCACACAGGCCCTTGGCGTCAGCCGTTCTCCATCAACAAACCACTGCTTGACCAGCTTTTGTCTTTCAAGACTCGTCCCAACCATCCCCTCTTCCAGGAAGCCTCTTCCATGATTAGGTGAGAAACAGGGTGAGCGTGAAGCTGTGGAGCAAGGAAGAAGAGGACAGGCCCCAAAGACGATCAGGAAGTAGAGTCCCAGGGCTTGCTGTTGAGGTTAGGGAGGTTCCAGGTGACTTCCACTAGATAGCCACTAGATAGGCTGCTAGTTTCTTTCACAGCATTTACTTTGAGTGTCCTTGGGACATGGAAGGGGAGATATTTTGAAATCTAATGGATGTATGGGTCCTAGCTGGTGATTAGCCACTTTCTCACCCCCTGCCCCATGTCCCTTTCCTCCCTGCTGCCCGCTGTGCCTTAAGAGCAATAATCATGTAAATGATGTTGAAGCAAACCAAACTTGAGGAAATCATCAGGAGAAAAGCATAAGGGACTTTTTGTTCTGTTTTAATTTTTTAATTATGTTGGTTTGGTTTTAAACATAGGGTTTAATCAGGAAAGCCATGCTTCAGTCCTCGCCCCTTCCTCTCCTGCCGTGGTTAATCCTGTATTGTCATGCTGCCATGCTCTGGTGTATTTCCCATCTTTTAGTGGAATTTCTTTCTTTCTTTCTTTTTTTTTTTTTCCACTGCATCTATGCACAGCCCTCAAGAGTAAGACATGGCCCCTGCCTCCAAGGAGTGTTCAGTATAGTTGCAGAGAAGGATTTCCAGAAAAAAAGGAAATAACTGGTTTTTAGATGATAAAATTCAAATCTTGAATGTCACTCGAGTTCAGAATAGTGAGGTGTCTCATATCCCTGGATCTCTCTAGGAGACAAAATTTTATTTAATATCCTTTCCCGTCTTCTTAGTGACATCTAGGCACTTTTCTTATACCCAAAGGGGGATTAAGAGGGAACCTTCAGTGATTATGATTTAATCATTGGACCCAGAGGAATATGAACAAAGGATTATAAACTTTAGTGGGGCTGGGAGGTGCACCTGTATCCCAGCACCTCAGGAAGCTGAGATGACATACGCAGGAGATTGAGGCCAGCCTGGGCAACATAGGCAGACCCCAACTCTTAACAACAAAATGGGGCATGGATGTCAAGTTTCTCCAATAAGATTAATACCATTTTGCAGTACATTTTCTGGGTAACTGGCTACTCTAGCCCTGATTCTCAGCAGACAGATGTGTGTAGAATAACCTGGAATTCCTGTGTGGAATTGAGTCCTGGACAAAAGCTATTGATTCATAAGGGATTGCTGATGCAGAGTGTAGCATTATAGAAATGAGGAAGGAGATCAGTGGTAGCTGATGGCATATGAGAACATGAAAAACAGGCACTGATTAGAGAGACCAAGGGTGTATGAGGACAGGTTGAAATGGACTAAAGAGGGGAGGATTTTAGCAATATAGATGGCCATGTTAAAGAGGGAAATGTTAATAAGGTAGGGACCCTGCAGACAGAGGATAGATTCTGAGACTGAGTAAAGGGCTGGTGGGGCCACTCAGTGGGAAAGTGCTCGCCCAGTATGCTCAAGCCTGGGTTCAACCTCATACCACCCAAAAGGAAGCTACTCAACTCTGAAAGACTGAGTAAAATTTAAAGCCAGATCTGAAACAGAAAGAGAACAAAACCCCAAATGGAGCCGTTAGTGCTCTTGGTTTGACTAAAGCACCAGCAGCTCTGAGATAGCAGGTTCTCTGTGGACAGATGAGAGAGAGAGTGTACCAAGAAGAGTTCTTGGGACAGGAGGGCTTTCCTGTTGCAGGAAGAAGGTGACAGGTGGTCTGCCATGGCTCTCCACTGAGACCCTCTACACAGCTCTGCCTGCAGGGTAGGGGTCCTGTCTGTGAGGCCTGCCTACCTCTCCTTGTCCTTGTGAAGTTTGTCCCAGGTTCAGTAGTCCTTTGTGATCTTTCCCTATTGTGAGTCACTGCCTCCTGTTTCCTCCGTGACTACTCATGGCCTTGTGTCCTGGACTTCATTCAAGGGCAGACACCATCCATAGCAGCCCTTAGCACAGGCTGACCAGCAGAGTCAGTACCCCAAGGAATGGCAGCATCAAGAGGACTCCCCCTCCCCCCCTCCCCCTGCCCCGCATACAAGTGACATAGGCTGGTGCATTTTTCCTGTGTCCTTGCGCTTTTTTCATTCTTTCCCCAAGGCATGATCTTTTTTTTTTTTTTAGGTACTGGGATTGAATCCAGGGGTTATTCTACTATTGAACCACACCCTCCCCCCGACCTTTTCATTTCTTATTTTGAGACAGAGTCTTGCTAAATTACCAAGGCCTGCCTCAAACTCGTGATCCTCCTACCTCAGCCTCCTGAATCACTGGGATTACAGGCATGCACCACCATGCTTGCCCAGAGCAAAATCTCAATTAACACTTTGTGGTCATAATTGATGCATTTCAACATTGGGCTAGTTTCTCCAAAGCACTTTTCATGCATAAAGTCATGATAATCATGACACTGGGGAGAACTGGGACTAGAGCCTTTGTCAGCCGGGCAATATCTTCCAGGAGCCTTACTTGTGATTAGTTGCCTCCAGAAAGCCTACCCCTACTCCTGCCCCCCCCCACACCCCCCAAAATAGACATTTCCATTAGGACCCTCTGTATCCCAGTGTTAGTCCGACTCTCAGGTCCTCCTATCTTGCCATCCCCAGAAAAAAAGGAATGGCTGTTGCTCATTCCATGTACTCTCCTCCACCATGGGGTTGAGCCTTATTGGTACCTACTTGCCAGCTGCATTCTAGGTAATTTGAATTCCCTCTGGTCTCCTTAGAGTTGCAGGACACACTTGCTCTCTGGAGGTGTGTCCTCACCCTCCTGCAGAGTGAAGAGCAAGCTATCAGAGATGCAGCCACAGAGACCGTGACGACAGCCATGTCACAAGAAAACACCTGCCAGGCAACAGGTACCTCATTCTTATCCTTTTCATTGCTTATTACTCTAGGACAGAGTTTTCTGTCAAGAGCCAGAAAGTGGGTATTTTAGGTATTGTTGGCCATTCAGTCTCAATCTCAGTTCTGCCACTTTAGTGGGGAAATAGCCATGAATAATAGGTAAACAAATGAGTACAACTGTATTCCAATAAAACTTTATTTACAAAAACAGGCAGCTTCCCAGACTTGATCTGCTAGTCATCATTTGCTGACCCTTGCTTAGAACATCCTAGAGAAAAAATTGTTTCCTAAAGTAGAAATTTAATAAGCAATGTTTGGTCTTTTGTTAATTACATTGTCATCTGTTTTAAATAAAGCCAGGTCTTTATTACGTGTGTGGTTACATAACCCAGGAATCACAGAGCCATCCTTTTGTTCCTACGTGAGTTTTTACATGTGACAGACACATGTAAGTTAAGTTTTCCTCTTTGTGTCTTGGCTTCTGATTTGGTAACAACATTAACCCCAGAGGCAGAAGAGGGGAATAGGAAGAAGAGTGGCCTTGATGGGTAGCTTGGGGCTCATATCCGCAACATAAGCTGTCACAGCCCTGGGTCTGGGTTTGTCTGTACACCGTAGAAGCAGAAGGGGACTTGCCCATGGGTAGAAAGGGGCTGCTGGGTGGAAGGGACAGGAAGCAGGTAGTGTACTAGCAGGGTCACATGTTTGGAAGTGGCTATCTAGGAAAGTGGCTGCTTTGGTAGACTTGGTTCCCTCTGCCTAGGGCTGGATGTCCAGAAAGGTGGCTAGGTCAGACCATTCTGAGGCAAAGGGTCACAAACTGAACAAAGAAGTTCCCCTTAATGGACATCTGAATGGGAGAGGAAGAAGCCATTCAGGGGCTCTGTAGGGCCCTGCGTCCTCATGGCAAGGGCTGCTCACTGAGGCAGTACACAGGGCTGTGTTCCCTAGAGGGTCCTGTGGGAACTTGTCCGTATCTGAGTCCTTAGTCTTAATGGCCTAGGTGCATTTCTCTGCATATAAGGAAGAAACTAGTTTTTGCATAATCTCTCAGTGACACTACTTCAGGGCAGGTTTAGCAGGCCCAGCTTTGCTGCTCGCTAGGAAAGCATTCAGATGGTGCTTCCAGTAACATAAAGCCATATCCCTACACCCAGCCCCTAATGGACCTCCTCCATATCTAAAATTCTGCTAATCCCCATTCATTCCTCTTTCCGACTGCAGTCTTTCCTTGGAGTGCTTTCAGCGAGTGCTCAGTAAATTGTTGGTGGAACATAATACTCATTCCCTAGGGCCCTTTCCACTGAAGATGGAAGGGTGAATTTCATAGTGAAGTCAGAGTGGATTTCTCTCTTAATCTTTAACCTGCAATATTTTCCCTACTACTCTAATTTTATTCAGAGTTTTTTCAAGTTCCTTAATACAACTTGATTTTCTTAAGCATAGAATCTTTCTGCTATAGAACCGAGGTTGTGGCCCAGTGGTAGAGAGCTTGCCTAGCACATGTGAAGCACTGGGTTCGATCCTCATCACCACATCAAAAAAGAAAAAGTAAATAAAATAAAGGGGAAAAAAAAGAATCTTTCTGCTTTAGACAGAAGGGTAGCTAAGGACTGAGAATCACCCCTGATTTTTGACTTTTGATGGTTTAGCCAGCTGATTTGCCAGATTTGCAGTATTGTCATGTTTTAGCATTTCAAGGGTATGAAGCAACTGACAGTAACTTCCCCAATCCTTCAGCATACCAGAATTTTGTAGAATGCACTGCTGATAGTTTTTCTCTTTGATGGTCCAAGGAAGTTATCCCTTTTAAATCTTGAATACCATAAAAATACCTGTTTATTTTGTCCTACAGATCAATGATTTGGTAAATACAATGGTAAAACAATATGATTAAATTATGTTAATAATTAATGTCTTCTTTGAGAAGTCAAAATTGCAATGAAAAAATTAAATTAATTCTTACTTTCCATCCAAAGAAAGAAACCAGGAGCCCTCCACACAGTAAATGGGGACTGGATACAGAAAGAAAGAGCTTTGCTGTTGAACATCTACTGATGGCCTGCCTGGGGACCAGGGAGAGGTGTGGGGTGATTCTCACTGTGGGGTCTAGAAAGGGTTTGGAGAGTGGAGCTGTCCAAAGAAAGGTATTTTGAATGGGACACAGATGAGAGCAAAACAACACAAAAGGCAAAGCTGCGCCAAACCTAGGGTTGGCTGGGAGTTAGGGGGACTTGGGAGCTGATGGAGCAGCTGCCAGTGGACATGTGTGGTTAGAGGCCTGGCTGGGGCCAGGTGAAGGAGAGGAGCAGGAGGTAAAGCTAGGAAGGAAGGAAAAACTGAATGTTAGGCTGCAACCTCATCTGTAGGCAGCAGGAGGCTGCTGGGGGTTTAAACAGGAAAGTAACATGCATGTGTTGAAGGAGCTCCCTCTAAGAGCCAGGTATAAGATGGATCATGACTGGTGGTGAGTGAAGGGAATCAAGGGGAAGGGAGACCAGTTGAGAGGTGGTGTTGACAATCCTCATAAGCTGCCATCAGTGGTGATGGATGGGGAGGGGAGGATGTATTTGTGAGAGGATTGGGGGGAACTCAGCAGACTGCTGTTCATGGAAGTTGAGAGAGAAGGAAAGCATGAGATGAAGTCAAGGCTTCAAACCTTCAAACCTGGGAGGCACCCAGGGAAATACCTGGCTGTGCCTCTGGCATTGATGTTGAGCTGTGGCATTCCAGGAAGTGAAATTGCCAGGAACCAGGAAAGGCACTCAGGCTACAAGGCATTGTGATCTGGGACAAAGTATTCTTTTTTTTTTTTTGTAATTTTTTTTCATTGTAGATGGACACAATATCTTTATTTTATTTATTTTTATGTGATGCTAAGGATTGAACCCAATGCCTCATGCATGCAAGGCAAGCACTCTACCACTGAACTACAATCTAGCCCCTGGGACAAAATACTCTTTAGGCCTTGGAAAGATCACAGTGGAAATCGAGAGGGCAAACGGGGACCTTTATCTGTGGCGTAAACAGAATGAAGTGTGCAGGCTCTGTCCTGTCCTCTCCAGAACACAGCCCAGCTATCCAAGGGCCCCTCTGCTCCTTACCAGGGTTAGTTGTTGGTCCCAGTGGGCACTGGCTACAACCTGTAGAAGAGCCAGCATTGACTCCACTTGTTTACACTGCACCACCTAGCACATATTTTTGGACACAGTGGCTCTAGGTATAGATTTGTAGTATGAATTGGTTAATGATTCTAGAAGACTTAAAGAAAATAACTCAGTGCTCAAATGGCCTCCTGGGGATGGACGTGTTGGGTGCATTGTTGTTCTTTTTTCCTGCTGGTTCTCCTGGTGTAGTGTACACACTTCACCCTACCTGGGCCACCTGGAAGTGTGAAACTAACAGCCTGCAAACAACTCTGTCACATCTGAAGCTCCCTCAGCCTTGGCAGTCATGTTAAGGGAGACCCACAGCAGGCCCTCCCAGCCCACCTCTTCCCTCTATGTCAGTCACAGAGGCTACAAAGAGGGGACAGAAGAAATGGCCTTTCTAGGACTTAAGAATAGGGGAATGGGGCTGGGGTTGTGGTTCAGTGGTAGAGCACTTGCCTAGCATGCATGAGAAACTGGGTTCGATCCCTGGCACCACATAAAAATAAATAGAGGAGGCTATCTTCTCCACCCAAACAGTTCACCTGTTTTATGTGCCATATTGGATTTAATGTCAGAGTATGTTTCAAAAGGGCTTTCGTGTGGGGAACAAACAATCTGGACAATACTTACTAGGAGACATTTCTGTGTGGGCATAGGGGTCTCTGGAAGCTGGAGAGGCTGTGGGTGATGGGACAGGGAGGGGCCAGCCTCCTGAACCCCTCGCTCCCCAGCACTGGCTCTCCCTTTCCTCCCCTCTCAGCCTTAGGTAGGGTTTTCCACCCCATCCAGATGGCCTCCTCCATGTCTCCCTTTCCATTTGTGAAATTGGGGGTGGGGGGGAAGTTTCTGTGGAACAACGTCTGATATAGGTTAAAAAAAAAAAAAAAAAAGCCATTTAAAAAGGAATTTTAAAGGGCTGCAGACTTCATACCCAGTGTCAGTGTTTAGGTTCAAGAAGGTTGACTTCACAATGGAAACTTTCTTATGAAAAAAAATATAAAAGACTTGGAGAAAGATGGAGAGGAAAGGAGGAGAAAGAGACACAAACACAGATATAACCACATGGGGCTTTTTTCTTTGGAGTACAGGCTTCAAGTCATTTTGATCCCATCTTCCTGCAGACCCTTAGTCATGCTCAATTTCTGCTCATCCTCCTACCCCACAGGAATGTTTGGTGGTGATGTATTATATCCCCTCTCCTCCATGACACCTCTGTCCTCCAGGATCTCCCCTTTCTCTGAACCACCATAACTCTGGACATCATGTCATCCCAAATAGCCCTTGCTTTCCTAATCACTTGTCATTTTTCTCTTTCATTTCATTTTCTACCTCCAACTAGCTCACGGGCTTATAAATTAGAGACTGTCTTCTATTAGGTACACAGCAGGTACACAATTTGTGTTGATGATTTAATCTTTCACCCCAGCCAGTTGCTTGTCCCCAAGGAGACTCAGCATGCCCTTTGTAACAAGAAAGCTCTGGAACAAGCAGACAGACGCTCCTGCTAGAACTAGTTCAGGGGGCACCACTGGCATGGATTCGTGCACACTGCCGTGGCAGACTTTCTAGATCACTGTCTGGGTCTTGTCAGTTCAGGAGTTTGCAGCTCTAGAGTTTGGCCCCTCCTCATTTTACCTCTCAGGTTTACATCTCAGACTGCAAAGCCAGGGAGCCAGCCTGGGGCCACTGGGTTCCTGGACTTGGGTTAACTAGGAGACATCCAAGGAGCCTCCAGGCTTGGCATGATGATGCATAGAGGCTCGGGAACAATGATGAAACCTAGCAGAGAGGTGGAGAGTGAGTGAACACAACAGAGAGGACAGTATGAGACTCTGAGGTAGGAGAACAGGGCAGAAGGCAGGTAGTGTCAAAGGCTGCATCCAGTCACAAGTAGGCCAGAGCAAGGTGAAGTGGGAAGAAAACCAACGCTTGTTCAGTTCCCCCCAGGTGCATTTCTCCCACCTACACCCCTACACTATGTGCATGCTGCATGGGCGCACACACACACACACACACATACATACTCACACACACATGCAACATTGTTGCCCACACATCTGTGATCCAGTGTGAGATGATGAGCACTTCTCACATGCTCCAACTGTTGAGCAATCAGGGAGAGAGGCCTAGGAAAAGAGATAGGGAGTGCTAGGTCACTGTGACATTTCACATGTCCCCACCATGAGACAACTCAATCAGCAAAGCCTCCAGACTGTGAGGAATTGTACTGAGTCACAGATGGTTCCACCCTGGAACCTCTAAGGCTGCCCACCAGATCCGACCTGCAGGAGGCCCCATGTTTTACTCTGTTCCTGCCAGTTCACAGCGTCGTCAGGCCCCAGAGGGCTCTCCAAGCATCTCCACTTCTCTCTTCCCTCTGCCTTGCCATCACTTTCTTCCTAATCTACTCACATACTCTCTAAAGTGGCCCTCTATTCTGTAGTGCCAGATCTCAGCACCAGACTCAGTTCTATGTACATACCAGGTACCTTTCTCTAAAGAGGAGCCCAGAAAAGTTAACCATTCCACTAGAATGTGTCCTGTCTCCCCATCAATCTAACTTCCTTTTTCTTCCAATAATTTAAACTTATTTACCTCCATAAATTCTTTGCGCCTATTTTTAAATTCTAAATTTTTTCCTGACTTCTTTCACTCCCACCTAGGTGACCCACGATCCCCTCGCCCCACAAAGCAAGAAGTGATCAGGGGCTGGGGCTGTAGCTCAGTGGTGGAGTACAGTGATCAGATGAGCATATTCAGTCACCTATTCAGTCACCAAGAACTTACACAGCACCTGTGTGCAGGCGTCCAGGCTACCATGTATCCTCTGGATTTTTGCAGAAACCTCCAGCCTGCTCCACTATTCTTGGAGCTAATGACTTGAGGGCTGTCCTGGAGGATAAATCAGATGGAACTGGAGCTGTTCCCCTGCTCACAGCACTCTCTTGGCTTCCCATCTGACTGAGGGAAGCCCAACTCTCAGAATAACACCCAGCCCTCACCCCATCTAGACCCTGCCTCGCTCTTTCCCTGCTCTTGCTCAGGGAACCACAGAAGGCTGTAGGTTCTCCAGTGCACCAAGCTCATTCCAACCTCAGGGCCTCTGCCCTAGCTGCTCCCTCTGCTTGGAATATTCTTGCTAGTGTCACATTGCAGGCTCCTTCATACCATTCCTATCTGACTTCAGGATCATCTCCACAGAGCACCCGCATTGACCACCCAGACCACAGTAACTACCCCAATCACCCTGCTGGTTTAATTCTTTGCATAGTTTTTATTTGTTGATTTGTTATTTGACTTCTGCCGCAAGGATAAAGATTCCAAGAAAGTAGGATTTTTGTCCATTTTGTTCACTGCTCTATTCTCAGATCCTGGCATATAATAGCTAGCTCAGTTTAAAAAAAAATAAAATCACTTGTTGGGTGATTAGTTGAATGAAGAATGGAAGAACGTATCAATCAAGGTAGTGGAACACAATAAGGAGATTGGTGTTTTTAAAACTGACTTGTGGGACAATGGGGATGGAGCTGTTAGGAGTCTGAGTTGTTATGAAATTGCCTTGTGGTGGTAGATCTGGTTCTAGCAGGTTACTACCAGTTACCTTAGGCCCTACCTCTTCCCTGGAACAGTAATTCAGCGAGGACCTGACTTAGTGTCTGCGAAGACTGGGCAAGTGGCAGATCCTAAACTAACTCCTTCTCTTCCTCGTCATGCCATGCTGTCTCACACAGGATGGAATTTCTTGAGCAAGAGTTTCACTCCGGAGGGTCCATGCACCTGGCACAGGGCTGCGCTGGGAATCCCCCAGCAGGGGAAAGGGGCCAGTGCAGATGAGTCAATCTGGAAGACTTGGGGAAGTGGCAGCAGTTCTGAAAATAGTGGCCCCTTCCTCTGGGGGCTCCTGCCTGAAGCCTCTTTACCTCTCTTAGCAGGCCAGTGGCAGTGCAGGGGTCAGACGCATCCTCTTCATACCTGGATGCTCCTGCCTTACTAGACCTCCTGTAATCCCACAGCACTCTATGAGACATTCTAAGCTTTTCTCTATTTTATGATGGGGTCTAAGTAATGGGCCCTAAGTCCTGTGGAAGTTAGTGTCAGCTCCAGAGTTGGAGCTCAGGTCCCTGTGGTGACAGACATCTTGCTCTTCCAGCCCCTCTTGTAAGACAGAGAAGTGCAAACTAACCTCCAGGTGTGGAACTAGAAGCCAGTGGCGACCCTGGAGGTATGTTTTCTTCCTTTCTCCTTCCTTCTTTCCTTTCTTTCACACTGGGGGTTGAACCCAGGGGCACTAAACCACTGAGCCACATCTCCATCCACTTTTATTTTTTATTTTGAGACAGGATCTCACCAAGTTGTTTGGAGCTTCACTAAGTTGCTGAGGCTGGCCTTGAACCTCCAATCCCCTGCTTCAGCCTCCTAAGTCACTGGGATTATAGGTGTGTGCCACTGCACCTGACTACCCTGGAGGTTTTCTAAAGCCACTGTTGGGTTTGAAGGAAGAAGAGTCTTGACCCAGGAAAGTGGAGTGGGGATCCAGCTGAGACAACTGGGAACAGAGCTGTCAGGAGGCATCATAGCAAGAGCGAGCACATCTCTTACACAAATCTGCTGTGTTCCTGTCTAGGTCCTTTCCTGGAGTTAGGGGACCATATAAGCCTCTAAGCATCAGTGTCTCTGATCTATGGCATGGTGCCTGGAGCCTGGTAAAGGTCAAGGATCCCCTGTGTCACATCATTAGTGGAAAATGAGGTCTAAAGCACAGATCCCAAGAGCCCCAGTGCAGTACTTTGTTCTACTGCCCCAACCCTTGATTCACATCGAAGGAGCAACACACGGAGACTAGTCCAGGCTCCTGGGAGGAATGAACTCAGGTGCCAGGAGGGCAGACGAGATGTTGCCTCCAAGAGGACTTGGAGCAACTCCAGCAGCATCGCATGGGAGGACAGAGTATGCTGTGAAACCAGCATCTCCAGCAGTAAAACCACAGGAGCCACATCCTGAGGCCAACCCTGAGACTCGCTTGCCTTGGTGTGTCCTGGGCTGTATTCCTCTCTACTATCTGGAGGGTTCCAGTGGAGGAAGCACAGGAAGTTAGGAATTGTAATTAGAACTGCCAGTGAGCCTCTGGCTCTGCCCCGTGAGAGGGCACCGTGGTTGTGCAGGGCGAGTGACCTGATTCCTCGCTCATTCCTTCAGCAGAGATGTTTGGTGGAGGTAGGCAGTATTCCCTGCCCTCTGCCCACCACCACCATCTGCCATGGGCTGTCTCAGTGGAGTGCCAGTGGCCACACACCACAGTGCCTTTCCCATCTGTCACTGTTCCTACAGAGCCAGGGCCCCTCACCTTCACCTGCATCTCAGCAAGTGCGTCATTGGCAGCTGGTTCCCATGACGTGCAAAAGCAGATGCAGACTAATGCTCACATCTGAAATCTGGGAGCAGATTGCGAGCGCCAGTGAGCACCCTGGCTGGGCCTTGTTGCTGGGGTGATAGGATTGTTTCCATGGCCTCCCAGTGACTTAAGCTCCAGAGAGACGACAACAGGCTCCTTTCGAGGAAATGCAGGTCATTTCTGCATCATTTTGCCTCTACTTTTGCTGTGCCTGAAAGCCAAGGCCCCAAGGTGACTGACCTCTATGGGCGGCGATAAGCCCACACACAGACTGGGGCTGAGGCCATCTGGTGCTGCAGGGTTTTGTCTTCCCTGTTGGTCACTTCACTCTCCTGCTCGAGGCCTCCACGCTCCTCGGCTGTGCTTTCCCTCTGCTCAGCCAGGCCCTGCCAGAAGCAGGGCTCTCTTTTCACTATGGCAGCAGTTTTCCTCTTTGAACATTGCCGGTTTAGGGAGTTAGGTGACCACTCCATCAAGGGTAACCAGAGAGGCCCCCATTCTCATGCACCCCTGATTTGGTTAAGATGATAAAGAAGCCTGCTGGCTAGCAGCCCTTTGCTACCCAGGCCCAACTCCAAGCCTGAGCCCTAAGGGAACACCCTTCCTGAACATTCCAGCCACAGTCAACTGGTCCTTTTCCTGCCTGAGTTCATTCACCTCCAGACTTCTTCCTCCAATTCCAACAGACACATGATTTTCAGACTCAGACTGTCACAACGTAACTCCTGAAAGTGCTGACTATATACACACTAACTGCTGGGGACTCAGAGATGAGTAAGATAGCGACTCTGGCCTTATGCGGCTGGGAGTTTGCCTTCTGAGGTGTTACACCACCTAAAATCAACAGGTTTTCCTTTACTTGCACCAAATTGTTTTTTTTATTTATCAACTCACATGGCTAGTTTTATACAAAAAGGAAATAGTCATTAATAGATAATAAGAATTTTGATCTAAAAGTTCTAACTTGATTAGTTTGTTCTGTAATCCCTGTTCCATTTCTTAGGACCACACACATGACCTAAAATGCAAAAGCTTCACTCACAAGCCTTGTAGTTCCATTACCCATACCTAGAATTTACTAGAAAGAGAACCCTAATGGGAGGGAGGGGCACCTAGTGGAATCTAAAGAATGGAAGATTGGCAGTCACTGGAGGGACCAAGAATGGGGAAGGGGGGAATGGAGTCCAAGGTCATCTTCTTTGTAAGCTTTGCCCATCCCTCTGGATCTCTTCCCAGGACTTGTCTTCCCGTGCTGGTCATTTCTCCTAAGTATTTCCGGATTCCCAAGGCCTAGCCCCAGGCCATCCTTCTCCACCAAGCCTTTCAGGCCCAGGCTTTCCTTTTCCCTTGTCAGACCCTCCATATGCAGCTCGTAGGCTGTTTCTTGAGCAGGCGTCTCATCCTCCCACCCATACTGCAGGTTTTTTAGGGTCAGGCCCCCAGCACCACCAAGTTGGTGTGTAAATTCTGGAGTGACTCTCATCAGGCTGGCACATATCTTCTGTAGCTCAGTGGTTTGATTTGAAGTTGAACATGAACCTTGGCTTTGGGGGTGGGCAGCTCCCCTTGGGTTGGGGTTCCCTGCCCAGCCTCCCAGCAAGCCCCAGGGCCTCAAGATGCAGCAATAAGCCTTTAGATCAGAACAGGTTGGCAGGGCTTCCCAGGTCCAGACCAGAAAGTGAATCTCCCCTGTTCTTGGAAAAGCCAGCTATAGAACATAGGGGTTCTGCTTCCGAGTCGCAGGGATGTTAATTTTTTTTTCAAAAGTTAAAAGAAAGAAAGAAATCAAATTCTCACCCTTATATCCTTTAATCTCTTCCAAATGACAGAACCTTTGAGGAAAACTCCCAATAACTTACCGTCAAGAAAATTAGATTCTTCTGTGGCATGTGGGTCGAGGCAGGGAATGCCATTTGGGAAAATACATGGAACCTGACATAGAAGATTCCGTTTGTGTGTGGAAAAAGATTGAGGTTGCTTTCAGGTTTCGAGTTACACTGTGGGAAGCAGAATTGAGTGGTACCTCAGTCCACAGCCTGCGTGGGCTTCTCTCAGTTCCTCCTGCCTGGGCCATCTTGTTACATACAGATGGTCACACTGGCCAGGAGGCTTCCCTCAGAAACAGCTCCCTGGGCAGGCGATAAGGGTGGGAGCAGAGCTGCGCGGCTAGGCTGCCATGGCTGAAGGAAAGGCCCTGCTCCAGCCTGGCCCTGGAACCTCCTTGCCAAAGCGGGTGCTCTTCAGGTTTTCAACTTGGTTACTTTAATTTTATTATTTCTCTAACCTTTCTCTCCAGCAGAGTGGTGATGGTGAGTCTTGTTTTTCTTCACACTCTATTTTTATACTTTGAAAGTGTGGTTATAAAATCCACACTCAAAAAATGTTAGCTCTGCACCCACAGGACCCAGGAGGCCATCACATGCTGTGTCAGGCAGCATCCAGCAGCCTTGCCCTGCCCCACCCCCCTCCCGGGAGGGACAGGAGTGTGAGCAGGCTTCTGGCCAAGTATTTTAGATTTGACTCTTGAGAATCTGGCAGGAATATTTTTCTGGTGCCTTCCCAAGCACACAGTGAGGGCTCAGGATTCCTAGAAGCAGAATTCCCAATTTAAGATAAAATGTTCCTTCAGCCCTGCACATACCATTGCCCCAGCCCCCACCTTCCCTCAGCACCTGCACAGGTGTATACAGCACGTGTATGCAGCACTGGGAACATAGTGCCTGCAGGGCCGGTTCCTTGTCTGATTCACAGCCACCACAGCGGGTGGGTTGTCGTTGTCACATTCACTTTACTGTGACACTCTGAATGGGCCTAAGAAATCTAACCCGGGCCTCCTGCCTGCCTTCCCAGCCCCTCCAGTCCCTGCTGGGGCCTCTGGCCTTCTCTTTGCTCCAGGCTCCTCCCTTCCCTCCCAGCCCAGAATAGATCTAGGAATCTCCTGCCCTCTCCACCTTGGCTACAAACAGCACTGGGTCTCTTTGAACAGACTTGTCCATAAATCTTAAGATTGTTTTTCGTCTTTGAAAAAGCTGCATCTATCAGCAAGTCATTATTCACATGTGAGGGGTAGGGAAAAGTTCACCAAATTTCAGACTTCAAGTTCTCTTCACTCCATTTCACAACATCCACTCCCCAGAAACCACAGGAATTTTTTTAAAAATTAGTCCCCAATAGGCAAGGTGCCATGACATAGCCTACTGAATTCAGGGCCAGGCACCTGAGGAGGGGGGACATAAACAAGGGTGGATTTGCCTGTCACGGGCAGGCTGGCTCTTATCCATGAGGGAAAATAATTTCAGAGTCTCAGAGAACTAAAACCCACTGTTCTTATTTTAGAATGGTGGATTTGGTGGGTAGGGAGATTTGGGAAGACAAGAGTGATATTTATAATGAAAGCCTTAACTGAGCTGTTACTATAAGAATATAGTATATTGTAGCTAATAGGCCAGATATATACCTCAATTCCGTGTTACACCAGCTAAAGGAGAGATGAAGGGAGAGTGAATTTGGAGCAGGTGGGAAGAGAAAGAAGGGATTGGGGGGAGATAAACAGACTCAGTCAAGGACTCCACCCTTTTTCCCCACCCCCATCTCTCATCCTCTGCATGTTGGATTTTTGACCTCATGCCTGTCCTCATGGTTACAAGGTGGCTGTTGAACCTCAGATATCATGCCAACATTTTAGTTATTAGGAAGGGGCAAGGACATATTTTTTCTAATCACTAGGTTCATTTTATCTAGGAATAAAAAATGTCCCCCCAAGCCCTCAGCATGTATCACTGATGCCTTTGTGACCATGTCAGGGAATGTGGCCACCTGAACTATGGAAATAGACCTACAACAGATAATGAGATGGGGCCAGACACATCGCCTAGAGCTGGTGCATCAGCTCCTAGAACAAAACTGGGAAAGAAGGTATGGCTGTTGGGTGGGCTCCTAGGGGTCCTGTAAGTAGTCCAGGGTGAAAACTAGAAAATGGGGGTGAGGGGAACAAAAACTAAAACGCTAGACAGGTGAGAGCCAGATAGATGGTCAGAGGCCAAGGCTGTCCCACCAACAGCTTCCCTCTCTGTTGGGGCCTTCAGAGGTTCTTGGCAGGGAGGGGACATGAGCGCCCCCTATAGCAAGAATTTTCACACTTGAGAATGTACACAGATCACCTGAGAACCTTGTCAAAATGAGATTCTGACTCCTTGGGCCTAATAGGGCATGAGATTCTGCATTTCTTACAAACTCCCAGGTAATGCTGATACAGCTGGTCAAGGGACCCTGCTGGAAGTGGTAAGATCCTAAAGGATGCTCTTGGGAAACAACTGTTCAAATATGCTTGTTTAGCTTTGTTTTTTTTCCTCAAGTTTCATGTGATCATAATAGATGTTTGTTTGCTAATACTGGGATTGAACCCAGGAGGGACAAAAACTAAAAAGCCACCGTGCCTGGCTTTATTTAGCATTTTCAAATAATCACTAATATACCTGTAATTAGGAATTCATACTTTTTAGGAAAGTAAAAGAAAAGAAGACAATAACTTTTAGATTGAGTTTTAAAATTAAAAAAAAAATCTGATGTCTCTTCTGGGAATCCAGATGTCTTCATGTAACAGAAAAGTCAAACCGTGATTTAGACACAGTAGAAGAGCCAGGCTGGCTGGTAGCTCTCAGTCATGAGGGCCCAGGCTGCTTCTGTCTTTGTGCCTTACTGTCCTGGTATGTGGTTTCATCTTCAAGGTGGCCTCTTGGTCCCAGGTGGCCAACAGAAGCATTAGCTGTGCCTTCTTTTTGACAATAAGAAGGAAGGAGAACAGCAAAGAGCTTTAACCCTCTCAAAGTTCCATGAAACTATATTTAGCTTTCACTTAATAACACGGTCATACTGAGCTGCAGGATGTGCAAAGAAATGTGGTCTTTTGGGCTGGACACATTACCTACAGTGCTCTTGCTAAGGACTGAAGGGACACATCCAGCTGTACATCACTTTGATACAAGAGATAGACTTTACATAATATGCAGTCATTGGGAATAAAGAGACACTTAAAACCATTCCAGGCAAATGAAAACGAAAAGAAGGAAGAAATGGTATTGCATATGGCAGGAAGTAAGGGGATGATTAAAGTATGATTTCACAAATCACAGTTTCTTGCCATACCAAGAGGACTCTCCATAGATTCATAATGCTTAGAGAGGGAGAGAGTGGCCTGGCTCAGTGATAGACAGTTTTGCCTAGCATATGTGAGGCCCTTGATTCAATTCTCCAGCACCAGCCCCCCATAAAAGGGAGAAAAAAGCATGCACAACCCTCACAGGGAATACACTTACTAGACAAGATCCATCAGCCATGTAGTGAGTTTCAGAATCATTAAGGTCTAACTGCTCCATTAGGCTGGAAGCAGGACTCTGTGGAAAGTGAAGTCTAAAAGTTTAAGGTGTCCCTTCCTACTAGCAGTTCTTTAGAGAAGCTGGCTTGACTACCATAGTGGACATATGATGACCCATGAGGTCTTGGTGTGTTAGAATTTTTCAAGGTGGTAATTTTTAATGATTGTCAGTACCTCACAGTAAGGGTGTCAATAAGGTTTAATGTCACATTCCTAAGAGGAGTGCACATTTATTCCAGGTCCTCCCATGAGCTCTCAAGATTATATACCTCTCATTCTGGAAAGCAGTGGGAAGGACACTCCAAAACCAAAATATATAGCAATTCATATGTGTGAAATAATAATAGGTGGCACTAGGGGCATCAGTTAAACAAAAATGTAAGACAAAAAGTATAAAGATGGGTAGGAAGGGAAGCATTGAATAGTGATGAGGGAATGATCCATAAAGAAGCTGTAAGAGTCCCAATCCTATAACAGGACAAATAACTTCAAAATTTACCCCCAAACATTAGAAGAAATATTGGGAAAAATTATTAAATCCTAGTAATAATAAGATAATTTAACTTGCCCTTTTCAGAATTTAAAGGATCAAGTAGACCAACCATAAATAAAGTTACAAAGGATTTGAATATCCTATTTAAAAGCTTGGAGAAGTGTAAACCTTTTACTCTATAAGCAAAGTATAATTATTCATTTCAAATAGGCACTTGACATTTATAAAAATTGATCATATTTTAGATCACCAAGAAAATTTTAATGCCATAAAATAGAAATCTTTCTAGGCCACCTTTTCAGCAAACTGCAAGCACACTAGAAATTTAAAGTAAAAATAAGGACTAGGGGTGTGTCTCAGTGGTAGAGCATTTGCCTTACATGGGCAAGGCCCTAGGTTCCATCCCCAGCACCACAAAAAATAAATAAATAAAAATATCACTTAGCTATGTAAGCACAATTTTCTAAATATATTATGCCAGTGACAAAGCAAAAATTAAAGACTCCTTTGAAGCCCAAACGTTGGAAACACTATCAATATTTAAGTAATGAATTGGACAATGTGGTGCATTCCTGTAATGACGCTCAGGAGCTGAAGCAGGAGGATTGTGAGTTCAAAGCCAGACTAAGCAACTTAGTGAGGCCCTTTCTCTGAATAAAAGTATTAAAAAGGGCTGGGGATGTGACTCAGTGGTTAAGCACCCCTGGATTCAATCACTGGTATAAAAAATAGACACACACACACGTATGTATAGTTAAGTAGATGAACTAAGTGCAGTGGAATACATCTGTAATCCAGCTACTGAGGACACTGAGGCAGGAAGATGGCTTGAGCCTAGGAGTTTGAGCCTAGGCAACAGCCAGACCCCCATCTCAAAAAAATAAAATTAAAATATTTAATAGATGCTGTCCTCAAAAGAAATATTTGTGACATATTAGACAGTTAAATTGTTAACCACAATATACAAAGAAGTCTTTAGAAATTAATAAGTGGTGATAATAGGAAAAGAGGCAAAATATAAAAAACCAAGTCCTTTATACAGGGAAAATAGACTTGAACGGTACACATATAAAAAGTGCTCATCTTTACTACTAATAAAGAAATGCCAAGAAGAATAGCAGTGCCCTGCCATTTCCTCATATCCTACTGACTCAGAATTGAAAGATTGCACTCTGGCGGATTGTGACAGTTGTGGAGGAGCAGGCGTGATCAGACCCAGGTGGAACTTTAAATTGGTCTTTTGTTAGAGAGCGTTTAATGTTATATATGGAAATTGTAAAGGTATACACCAACTAAGCCAGTAATTCCACTTCTAGGAATTTCACCTATAAAAATATTTGTGCACATGGGCAAAGATATATGTATAAAGTTATTCATTTCAATATTGTTTAGAACAGAAAAAGAAGGAACAACCTAGATGTCCACACACCAGGCACCAGTTAAAAAAATGGATTAAATCTATATGAGGGCTGGGGTTGTGGCTCAAGTGGTAGAGTGCTTGCCTAGCATGTGTGAGGCACTGGGTTCAATCCTCAGCACCACATAAAAATAAAATAAAGATATTATATCCGCCTAAAACTAAAAAATAATATTTAAAAAAAATCTATATGAACAAATGTGCAAAGGTATTCATCATTGCCTACAGGGTCCTGGCAGAGCAAAAGTACATGAGCTGGCTGGGCATGCAGTCAGAGCCAGTAGTGGGGACTGGCTGGGAACAGATGATCACATGCAGTCTCAGATGTGGCCAGTTGTTGCAGTGTGTAACCTTGCCAGGTTTCCCCAGCCAGCATCCACTGACCAGAACTCCACTGACTGGGAGCAGCAGCCTCAACTCAGCTTCTTTTGGCCCCTTAGCAAGTAGTGGTGACCCTTGTCGACCTCACTGTGGGTCCTGCTTAGCCAGTGCTGGGGGGAACCCATGGCTGCAAGCTAAGGGCAGCTTCATACCCTCTACCGTGGCTGGTGAAGTGACTCAGTCCTGTCCTTCAGAAAGTTGTAGCGGTTAAGATTGTGTTTAAGTCTTTTTTAAATACCCTAGGACTTAGGGACGGTGTTTCATTTTGGCAATGCAGGTTTCTTCATGCTCCCACAAGCTCACTTCCTACCACAAAACATCCAGAATTTTCCAAGGGTCCCACACAGGACCAACTTGAGCCTTGGTGGTTACTGTTTTTAGTCTCTGTAACCCTTGGCAGGGAGAGGGGGCCGGAATAGTCTAGGCTGAGAGAATAGCTGACTTGGGGGAAATCATGAGGATTGCTGTCCCCTGGTTGCTGCTTTCCATCCCACTTAGCTCCTTCACTTATTTCTAAAAGTCACCTTAACTTGATTCCCCTGCCCCCCACCAGCCCCCATATGAGTTTGGCCTGGTCACTGGGGCTGTAATCCAAAGAATGGTCTGATCTCCTGTGTAAGGTTGCCAGACTGAACAAATGAAAATTCACAAGGCACCTAGTTACATTTGAACCTCAGATAAACAATGAATAAATTTTTGAATAATTTATTAGTATAAGCATGCCCCAGGTAGTATTGGGAATACTTATGCTAAAAGTTATTAGCTGTTTATCTGAAATTCAAAGGGAACTCAGCATCTTGTATTTAGCCTAGCAGCCCTTCTCCAGTGAGCTGTCCTGACCCTCCTGTTCCCTGGGAGCATCTGAAAGTTGAGGATAAAGATCAGGAGGAGTTGTAAGCAGTAGTTTTCCACTAATAAGCACTGTCCAGGGTACGACTGGGGCGCGCAGTCCCAGGATCTCCCAGCCCCCCATGCCTGCCCTTTGCCCCCCTCACTTATCTTCTTGGTTCTGAGCTTGGGCCTCGCTCCTGCCTCTGGAGTTCTCGGTTAGTCTGTGGCTTCCCCCCACCCTCACTTCTCCTCCTTTTTCCTCATTTTGCTCTCACTGGTTCAGAACATGTAATTAAAGTTTACATATTTGAATGTTGGTTATAATTACTAAATAAGGTTTTGTGTTCCTTGCTACAATTTAAATAGCAGGGGAATTTAACTTTTTGTGTGTGTTTTGCTTTTTTTTGAAACGTGACCTTGAATTCATTTTTAGCCATGTGACTCATTGACCTTCACCTTGAGTGGGAAGAAAAGTCTCCCATATCTGGAACAAATTCATGCTCATCTTTCTAGAATAGATACCGTTGGAGAAAGTGGGGAGTAGGGTAGATTGAGGTGGGGGCCAGACGGGGATCCCACTAAATTGACCCAATCAAAGAAGAGGGCTCAGAAGTCTCCTGCACTGCCCGATGCCTGGCCTGTTAGGATTGGACCAGGCCGACTCGGGGCCGTCCACCTCTCTCCACATCATGATTGGTCACCTGACTCACCAGCCAGAAGCAGCTCTAATAGAGGGAAGCATGGTTTGGGGCCAAGGACTAGGGCTCCTGTGGCCTTCTACTTTCAGTCTCTGCTCTTCCCAGGGACAGCTGACACTTCATTCTGGCTCCCTCCCCCAAACAGGTAGAGTTTGGACAATTCTGTGCTCTTCCTCTACATTAGAACCTCTGGTTTCTAATGGCTGCCTTGAGGAATTCTGATGTCTCTCTGTTCTCCCATTTCTCTGCCTTTGTTTCTCTGTCTCCCACCAATAGAGGGACCTTTACCCATAGCCAGGGAGGTGTTTTCTATCATGGAGAAGAGGATACTGATCTGGCAACCAGGAGTCACCTCCATCCTGAACCAATTGATTTCACTCTCTTAGTCTCAGTCTTGTCATCTATAAAATGGGGGTAATGAATTATCTCACAGAATATCTATAATAAGAAATAAAAACAAATGTCAAAAAGTAGACTGTTAGCTGGATGGCACATGTGTCTAATTCCAGCCACTCAGGAGATTGAGGGAGGAAAATGGCAAGTTTAAGGCCAGCCTGGACAACTTAACAAGACCCTGTCTCAAAATAACATGGAAGAATCAAAAGGGCTAGGGATGTAGCTCAGTGATAGAGCACTTGCCTAGTATGTAGGAGGCCCTGGATTCAATCCCAAGTACTGCCCCCCAAAAAAGTTTGACCTAATGGTTTGTGACTGAGGTGAAGTATCTTAACCTGTAAAGGAGGTAGCCACATGAATTTGAGGGCTATGCTTGCCAAATGGCTGTAGTTGCCCAAAGAATTTGGATCTGCTCTGTCACCTCTGAGGGGAATGAAACAGCATGCCACATCCACTAGAGCCCTCGCCTTTGGCCCAGCGAGGTCCTGCCAGCCAGTTAGTACAGAGGTTGAGCCCCAGCTGGAAACTGGTGATGAGGGGGGCTAAGAACCTGAGCTTCTCAGAGCATGTGGAAAACTGAGTATGAGAGGCCACAGCATTCCAGCTCCGATACTTGGACTGAGATTGTGTGTTCCCTTGGTTACAGCCATTTAGGGCTCCAGAAGGCAGAGAGATTCAGCCAGACTGTTCTCTCAGCGGTGGCTGGGGGGCCCAAGCCCCTTGTCACCTTGCAGTTCTGTTCAATCCTTCACCCTCACAGCAACACCACAGCAGTGAGAACAATGGGAATCAGCCACACCCGTGGAAGTTCATGTGGAGGGAAGAAGGCAGGAAGGATCAAAGCCTCCTGTAACCCAAGAATTCCTCAGCAGCTCTAGTCCCCTAATAATTATGGTTTGGAGATTTGCCAGAAAGCAAAACCACTTAGCATGCCATATTTAACAATGAACAGTTTTCTGTGTTCATAATAGTCCCTGCGGAGAGTAAATAGGCACCTTGAACAAAAGATAGGATATTTATATGTGTATATAAAATAACCTGCACCTACCTTAAACCTAAACATGCTTTCAGGGAGGAATGTGTTGCTTCCCTGTGTGCGGTGCCTGTTTTGTGAGTGCGTCGGAGAAAGGCTACATATAATGTTTCCCTCTCCCCACCTCCCTGAGCTTTTCTTTTTCTTTTTTTTTTTCCTCCTGTTGTTTAACCCCAAATCACCCATACTTATTTAATGGCCAAATCCCTCACTCGCCTTCGTTAACTTTGAGGTTTGGGACTTTACGTTTTATTTTAAATATCTGGCCTAAAAACCGTCATCCCAAGGAAAGCTGTCTGGGAAATGATACCAGTGGGATGGAAAGCAAGGGTTTTGACCTTTGGGAGGATGGAGACACAGGTCCAGGCCCTGAGGACCATGTGTGCCAGAGGCCCAAGCCCCTGCATCCGGTTGGAGGAACCCAGGATCCAAGTTCACTGTGTCTGTGTTTATTCAGTTCATTTGTCCAATAAACGCTTGGCATGGTGGGACATTGGAGAAGAATGGCCACCTAGAGGAAAGTTCATTAGAGCCAAGCCTTAAAGAATGGGCAGAATTTCAGAGGCCAATCATGGGAAAGATGAGAGCATTGCAGAAAATTTGAGGCCTTTTCAGGAAAGGAGTAAATTAGAATGGCACAAGTATTGGGTGTGTGAGTAGAAAAGAATGAGACGAAGCTGGGTGGGAAATGGAGGGCCTGGGATTTTAAACTGTAGTTGAATTAATGTTAATGCATAGCTCTGATCGTATTTCTTATTTGTTAAAATCTTTATGGGTTCTCTTATGCAAATGATATCCAGATTCTTTGGCCTGGCATTTCAGGTTTTAGTGAACATCTGTGGTTTCTGCTGCTGAGCTTCCATTCACCCTCCCTTGGATAGCTGGACCCAGCTTCCCCCTGGAGAAGGCAGCCTCTCCCCACCTTTCAGTCCATGTGTTTTGGTGAGCTAACCCCAAGCAGGATTTTCCTAGATACAAATGGAAGGAAGTCTACCCCAACCTACTTCAGCACAAAGGGGCATGTAACTGAGAATCCTGGGCTAGGGCTGGCTTCAGACATGGCATAATTCAAGGGTCCCATAGTATCCCAAAGACCTGGTTTCTTGCCATTTCTCCCTGCTGCTCCTAGGTTGGCTCTGTTTTCAGATAAGCTCACATTTCCCATCAAGTTCAAGATAGGTGCGGCAGCCCTGGCCTTTACATCTTCATTTTTTAAGTAGCTGGGTTTCAGGCCCATTCCTTGAACTAATCTCAGAGGCAAGGAATATGATGCCCCGATTGGCTCAAACCTGGGGCAGGTACCCATGCCTGGAGTGGGAGTAGGGTTAGCCCACCCAAAACACATGGACTGAAAGGTGGGGAGAGGCTGCCTTCTCCAGGGGGAAACTGGGTACAGCTATCCAAAGGAGGGGGAATGAAAGCTCAGCAGCAGAAACAATAGATGTCCGCTAAAACCTGAAATGCCAGGCCAAAGAATCTGGATATCATTTGCATTAGAGAACCCATAAAGATTTTTTAACAAATAAGAAACATGATCAGAGCTGTGCATTAACATTAATTCAACTGTAGTTTAATAGCTGCCATGTGCTTGGCATATGGTAGGCCTTAATTAATATATAGAATGAGTGAATGAAAAGAGACATACGTGGACGGTTTGGAGGGTGGGGATCATTCTTGGTAGGCCATGGGAATGGTGTGGAAGGGAAGCTAGCAAAAGAAGTAATGAAGATCCACCAGGAAAGCCAAGAGGTCCCATTTCTTGGAAACCCACAAAGGGAAAGACTCTCAAGGGAGGAGGTGGGTCAGTTGTTCCAAGTACTGGCAAAAACCAGGTCACGGAGGATGAGGACCAAGAAGAGTTCCCCAGAGAGAGCTGAGAGAAGATTGGGTAGAGCAGTTTAGAGGCCAGCTTCCTGGAGTTTAAAAGCAGGTGGTGGGCTGTGTTTGTGGCTCCTTTGGTAGAGCGCTTGCCTAGCATGTGCGAGTCACTGGGTTCGATTCTCAGCACCACATAAAAAATAAATAAGTAAAATAAAGGTATTTTTTAAATAAATAAATAAAAGCAGGTGGTGCCCAAATAAAAGACCAGCATGTTAGCTCAGCCGACTTCTCAGCCTCCCTCCTCAGCACACGTGTAAAAAGTTGCTCCTGTGCCTCCGCACACCCTCCAGGCAGCACCTCGGCCTTCTCTGGCCTTTGTCCAGCCACAGTTCCCTTTTCTCAGGTATCTTCAGGCTCCACGCCCCACCCCACCCCAACTGCCCTAAAACAGCGCCTCCTAGATGCTGCCCCGCCTTTCAGTGAATGTTTCAAAGGAATCATTGGAGACATGTTGAAGTCAGGAAGGACGGAAGCTTGAGCTCCTGTCGGGTGTCCTCTGTAGAAGACAAGCTTACCAGTCACAGTGAGCGCTAAGGACCAGGGTCCAGAGCAGGGAGAAACAGTTCCAGAGTCCAGTGAGGAGCCACTGAAAAACACAAGAAGAGTCTGATAGAATTGCCAGGGGGTAGCAAGAATCCCTCCGAGATTAAACTAGAATAGAACAGTAGAATGGAATGGGGACAGGTGGTGACAGAGCACTGCTGAGCCTGCTAGCAGATCAGGCCCACCAGGGCTTTGGGGGCTAAGAAAAGTATCATAGCCCTGGGAGCCCGGGATGTGTAGAGAGAGACAAGCGATGGCCAGGGAGAGGAGCGAGGTCTAGGATGTGGTCAGGGTCATGTGGAAGGGCATTTGGTGGAAGGGGCAGAAGGTTAGTGATATTAGGGATGTGAGAGGGGCCCTGTGCAGCGGGAGCCATGGTGAGTAAACTATCCCAGATCCTAGCCCGCGTCTCTGTTGTGCCTCATTTATAAAATGAGGCTCATAAAACCTACTTTAAAAGGTCATTGTAATTAATACACTTGAAGCACTTACGATCGTACCTCGCACATAAGAGCTCGATAAATAGTGGTGATACTGAGGATGTTCACGTCAAAGCAATGACAAAACAGAATTTGGGAACTGGAGTTAAGATGATTATAAGTAATGACAAGTTCTCGGACCTCAGAATGGTTATTGGGAGTGCAGCGAAATTGGAGACGGGAGAGTGTTGGAGTTGAGGAGGCTGAAGAAGAGTGAAACCAGATAATGGCAGGGACGTCTTCGTGAAGTTGACGTCACTGACGGGGGCGGGGGGGGGGGGGTGACTGAGTCATTGAGAAGGCCCCACCTGTAGCTCAGCTTAAACAAGAATGGGAAATTAAGATGGATTTCAAAGGATGAGAATGTCAAGTTAAGGGGAGAGGCTGTCTGCCACAGGAGTGTGCTGGACTGTGCCTGGCAGAGACTGAGGACAACGAGCGACAGCCTCAACTGGAAAGTCAGGAGCATGGTGGCTTCTACCAGGAAGAAGAAACACTTGAAGGTTGGAAAAGAAGAAGAATATGCTCACCAAAGAACAAATTTTGATTGAAAAGAACTATTTCACATAATAGGTTTTTGGAGTTTTTTGGTGCTAGGGATGAACGCAGGACCTCACACATGCTAAGCCTGTGCTCTATCACTGAGCCACACTCCCAACCCCTTCGTAGTCCTGGCCATACTAGCTTTTAAGAAAAACTCTCCTCTGAGCCTGAGGACAAGTCTGAATAAGGCCTGAGGTAGGGTTTAGGGTCGGCTGCTGAGAAAGCTGATGGAAGGAGTCCCTTTCACCTCTCTTGAGCTTAAGGATGTGTGGCCGACAGGCTGGCTCAGGGCTGTGGGCAGGTGCCGGGCTGCACTCAGCTTCCCAAAGGCCCCACCACTTCCCCCTGTCTGGGGAACACACGTTCTGCAGTATTTCTCAGCTCAGTGCCCCTCCGACAGAGAGAGGGACCAGGAAAGCTGGGATCAGGGACTTCTCTTTGAGAGCTGAGAGCAACAAATGGCTTTAAAGGAGAGGAAACAGGACACCAGCCAGCTCCGTGGCTGCCTTCTTTTCCAAGAGCGCTGCTCTGTAATGCAATTGTATTTGAACATTTTTTTCGCATGATGTCAGGGAATAGCCTCCCTTAAAAGCTTTCATGAAAAAGCACAACTATAAAACAGACTCGGCAAGGAAATGGAAACCAGATGAGTGGGCCTGTGCAATTCGGGTGAAGAGATTGCTCTCTGCAGCTTTGTGATCCCATCTCTGCTCCCTGCACACTCCTCTGTTTCACAAGTTCTACTTCCAACCGAGGCTGGCATGCAGGTGATTTCAGAAGTGAACTGTCCTGCTTTATTACTGCACGTGAAGAGGTACAGGAAGCAGCAGTTCCCTACCTGATGGCCCCACAGACCACCTAGTCATCCCCCTCCTCAGCATCTTGTCCTTGTGTGAGCCCAGGCCTCACTTTTTTTTTTTCGTTTATCTTTTTGCAGTGCTGGGGATTGAACCCAGAGTCTCATGCCTGCTAAGCAAGTGCTGTACCACTGAGCTGTACCTCCTGCCCTCATTCTTTTTTTAACCCCTTCATCTCTCCACCCACCTACTCCTTCTTAGGGTTGGTCTTTGAGGACTATGTCTTTTGGGAGCTTGCTTGTGTGCATGTGGAGGAGTACTGGGGATTGAACCCAGGCACTCTACCACGGAGCTACATCCTCAGCCTTTTGGGGAGAGGAAGAAATACTAGGGATTGAACCCAGGAGCACTTTAACACTAAGCGTCATCCCCAGCCTTTTTTTAAAAAAAAAAATTTGAGACAGGGTCTCTAAGTTGCTTAGGGTCTCACTGAATTCTGAGGCTGGCCTTGAACTTGCAGTCCTCCTGCCTCAGCCTCCCAAGTCAGTGGGATTACAGGCATGTACCACTGTGCCCACTCTCAGCCCTTTCTAATTTAAAAAATAAAAATTATTTTTTGTAGTTGTAGTTGGACACAATAACTTTATTTTATTTATTTATATGTGGTGTTGAGGATCGAACCCAGAGCCTGGCACGTACAAGTCGAGCGTTCTACCACTGAGCCATAACCCTAGCCCCTCAGCCCTTTCTATTTTGAAAGAGAGTCTCACTAAGTGGTCCCCAGGCTGGCCTTGAACTTGCGATGCTCCTGCCTCAGCCTCCTGAGTTGCTGGGATTACAGGTGTGCCACTATGCAGAGCTGGAGTTATGCCCTAGGTCTGTTCTGACAAGGAATAGCAGGCATTTACTAACCACCCCCTCCCTGCACCCCTGAATATCCTCTGCTAGATCTAGAAAGAAACTGAAAGAATAAGGCTGAGCTACCAGGAGTCTCTGAAAATGAATAAGGTCACTAAGGAGATCTTCGTAATCAGTGGAAACATGATCTGGATATGGGTGAGAAAGCACTGAGAAGATTCAGGGCCACTAGAAAAGATTTGACTAGAGGCAGGGGTACAAATTCAGTGAGAGAGGGGCTCAACAGCCCAGGATGAAAAGAAGATATGTACCCCAAGTGCCCGTGGCTAGAACAGCAGTCTGCCAGTGAAGGGGGAGTTGATTCCAGAGAGCTGTGATCTTTTTTTTTTTTTTAAAATTTGGGATTGAATTCAGGGATACTGAACCACTGAGCTACATCCCCAGCCCTATTTTGTATTTTATTTAGAGACAGGGTCTCACTGAGTTGCTTAGTGCCTCACCGTTGCTGAGGCTGGCTTTGAACTCGGATCCTTCTGCCTTGGCCTCCAGAGCTGCTGGGATTATAGGCGTGTGCCACCATGCCTGGCAAAGAACTATGATCTTAATTATTCCTGTGACAACAGGGGACCAGGCAGAAAGAGGCTTTCATGCTAAAAAGGAAGGATATTTGGGCTTTGTGGGCCACTGAGGGCTTTTAAACCGGGGCACAATCAGGTCAGAGTTGCTTTCACAGGCCACCCTTACCACAGGGCAGGGGAGAGCTCGGAGTCAAGAAAGACAAGACTTGAAGCCAGGAGGCTGCTGTGAAGGCCGCTGTGGTTTATAAAGGAAGAATTAAGAGGATGAACCAAGGTAGTGGCAATGGGGGTGGAGCAGAGAGTGTGTCGGGTGTTCTGTCATCAGGACAGGGAACCGTGAACACAGAAGAGAGGGCAGAGGAGGAGATACCGCTGAGAGGTGAAGGCAAACCAGAAGACAGCAGAGGCTTCAGAGGGCTCCAGAGAGTGCCATGGTGCTGCGCGCACTGCCAAGGGGTGAAGGAATGCAGGACTGGGAAGCCCAGAGGAGAGGGACAGGGCTGAGGGGACAGGCGGCTTCTGCTCCAGCATGGGCCGCTCACACGTGGGGCTCACCTCCTTTCCTATCTTCAGGCCACAGACATTTCAAGATGACTGCGGTGTGGCTGACCTTGCCATTGTGACCTGGAGGGTGGTGCAACTACTTTTCTTTTTCTTCTCTTTTTTTTTTTTTTTTTTTTTGGTGCAACTACTTTTCATCAAGAAATTCTTTTTCAGTGAAACTCCATCAGGCCAACTTAGTTCCTTGATCCATGTTCTAAAGGGAGCAGCTAAACCTTTCTCAGGTTCTCCCTTATTTTCTTAAGTAGCGACTCTTTTATGTATAAATTTAATAAGAAGAAGATTTTATTTTTGGTCAATAAGAATTGACTAAAATTTTTAGGACTGGGGTTGTGGCTCAGCGATAGAGCGCTCATCTCACACGTGTGAGACCCTGGGTTCGACTCCACAGTACCACGTAAAAATAAATAAAATAAAGATATTGCGTCCATGTATAACTAAAAAAATATTTAAAAAAAAAAAAAAAAGAATTGACTAAAATTTTTAGTCAATAAGAATTTGACTGCCAGGCCTGGTGGCACTCACCTGTAATCCCAGCAACTCAGGAGGCTAAGGCAGGAGGATCACAAGTTCAAGACCAGCCTCAGCAACTTAGTGAGGCCCTGTGTCAAAATAAATAATTTTTTTAAAGAGGCTGGGGATGTTGCTCAGTGATGAAGTACCTCTGGGTTTAATCCCCAATGACAAAAAGAAAGAAAGAATTTTTCCATGCCCAGTTTTAGACTTTGTCAGTTTTATTTTTTTGTGTGTGTTTATTTCCACCAAGTCACACTTGACCTGGGTATTGTTGTCAGTATTTGCAATTTTTAGTGTTATTAACAAAATGACTTCTTTGGTTATTGTGAATTTTATCATGAGCTATTGCCATTGTCTGTTTAGTTTTGTGCTGATTATTTTTTACTAGTAACATTCATGGCAAGGTCAAAAACAACCTGCTTCTTTCCTCCTCCAGCCGCACCCCCCTCAATGCTGCCAAGGACAGTACTAGGAGAGCAAAGCTTTTCAACTTGATGGGCACAGAGCCTGACAATGCTGAAGACCCAGGCTCTTCTTAGCACCCAATTTAAGCCATTCTGCAGCAGTTTGTTCTTTCCCCCTGTTCAACGGGCTGAAAACCCAGTCTGGCTGCCCTCCAGCCTCTGTTCTCTCTTCCATGGCTTGTTCTTGAAAGAGAGAGAGGTTTTTGGCTAGGTGTGGGGGTGTCCACCAATAATTCCAGTGACTCAGGAGGCTGGGGCAGGAGGATTGTAAATTGGAGGCCAGGCTCAGCAATTTTATGAGACCTGGTTAAATTCCCAGTACTGCCCCAAAGGAGGGGGGATTGTATTGCCCACACTCCCTTCCCTCACCCTAGCCCCCACTTTCAGCAGCCTTGGGCCATATCCACAGGTGGTTTCCCAGGCCTTTGGGAGGTGACTATAATTCCAGAGCAGTTACTGGGGAATGTTGGTCACAGGGGACAGATAGGAAGGACCTTGACAGGCCTGGGAATAAAGATAGAAAATTTCTTACCTCAATGGTAAAAGTGCTTGCCTAGCATGTACAAGGCCACAGGTTCAGTCCCCAGCAAAAAAAGAGAAGAGAAATTCCCAGAAATTTTGAGAATGTAGGCACTTAACATTTTGAGCACTGTTTATACATCTTAAAAAAATCACTTTGTGACAAAACACATAACAATGTTTCAGACAGTGACAGCTGACAGTGGCTCTTAGATTATATCACCTAGTGATATTGTAGCCATCTTAGTTTTTGTGAATACATTATGAATTTTGCACAGCAACAGAATTGCCTAGAGATTCGTTTCTGAGAAGATGTCCATTTTATTAAGGGACCCATGACTGTACCTTGGTTTACTCGTGTACTGTGTTTATTCTATTTAAAGCTATAAAATCCTGGTGGTACTTATAAGGGAACTTTCTGGATTCTATATAAGGCTGGGAGATGGTAGTGGTAAAGTCTTCAGGAGAGAAAAATTATCTTCCTGAATGTTTCTAATTAAAATTTCTGGTTTTTAGTTATACTTTAGGACCCTCTGTTCCCACCACCTCCGTGTCCCTCCAGTGTGTTGGGGGATCTGGGCAGCCCCCCCTAGAGCTCTGTGCTTGGTGTTCCAGGCAATGAGTGCACTCAGAACTGGGGGGTGAAGTACCCCGCAGGGCTTAAAGCTGGTGAGCTGCACAGGCAGTGAGCCCTGGGAGGACCTGGGCTTTTTAGCAGGCAATGTCACTTGAAGATGATTGTTGTTTAAATCCATTCATTGTTCCTCAGTGTGGCTGGAAGTGAAAAAAAATCGAAGTATTTTTATAAGCTTTTAGCCAAGTGTACTATTAACCAGCTGTAATTTAATTTATCAGTCCCTTTTCCATGAAATATTGCCCTATGGGATAAGAAGTGCACACTTTCAGCTTCTATGAAGTGTATATTTGTTTTCGTTCATATTGGCTGTATCCATTTTTGAAATCAGTTAGAAAAAAAATATATTTACTTACTCAGTGATTTGAGGTAGACCCACATTTTTTGAATTATAGTTATTTTAACTTAAAAAATTTAAATGATCTTGTCTTTAAAATGAAAACAAAGGATTTCTAGGGTAGTTCTGGTTTCATAATCAGGAAAAATGTTGACATCAGACAGGCACAGATTTTATGGCATATAACCACATCTGTGGGGAATCTCATCCTTTGGGAGCTAGGCCTACAGGAACTTTCCAGAACCTAGGCCATTTGTTCCATTTGAAAATAACTAAGAAAATGAAGAAAAAGCAAATTTCCTAATAGTTGAAAGGGTTTTTTTCCAAAATATTTTTAAAGTTTCAAATGATAGTGTTTTTAATCTCCTCCCTCAGACTGGGAAACACATTCCCACCTCTGCACAGAAAGGGCTTGGTAGCAAGCTGTTTGGCAGAAGTGGCTGCACCTCACCTCTCTACCCAGGGGCTGTTGGGGATGGGTGAGCTACAGGACACCTTCCAAGAAAAGGAAGGCAAAGAGATGAGCTTCTCCGTATCTGGCCCAGGTGAAGGCCTGGCCTCCCCTTCCTGGGGAATGCTGAGTTTCATCCACCCGCCTGCTAGGCTGCTCACCGCAAGAGACTTTAATGAAGGGGCTGTTATGGTGCTAGACGGCGGTAGGGTGGGGTGAGGTGAGGTGCCTATAAACCAGTCCAGAAAGTTGGAGGGAGAGGGCAGGGGCTGGCAGGGAGGACCTGGTGAGGGTCTCAGTGTTCTCCTCTATCAAGATAAGGGGCTGGTGCAGAGCAGACGCCTTCCTCAGTACCCTTGAGTAGGGGTCACAAACTCGCAAGTTCAAGGGACCAAGAAAAGGAACAAACCTGCGTATAATGAGGTGGCAAGAAGTAGGCCTCCCAGACTGAATGTGCATCTACCTGCTGTAGGGCACGGCCACTGCTCTGCTCTGCACAGACCTAGGGACACTAGACTAACATTCTGAAATTTGAAAAGGTGCTGAGGGCTGGAGGTATAGCTCAGTGGCAGAGCATTTGCCTAGGATGGTCCTGGGTTCAATTCCCAGAACTGAAAGAAAAAATAGCATAAATGTGGATTTTTATAAGAAATTTTCTAATTTTGAAAACAGACAAACATATGAACTGTACCAAACTTGTATGAAGACCAAACAATTCTATTGTTCCCCTGTCTGCATGTTTCTAATGGGTCCCTTGAGGTCTGAGAAACCTTGTGTGTTTGGTTGGGTTCTGCCTTTCATGCCCTTTATTTTAAATAGTGGATTTCAGTGCTTAAAATCCAAAAAGAAGGAGGAAGAGGGTCTACCTGGGCCAGTTGAAGTCTTGAGTTCCCTTGGGCACTTAACACCATAGCCAGGAGGGAAGTGGGAGAGAGCTTGCTGTCGTCCAGGGACAGACTTCGGCATCAAGTGGGTGAGCCTAGTCCTCGTACAGCACACCCGGGCACTTGGCCCACTGCATGCTGAGACTGGGGCTGCCCTTGAGACCTCTGACTGGCACAGACATTCTCTGATGACATTTTTAAAATATTCAGATAAAGAACAAAGACCAATACCCATCCCCTCCACACACAGTCCCCCACCCCAACTTTCTGCTGAGTTCTTGGAAGCCGGAAGGGCCACCCTTCTCCACTGAGGATACCAAACTTCTTCTGGGCCATTTGTCTCTAGGATGGGTCATCTGGGAGCTCTTTTTGAGGTTGCGACGGGCATTTCATGGTACAGACATGAAGTGCATTCCCTGGTGGGCTGCCTGGGAATCTAGCTCTGGACCCTAGCCCTGAGGACCCCATCAGACAACCCTGGGCTTCAAGGGTGAAGGGCAGGGGAAGTGGGGACAGAAGGGCTTCCACATCCTTAGGAGGGGGAACTAATAGAGGCTTGTTTTCCATGGCTAATTAAAATGCAAGTTCGTGCCCTGCCCAGGGGAAGTGAGAAAGCCTACGGAGTAGACTAGAAATTACGGGGTCGTCTGGAAAGGTCCCACTGAAACCTAAGATACTCTGCTGACGAAGAAGCAGGCAGAGTGATGCTCAGATTTGATCCCTCTTTGCCTCCAGGCCTGCCCCAGCCTGTCCGCGCCCCCAGCCAGCAGCCCCGCCCCGCAAATACTCCTCTCCATGTGCAGATCCCGTGTCCTTGCTGCGGGACCTCTGGGCTGTGCTGGGCCTCCAGTACCCTGCCAGGCTGTGTCCCCTCCATGAAGCACTGCCTCCTCCTTCTCCCACTTCTTGAGTTTGTTTTCGTTTTTGTTTCCTTTTCTGTCCTTTCATTACCACTCCTAATGGTATAATTAGTCTCTGTCACGCACCATCTTGAACTGTTTCCTGACACTTCCTATGTGTCAGCGTGCCTCTGACTAAATTGTTCACTCTCTGAGGAAAGGGACCAGGATTTTCCTTCTGTTTCTCACAGTATCCCCACACAGCAGATGACCAGTAAATACAGTGGGTAGATAAAAGCTTGGACTGATGGGTGCATGGTGCTGGCAGGGCCACCCTACTCCCTGGCCAGACCCTGAAGCTAGGGATTTTCCACTAAATTGGGATTCTCCAGAGCTGGGGGCAGAGAGGATTCAGCCCATCACCACTCTCTCACCGTTGACTGTGCTGACTTGACCTCCCTTGGGAAGGATTGGGAAGGAGACCTGACCAATGGCCTTAGTCTAAGAGCATCTCCACATGTCCTTAGAATCAGATGTTCTCCCCCCTGCAGTACTGGGGATTGAACATAGGACCTCACGCACACTGGGCAAGAGCTCTGTCCCCGAGGTGCTCCTGTCCTTTTTATTTTTTGAGACTGACGACTTGCTAGCAGGACTGTAGGTCAATTGCACTCCTCCTGCCTCAGCCTCCTGAGTCGCTGGGATTACAGGTGTGCGCCACTGCACCAGGCCAGCATCATTTTTTGTACATATCCAGTGTCCCAGCACCACTGGTTAAAAAAAGTGATCTCCCCTAATTCACTTATTTTGGCACCCTTGTCAGAAATCAGTTGACCAAGCCGATAGGTTGAAACAGGAAGACTGCAAGTTTGAGGCCAACCTGGGCAACTTAGCAAGACCCCGAATCAAAATAAAAACTTTACAAAGGGCTGGGGGGTGTAGCTCAGTGCTAGAGTGCCCCTGGTTTAATCCTTTCTTCCTTTTTTTGTGGTGCTAAGGATTGAACCCAGGGCCTTGTTCATGCAAGGCAAGCACTCTACCAACTGAGCCCACTTTAAATCCCCAGTAATTAAAAAAAACAAAACATTATTTGTAAATGTGAATTTGCTTCTGGACTCTCTGTTCCATTGATCTACATGTCTGTCCTCTCCATTCTGTTCATCTGTACTGTCCATCCCCCTGCTGATGCGACACTGTCAAGCTGGGGTGCTGGTGAAGAGCATGCTTAGAATGCTCAAGACCCTGGGTTTGATTCCCAGCACCACACTGAAACAAAACAAAAACAACACTATACTTTCTTGATTCCCAAAGCTTTGTGGTAAGTTTTGAAATCAGGAAATGTGTGAAGCCTCCATTTTTTTCCTGGATTGTTTTGGCTATTTTGGACACATAGCCAATTCTTTGTTTTTTTGAGGTTTTTTTTGTGGGAGGGTGGGGTGGGGTGGGGTACTGAGCCACATCCCCAGCCATTTTTTTGTATTTTATTTAGAGACAGGGTCTCACTGAGTTGATTAGGGACTTGCTTTTGCTGAGACTGGCTCTAAACTTGTGATCCTCTTGTCTCAGCCTCCGGAGCCGTCGGGATTACAGGAGTGTGCCACCACGCCCCACCGTAGCCAATTCTTGAAACACACGTGTTGCTTGGCTGCTTGTTTTGTTTCTCTGGGGGAGTGCATGTGTAAGTGAAAGTCCCTCGCCCTCCTCTTCACCTCCCTTCACAGGGCACTTGCCAATAGAGGTCTAGGCTATTCTACTGAGCTGTCTTAGTCCTGGGCAAGGCTGTAAACAAGGAAACTTGTGGGATGCACCTGGCCCTTCAAGCAGGTGATCTCAAGCCAACCAGTCCCACCTCATTCCCTCCTCCTCTTGCATGGTTGTGCTTGGCTAATTTTAATCCACTTCGGCACCATCACCCCAGCTGCCTTCTCCTGCCCCTCCCTACACACGATTTATGACAAAATGGTGAAGAACGCTGTCTGTCCTGTCAAGAGGGGCTAGCGTGGCAGCCTGGCCTTCCTGGTGGCATTTCTGGTCACCGTTATGTGTTCCTTCTGTACCCAGTGGGAATGTCGCCTGAGTTGCAGGCACTGATTTTTCTGGTGTGTGAAACTTTTTTTTTTTTTTCCCTGAAGAGCTTTCAGTCCTTGCCTTAAGAGGGGGGGGAGGAAAGTGTGGGAGGGGTGAGTCAGAGGGTAGAATTTTCTGGAAGATCTCAAAATCAGCTGACCTACTGCTGGTTCCACAATACTGTGGACTTTTTTCAGAATACAGCCCCCAGCTGACGGCTGTTTTTTTTTTTTTTAATGACTAAAAGTGATCAAGGCAAATACACCTTCATCGTGTCTGGGTAGGACAGCTCTCCCCTCGCCTTCCTGCAGGATAGGTAGGGGTAGTTTGTGCCTTGAGGTGGATTCACGCAGCACCACCGCCAACAATACATACTTGCACCTGCTCCCAGCCTGCCCATATCAGCACTTCCTCCCTGGCTAAATAGGGATGGGGCAGTAGAAGCAAGTGAAGATCCAGTAGGAGAAAAGCATTCTTATTATCAAGAATAATACCAGTTACTATTTATTGAATGCCTTCTTTGTGCCAGTCTCCATGCCAGTGCTGAAACTAAATCAAGTGGGATAAAGGAAAGATTTCCTGCCAGGCGCCATGGCGCACGCCTGTAATCCAGCAACCTGGGAGGCTGAGGCAGGAGGATCGTGAGTTCAAAGCCAGCTTCGGCATCTTAGTGAGGCCCTAAGCAACTCAGCAAGATCCTGCCTCTAAATAAAATATAAAAAAAGGGCTGGGGTTGTGGCTCAATGGTTAAGCGCCCCTGGGTTCAACTCCAAGTGCCAAAAAAAAAAGAAAAGATTTTCTTGTATCCATAGCCATAAGCAGGTATGTTTTCAGCATCTGCTCTCTATTGAACTCTAGTTTTAGTTCTTTAGAGGTCTGAAAGAGGTCCTCTCCATGCAGATTCTCAACCCGTTGAAAACTACACAGGCCATCAGCTAGAGATCAAAATGGAGATTAGATTGTAGGAAAAGGCTGACCAACACATGGCTCAAACCTACAGCCAAAATGCATTTTTGCCCCCTCTTCCCCACCCCCTCCTTCCTGTTTTCCTATTTCCCAGTTTAAATCCTGTTTCCAGGGATTGCTGCAGAGCAAGAAACGTGGAGAAAGACCACTAAAGGGCTCTGAGGACAGTGATATCCATCCTTTTAGCTGCCTCCATGAATCTAGGCTCTGCTCTGTGAATTCTAAGTAGTCCTGAGCCTGCCTGATGGTCACCCACTCTGTTTATCTCACCATAAAAACCTGCATCTCTGGAATGTTGATGTGGATCCTCCAAGTCTGTGCTTTGCATGCTCCGTGAAACTTGTTATCCATTCTGATTTCTTTATAGCCACTTGGCGTTCTATGGCTGCACAAGTGGGTTACCCTGTCTGAACCCTGCTTTCTCATCTGTGAAGCAAAGATGTTAATACCCAGTTTATAGATGTTGGGGGCTGGTGATGTGGCTCAGTGGTAAACACTTGACTAGCATGCACAAGGCCCTAGCTTCAATATCCATACCTACCTCTCTCTCTCTCTCTGTGTGTGTGTTTTCACACACACACACACACACACACATGCAATAGTGCACACCTGTAATCCCAGCTAATTGGGAGGCTGAGGCAGGAGGATTCCAAGTTCGAGGCCAGCCTGGGCAAGACCTTGTTTCAGAAAGGGGTAGGGATGTAGCTAGCATTCACTGGTCAAGCATCCCTGGGTTCAATCTCCAGTACCAACAAAACAACATAGGTGTTGGAAGGATTGAAGACCAAGCACTTGATCAGGGCCTGACACATCATAGGCCCATGGTAGGGCCACCTCAGTAAGCCTGGTTCAATACCCTGGGGAAGCCTTCATCTATTCTATACTCCAACTCTCAGCTTTCTCCCTGTGTGCTGAGCAGGTCTAGTTGGAGGCCAGATGGTCAGAGGCAGGACTGTGTGCTAAGATTGGAAGTGTGGATCTGGAAGAGCTTAGGTCTGGACTGAAAGGCAGGTATTGGTATGGGAGGGATCTGCAGAGCCCACTGTCAAGTGGGGGACAGGAGAGGCAGACTTGGAGGAAGTGTCAACATTCGGCCTCCTGCAACTCCATATTTAGGACTATCTGAGGTCAAACTGTGAAGTAAGCGATGGTTTTCACAAGGGACCTCACTTCCTCCTTCTACACCCCATTCTACTCTTTCAGCACCTCAGGAAACCAGGAAGTCAAGGGTCTGAAACACAAATTCACTCCAAAACAGCAGCAAACTATGAGTGAAATCAAACCCATAACCTGATTTTGAATGGCCCCTGAACTATATATGGTTTTTACTTTTTTTTCTTCTTTTTTGTTTACAGTACAAGGAATTGACCCCAGAGGTACTCTACCATCACTGAGCTATAGCCCCCTTTTTATTTTTATTTTGAGACACGGTCTTGTTAAGTTGTTTGTGCTGGCCTTGAACTTGTTATCTTCCTGCCTCAACTTCCCAAATAGGTGGGATTATAGGCGTGCATCACTGTACCTGGCTGGTTTTTACATTTTTAAATAGTTGAAAAAGATCAAAAGAATAATATTTTGTCACACATGAAATTCATATTTCAATGTCTATAAACAAGTTTTATTGGAACACAGCCATCTGTTTATAGAAATGTCTAGTTCTGCAGGTGGAACTAATTCTGTCCACATGGGAATAGGGGCATGAGATGCCAGGGTACAACTATGGCTCATTCTAGCAGTGTAGACAGTAGGACTCAGGAGGGGATTCACATCTACCCACTCCCTTGCCCAGCTGATGGCAGGGATTTTGTCTGAGACCCTTCATGTTCTCAGAGTCCTGAAGGATCCCCCATGGTGGCCCCGAACAGTTCATTCATTGCTCTCTCCTCCCATCTCTGCAGAATTTGCCTTCTGCCAGGTGGATGCCTCCATAGCTCTCACCTTGGCCTTGGCTGTCCTGTGTGACCTGCTTCAGCAGTGGGACCAGCTGGTTCCTGGACTTCCCATCCTGCTGGGATGGCTATTAGGAGAGGGTGATGACCTTGTGAGCTGTGTAGAGAGCACAAACCAGGTAATCCTTGGGACTGAGGGCACCGGGAGGTGGACCTGCGTGTCCTAAACCCACTGGCGCTAAGAGGCTCAATGGGCCTAGTGAGCTGGCTGCTGAAGTGTGCTTCTGAATGCTGAACGCAGAGCAGGGACGGATCTGGAGATTGCCTGCTGGTGCTGCTGGGGGCACTGGGAACACTCCCGCACTCACTCTTGGCATTCCAGTGGCAAGCCTTCTGGAAAGCTGGTGAGGGAACTTTGAAAGAAGTTACTTGGATGCTGAGAGTATAATTATGAATCATGCTTATTAGTCAGCCTTGGAGTTAGTGTGGGGCTCCTCACAGTTAGATCTAGGGGTGAAGCATTTCCAGAGAATTAGGGGTCCTTCCAGGGAACTTGCTGCTTAAAGAAAATATTCACCTAGTGGGTGGGGGCGTGGTGCAGATTCAGGTGGGAAACTGAGGACCCAGCCACGCAGTAAAAGTATCCTGAGAACGGAGATTCATCAGACACCAGTGTCTGACTCTGCTGGCCAATTTGGCATCCACAGCAGGCCAAGAGTTCAAAAAGCAGCCTGTTTACGGGAAATGTGGAGACCGTGATAAAGTGTTTGTGATAAAATGACCTTGAAAATCTGCAGCATTTTAGAAATCAGGTCTCATACTCAGAGGCTGCTGCCTTGAGCTTGGTAATTCCTTGTCCTTTTGTCTGCAGCTAAGAGGTACCTTCCTCCCTCTTCTGATTTCTCCATGTTCCTTAAGGTCTAGGGCCTACTCCCTTGTGGAGGTCTCCTTTTCAGCAGCATCAGGCCCCCAAAATATCTTGGCTTTGAACTACAAACACATCTTTATCAAAGGTCACATTAAGTCTGGGGGGAAAATTCCTCTGTGGTAGAGAAGTACAAGGAGTGAAAATAGACAGTGACCTTCAAGGCTGCAAGTGGTGAGGGTGTGGGTGTTGACAGGTGGGAGTGGGCCCTCTGTCGGGTGGGAGAAGGGACATACCTCTTGTATCTGGCAGGGCACTGCTTGGTCTGACTGGGATTCATCAACGTTCCCCGTAAGGTTGACTTTGGGTGTTTTCATTTGATACAGGAGGAAGAAGACTACCTGTTTGAAAAAGCAGAAGTCAACTTTTGGGCTGAGACCCTAACTTTTGTGAAATACCTCTGCAGACACCTCTTCCATCTTTGCAAGTCTAGGTGGCCTCCCTCTAGCTCTGAGAGGCTATGTCACCTGCAGAGGACAGTGTCAGAGCAGCGCCACCACCTCTCTCAGCTCTTCAGAGAACTTCCACCCACTGCTGAGTTTTTGAAGACAGTGGAGTTCACCAGACTGCGCATTCAGGAAGAAAGGACATTAGCTGGCCTGAGGCTGCTGGCCTTTCTGGAAGGAAAGGAAGGAGAAGCCCCCTTGTGCTCAGAGCCACAATCCTTCCTGCAGAAGCCAGTCAGCTAACTCCTAAGAACAGAAGCAGCTTTTGCCTCTGGGTACATTGGTGCTCACCCAGCCACTCTGGAGGCAGAGGCAGGAGGATGGCAAGTTTGAAGCCAGCCTCAGCAATTTAGCAAGACCCTATCTCAAAATAAAAATAAAAGAATAACTTTTTTTTTTAAGGGCTGGGGTATGTAGCTTAGTGTAAAGTGCTTGCCTAGCACGCATAAGGCCCTAGGTTCAATCCCCAGTATTCCTCTAAATCTGCAAGAAACATGTCAAACATGAATTCAACTATTTTCCCTTCATGCCTGCCCCATTTCCGTGAGTCTGGGCTTGCAGAAACACGTCAAACAAATTCAACTGTTTTCCCTTCATACCTCCCCCATGGCTGTAAGTCTAGGTTTCTGTCATTTCCTACAGGGGAGATTTTTCTTCAGTTCACTCATTCAAGGCAGCCTAGTTTATTGCAGCTACTGTAGGAAGTGAGGCTACCACACTGAATATTTATTCTGTCCCCAGGTGCAGGCCACCTGCAGGCCTGAATTAGCCTTTTCTGTCCCCCAGGACTGCTAATGTCCAGCCATAGCCGCCCTCTATGTGAATTGACTACATAGAATTGAGTTCTAATATACACATAACTCCCCCCTCCTTTTTGTTTTTTCTTTTTTTTTTGGGGGGGGGGGAGTACTGTATGTAGGGATGGATTAGTTGGAAAATAGCCCATTTGGTCAGATTTCTAAATTTTATTCCATTTTAACAAAACAAAAAGATGTTCCAAATGTTGGATCCTGAGAGAATTAAGAAAGGATCAACCTCCTGCAAATAATTTATTTTTATTATCTGTACGTGTAAGTCCTGAAGTGGTACACATTCCATCCTAATTATTAAAAGAGTCGTAGAGAGTCCCTTCTATCTTTCCCCAAAATATGTGCTAATGTTAGGGAACCTGATTTTGCCACCCTGTGAAAGCCTGTAGTTTGGTTGTTAGAAGGAACACAGGGAAAGGAGAGCCAAACCAAATGATTTTTCCATTTTTATGCTTACACTGTTTACTATCATGTGCTTGGTGGCAGTAACAAGATTCTCATTTAAGATGCCAGCAGACACTATCCATTTCAATGATTTAATCTAGAAACCTTAAAGGTTTTCTGCCTTTCCAATCCCAGCCCAGTCCTCTTCCTCAGATACCCAGCAGGTGGCACTCTTGCATACATTTTGCTGCTGGTCTCCTATCTTGATGGGCTTGCCATTTTTAATTTACACTTTCAGAGTAAGTGTTACCCACGGTTATCTTGAGATCACAGCCCCATCCACCTTAGTTTGAATCATAGTATATAAACTTTTAGGGCCTGTGAATTTTTAAAAATACTTTTCAGGGGAGTCGTCACAGAATTTTATTGAAGGTCTAAAGGCACAGGTTAGAGAGGAAAGAGTTCAATATGGCCATTTCTTATGGCAGAAGAGCAGCGCTTTCAAGTGTAATTTGTTTCTCTGAGAGAAAACTATCCAACCCTAAAAAAGCCCTGCTAGAAGCATGGAGAAAGGGCTCTGCAGGAAGACGAGTAAAGAAGTCAATTCCATATCCAAAGTTCTATCCTGAAGAGAACAGGAAATTCCCTGGTTGGTTTTGCAGCCATTCAGCCCCAAATGTGGTTTTTGTGATCCTGAATTAATTACCTAGTTAGGCATCTATGTAGCCCACACCTGATGGAGAGTTGCCAACCTAATACTTCTTTTTTGTTCTAAGGCCGAGTTGGTTTGAAGTCAGGGATTGCTGGGGTAATTTGGTGATGACCATGGGAGAATAATTCTGAGAGGGACCCAACAAAGCCCAGCTTGTTGGCAGAGGAGAGCACTCCTCCTTTCCTTATTTGAAATGAAATAAAAGCAGTTATGTAATAGTAAAAATATTTCACACTAGCAGGTACTCTGTACCACAGCATGTATCAGAACATGTTTACATGTTATCTCTAGAATCCTACCAGGTCTACACAGTGGGTGTTCTCATCACTGTTGACTGGGAATTATCAGATTTTTATCTTGGCTGGCTATGGCCAGTCTGGGAGGGCTGGAGGGACAGATGTTTCCACTGGTTTTGTATCTGAAATCTTGTCATTAACCTGATATCAGTAGCTAGGGAATTAACTGGCTGCTCCACACGTTCCTGATCATTTCCCAGAGAAACCTTGAAGACTACTCTTGGGCTCTCAAACTCTTATGCTTGTGGTCATTTCAACAAAGAATAAAGAAGCAGCTCACCCTTGTCTAGAGGCCAGTGCAGCATGGGTGCAAAGAGTGAAGAAGTCACCTCTGCCAATTGTCACTTCCTACTCTTGGTGCTGAGCTCTAGGTTCCAAGATTTGGGTGGCCCCTGGCTCTGTACTCATGTTTCTATAGACCTTCATCCATCTAGTGGTAGCCAAGGCCTGGCTTTTTCTATTGGCATGCTTTGTCCATCTGTTTTAATACGTAAGATAGCTTGTACTTTTGAGTCTTTTATACACCTTTACAGATATCACATTTGCACTTTGACAAAGGTGAGGGATGAGTAAAGAAAGAATTTTATCTTTTTTATCTTTGTTTTACAAGTAAGGAAACCTAAGTACCAAAGAGATTATGTGATTCAATGGACCATTCAATGGATACTAGGGACAAGGCCTGAACTCCAACCCTACATTTCTGATTCTAAAGTCCTCCCAGTCCTGCCTGGACTCCAGCTCCTTGAGCAGTAGGGGATTACAGAGGTGGGACAAGCACATGGGACTCCTGTTCCTTGAGTGACAGGCCTCCTTCCATCCCAGGATAACTAACCGGCAGAATGGACGGTGTACAAGCAGACTAGAAAGGTCAATTTAGGAAGGGGCTGTGGGTCAAGGTTCCTTCCCTGGCAGGTCCTGGACCGTTCAGCTTAGACAGGCCTAAGTGGGTGAATTCATGGGCCAGTCTCCAGCTTTGGGGCAGCTGGTACTGAAAAGTGCCCTGGATCAGATTCCAGATCGTCAGAGAAGGGCTATTGGCGGCTTTAGCCTCGCTGGGCGCTAGGTGGGGGTGTCCGCTCCGTCTCGGGTGTGGAGCGGGGGCCGATTGGCAAAGCACATTTCCCAGAGCAAGCTCTTGGGCTGCGGGTAGGCAACACTGGGTGTCCCCACCTGGGCCGCGGAGCTGCCGCTGTGGAATTCTGCAGACCGCACAGAGCTAAGGCGGAGCACTGTGACCCCCACGGCCGGGGAGAGTGAGGACTTGGAAGGCGCGACAGGTCAAGGCTACGCTGGGCAGGAAGCCTTGGCCGGCAGCTGTACCCCAATCCCCGAGACGGTTAGGAAACACCAAGCCGACCCGCAGACTGAAGGGGTAGAGGAAGTCGCTTCCATGCCTGTACTGCTGTCCCAGCTTTCCTCCTGTCCTCTGAGTCGGCTCCCCCGCCCCGGACGCCCCGCGCCACTCCGCGCCTTTGGCCCAGGCTCAAGGTCTTGTGATGTGATTAGCAAAGCCAGCGCCTTGTCCTCAGACACTCAGCCCAGCCCAGCAGGCCAGGGCTCTCAAGCCCTGTTTACAGAGCTTGGGCGGGGAGAGGGGCGGAGAAACGGGCCCGGACTCCTAGACTGCCGTGGCAGCCGCCCGCGTGGCCGCTCCTGCCCCCACCCCCACAGAGTCTCCACGTGCAGCCAGGCCCGAGCTGCCACCTAAGGGACTCAAGCCCAAAGCCCCTGCCCCTTGTCCGGGGCACCCTTCGCCAACCCGCCAGGCCAGGCGGACGGTTGCAATATTCTTGCATTTTGCAATTCCCGCGCCCAGTACAAAACCGAGGGTCTAGATAAAAGCTGCGCGAGTCAGCCTAACAGGATCGGGCGGGGAAAGACACGTCCAGAATTGCAGAACCCCGGCCACATTGAACGTGCTGGGGCTTTCCAACACTGAAACCCCAGAGGCGGAGAGAGAAGTATCTTCCCGCCACCACCCAGCAGAACCCAACTGGGCCGAGCTCTGCACGCCGCCCCGGCGCCCGGGCAGCCTGCCCCGCCCCGAGGCCTCCCCGCCCCCTCCCTCGGAGGAAAAAAATTGGCGGCGACCAATAGGAGGCCAGGAAGGCGCTTGACGTCCGCCAGCCGGCGGGCGGCGTTGCTTGGAGACCCCGGCGGGGTCATCGTTCTGTCCCCTCCCCCGGCGCGCCCGCCCCGCCGCCGCTGCACGCCTGGGCTCTATATAGGGCGCGCGCTCGCGGGCCGCGGAGTTCCAGCAGTCCGCGAGCTGCCGTCGGCTCCGCGCGGGGGGGCGGGCCGGGCACCCCGGGGCGCCAAGGAGCGCTCTTTGCTTCTTTTCCTTTCCCCCCCACTCCGCACTCCAGGGCACCCTCTGCCCAGTCCACGCTGCTTCCTTCTCCCTCTCTTCTCGGACCCCAGCAAACTTTCGGTCCCTCCCCGCCCCTCGCCCGTTATTCGTCGTGGCTCGAGCTCGGCCGCGCCGCCCCGAGGGCTCCTCCCAACCACCCTGCCTGCAGCTCCGACCATTACAGGACCCAGAAACATGTCGACCACACTTCTGTCGGCCTTCTACGATATCGACTTCTTGTGCAAGGTACGCGGGGGAGCGGGGAGGGAGGAAGGGAGGCAGAAGAGCCTCAAGTTCCCAGACTTTGCTTTCCGACCTCGGCTTTTGGAGGACCTTTTCCACCTTGACTTTTCGGGTTGGGAAAAATCCTGGAGTTTGCAGTAGTGTGTGCTAGCGCCTTGTGGGCGGGGAGAAGGCGCAAGGAGGGCGGAAGGGAAGAAGGGAGAGGCTGTAGCTGTTTAGTTTCTCCGGAGCCGGCCGCGGCCACGCTGCCCAGGGCTTCCCGGACAGTGTTTGCGCCGCCCACCCCACCCCAGCGGCCCATGGGCCGAGGATCACATGTCGAAACCCAGCGCGGCCCAGGTGGGCGTCCTCCACTCTTGGTTTCTTTTGCGCGTGTACGGGTGTAAGCAAAGTCGAAATCCGCAGGGTGGGGGGAATGGAGGGAGGAATCCAGGCTGGGAGTTAATTAATCTGCAGCCCCAGCACTTCTCCCCTTCCGATTTTCACCCCTTGCCCGCTCCCCCCTGGCAGACGGAGAAATCCCTGGCCAACCTCAATCTGAACAACATGCTGGACAAGAAGGCCGTGGGGACGCCAGTGGCCGCTGCCCCCAGCTCGAGCTTCACGCCCGGCTTCCTCCGACGGCACTCGGCCAGCAACCTGCACGCGCTCGCCCACCCCGCGCCCAGCCCGGGCAGCTGCTCGCCCAAGTTCCCGGGCGCCGCTAACGGCAGCAGCTGCGGCAACACGGCAGCGGGCGGCCCGGCCTCCTACGGCCCCCTCAAGGAGCCGTCGGGGGGAGGCGGCGGCGCGGCGCTACTCAACAAGGAGAACAAATTCCGGGACCGCTCGTTCAGTGAGAACGGCGAGCGCAGCCAGCACCTCCTGCACCTGCAGCAGCAGCAAAAGGGAGGCGGCGGTTCACAGATCAATTCCACGCGCTACAAGACGGAGCTGTGCCGACCCTTCGAGGAGAGCGGCACGTGCAAGTATGGGGAGAAGTGCCAGTTCGCGCACGGTTTCCACGAGCTGCGCAGCCTGACACGGCACCCCAAGTACAAAACGGAGCTATGCCGCACCTTCCACACCATCGGCTTCTGCCCCTATGGGCCGCGCTGCCACTTCATCCACAACGCGGACGAGCGGAGGCCTGCGCCTTCAGGGGGCGCCTCAGGGGACTTGCGCACCTTTGGTGCCCGCGAGGCGCTGCACCTGGGCTTCCAGCGGGAGCCGCGGCCCAAGCTGCACCACAGCCTCAGCTTCTCTGGCTTCCCATCCGGCCACCACCAGCCCCCTGGGGGCCTTGAGTCGCCCCTGCTGCTCGACAGCCCTACATCGCGCACGCCTCCGCCGCCCTCCTGCTCTTCTGCCTCATCCTGCTCCTCCTCCGCCTCCTCCTGCTCCTCGGCCTCTGCGGCCTCCACGCCCTCCGGCGCCCCGACGTGCTGCGCCTCGGCAGCGGCTGCAGCCGCAGCTGCGCTGCTCTATGGCACCGGGGGCGCCGAGGACTTGCTTGCGCCCGGAGCCCCGTGCGCCGCCTGCTCGGCTTCCTGTGCCAACAACGCCTTCGCCTTCGGCCCGGAGCTGAGCAGCCTCATCACGCCGCTGGCCATCCAGACCCACAACTTCGCCGCCGCGGCCGCCGCCTACTACCGGAGCCAGCAGCAGGGCCTGGCGCCCCCCGCGCAGCCCCCGGCGCCCAGCGCGCCCCTCCCTGCCAGTGCGGCTGCGCCGCCCTCGCCGCCCTTCAGCTTCCAGCTGCCGCGCCGCCTGTCCGACTCGCCGGTGTTCGACGCGCCCCCCAGCCCCCCGGACTCGCTGTCGGACCGCGACAGCTACTTGAGCGGCTCCCTGAGCTCCGGCAGCCTCAGCGGCTCCGAGTCCCCCAGCCTCGACCCGGGCCGCCGGCTGCCCATCTTCAGCCGCCTCTCCATCTCCGACGACTGAGGCAAGAGGGCGCCAGTGAGAAGAGGAGGGGAAAGACCGTTCTGGGGTGTTGGAGGCGCCCTCGCCATCTCTTCCCCCTGTGGGGGCTCGGGGTGAGATGACAAAGCCACAGGAAGACTTGCAGGCCCCACCGAGCACTTGGACTCGAACTCTGTGCTGGGAGGGATCCCCCCTCCCTTTTCGGTTTTCCCTTGTTTATTATTATTATTTTTATTATTATTATTACAAAGTTTCATTCTTGTTGAGCAAAAAATGCCAACGAACTTTTTGTATTGATGAACAAAATATTCACAACAGGGCAGTTGTGATGCGAATAAGAACAAAAAAACCAAACACTTAAAACTTTTTTAGGTCTCCAATGAATTTGGGACTCTAGGAAAAATCAGCCCAGCACCAGCAGCTATCAACCACCATTCCAGCTCTTCACTTGAAAAGCATTAGTTAGAGTCCAGATGTGGGAACTTCCTATCTTGAAAGAAGTTCTTAATTATCTCAGACCAGTGTAAACAAACCAGCCAGCCACCACCTTGCTAAACTATAAGCTTTTAGAATTCATTATTCTGCCAAGAATATGCCTTGATAGTAGCCCTCAGCCCCATAGGTTTTTCTGGGGGAGGGGGACAGACCCTTGCATTCCAAAGTTTCATACTGGTTTCATTACCACCACTTAGTGGAAGTTTAGTTTAGGACCATTTTTGTCTGCTCTCTGGAAGCCTTGGGCAGAGCTTAGTTTGTAATTGTTGGGGAATAACTGCTGAATTTTTAGCTGTTTTGAGTTGATTCGCACCACTGCACCACAACTCAATATGAAAAAAAAAAACTATTTAACTTATTTATTATCTTGTGAAAAGTATACATTGAAAATTTTGTTCATACTGTATTTATCAAGTATGATGAAAAGCAATAGATATATATTCTTTTATTATGTTAAATTATGATTGCCATTATTAATCGGCAAAATGTGGAGTGTATGTTCTTTTCACAGTAATATATGCCTTTTGTAACTTCACTTGGTTATTTTATTGTAAATGAGTAAAAAAAATCTTAATTTAAGAGATTGTATGTAATATTTATTTCATTAATTTCTTTCCTTGTTTACGTAAATTTCGAAAGATTGCATGATTTCTTTACAGAAATCTATCTTGATGCTGTGGAAGTAGTTTGAGGAATATCTTATGAGTTTTCTTAGAATGTAAAATGGTTGTAGCCTATCCAACTTTAAAGGAAAAAAAAAAAAAAGAATGGCCACATACTTTGCAATCAGGCTTACATGTGGCATACTTTTCTAATTCCAACTTTATAAACTAGCAAAAAAAAAAATGTATTTGCTGATTCCACCAGTTCTACTGTGACATACTCTTGGGTATAAAGACATGTAGCAATAATGGGGGGGTAGTCTCACAGTGCCTTCAGAAGGGCCCAAACTTGCCTTAAATCTTCCTCAACCAAATAAGTATTTTGTTTATTAGTGCTTGAGAGAATTTGAATGTAGGATGGGTTCAACTGCACAAAAGGAGAATATTTTTACCACTTTTTTTTATATAGCTATAAAGTGAAGAGGCCACCTCTTAGTGCTGAAATGGTATGTAGTACATGATATGCCTTGTTTAATTACAGAAAATTCCAAAACTTGTACTTTTTTTTTTTTTTTTTTGGTATAGAAAGGCAGGAATGTCTCCCAAGCTTTCCTGGACATCGGATGAATGAGTAGTAGCTTAGTTTGTATGTAGGTACAGTTGGAGCACTATGTATGTACTCTCTGGACTACTTTGACAGAAGTAGGTTTTTGAATGTAACAAGATAAGTCAACTTGAGTTGTAATATATTTTGGGGAATCAGTTCACTACAAATTGTGACTGTAAACATTGTACTGTAAATGTTTTGTAGTTTTCCCCCAATAAAATCTTTGGGAAAAGAAAAAAAATGTGTAAAGCAGCTTTCTTTTTTAAACAGAAGTGTCTAGCTTCATGGTCTTGTCAGGCAGTCACCCAGGTGGAGAGGGTGGGGAGAGGATGTGGGCAGCTGGCAGGGCTCAAAGAGCCTACATTTACTTGTATGTGTATTTATTTTATAGCAAGTCCTTTCAGCTGAAAAAAAAAAAAAATGTTATTTGGACTGTCAAGGGCATTAGTTAGCTGTTCCCTAGTAATAAGATGCATCCCAGTGTTGGCTAACTGGCTAGTGGCAGGGCCTGGCGGGAGACCTCAAGGGGTGTGGCCCGCCTGTGAGTCACCCTGAGGATCACATGGCTGCAGTGGCAGCTGAAGGTCTGATTTTTCTCTGGGACTCCTGCCCGCTGGTGGCCCAAAGGGCCTTAGAGTGCTGAGCTAGAAGTGCAGTTTAGGCCTGGCTTGGAGAACTGAGGCTTTGCCTGGACTTTGGAAAGCCCAGTTGTGTCCTTGTTGAGAGAGGAGGCGAGGGAAGATTAGGCAGGTTAAACTTCTAGCTGGATGGTGTTTGTTTATGCAGACAACTTCCTCTGGGAATGAGCAAATAGGAGTTATTTATGCAAAAGGAATTAGTGTCTGGGCTTTGGATGATTATAAAGAGGCCAGAAAGCAAATTCAACCCAGGCCTCTAGAAAAAAAGAAAGACTGCATCAGTTTTCCTGCTGGTTTTCTAAACAGTTGAACACAACTTTTACTATGGTGACTCCAGTTGGTTTTTTTTTCCTACTCACTCTAAAACAATCATTTTAAAAACAAACTCAAGTTCATAAATCATGTTTTTTCTTCTCGACCCCCTCCCCCGCAGGCTCACACACAGAAATCAGACACTTTTTCCAAAGTAGGTAAGACATTTAGCAATATGCCTTATCAACAGCTGGGCTCTATCAACCAATCCCCTCCCGCGTGCATCCCCTCTCGCTGGCTCTGCACTAGCCAAGGTCTCTTGTGACTCACAGCTGAGCAAGGAGGGGTGGGGGCGTCTGGTGGATGCGCCAGGCCTAGGCAGCTGTTTCGCGTTAAGGATGATGGCGCTGGTGTTCACTGGAGCGTTTTGGTGCTTGGCCCACGCTGCCAAAGGGGAAGGGGAGCAGTTTCAAAGTTCTCCCAGATGCTGGGCCTCAGCGGCAGGGGAGGGGAGGGGAAGCCTGGGACCAAAGAGGGCTCAGACTGGGTGAAGACCCTGCAGCTCACTGGCCTCTCCACCATCAAGAATGTGCAATGGGGAGGAAACTTCTAAAATGTGGTGCTGTTTAGGCCAAGCTACATTTCAAAGGCCTTGTTACCACTTCACTCCCAGGCTTCTTTTTCTGAACAAGTACTTCTGATGAGCTGCAATGTTAGATTTCTTATTGGCTAAGGTCCATTCGTTTTTAAAAATTGGTCTGTTTGAAAGGCCAGCTGCTAGGATCTGAAGTTTTGTATTTTACACCCAGTGGAGCGTGGAAATCTAGGGGGATCATTCAGAAATCTCCTCTCACTGCATATCAATGGAGGGTACTGGTCATTGTCCTTCTGCAGCGGCTGGAATTAACAGCAAACACAGCTCTAGTAGGGCTTCATCACCCACAGGACGGTTTTCTTGTAAATTCAGGAAGTAGAAATAAAACTTGCAAGTAAGGACAAACCAGCATTCCCATCAGGGACTGGAGAGTGGAACTAAAACTGACTGGCTCCAAGGCTGAGTCAAGATCCAGGTCATTTGTGAGAAGGAGCCCAGGAAGTGACGGTGGTCAGCGACTTCACAGTGGCATTTCCTACCGGCTGTTGGAAGACGAAGGTGTTTTTTTAAGCTGCCCAATTGGTGTGCGCCACCTTCTTAATTATTTCAGAGAAAGGACGCGCGCGTGTACATATTTTCCACCCCTCACGCTGTCTGAATCTCCTGCTAGATGTGTAAAAGGAAGAAAAAAAAAAAAAAAACATACAAAAAAGCCATTGAGAGGCCAAAGCTGTGCACTGTCCCATGGGAATAGATGGAGGATTGTGAGCCCTGCGGTGGCTCAGGAACCAGGATAAGAGCCAGGCCTGGTGGGCTCCGGGTGCAGGAAAGGCCAGCAGGCGTAGGTCCTGCCTGCCAGGTCCGCCCCAGCACGAGGGCACTCAGGGTTGAAATCTGCCTGGAGGTCGCAGAAAGATCGCAGGGTGCGCATGTGCAAGGAGGAACAAGCACCCGGCCCCAGGGCGCACTTGGAAAGGAACCTTCCCGGGCACCCGCTGTGCTCCAGTTTTGCTTTTGAGGGTAGACTCTTACCAGAAACCGGAAGTTGGGTCTCTGCACAGGCCTTAGAGGCTGCCCAGCTGCGGGGCTGAGGCTGGTCAGACTTACCTCCCAGCAGGGACCCAGAACCACTCTCCATTGTCACCTCATTTCCCAGTATTTTTATTTCTTGTCCACTCCGGGGCGGGGTGGGGGAAGCGTTCAGAGCTGAGGCCATGGGGCACTGGCAGCAGCTCGGAGCGGCAGGCTGGGCCAGGGGGAGGGGGACAAGCGGGGAGCGCGGGGCGGGGCCAGGGCCTGGTGGCCAGACAGGCCTTTCCCAAGCGGGCCCTGGCCCTGCGGGGAGGAGAGACCTGCAGGAAGGAGGCGGGCGCTGGAAGCCACTGCATCAACCTCTCCCAGCAGTAGGCTGGACCCTGCACGAGTGTATTTGTGTGTGTGTGTGTGTGTGTGTGTGCAGGGATGTGTCTCTGGAGAGGGCTGTTGCGGGAGGTGTGTTTGTGTGTATCTGGGTGCTTGTCATGTGGGTGCCCAGTGTTTGCAGTGTGGCTGTGTGCAGGTGTTCAAGAAAAACACTGAGTGGCCCGTTGTGTGTAGTGTATGCAGGAAGGATGGTGGGTGGATCTGTGTTTCTGTGTATAGGTGTTGATGTGTGTGGGGTCTGTGCGGTGTGAGGATCTGTGGGTTCAGGGTCTGTATGTGTGTGTGGATCTGTGAGTATTAGTGTGTCTTGTATGAGTAGGTATTGGGGTGTGGGGGTCTGTGGGTGCTCATATGTGTTTGGGTCATGGTGTGGTGTGTTTGTTGTGATGTGGGAGTTGAGCCGTTCACAGTGCCACACACCTATGATCCCCAGCTACTGAAGAGACTGAGGCAGGAGGATCAAAAGTTGGAGTCCAGCCTCGGCAACTTAGTAAGACCCTGGCTCAGAATAAAAAATTAAAAGGGCAGGGGTGTGGCTTAGTTGTAGAGCACTCCTGGGTTCAATCCCTGGTATCAAAAAAAAAGGAGTGGGGGGGATTGGGGTTGTGGCTCAGAAGTAGAGCACTCATCTAGCACATGCAAGGCCCTGGGTTCAATCCTCAGCACCACATAAAAATAACTAAATAAAATAAAGGTATTGTGTCCATCTAAAAAATAAATATTAAAAGAGGACGGGGGCTTGGGGACTGTATGCAGGGGTGTGTGTATATGTGTGGGTAGGTGCACGTGTGTGAGTTTGTTGCTGTGGGTTTGGGTGTGCCTGTGTGTAGCTGTCAGTGGGAGGTATTGAGCCTGTGGGGAGTGAGGAGCTGTTGGTAGGCTGTGTTTGGGTCTGTGCGTCTGTTGTGGTGTGGAGGTGTGTCTGTATGGGGTGTGGGTTCACCTACCAACACCTCCAGAGGAAAGGCCGTCCCTCTGAGCAGGCCTCTTTTAAGTTTAAAAACTGCTTTCAAAACCCGGAAATGACTGCCAGGCTGCCTTCCACTTCCTGCTGGGTGGTGGCAGGACAGGGCTGAGTGGGAGCCCCCAGGCCCCCCCACCTTCATTGCTGGGCACACCTGCCAAGGACAGGCCTCACATGCCCTTGCTGTCTCCAGGGACATTTTTAGACACAATTCATTGGTGGTGGGGTGGGGGGGGCTTTTATTTTCATCTGGGCAGAAATAGCTCTTGTCAGATAGGAGTTCTTGTGCCCAGAGAAGAGCTCTGAAATAGAAGGAAAGATATCAAGGACTCGAGACAGACCAGAAAACTCCTGAGCTCTCCAAAACCAAGTTTAAAATATTTCTCTAAAAATAAGCTTTGTTTTCCTTGTGGATTCCTCTGGCACTCTGTCAGGGTGCTTAGCTGGCCTGGGAAGCCAGGCGGAATTTTTTTAAAAAGCGAGTGTTTCCCAGCTGTGGCCTTGGAAAGTTCTCTGTTTTCCATTTATTAAACTCCTAGTTTCCGGCTAATTAAAATTATTTTCAAATAAAACTCTGTAGCCCAGCAATACTTGATGAAACCCAGAATTCCCAGTGACCCCTCTGCAGGAGGCAGGCCAGCTGTGGGGCAGCACTGGCTCAGCCGCTGGGTTTATGGGCAGGGGGCCCCTGGCCTTTGAAATGCAGGCCTGGGTCTTGTGTTCTAAATCCCTCTCCAGCCTGCCCCAGCGGAGACTGGTGGAGACTGGTGGAGACTGGTGGCGGGTTGGCAGCCAGTAAGCCCTGCCCCCTGGGGAAGGGGCTGCTGCGGGGTAATTGGAAACCTGCTGTCTCCCCCAGCCCTCCCCCTCCCACAGCACTAACAACCTGAGCAGAGAGGCTGCGCGTCAGGGGAGGGGAGTTTGGCTGGGGGGTGTCACCTGGTAATGCTCCACTACCTGGTGTGGCTCCCTGGCCTGGCTACCCTTGAAGCTACGGGTCCCCCAGGGAGGCCAATGTACCAGGACTGTACTGAGCACCTACCTACAGGACGCCCAGGCCAGCACCAAGTCCCAGAGTAGGGTGGGACTTGACATATGTCCAAAGCCACATGTTGCGCAGATGGCAATCAGAGATGCTGTAGGGCGGAGACAGGACACGCTTTGCAGAGGGCCAGAGATGGTGTGATTCAGACTTGCTGGCGGATCCCGCCCACTGAGCACATAGGGGCACACTGCCGGGTCTGCTGGCTGGACCTTTCCTTCATCCCACAAATAGCTGCTGATTGTCTGGTAAATGCCCCGGTTAGGGGGTGAGAGGTGGGCTGACAGACGTCATCCCTGCCCTTCATGGAGTGCGCTGAATGTTCTCAAGATCTACCCATGCTGTGGCAGGAGTCAGCTCTTCCTTCTTTTCTGTGGCTGAAGAATAATATTCCATTGCACGGATGTACTACGATCTGTTTATCCATTCATCAGCTGATGGACCTTTGGGCTGTTCCCTCCTTTTGGCTATTGCTTCAGAGTGTACCAGTGTACGTCTGGGTACAAGTGTTTATGTGAACATTTGCTTTGTTTGTTTTTGTTGTACAGGGGATTGAACCCAAGAGGCACTCAACCATGGAGCCATATCCTCAGCCCTTTCTAATTTTTATTTTGAGACCAGGTCTCACTACATAGCCCAGGCTGGCCTCAATCTTGCAATCCTTCTGCCTCAGCCTTCTGAGTCACTGGGATTACAGGCATGTGCCACTGTGCCAACTAAACATGTACTTTCAGTTCTTTGGGGCATATACCTAGGAGTAGAATTGCTGCTAAACCATATGGTAAATTTGTGTGTGTGTGTGTGTGTGTGTGTGTGTGTGTGTGTTTCAAAGCTGGATTGAACCCTGAACCCAGGGCCTCATACTAGGCCTGTGTCTCCATATGAGCTACAGGCACAGCCCTGTGTTTAATTTTTTGAGGAACCACCATACTGTTTTTCAAAGTGACATGTCAGTTGTTATAATTATTTTGTTAATACCATCTCCCCCACATAATCTGATTTATAATGTCCCATAAGAAGCTTGTACACTTATTCACAATAGCTCAAATGTCCATTAACAAATTAAAAATAAACAAAATGTGGTATGTCCATACAATGGAATATTATTCAGTCATGAAGACTGAGGAAACACCTGCCTGTGCTACACCATGGGTGAACCTTGAATGTGTCATGCTCAGTGAAAGAAGTCACGTACAAAAGACCACATATTATATGACTCCACTGATATGAAACAATCAGAATGGGGGATCTATAACAACAGGAAGTAGATTAGCAGTTGCTAGGGGCTGGAAGATGGGAAGAATGGAGAATGACAGCTGATAGATACAGGGTTTCTCTTTGGATTGTTGAAAACGTTCTGGAATTAGGTCATGGTGGTAGTTGCCCAACCTTGGGATGATGTGAACATCTGTACACTTGCATACTTTAATTTGATAAAGGTGATGGTATGTGAATTCTATCTCCATCTTTTCAAAAAATACACTCAAAAGCTGAAATGCAGGCTCTAATGAGAAAGGACAGGGTAGTAAGGGAGAAAGTCAGGAATCCTCTGAAGAAGGTCAAAGGGCAGTGGGAATGCTTTCCAGGCAAAAGGGACAGCTGGTAGAAAGGCCTGGGGGCAAGGGATGGTTCCAGAGAGGGAAGGAGGAGGTCTGAGGTGAAGAGCAGAGCACAAGGCACAGGATGGCACTAGGCCCAGCCCCCCAAGATCTCTCACCTGCCCTGTGCCCACTAATACTCTCACTAGAGCATCATATACTTGGGTTAATGATTTCTACACTGATCTTTTATTTTATTTACTTTCTTTTTTTTTTTTTTTTTGTCTGTATGTGGTGCTGAGGATCGAACCTGGGCCTCACACATACCAGGCGAGCGCGCTACGGCTTGAGCCACATCCTCAGCCCTCTTTCTTTCTTTCTTTTTTTTTTTTTTTTTTTGGTACTGGGGATTGAACTCAGGGGCACTTGATCACTGAGCCACATCCCCAGCCCTGTTTTGTATTTTATTTAGAGACAGGGTCTCACTGAGTTGCTTAGCACCTCACTGTTGCTGAGGCTGGCTTGGAATTCATAATCCTCTTGCCTCAGCCTCCAAGCCGCTTGGATTTCAGGCATGAGGCACCACACCTGGCTTACACTGATGATTTCTTATATTATTTTTTGACCGACTCTAAATATTTTAGTTACATTGTTTTTTGTTTGTTTTTGGTGTTTGGTTTTGTTTGCATGGGTAGTTTGGGTGCCTATAGTGATCTGGGGCCTTGCACATGCTAGGCAAGCACTCCACCACTGAGCTACATCCCCAGCCCTAGTTCAACATTTTAAATTAAATTTTTCAATTAAAAAACAAAATTGCCCTCAAGCCAGACAGTGTCCAAGAGCACCTATAGTCCCAGCTACCTGGGAGACTGAGGCAGAAAGATCGCTTGAGCCCAGGAATTCAAACTCTCCCCCTCAAATGCCATCACCCTGTGGGGGACACCTTTAGAGCTTATAGCCCAGATCCCAGAAAGTTGTCACAAGTGGAAGAGCTGGGACTCTGGAATCAGAAGAGGGGATGGGCCCCAAGTCCTGCCCGTTATTCACTGGGCAATACTGAGCACAGTCCACAGCCTCTTATTTATTTATTTATTTATTTTAATATGCTTTTTGTTGCTGAGAATCACACCCAGTGCCTCACACATGCCAGGCAAGCGCTCTACCACTGAGCCACAATCCCAGCCCCAGTCCACAGCCTCTTTGAGCTTAAGTTTCTTCATGTGAAAAATCGATACTATAGTAACACAGCCACATCAGTGTTTACAGCGGCTCAATTCACAACAGCTAAACTGTGGAAGCCACCTAGATGCCCTTCAATAGATGAACGGATAAAGAAACTGTGGTATATATACACAATGGAATATTACTCAGCCTTAAAAGAATAAAATTATGGCATTTGCAGGTAAATGGATGGAGTTGGAGAATATCATACTAGTGAAGTAAGCCAATCATAAAAAAAAAACCAAAGGCCAAATATTCTCTCTGATAAGTGGATGCTGATCCATAATGGGGGGGGGTTAATGAGGGAAATGGAGGAACTGTGATTGGGTAAAGAGGAGGGAGGGATGGGGAGGGTACATGGGGGCAGGAAAGATGGTGGAATGAGATGGACATCATTACCTTAATACCTGTATGACTGCACATAAGGTGCGATGCTACATCGTGTACAACAAGAGAAATGAAAATTTGTGCTGCGATTGTGTACGATGAATCAAAATGCATTCTGCTGTCATATATACCTAATTTAAATAAATTAATTTTAAAAATGGATTAAGCCATTGTTGTTATAAAGATTAAGTAGTAGAAGTAGTCAATACTAGAAGTAGTCAGTGGTCAGCAAGAGTTAACTGGCTGCAGCTGGGCATGATGATCCCAGATACTCAGTAGGTTGAGGCAGGAGGATCCCAAGTTCCAGGCCAGCCTCAGCAACTAAGCCAGACCCTGTCTCAAAATAAAAGAACTGGGGATGTGGCTCAGTGGTAAAGCATCCCTGGGTTCATTCCCCTATAAAAGCAGATTTCTAATAGCTGCTCTTTATGGTGTTCCTATTATATCCTAGAGTTTACCTATGTTAATGGATGTTCTCTAGACTAGGGCCTCTTACTATTCCCATTTCTTTCTTTCTTTTTGGCATCACGGTTTGAACCTAGGGGCACTTAACCACTGAGCCCCATTCCCAGCCCTTTTTTTATTTTTTATTTTAACGGTCTCACTGATTGCTTGGGGCAATTCAGAATATGATGTTGTGCGTGAAGTGTCCCTGAGAGCGCCTAGTTGAGGGTCCCACATCAGAAACTTGTGCAGGCTAGCATAGTGGTTAGCAGCCTGAGCCACTCCTGGGGGTCCTGGCCAGCTCTGCTACCACCAGCTGTAAGACCATGAGCGAGGTGGCACTGCCCTCTGGGCCTTGATTTGCTCATCCCTGAATGCTGAGGCCTGTTTCAGAAGGTTATCATACCCACGCAGTCAGAGTAGAACCCAGTCCTACAGACACTGTGGCATAGTTTTTCTTGGTTTTTCCCCCACACCCAATGAGGGGCATCAGGAGGGTCTCAGGACAAACTCCCACAGATGGCTATTTAAATTCATTAAAATTTAAATTTTAAGCTCATTTCCTCGGTTGGTCACACTAGCTACATTCTTAATGTTCAGTTGCCATAGACAGCCAGAGGCTACTGAATGGAACAGCACAGAACTTTTCTGTCCTCGTGGAGAGTGGCAAAAAGTACCAAGTCTAGAATGTTCTATTAAAATGCAAACAGCAAGCCAGGCGCAATGGTGTGCGCCTGTGATCCCAGTGGCTGGGGAGGCTGAGGCAGGAGGATTGTGAGTTCAAAGCCAGCCTCAGCAAAAGCGAGTTGCTAAGCAACTCAGTAAGACTCTGTCTCTAAATCAAATACAAAATAGGGCCGGGATGTGGATCAGTGGTGGAGTGCCCCTGAGTTCAATCCCTAGTACCCCCCCAAAAAAAATAATGCAAACAGCATGGGGGCTAGGAGTATAACTCAGTGGTAATATGTACAAAGCCCTGGATTTGATCCCCAGCACTGCAAAAAAGAAAATGTCAACTGCTACAAGGAGGCCCCCATCATCCACCCCTGGAAGAGTTGTCCTTTCCTGCAGGAAGCCCCGGGACACGCCCATGATGCCTTTGATGACTGTTGTCTTTTAGGAGTCAAGAGAATCTACAATACTCCAAACCACTGCTTTGTCCTACAGACTGAATGCACCCGGGACAGGAAGGGGAGGGACGGAGCTCCACCTGGCCACCCACCATGTGATGGGACCTCGAAGCCCTGCCCAGCAGCCTGGGAACCTCCTCTTCTAGAGGCTCCTCAGGCCAACCCCTCCAACTATCCCAGTCTCCAAAGGTGGAAGACCACGTCTGCCCATCACCCATGGCCGCACCTGCCTCCTCTGGTCTTTTCTCTCACCCTTGACACCCTTCCCTCACAGGTTGCCATGATCTGAACTCTGCTTCCTAACTTTGCCGCCTTCCTCTCTGCCATGCTGGCCTCCCCTGCTCTCACCTGGACACCTGGGAAACCAGGAGCCCTGGCTGGTCCTCTTCCCGGCCAGCATTCCTCTGGGACGAGAGCTTCTAAACAGGTGGCCACGCCCCCACCGTGCAGGCTCCCCTCACTGTGGTTCACACCCAAGATTCAACATGGCTGTGGGGGCTCGGGTAGCCGGCAGGGACTTCCACCCTGCCCAAGCTCACTGCTCTTCACCTGCCCATGAGCTCCAACAATCCGGATCCTGTCCTCCACCCCGTGGGCTCCTCCTTCCCCACCTCTTCCCTCAGCCTCCAGCCCAGCTGCATCTCACCCCCAGATAGAGCTGCCCCCCCACCAGACCCACCTTAGGCCCCTGTTCAGGCCTGTAGGGGGCCAAATCACGTGGTCCTAATGGCTGGTTATGGCTCTGTCTCTGTCTGGCTGTAAGTTCCTTCAAAGCAAGTGAGTCGCTCCCACAGCCCCCAGGCCTGGCTCCTAGCAGGGCCCCGGTAACTTCACCCAGTCAAACCAGCCTCCCTCTGGGATGGGCTCTGTTCTCTTGCATTTGACAGATGAGGAAAAGACACCTTAGAGGAAGACACTCACCCAGGGTCTCCCAGCATGACAGCCACAGACTCAGACCCCTGGGTCAGGACCAGAAGAATCCCTAGGAGTAGCATTGCTGGGTCTCTGGGAAGCTAGTATTCCAGTGAATGCCTTTAAAAGTTGAAGTCTGCCATCTTAGTAACAATCCAAAGGTCTTATACTCAATACCCCCTACCTTGTGTGCCTCAGAGGACATGTCTACCCTCTGGTCCCCGGTGTGCCTGTCCTGAGTTCCTGAAATCCACATAAGCAAGGGCGCTTTCTCCTCCTCCCCGCCCTGTTCTCAGATCCTTCTGTGGCTGTCCACCACCCAGGCTGGCACAAAGTCTGGGGCTGTCACTTGGGAGCCCTAGGACAGGCCTGGGTCAGTCCCACTGGGCTCAGGGATCCTGGGGCCCAAGGTGAGGAGGGTGGGAAGGTGCCCCTACTGAATCCATGGGAGAGCCACCACCTGTCTGACCTGGGACCACAGCAGGGCCCGTTGAGGAAGTGTGTGAATGTGTATGTAAGTGTGCAAAACAGTCTGTGTGTGTCACTGCATGCGGCCGTGAGCCTGCCGTGATCTGGCACACAGTGGTATGTGAGAAAGAGTATGAGCGTGCTTTGGGGCGGCCGTGCCGGGCGTTATGTAATGCCAGCGCTCTCTGGGGCCAGCAAACCAACGTGATGTAACCTCCTGGCCACCAGAAGGGAAAGGAGGGAAAATGTAAGCCTGTGCGGGGCCTCCCTTCCTGCGGCACCTCAGGCAGGCCCTGGACCGAGGCCCTTCTAGCCCTCCGTGCCCACTGCCATAGCCCCTAGGGGCCATCTGGGGTGGTGACAAAGGAGGCCCTCAGGCCTGGGCCAGGGTCACAAGCACTCTACAAGGACTGCAAGTCCACAGCTCTCGAACCTGCTCAGGGTAGGACCAAGAGGAGGCCCAGCCATGGTCTACAGGCTTCTCCTGGCCTGCGGTGGGTGGGCCATGTGTCCACCGTCCTCACCCACAGCGGCCCTCTCCTTCCAGGCCTCCTATGTCCCAGAGGCCTCTGCCTGGCATTGGAGCCCCTCTTCCTGCAGTGACCCTCAAGGCTCACCTGTCTCTGCAGGGGCTCAGGGCTGCTCTCACTCTCTCTCCTGCACCTCCCACCCATCCATCCATCCATGCCCAGCCGGGTGCCCGCTTTGCAGCCAGCTTCCAGCTCCCTTTAGCCCTGTATCTGAGGCTGCTTCTTCCAGGAACCCTGTCCCTCCCTCTACTGCAGGCCAGAGGCCTGGCTCCCTGCTCCGCCCTCCTGAGGAGCCTCTGGATGCACAACTGGAAATGGCTACAAATGGCCAGCCCTTGCTCTCCAGCTATCCATTTGAATAATAATGGCCACAATTTATGGAGCATACTCTGCCAAGCCTAGCCCCCTGAGATGTCTTCATTCTGGCTTGTCATCTGCACACCAACCTCCCAACACGCTTACCGCTATTAGGGGGGCAAGAGCCCCAGCGAGAGAGCGAGCGGGAATGAACATCCAGTCACAGGCCCACGTCACACGGCCACACCCTGCAAACGGCTGCTGGCAGAGCCTGTGTTCACAACCTCTCAGGGCTAAGCCCTGGGTCCCCACACCTCCAGGCTCTTGAAGGCAGGAGCCTCTTTCCACCCCAGTCCTACCCTCCCCAGCATAGAGCCAGTTGGAAGCCACAGGTGAGTCGGGGTGAGTCTGAGTCGTTGCTGCCTTTTAACTGCTAGTTAATTGAATAACTACCTGAACAGAATTGACTGGAACCTTTTACTCAGAACAATAGGGTATGGGGCTGGGGCTGCAGTCTCGGGAGCACTTGCCTCAGTGAACGAAGATTAGAGTAACATGTGAGGAACGGGGGCCTCTGGATTCACAACTATATGACTTTAGGCAACTCGTGGACCCCTCAGAGCCTCAGTTTCCTCGTCTGTGAAATGGAAATAGCCACTATATCTTCCCCCAGGAAGTTACTGAGAGATTACAAGACTTAGTGCTTGTGGTGGGCTTGGTTCAGTGCCTAGCAGGCATTTAGGGATCAATAAATGCCAGTTGCTATGGCTATGCCCCTTCCAGGGTCTGGTTGGGGCAAGCATTTACCCTTATTTTATAGGTGAGGAAACTGAGGGCCAGAGAAATGGCTTCCCTGAGATCCTGCAGGGCCTGGACTGAAACTGCAGATTGTTGATTCTTAGCCTACAACTTTTAACTGCACAGGCCAGGATTTTTCTCCAAGTCAGGGAAGGTGGAGGTGATGGAGCCAATCGAAGGAGAATGTCTGTCTAGATTTTAAAAACTTTCTGAAAAAAAAAAATAAATTTATATAATAAAAAATAAAAAGATAAAAAAAATAAAAACTTTCTGATGCCGGGCTCATTGGTGCACAACTTGGGAGGATGAGGCAGGAGGATGGCAAATTTGAGGCCAGCCGCAGCCACTTTAGGAAGACCCTCAGCAACTTAGTGAGATCCTGTCTCAAAATTTAAAAAAAAGGTCTGGGGATGTAGCTCAGTGGTAAAGCACCCCTGGGTTCAATCCCCAGTACCAAAAACCAAAATAAAATGTGACAAATTCAGATTAGCCTGGTGCAGTGGTACACACCTGGAATCCCAACGATTCAGGAGGATGAGGAAGGAGGATTGTGAGGTCGAGACCAACCTTGTTCTCTTACTGAGATCTTGTCTCAAAATAAAATAAAAAGAGCTAGGGACGTATGACAATGGCAGAGCACCCCTGGGTTCAATACTGGAAAAAATAAATAAATAAAAAACTAAAACTCAGCACCTGGGCACTGTCCTCTCAGAAGATGGGCACCGTCATCTTTCAACCCCGGTAAGGGGAAGGGTTAACCAGGAGAGCTTCTGGGAAGAGGCAGCATCAGGGCAGCTCTGTCCCCTTAAAGGAGGATGACACCCACCGTGGCACAGGCTCCAAGTGCTGGGCAGTAGGTCTGACTGGGGCCTCCAACCTCCCTCCATGCTGGGTTTCCCTCCAGTGGCAGAGACAGGGCCACAGGCCTGGCTCTCACAGGTGGAGGTGCCATGGACGGCCTCCCTCCCGTGCTGACTCTGGAGCCCAGACCCTCAGGGGAAGCAGAGACTACCCGCAGGGTGACCTGCCCCACTGGCCCGCCAATGCCTGCTCAGGGGGCCACGGACACATCTTAGCACTCAGAACCCCCCATCCCTGAGCAGCACTGTGAGGAAATCACCCTAAACCCCACTCTGTCACTGTCATCTCACCCACATCTGCTCACGGTCAAGTCCCAGCTTCTACACGGGCGTCCAAGGGAAGGCCGCACCCCCAGCTCTGCAGCCCCACAGCGTTCAGCCCACCCCTTCCCTCTTTACCCCTTGTCTCTCTTACTGTCCCTGTGGCACTGTGGCACTGTCACCATCTAACATGCAACACTGTTTACCTATTTGTCTTTATTGTCTGTTTCCCTTAAAATGTCAGCTGCAGGGCCGGGGACGGCAGGCCAGGTCTGTTTTACGGTGTCCCAGGTCCTTTTGCTCTTGTGGTGCTGGGTGCTGGCGACCCAGGCAGGGCCTCACCATACTAACTGGGCCACACAGCCAGCCTTCCAGGGGCTCAGCAGAGTCCAACTCTGTGCTTACGAACACTCCTGCCATTGCACACTCACACCCGTCTTTACCTCTGCCTGTGTGTCCCTGCGCTGAGTGCCCTCCAAGGCCTTGGGCTGAACCATGCCCGCTCTCACAGAAAACCTCCGGAGATTACACCTGCCCGAGGCTCAGCCTCTCGTCTCTGACTCCCCATGCAGACAGTGCTAGGCCCTATCGTTCTCCCCTTCTCAAGGCCAAAGCGAATTCCAGAGGAAAAAGGAAAGCCCTGTGGGCCGGCTGCCATGGGCTTGCAGGGACTGGGAGTGACCGGTCCAGGTCCTGGGAGCAGGGCTCTGGTATCCAGCAGTTTTGCCCCAGGGCAGGAGATGAGGCCTATGCTTTCTTCTTTTGACCATGAGAGTCTTTTGCTCCAGGTGTGACTCCAGCCAGGCCTGTGCAGGGGAGCCCAGGGTTGAGGTGGGAAGTGTCTTGTAACCCAGGTGGGCTTCTCAGGCCCAATAAGGCCAAGTGAGGCCCTGCAACCCTGAAGCCCAGGCTCTGCCTCAGGGGCTTCAAGTGGGCTGAAGGTTCAGAATCCCCTTGACCTTGGGGTCCTTCCCTGAGAATACTTTGAAGAAGTTATCACCAAGCAGGCTGTTTCCTGTGTATAGAAGGGGAGGAGAGAGAAGATTAAACATAGAAACCCAAACCAGGCAGGCCGGTGAGTGAAAACCAGAGAAGTGGAAAGGGAGGTGGACTCGGGGGAGAGATGTGGTTGGGACAAGGTACAGGGCAGCAGGAAGAGGAGCCCCGGAGAGTGGCCTGAGGCTGACCCTATGTCCATGGGCCCACTGGTAGATCACGCATAGGTAGGCCAGCTGGGCTGAGAGGCCCTGGGTCCCAGGGTTCCCTCTCCCCCTGCCTCACTGGGCCCATGTGGTCACCTACCCTCATGCTTCTTGGGTGAGAAGGGAAGACAGGTCCATGAACCACAATGGCTTGCAGTAAAATAGTCTGTAGTACAAGGATTAAATGACATAAAATACAGAAAACACACCTTGCCTGGAACAGTGTTGTTATATAATGTCAGGGCCTCCCCCAAGTCCCTGACTGGCACTGTCCCTGCAAACCTTCCTGTGGTCACTTCTAACAAAGTTGGAGTCTACAGAGAACCTCCTGGTGGTGAGCTCCATGGAGCGGGAAGGAAGCTGAGGCACTTGAGAGCCCTCGCCCTGCGCTGGGTGTGGGTAGTGCTCTCGAGTACCTTGTCCGGTTTGGGAGGTCCCTTGGCTTCCCTTGGCTCCCATCCACCCCTTGCCCTTTCTCACCCAGCTTCCTCCAGCCCAGCCCTCTGACTCTGGACATTCCTGAATGGCCATGCCTCCCCACGGCCATCACCAGCCAGCCAGCGTTCCAGAATGCAGCCTTTGGAACTGACTGCCTTCCATCCTGGGTTTCCGAGCTGTGTGACCTTGCACAAGTTCCTCAATCTCTCTGTGCCTTTGCTGCCTCATCTCTTATTCCCCACCTTTCCTGTTCTCTGGAGATCCAAGTGGGAAAGTTTTGTCTCATCAATGGCCAGCAAGTTCTAGAAGGGTACAGAAAGCGCATTTATTAGACCATTCTGCCTTTTTAAAATCTCTACCTCCAACCTGGGGTGGTAGCTCAATGGTAGAGCCCTTGACTAGAGGCCCTGGACTCAATTCCCAGCATGGGGGTGGGGGGCTGCAGGGGTTAAAAAAGATCTCTATCTTAAGGGGGAAAGCTCACCCTATGTTACAGAGGCAGAACCTGAGTTTCCAAGAAAGCCTGGGCCCTGTCCAAAGCCACCAGGCCTCTCTGCCTCTGGGGCTCTCTCTGCCTGCCTTGGGTCAATTGCAACTTGATTTCTGGACTATGAAGTGGGCCAAAGAAATTCCAGCCCAGAGGTGGCCAGGGGTGATTAGGAAAGAGGTGAGTGAACATCTAAAATGCTTTGGCAAACAATAAAATAAAATGAGATGAAACATTCTTGCAGAGGACAGTCACCCTGCAGAGGCCTGTTTGTGGGGGACCAGCCCACCCTGGCATGTCTGTCAAATGGTCGATGATGAGAGAACAAGAAATATGCTGTGTCTGAAGAGCTGGCCAGAGGGGGACTAGGCAGTGAGGGGGACTTAGGACGGACTCGGCCTGTGCACCCTTAGCAGACACACGTGCATGTGTACCGGCGTGGACAATTTTCTTCTGGCTGGCTACACCAGACACTGTTAGCCAGTCACCTTCAAAGAGGCTGGGGAGACGGACCAGGGAAAGTGTAATTTCACTTCACACCTTTCTCTTTTGTCTGTCTTACATGTGCATCTATTATTGCTATTTTTTAAATGTCAACAGATGTTATCTGAGCATATGGGATTATGAGCCATTCTGTTCTGTTTTCTGTGATGTCAAAAAGGAAAGAGGTAATGAAAACCTATGAGGGGGGCCAGGTATGGTTCTGACAGGTCTTGTTATTGAGGGCAGGAAGGGCCTGGCTGGGTGCAAGAGGCCAGAGGACCCCAGAAGGGGACTGCATCCAGATGGTGTTTTTTTTTTTTTTTCCTTCCACTGGGAGTCTGGAGTGGTCCCTGAGGGTGCCAGGTCAGGACATGGGCTTCAACGCCTCTTTCCCGCATGAGCGGAACTCCCAGAGAGCTGGCTCCTCATTTGGGGACAAGAGCCAGACCCTCCCATCTGTCTGCCTGCAGTTTGTGTGTCCTGCCCGTCCTGCTTTCTGAATGTCTGGCCCCAGGTTGGTGCTGAGGATGGTGGCCAGGTGCTCTCTCCTGAGTCCTGTCCTTTTGTTATCTCACAGGAACCTTCCTGTGTCCCTGTGGCAGGTGCATGGGGCAGGTGCATGGGGCAGGGCCCCAGCCCACTAGCCAGTCGTGGGGGACCTGGGGCTGATGCTCCAGCTTTCTCCTCGGTCCTGGCTGCTTGTATTCCCCAGTTTGCAGTCGCCACTGGCGGAGCACAGATGCAGAAGGCTATTGTCTCTTGTGGATCACTAACTCCTGACCACCATACCAAGCCTCGACTCTCCTCCCTTGTGGATAGGTAAGTGGGAAGAGAGCTCCATGTTGTAGCTGAGAAACTGAGGTCCCATTTGGGAAAAGTGACCTGCTAAGGCCAATGGGGAGCCGTTATAGAACAGAGCCTTAGACCCGGGTATCTCTTTGTCTGGTTGCTTGACCTTCAAGGGGCTGAGAAGGAATAAAGTTAGTACCATCTCAGGATTCTTGGAGGAAAAACTTGCCTTAAAAGTGACCGAGATTGCCAGGCACAGTGGAGTACACCTGTAATCTCAGGGGCTCTGGGGGGCTGAGGCAGGAGGATCACGAGTTCAAAGCCAGCCTCAGCAGAGGCTTGGCGCTAAGCAACTCTGTGAGACCCTGTTTCTTTTCTTCTTTTTTGAAATTTTTATTTTTTTAGTTGTTCCTAGACTTTTATTTATCTACATGCAGTGCTGAGAATGGAACCCAGTGCCTCAGTCACGCCAGGCAAATGCACTACTGCTGAGCCCCAGCCCAAGCCCTCGAGACCCTGTTTCTAAATAAAATACGAAATAGGACTGAGGATGTGGCTTAGTGATCAAGTGCCCTGAGTTCAATCCCTGATACCTCCCCCAAAAAAGTGACCAAGCTTGGTTCCCAGTATTATCGGATCCCCACAAAAAGTGACCCATCAATATTGTATGTACCCTTAATGCGTTTTTCCCCTCTGGGGTGCTGGGGATGAACTCAGGCCTTTATTCACACTAGGCAAGCACTCTACCATTGGGCTACATCTCCAGCTCTGTTTTAAATTTTAATTTGCAATTCCCTAATTACATATGATGTCAAAGGGCTAAGTATGTAGCTCAGTGGTAGAGCACTTGACTAGCATGCACAAGGTCCTGGGTTGGATCTCCAGCACCACAAAATATAAATATAAATATTAAAATAATAATGAGATGCCACCACACACCTATTAGAATGACCAAAATCCAGAACAATGGCAACACAAATTCTGGAAAGGACATAGAGGAATAGGAATTGATTGCTAGTAAGAATGCAAAACAATACAGCTACTTTGGGAAGATAGTTTAGCAGTTTCTTTATTCTTTTTTTTTTTGTATGGAGATTTGACCCAAGATGAGGGCGCTTAACCACTGAGCAACATCCCCAGCTCTTTTTATTTTTTATTTTGAGTCAGTTCTCACTAAGTTGCTTTGGGTCTCACTAAATTGCTGAGGCGGCAGCAACCTTGTGATCCTCCTGCCTCAGCCTCCCAAGTTGCTGGGATTACAGGTGTGCACAACCACACCTGGCAGCCTTTTCTTATAAAATGAAACATACTCTTATCATAAAATCCAGCAATCAGGCTGGGGAGATAGCTCAATGGCAGAGTACTTGCCTAGAACGTGCAAGGCCCTGGGTTCCATTCCCAGCAGGACAAGAAAAAAAGCAATCATAACCCTTTGCATTTACCAAAATGAATTCAAACATGCCCATACAAAAATCTGCCCACTGCTGGATGCCCTGGCGCACAACTGTAAACCCAGCTATTTTGAAGGCAAGAGGCAAGGGTTGATCACAGGATTGCAAGTTTGAGGCCAGCCTCAGCAACTTAGTCAAAATAAAAAATAAAAAGGTCTGGGGGTGTAGCTCAGTGGTAAAGTGTCCCTGGGTTCAATTCCTGGTACCAATAAATAAATAAATAGGGGCTGGGCATAGAGCTTAGAGGTAGAACTCTCCTGGGTTCCATCCCCAGACTGCAAACCAAACAAAACCCTGCCTACACAAATTTATGGCAACTTTATTCATAATTGCCAAAACTTGGAAGCAATCAAGATGTCCTTTAATAGGTGAAGGGTATAAAATTAATTGTGGTATATCCAGGCAATGGAATATTATTCCATGCTAAAAAGAAATGAGCTCTCAAGCCGTGAGAAGACCTGATGCGCAGGAGCTTCAATGCCTATTACCAAGTGAAAGAAGCCCGTCTGAAAAAGCTCTGTACTATATGATAGCAGCCAAGTCACATATGGAAAAGGGTCAGCTATGCAGGCAGTGAAAAGGGGGGGGAAATGTTGGTTTCTAGAGATCAGTGAGGGAGGAATGGGTAGGGCACAGAGGATCCTTAGGGAAGTGAATCAGCCTGTGTGATACTATAATGGTGGCATGTCCTTATCCATTTGTCCAAACTCATACAACATGCACCACCAAAATTGAACCCTACTGTCAGCTATGGACTGTGGGTGGTAATGACACATCAATGTAGGTTCACGGTTTTGTAACCAATGGGCCACTCTGGTGGGGCTGTTGATGCCAGGGAGGTAGGAAGTATATGAGAACTCTTCATTTTTCTCAATTTTGCTGTGAACCTAAAACTATAAAAACTAAAGTCCATTAAAAAAATAAATAATAATAATGGGCCTGGGAATGTAACTTGGTGGTAAAGTGCTTGCCTAGCATGTGCAAGGCCCTGGGTTCGATCCCCAGCACCACCCCAAATTATAATATCATAACAGTCATAATAACAATTCAGGAGGGAGAGTCCAAAGAGTCCCCTTTGACACTTTCCCCAGGGCCCTTTCTGGTCCCTACCACCGGGGAGGTGGGTTGGGGGGTGTTTGCTTTGGAGAATAAGGAAGTGAGAAGGCTTGGTGGGCTCGGGGCACTGGAGGCTGTAGGAGAAGAGTCCAGCTTTGATCCCTCCCATCCCACAGTTTCCTGGAGGAGGCTCAAAGATCCCCAGGCCGTTGGCCTCCTTCTACCCAGCTTCCTGTTTGGGTTCCAGAGAGACGTTTAGCGTTTAGCCGTTTCTGCAGCTGAACTGGGAGCCAGTTGGTCTGGTGGGAGGGAGAACACCAGAGGGTCAGGGGGCTACCAGCCTGGGGAGGGAGGAGCCGGGCGCCGGAGGCAGCCTCAGCTTGTAATCGCTTAATCACTGGATGCTCAAATCCTCAGACCTGGAGGTCTTGAGGGGTCAGTTTGTCCAGCTCTGGCCTCCACGAAGAATACATCTGCCGTCAGCAGAGGCCCAGGACATCCCCCTCTGCCCTGGCCACCATAGCCTGCGCAGACAGACCTTCTTACTGATCTGCAGAGGGAGTGAGCCACGTTGTCTAGCTGAGCCCAGCTTCACAGACACACAAGTTTCTAAGTGGCAGTTAGGCCCCCTACTTGAGCCATGTCCTCTGCTCCCACTTGCCTCTCACCGTCTGCCCCAGTCTCACTGCCCCAGCCCCACCCCCAATCCTGACCCCAGCTCCAGACTTGACAGGAGTCCTGGTGCGTGGATGACAGCCCCACCTGCCACCAGAAAGCCTGAAGTGGATCACACTGCGCTCATGCCCACCGTGGGAGGCGGCATGGGAAGGCCGCGTCAGGGGAGGATTCCTGGGGAAAGACATTCTCCAGTCAGGTGTTCAAGGGGAAGAGGAGTTAGCCTGGCAAAGGAGGCTGGGAAGGGTGCCCCAATGGCGGAGGCCCAGAGGCAGGTGGGTACTGACATGGGTGGGCTATGGTTCCAGAGGTGCTGGGAGGAGGAACCAGAAGTCTGGTTAGGATGGTCTTCAACCCTGGGGTCCAGGACTGACCCAAGGCCTCTGTGGCCTGGGGTCTGCGGGAGCACACCTGCGGGCCTAGCCCTGTCAGGCCTTCAGTCAGGCTCCCTGGAGGAGCAAAGGCTGAGGTCACTGCCCCACCTGGAGGGGCGGGTGGGGGAACTGATTGACTTGACTGAGAAGGCAGGCCCCGCCCCAGGGCAGACCAGACCACATACCCTCAGGGGCCAGGAGGAAGGGCAGGGAGGGGACTGCAGGGTTCAAGCCAGAGGGAACCATTGGTGTGGATCCCACCTCAGTGAGGCCATTCCCCTATGCCCTAAGTGGGGTGTGGAGGGGAAGCTTGTCTTTGGGGGTACAAAGAAGTGGGAACTTTATGTGGGGGAGTGGTACCCAATTTCTGCTTCTCCAGCCCCAGGAGAGCCACATCTCCTGCCACCATTCCCAGGAAGGGTCCCAGGTAGGCCAAGGGTGAGACCCAAAGCATGGGTCTGACTCCACCCTTGTGGAGTCCTGGCATAGACCCAGGGTTTCCTGGCCAGCGCTTGGCCTCTCCCTTAGACTAGGGCATTCTGGGAATGTCAGTCCTGACAGTCCCCATGCCCTTGTCTCAGGTGACATAGGTCCTGGGCCCTGTCATATATAAAGGCTCTGTGCTTTCCCCATGGGCACATAAAGCTGGCCCTCTTCCAGCAGACCTCCCTGGGAAGGTGGGCTGAGGAGGGGTTCATGGAAGGAGAGAGCAGGGCCACCTGCATAATTTGCAAAGCTCAATACAAAATGAAAAGTTGGGCCCTTTGCTTAAATTTTTAAAATTTCAGCATGGGACCTGGGGATGTAGCTCAGTGGTAGAGCGTTTACCTAACATGTGCAAGGCAAGGCCCTGGATTAAATCCCAAGCAACACACACACACACACACACACACACACACACACATCCCAAAAATAAAAGAAATAAATAAAAATAAGAAAATTTCAGGATGGAATCAACAGAGCATTAAACCAATCACTGGGCCTGTCTAGGTTTGGGCCAGGTTCATCAAGCTGGCCCTGAAGGAGCAGGCAAATGTTCCAGAAGGAGGCAATTGGTGAGGATAGGAAAAGAGGCTGGAGCAAGGATTCAGACAGGGAGGAACTGGCTATCAGAACCAGGAAGTGTGACTGATTAGGTTAGATAATACCAGATCCAAAAGATCCTGAATGCTTGAATTTGAACTTGAGGTAGACACTGAAGATTCCTGACCACAGGGAAGTTAGAGAGACTGGGCTAGGGTGGCACAGAATGTCAGACCTGGGAGGGCCCATGAAAATCATCTGCTCTCCAGTTATGAAGCAAAGACTCCCAGAGAGGGACAAGTTACCAGCAAGAGGTGTGGAACCAGGCCAGAGCCTTGACTTTCTAGAATCTTCTCTCAGGTTCTATGGAAACAATTGGAAAATTGCTGTACATGGCGAGAAGGCAACTAGTGTTGGGCTCTGATGTCATTCTCCTAAAGAACAGGACCCTCGCATCCTGGGGCCTGGGCCTTCTCCTGGGTCCCCTTTTCCTCAGGTCTTGCCTCAGTGCCTCTTTATTTGGCCACTTTTTTTGTGGGGTGGGGGGTACTGGGGATTGAACCCAGGGCTGCTTTACCACTGAATCACATTCCCAGACATTTGTATTCATTTTTATTTTTTAAATAAAATAATTTTTAGGGCTGGGGATGTGGCTCAAGCGGTAGCGCGCTCACTTGGCGTGCGTGCGGCCCGGGTTCGATCCTCAGCACCACATACAAACAAAGATGTTGTGTCCGCCGAAAACTAAAAAATAAATATTAAAAATTCTCTCTCTCTCTCTTTCTCTTTAAAAAAATAAAAATAAAAAAATAAAAATAAATAAAATAATTTTTAAATGATTTATTTTATTTAAAAAATAAAAACAGTCTCACTAAATTGCTTAGGGCCTTGCTAAATTTGCTGAGGTTGGCTTTGAATTTGCACCGTGCCCCACCCCCCATATACACACTTTTTTTTTTTTTTTTGAAGCAGTATCTTGCTAAGTTGCCCGGGCTGGCCTCAAACTCCTGGGCTCTAGTCATTCACCTGCCTCCTCCTCCCGAGGAGCTGGGGTTACAGGTGTGCACCACGGCACCTAGTGGCTCTGTGCCTCTTAGGTTCTCTGTCTTAGGTCCATCCTATTAGGAGGGGCACGGGAGTGGGGGGTCCTTCCACACTAGGCCCCTAGGAGCTGTGCCTTGATATGCCCTAGGCCTTTTATGCCCCCTGCTTTCAGCCTGGCTGGGTGGTGGCCTGCAGGTGGAGGGTGCACAGAGTGGGGCCTCTGCCACAAGAAGGCAGCCCAAGGCCCCCAGGGTTTCTGCTGACCCCAGTCCTGGCGCTGCTGCATCCCCTTACTCCCGAGGGGCTGCTGCAAATGGACTCAGTGCTCGGTCCCTTTTCTACTCTCCCTCAACCCAGGACTGAGGTCCTGAGACCCAGCCAAGGCGCCGGGAGACCTTGCTGAGCCTTGCTTGGTGTGTGCTGGGGCCCACAAATCCGTTACTTGTCAGTGCTCTTTGGGAAATGGAAAACTTCCACAGCAGTCCATGCAAATGTATGCTTAAGAGATGCAAATATAAGAACAACATCCCCTGTTAAAGCCAACATGGGCTTTGGTGTTGCTGCCCTCTTCTCTGCTCTGCCTGATTCACCTGAATTTGTGAGTCTATGTGGGTTGGGGACAGTAAGAGCCCTCTCTTCCCTGCAGGGAGTCCTGAGAGCAGTGTGGGTTGGGGGTAGGAGATCTGAACAGTATTTACATCTAAGAAGTACATGTTTACTGGGCTCCCAGGTCTGAGAAACCTGGGGGGGGGTCACTGTCACAAATGAGGAAAGCTGAACTCCGGGAGCAGTGGTCCAAGCAGAGGTGCCACAGCAGAAGAACCCTGCCCAAGGATGAGCTGGGTGTTCAGCTCTGAGTCTGTGACAAGGGTCTGTGGCCATCCTAGATGTCGGCCTGGATGCCCCCATCAGTGCCAACTGGTGGCCATCCTTTCCGTAGTGTCATCACTGCCCTGAGGAACTCACAAGGGAGCCACCTGGCTAGCAAGCACTTGACCTCCAGAGGCCTCGGTTTCTTCATCTGTAAACATGAGCGATAGGGTGAGGAAACCACAGTGCAATGTTGATTCTACTCAGTCCTGTTCTGCTAAGATGATTTACAACCTGCAGGGAGAAGGAAAGCAACAGGACCTTCTAGAAGTCTCTGCAAGAAGCTTAGAGGAAATGTCTGAAAGTAATGAGCCTCCCTTTAGGGGAAGTTAGAAGCCCCGCCCAGAGCCCTGGATTTCCACGCTGGGTCTCTTTGGGCCATGTGCTCAGTGCAGAGGAGACAGAGGCACCTCTACCTAAAAACTGAAGTCCCCTCTCCCCACCAGGGGAGATGGGAAGGGACTGTTGAGTGTTCAGGAATCAATAGAGGTGACAGAAGTCAGGCATGGTGGTGCAAGCCTGTGATCCCAGGGACTCAGGATATGTAGCAGGAGGATTGCAAGTTCAAGGCCAGCCTGGGCAACTTAGCAAGACCCTGTCTCAAAATAAAAAGTAAATGTTTGAAGGGCTGGGGATATAGCTCAGTTGGTAGAGGGCTTGCCTTGCATGCTCAAGGCCCTGGGATCAATCCCCAGCACACACACACATACAAAAAAACTCATATGACAGTCCAGAGCTGCCCTTGCACTTGGGAGCTAGGGCTAGGAAAGAGTTGAGCCTGGAGTTGGGGTGGCTATGGGAAGGACAGCATTCTGTTCTTTAAAATTGTGCATGGCTTTTGGGTCAGACAGACCAGCCTCTGCCACTTCCTGGCTGTTTGAAACTGGCTAAGTCCTATGACCTTATCCAGCCTTAGTTTCCCCCATCTGCAAACAGGGCTGATGATGAGTGTCATTGGGCTTGCAGCAGCAACGCAGTCCAGCAAGAGAGTAGGAGGGGCAGTTTAGGCCCACACTCAGATCACTAGGGGCTTCCCCTAGAGCAGAGACAAGAGCATAAATAGAGTTGGGACTTGAGTAAGAATTCAGTTTTTCTAAAAAAAGGCAGAGCGAGCCCTGTATGGTTCTGTCTGTGGCTGTTGTGGGGAAGCTGACCACCAGCACCAGCTGGCTCACCCAAGGCTGGCCACAGGCTTGGGTGTGACAGGGTGCTCCCTGCCCCCAGCCTTCCGAGGGCCACAGGGGCTGAGCAATTGAACTTCAAAAGACCATTCTAACAGACACAGTTTCCTGCAGCTGTGCAGCCCTGAATCTGCCAGGCTCAGAGAAGCTGGTGGAGCAGAGATCTTGCAAGTGCTTAGAGCCAGGTTGATCTCAGAAGCTTCCTAGGTCCTAACAGCCAGAAGAAAGAATGGCTTGTTGGGGGATGAGCAGATCCTTTGTGATTCTTTAGTGAAATAACCCCCCCTGTGGCTGAACTCTGGGGTGCTGGGGCATGGTGCCTGCAGATTCAAGAGGGATCTTCAGGTGGAGAATGATTGTAGGAGAAATGAGAACCCTCACAAACTGCTCATACCTAAGAATGTGACCTCCCAAGTCCCAGGAAACACACAACGGCTAGGTCTTTCTCCTCAAAGCCCACCAGGAGTGCTTCCAGGGGTGTGGCCTGCAGCCACCAAGCTGCAGGAAATATCCTTGGGGGTGTGCAGGGACATGCGGGGGGGCAATGCAGTGGCATGGACCAGGTGGGCCAAGATCAGGGCCAAGGCCCCAGGTGGGTGCACAGAGAGGAGGTGGCCAGAAGCAAGGGGCTTAGAGGCCCTGTGTAGGGCTGGCCCACAGCAGGTGGGAGGTATTTTTAGGTGCAGACGGAGACATTACGCCATGGCCCGACAGGTGGTTAATATTTAATCCCCTCCTTAATCATTAACTCTCTGGCTGGCTGGGGAGGAACGGGGCTGTTGTCAAATCAGTAACCACGGGCCTGGAACAATGTCCACAGATCTCATCGCCTCTCCTGCGACTGGGGGTACTGGTTGGGTGGGGTCACTTCTGGTCCTGGGGGCTCTAGCGCAGTCTGTATCTCTCCCATGGTGACCTCAGGACATGGAGAGAGTATGAGATCAGAAAGAATCTCCTCCAGGCCCCAGGATCACCCTCTAGCCCTGAGGCGCTTACTGGTGGCCAGCAGCTGGGGGTGGTGTCCATTCAGGCATGAGGGTTCCGGTCCCTGCCCCCTCCTGCTAAGCCACGTGACCTGGGGCAAATCACGAAGTCTCCCTGAGCCTCAGTTTCCTCATCTGTGCAATGAGGACAATTATTTATAGCATGGAGGATCGTCATGAGGTTTGAATGAGATGTGGGTGTATAAGGAAGTACTTTCTAAAGTAAAGACTGAGATAGCAAACTACTTACAGTACAGCCAGAGTCACTGTAAGACAGCCCCGAAAGAAGAAGAAATTGAAGCCACCCTGTTTCCTTTCACTGAAATGCAGTTCTTTTCGATGGAGTTTAATTCTGTAAAGTGTTTATGAACAAGGCTGGGTCTCCAGTCCCAAGCTGGGCCAAAGGGGTAATTTGAAAAGGAGTCAACCTTGCCCTCAGGGAGCAAGGGTGACCAGGCTCCAGGCCTAAACCAGAACAAGATAGGCAGTGTTTGCGAGGAAGGTCGGCAGGTCGGGGCTGTGGGGTCAGCGGGATGAGGGGTGGGAGGACAGTGTGGGCTGGAGATCAGAGCAGGCTTCAGGGTGCGTGGGGCAAACCGAGGTTCCTGAGAGATGAGTAGGAGTTGGGCATGGAGGGGGAGGGGGGCCTGGTGCCATGCAAGTTCACACGTACCGGGGCTGGGGGTGGCGTTTGTGCACATGAAGTCCAGCATATCAGTAGACTGTCCAGATATGTGGCCTGTCGTAAGAGCGCATGTGACTCAGACTTCCACTCGCTAGAAGCAGCCAGCCACCCACACACACAATGCACACAGTCATCCCAGTGTGGGGACACTCATAAGCACCAACTGAGTGCACCCACCACCTCCGCCAGACCCTGCCCCGAGGCGGGATAGCTCAGCCCAGCCCAGGCTCTGTACCTTCCGAGCTAAACTGACACCCACAGAGGATGGGAGACTTCTGGGGCCCTGAAGTCTTCGGGCCATGTCAAGAAGATGTGGTGTCCACCCCAAAACAGCCAAGGTTCCAGCTGGGACCCAGTGCGGTGTGAGGGAGCTGCAGGCAGGAAGCTCAGAGTGGACCTGGCGGCTAGACATGGCCCCAGATAGGACAGGAGGTAGGTAGGAGGGGACATGCCATAAGGACAGGGCAGTCCCGGGACAACAGGTGGGCTTCTTGGAGGAGGTAGTCTTTGGAAAGGAGGGATGTGAGAACAGGGAACTCCTAGGCAGCTATTGTAGCCCCTCGCATCCAAGCCTCCAGCCCTCCTCTGGGGACCCCACCAATATATGAAGCTCAGGTTTGGCCCAGATCCCTAGAGCCAAAAGAAGCTGGGCAGTGGCTCCTGAGAAGTCGAAACAGAATAGATACAGCATTGGGTTCTTCCCCATGCTCCCTCCTGAATGGGGCTCTGCAGGCGGGATGGGGCCTGGGGAACTTCTGTGAGTGCCCTTGGTACGCACTAAGACTCCTGCAACAAGCCAGTCCTGATGTCCAATCCCCGCTGTAGGGATCTTCTCATTTATTGTAGCCAGGACAGGCAATAAAATACTAGCATATCACCCAGGGTGAAGGGTCCCTAAAGGAGGTACAAACACCACCAGGGCAGGTCACTGGTAGTTTTGAGTTCAGACTCTGAATCCTGAGTCTAGAGACTAAATCTTGCCTCTGTCCATTTCCAGCTGTGTGACCTTGGATCTTTTGTCTGACCTCTTTGTGCCTTAGTTTGTCTGTATGGTGATGATAATAGTAAAGTCCTTACTGCTGGTGATTGTGGTGAGGGTTCAATGACACCCAGCAAATAAATAATCAGTACTACAACTGTTAGAAGGGCAATTCAAGAGAGCTTCTTGAAGGGAAAGACATTTGAGTTGACCCTTGAAGCACCAGCAGGGGCCCCACAGTTCCCAGGGGAAGGAAAGGGATACCTTCCCTGTGGAGTGGCCAGGGCAAGCAGAGGTGGAAAGGACAGGCATGGTTGGGCCACAGCCACTGTCTGGTTGAAGCATGGGGTGGTATTTGGGAAGGGGACTGCTCAGGGAGGGTTTGGAGGGCCAGCTGCCCTGGAGCAGGGAAGCCTTGGGGACTCGGGAGTGGGGCTCCAGTGACATCAGGGCCCAGGGAGAGCAGGCCTTGCTGGAGGGAGCATCCCAGGCAGAATCCCCCCAGGGACAGAGCCCTGCACCAGAGAGGCCCCACAGCTCTGGGATGGGACCAGCCAGAAGTGGGGGACATGCTAGATCTTCTGTGGTCTGGTCTCTTTAGCTGGACTCAAGCACTCCCTTCACGAAGCTCCTTCGTAGAGCCTTGGGGCGTGCCTGCCGAGGCCCCACCTGCCCTGACATTCTATGCACTTGGCCCATCACCTTGGGCAGGTCCTTTTCCATCTCTGTGTTTTCATCTGTGGACACAGGAAGGCCTGCCCCGGTGGTGGGGAACTGGTCCAGGATGCCCTGCTCCCTCTCTGGACAATGTCTGGCCAAGGGTCAGGCAGGGAAGTTCATGGCTGGGGAGGAGCCAGGTCACAGCTTTGCCTCTTTTCTTCCCAGGGTGGCCCCTCGGGCTTATCTGGGTCGGGGCAGAACTGGGTGGGCAAGGAGGGGATGTTCCTACAGTGGCCAGATAGCGCCAGGGGTGATAAAGCGCATGGGCCCAGCAACTGGCTGGAGAGAGGTGGGACAATGGAGCAGGCTGGGGTGGTGTTCCAAGACTGCGGTTGACTTCTGTGTCCTCTTCCCCACTAGCCACACCCTCCAGGTCAGCGGGGTACAGCCCCAGTCACCCACTACCCTACCATCACCCCCACAGGGCAAGGAAGAGAAGAGCATTTAAGGTTGGCGGTGGCCTTTGAACACTCTCAGAAAACCAGTAGGGGCAGAGGCCAGCCCATGGGGTAACCGTAGGGTGAGCGACTTGTCCTGGTTTGCCTGGGGCTTTCCCAGTTTTAGTGCTGAACCCGGGAAGCCCCGCGGTCCTGAGCAACCAGCATGGTGTGCCAGGGACTGTCCAGGTTTTAAAACTGAAAGTCCTCTGTCCCGGGAATCCCCTTGATCCTGGGCAAAGAGAGCTGGTCCCCTTGGAGTAAAGGCATATAGCTGGGGGTGGGTAATCAAGGAGGCAGACAGGGGCCTGGAGAGCTGTGAGCAGGCGGGCTCCTTCCCTGGATCTGCTCATGCGTTCTATGGAGGGGGTGAATTTGCAGTCCAGATCCCCTTCTCTAGAGGGCTTCTGTTCTCTAGAGGGTGAGGCTGGCATGGCTGGAGGGTCAGTGGGTGGGGCCAGGCCTCCCAGCCATCCTCAGCTACCTGTTCCTCTGCTCTTGGATCCTTGTGAGGGAGCCATGACCCCTGCGGGGGCTCTGCCACACCACTTGCTGGTTTGGGAGCAGCCCCAATGCTGCGGATATGACCAGCAGCCAAACTGGGAGCAGAATCACTCAAAATCAAAGTCAGGGCACCTGAGCTGCAGGGCTTTCCGCCTTTTCTTCCCAGGGCTTTTGCTGACCTGGACCTGCCCTGCGTGTGCTTCTGAGGGTCAGGGTAGATTCCTGAGACTGATAGGGAAGCTGTCAGGAGGGTGGCGGGGAGAGTCAGGGACACCTTCCTAGAGGGGACTCAGAAGGGAGGCTTGCTGCAGCCGGCCTTCAAGCCTGAGCCTCCCTTCCACCTTGCTTTTCTCCCACACCCTGAAAACAGGATGGCCCTTCCCTACCTCCCTGCTGACCCAGGGATGTGGATGTCCCAGAGACCCTTGCCCGTAGCATCCCCGTCTCAGATGGGCACTGGACAAAGCCCATGGGAAGATGAGATCAGGGCATGCTGCAGGAAATGGCACCCTGAAGGGAGAAAGAAGGCCCTGGACTTTCTGTCTGTGGCTGGACCTGAGCGGACAAGAGAGGAAGGTGGCACCCTAAGCAGCACCTCAGTTAGGCCAACAGGTGAACTGGAGAGACCTTGTGAGCTCTGGGAAGACTCTGATTCAGATGTCCTCAGAGCCACAGTTTCCAGACTGGATGGGAAGTCTCGCCCACTACCCCTCCCAAGGATCCCAGGTTGGTTGGGTGGACAAAGTCTGTTAGCAAAGCTGACTGTGGTCTTCTGTGGACCTCAGGGTTGGCAAATGGGCCAAACTGAGGTGGCTGCATTCTAACTCCAGGCTCCTTCTGCTTCCAGAAATTCTCTCCTGCCCCTCTGCTCCCCGAGCCTCGCACTGTCCCATCTGGCCCACGTCACTTCTATCGCTGTTGCCCATTCAGTCATCCGGTATCTCCCCACAGCCCTGGTCCTTGTCTGGTTACCTCTGAATCACCAACACCTCCCAGGTGGTACACTCAGAAGGTGTCTGCAAGATTCATGTCTGGCAGGAGATGGGACCCCCAATGGTGACCATGAAGTTCCAGACAGGCTGGGCCCTGGGGAGAAGGGCTGGTGACAGGAGCTCAGGGAGGGGTCCGGGGCCAGTCTGGGTGTCCCGGGGGAGAGGCAGCCAGAGTGCCGAGTGGGCCCCGCTCCTGTTTGTGTCTAGCTCAGTCTCTTCTCCTGCCCGCACCAGACTCAGCCACAAGACCAAACTGTGTGGACAAATGGTGCTGATGGTCCAGGAGCCGAGACAGAATCCCCCCAGACAGGCTGGCCAAAGGGTCCTGTCCACCAACTTCCTAGGTCTGCAGGGAATGGGGTGGCCCAGTCTGGGGGAGGGGAGAGGCTCGGGGAAGGCCCTCCTCGAGGGGAGAGGTGCTGAGGGCAGGGGAGCTGGCCCTCTTGGCCTTTGAAGGGCAGGCCTTCCTGAGGAGGACACTTTAATCGCCCCCAATTAAACCATTGCCGGAAGCTTTTAACAGCCCCATCAGCCTTTTAAGGCCGGCCCTTTTGTTAGGCAGCCAAGCTGTTATGCAAAAGGAGAGCGGGCCAGGGCCTCTCACCACTTTCCCCAGGCCCCAAGGCCAGCCAGCCCCAAACTGCACTCAGCTCCAAAGAGGCTTCTTGTCGGGAATCAAAGGCTGGAGAACCTGCTTTGATCTGAGGCAACCCAGTCCTTCCCTGTTTCCCCAACTCCCCTTCCCGAAGGCTTCAGGCCTTGGAGGCACTCACGCCCACAGTTCCCAAGGTGGGGCTGCCCAGGCTGATCCCCAGGATCCTGGGAGGCACATAGCCCCTGCCCCTCACTTGGAGAAGCAGCTGCCAGGGTGGTGGGAACTGTCACTGCCGCTTGGGGTCAGGAAGCCCTGGCCTCACCTCTTCCACCTGCTCGAGGTCCTCTGGGCCTTTGTGACCAGGTGTGGGCCTCAAATAGATGTCAGCTGGGATCCCCTTAGAAATGCAGGCTGCAGACCCTTAGAATCAGAATCGGCTTCTCCCAGGAAGGCCTGGGAGGTTGAGAGCCCTGCTCTAGTGTCCCCCCTCCCTGTCCCCTTCCTCCCCGCAAAGCAAGAGAAAGTGTAGGAATGATATTAGCCCTGGTAAACTGTGAGAGGCCTCCCCCTTTGCTTTCTGAGTTTTCGACAACATGTATATTTAAAAAAAAACAACACAGCCCTCTGGGTAAATAGGAGATCTTGGAGGACCCCAAATGGCAGGCTTCCATTTGGTCATTTGGTTGACGACAAGATTCTCCACCACGGTATCCACATCTGCTCCCTCATTACTGCCGGAGGGAAGCCGGACAGGCCTTCTTATTATCCAGAAGAAGCCAAAGCCCAGGAAGTTTCCGGGGACTGGCCTGAGTCCGAGGCAGGGTTAGGAGGGAAACTCAGGAAACCTCCTCTTCAGGTCAAGCAGGGCTGCCAGAGACAGCTGTGAAGGGGGTACACTGCACAAAGTCACCTGGAGTGGGGGTAGGTGGGGATAATATAGCTCCCACTATGCTCACCAAGGGTGTCCTTGTGTGAGGGCCACGTGTGCTGGAGGAAGGGAGCCTTCTTCTAATGCAAAACTCCACCCAGGCAAGCAGAAGGTGGAGACTTCTAAAATCCTCTATTCTCCGCCCCTCCCTTCTCTTCACAAAAGCTAAGGGTCATCAAGCACCTACTATGTGCTGACCTTCAGGCTTGGTGCTTTCTTTCCTGACCTCTCTTATTCCTCAAGACAACTCTCCCACTCCTTCTTCTGATTAAGATCTGTGCGCTGCTTTCCTTGAAAACCTAGCAAGACCCGGATACACTCCAGATGAGTCAGAGCCTGTCAGGACAAAGGTCTCCCATGGCAGTCCCTGGGGGCAGAGGGCCTGGCTTAGCCAGGGGACACCCAAAGGGGATGGTTTACAAAACACTTTCTGGATGTTTTCAGGTCTTGGAGTCTCCTCAGTTTTTGTGGTGTTGGGGAATGGAACCCAGGCCCTGCACAGGCTGGGCAAGTGTTCCACCACTGAGTTACTCCCCAGCCCTCTCTAATTTTTATTTTTATTTTATTTATTTATTTTTTATAGGAGGAACAGGAGGTATTCTTTTTTTAAAAAAAAAAATAGGAGAGAGAGAGAGAGAGAATTTTTTAATATTTATTTATTTTTTTAGGTTTTTTTTGGCGGACACAACACCTTTGTTTGTATGTGGTGCTGAGGATCGAACCCGGGCCGCACGCATGCCAGGCGAGCGCGCTACCGCTTGAGCCACATCCCCAGACCCTAATTTTTATTTTTAAACTTTATTTACTTATTTCTTTGGTGGTACTAGGGACTGAGCCCAGGGGTGCTTTACCACTACATTTTCAGTCCTTTTCATTTTATTTTTATTTTTTATTTTTGAAACCGGGTCTTCCTAAGTTGCCCAGGCTGGCCTTGGATGTACGATCCTCCTGCTTCAGCCTCCCAAGTCACTAGGATTACAGGCGTGTGCCACCATCCTGGCAAGGGTCTTGGGGTCTTGAACATCTAATCCCATCATAGGCAAATGCTGAGTACTTGGTTGTAGGAGGAGAACTAAAGCCCACCTGACCATCCTGCCACCATTCCACAGTGACCCCCAGAGGCAGGTGGGCATCTAGGACCCCAGAGGGCTATGGCATGGCCAGTATAAGGTAGGCAGTGTGGTAGAACCCTGTAGAGCACACTGGCACAAACTTGTTCTGTTGAAGGGCAAGTCGTCCAAATTTTAGGCTTTGGGGCTCTTAAGGTCTCTGGCTCTGTCAGTTACCCAACTTTGCCATACCTGATGAATGAATCTGTGTTCCAATAAAACTTTGTGGATACTGAAATTTTAATATTATAGGATTTCCATATATGCCCAAATTTTATGCTTCTTCCTGCCCCCCCCCCAACCATGTAAAATCCATTCTAATTGTTAGGTTGCACAAAAGCAGGCTATGGGCAGAATTTTGGCCATAGTTTGCTGGTCCTGGTCCTATAGAGCAAAGGTCTAGAGGTCAGCCATCCTTCTTGCCATCAAGTGCTGGCTATTTCATTAGCCAGTAGTGTGATTCGGGACACGTTAGGCCTCTGTTTCTGTCAGCCCGGGATGGTGGCATCTGTTGCTCAGGGATTTCGTGAGATGCAGTCTGGAAAAGCGCCAACTCTTTTTTCCAATGATTGGCATGCAGCAACCCGTCCCACATGCAAGCAATGACCACTGCCCTGCCTGTGAGTGTTCAGAGATCAGTGGGAGGGGACATGAAGGCTGGAGAGGCGGGGCTTCCTTTCTGGAGAAGGTCTGGGTGAGCAGACTGATAGGAAACCTACTGAAATGGAAGAAAGAGAAAAATCTTCAGAGGTCCAAGGATCTGGCCATTGAAGGCTCTTAAGAGGTCCCCCTTCAAAGCAGTGCCAAGGGGAGGTGGGGTGGGCAGACACTGTGGACTGAAGATGTGAGGCGAGGTTACCGGTGAGTCCATGTGGATGGGAGCTGGGTAGTGTGGGTCCCAAGGGTGTGTCAGGAGCAATAGCTAATGTCATTGTAGGTGCCAATCCCTTTGCTCCTCCATCCTGATTGGTGCAAGGGCAGGGCCTGAACAAAGCCCAGCTGACCAGAGCCCTTCCCTGAGACTGTGCACTTGGGAGAATGCAAGCAAGTCCCTCTCTCGTCAGAGAACATCACCACGTGAAATGCAGTCCTGGCCAGCAGCTGTGTCCCCTGTCACCCAGGGCAAGTCAGAGAACCTGTGATGTGAGAGGATGGAGTCTATCCCAACAGGAAGCAGAGACAAGAGATTTAGTGAGTCCCTCAAAGGACTGTGTTCCTGCCCTTCCGTGGTTTGTGGCTTGGTGACTGATTTCTTCCTCTGCTGGTGGGGCTATCCAAATCCTTTGAATAAACTCCTGTTTCTCTAAGCTAGTTTGAGTTTCCATTGCAAATAAGGAAAACTGCTGAGCAAATACACGGCAGATTTCCTCACAAGCTCTCATTGCACAACTGTGCGGGGCTCTGGGTAGGTACCTTATATCCACTGCTTAAGATTATGCTGGGAGCCATGGGTTTGATTATCTCCATATTACAGTTGATAAAACTGAGGCTTGGACTTTGCCCAACCCTCCATTAGTGTGTCCCTCAGGTTGTGGGCTTGGGTCCTCTTGGGTTAGCATTGACTAGTGTCTCCCAGAAAATTTTCCCATTCCCATGTTTTTAATCCCATCTCCACAATTTCCAATTTCTGATCTAGACCTTTATGTTCTGGACTGATGTATCCAGCTGCCTACCTGATAAAGCCCTCAAACATTGACCTCTAGGGCTAACCTTCTGCTCTTCACCTCCCCACCCATTCTGTCCCTCCTGGGGATTCTTCTCTCAGTAACTGGTCCCACCATCTACCCAGTTTCCCATGGCAGAAACCTGAGAGTTACATTAGCCCTCTTCCCCTCCCACTTTCTTTAGAGGTTTGGATTGCAATGCCCCCCTCCTGCAGTGCTGGGGATTAAGCCCTGGGCCCTGGCCCTCTAGGGCCATCTAACCATTGTGTTGCTAAGTTACCACCCAAGCCCCTTCTCACTAGTTCCTCCTGCCCCACCCCCCCATGTGTTTGCTCTGCTCCTTCTGGAGTGTGGGTGGAGACAAGGCCGGGTGGTGGGGGGCACGGTGTGCATCCCTTCAGAGCTTAGCCTGTGTTGTTGCCTCCTGTACTCCCCAACCCCCCCAAAAAAAGGCCGAAATTCATCTCTTGTTACAAAGAAATAGAGCTCTACTCCCCCTCCCTCATCTAGCCATCTAGACCACCCCCCAAAGATGGCCTCCTCCTTCCCCAAATCTAGGCCAAGCCATTATCCACTGACCTATTGGAGGTACTTTAGAGAGAGCTCTAACCATGTCTCCTCAATACTCAAAACCCCTCGACGCTTCTAGTCCACAGTCTCTCCCAGCTGCAGCCCGTCTGCTCTCGGACTTCATCCTGGGTCTCTCTTTGCTTATGCACGGTGGCCTCCTTTCGGTAGGATGAGTACCAAACCCTTATGACCTCAGGGTCTTTGCAGGTGCTGTTTCTGCTATCTGCACATGTTCCCCTCCCTCCCACTTCCCTACCTCCCAGCATTCCTAGATGGCCATCAGATCTGGCTTACCCTTCAGGGATCCTTTCTCTTCTGCTCTCCAGGAAATAGGATCCCAAAGAACGCGCCACTCTCTGTAGCCCTCAAACAGCATGTGTTTGGGTAGGTATTAGGTAGGTATTAGACTATTGGAGACTATTCTTTGAGGGCAGAGAGCAACCCTGTCCTAATTCACTTTTTTTTTTTTTTTTGAGAGAGAGAGAGAGAGAGAGAGAGAGAATTTTAATATTTATTTTTTAGTTTTCAGCGGACACAGCATCTTTGTTTGTATGTGGTGCTGAGGATCGAACCCGGGCCGCACGCACGCCAGACGAGCGCGCTACCACTTGAGCCACATCCCCAGCCCCTAATTCACTTTTGTGCCTGCTGTCCCCTGCACCGTGTCAGGCACAGAGCGGGTGCTCAGAAATATTTGCCAAACGAATGCCTGAGTGACAGAGGCTTGGAGAGAGCCCAGGACTTGTCCAGGATGCTGCTACCGAATCCCCAGACGTCAGCCCCCAAACTCTTGGGCTCTGAAGTCCACCCTTAAGGAAACCAGGAAGGAAGAGGCTGAGAAGAGGTCTGGCCTCAGGCACTTAGAGTCAAGGAAGAGCTGCCGGAAGCAGGGCAGGGAGGCGAGACCTCACCCCTGCCAAATGGAGTCAGGCTAGAAGTCAGAAGAGTCTGGTACTTGGGCCTTGAACACTGAGACAGGTGGCCAAAAAAGCACCTTAGGGATGGAGTGTGAGTGGAGACAAGGGCGGTGTGATCCCTACAGAAGCTTAGTGTGTGATGTTGCCTCCTGTACTCCCCAAACCCCCATAAAAGGTAGGGATTCATCTCTTGTTACAGACAAAGAAATGGAGCTTCAGTGAGAGGGAAGTAACTTCCCCAAAGTCTCCAGTAAATGTCAGAATCATGATGGGGAATATCAGTCCAGAAGAGAAAATGGTAGGAGAGGCCCCACTGTTGGGGAGAGGCTGTGACCCTGCTGCCCTCCCCCATGCTTCACCACCCCAGGCTCATCTGTGGGGATGTCTTTTTGAAATTCTTGGGAAGCTCTTTCTAGAAAGCCCAAAGCCTGCCCTGCACCATCTCAGGTGGGCAGAACTTCCGGGCTGGCGCCGGCCTCCCTGGAGAATTTCTCAGCACAACTTCCATTCCAAAAGGAGCTTAGGGCTTTGGGGCCGATCCTGCTGGGGTCCATCAATGCTCTCGCTCAGGGGTGCAGAGTGAGATCCACTGGGGTGTGGGGGAGGGATGGGGCTAGGAAATCCCCTTCAGGCCTGGTCCTGGGTGTGGGGCTCTCCCATTGTTGCTGTCTCCTATTTAACCACAACTTACATACAACTCTTAAAAAATACACCATCATTTAAATGTGGGGTGGTGGTGGTGGTAATCACTCATTAGGTGGTCGAGCACTTGCCTAGCACGTTAGAGGCCCCTGGGTTCAATCCCCAGCACCTCAAAAATATATATAAACCAGACTTACATGGGACTTTATAAATATGAACTCAGTCTTCAGAACAACCCTATGAGGCAGGTACATTTTACAGAGGTTGAAATGGGAAGGGCAGGGACTTGCCAAGGTCACCAGCAATAAGGTGCAGAGCTGGAGACCCACAGGCCTGAAGCCAGGGGGTGTGAAACCCCTTCCTCCCCTACAGTGGGGAGTCTCTGCAAAGAGAGGGCTCAGAAAGCCCTGCGCCCCAGTCCGGCCTCAGCAGGAGATTCCTGGCCCCTTCTTTTCACACAGATCCAGGGTTTGTTTACCTCAAGTGAGGGGAGTGGACGCCCCAAACAAAGAGGATGCAAGCAGAGATAACCCAATCGTTCTGGGCCTGGCTGGGCCATTGGGAGGGTCACAACTGAATCCTCCCTGCTCTGGGGCTGAACCTCAAGAAGGTGCCCTGGCAAGGCTGCCTGTAGTTTGTTGCAAAACAATGAGTCAGCCCGGGAGGGGGCGGGGAGGGGGTGGAAGGCATCTCCCCTGCAGCCCAGCCTCCAGCCTCTTAGGCTGCCCTCTTCCCTGCCCCCCCCCCTCACTTCCCTGCCCTTGGTCTTTAGAAGGCTCAACCAATTTCCTTTTTCTGTTTGGCTGTGATAGGAAAAGTATTGAAAAATAGAAAGTGCCCTAGACAGGAAAACGCTCTGAAAGCTGCAACCTGGCAGCCCAGGCCAACACCCCAGTCAGAGGGGGCCACCAGCCAGGATTCCAACCAGGGACTCCTTCCCAGGCACTGGCTCCTGAGGGCACTTTAAGCCCTGGTGAGTGGAGATGAGAATTTAGAGGTCCAGGGATGGGTAGGGACAGGTTCAAGGTCAGACAGCTAGTGCCAATGATTGGGAGGGTGGGGCAGATCCTGTGGGAAGGTCCCCGAGACTGGTCCCTAAGTGGGGAACTGCTGGAAACACAGGCTTCTTTTAATTTTTTTTTTTTTTTTGCAGTCTTGGGGACTGAACCCAGGGCAGTGCACGTGATAGGCAAGCACTCTACCACTGAGCCACACCCATGGCCTATACTTCCTTTTAAAAAAAATTAACCTTGCCAAAGGATCATGTGCTTCTATTCTCTTGTGGCCCCAGAGCTCCCCTCCAAAGCCATTTCAGGACACAGGGCCATTCTCTCCCCTGGCCCTCACTGAGGAAGCAATGTGGTTACTCCGGATAGATCCCATAGGGTCACAGTGGGTATCACAAGTCACTCTCTGGGCCTCGCCCCCTTCACCTCCGGGGTTTTCCTCCTAATGGCCCATGAAAGAGAAAGCCTTCTGCTCTTGAGAACAGCACAGAGAAAAATCTGCTCGAGGCTATTGAGGAAATTCATTAATTTATTTGTTCATCCAAACCTGGTTGGGTTGCTGCTGAGCCAGATTCCACAGAGGAGGAGAGAGGAGGGTCCAGGCTCCTTGGGATCCAGCTGCACAAACAGATAACTGCTCTTCTACACTAGTGTACTGACCAAGGCTTATCTGCCCTGAGTGCAGGACACTGAGGGACCTGTCCCAACCTGAGGGATAAGAAGGCAGAGGAGCCAGAGAGAGCCACATCTTAAAGAACAAGCAGGAGTGCACCAGAGCAGCAGGTGGCAGAAGCAGGTACTGTGAGGGAGAAAGCGTGCCCACAGCTCCCTCTGGTTCATAGAGCCACTCAGTCAACATTACTGAGCTCCCACCATGGCATGCAACCAAGTACAGGACCTGGGATAGGGGATGGGCAAGTCAGCCCCTGCCCTCAGAAAGCTCACAGTCTGGTGGTCAGTGATCTTCCATCAGTTAAGGATCCTGTTAGGGACTGGCACGCATGCTGCTCTTCCTGCAAGCCCCCCACAGCTCCAGGAGTACAGGACTTTCCATATGGACTCTTTTCTAATTGTTTAGGCACAATCCTTTCCCACCACCATCTCTCTGAGGCCCCTGGGAACCTCTGAGACTTATTTGTCTCTTTACATTTCCCACAGGACCAGTTACAGTACTGAGTACTTTTCTACATATTCATTTAATATTTGCTGATACTAATTAATGTCAATGGAGAAAAACTATTTTCCAGCTACAGTCTGACCTTGAACCCAGACTACAGATAAGTTCTTAAATCAATCTAGGCAGTTCTCCAAAGGTGCAGATGGCCAGAGAGTCCCTGTTAAAGCAGAGACTGACTGAGTGGGCCAACACTGTGAGACCGTGGTCCTGTTTTACTGTAGCTTAGTAATGATGACATGGCTGAACCTTTAAGGTCACAGTCCTGTGGTTGGGGGGGGCAGAGATCTCTGCAGCCTGCCAGTAACCCCAAAGAAGCCATTCAGCATGAGTTCTCTGGTACCAAAAGTTGAGCCAGGTGATGACCGGGGCAGCCAGAAACATCCTGCATTCCCATGAGCCCATCTGCTCTAGCCTTTGACTGAGGCAGCTGGGGCTTAGAAGGAAGGGTCCTTGTGAGGCTATTCTTACCCTTTGTGGACTTCTGTGCAGGCAGCTCAATGGGGCGGGACCTGGGAGTCCTGAGAACTGGCTGTAAAATGTCAAAAAATGCTGGCGTGGGGCATAGTGGCACATGCCTGCAATCCTAGGGGCTCAGGAGGCTGAGGCAGGAGGATCATAAGTTCAAAGCCAGCCTCAGTAACTTAGAGAGGCCCTAAGCAATTTTAGCGAAACCCTGTCTCTAAATAAAACATATTTTAAAAAAGGATGGTTGGAGACATGGCTTAGGGGTTAAGCACCCCTGGGTTCAATTCCCAGTACCTTCCCAAAAATGCTGGCATTCATTTTGGGGGCTGATTTTATTTCTTGGACATTCATGGTTTCATTTCCTCTTTGTCCTTAGGGTTTACTAAAGCTCTGGGGGGGGGGAGTTTCAGCAACCTCAGCTGTGTGTGTCCTGTCTTGTGAGCTCAGATCAGTATCAGGAAGTGAGGGACATTGAAACCTTGGGCTTTGGTGAGGGGATGCTCCCTCTTTCCCTGCCAGACCCTGAACCAGCAGTGGGCTGGCGGCCCAGGTCCTGCCTGGGACTACTTCTTCCTTTGATTTCTGGCTCAGGGTACAGGAGGGGAGTTCCCCTTCTCTGTTTGTTTTGATTCTGTTGTTTTCTTCAAGAGAGGAAGGAAAGGCATCATCACTTTTTCGGTTCTATGAACAATAAAGGCAGGCAGAGAGGATGTTTGCCGGGCCCACACCTCCTCCTCTCTCCTCTCCTTTCTCAGTCTCTGTGCCGGGGAGGCCCCCAAATGCGCCTCTCACAGTTCAGGGTCAGATTTAAGTGCCAGCTCTGCCCTTTTAAATGCTTTTGACCTCTGAGGTGTATATAAAAATGAGAGTCATCATATTTGCTTTATAGGATTGTTGAGGCTAAAAGCAAAACAAAAATATGAACTTGTGTAAACAGAACTAGGCATACAGTAAATGTTCCAGAAAGGTCTTTCCTTTGCTTCATTCTTCACACCGTGTGGTGAGGCCACCCTCCTGTCTTCCGCTTGCCCATACATATCTGGCTTCTTCCATAGCAGCATCTGCAAATATTGAACATGCTAGGCTTCTACAAGCAAGTGGCAAGTAAGGCTGGTTCCTGGAATTGTCCCTGCTGTGCTGGGACACAGGCAAGGCTTGCCCCTGCACTTCTCCTGGCCTCTTTGTTTCACAAACTCCATGCCTTTCCAGGTTGTACCCCTCAGGGCCTGCCCTGCCATGCGGGACAGGGGCCCTTCTTGAAGAAGATGAGGGACTGTCCTGTCCAGAGGGACAGGGAGCCCAGCCCAGCTCTGAAACTTGGCCAAATCATACTACCTCTCAGAACCTAGGAAGCAGTCTGGAAGATGGCTCCTGAACTTTTAAAATAAAAACCGTCTTTTACAGAGTCAAAACATTTTGCAGATCTTCTTTCCATGAGAGTGGTTATACTTTTAAAATATTTTGGAAAAAAAAATCTGCAAATGACTATAAGCAAGTGTGCATTCAGTGATTCTCTGTGTATTTCATTCAACAGCCTCTATGTCCATTTAAAAAAATTTACCCCCTTTTGTGGGAGACATCAGCTTGAAGAAAGAAGATGCTGGATTCTTAAGGGGCTTGAAGCTTCTAGAAGCCCTGGAGTCTCTGAGGACAGAGAAAGTCCTGGAAGAGTATGGTCCCCCTTTAGCCCTGCTGGTCTGACCCAGGGACTCAGGGACACTGAACTAGTAGTTAGATGCCCAGATACAAAAGCCCTACAGTGACTGATAAGAATGCAGACAGTGTAGTGATTTCTGGCCTAGGGTTTCAATGCTTGCTCTAGTTCTGCATACTACTTGCCTCTCTGGGCCCCAGTGTTATTATCTGCAAAATGGGGTTGATGGTACTTGCAAGTTTTTTTGTGGAAATTAATGAAAGCATGAATTCATGGGACTTAGCACAGGGCACAGTTTGCACTTCACAAAAATTACATTTAAATACAAACCCAGCTTTTCTTCTTGCAGTTGCTACTTGACATCATGTGGGCCGGTGCTGTCCCCTTCTGGAATGGTCCCCTTTGTGCTCTCCATCTTTCAAGCTTGACCTGCTCTGGGAACCCCTCCAGGTCCTGCAGCCTGTCCCTGCTGCCCGTGTCTCCTCTGTGCTCCTTCAGCACACAGAGCTTGTCTCAGCGAGTGTGCCCTCCTGGCTGGGCCCCGTCTCCCAGGCAGCAGGATTCCAGGCTCTCTTGGGGCTGGACCCTGTGGCTTGGCCAGGCCCAGCCCCCATCCCACCCCCGGCCTCCTCTGCCCTAGGCCCAGTCTCTGCTCCAGGCCCAGATTGTTGGTTCCCAACCACATGAAGGAAGGTACACGGAAAAGCCATAAACTGGAGGGATGTTTATCAAAGCGGGACAGATCTGCAGCCAGGGACGTGGAGGGAGTGTGCAGGGACCAAGCGGAAGCGAGCGTTTCAGGGGAGAAGGGATGAGCAGGGAGGAGCTGGCAGGGGTAGGGCAGGAAGGAGGCCCCCATTAACACTTCGGCCCCAGCCGCGCTTCCCCGGCACCTCAGCCAGGCGCACACAGGCCCGTTTGTCCCACTTTCACTGCCACACTGTGTTCGCAGCAGCCCCAGGTGGGCGGGTGTTGCCTGGGCACAAATGCCCTTTATGGATAGGCAGTGCCAGAGGAAGGCAGCACCTCCTGGGACCGGGACCACCACCCCCCCCCCGCCCCAGAATTCAGAATCCACCCTGGAGCTGCCTTCCTCTTGGCACACAAGCATCCCTGGAGCCTGGTTACAGAAGGGACAGGGCTTCGCCCCCAGGACCCCCTGATGTTGGGAGTGATCTCAGGAGAAGGCAGCCATGTTTGGAAGGCTAGAGTTCCCCAGGAGTCCTCCCAGGCTGGGGAGGGTTCTATCACTGAGGAATTCTCATTTTGAGAGGCTATAGGAGATCAATGAGCCCCGAGTGAGGCCCACAGAGAAGAGGGAGACCCTAATTCTTCCTCACTGCACTCCCTCCGTGATCCTAGGAGTGGGGCCTACATCAAGAATCCAAGGGACCACTGACCCTCCCCTGCATGGAGCCTAGCCCCTGTTAGCCTGGGAGTTTATTCTCAGAGCCTCTGTGTGCCCTTCCTAAGGCCAGTGGGTGACAGAAGTCACACATCCCACAGACAAAGCCCAGCAGGCCCCACTGAACTTCCGTCCCTTGTTCACACATAGCCTCAAGCCCCTCTCCCCCGCCCGAGGCCTGCCCTGTGTTTTTGTTTTGTTTTAACTGTCTTTACTTACTTACCTACAGGCGCTGGCACATGCCTGTCAGCAACCCCTGGAGATGACCCGAGGATGTGCATCCCCAGCCCAGGGGGGTTCCCTACTGGACTGGGTCTTTGGTAGGGGGATTGGGACAGAGCCTGCGGCGGGCACCCTGCTGGCCACTACTCCAGGCCCACAGGAGTGCAGGAAACTCCTCACTGTGGAGGTCTTATCCTCCATATACATACCTGGGGACAGTGAGGCTGGGAGGAGGGAGAAGAGGCCATAACCGCCTGGAGGTGGTTATGGGCCCCATGTTCCTAGTGCCCCTTCTCTCCAGCTGGGCTGTCATGGAGGGTGGGCTGCCTGTGAGCAAGGATTGGAGTGGGGGTTGCTAGGCCCTCAGGAAGTTAGAGGAGCTTCCCTACCTTCTGGAGTCCCCTGGGAATGTGCTCTGGTCCCCAACCAGAGCCACCAAGGCTTGCTGCCTCACTTGGGGTGATCTCTGACACTCTGGCTCCATTGAGGGAAGTAGATAGGAAGATATGACATTGGTCTCAATCCCAACCCCGGTCCTTTCACATCCTGGAGAGCCAGAGGCCAGGGCTGGCTGTCCAGCACAGACCGCCCCCCTCTATGGGGAGGCACTTGCTCCTCGCCTGGCCCCCACCTTCTCCTACTCATGCGGCTGAAATAGCACAGGGAACACCAGGACAGATACACTCGCCACTCATGTCTTGCCCCTGCGGTGGCACAGCAAACAACAAACATATACTCCTGTCCACAGTCCCCTGGACACCACCCTCCAAGGACAACCTCCCAGACACAGAGATGCCTCAGATTCCTGCGCAGATGCCCCTGTGCCCTCCATAAACCAAGAGATTCACACACCTGCTGTGTCCGGGGCTGACACGTATGTACACCTGCGCACTTGCCCAGGACCCTAGCAGAGCCGTTCGTCACCCCCACCCCCATGGAGGTATTTATATAGGTAGATGGTGGATTTTTTAAAAGGCTGGGTGTCTGTGTGAGAGAGAGAAAGAGAGAGGATATGCGCTGGGTGTCGGCAAGCAAAGCAGAGAGGAAGACAAGGAAGGAAAGCGCTGAGAGTCACTTCCAGCTTAACAATGCCACATCTCAGCTCCTCAGGCCAGGGGACAGCCCATTTGTCAACAGCTGGGGCCTGGCTTGGGACAGTCAACTGAGGTCCTGTCCCCAGGACTATTGGACTAGGGACTATTCCCCTGTCTGCATCATGGGGGCTGTGAACTGAGCATCCCAAATCCCCAGTGCCTGCCTTACACCTGGGCACCTACCCGGGGGCTTTGGCTGTGTTCCCCACTGCTGGGTCAGGCAAACTGTGAGACTCTCTGTCTACCCTCACCCTAACTCCTGAGGTCAGGAACCAACCCGCTGCTCCCAGCCCAGCCCACTGTGCCTGCCTCTAGGTTCCTGCATTTGCCACCCAACTGCTCCCTAGTTACCTTTCCAGGCCTTTCTCTCAGCCCTGCCCACTGCCTACAGGGCCCCTCTGCTGCTCCATCAATCATCCAATCCTTAGCTCCACCTCCTTCCCGGCCTCTGCCTCCAGGCCCTCGCCCTGAACCCTTCCTGCTCCCAAATCAGTTCCTTTCCCTTGTTTTCTGGACATGAAGCCACCCTTCCTTGGGGTTGGCCTGTGAGCTTTTAAAGGGCAGGCTCTAGAATTTCTTCTTCTGTCTCCAGAACCCCCCACGAGAGGACCACAGGGCCCTGGAAGCCAGCGAGTGCCCCCATCCCAAGGTCTTAAGAGAGGGGTAGCAAGAAGTGAGAATTGAGGGACCGGGCAGCCCAGGTGAGCTCTTCTTGGGCAGGGCCAGTCACTTTTCTGCAGTTCACAGGGGCTGGGACAGTGAGGATCTCTCAACACCCCTGCCCCACACCAGGGCTCAGGGGTGCCACAGCTCAGAGAGCAGACTGGGCTTCTTCTATGGCCCACCTACTGGGTGCCAGGCCTGTGCCAGCTTTCCTCATGAGCATGCTGGGCTCATGAGGAGATTATGGGCTCCCATTAGCTTCTTTACAGTTGAGGAAACTGGGAATTAGAGAGTCTTGGGGATTGCCCTGCTCACCTAGATGGTAAGCAGCAGATCCCCTGAGCCCGTGTCCCTTTCTCCTACTGTACCCATGTCCCCTGTCCTTCATGCCCAGTTTGCCTTCTAACAGTAATTGGTCACCAACCTCAAACTTCTGCTCTGCCTTGTCTGCCTGAACTGCCACCCGTCTCAGCCCCCATCCCTTTTGCCTAGCTACATCTCCTTTGTGGCAGAATAAAGATCACCCATGGTTGAGGGCATTTCTGTGTGCTGTTTCTCAGTGGGACATGGAAGGCTTTTCTTTATCTGGGATCGGAAGCTAGGGATATGTCCTTTCCTCTGTTCAGTGTCAGAAGGGGTGGCACTCCACGAGACTTCCCTCACCTGTGTGTACCTCTCTTCCTGCTACACTGTCTCTCACTCTCTCTCTCTCTCTCACACACACACACACCATAGCAGCTGGCTTGCCTTCAGATCCTACAAAATCCCCGTTGCAAATGTTGATGGAAAAAACAGGTAATGGGTACTGGGAAAGGCATGGGGCAGACTCTCCTTGTGGCACCAACTCAAGTGTGTGATCCCAGACTGCAGATAGCATGTAATTATTTGGTAATAAATCACATTCCAATCCCAAGCCAGCTGTCCCTGGTTTTATTCTTTCTCCCTTGTCCCTGCCAGACCCACAATGTCTTGGTGTCGGGCATGAAATATTGTTGTGATTTTCATGCCTAAACCAAAGTCAAGGCCGGGTTCCTCCATGAGTTCAGTTTTGCTGGAAGATAGGGACTGACCCAGCTTCTCAGGTGTTGGTACTTTGGAGGAATGTTCCCAGGGAGGAGGGAGATGAGTAGCCTTTGGAGGGAGGAGCGGGGTAGACTCTGGACCACAAGAAGACTTTGACTGGCCCAGTTGGGAGTGGCTGTTGGTGAAGCAGAGGATGTTGGTCTTCATGACACAGAGTAGGAGGCAGGAGCCTGGCAGGACTGTTCGTCACAGCACCCTTGAAGTGAGTGCAGCCATGGGAGGCTTTAGCCAATAAAACGTGAGCGGCGGAATCGATAGATGTCACTTCCAGGTAACAGCAATCAAAGCTCAAGTGTGAGTCTTGGTACCGTCTCCTTCCCCTTCCACTTCCCCCTCTCCCACTTCTAGGAACAGATTTTATTTTTTATTCTTTCTTTTTTTTTAATTTTTAGGGAGCAGATTTTTTTTTTAATTTTTAAATTTTTATTTTCTTGTACCCCCTTCTTGCGGCCATGGTTTCTGATGGAATGAACAAATGATGTTGATGTGGTGCTTCAGCCTGTGTCCCTGAGGACAACATAGCTCAGAATCCTCTAGGTGATCAGCAGTGCTCATTTGGAGAGAAAAAAAAACCTTTGCTGTTTTATTTTTATTTATTTATTATTTTGTGGTACTAGGGATTGAACTCAGGACCTTGCACATGCCAGACAAGTACTAGACCACTGAGCTGCATCCTCAGCTCCCTTCTCCCTTTTTTTCAAATTTTAATTTGAGACAAGGTCTTGCTGAGTTGCCCATGCTGACCTCGAACTTGTGCCTCTGGCCTCAGCCTCCCAAGTAGCTGGGACTATGGGTGTATAATGTAGCCATGTAAAATAGCTGTTTTAAGCCACCAGAGTATTGGTATTTATTTTTATTTTTTGGTGGTGCTGGATATTGAACCGAGAGCCTGCCTCAAACATGCTAGGCGAGTACCATAGCGCTAAATCACATCCCTAGCTCTGGGCTGTTTGTTATTGCAGCATAAACTACCCCCTCCTGCCTGACACATCTACCTTATAAGGTTAATGAAAGAATTCACTAACTCATGCACACGAGGAACTTTGCAAAGTGTCCCTAAATGGGCTGCTTTTCTTCCTCCTTTCCTAATGTTATTTCACTTTCTATGCCACTTTGAATCAAGCCCCCAAAACATCACTGGGGCCACTAAGTCTCTGATGCAAGAGCACAGGGTTGGTGGAGGCAACAGATATTATATATGCAAGTAACTGTTACGTGACATGCTAAGTACTATAGTACTGGCATGAACCCAGAAGTAAGTGAGCCTGGGGGGAGGGAGGAGTAAGTTTATTGGGGTCCTCAAAGTGAAGTCTGAACTAAATAGTATCTGTGATGTGGGTTCCACTGTTGTCTTCACTTCACAGATGAGAAAACTGAAGACACTGAGGTTGCAGAACCTGCCCACGATTGGGCATCTGGTAAACAGCAGAGCAGGAATACAGACACAGGTGTGGTGACTCCTAACTGGCCTTCCATCTAGTGCCTCCCACAAGGGCTACATTCCAGAACTTTGAGGATATTAGTCTAATGTTATACTCCAGGCCCCTGTCTACCGCTTGAGTGGGGTTTCTAAAACACGGCTCTGGTAGTGCCATTCCTGCTCATGAACCCTCTGTGGCTCCCACTGCATTCTAGACAAGGGCTGGCAGTCTTAGGCTGCCTACTTTGGGCCTCTCCCAACCTTTCCAGCTGGCTACACCCATTCACGTTCCCAGGGTTCTTGACTGTGTAGAACATTCCCTGCTATTTTCTGCCTCTTCAGTTTTGCTCAAGTTGTTTCTCCTTCTGAAATGCCCTTTCCTAATATATTCACCTGCCTGAGGCCCCCCTTTCCTTCCAAATTTAGCACAGTTCCCACCTTGGCTGTGTGCCCAGGTGTCCCTGCTGGAAGGAGACACAGGATGGGGGTGGAGTGTTGAGTTGACTTGATCTGGTTTGAATGAAGGGATGAGAATAGATTGTTCCATTGAGGCGCAGATACTTGCTAATATTTAAGACACAGATTTTCCGTCTTACAGCTATATGATTCATGGGTATTTATAAATACATGAAGGTGTGTGTTGAGAGCTGTCTTTTACTGCTACTACTGCCTAGACAAACATGTCTAGAGACCATGCTGTGATTTCAGAAGTTGTCTGAGGTTGGTTGTTACTTGCCTGGGTGATAGGGGTCAGTCACTTGGCCTCTCTGAGCCCAAGTTTTTCTGTCTGTAAAATGGGAATTATCTTGGTGCTCACCTCCTGGGCTTAGCCAGGACTCAATGATACAGAGCTTGCAAAGGCAACAGCGCCTCCCTGATGTGCCCCAGGCTCTAGCCTGGAGAGCGACATGAGGGGTGCCTCTGGCTGCAGGTGGGTCCTGGTGGAGGTGAAGGAGGGAGAGGAAAAGGGAGGCCCTGCTGACTGTGGCTCAGCAGGCTGGGCTGAGACAATCCCAATGTTTGATAAAAGGCGGGGGCTCTTCTCTGGCCAAGTAAATATTATAAGAGGCTGTCTCCAGGACACCGCTCCCCTCCTTCCCCACCCCCCAGGGCCAAAGTCCCCAGGGGCCAGTCTGGAGGCTCCTTTTATGTGACTGTAAAGTAATCCAGGGCCTGGCAGGGTCGAGCCTGGGCGGGCACTGACGCGAAGGGCGGCATTGATATGGTCAATGATTACCTTTTATGCCTGGCCATAAAGGCCACCGCCCAGCCCTCTGGACAATGCCCCTCTAGACAATGTCTTGGGAGGGTGGGTACACACACACACAAACACAAACACACACCTGTCGTTCAGGGACCTGTTTCCACTGAGGTCTCTGAGGATGTCCTCATATTGCTCTGTCACCCAGGGACATTTGGCCCTGGAGCCAAAGGGGTTTGGGTGGCCATGAGCCTGGTGAGGGGCAAAACGTAAAAGCCAGGGCTCAGGTCCTGACTTGGGTGGATCAATGCAGAGGCAGGGAGTGCCCCCTGCGCTCAGTGGACAAGTCTCTGCAGAAGGAGGGTCTCCTTGGACAAATCAGAGTCCGAGCCCATTTTATAGTCGCAGCTGGGGTCGGGTGGGCAGGGACCTGCCCTTGGTGCTGAGGATGGAGACTGAGGCTGAGCTGGTAGTAAGACCCAGGTCCTCTCTGACATCGCCGGACTCTGGAGTCAATGACCCTGAGGGGTTCAGGCAGGAATCTCAAGGGTCAGGAAAGGTTCGGTCATTTCTCAGAGAAGATGTCCGTGGGGAGCTGGGGAGGACCAAGGCCTTGGCTCCAAGGCTGATGCTGGGAAAAGACCAAGGGTGAGCCCCCGCTCAAGGAGGCTTCCTAAAACTCCCACTTCACCCTGTCCTGATGTGTAGACAACCCACCCACCCTGAGAGCAGAGGCCCGGCCATCAGGGGTCAGGGCCGGGGCAGAGATGGCCAGATTAATATTCTACCTCGGGCTGATAAGGCCAGAACCTTTGAACCAACCAGAGCGCCTGCAGGAGCAGGGGCCGGGAACCTGTCCGGAGGTCTCGCTCTGGTAGGTCCCTGAGTCCTGTGGGGTGCTGAGGGTAGGTAGCTCTCGGGAGGCTGGGTCCCAGCCCAGCGCACCCTGTTCTCTGGCCAAAGGGAGAAAGCCTGCAGCTGATGTTCTTAGGGAGAGTGCTAATCAGGCCTCCTCTGGAGGAAAGAGGGTGATTATTTACGGGGGTCATAAATGCTCTGTGGGATTGGAGTGGAGTTGCTTTGAGCCCCAGCCAGAATGCTCCAATCAACCTTTGTCTCTGATAAAGATAAGCCGCCCTGGGTGATAACACACAAACCAGAAACTGTCAACAGGAGCTAATTAGGGCACTGGGTGCTGAGCCACGCCCTCCCGCTACACCTGACAGGGAAATCTCAGGGGGAGGATGCGGGCTCTTGGCCTGTACCTCAGTCTTATTGCCTTTCTGTCACCTTCCAACCACTTTCCATCCCCTAGCCCCAACCTTGCTGCTGACATAACATGAAATAAAATATATTCCGACGTTGTGCAATCTGACACGATCGCATGGTAGAACACAGTGGAAAGAGTCCCGAGATGGGAGCCAAGAGACTTGGTTCTAGCCTTGCTCAGTCATTTCTCTGTGAACCTCAGTCTCTGCCTCTGTAAAGTGGGTGGGAAATCGGGACAGTTACACAGTCATCCTTTCTTGAGGGCCTGTCAGGGACTGAAGTCCAGTTCTTCTGTTAACAAAGCACTGCAGTCTGTGAAGAGCACAAAACATATCCCTAGTGCCACCCAGCAATGCCAGGGCACATGTGACACTTGACAGAATCACAAACCATCTCACAGTAGACAGAGGGTCACATGGAGTGCTCTGAGGCACAGTCCCTAGAGCTCCAGGACTCCCTCTATGCTGCCTGCTCTTGGGCTCTTGGGGCCTATGTTTATTTTTTGGGGGGGTACTGGGGATTGAACTCAGGGGTGCTTAACCACTGAGTCACACCCCCAGCTGCTTTTTATATTTTATTTAGAGTTGGGGTCTGGTGGAGTTGCTCAGGGCCTTGCTAAATTGCTGAGGCTGGCTTTGAACTTGCAGCCCTTCTGCCACTGTCTCCTGAGTCACTAGGATTACAGGTATGTGCTATGCCAGCTTTCTTGGGGTCTATTTTTAACTTGGTACTCATTAAATGAGTACAGTGTTGGAGCTGGGGTCTGGTGGTTCATCCTCCTTCCCTCCTCTAGATGCCCCCCTGCCCCTCACTAAATACACATGTCCTGAAGTGGCTGCCCACAGGTGGCCTCAGGTAGGGCACCCAACATTCTGGTGCAGGCTGGGCCCCCTCTGAGCAGGGTGGTGGGGGAATTCTGGGACTCCAGTCCCACCCCTCTCCCAGGTGGAGACTGGTGCAGTTACCCCTTCCCATCAGCAAGGCCCAACCTGAGCAGATCCTGGGATCTAGCAGGAAAAATGTGGACAGGATTGAGCAGGGTGATACAAGGGTGGAGAGAGCCCATGGGAAAGGGGCTGGGGATCTGGGGACCTGGGAGCAGGGAGCAAGTGATAGGAGGGACGGAGGGCTCTGTCGTCCTTCCCAGCAACCACTTGTCACGTCAGCTTGCCTGGCTCAGCACTAGGCAGGTGACTGGGGAGGTGACTGGGGCCCAGCCGCAGTCTTCAACTCTCACAGCCCCATCCATGACAGAGGGAGGGGGCTGGGGTCACAGCCCAACAGAAGCTGCTGCAAAAGGCAGTGGCTGGAGGCTGGGAGCAGTTGTGCCTGGGCTGCTGTGATGAAGAGGAGGGAGAGTCTTTGGAAGGAGCCTGCAGAGTCAATCTGTGAAATGCACCACTCTCTAACCTCACCAGTTGCCATTTCCTCATCTGAACGATGGGTACATGAGTGGTACTTTTTTCACAGGCCTCCTTGAAAGGGGCAAATGGATTGATGTGCGCAAAGCCACAGGTGCAGGGCCTGATGGGCGAAAGTTAAGTCGGTATGCAGCCACTGCTGATGGGAGTCAGGAGGGCTGGGGGGTGGGGGCTGTAGGCAGAGCAGGGAGCATGGACGTGGAGTGGCCAAACAAAAGAAAACAAAATAGCTAGCTTGGTGGCACATGCCGTTAATCTCAGCAACTCGGGAGGCTGGGGCAGGAGGGTCGCCAGTTCAAAGCCAGCCTCAGCAACTCAGCAAGACCCTGTCTCTAAATAAAACATAAAAAAAAAAAAAAAAGGGCTGGGTATGTGGCCCAGTAGTTAAGGCCCTGGGTTCAATCCCCTGTATCAAAACAAAACAAAACATACTTCACAAAGGAGTTGGGTGAGTAGGCCTCCCTGGGTAGGCGCAGGTGTGGTCAGGGTGTGTGGAGGCCACTGTGGCAATGCTAGGCCCAACCAAGCGGGAGAGAGCAGGTGCCTCAGGGAAGAGTGGGAGGGGAAAGTCCCTGAGACTGGCTGCCAGGGCCGGGTCCCAACTTCAGGGGCTGAGGAGGGGACCACGGCTCTGTGGAGATCTGATACTCTCTCCATAGGGCTTGGGCGGGTGCAATGGGACCTTGAGGGAGTCAGGGAGTCTGTGGGTGGGTTGAGGGAGAGGGAGATAACTGTAGGGCTGGGGGCAGAATTGGAGCCTGTTCTGGGGAGGGATCAAGCAGCTCTGGCCTCTGCTGTCCAGTACCCGGAGGTGCAGGGTTCCCTATAGCAGAGGCCAGGAGGCTGCCCTCCCCACACCCTGTTCTTGCTCAGCCCTATTGCCCTCTCTGGCCTGCCCCAGTCCCATACACGGACTGTTCCCAGCCGGAGTGTGCCCGGCGTGAGTGTGTTAGTGGGTGCATGAAAGCTCACAGGCCCTCCTAAAGATCAGGTCAGTGAGGGGCCGGGGCTGTCCCAACCCCTCAGGTCCTGGCACCCAGCTCCTTCCCACCAGAATCCACTAGGGCACGGAGGCAGCTGACAAGCCTGTGAGTCAGCCTGGGCGAGGAGGAGGGACTGGAAGGGCCAGGGCTCCTCCTTGGCCAGGGAGCCTTCTGCTGAGTGGCTGCCCTGTGCTTAATCTCAGGGGTGGGGACAGCGCTGCCTGCCGGGACTTTCCTATGGCTAAAACAACAGGCGACCCAGGTCTATGTTCAGTGGGTCCAGGGATGGGGGCAGGGGGCAGGAGAGAACACGCTGTTGCACCCTGAACTGCTCCCAATAGCAGCAGAAAGCTGATTCCGGGTATTGGGTGCAGAGGCCTGTCTTTAACAGCTCCTGAGAGGCTGGGCCTGCAGCACCAGGCCAGGCTCACAGGCCACGTAGTCTCTGTAATGGGTCAGGATTGGGTAACACTGGAGGGAACAAGGGCTTGGGGCCTGAACTCGGGAACAACCCAGAAGCAGCCCCTGTAGAGGCACCAGGATGGGAAGGAGCACTCTGAGGAGGGGGGCCCTTGCCACAGAGCAGGAACAGCCCGATGCCCGAGGGCCACTCCAAGCTTTCTGGGTCTCAAGAGGCAGTCTTTTGGGGATTGTAGGTGGAACCCCTCTTATCCCAATTCTGGCTGCAGATGCCATGTGCAATCTCTCCTGAAAGAAAGCGCCTTTGAGCTTTCCAGGAATGCTGGGCTGCAGTGGAGCTGGGTGGCAGGGGAGGGGACCGGGTGGGGGTAGTATGTCCCAGAATAGACTTGGACCCAACCTGTTCCCATGGACCTGACACTTGGCTGCAGAGAAAACAGGAGGTCACACGGGTGTACCTGGCAACACCAGGGTGAAGCATGCTTTGTGTGCGTATGACATGAGGCTGAGAATGACCTAGAGTGTCACATGTCTGTGTCCCCAGTGCCAAAGGCTACCTGGATCAATTAATGTCACTTTTTCTCTTTTAAAAAAACAAGTTAAAGAGACATGGTATAGTATGATAGTTCAAAGTACAGATTCTTACAAGGTGTGGTGGCACATGCCCTTAATCCCAGAGGCTCAGGAGGTTGAGGCAGATCGTGAGTTCAGAGCCGGCTTCGGCAACTTAGTGGGGCCCTAAGCAACTCAGTGAGACCCTGTCTCTAAATAAAATATAAAAAATGGTTGGGGATTGGGCTCAGTAGTTAGGTGCTCCTAGGTTCAATCTCTGGTACAAAAACAAAAAAAGTAGACTCTGGAGCCAGAGAGCCTGAGTTTGAAACCTGGCTGTGATTTCTAGCTGCTGTGATTTCAGGAGGTTAGTTCACCTGTCTCTGGGCCTCAGTTCCACAACTGGGAAATGGGCAACAGAAGAGTGTCTATCTCAGAGGGCCATTACAATGATTAAAGGGGCAAATATAGACAAATTATTTAGAAATGGGCCTTACACTGAGTAAACATGGACAGGATGTGTTGGTCCTTGCAGAAGGAATGAAATTCCATGTCAGTCAGTTATTGCCAGGACCAAGCCCAAGCTTAGGCTGGTGCAGATCTCTGGCACACAGGGACATGGAAGGGCCACCAACGTCAGCACATCCAAAGTCCTCTGACCTGCTGAGTTGGCAGCGGGCCTGCACTGGCACTCCTTAGCACCAAAGAACACCCTAGAAAAGTGCCTCAGCTTCCTGAGAAGTCAGAAGGTAGAGGAAACAGGGTATTAGGGGCCTTGGCTGAGGGTCCCTTCCATGGCCTGCTGGCCTCTGAAGCCCTTGCTGTGGGCTAGGCCTGGCTGGTGGGTCACAGTTGTGCACCTTTCCCATGGCAAGCAGGCGGCAGGGGGCGGGAGGTGGCCAGTGGGAGGGCCTGTGTGAGGAGAACCCAGGCAGAATGAAGTGAGATCAGGAAGGGCCCCGTGAGGCAGGACCCCTGCAGGTGAGACTTCAACCCCCCAGAGCAGAGGACAGCATTCCTGCCGTGCCAGGAGGCTGGGCCAGGAGCTGTCCAGAGAGCCTTTGCTGGCTCATGACAGCATGAGCATCGGGGGACTGAGGGTCCCAGTTGCCCCAGCTGTTGTAGACCACATTATTGGCTCATAGTGGGGTTCTCCAGCATGGCCACCCTGCGGCATCTGGGAGCCTGGGTCTGGGTGTCAGTGACTGCTGCTCACCTGTGACAGCAAGGGTGGGTGGGGCTGCGGTTCAGCCTGTGTGTGTGTGTGTGTGTGAGAGAGAGAGAGAGAGAGAGAGAGAGACGCCATGTGGGAGCATGTCCACCATGACTGGGGCACGTCCCAGAAGCTGGGCCTAATTTTGGAGGTGTCAGCACATAGACACAGCCCCTGTCCCCACCCTATTCAGATGAGCACACCTCCAGGTGTTTCCACATCTGGGCTTAGAGCAGAGACAACAGCAGGACTGTACCTGGCTAGAAGGCGTGTCTCTGGGCATCAGGCCAAGCATGTGTTGACATCCCTGGCCTGGAAGGATACCAAATGGGACAGAGGCAGGAGGGTCCGGTGGGAGTCGCCTCGGGGGCTCCCAACAGTGCCTTCGGGGAGAGAGGGAGACATCCGGCAGCTCTCTTGGCATGTTTTCCCACCTTTCCACTCCCTGCCACCCCTGTCCCAAACACCCAGTCCCCACCCACCCATTTCTGCCTTTCCATTTGTCCATTCATTCTCCTCCGTCTTTCTATCATCTGTCCATTTGTCCATCCTTTGGCTACTTTCTCTGTCTCTGACTCTCCTCTCGGTTACCTGCCTCCCTCAGGTACCTTGTTCTTGAACTGTCTATACAGGCTCTCAGCAGAGCCTCACCCTGGCCCCTCAGGGTCCCCTGTTCAGAACACACCCTCCTGGTCCCCAGTGCTCAGGGCTGTGCTGTCAACTTCCACTTTACCCTGAATGTCATGAGACCCTAGCAGGGGGATGGTGCTCCCTCGCCATCTGCACTCAATAATGCCCCACCAACAGCTTTAGCTGCCTCTCAACCCTCTTCCCCAAGGTCCTCTGTCCTCACCTGCATGCGGTCCCTCTCCTCCAGGGAGTCTCCTTGACCACTCATCGGTGACTGGTTGTCCCCGACACCCTCAGCTCATGCGTCCCGAGATCTCGATCGCCATGGGAGACAGCGACGTGGGACACCAGGTTCCTTCCCACTGGGGGTAACCCAGGACACAGACCCAGTCAGACGCCCCTCCCCTGAATTCCAGCACAGTCCTGTGCTCCCCAGAGGGCCTCTCTACAGGTTTCTCTTATAGGAAACCAGGGTCCCCACTCACCTCCCACACCTCGCTCCAAGGCTCCTGCTCCCAGGGCCCTCATGCTCCCCAGAGGGCTCCCTCACAGCCCTCACCTGCACTGGTGAGAGGGCCCTCCAGGTCTGAGGGGGGCACACCTCCTGAGCTGCCCTCTCTAGGACCTTGTAGAACTCTCAGCACCAGGCAGGGGCGGGGTGAGTGGAGTGGGGGGCTTAGTGTGAGAAGGGGTGCACGGGTGTGGCATGAATTTATAGAGCATGTGTTCCCCGAGAAGAGGGACTTGCCAGGTGCTGCTGTGGAGAGACAGCAGTGACAAAACCAGCAGGACCTGGCCCCAAGGAGGCTGATGTCCCAGCCAGGGACACCCAGGGGGCCGTGGGTGTTGGGGAGCATGTGGCTGAGGGGCTGCACACCAGCCGGGTGGGCTGAGCACGGGAGTGTGTAGACCCCGGAGCCCGCGCTGGTGTGTGCACCCGGGTCTGTGTCGGGAGTGTATCTGTGACCGCCCAGAACTGGTGTGCGTGTCAGCCTGTTTGGGGGACCGCGGGGCAGCCACACCTGGCTGACTCCCAGGTTGCAGGGCTCTATTTTTAGAAGTGACAGCCTGCAGACCCCCCCCAACCGCCCCCCCCCCCACACCTGCTCAGGTGCTCAGCCGCGGGGAGGGCCCAGCTGGCCCACCTGCAGAGGGAACCTGTCTCAGCCAGCACCACAGGCTCTGCCACACAGGTCTACACCCTTCAATGGAGCAGCCTCTGCCTCTGGTTGACTAGGGTGGGCTGAGCCCCGGGCCCCTGCCACTTGATGGGGAATCCCAGTTCCCTGCCTCTCACCTGCTGTCCCACCTCCTGACTCAGGCATGGCCCCTGTTCAGGAGGCCCAGGTGTGGAACCCTCCAGGCTTAGCATCATGCCCTGCCAGGGCCCCGTGAGGGCTGGGCCAGGCCAGGCTGCAGGTGGTAGAAGAGAAGGGGGGTAGTTCAGGGAGAGGTCCTCCCATCTTGCTCCTTTGTCACCCCCTCTTTCCAAGGGGACTTCTTTCCTGGCTGCATCAGAAAGACAGAAACTGGGGTTGCCTGAGTGTCACTCTCCCCTGCCTGGTATACCCCGTCACTCCCCACCTGGTGCCCTGTCCATCCCACCCACCCTGTCCCTCGTCATCTCTGAGTTAATAGCAATGCACGTGAGGACCACCTGTGTTAGGTGTCCTGGGTGCTTTCTGGGTATTTTCTTCTTTAACCCTCATAAGGGCCCTTGAGATCAGCACTGGGACCCCACTTTACAGGGGGCAAGCCACATGGCCCGGGGGGATCCAGTCACCCAGGGAGGATGACTCACAGCTGGGTCCAGCCCAGCACAGGAGAGTCCTTGGTCCAACTTGGCCCTTGGCCACACTCTCGGCTATTCCCTCCCAGGGCTTTCTTGGTGGAGCAGAGCTGAGGCTTAGGAGTCTCTCCCTGAGGGTAGAGAAGGAGGAGGGAGCCCCACAGCCACAGTTAGGGTCCAGGCAGTGGCCTTGGTAGTAAGTGGCAGCCACTCCCATCTTCTGGTCCCGACCCCACCCCCCCACTGCAAAACCTCTACAGGTATTTAGGAGGCCAAGCCTGGTGCCAAGGACGCGAGGACAGAGACCAATACGTGGCACACATGGGGTTCTGATGCCATTCTCTGCAAGAGGGTGGTGGGATGGCCCTGGGTCCTCTGCCCTTTCCCCTCTGGGTTTCTGAGGGGAGGGAGGACCAACAGGGAGGAAGGGAGGTGCCAAATCACCCACCTCCAGCCTTCAGCCCTTCACACCTGCACCCGGCCCTCCAGATGGCCCCTTTCAAAGAAGGAACTCTGTCTCCCTTTAAGGGGGTGGAGGTATGAAAGAGAAAAACACATTTTGTTCTGCAGTTTCAAGATGCTACAGGGGACAATTTGTCCCTTTTCCAACTCCCTGTCTCTGTCTCCCTCCTCTTCCACCTCCACCCAGGCGGGTCCTAAGACCACAAAATAGCACCACCCGTAACCCCATCCTTCCTTGCCCAGCCACCACCTCTGGCTCCCAAATCCCAGTGTCCAGTGCTGAGCCAGTAGGCTGGGGCGCAGGTGGTACACGGGAAGCTCCCTTTTCTATGACCATCACGGGGCAGGAGAGACCTCTGGGGTTTTGGTTAGCCTAAGACTCAAATCTGGTCCCCTACACTGTCTCCTACTTTTGTTGAAAGGTGGGCTTGTTTGTGGACCGACAGCCTCCTGAGGGCAGAGACCTTCTCGGCCTGTTCCATAGGTTTCCAGAATTCTAAACAAAAACCACCAAAGGCCCTCAATGCTTACTCTCAGAGGCCCCACCCTGAACACATCAGATACTCTCAAGAGCACTCTGAGAGGACTCTGATCTCACAGGGAATGTAATTTTTGGTTAAAAAAAAAAAAAAAATTCAAAGGGCTTTCCAGTCCTTGTGATTAGGAGTTTACCTAATGAGAGTTTATTTACTGATTCAGTTTGGAGCTGGGGATGTAGCTCAGTGGTAGAACCCTTCTCTAGCATTCGTGAAAACCAAGGTTTCACCCCAGCAGGCAAAAACGAATCTATCAATAAAAAGATTGACTAATTTCTTGAAAAGCATGATACCATGCATACTTGGGTATTTTTATTATTTATTTATTTGTTCGTTTTTGCAATAGCATTTGGCTATTTGCCCGGGCTGGCCTTGAACTCCTGGACTCAATAGATTCTTCTGCCTCAGCCTCTGGAGAAGCTGGGACTACAGGTACATGCCACTGTGCCCGGCTTTTAACTTACGTGAAGAATCTTCATTGCTGGAATAGAACCTGCGGCTTTGCTTGTGCTGAGCACATGCTCTACTGCTGAGCTATACCGCCAGCCCTTCATTTTACTATTTTTTAAAAATTTTAGTCATTCTGAGGATTGAACCCAGTAGTACCACTGAACTACATCCCTGGCCCTTTTTTTCCTTTTTTTTTCTTTTGGGACAGGGTCACAATCCTCCTCCCTCAGCCTCCCAAACAGCTGGGACTCCGGGCCTCCACAGGATTATCTGCCTCCACACCTGACTTGCTTTTCCTTGTCTTTCTTTTGTGTGTTTGGCACTGGGGATCAAACCCAGGGCCTCTTGCAAGCTAGGCAAGTATGGAGTTACATCCCTTGCCCTTAATTTTACCTTTTTAATCCTAAGTACTTACCTCTCTCTTTTTTTTTAATAAAAAAATTAGTTAAACAAATAAATGCCTTTGAAATAAAAATATAAAACAAACCAACAAATGAATGAATGGAAGGACACTGGATGGGGAAAGGGTCGGCAGCCTGGAGCCCACAGAAAAGGCACAGGGACCGGTGATCGCTGTGACTGTGGGCAGCGGGGAGGGGAGGCGTCAGGAGGACTCTCCCAGGAAGCCTGGAAGAGGAGGAGGCTGAGCAGAAGGAAAAAAGGAGTAGTGGGAGGAGGTTTGTGGGTTTTTCTCCATTCCTGTTAATATCCCAGCTCCTCCCTAGAATGTATTTCAAGTCTGAAAAGTCCCGCCTCCCAGCAGGGTACCTGGCATATAGTCTGTGGCAAAAAAATAAATAAATAATGGTTGATGGAATGGATGGACTCAGTCACCAGTCAATCCAGGCCAGTGTTAGTCACTCCCATCTCCTCCCCAGACATTTTCTTCCACCTCAACAACAACAAATAACTCTCCCAGGGCTGCCAGGAACAGCTGTGCAGGCCGTCTACTGCGCAACTTCAGGAGGTGCCGTTACCATAGACAACCACGTGAGCAAAGCCTCCTGAAGTTGGGGGACATAGTAGACTTTCGAAACACTATTTATTCCTCTTTTTGAGCTCATTAAGACTGAAGTCACATTAAAAGTGAAAGGGGTAAGGGAAGGGGAACCTTCCAAGCCTGACACTTTTCTCGTTAGTTCCTAAGACCTCCTTCTTTGTTTGTCAGGTGTCCTGACAGCATCCCAACTCTCAGGATGCCCACCATGGCCCACTGAAAAGCCACAAGCCCTGCGTCAGTTTCCTGCTTGTGGAAGATGAGCTTCGGCCGGATCAGCTGGTTTGAATTTTTCTAATTGTTGTCTTTTTTGATGACAAAGTGCATTCGTTTTGTAGAAATTCAAACAGTACCAAGCTAGGTCGGAGACCAAGGGGATCCCAGCCCTTATTGAGAATCGCTGCTAACTTATTGCTTTTTTTGGTTACCCTTGATTTGATCTAATTTCCAATTTACAGAAAAGTTGCAAGAAGAATCCAAAGAGCCTGGTGGAACTTTCACTCGGATTTCCCGATGGCTGGCATTTCACCTCTCCTGTTCAGGCCGCGCCTCTGTACATTTGTGTGTGCCCAGATTTCCCAACGGGAGAGTGAGTTGCAGACTCTGTGCCCCTTCACCTCTAAGCACAGGGGGTATTTCCCAAGAGCAGAGAGGACTCTTCTCTTAGGATGCAACACTTACATAACCCTGCGCTTTAACAACAGCCGGAAACTCAGCGCCCAGACAAGGCCGTTATCCAATCCCCTGTTTGCATTCAAATTCAGGCATGTTTTCGAGGGTTTCCGGCAAGAGTCGAAAAATCAGAATGACACAACAGTGAGTTTTCATGAGAATTATTCTAAAATCATGTTCTCCTCTCCTTTTATTCTATTATTTTTTAAAATTATTTTTTGGGGATACCGGGATTGAACTCAAGGGCACCGGCCAGTGAGCCACATCCCCAGCCCTATTTTGTATTTTATTTAGAGACAGGGTTTCACTGAGTGGCTTAGCACCTAGCTGTTGTTGAGGTTGGCTTTGAACTGGAAATTCTCCTGCCTCAGCCTCCTGAATAGCAGGGATTACAGGTGTGCACCACCGTGCCTGGCTTTTCTCAGATTTCTTTTGCAGAGATCTGGGGAAGGGCATCCTGGTTCCCAGTTCTCTGATTCCACGTGCCTCAGCTCACCTGAGGACACTTTCCTGCCCCTATTGAAAATGGAGCTGCTCCCAAGGCTGTGGGGATGGGATAGGCTGCCACAGGCTCCGCCCCCAGGAGCAAATGCTCAGTCACACCAGGTACATCTAGCAGAGTGGACTCCCCCGCCCCCCGCCACCCTGCCACCAGTACTAGGGATTGAACCCAGAACCTTGCACTTGGCAGGCAAGTTCTCGGCCACCAAGCTATATTCTAGTTATTTTAATTTTATTTTTTTTAAATTGAGACAAAAATCTCACTACCTGGTCTTGAACTCACAATCCTCCTGCTTCAGCCTCATGAATCACTGGGATTACAGGTGTGTGCCACCTCACAGGGCTCAGAGTGGACCTTTAAACTCTGCAGAGACCCTACCTTGTGAGTCTCCTTAGGAGCAAAGTCCCCCTCCCAGTATAGAAACCAGACTTCACTTTCCCAGCCTCCTTTGCAGCTATAGTGCAGGCACGTGACTGGGCTCAGCCAATCAGATACATGTATCCAAGAACCCTGAATTTTTCCTAACCCGTTCCCATTTCATTCATTTAATGTTATATTAGTAGATATGCAAATTACTTGACTTCCCTATTACAAATAAGTTAGCATGAAAAATTATTACACACCTGTCTTATTGTGCATATTGAAGGAATTCACCCTTTTAGTAGAATTTCTGGATAATAAAGTTTGCTCCCCCCACCCTTCCCACCACCCCCCACCACAGTGCTGGGGATTGGGCCCAGGGCCTCACACATGTCCAGCAAGCACTCTACCACTGTGTGGCCATGCTGTCAGTCCCCACCCAATGCCCCTTCTCCCTCCCACTAACCCCTCTTTGGCATCCACTGAGCCCAGGAATGTCCCATGTGTTTGTTCTTCCTGGCTCAAGGTCAGAGCTGAGGCAGTGATAGTGGCAATATCCCCCTTGCTCAGGACAGATTCAGGCATGGGATGTGGTACAATTCCAGCCAATCACCAGTGGGGGACAGTCTCCAGAATACTTCTGGGTAAAGTTTTCCTTAATCTTAACGTGAGCCATTAAGGATGAGATGCTTCCTGCTATTTGTTTTGCTGCTTACGGACATTGTTATGCAACGATGTGATGTCTGGGGTGGTGGCAGTCAGATTATAAACCAAAAAGGTGAGCTAGCCAAGGTCAAGGTAAGCATGCTGGAAACAGGATAGGGAAGAGAAAGAGGAAATAACCTGGATCCTTGATGATGTTGAGCTCCAGGATCCACCTCTCCTGAAACTGCCCTTCCTGTGTACTTCTTGTTCCATTCTTATTCTGATTGTCTAAGGCAACTGAATAGAGGTTCTCTATTTCTTATCACTAAGACATCTTTACGGATGTGTGAACCACAGAATCAAAAGAACAAGCACCCAACACGCAGAGCATATCAAATTTGATATGCTAATAGCTGCCAGCAGGAAGAGCAACCATCTTTTAAAGGAGGAAAATCTGATTCCTTGACCAAGGGAGGCCCTTTCCCTGCTGGTTCAGGGGGGAAGGAGAGAGAGTATAAGCGGAGACCTGAGACCCCGCACCCTGCACCTCTTCCTAACAGGAGGAGATCTGGCCAGAGGAGGGGCCCACACCCTGCCGGCCAGACTCCCATTTCCTATAGGTCAGGGGAGTGGGAGCACAGGGGTGGGCAGAGGAAAGCAGCTTTATTTACTGAATCAGGATGGAAAACAGATGTCTAAGAAACCCTGCTGGGGTCAGGCTCACCCCGAACAGAGGCCAGGCCTGTTCTCAGCTCTGACCCGTCCACCCACCCCCGGTTCCCCACATCAAGTCCAGATGCGGCTTCTTCCAAGTTCTAATAATACATTTGATTTGTTGAGACTCAGAGGCCTTTACCTCCAGCTCAACCCTGAACACACCAACTCACCGAGGAGAGGAAGAAGAGTGACGCTGTGGGACGTCTGTAAGGAAACCTGGGTGCCTGAGAAAACTGGAGACTCCAGAGTCGGACCTACCAGGATTAGGCCACAAGCCCAGGATCTCACCAGCCTGTGCTTTAACCGCTGTATCAGTCACCGGCTGCTGCGTAACAAGCTGCCACGAGACTTAGTGGCTCAAGACAACAACGACTTATTTAGTTCTGAATTTGGGGCAGGGCGTGGCGGAACGCTCATCTATTCTCCACACAGTGTTGTGTTTTGTCAATTAAGTCTGATGGGACAGTAGAGCGGGTCTATGAGGAGAGGAGACACGTCCAGTCCAGCCCGTTCCCTGCCTCCCATCCCAGAGTGGACGCGCCCCTTCCTCTCAGTTCCTCTTTACACATTCGCAAGCCAGAGGTGGAGGATGTGGGTAGGACTTGTGCACAGCAGGAAGAGAAAGAAGACCTTGGGTCAGTTCTGTGGCATTTCCTTTATAGGACAAAGATAAAATAATCTGAGCACACTGGAGCTATGAAATATGATTGTGTAATTTTGGCGAATCTATGCAAGAATTTTATGCTTTTGCCTTTACATTTAAAAGTGGTATTGGGCTGGGTGTGGTGGCCCGAGCTGGTAATTCCAGCGACCTGCGTGTCTGAGGCAGGAGGATCACAGGTTGAGGGCAGCTTGGGCAACTTAGACTCTGTCTCAAAATAAAAAAGTAAAAAGGAAGGACTGAGGAGGTAGCTCAGAAGTAGAGTATCGCTGTGTTCCATCCCCAGTACCAAAATAATAGGAATAATATAATAACAAAACTGGCATTGGACAACATAAAGAGGGACATTTAAATATTAAACAAAATACAGCCGGAAATTTCACATGAAAATGTTTTTCTTAGGATAATATCAAAAAACAAATTCGGGGAACTCATTATAAGCACTGTAATGAGTTGAGAGAAAGACTACCAAAGAAAGGAGAACACTTTATGCTTCAATACCGCTAACAAAATTTTATTTTGCTTTTTTGAATAAGAGGCCCCACATTTTGGTTTTGCTTTGGATCCTGTAACCTGGGTAGCTGGCTCAGTGGCCAGGTCCCTGAAGACCTGATGGAGCATCAGCTTGGCCACGTTATGTTGGTCAAAGCAAGTCATAAGCGCAGCCCAGAGTCAGGCCGTGCGGGAATGGGGTTGGGGGAGGGTTGGCTCCACTTTTTTTTTGGTACTGGGAATTGAATCCAGGGGTGCTTTACTACTGAGCCACATTCCCAGGCCTATATATCTTTATTTTGAGACAGAGCCTAAGTTGCTTAGGGCCTCACTGAGTTGCTAAGGCTGGCCTTGGTCTTGGGAGCCTCCCACCTCAGCCTTCAGAGCTGCTGGGATGACAGATGGGCACCATGCCTGGCTGGCTCCATCTCTTGAAGGGAGGTACAGCATTTACACACAGAGAGGGAGGAATGGTTGATGAGCAATGCAACAACCACAGGTCATACACTTTTTGATCTCCAGGCTTCTCATCTGTAGAATGGGAACAATTCTCTTTACCTTTTAGGGTTATTTGAGGAAAACAGAATGCCAAGTTTGCAAGTCCTGGAATATGGTGACTGCTTCCTCAGGGTTAGTCCCTCCCCTTCCATCTGCCAATCTTGTTTTATAAATGCTTATCTGGTTGCTATCTCATTTAATTCATTCACTCATTCATCCATTCACTCACTCACTCACTCACTCACTCATTCTTTTTTTCTACTTATTAAGTCCTGTGATCCAGGCATTGTTGTGGAAACTAGGGATGAGAGCAGAAAAATGAAACAGAGGAAAGTCCCTGCCCCCAGGGAGCCCATTTGACAATAAGTGAGGCACAAAATTAAAATGTGTAGGATGTTGTAGGGTGTGAAAGATTCTAAGAAGGAGAGAACACAGGGCTGGGGCTGGGGTGCCAGGGTGGGGACCTCAGGGTTGGCTGGTGTAGCCAGATGGCCTGGCTGGGAGGATGTTGCTGGAGTTAAGTCCTGAAGGAGGAGCTCCAAGCAGAGGAAATGGCCCTGGCGCAGGCTCTGAGAGGGGAGCAGGTTTCAGGGGTGGTGGGGCCAGTGAGGGTCCCCATGGTGGGGCAGGGAGGGAGCGGGGAGGCACGGGAGCTGGGGTGGGTGAGTGACCCTGGCCACCACTGCAAGGACTTTGTCTTTGACTGAGATGAGACTGGTGGCCTGCTTGGAGGACAGGATCAGAGACTGATGCAGGTGTAAGAGAGGAGGCCGGAGGCTAGTGCGGTGGTGGCCTGGTGGGTGGCTTTCATGGAGGGAGGAAAACGACCAGAGTCTGAATGGGCTTGGGGAGTTCAGACGGGCAGGATTTACCTGGCACCTCCCAGGAAATCTATGTGAAGCAGAGTTAGGAGCAGACTCAACCCCTGGAGAGGCCAGGGGCTTGGTGGCAGTCCCATCGTGCCCACGTGGGAGGTTGCAGGTCTGCCTGAGGCTGGCAGGGACAGGGCGTGGGTGTGTCTGCCTCTCCTGCCCTGTCTGGGCCTCCTTGTGGGTCCTACCCATCTCCCCACCTGGGCTCTTCCGGGGCTTTGCACACACGTCTTGGTCTTTTCTTGAGCCCTCAGGGCCCTCTGCAGTGCCTGGGTGCACCTCTGTGCTTACGCACTGTGCACGAGGGTGACCCTTGTAGAGCAGGTGTGGCTTCTTTGGGGCCCCTTGGAGGGGATGTCTGGGTGTCTGTGAGCTCTGCTGACTAGACCCACGTGTGTGTGGGGGGGCTCAAGGGACTGGGTGGGGGTGGGGGTGAGCCTAGTGGTGGAGGTGTCCTCTCTCCTCACCCCTCTCTCCTTGTTCGCGTCCTCGAAGGACCAGGCCAAGGCCAAAGCTCCAAGCAGCTCCCTGACTCTTCCAGGCCGGGAGTACTCACTTCCCGACTTCCCACGGCCCTGTCTGTGGGGACTCCTCTCTGGAGGGAGGTGGGTGGAGGGTGGCCCCGTCTCCTGGGGTGCCAGCTGCCCCCGAGCTTCAGGGCAGGTCGGTTGCGCATGTGGTGATTTACAAGTGCTCTGATGGGGGAGCACTGACCTCAGGAGGGTCTGGGGGGGGGGGTCTCCGTCGGCGAGGAGCAGCCAGGCTCTCGTCCTGCTGGGGCAGCTGGCTGAGCCTCCGGGCCCCAGGATGGGCATCTCTAGGCTGCACTATCCCAGGGAGCTCCCTGGGTTTGTAGGTCCCTGGGACCCAGAAACTTGTCCCCCTCGGAGGCCTGTGGACATCAGGGCAGCCTTGCTCCTGACCCTAAGCTTCTAGGGAACTGCTCTATGCTCAGTCCCCAGAGTGGTCCTGGGCTCCTCCAACCTTTTGTCCTCTCTGTCCACTTTTCCTCGCGACCCTGCTTCCCCTGCGAACCCCTTGCCCGCTCCTGTCTGCACCACAGGGTCCTTCTCTTTAACTTTTGGGGCATCAGGGCTTTGCTTCGAGCTTGAGTAGCCTGGCAGAGTGGACAGTTGGTTCGCCAAGAGCTTAGTCAGGCCCTCAGGGGGCCCTGGGGATGCGGGGCCCATTCAGGACCCTCCCTGCCCTTAGCCAGCCTGCCCTTCCTCAGTCCTGGCCGGGCACAGTGCTGTCTCAGGGCTGTCACCTCTTTCTGGAATGTTCTTCCCAGACCCTGCTCGCCTCCTGCCTCTCCAGGTGTTTGTTGAAATGTTATTTTCTCCTACCTGGGCCACCCGGGTTAACACGGTGCTGTGGGTCCAGCCCCCTCATCTCCCAGGCCTGCTCCTCCCTTTCTCTCCCCAGCACCCAGGCCACTCCTATGTATGGACATTTATCCTGTCTACGGTGTCTCCTCAGCAAAAACAGGGCCCCCACCAGGACAGGGCCTCTGCTGTGTCCCCTGGCATTTCTGGTGCCTGGAACTGTGTCAGGCCATGTTTCAGTTGTCCTGGGGGCTGGAGCTGAGCGGAGATCACACTGTGGGAGAAATAGAGGGTCCTCCTCCCCTCCAAGTCCCCAGCTGCTCCTGGGAGGGGAGGGCCGGAGAGGGCTTGGGGACTGGGCCTCTGTGCCTGTCCTGTGCAGTCCTGGTAGCACACACTCCTGCACCCTGGGTATGTGGCTCCACCTCCCACCCGGCCCCTCTGCACGTGCCGCTGACGTGGGGCTGTGGTTTTGAGGCCCCGGGGGTGCAGATTAGAGTCAGAGCGTCCTGTCCTCTGTGGCTGCCGCAGCAGGTGGAGGTGGGGACAGTCCCCCCTGCAAACACGCACAGGCGGAGGGCCCTCCACCCTGCCCTTCTTGCACACACCAGCACACACGTGTGCGCCCAGACAGATGGACAGGCAGGCGGCCCCAGGCTGGCTGCCTGTGGACCTCAGGCCCAGGAGCTGAGCACCGCTGGGCAGGAGGCCCTGCTGGGAGAGGGAGGCAGGGGAAGTGGCTGTGGCCGCCCTTCCTTGGCTCTGAACTTGCACCTTTGTGCTCTGTGCCCCGAGGCGCTAGGCTTTGTTTGTGACTTCTGGCCTTTGGAGGAAGCGTTCTTGTGACAAAACCACTTTCCTGTGGCCGGTTCCCCGTTCAGTCCTAGTGGGCCCAGCATGCTGGTCCCCGTGGCCTGGTCGGGTACATGGGTACATATGGGGGTGTGGTTTATTTTGGGGGGTGCTTCCTGGCCCAGACCCCTGCCCAGCTCCCCAGGGCCGCCCAGGAACAGCCCCGCGGCGTCTGAGCCAGTGCTCACACCTGCCTGCTGAGGTCCCCACGGTCCCCGCTGGCACCCCTGCCTGGAGGGGGGTGCTTTGGGAGCCCGTGCTGCGTGACCTCAGGTAGTCACAGAGCCTCTCGGTGCCCCAGTTTCCTCTCTCGCAAAGCTGTCAGGGAGGGTGAACCCAGTTCACGGGCGCAGAGTGCTTAGCGCAGCACCGATGCGTGGGAAATGGTCAGTAAATATCCGCTGCCCCCCTCGTTGTTTGCTGCCTGGGAGCCAGGAGGGCCCCACGGTGGCCTTGCAGCGCCTCGTAGTCAGCTCTGGTCTCCGGGACGAAGCCAGCTGCTTCCAGGTCACCGGGAGCATCCAGAGTCCAAGGCCACCTTGGGGATCCAGAGGCACAGGCGCCTGGGGCCTGGGGCCCCACCCCACCTCTGGTGGCCCACCCCCAGGACCCTCTTCTGCTGCCTCGAGGAGCCCCCACCTGCCCCACTGCCTGGAGCCTCGTTTCCCTCAAGTAGAAGAGGGTGTGGAAGTCCCCAGGGCAGGGCCGCACTCCCGGGAGGTGGTGGCTGGGGTGCCAGGCAGGTTCCCGGTGACTGTCACCATGGCTGTGAAGGCTCCCATACCTGGCCCACACCTGCCTGTGATGGGGGCTCCCAGCCAGGCTCCTAGAGCCCAGACCGACTTCAGGCCTCAGGGAAGACTTGCTGACAAGAGTGGACCCCAGAACCTCCCACCTCCTTGCCCTGGGCCCCGGGAGCTGAGAGGGAGCAGGAGGCCTAGACCTGAGGCTGGACCCTGCTCACCAGAAACAGCCTGAGGAAGGACAGAGGAAGAGGGGGGCTGGGCACACCCGGGGGACCTGAAAGCTGGGCTGTGGTGCGACGGCGGTTCCAGGGCCCACACCGCAGCTCCCCACCGATGACGTCAGCGGGGGTGCCTGACCTCCCCCACCCGTGGGGCTGCCTCGGGGTGGCCCCTGGCTGCTCTGCTGCAGGTCCATCCGGGCAACCAGCAGAGCAGGTCAGCGTGGCCCTCTCCTGCCTCCCCACCCCCTCACCCCTCTTCCCCTGGGGTGCACCCCAAGAGAATATCTGTTCGACACCCATTATTCGAGGTGATTTCATGGCCACACCTTCATTTAATCCTCCACAACAACCTGGCATTTTATAGGGCAAAAAACTGGCTCAGAGAGGCTAAGGAACCTGCCTGGGCTCACACAGCCCGTGGGTGGGTGACTGAGCTGGGTTTTCCACTCAGGCCCCTGTTGTGAAGCTCCTCTTGCCCACTGGTGAGAGAACTTGCCGCAAGTGCCCTCCCAGGGCCAGGCAGTGAGGCCTCCAGTTTATCAAGGAGGAAACTGGACACCCCGGCTGGGAAGCCAGGGCCCCAGGCCATGCCTCAGGTTCCTGGCAGAGCCCAGCTGGGTTCTAGAACTTTCTTTGGCATTGGGTGCCCAATGGGAGGGGCTCTGCTGGGAAGGCTCCTTCCTTTCCTGCCTCCGGGCCTCCACTCAGAGGCCGCCTCCTCAGGAGAAGCCTGTCCAGAGCGTCCTTGGTGAAGCTGAGCCCCGTCACCCATGGCTGGCTTGGCTCTGTTTTCCTTGGTGGCATCAAGTTATTTCTTTACCGTTTCTTCCTTCAACAAGGAGGGGAACTGCAGAGCTCGGGGAGGCCCTGCCTGTCTGGTGCCTGGCCTAAAACAGTGATCTGTTATTTTATTTTTATTTTTGTCGTGCAGGGGATGGAACCCAGGGCCTTACGTGTGTAGGGCAATCTCTCTACATTAAGTGACGTCCCCAGCCCCCACGGTAACTTGGACAGACTCAGTACTTTTTGTTCCATGAATGAAGAAAATAAATGAATAGGGGGAGGGAGGTGGTCAAAGAAGAAGCCTCAGTGGGGGGGGGGGAGTTTTTTTTGTGAGGACAGATTTATCAAGGGCAAGTCAAACAGATAATTCTAGGCGGAGAAGGGGAATGAGAAGTAATTTAGAAAAGGGAAGTGGCAGGGCCACCCTGCACAGTCCCTCGGCCTGACAAAATAAACCGTGCCCTCTCCAGTTGCGCAGTTCTCATCTTGGACAACTATCCATGGCACCCCTGGGGATGGGGAAGAATGCCACAGCGTTGGCCCCTCAGCAGGGTTGGGGGAGCAGGTCTGCAGGTGCCTGTCGCAGGGGAACAGGCTGTATCTTCCAGGAGGACGCCATGTGGCTGCGGTTAGCAGTTTGCCATCCGGTGTTGCCTCCACAGACAGTTGTCCGACCGCAGGGGAGCGACTGCTGCGCTGTTAGCAATCTCTCTACCTGGAGCTGCGGCAGGACGCGGCGGGGACCTCACCGGGCACACCCACCAGCACACACCAAAGGCTGCGGACACAGATAGCACAAAGCGGGAGGGGGCGCTTCCTGAGCGCGCCCCGGAGGTGGAGGACACTGTGTGCCCAGGTCCCGGTGAGGACCTGCCCCAGCTGCGGCTGCGGTGGCCCGGCCCCCCGCCTCCCAGGCCCGCCGCTGGGCCCAACAACAATCGCCCTGTGGTCCCCGCGGCCTGGTGAGTCACCTCGCCTGCAGCAGCCTCTGGGCGATGTTATCTGCAGCCTGCTTGCTTCATTCCTGGGTGACATCACCGCCTCCTCCTCTCCTTCTCTGCACGGTAGCCTGCAGCCTGGCACGTCCTGGAAGGGGGCACCGTGCAGGGACCTTGCCAGAAGCTTCCAGGGTAGCCCCAAGGGCCTCAGTTTACCTCCCAGAGTGGAGTCCAGAGTCGCCTTCCTGCCCTGCCCAGGCCCCGTCTCCACGTGCGGCTGGGGCCTCCACCTGGCCTGGCCACTCACCCTCCAGGGGCTGTCCCCACGTCCATACCCCTCTCCCGAGCCTCTGGGGTGGGTCTTTGGGGTCCCAGTTTCTCTCAGGCCCAGACTGCCACCCTGCTGCACCCCCCCCACCTCCCCGTCCATCCGTCCATCCACTCTCCTGTTCTCTGCCTCCTGGGAGCAGGGGGGCCTCCCTCCCCTCCTCACCCTTCTCTCTGTGGTTACTGACACATGGAAGGTGACAGAGGGGACCACACGGTGTGTGCTGTTCCATTTCAGAGGCTGCCCCGGCCTCTTCTTCTCTCTCACCTCCTGCTCCCCATCATTTGAGCTGAATGGCAAAAGGGAGGCAGAGAGGCCTCAAGGGGAGGCTGGACCTCAGTGGGTGCTGGAGGCTGCTGGAGCTTGGCAGGAGGGGGAGGCCGAGGGGAAGTGGGTGGGGCTGGGGGAGGAGAGCCACCCCACAGAGCTGCCTGACCCTCTGTGACCCCTGGAGGCAGCTCCCAGAATGTCCATGCCTGCAGGGGGAAGGGGGAGGTTTCTGAAGAGCAGACACTTTTACTCAGGTGATTTGACCAAAAGGAATTGTTCCTCAGAAGGAAAAAGAAAAAGGGAGACCACAAAAGCGAACGCACCGGCCCCTGAGGTCACACTGGTCCCTGCCTCCCAGGGCCATGCTGGGCCCAGGGACAGGCCTGCGGGAGCCAGCCCGGCTTCAGCCCCACAGCCTCCCCGCCTCCCAGACTTGGGTTTCCTCTCCTGTCCGATGGGAACTAACGAGGGACCATTGGGATCCTGAATGTGAAAGGGCCCAGCCAGGGTCCCCTGGGCAAGGAAAGATGGACTTAGGGAGAGTTTTATAGAAGAGGCCCAGCCTTGGCGACTTGAGGTCCGATAAGTACACCTGCTCTCAAATCTGTTGGGCTCCCTTTACATCCTGAGTTGACTTCTGGTTAGTGGCCAAGTGCCCCTGGCTGATGCTCCTAGTGCCACTGCTGAATTTGGCCTGTGATCTTCTCAGACCCCTGGATCCTTTTCCAAGTTCCAGAACATAAATTAGGCAGGTCTAATGGGTGTCCTTGCTGTTGTCCCTCTCTGCTTGGCTGCAGACTAAGCTCCACTTCTAGTCAACCCCGATTGCTTTCCTGAGCTGGTTAGGATACATGGCCTGACTTTTGCTATAGTGCTCATTTAACCCTAAGCCTCAAACTCACCACGACCTGCACAGCCCCCACACACCTCAGACTCGCTTATCCCAGACGGAACTTATCTCCCTCTCAGCAGCCCACTCCTCCACTTGGATTCTAGATCAGAGTTCATGGGCAAAATCCCCAATGCCCTAGCCAGAGACCGAGTCTCCTTGACCACTGTCTTCTACCCACAATATCTGATCAATCATCTCTTTGGTAGATTCTAACACATTTTTTTTTTTGGTACCAGGGATTGAACTCAAGGCCACTTGGCCACTGAACCACATCCCCAGCCCTATTTTGAATTTTATTTAGAGACAGGGTCTCAGTGAGCTGCTTAGCACCTCGCTGGCTTTGAATTTGAGGCTGGCTTTCAATTTGCGATCCTCCTGTCTCAGCCTCCTGAGGCCCTGGGATTACAGGTGTGAAAAGGCTTCATCTCCTCTCCCCCCGCCCCCCCTGTCTGTAACAGTTTAGGTCCTCCTGTCTTAAGCCTGGTTAGTGGAAGCCTGTGGGCCCTGGGTCAGCCTCACACAGTCACAGGATGCAGGCTGCGCAGGGCAGAGGGGCTCTAGGCTGCTGCCATGGTGAGGTCTCCTTTGGGTGGCTCTCTGCCTGTCTCACCAGCGTCCCGCTCAGAGCTGGACACAGGCAGACCATGAACATGCTGGAAGCAGCTGGGCCCCAATCACTCCCCCAGGAGGCTGGGAAAGCCCTCCCCTCCCTGGAGGGTCCCCTTTACCAGGAGGCCTCCCTGAACGGAGAGTGAGGGCCGACCTCCTGCCTGGGCCTCCACCCTGTCCACTCTACCCTCAGCAGATACCTCCCTGTGGAGCCTCCTGAGTGAGGCAGGGCTTCCTCCTCTCTCCACCCAGACCCCGGCCAGCCCAGACTCCAGCTTTTCTGGTTTGTTTCCTATGGGGGATTCAGATAAGGTCCTCAAGGTCACTTTCTCCCTCTGCGACTTCCTTTCCTCATCCAAATGAAATGATGACAGACCCACTCTCAGGACGGGCACATGAGCCTGCAGGTGCAGGGCACCTGGCCTGGCAGGCCGCATCCCAGGACCCCCGCTGGCACCAACGATGGGAGACAGTGCAGCTAGAGCGGCCTCTCTCCCGGGCTCTCCGGCTCAGCCCTCGGGCCCAGCGCACACCCCGCTTCCTTCCCCTTTCTGGCCGTCTGTGTCCACCACCGCTCTCCACCCAGACGAGGGTGTGGGCAGAGCCGCCTCTTCCCCTTGGCCAGCACTTCCTCCAGGACCTGGTGCTGTCCACCCTGGCTACAGTCTGGGTCCTCCTCAGCCCAGGGGACAGTGCGAGCTGTGGCTCTCCTGCTCCTGGGGTGGTTTGCTCAGCAAGGCCTTGAAGGTTGTCCCCACCCCCAGAGAGTGAGAGGTTTACCCCGCGCTCTAGTAAACCTGGGTCTTCTGGCTTCAAATCCAGGACTTCACCCACTCCCACGTTGCTGCTCCTTCCACTCTTCTGGGTGTATCTGCATGAGCTCAGTCTCCTCATCTGCAAAATGGGCACGATCATGGTTTCTCCTTTTTCCTTGGCCAGAGCAAGGGGAAAAGAATGGGGTGGGGCTGGGAATGTGCAAGGAGGTGGAGACCCACTTGTGCACAAGGCAGGCAAGTCTGGCTGGAGTGGAGGATGAAACCCCAGGAACCCAGGGGGGCCTCACCACGTGGCCAGCCTCTCCGCTTCCAGCTGGGGCGCCCTGTGCCTGAGTCCACAGCGCCCCCTGCTGGCAGGCCAGCTCAGAAGCTCCCTGTGGGCAGCACAAGCCTCAGAGCACAGTTCCCCACTATGAGCCCAGGAAGGAGATGCCTCAACTTCCCAGAGCTCAGCTGAGTGGAGAGTGCACCCAGGCGTCAGGAACCACAGGTTTGGGGTGGGGGCCCAGAGTTTGGTCTCATAAGGGGATCCCTCTTCCGAGGAGCTCAGCACTTTTGTGGACCCCTTGAAATCTCTCCTGTAGAGCAAGGTCTGCAGCCTGGCAGGAAGGCGGGGGCTCTGCTGTGAGCCCAGGACCCCACGCCCCTATCAGGGGCCTCCCACTACCCCACCCAAGTCCACGGGGACTGTGGGACCCTCAGGCAAGGGCCGGCCCTGGGAAATCAGGGGCAGGGCTGGCAGGTGCTCCCTGGCCTCCATCACACCTCCAGTACCCAGTGCCCAGCCTCCCAGCCCTCCGCCTGCCGCCCCAGCAGACCCTAATCCACGGGGGCAGCAGCTCCATGACTGCAGTGGCATTGCCTTGGCCTGATTCCAGGATGGGCACTGGGGGATTTAGAGAGGAGCAGGCCCCTTCCTGGCCCCCGGGATCAGAGACAGGCCACCACTGCCCTCCCCGTCAACTCTCCACAGCTCCTTCACCCTCCGTGTCTCCCCTGCTCCCGGGCCAGGTCCTGCTCTGGGAGGGAGGCAAACCACAGCAGATCAAAATCCAGCCAGCTGCAGCCCCTCCTGCCCCACCCTGGGCTCTGCTTACTGTCCTTGACCCTGTTCCCTCAAACGGCTTCTTCCCCAGGCTCTATATGGCCCTCAAATTCCTCCTCCAGGAGGCCCACATGGGCCCCGCCTTTGATTTATTTCTTGCTCCAGGCTTTGCAGGAACTCCTGGCGCACACTGATTTGTCCTGGGTACTTTTTAAAAAATATATTTTTAAGCTATTGGTAGCACTTCATTTTTATTTATTTATATGTGGTGCTGAGAATTGAACCCAGTGCTCCACGCATGCTAGGTGATTGCTCTACCACTGAGCCACAACACCAGCCCCTGTCATGGGTACTTTTATTATTATTATTTTTAATCCTATCTGTCCCCATAGAAGCTCCAAGCCTCTGGAAGGAAGCCTATGTCACCTTCTTTCCTGCCTATCTGTCAAGACCCAGGGCGCAGGCCACTGATTTTGTCTTTTAAAATCAGCTGTTCTCGGCTGAGCATGGTTTTGCGCCCACATTGACAAAGTTTGGAGATCGTTTTGGTTGTCACAAACTATTGGGGTAGGTGCTACTGGCACCTCGTATAAGGGACATTGTAACCACCCTGTGATGCACAGAACAGCACCCTACAACAGAGGGTCATTCAGCCTGAGGTGTCGATAGTGCTCAGACTGAGAAACCTTGATTTAAATGAACCTGTGGATCAGCCACAGAGTAGCCAAGAAGGGACGTGAGTCATGCAGAATTGTTTATCCCACAGAAGGAGACAGGACAGCTGCCTCTGAGCTGACACCAGCTTCCCCTTCATGTGGCTTTTACTGTCCCAGGAGCCTCCCACACCTTCTCTGGGCCCACCAGGGCCCGGGGAAGGGGAGGTAGAGGAGGATCCAGGGCTGTCCGGAGCCCCGGGAAGCAGGCTCAGTGTGGAGAGTCGCTTGGGAGCACAGGGTGTCTGTGAAATGGGGATGGAGCGGCCCCTTTTCTGTTCTAGTCAAAGGCCCTAAACTGTCTCTCTGTTATGCCCAAGTCATTTCCCTCTCCCAGGGCAGGATCTCCCAGCGGGGCCGAGGATGGAGTAGCAACTCCCAGCCCCTTGGCCAGATGTGGGGCTTCTCGTGGCTGTAAATGCCCTCCCGGGAAAGAGCTGCAGGAACAAGAACGCTTCATCAAAACTGCCTCCGCGTCCCCTGGGACTCCAGGGGTGGGTGGGTGGGGCTTGGAGGGCCCCAAGCAGCTGGTCAGGCTGCAGAGCAGAGGTGGTGGCCCTAGAGGGTGTCCCCCTTTGTCTGGAGGCCTCCCTGGAGGCTTTCATGGGGCCTTTTTGCAGCCCCCCTGGCTGGGCTCTGGTGACCCAGAGCCCTTGGGTGGCTGAGAGAGGTGGCTTGCTCCTCTTGTAACCAACTCTTTCACAGCGAGGGGCCTGGCTTCCCAGGGTGGGTGTGAAGGACAGCAGGGGTTGCGAGCAGAGCCCCCGCAGGCCCTCAGCCTTCTCCACTCAGAAGGACGCTGTCTCTGGTTGGAGTGGCGACCCCGAACGACTCCCTTTGAGGACCCTCACAGACCTGCTTCTCAGGGTGGTCTCTGCCCAGGGTCCAAACCCAACTGGGAAAAGGAGAGCAACAGGAGGTAGAGCTAGCCTGACAACTCTCTGCTGCTCAGCGCCTCTTTGCACTTTCCCAGAGGTGGTGGCCCTCGGCCTCTCAGGCAGGCGAGCTGGGTGTGCACAGACTGCACAGGGCTGGGCTGCTTTGTGGGTGGAGGGGTCTATCCTGGACGTTGGGACTGGGCCAGAGGCTGCAGGCTGCACTGAGACATCCCTAGTTCCACTGCCACAGTCTGCTGCTCAGTGTAACCGTTCCTACCTGCTGGGCAGTTGGGAGGGTGGGAGGCGATGGAGGCGAAGCATTTAGCATGGTTCTTGGGGAGCAGCTAGTTTCAAGAACTGTTGGCAAGTTTGGTTTTGTTGCTCACAGTTCAGGTTAACACTTGGTTTCCAGAATGTAACTTTTAGGCAATCTATCATTTTAGCCGGATGTGAAGAACATGGGTCTTGGTTTCAGGAGCACTTCAGTGTTTGAGTTTTTCTTTTTCTTCTTTCTTCTCTCTCTTGTTTTCTTTCTTTCTTTTTTTTGTTAAATATTTTTATTAGTTGTTGATGAATTTTTAAATTTTATTTATTTATTGGTATGTGGTGCTGAGAATCGAACCCAGTGCCTCACACATGCTAGGCAAATGCTCTACCACTGAGCCACAACCCCAGCCCTCTCTCTTGTTTTCAGCCTGCAGAAGCACAATTGGGAGAAATTTGAGCCCCAGGAATACTTTGGACACTTGGGGTTCAGGATGGAAAGTACAGCTGTGGGGTGGCTGGGTACAGAGCTGAGACTGGCCATGTCCCTGACACCTTCAAGGAATGTGTGAGCAAGTGTGGCACGCGTGAGGACTCACGAGCTTAGTGTGGGCTGTTTGGGTGTGTGTGAGTGTGTGTGGAGTGTGTGGAATATGGGTGGGGGCTGTGCGTGCCTCGGCGAGAGTGCTGGGTGCGTGTACATGGGCACAGCTTACCCTGTCTGTGAGGGTTCCATGTGTGAGGGTTCCAGGTGTAACCCCCTGGGCTTACTTACTTCCCTCTTCCCTCTGAGTGTGTCTGTGATTGGTCTGTGTGTGCGTGGCGGGGGTTACCTGGCCATGGGCCCTACCTGTCTTTGCAGGCTGATTTGTGGGGTTTCAGCTGAGTGCGAGGCCCAGGGCTGGGCTAAAGAGAGGCAGCCCAGGCTTGCCGCTCAGGAGGGCTGGACTCGGAGGGTCCAGCTCTCCTGGGTCTGGAAACATCCTTTTCATGAGGGAGGAAATTACCTGAAGTGAACAGAACTCGTATGTCTGAGCAAGGAGCCAGTCTAGAGTTCTACCTTGGACTCATTTGACAGATGGGGTTTGGGGCCTAGGGCGGGGAGTGGTTTGAAATATGGGGGGGCCGTGGACTGCTGTCAGGAATCTCCACCGCCTCACTTCCACCCTGAACAGTCCCCTCTCCTGGGCCAGACCTCTGGCAGAGGCAGGGCTCATGGAGAATCTGGGCTTGGGTCACCCTTCAGCTGCACCTGGGCTGGGGCTTCTGGAACAGTCCCCAGAAGGCAGGGTTCCTGACAAACCACAAATAGGTTTTCAGTATGTCACAAATATTGCATGGGACATTATTATACTAGAAAGTTGTTTGTCTGGGTATTCTATATTTCTATTTGCTAAGGCTGGTATCTCAGTGCCAAATGGGCTAAGGGACTGGTGGAGAAGAAAGGTGCTCTTGCAATGTCCCAGCCATCCTAGGTTGCCCCAAGTCAACTCATACCTGTGGAGCATTTCCTGGGGCCAGGTAGTGCTGGGAGCATGGTGGAGCTCCCTGTGAGACCACAGCCTCTGCCTGGGAGATCCACATGGTCTAACTCAGTGGGCCCAAGCAATGGGTCAGGGTAACTCTGTGAGGCTCTGGAAACCAGCCTGGCCACTGAGAGCCTTCCTACTGCTGTGGCTGCTGCTTCGCAAATGTCAAGGGATGCTATTGTGATGAGTCCAGTGCACATTTGTTCCAAGGCAAGCATTACATAATGGCTTTTGGTGATTAAAGCTTTTTCTCAATCAAGAAAGCACCAAAAGTATAAAGAAAAGTGTAGCAAAGAAGAAGCCACTTTTTTGGGGGGCGGGGCATGGCTTCCCATACTGAAGAGTGCGAAAACCCCAGGACTTGACCTTCCATATATCCTGCACCCCAGGGGCTTTTGGTGAAGCCTATGAACTCCTTCTCAGAATGATGTTTTCAAGCACATGAAAACAAGCAGGATTGCCAAAGACACCAAGGACACTAAAATCCAGATGTCCAAACATTATGGACCAGTTCCATGATATTGTAACGGAGGTGCTTCTTCATCAACATTTCAGTGGTGATCTTTTTTTTTTTTTTTTTTGAGAGAGAGAGAGAGAGAGAGAATTTTAATATTTATTTTCTAGTTTTCGGCGGACACAACATCTTTGTTTGTATGTGGTGCTGAGGATCGAACCCGGGCCGCACGCATGCCAGGCGAGCGCGCTACCGCTTGAGCCACATCCCCAGCCCAGTGGTGATCTTTTACAATGTCAATAAATGGGTATAAATTACACACACACACACGCATATGCATACATACATATTTTTTTGGGGGGGGTACTGGGGATTGAACTCAGGGACACTGACCACTGAGCCCCATCCCCAGCCCTATTTTGTATTTTATTTAGAGACAGAGTCTCACTGAGTTGCTTAGCGCCTCACTTTTGCTGAGACTGACTTTGAACTCATGATCCTCCTGTCTCAGCCCCCTCTCCCCTGCCTCCCGCCCCGTGCCGCTGGGATTATAGGCATGAAGCACTTCATGGGTGGTATAAATGATAATTTAAAAGATCTTCCAGAACTCTAAAGTGACCTAAAAAATGTGATGTCTCCAGATGACAAACTTTGGGTTCTGTTAACTCTTCTGTAGAGTTTTCTTACATTCACATTGAAAGGAAGTGCTAAATTTCAGTCAAAGATTCTTAAATATAAATTTTTTTTTGCACTGAAATTCATAAACCGAGTTATCTTCACACACCTCTGGGGGAGAGGGGACATCTGTGAGTCCCAGGTATAGAGCAGCTGTTTGGGAGGGAAACCCAGGAGAGCAGTAGAAAGGGTATGGGCCACAGTCATCCACACTCAGAGAGAGGGGAACATCAGACACGAATACGACGAGCAGCCTGAGGCGTGGGTTAGGTTGTGGGGTGGAGACTCTATGGCTGTCCTGAGGACCCCAAAGAAGTCCCCTAGTATGCGCCTTGCATATTGGCTGACTGCATGCAGTGGTCTTTGGGTTAAGCATTGCCCTCCAGGGTCCTGGCCATGCAGTGTGGATTGTGTGGTCAGACCCTGTCCTCCCTTAGCAGCCAGCCTAGCAGCACGGAGCCTGGGACCTCAGGTGTCAAGGAGAAAAGGCTCAGAATTGCTCGCAGTGCTGGTGACTGAGTGAGGCCAAAGGTCCTCATCCTGAAAGGTGCTTTGGAGTGGAGAGGGGAAGGAAGGCAGGGGAGGAGGGAGGACTGTATCCACGCAAGAGCTGGGTTTTGTCCTGAGCGTGGTGGTGGTGGTGGTGGTAGGAGTACCCTGGATGAGAAGCATGGGGGAGGAAACCATGAGGAAATTTCTGGAAATCTGTGCCTTCTGTCTCCTTCCTGAACTTTCTCTCCCATCTCCCCTTCTCCTAGCAGAAACCAGGATTCCATTTCCTCTTTTTTCAAAATACAACTCCAAAGATTTAATCTCAGAGGATTGTTCTGTGATGAGAACCTGTGAAGGAAAATTGTCTCTGGAGTTGTAAGAGAAACACATAGAAACCCTAAGTTTGGGGGGAAAATTAGCACTCTGTGTTCAGATGATAATGTCTTACATTGGCCATAACCCTTGGTCACATCTATTTTCTGGTACAATTCCTATGGTAGTTAATTCTATGTGTCAACTTGATTGGGTTATTGGGTGCCCAGTTATTTGATCAAGCATTTTGGATGTTTCTGTGAGGGCATTTTGGATGTAATGAACATTTAAATCTGTGGACTTAGTATAGCAGATTGCCCTGCATAATGTGCGGGACCCCTCATGCAGTCAGTTAAAAGACTAAATAGAACAAAAGATAGACCCTCAGTAAGAGAGCAGTCTCCTGCCTGACAGAGACCCTTTGAACTGGACATCAGTTCTTCCTGGTTTTGCAGCAGCCTGCTAGCCTTTGGACTAAAGCTGGGACATCAACTCTGCAGATCTGGAACTTGCCAGTCCTCAAAATTAAGTTTGAGTCCAAAGCTTTATGACAAATCCCTATCTATCTATCTAGGCTGACCGGGACCTGTGGCTCACTGCCTTTACCCAGAATCAATAAAGAAAATCATATCATATATTAATAGTCCAGGATTAGATCAAAATTCAAAATTTGAAATATAATTTCTACAGATTGCATATTGCTTTTGTACCATTGTAATGTTGAAAATTCCTAGGTCAAACCCTCACAAGTCAGGGATGGTCTGTAACCAATTCCCCACCAGGACTGGTAAATGAGGAGCTATATGCAGAGTCAGGATTTCAATTCTAGCCTTCACTGGCTCATCCCCTCTGCCCATATCTATGTTCTACGATGTGTCAGACAGTGTCAGACACCAGGTTCCAATGTGAGCAAAATGGGCACAGCTCAGTCTTCCAGAAGCTTAAGGTTGTAAGGAGAGGTGCACTCATCACCCACGCAAACAAACAGCAAGACCGAGGTGTGCCGTAGGGGACATCAAGGAGGCCGGGGGAAAGTCCCTGAAACGACAGACCTGAGGTCAGCAGGCTGAGGAGTGAAGAGGGGAAGACAGCTTGTCCTGTGCACAAGGAAGAGCTTGTGCAAAGGATGCTCCCCCCAGGGAGGGAGTGGCAGGGCTCAGGCCTTGGAAGAAAGCTACCATGACTGCGACAGAGAGAGAGGAGGGCAGGGCGGGTGGGGTGCAGGCAGATGCTGGATCTCCAGGTTGGGCAGACTGAGGGCCTCAATCCAGACCTTGTCATTGAGCAGTGGAAAGTCACTGGGTCATCTTAACCTTGGAGTTGGCCTGATCAGATTTGCATTTCCAAAATAGACATAGTCACAGGGGCACTGGGTCCTGCTGTGAAGTGCTCAGGAGCTCGATTTCCCAGGTTCTGCTTTCTTTTTTCTGTGTGTGTGTGTGTGTGTGTGTGTGTGTGTGTGTGTGTGTGTGTGAGAGAGAGAGAGAGAGAGAGAGAGAGAGAGAGAGAGGAATTGGGGATGGTACCTAGGGGAACTCTACTGCTGAACTATACTCTCAGTCCTTTTTAATTTTTATTTTGAGACCAGGTTTCACAAAGTTTCTGAGTCTGGCCTCCAATTTTTCATCCTCCTGCTTCAACTTCCCAAGTCACTGGGGTTATAGGTGTGCACTACTGCACCTGGCCTCCAGGTCTGCTTTGTCTCTGATGTGTCTGTCTACTGGCTTCCCAGGGAAGGGACAGGATGCACATACAGGAGTGTCTGGCTCATATCCCTGGCCCTAGCCAGCCTGGCCTTGTGCTCAGAGAGGGAATGCTGGGTTGTGCATGGCTCACTCATGGACTTGCAGGAAGGACCCCTAATGGCTTTGGGGAGCATTTTGAGCTTGGTTTTGGGGTATCCTTTATCCACTGTCCTGCAGTCTGTGTTTAAGCTGGGTCTTTCCCTGTAGCAGCCGATGCCCCCTGACTTTTATAGCAACTTGGGTGCGACAGATCTTACCACTCAGCTGGCTCACTTTGGGGGGGCCTCCTGCGCAGACCTCCCTCAGCCCCGCAGCATCCAGTTCAACCCAGTGGCAGCTTCCGGCTCTCTCCTCATTACACTTTCTTGAGAGTTCTGAGTTTCCTGCTGTCTCATGCCACAAATCAACTGCCTTTTCGCTTTTCCCACAGGTTTATCTCTCTTTCTATGTGTGTGTTGGGGGTGTCTCACGGGGCAGCGGTTAAAAGCGTGTGAACTTTGGAATGGGGCAGATTTGAGCAGGTCTTGTAGCTTCTGCCCTCCTTGGCTGCGTGACACCTGGCCATGTCCTCAGAGTTTACTCCTCTGTAAAATGAGCGCCTCATAATATCCACTGAATAGCTTGATTGTGAGAGAGTGCCTGGACTCAGCCATAAATGAGAGCGGTTATCACCCTTCCTGACACCCAAAGTCAGGCAGGGTCTCAAAGCTGGGTGCAGGCCCACAGCCCCCCCCCATTCCCAGAGGTGCCCCTACTTCTGCTGGCCTCCCAGCTCAGTCTGCTTCAGGGCAGAGCAAAACCCAAAAGCCTGGCCTGTTGCGGGCCTTGGGAGAAGTCTGAATCCATGAATGGTTCCTCTGCAGGTGCCAGGGACCCAGGGCTCCACCCTCGCCCGGTGCCAGGGTGCTGCCTGCCAGACCCTTGTCAGCGGTTACAACTGCCTTCTGCAGCCCGAGTTTTATCAAAGACTCAGTTGAGAGAAATAAAGTTCATGGGGGTTATTTAAAGGCCATGCATTCCATCCATTCTTCCAGATGAGATTTATCCCTGAACAGAGTCTGACTCTCACGAAACAGAGTCATTCTTGGACCATGTTATTTAGTCACCACAGAATCTTTATTAGGACGCTCCCTTAGGATGGATTTTTATGGAAATCCGCCAGAGGAGTCCCCCAGTTGCATTTATTTTGGGAAGGCTGCTGTCCTGTGGTTACCCCCTCCTCTAGGGTCTCCTATAAGATCTAGGAGTGGGATGCATGTTAGGCTCCTGATTCCTGTAGCACTCTGCAGAGGAGCGAGTGGGCTTCTGACCCCTTCTGGAGGATGTGACTCAAGAGACTTGTCCCAATTCCCACTTTACCTGGGTTGCCAGGAGGCTCAGAGCCAAATCTGGAGCTCTATTTGAAGACTCTTAGAGGATCTCCTGGCCTGTCACTTAAGAGAGACAACTTCTTTCCGATGCCGGCTCTCTCCAGGCGGTGGTAGGATTATAATAATGACGTTTGTCTGTATCTTGTCAAATGCTTCAAGGCCCTGGTGGGGCCAGAGTGGGTGTAAGTACATAAACTAATGTACATCCTGGAAAACAGGGGATGGCGCTTTGATCATGGTGGGAGGAGGGGCAGTGAGGGGGAGAGATGGCACAAGCCCTGGTGGCTCTGGACAAGTGTCCCTTTCTTGGCCACTGTGAAGGGTCTGGCTTCACTGACCCAGGGATGTGAAAAGAGAATTTTCCATGAATTTGAAAAGAGAACCATAACCATTGCTCAATTTAACTTCTCCTGTGGTACCCAGGCTTTGGGGGTATTTTTGTAACATTGTGAAACACTGAAACTTGCAGTGTCCCTTCCTCTTCCTCTTGGCTCCCTCCTCTGTCACTCCCGCCCATCTTTTTTTTTTTTTCTGGGTTGCGTGCTAGGCTGCCCACCGTGACTGCTCTGTCCTGAGGCCCTTGACCTGCTGCTAGAGCAAGCAGAAGAGGGCTGGGAGTTCAGGCCTCTCAAGGCACACAGCCCAAAAGCCGTAAGGTGAGCTGAACATTCTACTGTGCACCATTTCAAAACCATTGTTACTGCTGTTTTTTTTTTTTTTTTGTACCAGGGATTGAATTTAGGGGCATTCAACCACATCTCCAGCCCCTTTTTATATTTTATTTAGAGACAGGATCTTGCTGAGCTGCTTAGGGCCTCACTAAATTGCTGAGGCTGGCTTTGAACTCAGTAGCTGTGTGTCTTCCTTTTTTGCAAATATTCTCGCAGCTCTCTTAACTGCCCGTTCACATCCTTTGCTCTTTCTTTTTTGTACCAGGGATTGAACCCAGGGGCGCTTAACCACTGAGCACCCTTTTTATGTTTTCTTTAGAGACAGGGTCTCACCGAGCGAGTTGTTTAGGGCCTCACTAAGTTGCTGAGGCCTTGAACTACAATCCTCCTGCCTCAGCCTCCCGAGCCACTGGGATTACAGGCATGTGCTTCCGCGCCTGGCTGCTTGAGCATTTTCTAAAGCAGTTGTATCTTCTTTTGATTTGCAAAGGGCAGCCCTCCTGTAGTGTAGACATGAGCACCACGCTGGTTTGGGTTTGTGTTGTCTTCTCCATTTCCTTCATTGGTCTGCTCTCACCTTATAGGTGAGGGAACAGGTGCAGAGCCAGAGCTGCCGACGCTCACCTCACTGCTCAACGTGCTATCCAGGGTTGGGGATCGTGACCCCTGGCCCAGGGACACACCTCAAGTGTGGCCTCTTTTCCTTCAAGTGTGACTTCACAGGAGGGACATAAGACCAGACCCTGAAGCTCAGGGAGGGGAGGGAGGTGGCTCACTCAGGGTCACAAAGACTGTCAACAGCATCACCTGGATCCCCTTGATGTGATGCTCCGTGTCTTGGAATTAGATTTAACATTTCCTTTGGGTTAGGAATGACCAAGTGATCTTGCTTCAATGTCTGAAAGGAGACGGAAGATCTGATGAGCAGAGGAGGTGGGGGTGTGAGGGGACCTGGCCGGTGCTCAGCACTTACTCTGTGGAGAGGACACACGGGGCTCAAAGGCTCAAAGCTGGCAAACTTCTGAATCTGGACTTTCTGGCCTGGGCCTCTGTGGGCAGCGATGTCCCCTGTGCCCTGGCCCTGGCAGCAGAGTGCTTCTCTCCAGGCTCAGGGGATGATTGATGGAGGGGAGCCAGGGGGGCAGAGGCGAGGGGGCTTTGTTGCTTGAATGCCATTCACATGACTCTCTGACCTCAAGGTCCTTCCCCTTTCTCTTGTCCTTTTCCCCTTCACTGCATCCCGCCCTGCTTTGGTTTTCCTTCCCTATTTTCCTTTTCTCGGTCTGCACAAAGCCCTCACAGTGCTGGAGCTGACCGGGGGCCTCCTGCCTCTGGCTTAGGTCAGTTGCCAGTTCCCAGATGCAGCCCTGGGCTGCCTGTCCTGGAGGACCACGGGAGGCCTTGGGGTCCAGGTAGGAATCAGGCAGCTCAATGAGCCAGCACCCAGAGGCTGGCCCTGAGGTACCCACTCCACAGGGCCTCCGAGCCTCTTAACTAGAGAGCAAATACATGGTCCAGTCACGTCCCCTGCATCCCTGACAGACATGCCAAGCTCATCCCAGGTCTCTTCCCACCAGCCTCGAGCTCCTGTTCAGCAGAGAATGAGGGTGGAAATATGTCACCCCTGACTTCGAGTATCTTCTTTAGCCTCCTGAAGTCTATCCGCCGTGGCTCTCACCCCTTACCACAGTCAGAATCACCGGGTAACTTTCCAGGCAACCTGATTCTCCAGGCCCAGATTCTGATTTCATTGGTTTGGTGTGGGCCCCACTACTGGGATGCTTGAAAATCGTCCCAGGTAATTACACTATGTCGCCAGGATTGAGAGTGACTGTTTTAAAGGGCACGGACAGTTCAAGAGACCCAGGCTCAAGTCTGGGTGGCCCTGGGCAAGTCTCTTCTCTCTCCAGACATGGGATAGGAGCATCCTAAAGAAAAATTACCAAGTTGTGGAATTTTAGACTTGGACAGGGCCAAGGAAGACAACCCTCATCATGTGAATGGCCTTTAGGCAACAAAGCCCCCTCTACTCTGCCCTTCCCTCCCAGGCCCCCCAAGATAGCCCCTCATTCCACAAAAGAGAATGGCTGTGTCTGGAGGGCATTAATGGATGCCAGGGTCCCTGGGTGCTCGAGCAGGGTCAGACAGAAGCCAGGCCAGCCTTTGGGCTGCCTCCTTCCTGACTGCACTCTCCTGGGCCCCTCGGGGGGTTCTCTTTAGATTTGATTGATCTGTGGGGAGGCTGTGCCTCTCCTCTGTTTACTGGAGGAGGACACTGGCTGGTCTTCCAGAGCCTGGGTGAGGAAGTGACATCTAGAGGGTGTGGGTCTCAGCCAAGCTCTGCAAGAAAACTTTTGCAGAGTTGCTGACCTTCTGCAGCTGTCCTATAGGCCCTGTGGACCAAAAGGGGAAGTTTGGCTGTATTTAGAAAGTTGTCCACAAAGAGGAATGGCGGGGGTGGGAGTGAGGCTGGGTGGGGGAGCTGGGAGAGGAAGGCAGGAGACCCAGGAAGGATGCCAACAGGGGCCTGAGGACAAGGGTTTGATTTGGGCCCACATGTTGTCACTTTGGAAGCTTTGGGGTCGGGGTGATGGGGAGTGAGGGAGATTGAGGGGGAGAGAGAAAGAGAAGAAAGGGGGGAAGGGGGAGGAGACAGAGTTTCCAGCCAGGGAGCCTGGCTTTTTCTTAGGCTGGGAGCAATGCTCAATGTGCTGGGAGCGTGCCCAGCTGCCCCAGAGGCCCAGGCAGTGGTTTCCTCTAAAGGGGGCAGAGAGATGGGTGAGGTGCTGGGAGGGAGAAGCTTCAGATGGTCCAGCTGCACAGGAACGGGGTTAAAAGAGAAACTCTCATCTCTCCCAAGATGCTGTCTTAGTCCATTCAAGTCACCATAACAAAATACCTAGATTGGGTGGCTTATAAACCACAGATGCTCATTGCCCACAGTTCTGGAGGCTGAAGTCCAAGATCAGGGTGCCAGCAGAGGCAGAGTGTGGTGAGGGCCCACTTCCTCACAATAGTGCCTTTTCCCTCTAACCTCACATGGTGGAAGGGGTAAGGGTCTGTCTCAGGCCTCACTTATGAGGACCCCCCATTCATGAGGACTCTACCTCAAAGACCCCAGCACCTGCCACAGGTCCCACCTCCTAACACCATTACCTTGGCAGTGAGGATTTCAACATATGAACTCTGGAGGGACATAAGCATCTGGGTGGCCTGGAATGTCCCATTCCCTGTGCCAAGAACATCTCCTCCAGTTCTCCCCTGGGCTGACCTGGGACTCAGGCTACCATGGTAGCAGCAGGAAGACTAGATAGACTAGCTTTGGCTCAGAGGCCTGAAAGGGGCTAGAGAGCCTGGGAGATCCCTAGGCCTCAGGCTCCTATTGCAGCTAGCCACTGGGAGCAGCCGCCCTCTGGCTGTAACAGTATCTTTGCCCCAAGCAGGGGAGGAAAATGAAGTTCCTGTAGACCATTCAGTCAAAGCTCCTTGCCTCCAGCAGATCTAGTGCTTTCTCTTTCAAACCCAGGTACCTGTGGAGAGCTGCTCAGGTCCATGTCCGTGAGTGGGGATACAGGGAAAGGTGGGGTGGGGTATCATAACTTCAATACAGAGTGTTTTTTGTTTTGTTTTGCTTTTGTTTTTAGCCCAGGGCTGCTCTACCACTGAGCCACATACTCATCCTTTCTTATTTTTTATTTTGAGACAGAGTCTTGTAAGTTCCTGAGGCTGACCTTGAACTTGAGATCCTCCTGTGTTCTGGGTTCCCAAGTGGCTGGGATTATAGGCATGTGCCTGGGCCCAGAGTGCTCTTAAAGAAAGTCCTGCCCCTGCCAGAAATGTGCATGAGCAAAGTTGTTCTTCCCAAAGCAGACCCACCCAGAGGACCATGAGAAGAGAACCTTGTCCCAACACTGATTTTGTTACACTGGCCACAGAGATGGTGCTTCTGCCTTTCTCTGGGACACAGGACCCGCTCTGAGGATGGGAGTTAGAGATGAGCAGGTGGGAGAGTCAGTGATAGTTCTAACTCCTCGGCTGAGCATCTGAGGTCAGAAGTACAATTCCCAAAGAGGCTGCTCAGCGTGCCCTGCTGGAGAAGGCTGCTCAACTCAACCCAATTCACCGGGGTTCCCACCCGCTGTTATTCACTGAGTATGTATTGAGCACCAACTACATAACAAGCACTGTGCTAAGCACCAGAGGTAGAAGACATAGTTCCTGCCTTTATGGAGCTTAGAGTCTGGCAGAGGCCCCTGAGAGTTCATCATGAGTCTATCTCTCTCTAAACTCTCATGATGGCCAGAGGAAGGTGGGAGGAAGCAAGGTTCTTCCCTCTGTAAGCTCGCTGGGGAGATAAGCAAGATTCACATGCAGGAAACACTCAGAGAATGAGGCAATGATTAGCAGGTATATGGTTGACTCTGGTAACCACATGTTGAAGTGTGCCCATAAGTGCCCTGGGTGGACCCAGGGGGCAGCCTGAATGACTTCCCAAGCTTTATGGAAAAATGCTACAATGTGATTAAGTGGGCCTGATTACTAACTAGCCTTGAATAAAAAACACACCAGTTCTGACAGGAGTGCCTTGGACTATAAAATTCATGTGCACTCTGCTATCTTCCTTGGTTCCTTCTTCCCAGTGACCACCCGTTCTCTACTCCATCTTGCCCCCTCCTCAGAGCTGGAAACTTTCCGTGACAAATGATCGGATTCCAGGTTTGGGGACTGTTGCCCATTTACAAAGCAGCACAGTGCTAGCTGAAATGGGAATCAGAGATTAACAACACAGGGACCTGAGGGACAATTAAGCCAGTTTGGTCACTAAGTGCTATCCCAGAAGACAGCAAAAGATGTGTGGGTGTGGGTGAGGGTAAAGGAGATTTGGTCCCACCCTGCATATAGGAATTGGAATACTGATGCTATAATGTATGTGTGTGTGTGTGTGTGTCTATGTGTGTGTGTGCGTGCACTCATGTGTGTGCACATGTGTGCATTGCCTGCTATTTGATCTTTTTAAATATTTATTTCTTGGTGTAGATGGACACAACACAATGCCTTTATTTTTATGTGGGGCTGAGGATCGAACCCTGGTGCCGCCCGTGCTAGGGGAGCGCTCTACCGCTGAGCCACAATCCCAGCCCTTGCTATTTGATTTTTAAATGTCAAACTTTAGAAAAGTCATGGGAATATTACAAGAGATTCCTGAATATTCTTTCCAAATTATTTACACTTATAAAACAATTTGAGAAAAAGAGACACCTTGCCCTTTAATCCTTAAAACAATTCCCTGTACATTTTCAAGGGCATTCTTTTAATATGGTCTGACTTCCTTTCAGCTAAACCTTATTCCTCTCATTTCCAGACAGTATTGGATTATTCTAGATCTCAAATAAAGTATACTTAAGAGGAGACATATAGATTATTTTTTCTGCTTGATGCCATGCTGGGGCCCTGGCCCTGGCCATTGAGTTTCCTGGGGGGGGGGGGGAACTCCACTGGCCTCAGGGGCTGTGCTGAGTCTGCTTGTTACTGGACAGCTGGACTGTCCACTTAGAGGCCTGGCCAGGCAGGCCTTGGCTGAACCCTGTTTCACTTTGTTTTCCTCCACTTTGTTCTCCTGGAGCTCTCTGTGCTTTTTCCCACCCACAGATGTGAATGTCCCATGATGTCGGCTTTCCAGAGCCCTGCATGGCTTGGTTGAAGCAGAAGAGAGCTTGTTGGGCACCTTCTCTGGAACTGGAGGCCAGCCTGCGCTCTTCTGAAAACACAGGAGGCTTCCTGTCCCTGCCTTGCTGGGCGGAGTGAGGCTCTGCGGCATGGTCTGGCGCGGAGACCCGTGGTCCTGCTCGGGACTGGCAGTCTTAGGCTGAGGGAACATTTTCCAGGGTACACTTGAGGGACAGAACGTCTCAGTGAGATGGGCTGGGAATAGGCAGAGTTTTGGAAAAGCCCCTGCTTGTTCTGGGAGGTGTTCAGGATGCTGAGGTTTTGGAAATCCATGGCAGCTCTTCACAACTGCTCCCAGCTTTGGGAAAGGAATGGATGGGTGCCTAATACCTTGAATTCAGTGGCAGAGGTGAAGCCCAGCCATGCTCAACTGGGACTTAGGCCTCTGCTGGGCCTGAGGAAGACATTGCACTTGAAGAGATGTAGCCTAGAGGACTCAGCCCCTGGAGTCATCAGATGCTGTTTTCATGGGGCAGCCTTGGCTGGAGCTCTGCTAGGCACAAAGTCAGTGGGGCCTTTAGACCTGGACTCAAGGGTGTCTGCCTCTGATGAAGCAGGTAGAACTCCCAGTGTACACCCATAAGCCAGAACATGCTGAAGGCATCTGACCAGGCAGATCAGTCTCAATGCAAAGAGAGGCCAGGGAAGGGGAGCTCAGAGTAGGCCTGAGCAGTCAGGAAAGGCTTGTGGGGAGGAAGGGAGGTCTAAGCATCCTTTCCTAGAACCATCTCCCATTTCTGTTGCACTTTTGTGCACAATCAGCAGCCCAGGGTCCACAGCCAGCCCTGTTCTGTGACCTTGGCAAGTCAGTTCACCACCTTGGGCCTGTCTCCTCATAGGGGAACTGGGAAGCAGTGCATGTAAGCCATCTCCCGAGTCTGTGCTGAGTGATAATCAAACCTGGGGGGCTTCCAAGGCTTACAGATGCGTGGACCCCTGCCTCTACTTTGGGAGTCTGATCTCTGGGGTGGGGGGTGAGGCCAGGCCCGTTCAGGTGCTGTTTGGAGCAAGCTTCCAGGCGGTCTTTGGAGCAGAAGCTGTGTAACCATAGAGTCACGGCATCCAGAACCCCCGATTTTAACTGCATGCAGGCTCTGCAGACCGAGACCCAGGCGTTTACTCCTTGATGCATTTTCCCTGCGTCTGGGAAGGCGTGGTCCAGGTGCGGGTCTCTGGCCAGGCCAGGCCGCCATCCCCCAGTGCCTTCCACTTGGATCCCAGGACGCAACCCTCTCCTTCCCGCGGAGCCTGCCTCCATCGGCGCATTACCATTTCCATGGCGCGCTCCTCGGGGCCCCATGGAAATCACGAGGCGCTGCGCTCGGAGGAGTGGACAGACTTCAGAAAGGCCCGGGGCCGCCCGCCCCGGCCGCCGCCCGCCCGCTCTAATCCCGCGCAGGGCTGGAGACAGAGCTCCCAGTCTCCGCGCCGGCCGCGGCCGCTCATTCTCCCACAGAGCTGACGCTGCCCTGCGGCCCAGCTGGCTGCAGTTTTTAGAAATAACAATATCCCGGGGGGAGGAGCGGCGGGGTGAATGGGCGCCTTTGTCCCCGGCCCTGTGAAGCCCGATTAATTATGCGCCGCGGAGCGCGGGGAGCGCGGCCGCACGGCCCCCTGCGCGCCTGAAAGGCCGGGGCTTGGGAGCGCGGCCGCCGGCTCCGCGCCGCCGCACAAAGGGCCGCGAATTAGAAAACCGGCAATTACCCCGCATTTTGTATTTGCCCTTGTCTCGCTGACACTGTGCACCGCCCCTCCCCGGGCGGCTGCACTTTGAGGATTTTCAAGTCCTTTCTTGGTTACCAGGGGCGACTGGGCAGAGGGCTGGGGGCTCGGGGAGAGGGGGCAGCTCCAAGGGCCAAGTGGGATCGTGTGCAGGGCGGGGGGGGGGGGGGATCCGGGGCGGGGGAGGGGTGGTGGGTGTCCGGGGACATCGCCTCAAGTCTAATGCTGTCTCTAAAGCTGGAGCTCGCTCAGAATGCAGATTCCTGGGCCCCACTGCCGCGGACTCCCTGACCCAATAGGGCTGGGGTTCCCTGGAGGGCTGTATTTCAGACCATCCAGAGAATGTTGTTTTTAAAAATGGAAGTGTCACAGTGAAATGAAATGCACGGATCTTAAGTGTGCATTTTGACAACTGTATACCCCTGTGTCACCTACATCCCAGTGAAGATATAGAAACAGTTCCATCACTCCACAAAGTTCCATGAGTTGTCTTTCCAGTCTCTTCCCCTCTACTTCTCCACCCTCTCAAGATAAGAAATAGTTCTTATTTCTATCCTATCCCTTGAATTTCACCTGGCTTTTGACTTCATGATAAACAGAGCCATACAATATGTATACTGTGTTGTGTTGTTTCTCACTTTTATCATTCAACATAAAGTTTTTGAAATCCACCCATGGTATATGTATTCACAACTGATTTCTTTAATTAAGTAGTTTATCTGTTCACCTGTTGAGGGATGCCTAAATTGTTTCTAATTCGGGGCTGCTATGATCCTGTAGTGCAAGTCTTTTTTGTTAAGGTATGTTCTTGTGTCTTTGGGGCTAATATCTAGGAGTGGAGTTGCTGGGTCATAGAGAAGGTGTTTAGTTTCAATAGATACTGCTGGCCTCCTTTCTAAAGCTCCTGTATGCTGTACAATTTGGCATCTTAACAGACACGTATGAGCGTTCCAGTTGCTCTACATCCTTGTCAGCACTTGGTGTTATCGGTCTTTTTAATTTTAGCCATTCTAGTCTACATGAGGTAGTATTTCACTGTAGTGTTTGTGACTGGTTGCTTTTTTAAAAAAATATATTTATTTTCTGTAGTTGTAGTTGAATACAATAACTTTATTTTGTTTATTTATATGTGGCACTGAGGATCGAACCCCAGGCCTTGCACCTGCGAGGTGAGAGCTCTACTGCTGAGCCATAACCCCAGCCCCATGACTGGGTACTTTTTAATGCACGAGCTCCAAGAACTGGGGGAAAAAACTCCTGTCTAATCCAATTCTTACATTTGTCCTGCAGAGTCCATTAAGGGACATGATCTCCTGGAGACCCATAGCTGCTTGGGCAGAGGCAGGAGGAGAATATAGGACTCCTGACTGCTAAACGAGTGCTGTCTCCTTAATGTCATGATGTCATGCTGTCCCTTTGGCCTACACCTGGTGAACCTGTATGTGTGACAAGTATGGGTCTTGCTCTGCCCAGGACCATTCAAAATCGACCTGGAAGGGTGTTTATGGAGAGTCCCTGCCTCTACCCAAGCAGCAGCATCCATGGACCTCTGGATTGACAGATTGGGCTCAGGGCTCAGACTTGAGAGAGAGATAGTTTACAAGTGTGTATACAGGGGTAGGGGACGGGTGGCTGGCTACTCCTTGGCTCTTACTCCAAGGACACAGACTAACCCCAATGCTTCCTCTGCTTCAGCCACCCATAGTGCCTTGAGAATTTTCTAATCAAATGCAGAGGGGATGCAGGGTGGTGGAAAGGAGGCGACAGGATTCCTGGGGCTTCCAAAGTCCTCTGTTGTCTATAAGCGTTCTCCTGAGTGTGGTTTTAAAGATCTTCAGCGTATCTTTGTATTTGGATTTCCTCATTGTGTGCATTGTACTCCTGCAATAATGGGCTCCTGACTATCCATTGTTGCCTCCCTTGTCCCCCGTCATCCATACAGTCCAAGAGGTCCCTTCAGACTGTGAGATTGTTTTCTCCAGAGATGGTAAGTATTCGGCATGTATTCACACCAACATATTTATCTTCACCACGTGCTCTTCGTCTTGCCCTGTAACACTTCTCCCACTGAAAGGAGAGATCTCAATGAATCTGGGCAGGGGCTTATAACTGCTCTGACCCTACAGACTATGGCGAAAGTGAGGATTTTTGATGCTAATTTATATAAAGGCTATCATTTCTACCTAGTTCTCTTTTTTGGGGGGTTGTTCATCCCAGGAACCTAAGCCACCTGCTATAAAGAAGCCCATGTGGAAGAGAAGAGAGGCCCCAGTTTACAATCACTCTACCATTGGATTTGTGGGTGAATGAGCCTTCGGATGACTCCCCATCTCAGATTTCAGTGCTTCCAGACAAGGCCCCAACCACAGAGAGCAAAGACGAGCCCTTCCTGTGTGCCCTGCTTGGATTCCTCATAATAAATGGTGTTTTAGTCCAGTATTATGATAATTTGTTTTGAAGCTACAAGAACTGGAATGCACACAATATTTCTTATACTGTCTCAGTGTTAGTTCACACTCCCCTCACCCCATACCCAGAGAGACTCCCAGATGGCACCTCAGCAACTCTGCTGAGCCCTCCCTCACCTCCTTCTGCACTGAGTTAGATGTTCCTCCTCTGAACCCCAGAAATCTGCCCAGATCTTTATACCTTCCACTCTGCATTTCAATGTCTCATTTGGATGTTTGCATCCTCCACAAAAATGGGCTCCCCAAGAGCTATCACAGTAGATGTTTCCGTCTGGGTTTCTAAGATTCTGGCATATTACCTGTTTGTTGGAAGATGGCCTGTCCCTAAAACAGAGGGAGTAGGGTCCTAATGAAGCAAAATTCAACTTCCTGTTCTCCGTTCTCATTTTCTCTGGGCCAGAGCTTGAGCAAGAGTAACCAGAAGAACAAGAGAGGGTCTTTCCCTTCAGGGATTTTCACTATGATTTGGGAGAGTAGCAGAAATACTAGAATTAGACTAGCACTTGATGAAATGAGATTTGTAGTCCCCAGAAGGGAGAGAGAGATGTGCCTAGGATGGGTGGCCAGGGGAGGCTTCCTGGAGGAGCCAAGGGCTTGGATTTAATAGTGCCAGAGTTCTAGGACAGGTCCTCCTCTGATAGAACTCCCAGCTTGCTGTCTTCACCCCCATCTTGGTGAGGCCTGAGCTGAAGTTGTGTGTGTGTGTGTGTGTGTGCACACATGTGAAGTCAGGGAAAGGCTATTGGCACACCTCCCTCCTGGGAGAGAGGCTCAAGGACAAGCCCAGTCTTAACTGTCTCTTTGGTTTGCCCGTCTCTCTTCCCCTTCTTGCAGGCTGAAAGAAGAACGGGGAAGAAAAATGAGGTATTTGCACTGGATGAACACCCTACAATGTGTGCTATGGTTTGGATCTGGAATGTCCCCCAAAGCCTCATGTATTGAAGGCTTGATCCCCAATGCAGCCATGTTCAGAGATGAAGCTTTTGGGATGGGATTGGATCATGAGGACTCTGACCTCATCGATGGAGAATCTCCACTGATGGATTAATAATTTGATGGCGTTATTGGGAGGTGTTGAAAACTTTGTGAGGTGGGCCTTTGTTCAAAGAAGTAGGCCATTGGGCACTTATTCTTGAAAGGTATGTCATGTCCCTGAACTTTTCCTCCCTGCCCCCTCCTAACCCTCCCCTTGCTTCTGGGCTGCCATAAACTGATCAGCTTTCCTCCCCCATGCACTTCTGCAATGATGTTCTGCCAACCGACCATAGATTAAAACCTCTGGAACTGTGAGCCAAAGTAAATCTTTACTCCTTTAAGTTATTTTTCTCAGGTGTTTTGTTACAGTGATAAGAAGCTGACTAACACAATGTGGGTGGCCCTCAGAAACAGTGCTGATTGAAGAAAGCAAAGAACAGAATGCAATCCATGGCACAATACCATTTATGTAAACTCAAGTTGCATGCACACAGAATAGCAGCGTATTTTTGACAGGGACACATACAAAGATGTGATGTCAAACATATTGATGCAGTTGCTTAATTGAGGGATTGGGGAGACTTAGGGTAGTAAATGAAAATTAAAGGAATAAATAAATGAGACAAAAGAGGGTCTTTTCTTAGAACAGTGATAACACTGTGTCATTGAGAATAATTAATTGCACTTCTACACCCGAGGACCAAACAAAAAGTCAGAACCAAACTCAGTCTTGGAAATGACACCACCCTAGTTAGGACAACACTCATATCTGTATGAGTGGGAGGGAGAAGGAACATGGGGCAGGGATTTAGCTGTAGCTGTAGTGTTTTATTTCTTTAAAAGAGATAAGGTATCTGAATCCAAATGGCAAAATGTTAATATTGGTTAATGTGTGGATTTCTGTTAGATCACTTTGTGCACATTTTAAATATATCATAATTTAAATAAATATTTTTCAAGGCAAGACTGTGGCTTGCCAAGCCAGCTAATTCTGGCTCTTTCTTAATTCATTTCTGATCCTCAGTTGGCCTCTGAACAATTTTATAGAGTTGAATGACTGCTCTCTACTTTGGTGACAGTTCCAATAAAGAGAAGAATATGAAGACTTCAACTTTTCGTTGAATGACTGGCAAATGTCAATGCTACATAGAGGGTGAAATGAGATGGCTGAACACTCACAGGGATCTTGCTCCTGAGTGGTTAGATCAGATTGACTTGCCAGGACTTATTGGGTAGGTCATACACTATCTATTGGCCTTCCTGACAAATCCTAGACAACGATCTAGAACTTCTGTAGGCAGCTCTTGGAGGGCTTCACAGCTCACAATAAAGACCTTTTCTCTGGAAGCCACCCTGACACCTTGGTGGGGGTACTAAACAGTGATTAGAGAATAGACTCTGTATTCTATGACCCGGCGTTGGTCATAGCTCATTGGCTAAGAGGCAGCATTGGAACCAAGCTGGACCAATCGGAATCTTCCTCTCAAGATCTTTGCATTTTGAACGGAGGCAGAGACTGGGGGCTTTTAGGATGGGGTTGCTCCATTGGGAATGTCCTAGTGGAGAGATTCATTGACTCCAGATGCTTAGGTCCTTTGGAACTGCCATAGCTCTGGCCTTCCCAGAGGCTCAATTTCTCACTCTTTTCTTGAAATTTAATAAATTTATTATTATTATTTGTCAGGGTTGATTTCTATGACTTGTCCTATGGAGGAGGTTAGTAGATTATTTTATTATCTCCCAGCCTCCCCAGTGCTGCGGCTAATACAGATGGTATCTTTATTGAGTTAGAAAAAGGACACCCCCCCCCCTTTCTGGGCAAACAAATTAGAAAAAGCTGTTCTTTCCTCTCAGCCAACACAGCCCCTTCGCCAGGGTGAAAGGTTTGGCCAGTGGAATGTGGGGCTGGGTTTCAGCCCTCCTTTTGCCCCTTTGGTGCAGTATGCGGGCTACATAAGCATTCATGGTGGCCGGGGCTGCCGCCTCTTGTTTCTATGCGGACTTCTCCTCTGCATCAAGGTGTCACTCAATATATAAAGCATTGTTAAATCTTTGCGGATGAAAATGTGTTTAAAGTCAAGCCTTAAAGGAAATTTGGGAAAACTCTATGCATGGTGAAGTCCATTAAACCTTATCTTCTTCTGATGAATAATCCTCAGGCGTTAGAGGAAGCTTCCTTCAGTCTGCAGGATTTTGTTGTTGTTGTTGTTGTTGTTTTGCCTGCTCCACCACTGAGTTATCCCCCAGGCTTTGGAAGACATTCTTGAAAGATCTAAGCATACTCCTCTATTCCCTGTGGGAACCAAACTAGTGAGAAGGTGCAAGATCACAGGAGCCAGTTGACAAGGAGGTGTCTGCAGGCCACAGGGAAAGTGACACGGAAACCATCCCCGGAGGCACTGATGGCCACAGTGAAGAACTTGATCCCAAGGAGAGAGGACTTGAGAGGAGGCTGCCCAGCTCCGGTTCACTCACTCCCTTAAAGGCCGGCAGCCACTCCATACCCTGGAAAACGCTTGCCGTCAGTCTGAATCCTACTACTTTTCTGAGAAAGCTGAGTAGGTCAAAGCAAGTAGGGAACTGTTCCAAGCAAAGGGACACCCCCCGCCCAAACTCTTGAAGTATGTAGACCACCTGGGTAATTACAGGAGGCTGTGCAGGGCTCGGGGTGTAGCATGGTGCTAGTGTGCATCCTAGCAGAGAGGTGGCCCTGGGTTCCATCCAAGAAGGAGGCGGGAGGGAGAGGAAGAAAGTCAGTAAGAGGAGAGGAGAAGAAGAAGCACTCTAGACTAGCAGTGAAGGATTTAAGTCCAGGACCAGATTGCCTGGGTTCATCTGAACTCTTGTCACTTTCCAGCTGTGTGGCCTTGGGTATATTACTTAACCCCTTAAGTGTTTTGAAACATGTACACAATCCTTTGACTTTGTTCCCATTAAGAAGAAGGTGTATGTTCCCTCCCTTTGAACCATAGTGAGAATTAAGGAATTCCAAAATCTCCAAAAGGGGTGAAAAACATAGCAAAAATGATGCTGGGTAATTTCCAAGGCTACCTTGGAAAAATCCACGCTGTTTTCTTTTCTTTTTGGTACTGGGGATGGAATCCAGGGGCACTCTAAAAACTTTGACTTTTTTTTTTAATTAAAGCAATTTTGAGATAGGTTCTACCTAAGTTACTGAGGATCTTGCTAAGTTGCTGACATTGGCCTCAAACTTGTGATCCTCCTACCTCAGCCTCCACAGTTGCTGGGATTACAGGTGTGTGCCACCACACCTGGCCCCATGCAGCTCTGAGAGTTCCTTTTGGGCCATTCATGCTGGGATCCTTCAGCTGCCATGAAAAAATATCTGGCTACCCTGAGCTGCGTCATAGGGAGAGCATATATGAAGTGAGAGATGGCCCAAGAAGCCCTGCCATCCTGCCCTAACTGATTCCCTTGCCTAAGCCCTAGATACGTGAATGGAGACACATTGCAGTTGATCCCAGCTGCAGTTCCCAATGGACAGCAAACTCACCAGAGATCATGAGTGAGAACTGTCTTATTTGGATCTCATCAACCCCTATATTCATGGGCAAAATAAATGACTGTTATTGTTTTAAGAGCACTGTTTTGGGTTGTTTTGCTATAATGCAATGAATAGCCAATACAGACTTTTGATGCCTGGAAGCAGACTGTTACCATAACAATACCTTCCTAATCTATGGCTTTAAGGATGTGGTGTGGGGAGAAATGATAAAGGCTTTGAAGGTGCTGTTATTGGAAGCTACTGGGAAGGGCTTAATGGAAAGTGAGAAAATGTTATTGGAAGCAGGAGAAAAGGGGGCCTTTATTATATAGTACAAGAAAGTTTAGCAACATTGTCACTTGATGAGATATGGACAATAGGAAATGTGCCCAAAGAATTGTTTGGGCTAAGGAAATTTCTAAGCAGACTTTTGGAAGTGCCCATTGAATTATTTCAGTTGCACAAGACAAGGGCAGGGAAAGATGAATTAAAGGGGAAACTTTTGACTTTTAAGAAAAATTTACAGAGAATATAAAAGCCAAGGACTTGCTGGGTTTGCAAATAAATCTGTTTCTCATGCGCAGCTTCCACTAACGCGAAATTGTCCTCAAGGTATGAAGAGGCTTCAGGGCAAAGAGAAAATCCAGATAAGACCCTTCATTAAAACCTCAGAAAGACCTAATGCTTCATAAAACCTTTCATATAGGCCAAGGCCCTCTAAACATCTCACAAGTATGTTTCACAGATTCTCTTCATTAAACAGAATCTTTAGGGAATTATTCCATATTAGCCTCACAAGAAGCTCAGGGTAGAGAAGGGTTTATTTTGATGAAATCTGTGAGGGTGACTTTTGACTAATGAAGTGAGCCCCAATAGGACATCCATATTCCATAGGAAACCCAGTAGAATTATATTGTCAGAAACACCATCAACTTGAACTACAAGGATGGACTAGCACAAAGTGAAAAAAGACCATCAGACCCCCCCCACAATTCTGTGGAAAAGAAGCAAGTGGAAAAAACTACTCAGCTGCAACTACCAGTGGTATTTTATAGAAAAGGAAGGATGATTTTCAGAAAGTCGAACCCAGAGAAACAGAGCCAAGAGCCATGGAGAATCATCCCCAGGGAGTAAGAGTGGACCCCAATCCAGAAACTGGCAATGGGTACTTGGAGGGATTTCAAAATTGCTATGGTCCAAGGACGGTGGTGTGCCTCCTTTTTAAATGGGAGTGTTCATAACGGTCATCCCAGTCCTGTTCCATCATTGTGTGTTAGGTGGTTTGTGGTTTAGATATGAGGTGTCCCCCAAAAGCTCATGTGTGAGACAGTTAGAGAATTTTCACAGGTGAGATGATTAGATTATGAGAGCCTTCACCTAATCAGTGGATTAATCCATGATATGGGTTAACTGGGTGGTAACAGTAGTCAGGTAGGGTGAGATGGAAGGAAGTAGGTCATTGGGGGCGTGTCTTCTATGTTTATATTTTGTCCCCAGCGAGTGGAGCTCTTTCTGCTTCTTGGTTGCCACTCCTGAGCTGCTTTCCTCTGCCACACCCTTCCATGTTCTGTCTCACCTCTTGCCCAGAGCTATGGAGTGGGCCAGCCATGAACTGAACCTCTGAAACCATGAGCCAAAATAAAATTTTCCTCCTGTGTTTTTCTTGTCAGGTCTTTTGGTCACAGTGACACAAGGTTGACTACAACAGGTTATGTAAGAAACAGATAACTTGTCCTTTTAGTTCAAAAGTCTTCAGATAAAGAGGAATAGAATCAAGGAGCTGTGCCTGAGGCATTGCATCTGAGGAATCTCCTCTACACCTGGAAGGTTTGGATGATGGGATTTGGATCTCTGGCCTCAACCTGATACTATACTAGATAAGACTTTCAGGGATCATTGGGAGGGAAGAAGTATATTTTGCTTGTGAGAGGAGTGTAAATAATTTTTATCCAGAAGATAAACAGGGGTGGTTTTAAACAGAGCTTAAATTGGTCAACACATTCCCTATCAAGAAATGGAAGAAATCCTCACCCCCTGGATTTCAAATGGACAGGTCTTTGTTCCCATTTTAACAAACAGGACATGGTAGAAAATGACACTACATGACTCCAAGGCTGGGTTAGAAGAAGTGGCACAGATTCTATCTTGTGCTCTCGCTCTCTCTCTCAAGATCACATGCCTTGGATCCCTGAGTTTCTGGGCAGGAAGTCCAGTTCTTTCTTCTGTGTAGGAAGTCCAGCTGCCATGTTGGGAAGCTCATGTGAAGAGGCCACATAAAGACAGAGGCCTGAGGAAGCCCAACGGCTCCAGCCCCCATTTGCTTGAGCCCCCCCAGCCCAGGTGCCTGAGATGTGAGAAGAGTCCAACTTTAGCCAAGTCTGACCCTGAGTCAGAACAGCCCAGCTCACACACTGAAATCATGAATGGAGAGAAATGGTGATTGTTTTGAAGCTTCTAAGCTTTGTTAGAGGGGTGTTGGTATTCCGCTATAGATAACCTCTTCAAGCAACATCTTATTTGTCTAAAAATAGGGCTAACAATCAGCTTTCCATCAGATGGTAAATGAGGAAGGAGTAAATGAGTTGAAGTTTGTAAAGTACTAAGCTCAGGGTGTGGGACATAAACACGTCTTTGTGGAGTTTCTCAGAGGCTGTTTTCCTGAATGATAACTGTGAATCAAACAAAAATGACATTTAATTTACATACACTCTATTTTAGAAGTAACCTACTGTGTGTTTGACAGTGACTTTTTGTTGAATACAGTGATTTTTAATTCCTCAGAGAAAATTCCAGGTGTAGCTCTCCAGGGCAGTGTTTTCCTACTTCTTTTTACAGTGGGATTAAGTGTCCTTGTATCTGTAAAGAGAAAAGAGAAGGATCAACTCTGAAGTTGATCTATCCTGGGTTTGAAATCGAGCCCCTCCGTGTCCTGATTGTGTGGCAATGAACTGCTGTTCCTGCCAACTTCCTTATCTGTGAAATGGGTTCAACACCGAGGCTTCAGTGCAAAAAGCAAACATCACGTTCTCCCTGCAGCACCTGGCACATAGTAGGTGCTGATGAGCTGTTAGTGTGCTGCGACGGGGACAGAATTCCTAGAAGTGATAGGGAGCAGAGTTAGTAGATCACAAGGATATGGACTATTTGTGGTTCCATGAAAATGAAATTCAAAAACAGGCAAAATTAACTGATGGTGAGAGAAATTCATAAGGGTGGTTGCCTCAAGGGGGATGGATAATGCCTGGGAAGGGGCACCAGGGAACCTTCTGGAGTATTTGAAGGTGAGACATAGGTACAGAAAAGTTTATGAAGCCAAATCATCAAGATCAGTGTGCGTCACTGTGTATATTACTTCCCTAAAAACGTTGAAAACATGGTAGTGTGTGCTCCCTTCACTCAGGAGTGATCTTTAGGAATTCAGGCCCTCTGTTCCCCACACCCCTAGAGCAGCCAGAGTAACTAAGTAACAGCACCTTTTTTTTTTTTTTTTTTTTGTAACGGGGATTGAACCCAAGGCACTTAACCACTGAGACACACACACCCTCAACTCTTTTTATTTTTTAGACAAGATCTCACTAAGTTGCTTAGAGCCTCACTAAGTTGCTGAGGCTGGACTTGGACTTGGGATCCTCCTGCCTCAGCCCCCTAAACTGTTGGGATTACAGGTGTGTGCCCTGGTGCCCGGCCTGGGTAACCATATCTGTCTGCTTGCATGAGCCGCCTTTCATCATCAGGCATGGTCTGGGCTGAGTCCCAGCATGGGTGCCATGTTCACCCTCTGCTCCTGAGAGGGCAGAGGGGCAGGGCGGTGGGCACTGGGCACTGGTGAATGCGTGTGGGATCTAACCCACCACACTCAAAGACCCAAGGCTGCTGGGGGTCGTGGCGTGTTTGAAATGAGGGAGCAACAGAAGGATATCCTTAGCAGGATGGGCCTGGTTCCTGGAAGGAGAGCAGGAGGGACAGGCACAGAGAGTCTGGGCTGGGCAGAAATCAAGACCTTGATCTGCTCACAACCCTGCTCTTTGGGTCCCGGAGCCATGACGTCCTTCAGAGTTTCCATTCTCTGAACTGCAGCTGTTGGTTACGTGTTTCATTCAAAGTGCTTCGCAGGAAGCAGCAGGCTCCACATTCCAGAGTTTTTAGTCATTTTTTCTTTCAGAGCTTTGGGGCTGGGATTAGGACGTTCTTCAAACCACACTGTCCTCGGCTGGGCTCCCAAGAGGAAGTGGGTGGATCCCTGGGGGAAGAGAACACAGGCCTAAATTCAGGGATGGAATGAATAAAGATCAAGGCCAGCACAAGTAAACCCCTGGAGATCAGCTGAGTGAGGCCAGGTATGGAGAGCATGTGGGGTGGCGGCTCTTGCCCACCCCGGCCACAACCTAGGGAACACAGAGTGTCTGGTGTGTGTGTGTGTGTGTGTGAGAGAGAGATATGTGGTGTAGGTCAGAGTAGAGCCAGTGGCAGCATTTCCTCCCCATGGACCCACTTACCCAGGCTCCCTTTGGTCACTGTCCTCTGGCTGAGGCAGAGAGGGACCTGGGGCTTCACATGATGAAAGGGCCACGGTGACATACGCTCAAGTTGGGGCACTTCAGCAAATGGACCACACAGATACATGAACTTAGAGAAACCACACCAAATGTTTGTTAGAGTGCCTGCTACAGTCCTGGCACGAGGCTGGGTGTTGGGAACACAGCAGGGGACCAGGCAGACTCCATCTGCTCTGTCACCATAGGCCTGGGAAATGTGGCTTGTCAGGTGCTCACTGGGGTAAGGGGACAGAGAGCAGGTTAAGGCAGTGGGAGCTGGTAGAGGTGACTCCAGTGGGCAGGAAGGGAGCAGGAGAGTGTTGCTGGTGGCACAGGGCACGTAGATGGCACAGTACAAAAGTACAGAGGAGGGTCAGGGCCCAGGCAAGAACCTGGGTGAGATGAGGTGGCTGAAGCTCTGGAAGGGAGACGTAATGGACAGGAGCAAAGTCCCAGGGGTCCTGAGGCAGGGCTGCCTTCTCAGGTGATGAAAAGCCCAGGGGCAGACGAGAGAAGAGGGGGAGACAAAGGAGTCAGGGGTGAAAGCCACCCAACTCAGTGCCACCCTCTCCTCTGAGCAACTGGGGCAAGAGGAGGAAAGTCCATGATAAGAATCCAAACACAGCCTGGAGGGTAGTGCTCGCCTGTAATCCTGGTGGCTGGGGAGGCTGAGGCGGGAGGATCATGAGTTCAAAGTCAGCCTCAGCAATGGCAAGTCACTAAGCAACTCAATGAGACCCTGTCTCTAAATAAAATACAGAATAGGGCTGGGGATGTGGCTCAGTGGTCGAGTGCCCCTGAGTTCAATCCCCAGTATCCACCCCCCACTCCAAAAAAAGCACCCAAATCCAGCACTTTAAAGATGACAAGTGGTTTTGTTCTCAGTAGCAGGCAGAAGTTTTACTGTGGCTCCTAAGATTCCACATTCTGATCCTTGAATAGAATGAGGTGGCAAGCCCATGGCTCTGTACCATTATGTGGCCAAAGGGATTTCAAAGACATAATTAACAGACTATGAATTAGGTGAGTGAGCTTATCAAGAGAGAGATTGCCTGGTAGGTGGCCTGAAATTCGTCCCAGAAGCCTCATAGAGACAGAGGGTTTTCTCTGGCTAGTGGCATGACATGCATGACAAGAAGTCATTGGTTTCAAACGTGTGTGTGGGGGGACTCAAGGTACCTTGAAGATGGTACTTGAAGATGGAGGGACCATATGAAGAGGATCTGAGAGAGAGGAATTCTGCTATAACCTGAGTGTGCTTGGGAGCAGATTCTTTCCCAGAGCTTCTAGATATTCACTTCTTGATTTTTGGCCTTGTGAGACCCTCCTCAGTGGGAATCCAGCTGAGCCCACCTGAACTTCTGACCTGTAAAGCTGTGAAATAATCAACGGGTGTTGGTTTAAGCAGATAACTTTGTGACAATTTGTTCAGCAATAGTAGAAAATGAATATATTCCTGCTTTATCACTGCACCTGAGAAGGACTGTGGGAAAGTCCAGTGACCCTCTCTGTGCAGGTTGGAATCCGAGAGGTGAGGTGTCTGTCCCTGTCTGCAGGTATCCAGCTGGGACTCAGGCCAGACCCCGCTGGTTTTAGGGCTCTTTGTATCACTTCTACCCGAACAGCCACAGATGAAGTCTAGACGCTTGGCTTTGGCCAAGGGTGTCTTGTCTTCCCCCTCACCCAGCGGGGGGGGGGGGGGTCTGCCTCTCCCACTTCCCTTTTTAAGATCCCCCTCAGCTGCTCCCACCCCACAGCCAGCAGGGTGCAAAGCTGCCGGAGCCCTGCCACCTCCCTGGGGAAGAGCAGCACTCTGAGCAGAAACAAGAGAAGGGCAGTGACCTCAGCCTCCCCCTTCCTCTCCAATGACAAGTCTGGGCTCTGTTAAGGCAAGAGACCGGAACTGGGATCCAAGAAGCAGTAAAGTTCACCCCCCTGGCCCCCCGCCCAGCCACAGCACACAGCATTCTCTGGCTAGTGGGGATGGGGAGGTTTAAAGCCGTACACTTGATTCCTCAGCAATTTGTTGGGTACATAGTCAGGTATCTCCGGGGAGTCCAGAAATGTCTGCAAGGAGGAAGGTTATGTTTCTGCTTCATTGATTACAAAGCCCCAAATGAAGGTTTTGTCATTCCCACATCAGGCTTTTTATAAAAATCTCTAATTCTTCCCAGATGGTGACTAGTTCTCTCTCTCTCCAGTCTCTGGGAGGGTAGGGCTTCAGCGAGCAGGAGAGTTTGTGTTGCCAGACCCAGGACCTCAGCTCTGTCACTTACCTGGAGGAGAGATGTTGTGGGGGTGGGGGGCAACCTTCCCAAGGCTCAGTCTCTGCAGATAGCATCTAAGCTGTACGAGGCTGCAAATGTGCACCCGCTACGCAGGCAAGAAGGAGGCAATCGAAATTGCTGTCCTTATCTGTCTGACTTACAACACAGGATCTACCCTGGAAATATTTTTTGACAAGTAGAAAATAATTTTCATTCTCATGACAGGGAGGCCCGGTCAGCGGCAGTGAAAGTCTTCAGTCAGCAAAGTTTGCTTTCGTGCTCTTCTTCCCAAAGCCACTTCCTTTATCTGTAGCCTGGCTCCTTCTTACCGGCCCCTCTGGCTAGATCCCAGGGCCCCGGGGGTGGGTATGGGGAGAACCCTCTGGAAGAATCTTGTAGCTCAGCATCCATGAGAGAGGGTCACTCCTGGGCTGACTGGCGGAACCCCAGGCAGACAGGCCAGTGCTGGTGTCTCTTCCCAGGTCATCCAGGTCCCTCCAGGTGTCTGTCTGGAGGACTCTGGGCAGCACTGTGCGGGCTTGGCTCCTGCCTGGGTCCCTCTTGACCGTCTGTCTGCAGTTTGGCAGGTTTAATCTAAGTGTTCTCACATGCAGCCTTTTCCTGTCAAAGACCCTTTGGAGGAAAAATCTGCTCCATTTAAACTTTTCAGAATTCCCAAGGTGAAGTTTATGTGGGGCTAGGCAAAGCCTGGCGACAGAGTTTGGGGTTGTGTGTAGGCCACGGAATTTTCATGTGCTGGAGAGATGAAGGTCGATAGGCGCTTTGGGTCTAGGTCCAGGACTGTTGGCCCAATGTGACAGAGATGAAGGCCTGGGGTGATCATGGCTGCATTTTTTCTCTGTTACCTGTGCAGGGTGGGGGAAGGATTCTGGGAAGGAGAGTGTTTAAGGGACAACTGCAAGTCCCTGGGATGTTGGGAGCAGAGCTGCATCTTCTCCGGGGCTCCCCTCCAGGGTAGAGGTGAAGGAAGTGCTGCTGGGCGTCCATGAAGTGGGGCTCTCTGTCTTGGCTGTGACTTTGAGGCCAGGGCCAGCGCTGCCCTCAGCTGCCTCCCCCTCCTCCCCTGGGCTCTGGGCTCAAAGCTGAGCCAAGCAGAAAACAGACAGCCTCTCTCTGCCTCTCTGTTCCCACCCCCATCCTGCCGGAGTCTGGTTTTCATCACCCATTAATCACTGACGCTTCCCACAGCCTGTGTCTGTCTATCCACACTCACCAGCCCCTGGGGCCCTGGGGGACGGATAGACAGACAGGCAGATGGTCTCTGACTTGGGGAAATTTCGGGTCACACTGGGGACTGCTCCCTACTCCAAGGCAGGGGGAAACGCACGCTTCCTGGGCTTGTTAGGGGTCACCCCACCCCCAACCTGGCCTGAAGCTGCCAGCACGGCCCACCTCACCCTGGCAGCAGGCGACAGGGACCTTTAGCTGTCCTGTTCGCCAGGAAGGAAATGGGTTGGAGGGCTGAGGAATTCTAATTAAGCTTCCCCAGCTGGCAGGCCGGCTGGCGGGTGAGAGCTGGCACCTCCACCCTGCTAGAGTTGGTGCCAGCCCTGTCCGGCCTGGCCTGCTCGATGCCCACCTGCCGCTGTGGGAACCCTGTTCTTGGGCACAGCCCCCTGAAGATTCCCAGGCGCTGGGGTTTTCCTCTCGGCTCCTGTCCCATCTCCTGTTCTCCATCATGACTTCTCTGAAGGAGACTGTGTCTCCATCTAGAACCGATCTGGTTTTGCCCTGGCCCATCGTCAGCTTTGAGCTATTTCTCTGGGCCTCAGTTTCCTGGCTGTAAAGTGGGATGATGATTCTAGTTCAACTACATGTCTTAGGGTTTCCCTCTTCCTCCTACTAATTAGAATAACTACCATTTTTTGGGTATCTGCTGGGTATGAAATATGATATGCAATTGTTTGGAAAGAGTACAAGGTGCTCTGGGAAGGGTGTCCAGGATCATCGTCACTGATTATTTCAGGACCATAGCATCACTGCATTTGATGGCAGAATTTGCCTTCTGGACCTATGGTATACACCAGACCCTATTCTCTGCAGGCACCAGAACCTCCCTGGCCTGGGTCTCTTCTGCCTCCCAATAGGATTTATATTTTAAAATTGGAGAGAATATGCTGGAGAGTGATATTGGCCAAATTATGTTGTTATATTGCATGCATGCACAAATATGTAACAATTTCCATCAAAATATACAATTATAATGCAAATAAAAATGTGGAAATAAATAAAAATAGGAGAGGATAGAGAGCAATGCTGTCCCCGAGGCACGAGTTCTAAGGCTGGATTGACAGGCACTGTCGGAGTTGAGTGGGGGAGATTCTAAGACAGAGGAGGGGCTTAGCTTCGATCGTTTCCATCTTTGCGTGGAGGGGAAACTCCTATCACTTCATTGGAACTTTCCCTTCCCAACTCTGGACTTGGCCTCCTCTCCCAGTGTCTCCCCTGTGAGCTGGGTGTATAGGACCATTGTGGCCCGGGAAGGGAAGCAGGGAGGGGCAGTTAAGAAGGACATTTTGGAGTCTGACAAATTTGGATTTGAATCCCAGCTCTACCATTTGCAGGTTGGGTGACTTTGGCCAGTTTTATGATCCATAAAATGAGGATCATATCAGCACTGCCTATGGTGGGATTGTTGAGGACGGAGTGATATATGGTTAAAGGATTCCCTATACTTGGTGGTTCGCAGCTGTGGGGAATCCCTAGGTCTCCTGGTTACCATGACCCATTGCCCACTTAGGGGACACAGGCTAAAGCACAGGGCTGGGGTGTGAGTGATAGTCACAGCAGAGTTGGGACAGAGTTTGAAAACCCAGCATTGATGCCAGGGTAGTCTTTCCTCCCTGGTCCAGTGCTCCCCATTTCCCCAGAGTTGTGTCCCCAGAACCTGGGAGGCCCCAGCTTGGTTACACTCCAGCTCTTCCTCAGGGCAGGCCTCTGTCCCCACAGCTTCCCCTCAGCTAGTCTGCCTTGGTGGTAGAAGCAGCTTCACAGAGGATGAGAAGATGACATTGATCCCCCAATGGTTTCCACCGGCGCCAGGATGCCGTGTGGCAGCCAGCTCCCAGCCTCTGCCACGCAAGATTGCATGATCCTCAGCAGACCACGAGCCCCTTCCGAGAGAGCAGAGAACCAAAATTCTGAAGTCCTAGGACTCCTTCCCACAAATCCAGCATACACATCTGCATGTCATTGCAGAGTGGTTTGCATACACTTGCATCCATCCAAGGCCACATCCACCCCTCCCCACACTCTGTTTCTACTAAAACGAAATATTCAAGTTGTAGTATTGAAGTCCCCAAAGCCAATGCCATTCATTTCCAATGTGTTTTGAGGACCTGATGTCTTACCAATCTGCATCAGGGGCTTTCAGGGAGGTGGAGGATGAGGAAAATAGAGTCCTTGCTCTTAGGGAACTCTCAGCCTAGCCTGGGAGAGATGTTTGTGGGTGAGATCTAGGGAAAGGCATCAGAGGGTAGACTCATGAGTGCAGTAGTTGCACATGTGGGGTGCTGGTGTCTGGGTGGCATCTCAGAGTGGGCTGTGAGCTCCAGGGTCTCTGACACAAGGCTGGCATGTACTGGCCACAGTGTTGGAGAAGAGGTCTGTGCCATCAACCCCCTGGGTCTCAGGGTCTCTCTGTGGAGCAGGCTCTCATGATGTTGTCTTCTCCTGTACTCCTGGTCTGCTCTCAGTCTCCACAGATCGGGCCACGTGGGGGCCATAGCCCCAAAGCAGCCTTTGTGAGGTGGTTGCCATACTTAATTCAGTGTTGCCACCTCCATCCAGATGACACAGATGAGAAATTGAAGGTAGAGAGGTTGGTAACATGTTCAGGAGTCCACACAGGAAGGGAAGGAGCTGGAGTCTGAGCAGAGGCAGCCTGGCTCCTTGGCTGTGCCCTTGACCACTGCACTCCATAGACTGCTACGGAAGGTTCAGGGCAGGAGCTGACAGTCCGAGGTGCCAGGGTCAGCTCTGGAGACCACTGCCTGTGTTCAGGACCTGGCTCAACCTATCATCAGCTGTGCAACCCCACGGAAGCTACCTGCTTTCCCAAGGGAGGTTTTCTCACCTGTGGAATGAGCATGAGAAGGGCACCTACGTTGGAGAAATCTGAGTCACCGGCACCACAGTAAATGTGCAGTACGTGTCTGTGCTGGGTGGGGATGAGGGAGGAGGTATGAGAATGGCTCGCTGAGGGCACGTAAGGAGATCAGCCTGGCTGGAGCACTGCCTGTGCAGCGAAGGGAAGGAGGCCAAGGCTGGGCCTGGGGCAAAGGACCCCCAGTGATTGGCATTGCCCCCAAGTGTCCCCCATCATTCAGAGAGGAAGATGTGATAGATGTGTCCAGAGCAACCTACAGTTTAGCAGCTACTCTTTAGTGGACATGTCACTAATACAGATACTGGGAAGCTGGCAGCTCTGTCCCTCAAAGGACCCCAAGATTGGGGGGTGTGCCATTCCCTTCAACTCTTCACTCTCCAAGTGCCACCAGCTACCCATGACCAGCCTACAGGGACCACAGCTTGACAGGATTTGGAGTTGCCTTATATGGCCCTAAAAGCAATGTCTTAAGGTTAGCTTTCACCTTCTCTTGATTCCATTAACAAACAAAAAACAACTCAAGGACTGGCTGTGGAACTGAGTGGTAGAGTGCTTGCCTAGAATGCTTAAGGCCCTGGGTTCACTTCCCAGTACTGGAAAAATAAAAAGTATCCAAGAATGCTGGGGACTTAGTCCTCCACATCCTTGTGGAAAGGTAATCAGACTCCATTGCCAAGACAGGAGGATCTAGGGGCAGCAGGAAGATGGGGGTGACCATGTATGAGGGGCAAGGGTACAGAACAGGGGCAACCCCAGAGAACCCCATTGTAAGGGAACACAGTATGCAGGATACACACACCTAGATGTGCATTCTTGCCCATTCACAGGCTCACAGATCATCTTCAAGAGGTCCAGAGAGTGGCTTACCAGCATGACATTCTCGAATGAGAGATTCCATCCAGAAGTTCAGTTTGAAACAAGGCTCTTTTTTATTTAAGCACACTTGGGCAGATGGAGTTTGCCTATTAACTGGAGCTAAAAGAGAGGCTTGAGGCCCAGGCCCTTCTTGGCCCCACAGCTATGGGCAGGGAAGAAGGTTGGGCACAGATAAAGAACACTGAAATCTGCCTCCACCTTGGGTCCCAAACCCAAGGCGTGAGCATAGTGCAGAAGACCCACTGAAGAGAATTGATCTGGTTCAGGGGGGCAGCTAGAGGGTCAGGTCCCTGCTCTGTCTTATCTGGTCAAGTCACTTATTCTCTCAAAGGAGAACACCTTTCCTTTCCTACTACGGGCTTGCTCTTGTTCCCTGGCCTTCTTTCCTTGAACCCCTCTAAAGTTTGTCCTCAGAACTCCTCCCGTCTACATGGGTTAGATCCTTTGTGATTTGTCTCTCACCAGTATAATTTACAAGCAATGGCGTTCACAGAGCTTAAGTGCACAGCTGGACGGATCATCCCTGATGTGTCTACCCTGGGTAACCAGAGATCAAAGCTTCGAACATTTCGAACTCTGCCTGTGCTCGTCTCCAGTAAATACCACCCCTGAAGGTCACTGCTGGTCTGACTTTTATCACCATAGATCCACGGCCTTCATACAAATGGTATCATATGGTCTTTTTTTTATCTGGATCATTTTACTCACCATGGGGCCTGGGAGAGTCACCCACGCTGTTGTGTGTGGCTGATGCTTTTTGTGGTGTTTTTGTCACTGTGTCGTGTTCCAGTATAAGAGCATATATGGTTATTTAACCACTGTCCTGAGCACTTGGGTACTTGGCTTGTGGCAGTTTGAGGTACTATGACTAAAGTATTCTCGTTTAACCTATTCACAGACCCTGCATTATTTTCTCTTTGAGTATGTAGGAGTGGAATTGCTGGGCCACTTGGAATTTTAAGAGGTCACAGTCCTTCCTTCTCCCTGGCTAGGTTCTGGGACACCATGTTAGTGAACAAGTAGTCCCTCCTTTCAGTGTCCCCTAACCAGGTGTAGCTTCTTGGGAGGGTCAGGCAGCTTGTGCATACTGCTGACGGCCAGGAGCTGAGGAGCTGGGTAAGGAGCTGGGTGACGTGTCCTGAAGAGCCTGCATCTTTAAGGAGCCACTCGATGAAGCCTGAGGTGATACTGAGGGAGATGAGGGCTCTTTTCCTTTTTTTTTTTTTTTTTCAGGGGCTGGAATGAAGATCAGAAGAGGTCAGAAGAGGCCGGAGCCTAGGGCATAGAGTCAGGAAGGATGCCATTGCCCAACAGGCTGGAGGCAGCTGAAGCTCCAGGATTAATGACCTGTCCAAAGTCAGGTGGCCAGTATGTGGCCAGTGGTGATGTCAACTCAAGTGAGTCTCCTGCCATCCCAGAGTCCTTCCAACCACAACAGGCTGCTCCCTCTGTGGCAGAGGCACTTAGGGACATCCAGGGACCTGCTGAGTGCTCTGCCCTCAGATCAGCTGCTAGGCAACTCCCACCTGGGCTCTTCTCCCCTCTTGGTCACCAGCCCTGCCTCTGGCCCAGTCCCCTCCCAGGGAGACATTCACAGGCCTTGGATAGGCTGAGTCATGGCCATGAGCTAGAGGAGGGAGAGAGAGAGAGAGAGAGAGAGAGAGAGAGAGAGAGAGAGAGAGAGAGAGGCAGAGCCTGGGGGCTGGTATTGCCCAAGACCCCATGCCAGGACCTGCCTGCAACCCAGCCATGGGTGAGCAGAGCAGCCCCCAGAGAACATTCCTGGAAAACAGTCTGCCCTTACCAACCCCCTCAGGCATTACTGGCCAGACCAGCACACTCAGTCTGAGGCTGGCAAAGCCTGAGATGGTGAGGCTTTAGCAGGTTAGGAGAAGCTCTGCCTTGGTCTCCCGGGAACTGACAATGAACATCTCCACTGGAAGGTTATGGATGGTAGGTTCTCAACCGATGCCATGTGTGACTCTTGGTATGAAGACTTCAGGCAGTGGAATCAGGGATTCTCTTTGTTGCAGGAAGCGAGAGGGTCTGGGTGTGCTCTGCATGCACGTGTGTGTCTGAGTAATAGTGTCTCCTGTGTGTGAGCACCTATTACTTAGGCATTCCTTCATTTGTTCAGCAAATACTTACTAATTACCTGTTATGCACCACTGGGGATTCCACAGTGAATAAAAGACACTCCTCAGAGGAGCTCATTAGACCCAGATCACATGACTCCACATGATGGGTGTACACCTGGAGGCATGTATCTGCTGGAACGTGTGGCTGCCTCTGTGTGTGTGTATGCGTGTGTCTGTCTGAAAAGGGGTCTGAGCTTCTAAGTAGTGTGTGTGTTTCAGGGTGAGTGTGGAGGGGAGAGAATTACTCATCCACTCAGAATACTATTCAAGAAAGGCCTCTCCCAGAGCAGTTATATTTTCATAAATAAAAATAATCAGATAATGAGTTCATTTCCGATCTCAAGTTTGATGCCAACATTCCAGTGAAATAAGACCCGCGGGCGGGCGGGCTCTCTCTGTGTGGCTTGGATTAGCTGGGGAGAGTGCAGGGGAGGGTGAGACCTGCCACTTGCAGGCTTCAGGGAGTGGGGAGGGGTGGTGACCTACAACCAAAGCAGCAGCGACATGTGCCTGGGGCTGAGATGGCCCTCACCCTACAGGCCTGTGGGGACTCAGCAGATCCCCCAGTGCCAGCACAAGGCCCGCGCTTCCTCCATTTGCTCCTTTGGGACTGGTGACAGGCAGAGTTTGCAGCTTTGTAAATGCAGATGACCGCAGAAGTGGCCCACCATGTTTCTGTGAGTCACTGAAGGCCCATGAATGACCTTTTCCCTGGGTGCCAAGCCAGAGTTCATAAATGCCTGCTGAAAGCATAGAAAAAGGGGTCGAGAAAGAGGTTGTGGTTGGAGACTTGAAGGGAAATGGAGGGAGACCACACCCAGGCCACAGCCCCTGCTCCTTCCTGGATGAACAGACCGGGGGGCCAAGCAGATGCCTGGGTTTGGCATTCACAGCCTTGCACAGTGGCCTCCCCCAACCCATCTCGATTCTCACCCACTTCCCCTCACCTACGTTCCTGCCAGACAGAAGCTCCCCCTACTTTGCCCGCCCTGTCTTTGCTTAGGCTGTCCCCTATGCTCAGAATGCACTTCCCCCAACTCTGCATATCCAAATCCGTCCATTCTTGCAGATCTAAATGCCACCTGCTGCAGGAAGTCTTTCCTAGTTCTGCCTGCCAGGAGTGCCTGCTCAGGCTCAACCATGAGCACCCGTTGACTGCCTCCAGTTTTCCCTCCTGGACTCCAAGTTCCAAGAAGCAGAATCTGTGCCTCACTCTTGCAGCTGACTCCCTCCACAAGCCCTCGCCAGCCTGGACATGGGGCTGATCCTGGATGCTGGCCAGAGAGGTGCACTGAGCTGGCTTCTGCAGCCTGTTGCCAGCCCGGCAAGGGAACCTGTGACCTGAGACATGCCTGCTCTGAATCTGAGATCCAGCGCAGACAGAAATGTCTTGGCAGTTGCATTGGGGGCTGAGAGAAGGGCATTCTGGGGAGTGAATGGGGGACTGGGAGGCTTTTCCTAGGAGGATGGCTTGGACCATAGATGGAGACATCTGTGAGACGTCAGAGGATTACACTGGGGTGAGGATAATCAATTCAGAGGCAGGAACAGACACAAGTAAGAATGAAGAATTCACTGAGGCCGTCAGTCTGTGTGTCCATCCTTCCACCCATCCACCTCTCCACCCATCCACTATTTACTCACCCATTCAGGCGGCATGGAGCATCTGCTATATGCCAAAGCCCTGGGAGCTTTACATACATTAATTCATCTACTCCCCACAACAGCTGTGTGGGAATGTGTCATTATCTCAGAGGGAGAAGCTGAGCCTCAGAGAAGTTGGAGTCAGTGTTCAGGGTCACACAGCTGGTAAAGGCCCGAGCTGGGATTTACACTCAGGTCAGGCTGCCTCTCTAGCCCCAGCTCTTCCCACGCCAGGGAGGAACAAATGGCTTATTTCTCAGTCTCTCCATGGCTTCAGGCTGAGCTGGACCAAGGCCCTTGGGCAATATGATTAAGCCTTGTTCTCTGTCAGGGCAGTTCAGCCTGTGTCTCCACCAGGTGCCCTCACTACAATTCTGCTGTAAACCAGCTTGTCTTTATCTTCCAAAATCTTTCCTGACAAGGCCATTTGCAGGGGTAAGGTCCTAATTCAAGGGATCAAAGCTTGGAGAGTAGAATTTCCACCATAGGGACATTTTACTTGGCCAAGAGGGAGGACAGTCTTGGCAAGAGGATCCAGCACAGGATTAAGAGCTGAAAATGTTTTCCAAAATTACCTGGGATGGTGGTTAAAATGCATATTCTGGGGTCACAGCTCCATAGAGTCCACTGAGTAGTCTGGAGTGGGCCCAGAAGTCTGAAGTTTTGGGGGGTTTTTGGTATTGGGGATTGAACTCAAGGGCACTCAACCCCTGAGTCACATCCCCAGCCCTATTTTGCATTTTATTTAGAGATAGGGTCTCACTGAGTTGCTTAGCACCCCTTATTGTTGCTGAGGCTGGCTTGGAACTCACAATCCTCCTGTTTCAGCCTCCTGAGCCACTGGGAAGGTGTACGCCACTGAGCCTGGCCAGAAATCTGAAGTTTTAACAAGCCCCCAAAGGTTTTTGATGTGGGTGATCAGAGGACCAGCAAGAAGCTGACTCAAAATAAGGCTTTATTCACTGCACTTGAGGGTCCCATCATTGTCTTGTGCAGAGTTGCCACACAGTTGGCACAGGCCGGATTGTGGGCACAGGCCGGATGCCCACATCATCCAATGTGTTGTTTTTTTCTCATGTATCAATGCCGTCAATTTCTTAGACATACACAGATTCCCAAGTCCCAGATAAACATGTCAAGGAGACTAGAACCAAGGCAGCATAAGCCTTTCTCTCCATGCTGCCATGGGCCTTGACAGCTGTCCCCTGAAGAGTCACAAGTCTATCAAGGTAGATCCCTCCACCCTGTAGATCTCCATCTTGAAGGATGCTCCCAAAGGCTTCCTGGAATCCAGCCATGGGGGACTCCCTCATCTCATCAGCAGAGTACCCCTGGCAGCCCAGCTCAGACCCAGAACTTATTGCTCACTGCATTTTGGATGCACAAACCTGTCTTCTCATGTGCACATCCAGAATGGTGACATCAAGCTCACAGACAGGTAGAGCAGGTTTCTCTCTACACCCTCTCCCAAGGCTCAGGCCTGCCCTGGTGTCCACCATGCAGTTTGACAATGTCTAAGCCAGGAGGCCTATCGCACATGCTGTGATCCAGAAGATGGGGTAGGCAGGGGATGGGCGGAGAGTGGGGGAGGGACGCCACTCGTGGGGATTTGGGTTTCTTCTGGAGGAAATGTAAGTGGTCCATGGGATTGTCCTACCCCCTAACCTGTCCATAGCCTTGGGATGAAATCCCTCCCTTTTCACTGGTAGAAAAGGATGAGTTGTCACCTTCTGCTTCCAGGTGGGAACTTGAGACCCAGCTAGTTATGTGCAAAGTGGAGAAAGAGGAAGACAGACTCTGCAACTGACATATTCTGGGCCTGGCTGGGAATGCTGAGAGCAGAAATTTGATCAGGGACTGAAACAGCTCCAGACATTTCCCACATTTCTTGGAGGGCTTTCTCGCCAGAACTTGGCTTTCTTTTGAGTAATCCTGCCTCCTAACCTGTCCCCACCCTAAGGGGGTGGGAGGCAGGGAAGGAAGCAGGAAGCAAGTATTTATCATGCCCTAAGGGATTCTGGCTGCCTGTCTCTGTAACCACCATCAGGAGGCCTTGCAGAAGAGGTGGAAGCCCCCAGCACCCCGATTCACCCCTGAGCTGTTGGGGTGCAGTGACCAGGCTCCTCCTGCTTCTCTGACTCTCAGTTTCCTTCAAGGAGCTCAGGCTAAGCTGTCCTCTACCCTGAGGTATTCATTCCCTCAGCTTGAGGGCAGTCGCTCTGCAACTAACTCCTCTCTTTTTCTGGGTGCCCACCCTTTGGCCTCTGGATCCCTGACTCCTGCTCTTTCATGGGCCAGAGGAGAGAGGGTCCTGACCCCTTATTCTTTGTCATTACTTTTAGCCACTATCCAGGGGCCTAAGGCTCTCATCATACCCAGCCTGAGTTGAGGGCTCTTTGTCACCTAGGTCTATCCTTCTCAGGAACTGGAGGAGGCAGCTGCTATTGGAGAGGTGTGGGTCTGGAGAAGGAAAGAACATGAAGATAGTTGGAGGAAGAGAAAGGAGAAGACCTAGCTGAACAAGTTGCCCTCAGGGACAGCTTTGAGCCATTGCTGCACCTGTGCCACAGAAGCAGGAAGACACGTCCCCCTAGTTTTCTGTATGCTAGAAGTGGGGACCCTCAGGAGAGGCAAGAGCCACATAGAGACAGTCATACTTGTCCTACCCCCTTGAGAAAGTAAGGGGCCTGGGTTCTTGTCCACTTTGTCTTGAGCTGACTCTGGGAACAGATTCCCAACCCAGGCTTGTCTCTTGTGGGTGTGGACAGCTGACAGTTCACAACACAGTGTCAGGGGTTCCAGATGTGGCAGTGCAAATGTGGCCCATTGTGCCCAGCATCAGGTTTAGCAGATTACTTATGAAGAATGCAAACACCAAGTCCATTTTTGAGAACACACCACTTCTTAACCAAATTTCAAACCCGAAGCTCTTCCAGCTAGGCCTCCACATTCCACACACTTTCACACACTTCAGACAAATATGGACCTTTGCCTATGACGCCGCTCCATCCCAATAAACCCATGGTAAAGTGAAAATGCGTGTAATACACGTGACCTCTGAACATCACAGCTTAGCCACACGGCACACTGTGGAGTGTCTGTTGTTTCCCCCATGTGATCGCCTGGCTGACCACTGTGGCTGCCTGCTAGCCCTGGGAAAGATCAACACTGAAAATTTGAAGTATGGTTTCTACCGAATGTGGATCACTATTGATTCCATCATCATATGGTTGAAAAATCCTGTCAGAAAATGGGAGGTGGGTGGTTGTCTGTTCACCAATCCTCTGTGCCTCAGTATCCTTAGCAGAGAAATGGGATAATGCTAATCCAATATGAAAAGAAACTTGTGAGGGTGAAAGGAGGTGTGCGGGGAAGGGCTGCCCATCCTCCAGAGCCTGGAGCTCCTACAAGTTAGTGGTGCCACCCTAGAAGAAAACCCTCACTTAATGGTTTACTGGGTTCCCCGCAGCTGAGCAGGGTGTGACAGTCTTTGTCCACTGAACATGGACTTGGTTGCCATATCCCAGTGGCCTGCCCTCTCCAACTTGCAGACCCCAGGGCAGGTGCAGTGTCCCCAGCAAGGGGATGGCCTGCAACAGGGCATGGTGTTCAGGCAGGGGCTGAGTAGCTTCCGTCACCCACTCCAACTCCATCTCTCACCTTGGAGAGGCTGGGTGGGGTGAGGGCAAAGGTTTGGGGAAGGGTACCACACATTCTCAGAGTACTTGGAAGGAAACTCTGAGCTGCCAACCTGCAGGGTGAATCTGGAGCTTACCTGTGTGAGTGTGGCACACACCATCCTTTCAAACTTGGAATTCCACCTGAAAAGCCTGATTTTCTTCATTTTCTCAAAAAGTTCAGGCCTGGTCAGTTTGGCCCACATGGTAGTAATGGGCCAAAGTGAGCAGAGATTGCCACTTTTATAGCAGCCTTGGCCACAGTTCCCATGACCCCCAGTGTCTCCCACCATGCCCATCTGTCCACCTCCACCATGGTTATTACCTGCTGGCCACTGTGGCAGGAGGTGTGGCCTCAAAATCTCCTGTGAGGAGAGATGCTTGGTCAGCTGGGGCACAGAGCCCACAGCCCAGAGAGTGCTGTCCACTGAAATCAGAGGATCTCTGACTCTCTGGCATGTCTGGTGGAGCCAGGTGGCAGGGGAAGGCCCCTGGTCCTCCTCTTCCTGTCCCCATGGGCCCCATCAGCCCTTCACTTTGCTTTGGAGGGATCCTGGGGCTGCAGGTGTAGAGTTCAGCTAGGACAGCTGGAAAGAAACGAGGTAGTCACTTTCCCCAGCCCCTGAGACCCCAGCCCTAGTGCCCCTACACTGCCCCAGGTGAGTGGGTGTCAGTAATCACACACTCCTGTGTGGGTCTCCCACAGACCTCTATGTCAGGTGGGGAGACCCCACTTCCCAAACTTCTCAGGTTGTGGGTGGCATATAAGGGTGAGGTCGGGGGCTCTCGGTCTCTGCCTTTTCCAAATACTTCCAACGTTGTCACTCATTCATTAATCCATCCATTCATTCATTCATTCATCACATAATTGCTGAATGCCTACTGTCATTGAATGTATAAGGCACCCCTTCCTTCCGTGTGACCTTAGGCAGGTCACAATCCCTGTACCCCACCTCTCTCATCTGGAAAATCTGGATATTACAGGATCTCATTCTTAAATTCCTTTTGAGGATTAAATAAGATGAAGCCTCTCCTGTGCTGGGTATGGAGCAGATCAATGAAGGTTATCCAGGTCGCAGAGCGCATGGATGTTATCCGTGTAGCAGGCACTGGTACTATTATCACTAAGAAGGTTCAGGTCCCTGCCTTTAGACGCTGTCGCCATGCCACTCCCTCTTCATCCTGCTCCTCTTCCTGAGCCCCCAAGTCTGCTCCCCAAGCCAGGATGCAGCCTCCCTGGGGTCCCCGGCCCGGCGCGCGGCCCCCGCTGGGCCTCCGCCAGGTGCACAGAGGCCCTATTCTCCCCGCGCGCGTCCCCTCGCTCGCTCCTGGGGGACCCTGCCCGGTGACCTCGCGACCCGCCGTTTGCGCGGGCAAAGAGGGGCCTTTTGTTCCCTGGCCGGGCCCGCGCGGCTCCCGCCCTAATCCGGCTAATTACCGTCCACATGGCGGCCGGGGCCGCGCGCTCGCCCACCACTTTCCCACGGCCGCGAAGAAAGCCCCTCAGTGCGGCGCGGAGAACAGAGGGCGATTCAGCGGCCCGCTCGGCGGCCGGCCCCGCGGCCACCCTCGGCGGCCGCGTCTTCTGCCCTGCTCTCGTCCTCTGTCTGTGTCAGCCGGTTCATCCCCAGGCCGACCGACGATCGCTGTTTGTCTCTCTCTGATCCTTTCTGCCTCCATCTCTGTCTCTGTCACTCTCTCCGGTCTTAGGTGGCTCCCAGGGTGTTCTGTTCTCTGTCTCTGGCTCTCTCTCTGCCTGTCCACATGGAGGCTGTCTCCCTGCCTCTGATCCCTGAACCTCTCCCATGCCAGGGTTCACACTCCCCAATCACAGGTCTATTTGGGGGATCCATCAAATTGAGCCTCACTGTCCTAGCCCAGCAACCTCGCGCCCTCTGCCTTCCTTCCTGGGGACCCCAGGGTCTTGGCCCCTTCTAAATGGAAGGAAACCAAGGAAGCTCTGGGGCCCAGTTATGTGTCTTGAATGGTTTGTCAGGAAGCTCTAGCATCTTTACTGGGGGGCAGCTCCACACAGTGGAAAATGTCTGAGATGTTTGTCCTGGGCCAGGTGGGGAGTGGTGGGGTTCCTATAGCAGCCTGTGGGCACAGAGGGCTGAGTGGACCCAGGAGGCTCAGTGTCTTGCTGCCAGGCTAAAAAGGGGAGTGGCGCTGAACTCCTCCATTCTTGAGGGGAACCTGGGCCTCCATGAAGTTGTCCAGGCAGAGGGTCTGGGCTGTGCTTGGCTGAGTCTGGACAACTTCTAGAACTGGAAGTACATGTCTAAGAGGTGCTGGGCAGGTCATGGGATGGTCCTTTTGGCCATTTTAGGAGTCAAGACATTCATTCATTCACTGACTAAATACTGAGTGCTCATTGAGTGCCAGAAACTGCTCTAAGCAGCAAGAAAAGAGCCATGAACACAATAAAGACACCTGTGCTGCATCCCGGCAGGGGAGGCTGTGGGTGACAAGTACGCAAACAGACCAGCAGGCGGTGGGAAGGAAAGGTGCAAAACCAGGAGGGGTGTTGGGAAGTAGGTGAGGGGGACACAGGGGACATCTCTGGGTTGGTGGCACTTGAGTGGAGATTGGAAGTGATGTCAGGGTGCTTTCCCTCTGGGACAGTGACTGGGTTTCTAGAAAGGTCCCCACTGGAGGTACCTGGCGACTCTTCCCAGGGCCCTCAGGACCTAGTCATAGGGAGGTGATGAGCTCTCCTGTGGTCTGGTGGTAGTTCCCAGCTCACCGCTGGGTGGTGACCAGGAAGAGGTTGGCTGGAAGACCTGGGCTGTGGGGAACTCCTGTCCACTATTTTGCTGTTCCACACCATTGTCCACACCATTGTCAGGGGTGTTCTGACGTGGTGACCTTTGAGTAGACAGACCACAGATGAACCACATAGTCCTGGGTGGGGGTGGGGACCTGTCCCAGGGAGAGGTAGGGCCCTTCTGTCTATAGAAAAACCAAGGACTTCTTTACATAGAGGTGATTGAGGAAATAGGATTAGTGAATTTTGTGAGCTCATAAATCACACAACAAGTGTTGTAGATATTCAGATCAGGGGAACAAGAATTAAAGGGGCAAAACATGGTCTCCAGAGAGCTTATGTTGGCCTCAGACAAAGCAGGAGAACCTGGGGAATAGCAGAAGTGGAACAGATGGAAACACTTAGGACCCACAGTTGCTCAGGGCTGGAATTTAGGCCACCGAGGGACTCTGGGAGCCCCAGCCAGGATATACAGTGGGGGGTGTGTTGGTTAAGTGTAGTGTGTGTGGCATCTGTGGGCACAGAGGAGGCCCATGTGACCTTTTCCAACCTCTCCCTATAGCTCCCACCCTTGTTACCCTGAACTGGCAGGTCTTAGTTCTGGCTGGACTACCTCTGTATGGTTCCTCACCCTGCCTATCTAAAGTGGGCCTAGCCAGGGTACGGACCCAGGCATCCTTCCACCTGAGCCTTCTCCCCATGGGCTGTGCTGTTGGGGACTCTGTGGTGCAGACAAGTGCCATGGTCCTGTTTGGGATCAAATGCAGGAAATTCTGGCTGGGTCTGAGGCAAGAGTATTTTCATAACCTTGTCCTTCACTGACTGAGGGACATGCGTATGTCACTCAACCTGACTGAACCTTGGTTACCTCACTTGGAGAATATAGATATCAATAATTCCTCCTCACAGGGGTTACAGGAAGGATAAAGGAGATAGGAATGTCACATGTAATCTGTCAGCCAGCAACTTCCAATCTTTTTGGACTAATACATTTTTTTAAAGTACTACCCACACTTATAATCAAAACAAAAGTTTATTATGTTAAATGTGTTGGTCTATTCTGGTTGCAACCCATTGGTTTTGGCCAACATAGAATGGCATATAAAAGCATCTGTGGTTTCACTACTTAGAAAGCTTGCTGGAGGTAGGGCATGGTGTGGCCTTAGGAGTTGCTACCCTGGGCGCCTTGACCCTGACTATTGTGTGTCCTGTCACCGGCCTTGGTTGGCTTGAGCTCTACTTCTCTATCTTTCTCCCCACTTGCTCTCCACACTTCCTGCTGACTAGTCAGCTTCATACCAAAGGCTAGACACAGCCTGATAGACTTGGGCGGGTTCTTCAGGGGTTATTTCATCTTTCACTTATATAGTGGAAAACAGGCCCAGACAAGGGAAGTGATTTATTCATGACTTCCCAGTAATAGGTGGTAGGACCAGAAGCAGGCTCAGGTGGTTCTCCATCAGTCCATGACTTATTTTCACTTACAGACTGCTTTTCTATTCAATTGCAAGTCCAACCTTTCTTTCTCTCTACTTCTACAGTCTGGGAACCACCCTTGGCCTGAGCAGGAATAAAGTTTCAGGTTTGGCCTGGAGTCTGCACACACCAGCCATGTGGCCAAAGACAAGCCTGTTAGTACTTCTGAGCCTCAGTCTCTTCCTCTGTATAGTGCAAATGATACTCTCTGCTTTTCCCAACACACAGGGTTGCTTTGCAGATTAAATGAAATAATGCACATATAAAGGACTTTGAAAATTCTTTTAAATAAACTTTAGAATCAAAGGGTCCTCAGAGTGGCAGAAGAATTTAATAGGTAAAGTAAGGGGTTTTCTTAGGAGGGTGAAATTATTCTGCATGGTATTGCAATGATAGATCCATGACACTCTACATTTGTCAGAACCCACAGAACTTTATGGTACAGAATGAATCTTTTTGCAAATTTAAAAAGTCACTGAGGAGTGATGAAATGCAGAATGATGAAAACTGTTTTATGTGAGACAATCTCACTGAAGTGAATAGAGGGAAATTTCTCTGATCTAAGTGACTTTGGAAATGAGTGGTGTCTGTAATGCAGTGGCAAAACAAACACAAACACACAAACAAAAAACCCTGCCTGTGCACTGTACTCTTGTTGATACAACTGTTTCCCCTTGGAGTATGGGTTTACAAGACCCAAACCACCATGCATGTTTATTGAAACTGAATAATTTAGTAAATGACTGGTGGATGGTAGGTTTCTCATTGTAGGAATGGGAAGTTTCAGACAAGGGGGAAAGGCTGAGATGATCCTTGTGAGAATGGATTAGAGTTGCAATAGTGTGAGATTGGTTTACCTTAATATAGATATAGATGATTGCATATAGAAATACTTATGGATTCTTTTTTTATCTAATTATATATATGCAAATTAGTATACCTGCATCTATTTTCATGCTCTGTCAATTGAAAGGGTCTAGAAGAAATGACAGCCCAGTAACAGTGAGCATACTAGTGCCCAGATCTTGGTTTCTAATATCATTTTCAAATAAAAGGAATCAGAACTTCTTGGAGAAATGACTGAATCTGGGACTGGGACAGGAAATGTACAAGAGAAACCTGGAGGATCTTCTAGTGCCAGAAAGTTAAGGAAGTACTAAAAAAAAAAAATGTTGGGAATATGTCAGAAGGACACAGAAGTCATGCAAAAGAGCTCCAGTGGTCAAAGCTAGAATAATTTGCACAATAAAATAAATACAGTAGTATTGGATTATGACTCCAAATACAAATTTCCGTGAGTCCATACATAAATGAATGATGAATAAATAAATAAATGGGGGAGAAGATAAGACTCCAGTGCAGACTTTCAGATGATTTATGTAATATTAAAAGAGGAAAATAACTTAAAAATGGCTGAGCAGAGTGACTTCCAAAGAGAGCAGTATAGAAAGAGGAAGAAAAAAGACCTTTATGCATGTGGGGAGAACTGATAGACCCTACTTCAGCCAGGTCAAAGTTAACATTGACAGTGATAAGTCATGTGGGTGTGTTTATTTTTGGTATGACATAAAGGAGGTGGCATATACCTCTATGGTCTTCCTCCCCCACACCTGTAACTCCATTGTAACAATGAGAAAAACATCAGACAAATCCCAACCGAGGGACATTTCACAAAATACCTGACCAGTACTCCTCAAAACCGTCACAACAAGGAAAGCCAGAGAAACTGTCACAGCCAAGAAGAAGTGAAGACTGCATAACAGAGTATCCTAGAATAGAAATAAAGTATTAAGTAAAAAAACTAAGGAAATATGAATAAAGTATGAACTTATGCTTTAATAATAACATTATAATAATGTGTCAATAAAGTCCTATGATAATGTATCAATAAAGATTTATTAAATGTGGCAAATGTACCATACCAATGTGAGATGATAATAAGGGGGAAGATTGGGTATAGAGACGACAGGAATTCTCCATTACCACCTTTATAGTTTTTTCCTGAAAAATCTAAAACAATGCCAAAATAAAAATTTTATACAAAATTTCAAATCCCTGGGACAGGATATCTTGGGGCCTTTCCCAGATCTGGGAAGGCCTTTAGAGGAGGTGAGTGCAAAGTGACCTATTCTGATACTCTTTCTGTCTAGAGGTGAGGGTCACATCTCCTCCTGCCGAATGTGGGTGTATGGTTGTCCCAACAAATAAGATATGGCACAAGTGATGCTGTTGTCTGTTTCTGGACCTAGGCTTTTAGAAACTGTCAGCCTCCACTTCCTGTCTATTGGGATTCTCACCCTTGCAACCCAGGCATCAGGCTGAGAGGAAGCCTGAACAACCCATGAAGGGCCCGTCTATAGAGGTGGAGGCCCCTGCTCTCGGTCCTGCTCCCAGCCAACAGCCAGTTCTTACTTGTTAACTGTGTGAATCATCTTGCAAGTGAATCCTCCAGTTTGGAGATGAATTGCCCAGTTCTCATCTTGTAGATGGGAACTTGCAGAAACTAACTTTTCCCACCATGTCCGGTCTAAATGGTAGACTCATCAGCTAAATCAATGATAGATGATGTTTTAAGCTACTAAGATTTGCAGTTGCGAAGCCATGATCACTTGAACTTGTGTCCAGGACTCTTCTTCCTCCTCCACGTGCTCAGTTCATGGTGTGATGGTTTAGTGCATGCACTCTGAAGCCAGATTGCCTGACTCTACCACACATCAATTGTATGACTTGCTGCTTGGTCTCTCTGTGCCTCGGTTGCTTCATCTAAAAGATGGAGGGGATGACAGTAGATATAATAGTCTTACTGGGAAGATTAAATGAAAATCACCTGACATGGGCATAATCATCCTGCCAAGTCAAGGTGCCTCAGTTTCAGGGTGCTGGTCTGCTGAGCCCTGTCATCTAAAATGCCTGGCTACTTAAGCCCCCCAACCAGACTTGTCAGGTACCACGAGCCTGTTCCTCCAGACTATGAGCTGTCCCTCTTCTTACCAGTGCCCAGCTCTGCTTGTGAGGCTGGCCATTCTCATTCCCATGACATATTCTGTCCACCTCAACTCCCACCCCAACACCGCTCTGGTGCTGCCTGCTGGTCTGGCTTCCTTTTGGCTGGGATGTTAGGGAGTAAGAGAGTTGTCAGGTGGATATAAAGACCCTACTATGGGGGTGGATGGGGGAGCCTTGAGTTCCTTAGCTTCTCTGGGAAACAGAAGCTTTATCATCCACACATCTCATGGGAAGACACTGACTTTGTTGCTGAAATGAGAGGCCAGAGACAAGGGTACATAATATGAGCAGGTCTTGCTGAGAAAAGCAGGAGAGTTGTCAGGGAGTTTTTCAAAGGAAGTGCCTGATGGCATGTGGCTGTGCCTGAGAAAGCTAAGGTTTTTGTCTTAATTAGATTTAGCCCAAGAGAGATGAACTTGCTCCACGAGATTTTCCCACATGTCTTCGTGCAGGTTCTGAGAACTCAGAAGTTCTTTGTACCCCAGGGCTCAGGTTTCACCAGCTCTGGGGCTCCCTTTAGCTGCAGAATACAACAGCCCCCGGCCCCCATCAGAGCTTTTCAAACCAAGGTAGGCATGGAGGGAGGAACTGAGACTCCTTGAGGGCGCCAGGGCCTTTGACAGGGGAGCCGTTGCCCCAGAGGGGCAGAGAGCAGGATGGTCACCCCACCTCCAGTAGTTCTTCCCGGGCCTGCAAGAATGACCCACTTCTTCATGCTGGGAAAGCCACATTGCCACTGTTTACCTGCAGGGTAGGAATAGAATTTGTAACTATATCCCACGTTCCACCGGCTCAGGCAGATGGAAAGCAGAAAGCACTGAGAGGTCAGAGAACATGGGGGTCTGGAGGGTCCTGTCCCCAGTCAGGTAGGAACCCTACAGCAAGAAAAGCACGAGTCCAACTAGGCCAGGGAGGTGTATGCAGCAAGCCGCCGAACCCAGGAAGAGTCCCAGAATATCCCGTTCTGGAAGCATCCGGGACATATTGAGTGTGTGTTGGAGCGGGGATGTGTGGACAGAGTCCCGAGTCTGAATCCACACTTTGCCACTGACCATGGTGGTGACAGCAGGCAAATTCCTTAACCTCTGGGAGTTCCATTTATTAAATGGGAACAGTATTGCACACACATGTGTGGGAGCATACACATTCACCCCCACCCCCAACGATTTCCAGGTTTTTTTTCTTTTTTTTTTTTTTGCTTGAAAAGCTCTTTGATATGTCAGTGTGCGTCCTATGAATCAGCAAGAGGAGCTAGAACAGGAGGCACTTCCCAAACAGAGTGATTCTCAGGCCCTTTCCTGTGCAGGAGGAGCCCTTGGTTAAGGAAAGGGGCTCCTTCCCAGGTCCCATGGCATGCTAGGTGATCAGCCAGGGGAGGCAACCAGATGGCCAGCTCCCTCAGGGCAGGATGGTGTCAGGGGCCTCTTTAGCTGCCACCAGCTCCTAGCAGGGCTTGGTGGCTCCCTTCATTGAATGGAGGCTCAGGTTTTTGACCTCCCAAGACTCTAATTCCCGCAGGCTCTGCTGCCTTTGGAGCTGGGCACGGTGCGGATTCCCCTTGTCAGTCTTGTGTGCAGCTGGCATGAGGCCTAGAATCTGTCAGCAGCTTCATTGGGATGCTGCCCCTGCTCTGCCCTAGTTCAGGGTTTCAGAGCCTTAAGGCCCCCACCCCAGCCTTGCCCTGCTCCCTGCATCACCCTGGAAACAGCTCTCAGTTTCTAGGGGCCCAGGGAGAATGGCAGGCAGGATGGGGTCTGAGTGGGGAGCAAGCTGGCTGGCTGAGGCGGGGAGAGGCCAGCAGAAGCAAGGCTTGGCATGGGTTGGGGGTAGGGAAGCCAGGGCAGGCCCACCCTGAAGAAAGGGCCCTTTCTAATGTTCACGGGCTTAGAGGGGTTGTTTTTCTGCGATTTTTCTCCCCTGGTGAGGGCCCCTTTTTTAAATACTTACAAAAGCGTCATATGTCTAAATGGTGAATGGGTGCTTGAACTGCCTTCTGGTAGCTTGTGGGGCTTGGCCCTAAACCACGCCCCCAAGGGGAGACTCTGGCTCTGTTCAGCCCCAGATGAGGAGAGGGAGCACCTTCTCCTCCCTGGTTCCAAGCCAGCCATGTCCCCCACCAAGCCCAGGAAGGGTGGACACAGGGTGTGGCTGTTGGGGCCCCCTCTTCATTCCATGAGCCTAGATCCCTATCCCACCCCCACTGCCAGTGGTTTATCTGTGGGAATCACCCAGGTGGGGTCCAATACTCACCCTTCCAACTTTGCTGTGAGAGTCCAGGGCATGTGTGGATTCTCTCTAGAAATGCCCGCTCATGCCACAACCAGCATGAAATGGCACAAGTGGATAACCCTAAGTTCAAGGCCCTGCTCTAGAAGCAAGGGTGTTTGCCTGGGTTCTGGATCTGGCTCTGCAGCTCTTTCTTCTCCTGCTCCTGGGGCCTCTGTGTGCCATCCGGAGACATGGCTCTTGCCCTCCCCTGCAGGGCTCCAGGTGAGTGTCAGGGCCAGGCCCCATCTGGCCAACTGGGAGCTCCCCACTCTAAGTGGGGTGATGTAGTGGCCATGTCCCCCTGCCAGCCTGCAGTTTGTATCCCAGTTGCTGGGTGAGAGTGCTGCTAGAGCTCGCTCCTGACCCGGGAACAGTCTAGAGATTGTCCCTCTCAAGGGCCCACCTACTGGCCTCAGCCAATCCTCAAACCAATGCCTCATTCAGGATTTTATAAGCTGGGTCTTTGCCTTCAGGTGGGACAGACCCACCTGTGGTCTCTGAGCTCCCTGGCATATGCTGAAGCTCAAGGTCACGGCCTTGTTTAAGCATCTCCTGGCCCTGTCCTGCCTCCACACACCCCTGCCCCTGAGAGCACTACCCCATAAACCACTTCCTCAGGGACACCCACCTCAGCCTCTGCTTCTGGGCTCCTAATCCTAGGTACAGAACTCTAAGGCCCTGCAGCTGCAGCAGCCAGTGGCCAGGGGGTGGGGAAGAAGCTAGTCAGGGCACACACTGCCCTTGGCCTCAGGAGCTCAGAGTGTGTGAGGAAGAAGTGGGAAGCTCTGGAGTCTGAGCTGGGGCAACAGTCCGGGCAGGAGGCAGGAGGAGCTGCTCAGCCTTTCTCTTTCCCTCCCTCGGCCCCCATCCTGAGCCTAGACTCTGGAAGCCACATATTTTAATCCTATCTCATGGATGTGGCAGCCATCAGCCAGTTACCTCTTCTTTAAACCTGGGTCACCCAGTGAATTGAGTGCCTCTGCCAGACTCCAAAGCCTGTGTCCTGCTGGCTGCCCCCAGTCCTTGCCTAGTCCTGCCCTGCAGGGTTGGCAGAAGCAAAGCCCTTGGCAGGAAAGTACTTGGGGGAGATTGAATCTGGGCCCTTCTTCTGGTGTGGGAAAGGGCCTGGCCGTGTTGGAAGGGCTGGAGCAGCTGGCCTGACCCACCCGCTGCAGCCTCCTGTCTCCTTCCTTCCTCTTTCCTGCCTTTAACTTCCCTCCCTCCTGCTGACTCCCTCCCACCCATCCCCCATGGGTTGGTGGGTCAGGCAGTGCACAAAGGGGCAAGGAGACTGAGGTTCAATGGGGGCACGGCAGGCCCCATGGTGAAATGGGAAACTCTCTCAGGATAGAGGACTTGGAGCCCCTCACATCACCCTGATCTCAAACAGGAGGGAAGACCTTTGACACTTGGACCATTCCCACCTCCTGCCCCCAGACCCCTGCACATACCACTGGCTGCCTGAACATGGGGACGTCCTCTGGGCACTTGGGGAAGGGGAATTCGGAAGAGGCTCAGGGGAGGGGCTGGGTGTCCATCTGAGAGCACTGAGGCAAAGGAAGAGGAAGTGCTGGGTGTTTTGCTGACCTGCTCACATTCCCATGTTGGACTGGTCTGCATCAGCACCCCTGGGCCAGTGCAGCTGGTCGCTTACGTGCTTCCGGTGCCCAGACTGTGCGGCAGCTGTGGAGACCAGGGCTGCCAGCACCAGTGAATGCTCTGGCCCTGCGGCTGCTCTGATAAGCTCAGTCTTGGGCAGCAGCAGAAGGCCAGTGGTCCTGCAGCCTTGAGAGCCTGGGCCTGAGAGCTGTGGCCGTTGTGCTCTGTGGCATATCAAACCAGCACTTCCTTCCATTCTCTGCCGGGAAAGCTGTGAACTCCAGGGAGGGGGCAGGCCATGCTTAAACATGAATGATTTGGGGTCGAGGAAACCTCTTTCATAGGCACAGGTGAACAGCAGGAGGGGACTGATGTCAGCCTTCGTGGTACAACTTAGCAATGTGAGTCTCAAACCCTAAGAAGTACATGGCTTCTGACTCAGCAATCCACTTCTGGGAATTGATCCTAAGGAAATAATAGTGAGTTCATACAAGGAGTCTGTATAAGGATGCTTATCTCAGTCTTGTTTAGAACTGATACCACTCAATGGGAGATTGGAACATTTACACAATAGAGAACTTGTGTTCCATTTACACAGTGATGGAATTATCAATAAAGCTGCCAAGAACATTCTGGTACATGTCTTTTGGCCGGCATAAGCATGCCTTTCTCATGGGTATAGAAGGGATTGCTGGGTTCAAAGGATTGTGTATATTTGATTTGAGTTGATGCTACAAAACAGTGATTGTTGCAGATGCTCCCACACCCAGCTTATGAGAGCCCTGGTTTCTCCAGTACCTTTGCCAACACTTAGGATTGTCGGCCCATTTCATCTTGGCTCATCTAGTGAATGTGTAAAGAGGTTGCATTGTGGCTTTAATCTACATGTCAACAGGAAAGTAGATAAACAAATTGTATAGAAGATGGAAATCCACACAGCAATTGAAAAGAGCGAATTACTGATCCACACAACTTACATGAATAAACTTTAAAAAAAAATTATATGAAAATTGTATTCAAAACAATGCATACCATTTGATTCCATTTTTCTAAAATTCCAAAACAGGGAAAGCAAACCTAAGGTGACAGTGGTCAGAGCAGTTGCCTATGGGGATGGGAAGTACAGGTGAGGAAGAAGATGAGGGAACTTTCTGGAAATGCTTGATTCCTTGGTCTAGGAATTGTTTAATGATTGTATACTTATGTAATTTTTTTTTGTCAAATTTAATAACTTTGCATAACATCTACTCATATAGAAAAACTTCGAGACATTTACCAAAAAGAGGGAAAATAATGTATCTATATTGATGAACCCAGAATTATGTTCAAAATAAAATGAACAGATCACAAAATTCTAGGGCTTCCCTCACGAGATTTCTTTGGTGAAAATCTGGTGTATCTTTCTCTTTTCTCTTTTTAATGTGCTTCTGGGGATCAAACCCAGGGCCTCGCCCATGCTAGGCAAGTGCTCTACCACGGAGCTACATCTCCAGCCCCCCAGTGTATCTCATTTTAAGCTGATATAAAAATGTGAGTTTTATACTGAATAATATTATTTGAAAAGGATTCAAAGGACATTGAAACCATTATACAGAGATAAGAAATTCAATGGTACATTGAGGAGGAATTCCAATATTTTAGCTCTCAGTACCCTTTTTGGAGAAATGATAAAAAGTAATATATCTTGAGGTCTATTGGAATATAGAAAAATCTGTAAATTACTCAAAATGGAAACAGTTAAAGAATTTGAGATATGTAACCTGGAAAAGAGAAAACTTAGAAGTAAGTATTTCCTAGGATTTAAAGACCAAATGGATGATGTCTTACACTCAGTAGTGGAGCTTGTGCTTTGTAGGCCCAGGATCCTAGGTTCAATTCCTAATGCCAACCCAAACAGACACACAAATAAAGACAAAACATACAAAAGAGAAAGGAAAAGACATTGCCTCAGAGAGAGGGCCTCTATAGGGTATTGGATGAGTTGGTCATTAGGGTTCCTTCCAACTCTGATTCATAAAATCAAGAGCCAGAGGTGTACCCCGCGGGAGAGGCTTAGCATACCTGCGGCCTCAGGTTCGAACCCCAGCACAGCATTAAGAAAACAAACCAAAAAAAATCAGATGATAGGGACAAATGAGATACCCAGAGTCCCCTGCTGAGGATCTATAGTTCAGTAGTACAGCATTTGCCTAGCATGTGCAAGGCCTGGGTTCCATCCCATTTCTGCAAAAATAAACAACGAAATTCTTTCTAGAGTCCCCTAGGGAAGAGCTATGGCTCGATTCTTAATCTGATGCTTTAGCAGTTGAATTCTATAAGAAAGCAAATGGAGAGGAACAAAAAAGGAGAGTGGTACATTGCTAGCAAAGCACTCTATTTCCTCCCATCCCTGCAAGAACACTCTTCCTGTGAGACTTTTTAGCTTCTCCCATCAAGAAATGGAGTCTTATTTTTCCACCCCTTGAGCCTGAGCTCATCCCTATGACTTGCTCTGGCCATTAGCAATCATGAAGCAGAAGGCAGAGGCGGGAAAATAGCTTGCACACTGGGGCTTTCCTTCCCTGCTGTTCTTGTGGTTGTCATCATGTGAACAAGCCCAGGCTGGCATGCTGGAGACATATCCCAGCCACTCCTGTTACCCAAGCGGTAACCAAACAATGGCCAGTTCCAAACACCAGACACATGATGTGATTGCCCTAGCCCAGCTGTCCCCAGCTGACCCACTAGTTGACAGTGAGCCCGGGTGAGGACACCGAAGAACCATCCTGCTAAGCCCAGCTCCAATTGCTGAGCCCACCTACAGACTCGTGAACTACTAAATGCTTGTCTTTAGTCATTAAGTTTTGGGGTGAGATGTAAGGTAGAAAAAGTTAACTTATGCAGAAGACATCATTTTTGACAAAAAGTCATAAAAATCATGCATTTCCAAAATTTCGAAGGCAAGAAGTAGCTTAATTAGTCATGATGGACTTTTAAAATCAGGAGTCTCAGCCTTAGATGGGGACAGAGAGATCCCTGAACACACAAAAAAGAAACCCATAATGAGAGTTGTCAGGACAACAACAGCAAGAGCACTGGTTCCTGACACTACGGTGCCAGGTGCGCACACACCTGAGCCCCATCCAGGCTCATCTCACTTGATGAGTCATCATAACAAGCCCAGGTTTTGGTTCTACAACAAAGATATACCTGGGGGAAGTACCAATGGCTCAACCAAGCTGGTGGGGACAGGAAGTGGCCTCTTAGAACAGTTGTGGGGGGAACGCACATTCTCTTAGGCTGGGCTGCCTGCACCTCCCTCCCCTGGCTGGAGGTTGCCACCCTGACCTCTCCCCCTCTTTAGCCTCCTCCTCCGTCTCCTCCATCCACCTCCACCTGTCCTCTCTAGGAAACCTTCAAGGGGTTTCTACGATATTCTCAGTAATTTCCAGATTTCACAGTCAGAAGATTCCTCTTTCTCAGCCCCTGTCCTCTTCAGCCCCCTCTCCTTTTATATAATTTCAAATCTAAAAGGACTTTGGAATTGCTCTTTGCACAGAGACCAGGAAGCAGAAAAGTCGAGGGACTAGCCCAAGATTGCCCTGCTGGGCATTGGAGGGCTCGGAGGACCCAGATTTCTGGGGTCCTAAGCCCAATATTTTCCCACCACATGAAAGCATCCCAGGGCTGTAGAGTTGGGCTGAGCTGAGTTCTGGACTCTGAGTTCTGGATCCAGAGGAGATTGAGACAATTCTTAAAGTCAAAAAAGATGGAGAAGACAGAGACAGTTTCATCGTTGCATGTCTTCCAGTTGAAATTGAGATGGAAACTCCGGGATCTGAGGATTTTCCCACAGCAGGGGCAGAGGTTTTCCTGTTTAGCCTTGGATTGTTGGATTTTCTTCCTTTGTCATCTGAAACAATTCAGCCTCTCCCAGCGGTGGCTTTGCCCACACTCCTGGTTGAGGAGGCCTGGCAGGGTGCCACTGTGTGGTGTGTGACTGGGTGGGGGTATCTGCATGACTGAGGCATGAGCACACATCGTGGCGCATCTGTCTGTCTGTCTGGGTGTGATGTGACTCAAATGCTGAGGCTCCCAATTTCTTAGCACCACCCCTACCAGCCCTTCCCTATCACCCTGCAGTTCTTGTAGCAGCTGTATCCCCCCTCCCCTGGAAAAGAATGTTCCTGGCATCCATGATGCCCACCCCAGGCTGGGAGCAGTGGCAAAGGTGGGGTCTCTGCATCCAGCTGGCCCCAGCACAGGGCTCCCAGGAGGAGACTCCCCCACAAGTACTGCTGCAGCAGCTGTTGTCCTGGAGGACAGGACTGCCCCAAGAGAAGGGTCCTGGAGGCCAGGCCAGGCCAGGCCCCTGCTCCTGCTGGACCCCTGTCCAGGGGAGTGTGTTGGCTGGGAACCCCTGAGGGTACTCGATCACCTCCGCATGCCTTGGTGCCCATCCATGGACATTTCCACATCACCTGCTGGTGCTGGGGCCTGGCTGGGGAGCTCTCCACAGGGGCAGGCAGATGTCCCCATGTGAGACCCAAGTTGGGGGATTCCTGGGGGTGGGGACTCCTTTTGGAGAAGTCACTGGTTCTTCAAAGTCCCAAACCCACAACATAAAGGGGATAAAAAGAAGACACAGTTAATTTTTTATGACAACAGCAAGTAGGACCTGAGCAGGGCTGTGAAATAAAGCCCAGTTTGGTGGTTTAGAGAAAGGCCCGTTTGTGCTTAGTGGGAAGGAATGGGGAGGTGGGGCGACACCTGTGATGGGTGGTAAAGGGTGGGTGGGAGGCAAAGAAGGCGGGAAGAGCATTCTTGGCAGAGGCACAGCATGAGCAAAAGCATGGTGGCTCAAGGAACACTTCCAGTGTAGCTGTGGGACCAAAACTGGTGCCAGTTAAACAACCAGTAAGTGCCAGTATAAGGACAGGTATCTGTTTGGAAGGTGCAGCAATTATAGTGAGAGGCACCTGGTGAGACCTAGTTGAGCTGGAAAGGCTTTGGGGAGAAGAGGTCTCAGCAGGGGACAGATGAGTACTGCAGGGGGGTAGCATTCATAAACTCCTTTGGGCCCCTCATTCCTAGCCTTGAACTGGAAGGTCAGAGACCTAGGGATTGGGGACCAAGGGAGCTATAACTGAGACAGCAAAGATTCTTACTTTGTCCCAGTGAAGATGACCATGGCTTAGACTAGAGAAATGAGGGCTCAGCGTGTCTCAGGGACTTAGACCTAGTGTAGCCTTCCTCTGGCCCCTCTTCTTCAGCTCCTGGGGAGGTTCTCACGCTTACATGGACCACATCTGTGAAGCACAGAGCGGAGCAACAGCTTGAATGGTGCCAGATGACCACACAAAATCATCCTCTCTCTGTGCCTCAGTTTCCTCACTAGATCCCCACCTCCCTTGCCAGCCCTGATTAGCTGGTCATGCTGGAGGGCTGTGTAGAGGATTTCAAAGGCAAGTCCAGGCTTGGAGGGACAGAGGCTGTGATCACTTAGTGCTGTCTGTTAGGGCCTGAAGTGTATTGGTGGCACATGGGTCTTGTATCTCCCATCTTCACAACACCCATTGTGACATTCTGTGCTCTAACAGTGGGCAGAGGACCAATCTTCCATGAGAAGTGGATCTCTGATTACTGTGACAAATCTTATGTGTGTTCTCCCAGAGCCAAATATCTAATGCAAGGCAGGTGTCCCCTAGTATCCAACGCTTGGCCTCATGCAGACAAAGGCAGAGCCAGTTTCATAGGGAAGAGGAGGGAGGGTGAACACCACAAATCAGAGTTCTTAGTTCATTTATTTTTCTGGCATTTCCAGAAATTTGTGCCCAGCCACATTTATTTATAGCTAATAGGAAGGGAAGTTTAGTTGTTTTGTTTGTTGCTAAAACCAAGGGGGGGTACCCCGCAAGTATTGTCAAGAAAGAAAAGAACAGACCAAAGGAAACAGATGAGTTCGGTAACTGAGTTTTAGTAGAACCCCAAAATGAAAAGAACTTTAATCAGAAAATAAGAGTATGTTTGTGAAATGTGTATGTATTTGGTTGTGTGTCTATCAATATGTGTGTTTGTGAATGTAGGGTACGTTCACTGTGTATGTTGATGTACAAAGTGTTTTTTCATGTAGCATAAACCTGATGTGAATGTATGAATTTAGTGTGTGTGCATGTGTGTGCGTGCGTGTGTGTGTGGCCCACAATAGGCGTGTTTGTAAAACATGCAAGTGTATGCTTTCAGCATATACACAGTGTGCATGTTATATGTAGTAAACATACAGAAAAAGGATTATGGGATGAATGTGTAGAAGGTGTATATGTGTTGTGTATGTGAATGTGACCAGTGACATGCATATTCCGGGGAAGCATGTGGTGTCCTTGCTCTGTGAGGCCTTGAGCAGGGCCCAGCGATGACATGAAGTAACACTGGAAGTTGAAAGAGCAGCACAAAATGAGAGCAAAGAGCCCTGGAAAGTTTTTCAGACTTATTCTTCTAGAAGGAAGTCAGGAATTTCTGAAGTCTGCTTGATGTACCCTAAAAACCCAGACAAGCAGAAAGTGACCAGAGTCCAGTGGAAACCCAGCTGCCAGCTCACGAAACCTGATTAAAAACTTGTGGTTCGCAGTTTCCAGGAAACATTGCATGTCAGAACTTCCAGAATTTTCTCCCCTTCAGCAAAGATGGGGAAAGGGTCCCATTAGACTTCACTGGAAAGTTGAGCAATTTCCATGATGGATTTGTGGCCTTCATTGGTGATAGTGAAGAGGAATTTTTAAGAAGAGTAGTAATGAGCTGACAGACCGAGGAGCTGCCGAAGCAACTGTGCAGGGTACAGGTGGTTATTCCCCAGCACCCTGGAGCCACAAAACGGGGCCAGGGGCAAATCCATCTCTCTTAAGTGCCCTCAAGCAAGACATCTGGAGGTTATCTCTGCCAAGGGGCCTGCTCTGTGTGTGCCGTCATGGAAATCATGGCTTCTGGTTTGTCAAGAGGGGCTGTTGACCTAAGATCTGCTGCCACACAGGACCGTGGGGTGAGCCCAAAGGCAACAGCTGTGAATGTTTCTGCGAAGTGGAAGGGACTGTCCCGAGGGGCAAGGTTGTTCCTGGCACAGGGCCCAGTACCTAGTAGGTGTCCAGTAAATAGCTATTGAATGAATGAGTGGCCCAGCAGGGGCTGTCCAAGAGAAACAGTCCCATTTCCACCGACCTTGGAGCAGGGCTTCCAGGGCAGGGCTGGGGGCGGAAGCTGCTGCCTGTCTAGCTGCCTGTTTTCCTCCCCCCCCTTTTCCGGCCCCTCTCCCCAGAATCTCGACTGGTTCCCACGGCCTCACTCACTCTAGGATTCGGCTGCCATTGTCTGGCTGTTATCTGGGTCCAGGCCTTCACCAGCCTAGACACTCACTGGACCAGGAAAAGAGGCAGATTGTGGAGAAGGGAAGCTTTAGGTAATGAAGAGGGGAAGACTCAAATTCCAAAGGCATCTGATTGGTAAGGGAACAAGGTTTAGAGAGGACTAGGGAGACTCCCCAAATTACATCTAAAGGCAGTAGAATAAAAACGTTTATCATAATGGTCCAGTGGGATACTAGGATGGTATATAGAAAACTATTAGCTAGTATTATTCTCCTGTGTTTTCTTGAACTTAGCTCTGCCCTCGCCCCGTGTCCTTTAGCAAGTTTGCTGAGGCATGCATGGAGAATGTGAGTATTTAGCCTTATACAGTGGTGCAAGCTTGTAATTCCAGAGACTTAGGAGGCTGAGGCAGGAGGATTGCCAGCCTCAGTGATTTTAGCAAGGCCCTAAGCAACTAAGCGAGATGCTGTCTCAAAATAAACAAATAAAAAGGGCTGGAGATTTAGCTTAGTGGTAAAGCACAAAGCATCCCTGGATTTCAGCCTTTGCACCAAAAAGAAAAAAAAAAAGTATTTGAATGGCTCCTGGATTACTGGAAGGGACCTCATGAGGCGCCAGGGGCTAGAAGTATCTGGGAACCCTGGGTGGAAAGCCTGAGCTTGATCTTTCAGCATTTGTCACTTTAGGGAAAGGCTAAAATTCTTGGATTTGGGGTTTCAAAAAGCTGGGCTGGGGACTTCTAAAAAAATAGTGATTGGAATTTAAACTTACTGGGGTTAAGTAGAGCTGAAAAAGGAGATCCGAGAACTTATCCAAAATACAGAAGAAAGAGGTGAATAAAAGAAAATAAGAATAACTTTTTGGTTGAGAAGTATGAAGAACAGAATGAGAAGTTCCAACCTCTGCCAAGCAGAATTCCAAGAAGAGAGACTGGAAAGGAGGAGAGGCATTATCCAGGCAGACAATGCTAAGAATTCCCTAAAAATAAAGAAAGGCAGAAGTTTCATGTAGAAGAATCATGCCAGGATCTGGCCCATGTTGTGGTGCAATTTCAGATCTCAAAGAGAGACCTTTCAAAACTCCTGCTCCCTGAGATCCCTTTCTCCTGACCTCCTACAGCCCCGGCCACCCTGCTTTCTTGCAGCCTGGGATCTCAGGTGCCCTTTCAGTGGTGATTCCTTGGTGGAAGAGTTTCATCTCCACCATGAATCAGATCTGGGAAAAGATGCCCAGATACCTGATCAGAGAGCAAGTTAGAGTCCCTGGCAGGCAGTCCAACTCCTCCTGTCCCAGTTTCCTCATCTGAAAAGAAAAGCCTGGTCAGAGCTGCTGGGAGCCATTAGCCAAGTAGGTATGACAATTTCCTTGCCAGCGTACCCCATGTTGCTGACATGTTGCAGCGACATTGAATGTAGGTGACCTTGCTCAAGGACCAAGGCAGATTAGGGTGTTCCCGGTTTTAAGATAATCGTGTTTAGGGCGTTCCCAGTTTAGGTTCCAGGTTTAAGGTTTAAGATTATTCCTGCTGGGAATAGGGCGTATCCTGCTGCCTGAGTTCCCCTTGAGTTCTCACGGGATTTAGACAGTATATTTTGGAGATAGAAGCCCAGTGGAGGTGGAGTTGGGCAGAGAACGTGGATTTGGGCAGAGAACGTGGATTTCCCCAGAACGTGATTGTAGACGGCTGGTGTGAGTTCGGGAATAAAGAGTTGCTGTTTGAATCTACAAGCTGTGTGGTGGCTCGTGATTGTGTGCCCAGCCAGACTGCGGCATTTGTGCCCAGCCAGACTGTGGCATTTGGCGGCTCGTACGGGGAACTTCTAAAGCTTAGAGGTAAGTGAAATTTCTCGTCCCTGAGGAAGAGCAAAAGAATGGGTGACCATTTCAAAAAAAACCAGTGCGTTCTTGTTTTGATTTATCTTGTTTTTGTTTCAAGCTGCCTATCCCTAGAAATTTCTCAGGCAAACTGGAAAAAATGGTTGACTCAAGGTTTGAAGTTGTTCGCCTCCGAGCAAAAAAAATTGTTAGAGGAAAGAGGCACCCCAGTAAGACCAAGAACAGTTAGGACATATGTTGATACAATACAAAAATGTAGCCCATGGCTTTTTAAAGACAAGTTATTAAGTATATCAATGGGACCATCATGGTATCCTGTAGAAGGATTTTTCTTCAAGAAAGAGATGACTAGTTCTGTTTACTACATTTGTCTAAGATCTTGGTTTTTACAGACATCTGATTAATTTACAAAGCTAAAGTGTTAAAATATCAACCACTAAATATGAAATCAAGTACTCTTTACTTATTAAGTTCCATAAGGTAATATATTTAAACATTATGTGTGTTTTCATAAATTGGTAAATGGAAAAAGGTTTAATATTGCTTTGTGTCTCTCTCTTTGCTAAAACAAGGTTACTAAGAGTTAAGATTCTATCATGTGTAATTTATATACAAAGAGTAGAAAAATTTTCAGTTGGGTTTCAATTATAGTATTATAGTATCATAAAAAACATGAAAGTCTTTCATTTTATTAAAGTGGAGTAATTTGTCTAAATCAGAAATTTTATAAGAGTTGTTTCAAAATGTGAATTTATAAAAAGGGTTAACGGTTAAAAAAGAGATAGAATAAGATTCAAGATGTGGAAATATATTTTAATATAAAAGGTTAAAGGAAAAAGAAATGTTTTTAGATGAGATAATCTCTGTGTGGTAAAGTAAAAAGTTGTAAAATGCCATTTAAAAAGATTTTGAGGAAACTAGACTTACTTTAAAAGCTTGAGAAAGGAAGAAAGAAGAAAAAGATATTTGTACATGGCAGATTGAGACAAAGCTTCTCAATGGAGTTAAAAAAAAAAAAAGGCCTTTGGTTGAAGGGCAGCCATGTAAACTAACATTGAAGCGATTTAAACAAAATCTAAGCCTCGTTTAAAAGAGTGAAGTTGTAGGTGGTGAAAAAGTACATTTAAAAGTACAGTATAGATGATAATTAAAAGGTTAAATTGAAGGTGGTCGAGATACCTTCATGGTGGAAAAAAAATTGCTTTATTGCATCATTCGAAGCCTAGTTAATCTTAAAGGCATTACTTAAAAAAATGGGAAGATAATAGGATAAAATATACTTAGATAAAGAAGATTAAAAATTTGAAGTGAAAAACAAGACAGAAGAATAGAAAGTTAAAAAGAAAAAAAAAGATAAAGAAGATGTAGAAAGATAAAAAAGATGTAGGAAGACAATAATTTTAAACCCACAAAATAGAAAACAACAACAACAAAAAAAAAAAAAAAACTAGGAGGAAAATAAGCAACTAAGGGTAAATATACAAACCTTAGAAAAAAAAAACTAGAAGATAGAAATAAGATAAAAAATGGTTGAAAATGTCAAGTAAGGTATTTCAGATAGAAAATACAAAAAGCTAAGACAACTATTAGATACAGACATATACTTATTAAAGCAAAAAGAGGGAATTGGAAAGGGGTATATATCCCCCATAGATAAACTTAAAATAACCCTTTTTACTCTAAACTTTTAAAATTTGGATTCATCAGGACTTAGTGCTGCGGAAAGACATGTGTATCCAAAAAATGTACATAAGCCTAAGGTACTTTGGAAAGATATTCTAACAGGACAATGGAAAGGTCCTGACCCAGTGATTGTCTGGAGTCGGGGTTTTGTTTGTGTTTTTCCACAGGGAGAACAGCAGCCGATTTGGATTCCAGAGAGGTTAACTAAAACAATTTCTACAGATCGAAAAGAAGATGATTTGACTCAAATCCATAACAGCTGATATCCAGAGCTCCAGCTTGGCCATTCTTACATCTGCAACAGTGATTAACCAGTGATATAATTTTTATTTCCTTGCCAGCGCACCCCATGTTAATTGTGGTAGTGCTGGCATATCTTTGCTGATGGTGTCACCAGTGATGCAATTTTATCCCAAGGAGCCGTCAATTGGCTTGGTGTCGTGGCATTTCTGTATCCTCCTCCCTTCTGCTAGTGATGGTCTAAAATTTGGGGGCCAATGGCTTATGCTGGACCGGTAGTCAGTGACGGGTATGATCCAATTACAGTGGTATCAACCTAAGACAGGAGGCTGACGCCTAAAGGTCAGTTTTCCGATGACGGGTAAGAACCATATGTTGAATTGGACAACCTACCAGGCACGGTCCTTAAGCCACATTAACCTCACTCCCCCACTGGCACCAAGGCCAAATTTGGGGGCCAACAGAGGTGAGGCAAAGAACCTCACCCCCCCACTGGTGCATAGACCTATCCACAAGTATGGCTGTATGCTGGACCGGTAGTCAGTGACGGGTATGATTCAATTGCAGTGGTATCAACCTAAGACAGGAGGCTGACGCCTAAAGGTCAGTTTTCCGATGACGGGTAAGAACCATATGTTGAATTGGACAACCTACCAGGCACGGTCCTTAAGCCACATTGCTTGTTGTTTAATTAATCAGAAGGGGGGAGATGCTGGGAGCCATTAGCCAAGTAGGTATGACAATTTCCTTGCCAGCGTACCCCATGTTGCTGACATGTTGCAGCGACATTGAATGTAGGTGACCTTGCTCAAGGACCAAGGCAGATTAGGGTGTTCCCGGTTTTAAGATAATCGTGTTTAGGGCGTTCCCAGTTTAGGTTCCAGGTTTAAGGTTTAAGATTATTCCTGCTGGGAATAGGGCGTATCCTGCTGCCTGAGTTCCCCTTGAGTTCTCACGGGATTTAGACAGTATATTTTGGAGATAGAAGCCCAGTGGAGGTGGAGTTGGGCAGAGAACGTGGATTTGGGCAGAGAACGTGGATTTCCCCAGAACGTGATTGTAGACGGCTGGTGTGAGTTCGGGAATAAAGAGTTGCTGTTTGAATCTACAAGCTGTGTGGTGGCTCGTGATTGTGTGCCCAGCCAGACTGCGGCATTTGTGCCCAGCCAGACTGTGGCACAGAGCATTCTGAGATTTGTGCACTGGGTGATTCTCGTGTACACCCTGTTCCTATTCTACTTATTCCATTGAGTTTTTAAATTTTATTATTTTTATTTCTAGCTCTCCCGACAATTCTGCCTGTTCTTTTCTTTTCATATACTTGTGAGGAGCCGTAAAGCAATGGCTCTTGTCTTAGGTTAGGCTGCTATAACAAAACAGACTGGAGAATTTATGAACAAGGAAATGTATTGCTCACAGTTCTGAAAACTGGGAAGTCTGATATCAAAGCGTCCACAGACTAGGTGTCTACGAGGGCTGCTCTCTGCTTCAAAGTGGTACCTTCTTGCCACACCTCACGTAGCCAGAGGGCTCCTTCAGAAGGCTCTTTTTTTAAGGGCACTACTCTCATTCTGGAGGACTCAGCATTCACAACAACTTAATTACCCCGCCCCACTTCTTACTGCTATCACCTTGGATGTTAGGTTCCAACCTACGAAGGGCAGGGTGGGGGCACCAACTATCAGGCAACTCTGAAACTTAGTTTTAGCAGCAAGGCCCTTTCATCAAGTAAAAATGTATTGTCAGGAACTCAAAGCAGAATAAAGGACTGGTGGTTGAATTGGGGTGCGTGGGCAGGGTGGGACGAAGACACAGGGCTGCTGACTCAATTTCCCCCTTCTCCTTAGTTCACCCTGAGGCACCGTGGATGGAGCAAAGATAGAAAACCACCCATCAAAAACTCGAAAGCCGCCTTCCCCCAAATGTAGGGGACACTACTTCATGATCTTATATCCCACAAAAAAGGGGTTCTATGGTTAAATAAGTTTGAGAAACACTGGATTAACCAAACCGAGTTGTGTTTCTAGGGTTTCTTGTGGACTTTGTTATTTATGTTGAGCACTGGGAGCCCCTTGAGAGGATGGCTGATATGCTCAGCTCTGCACACCTACATGCTCAGGCCGGTTCTGAGCAGGGTACCCTAGGAAAATGCATCATGGGAGAATAATGATAATAATTGTTCCTGTGTTACTCCCAAAACCTAGTAGATGATTAGACATTAAAATAGAGGAAGCAAATAAACACTCTGGATTGACTATAAGCTTTAGTCTTCCCTGATGCCAGAACTCAATAAGTTCCGGGAGAAACCAGAACTTATTATATTAATAAGTTCTTATTTATATAATAAGTTAAATCAGAACTTATTATTAAATAAGTCCAGGCCATTTTCTTCCTGGGCCAAGTGCAGCCTGGTCTGGCATGGAGATGGTGAGCCCTGGGTCCATTGGTCAGTTCTTCCTGACATATCTTTGTCCTAGGGTGAGCTGACCCTTTGTCCCAGGCAGGATGCCCTGGATTTCTGGTCATGAGAGCTCTGGGGATCCCCTTCAAGGCCACCCAGGTTTCTCTCACTTTTCTTAATGGTAGGAAGAATTTCTGGAAATGTTGTGAGCCAGTGACAATGAAGCAGGACGTCCCCACCCCACTTTCCAGAACATCTGGGTCCATAGAAGTTAGGGGCAGGGCCTCTAGAGGTAAATCTGGGTTCCCCTCTCAGAGGGGAGGGCCAACCAGCCCTTCCCCACCTCAGTCTTCAGGAACAGAAGAGGACCTCAAGCAGGAACAGGAAGGAGGGAGAGCACCCTGGGCCATCTCCAGAGGCCAATCCCAGGATGGGCCTCTCTGGCCTTCTCTGGCCAAGTCCTTCCCTCCTTCTTCCATATCTTGAGGACAGATATAAGAGGAAGTGCCTCTACCAGATGCCGGCATGTCACGGTGACCATGGCAGCTCTGTCTTGGGGACATGGGGCAAGGGTTGGTTGGGGTTGGGTGATTCAACATGGGAGTTGGGGACATCAATATAACATTCTAAGGGCTTCTACAGGCACCAGTGTTGCGAGGGCTTTATTCCAGCCAGGGGTCGAGGAAGGCCTTCCTGGGTCACCCGCTTATTGAAGAGCTTCCTGGCTTCAGAGTCCAGGATACACGAAGATCCCTTGCTTTTGAGGAATTTCCATTGTGTCACTCTTCCGCCCACGTCTTTCTCTCTTTTCCTCTTGTTTGTTGGGCTGGCTGTGTCCCCATTTCTCCCTGACCTCACCATGCCACGGGAAAACTGCTATTACCAGGAAAGGGAGCAAATGCCAGAAACTCAGCAGACCCCTCCCCTTGACACCCTGGCCAGGGAGTGGGAAGGATGGTACCCCCATCCAAGCCCACCCTCTGGCCAGCCATGTATGTATTTCTCTCTCCTGTGATTCCACGGCTGTGGCTACAACCACTCAGCCATTTTTCCAGGTGAAAAGTTGGGCAGGAATTTTCATACTTTAAGAAATTTTTATCGTCTGAGGGGAAGCACATTTACTCTAAGGAATGGACTTTGGTTTTCCTCATAAATGAATGGGGTTTCTGAAGAAAGGATGGAAGGGACATTGGAGCCCAGAGTGGGCAGGAAGGGCCTGGGAGTTCTCTCCCTTAGAACAGACGCTCCCTAAGGAAGAAACTGTGAGCAGTGGCTCTTCCTCCTTCTCAGGGGGTTTCCAGAGATCATGATCTTGTCCTTCTGTCTGGGCTCCTTGAAGGCAGGAGCCCTGACTCGGCCATCTGACTGGAGGGCGATGATGCAGAGGCCTGCATCAAGCCCTGGGCCTGGCAGGCACTGGGAGCCCAACGCTGTCCACAGATGTTGGTAGGACCTGTGCTCCCCGGGATTGCTGACCAAGGCCTATCTTATCCCAGACTGCTCTCCTCAACAATCCCTGGGCCATCCCAGCCCTGTCCTATGTTTCCAGTTCCCCAGAATCTCCTGTGCCTTTGCCTTGGAGATCCACCTGGCCCCAGCCCTGGCCTCTTCCGCCTGGGCTCCCTTGCCCAGCAACCCCTCTAGCCTGGTTCCTCTACATTCCCCGCCCCCCAACCCCTACATATACCAGGCCAACCCCTACACACACCCACTCCCTGCTCATGCAGACCTCTGGGCCTGGTGCACCCATCTAACCTCTTCATCTATCTGTTCTCACCTATCCTCCCTGGCCCAGGACTAGCCCTCCACCTCCCAGCGGCCTTTTCTGACTGCCCCCTCCGCCCACCTGCACTCTAAGTTCCCTTCAGGGCCACATGCCTATTCCTTTACAGGGACTGACCCCTCCATACTCAGCTCCACAAAACCCACAGGCAGGGGAGGAGGGGCAGGACGGCAGAATGATGGACGAGGCTGCAGCAGCTTCATTCCCTGCTGGGGCTGTGGTTAGTAGATCTCCCCTCCAAGAAGCCTGATATTTTCCAGGAATTTCCTGAGAGGAGGGGCCAAGCACCCTGGAATGAGAGCCAGCTGTGGGGTTGAGGCCTGGGGTTGGAGATGGGGGCTCTGGGCTTCCTGGCTGAGTCAGCGACCATCTCTAGGTAATTTATGGGCTGAGTCAGGGCCAGGGGCTGTGGGGGTGGTGGGGTGGGGTGGGGTCAGGGGCTTTCGGTCTCTAGGCAGTCTGTTGAGGGGAGGGCAGGCTGACTGCCGGAAGTGAGTCTGGCCGAGTCCAGCACAGACCTCTCCATCAGCCTCCCCTGGCCTGGTGCCTACTTACGCTGCCACCGAGGTGGGGGACCATGGAAGATGGATACAAGATGGCAAAAGCGAGGGAAGACTGAGGGGCGTGCTGGTAGGGGCTGGGGTGGGCCAACTTCGGGGCTAACTTGGGGTTGGCCTGAGGAGTGCCCAGTCCTTCTTTTTTTGGTGGCTCTTGTCTCTTTCTCAATAGGCCTGGCCTGGACTGAAAAGCAGATCTGACGTCTGATGTGCTGGGCAACCAGGCTCATTACCTTCCTCTCTCTAAACCTCAAGTCCTCACTTGGACAAGGTGGCCTGGTTCCTCCTAGTCCTGATTTGGGGGGGCTCCAGTGGCTCTGGGAGTCCAGATGGTGGTGGCCTGGAGAACAAGGCGAAGCGAAAGCAAGCCCAGGAGAGCCACCCGACTGCCCTCTGAAGGCTACTACAGGGACATGGCAGGGACATGGGGCCAGGCTAAGAGGGTAGCAGGAAAAGGCTGAGCCTGGTTACTGCCACCTCCATGTTAGAAGAGCTGGGAGGGGAGGGGAGAGGAGGAGGGCAAGGGTGTAATTACACACACACACCCCACAGAGTTCAAGTTCTGTCCATATCTCCCAGCACCAAGGCTGGGATCCCACAGAATGCGTCCTGATGCAAGCCCCCAGGAGGACCCCTGTCCTGCTGACAGAGCTTGATGGCAGGGTCCCCAAAGGAGATGAAGCCTGCTTTCCCATGTCACTCATGGACATCTGTTGCACATCACATCTGTTGCAGAATCATGCTGTAGCAGATTCTAAGAAGGCAGCCACGGTGTTGGCCTCCACTGACCCTGGCCTCAGCATCTTCAGAGGGGCCTCCAGACTGCTGTGTGTCTTGCTCTGAATCAAGGCTGAAAGTTTCCAGGCCAGAAAGGAGTTCCTATGAAGATGGTAGATTTCATAAACCTCAAGTTAAGACGTGAGATCTGTAAAAGAATTTAGGGACTTAAACTTTGTGAAGTGTATGAAAGAAATCTTGTTCATCATGACTAACAGCTTTTCTTTGTAATAGCCAAAATGAGACAAAATCTGGATGAAGGGTCTCCTCATATGAGCACAGATAGGGCCACTGGCATAGCTTGACCCTGGACTAGACTGTCCCCAACTCTACCCAACTCTATCATGGCCCCCTGACTGCTCTGTTGAACAGGGATATAGGCAGGAGATTGCAGCAATAATCCAGGCAAGAAATGACAGAGCTGAAGGGGCAGTTCTGGGGAAAGTTGGGGTCTAGTGGACAGGGTTCACTGATGGATTTGATGTGGGTCTAAGAGCAAAGACTCCAGGACAGCACTATAAGGTTTTGGCCTCAGCAACTGAAATGAGAAAAAGAATTTTGTTGTACAGGGAATAAATTGCTTTTATTGTCCAAAGTCCTGAACTGAGCAGGGCACCTGTGGAGTCACCACACATAGGGACACCACCCACCCTAGCAGGTTCCTGGAGGAAAAGGGAGAGGGTCACCTTCCCACCTGGAACCAGGCAGGGGCAGCCACATGGAGGGATGGGGCCTTTCTGAGTCCCGTATGCAGGCAGGAGACCTGGGCCAGGCAAGGGTGTATTAGAACAGGAGGAGTGGGGGTGGGGTGTCTCTGCACAGTGCATCTCTGGTCCAAGTGTGTTCCTCCTCAGACCAAGTGTGCTGTTACCAGAGCCCTATACAGTGCTCTCAGGAGCCAAGGGCAGCTTCTCGAATTCTCCCAGGACAAACCCCTGCAGGCCAGCCGGGCCAGAGCATGCCTGACAAGCAAGTGCCCAGGCCACTCAGCTAGACAGGCTGTGAGGTGGCTGTTTGCTGCTGTGCCACGGCCAGGAGAGGCCAGCAGGGCTGCCCCACTTCCTGAACTTAGCTAACCTGAGGAAGCAGCTGTGTTTCTCATTGCTTCACCACCTTGGGCCTGCTTGACCCATGGGATCAGTGCCTTGTCCCCACTCCCCACATTTGTCTTCTTGTAGAAGACAGCTCTGCAGAAGGTCCAGGAGGACCGCCCTTTGTGAAAATACAGGCATTTCTCCAGACCTACAGTCTGTGTCTCTGAGGCACATTTACACAGGTCCCCGGATAATCTGCTGGGGTTTGGGAAGCCCCAGCCTCAAGGACATACTCTTTACACTATCCTCATGAAAAAGCACCAAACTGGGACACCTAGGACCAGTGACAGGCAGAGTTAGGAGGTGTGCTCTAAAAACAAGAGAACCTGGATCCCTGAGGGGTCTCCAGGAGCCTGAGTCAGGGATGACACCCCAGAGAGTGAGAGCTATGGGTGTTCAGGCAAACCCAATGCCCTAGTAGGACCCCAGGGCCCAGCACCAAAGGCCTTGCAGAGGTAGGTAGCACCCAGAACAGGGGTCAGAGACAGTCCGCCTCTCTCCTGAGGACAGATCTGAGCACATTATCTGGACACCCAAGTTCTTTAAGAAGCAGAACCCTTTCTGCCAGCCTCAGCTGTGTGACGAGGAACCAACACCCACTCGGGAAGCTGGTGGGGACGTTTTGTCCTCTCTGGCCTACGTGGAAAATACCTTGAACTGGCTGCTCTTTCTGCCTCTTGTGACTTGTCCCTCCTTCCCATAAACTCTTCACCTCAATCTGGAGAAGGTGATCCCCGAGGGCTAGGACTTGCCTGCCCAGAAAGACGTTAAATAAATAAATAAGTGTGCTCTGCTTAGATGTTATCTAACCAGGATTCCTGAGCCCAAGACTAATGGCCTCCTGTCCAACTGGCAGGTGTAATCCATTCTCCAGGGTGAGTTTGAAGCCTGAAGCGGGGTTGGGGGAAGAGGGACAGGATGGCTTGAGATGTGTGGGACATGCAGCCTGGGGGATGGGTAGACCCTGGAGCTAGGTGTGCAGGGCTCAGTTTCAAGACCTCCTGAATAATCAGTCTAGCCTTCCTCAGGACCTTCTCAGGGGTGGAAAGAAAACCTAGTATCCTTTGATTCAGAGTCTATTTCTGGCACTTATCCTAAGGGAATGTGCAGTAAAGATTTAGCTACAATGTTGTTCTTTTTCCGCTGAATTACTTATCAGCCTGAAAAACTGTAAGCAACCTGAATGTTCAACAAGAAGGGATTGGTTAAATAGATTATGAAACATCCAGAAAATAAAATACAATGCAGCCTATAAATGATCTTGTAGAAGAATATTTAATGTGGCAGAAATAAATTTCTCACAAAGTAAGCAGAAAAAGAGAAGGCTGATAAATATACAAAAATATGATTTTTAAAATGTCAATTCATCAAAAATGATGGAAGGATATGCAACAAAATATGGACGAGTTGAGAGATAAGGGGTAATTTTAGATCCCTTCTTTTTCTTTGCTTTTATTATGTTTTTCATGCCTGAATTTTTAACTTTTTTTTTTTTAGAAAAATTGATACACAAAAGATGAAAATAATAAGTTGTTGTTGTTGTTATTGTTGTTGTTGTTATTATTATTATTATTCAAGCCAAAATCTACAAGATATAACTCAGGAAGAAGAATTTTCTGGTGGAGGGACAACGGGATCAAATAATCCCGCTCTGTCTCATCCTGTCTTTGGTCCCTTTTCTTCCCATTGCCTCTGCAGAAATGTGGCCAAGCACAACCCAAGGCAGAGGCTCTCAGAGGAGGCCAGGCTTGTGCCAGTTTCATTTTAAACACGTATTTATTGAGCACCTATTTGTTCTAGGCACCGAGGAAGTGGCAGGACCCCAAAAGAGAGGCAAAGCTCCTGCCCCCAAGAAAATTAACATTCTAGTAGGGAATACAGGTAATAAACCCCAAACCCATACTTGATGGGTTCAGAGCAGAAAGCAGCAGATAAATTGATGAAAAATGTCATGGTAACCTTGGGATGGGTTGATTTTTGAGCACAGGCCTGAGAGAAGGGAAGGAGTGCCCTGTGGGTGCCTGGAACCCATGGAGCAGAGACAACAGCCAATTCCAAAGGCCCCGAGGCAGGAGCAGGAGCAAGATGGACATGTGTGAGAGACGCAGGTACCAGTGTGACCAGAACCGAGTGAATGAGGGGACAGTGTAGGGAACAAGATTCCCAAGCTAGCCAGGGCCCCAGCAGACCACAGGCTCCCACTTGTGGGTCCTCCCTGGGACACAGACACTATGTGGCTCCCTTGGTGTCAGTTCTCGTGAATCTGAGATGGTGGCCACCTGGTCTAGGCCAAAGAGAACGGCAGAAGGCCGGCACCCAACTTCTGACCCACTGGCTGGGGTCTCCATCAAGGCTGGGAGAAGGAAGGCGTGTCCTAGTGCTGGGGCCCCCTGTTCCTATGCCGGGGTCTGCAGCCCAGTAGGCCACGACTCTGCTTCCAAGCGGCTCGCGATCTCAGGGGCTGACAGACGGGCACTGTTAACAAGTCCAAGGCACGACAGGCAGGGTAGACTTCCTGGAGGAGGGCACGTCTGACTGGGGCGCTGAGGGAGGAACAGGTGGGGTGCATCTCTGCGGGGGGGAGGGTGGGAACTGCGCTTTAGTAGAAATGCTGTGGAAGGGTATGGGGGGCCCCTTCCAGCAGCTGGATATTAGGGTGTGGAGGGCAAGGCCTGGATTTAGGATTATCACTGGGAAGGAGAGAGAGTGATAGAGGAAGAGGAGAGGGGAGGGGAGGGGGCCATTTCTACCAGAGGGTGACACAGCCTAACTGGCCAGCGGTAGCATTCAGGACACCCCCCCCCCCCCGCCCGAGCCTGTTGTGTCTGCTTCTAGCTCTCCTTCCTCAAACCCGAAGGGAAAAGTAGGCCCAGAATCCACTGTGTTGATTCCATAGGAATTGCTCCCTCTCACCCCTGACACCCATGACCTAGGGGGCCTTCCAAGTTGGGTGAGTAGGTTGGGATGTTTTAAACCATAAGGAAGAGACACCCAGAGCTATCAAGGATCATATTTTATTGGCTTGGGATGAGTTTTGGCATCTGGAGTTTTACAAGCTACCCAGGTGATTTTGATCATCAGTTTGAGATAGTTTCTTTTTCTTTCTCTCCTCTTTTTCTTCCCTTCAGTAAACTGTTTTTAAATTTTGTTTTTTTAATGAAAACCAGGCCCTCCTCACAGTGGTACAGAGGCTGCGCCCATCTCTCCCACAGCAGAGGACAGTGCTCTCCTCTGTGCCTCTTCACCTCCCAGAAGCAAATCAGGACCATTTACCTGAGGTAAAGAGAGCCCCGTCCCCTGCCATGCACGGGGAGGAGTGACATCTGGGAGGCCATACTTGTCCCCATCTGCAGCTTCACTTTCCTCCTCTGCTCACGTTTTTCCAGAGCAGCTCTGTTCCAGGCCTTGGGGGGAGCCCAGCCATGATCACCTCCCCAAACCAGCGGCTCTGACTGAACACACAGAAACGCAGGATCGGGGCCCAGCCAAGGTCTCCCAGTCATGGGGGAGATGAGCCGAATTGGGACAAAAGACAATTGTTGGCCCAGGGAGGCAGGATTTGGGGTGACCTTGTGCTGGGCAGAGGTGGGCAGCTGTATTTCCTTGGCTCCCAGAGGCCTCCTGTCTGGTGGGATCTGCTGTTCCTGCCAGTGGCCACCTGGCCCAGCTTGGGGAGATGTGGAGAATGAATTTCACAGTGATCTCCACTGGGTCAGGGCACCGAGACAGCTGCAGGAGGGGACACAGCTGGTGCTGCCCCGACCCCTTCCAGTGGAGGAACGCCACCCTGCCCCTGGGGACCAGGGGGCTTACTTGCTGTGGTTCCAGGGGCCGTGGGAAGGTACCTCTAAGCCACTTTTGAAGGCACAGGTGGCTTTCATTAAAATAAAATCCCATCATGGCTTATTCCAGCGGCTTCCAGTCCTGGCTAACATCAGGATCACCCAGGATGTTTATTTAGAAATGAAGATTAATAAAAAATAAAGCATATTAGAACCCATCCCAGACCTAATCAATCAGAATCTCCGAGGGTTGGCGTGGGCTGGGATCAGTGTGACTTGGTTTAATCCGATGGCTTCCCTGATTCCAGAAGATGGAGTCCATAGAATGAGAGAAAGAGATGGCATGGCGGGGGCTTAGGTTGGTGGAGAAGAATCCCTACAGTCGCCATCCACTAGAGACCCACTGCCGCCGGAGATTGTAGATGGCTCCTACCTCATCTTATGTAGTCTTCAAAATCAACCTGGGAGGTAGGTCCACTTATCACCCCCATTTGCCGTTGAGGAGCTCAAAGGGGCCACACACAGAGCTACAGAGAGGCAGAGCCAGAACTCGGATCCAGATCTTTCTCCTAACCCCTCTGCTATGGAAGTGTTGATGTGAACCCTGGGCACCACCTTGGGAATCAGGCTAATCCAAGACCAAATTGTGACATTAGCTCCGTTGCTTTCCAGACGCTCGTCTCTGGTGGGCCCTGTCTGTCTCGGGGTTCAGCTGCCACTTGCTCTCTCCCCTCTTGTCACTTCACTGTGCACCTGGGGACACAGAGGAGGTCAGGACATGGCCATCACGGAGGCAGGGTGGTCCCTAGGAAGGAGCTTCTGGGACCACTCCCTACCCCAGAGCTCTGAGAGGAGCCTCAGTGTCCTTTCTGCACAGAGGAGTCTTGGCCGGGTGATTTCTGGGGACATATTCGCTCTTAAAGAGCAGAACCTGACCCACCTGCCCCAGTGCTCTGCTCTGCCACAGGGCCCCCTCCACACACATCTGTCTACCCAAAGAGAATGGTGGGTTGTGTCACCCGACAGCTTCTGGCACATACGAGGTGTTCAGGAAGGTGGCCCTTCACTGACAGCAGTTATGATTAAGCACCTGTTGACAGCCATGGGCACGAGACTAAAATACTAGGGATTCCGAGAGGACCCCCACCCCGAGGAGCTTAGCACCTAGAGAGGGAGGAAGACAGAGGGCAATGAATGAAGGGATTACAATTGTGCTGAGTGCTAGGAAGGAAAAGAATAGGGTAGTTTGAGAGTGTGGTTAGAGTGGGGAGGGGATCATAGTTTAAACTGAGGGACAGAGGAAGGCCTCTCTTCATTAGAATCATTTCATCTGAGCCCTGAAGAATGAATGGGAGCCAAATGGCCACTGAAGGTGAGGTGCGGATAGGGAGTGTGCTGTAGGCTAAGGGAGCAACAGGTGCAAAGGCCCTGAGGTAGAGATGATGGACCCACAGACTGACAGCCAGTGAGGCGACAGCCAGGTGAGCAGGCAGGAGGGGAACAACAATGGGCACCGGAGAAGAGGGCTGGGCCAGGTCATCAGGGTCTTATAGTAAGAACTTTGAACGTTCCTCTTCATGCAATGAGAAATGCTTGAAATTCACAATATCATCCTGAGTAGGACTTCAGGATATGTGGTTCATGCCCTGGCCAGGCAAGGTCACTTGGGTGGATAATGGATGGAGAAAACTCAGGGGGAGCTGCTCTGGGGGTTCTGGTAGGATCACAGCCCTGGTGGGGTGCACTGACGGCCTGAGCGAGGATGCCAGGAGAGGCAGGCGTGCTGGCCCTGCACACGCTCGGCTCTGGCTTTGTCCTACCCTTAGGCCTGGCAGACAGGGTGGGCCCTTAGCACCTCCCTCTGGGGACCAGGTGGGCTCCCACCTAGGTCTGAGATCTGCTTGGCAGCCGTGCCTATCTGAGAGATAAGAGAAGGGCAACAGAGCAGCCCAGCAACAAGAAACCTTGGTTGTTCGAGGTCCTAAAGCCTTCGCTGCTGTCTCTGGGTCTGCCTGGCTAGAGGGGCACATCTGTTACCAGAGAGGGGTCCACCGGGAGAACCCAGAGCCAGCCCCCGGACGCTGCCCCTCTCTACTCCAAGCCCCTCCATGGCAGTACTCTCCTCTTGTCTGCAGGATAGGATTTTTCCCTGGCCTGGACACAGCAAGCCCCTCTGTGGCGTTCTGGGGCATCGTGGAGGACATTAGACCCCTTAGACGTCAGGAAGGTGTCCCTGGAGGGTGCAGCTTTTGAGGAAAGGGAGCTATCAAGCAGTGCCCCAGGAGGAGCTCTGCCCACAGGTGGGCAGATGGACTAGGCATGTCAGTGTTTCTGGGCCTAAAGGGCAGTACCACCTGTCCCCAAATATCCCCTGACACCTCAGGAAGCCCACCTGGCTTCCAAGGGATCCTGGACACTCTGGGGAGCAGTGCACAGCACTCTGCTGGGGAGGCCAGGCTGGGCCTCAGGGAGCCCGAGCTCTGGGAGGCTGAAGCCCTAGGCCAGCTGCCAGGAATGGGCTCCCAGAGCCCTGCTTTGGCACCCTGCCTCCCTCAGCCTCCTCTGACAGGGTCCAGGGTACTTCTGCCCACATCACAGATGGGCAGTTGAGGGCCTTGCCTTGGAGAAATGTATAATGAAAATCCTAAGCCTTATCTGGGCTGGAGTGAATTTGTCACAGATCAAGGGTGTGCCTCAGGTACAGACTTAGAGCAGAGGGCCCCAAAGTGGGGCATCAGACTGCTGGTGTTGGTGGGAGAGTACAGAGAGGAGATGAAGGAGAGGAGGGGGTGGGACCGAGCCCATTCTTCCAAGGATCCAGTAAGACTCGGTGTCTTAGCTCCAGAGCTGGAGATTGACCCTCTGAAGCCAAGATGAAAAACTGAGACTTACAGGGGAAATCTTGCTGCAGAAGGCTGAATAACGAATCCCACCCATATGTTCATGCTCTAACCCCAGAGCCTGTGGATTATTACCTTAACAGGTCAAAAGGGACTTTATAGTGGTTATGAAGTTACAGATCTTTTTTAAAAAAAATTTATGTGTTCTAATTAGTTGTACATGACAGTAGAATGCATTTTGACACATTATTCATAAATGGAGTATAACTTCTCATTCTTCTGGTTGTATGCAATGTAGAGTTACACAGGTCATGTAGTCACGTATGCACATAAGGCAAATGTCCAATTCATTCTCTCATCACTCCTATCCCCATACCTCCTGCCCTCCCTTCACTCCTCTCTGTCTAATCCAAAGTACCTCTATTCTCCCCATCCCCTTGTTGTGAATTAGCATCCGCATATCAGTGAAAACATTCAGCCTTTGTTCCTTTGGGATTGGCTTATTTCGCTTAGCATAATATTCTCTGGTTCGATCCATTTACCTGCAAATGGCATAATTTCTTTCTTCCTTAAGGTTGAGTAATATTCCATTGTGTATAAATATCAAAATTTCTCAATCCTTTCGTTTGTTGAAGGGCACCTGGGTTGGTTCCATAGTTTATGAATTGAGCTGCTATAAACATTGATGTGGCTGTGTCACTGTAAAATGCTGTAAATTACAGATCTTGAGATGGGGATTATCCAGGTGGGCCCACTAGAACCCCTAGTATCCTAAAGAGAAGTTCAAGGGAGTCAGAATTAGAGAAGGCAGCGATGCGGAGGAGGAAGTGGAGAAGGAGTGATGCTCTTGAAGATGGAGGTAGGGGCCACCAGCCAAGGAGGCAGGCAGCCACTAGAAGCTGAAAGAATAAGGGCATAGGGTCTCCTCTAGGGCCTCCAGAAGGAACGGCCCTGCAGACACCCTGGCTTTAGCTCAGTGGCACTGATTGGGACCTCTGGCTTCCAGAACCATAAGAGAATAAATGTGTGTCAGCTCAGCCCCTGGTGTTGACGTGCTTTGTTACAGCAGCCACACGAAACTAAAAATACTTGCCTAAAGATGCAGAGAGAGCTGGTGGCTGAGGCTACTCTGGGAGCCCAGCTCTCTGCAATGCCCCTTGGACACTGGGTGGGCTGGACAAGAAATGGAGGAAAGACCCTAAGGATGCCCGCCCAGGCTGGTAAGCCTGGGCCTCTGGGAGGGGTGTGTGTGTGTGTGTGTGTGTGTGTGTGTGTGTATTCATTAAAGACAAGGGAAGAATGTGTCTTCTTCGTGCATCAGGGGTTTTCTGGGCAGATGATCCTTTAAAGGCATGTCAACATTTTTCTCTCCAGGAAAAAATAACTCAGTCTCTATTGAAAAAAAGTCAGAGTTTCACACGCACACACGGACAGACTTATGGGTCCCAGCGAGACACAAACCGTGCCGCTTGCTCCAGGCATCTTTAATTTTCGCAGAACTGGAAGTAGAACTGAAGGGTAGGGGGACCCACCAGATTGAGGTCTGTGGACTTGTGGTGACATCTGGATTTCTCCAAGACTCTTGGGGTCCTGTGGAGTGAGCCCCCCTCCCCAGTGCCTTCTGCTTCCACGAAATCTGTGGGAAGATTTGACACATTTCCTAGCAGTGTCGAGCAATTGGAATTTCCAGGCTGATTCCAGATGTGGGGCTGAGTGGGGTGGAAGTCTGGCCTTGGGAAGTATCTAAGAGGCCACAAGTCCCCTCGGATCCCTAGTGCTGGCCTGCGCCATCATGCATGTGCCCCTCCTCCTCACTCTGGGCCCTGTAGTCGGGCTTTCTGTTTGGCGTTGAAGGAAGCCACGGGTGTGGTTTTCATCCCTGCAGAGAGGGCTAAGGGGAGGCCTGAAGCTGGCCGGCTGGAGGTCCACAGGGATTGGGGGCCATAACGGGACAGGAGGAGAAAGGGAGACTGAGGGAGAGCTGGTGAGGAGCCCACTGGGAGAATGCATTCAGGCCCAGCCTGGCAGAGATTGGGTATGAAACAGGTTTAAAGGGGTGAGGGAGTTCAGGGGGGGCAGGGGTCAATCTGAACCAGGCTAATAGTGGATGCCTGGCCTGGAGCAGCTAGGAGGGTGGAAAGAGGAGAAGGCCCTTTGCCCAGCCAGAGAACCCTTCTTCCTGATGCCCAGGACTGCTCAATCCCCCAGACCAGACTAGTAGAACTAGAGGGCTCCTCAGGAGGAGTGAGGGTCATATCAGGTGCCTCAGTGAAATCATGAATGGATTAAGAATGTCACCTTCTTTTGTCAGCCTGTCTGTGGTTGCCCTCTTTGGTAATCAAAATAATGCCCCTCCCAAAAGATATCCCCATCCCCATCCCCAGAACCTGAGAGTGTGACACACCTTAGGCAAAGGGACTTTGAAAACGTGATTATGTTAAGCATCTGGAGATGGAGAGATCACCTAAGATTATCTAGGAGGGGCCATGTCATCATAAGAATCCTCACAAGAGGGAGGCCAGAAAGTCAAAGGCAGGAGACAAAGCACAGGAGAGCCATCTGAAGTCCCTGCGTGCTGCTGACTTTGAAGGTGGAGAGGCTGGGAAAGGCAGGAAACTTCCCCCAGAGCTTCCAGAAAGAACCAGCCCTGCAACTCCTTGATTTAGGCCAGTGATGCTGATTTTGGATTTTTGGCTTCCAGCGCCAAAATAAATTTGATAATAAATTTGCCTTGTTGTAAGCAACTCAATGACAGCAGTCGTAGGAAACCAACAGCTTCCCATGGTGCGGTGGCCCCAGGGCCTGCCTACTCCTGCTGCAAGCTGCCATGGGGTGAGGGAGCCTCCTGTCCCTCCTGTCTCCACACCCCTGGCAGAGCACCAGCACAGGCTGCATTCAGGAGACCAGAGCACTAGCTGCCCTCCAACAGACCCTGTCCCCACGGCAGCTGGCTCCCTTCACTCACGGGAGGACCAGCCCTGGGTGCATCATTCCTCCAGGGCAGCTCTCTACCTTCTCTCCCATGCTCAGGAACACCACTCCCCTCTCCTTACAAGGAAACAGTGTCTACAGGGAATCAGGGGAGAAAGACAGACAGAGAGAGAGAGAGAGAGAGGTGCGTAGCACTTTGGAAACCTCCACTTCTGGGAACTGGATGTGAGTAACACCTGCTGGAAAAGGAGTTTCTACAAACAAACTCAGGGGTTGCACTGAGTGACTGGCAGGAGGTGGCCAGTCTGGGTGAGAGTATGGGGTTATGGGGCTAAGAATGTGAGGATTTCAAAAACCCCTGCCCCTGAGGCAAAGGGACTTTGCAGATGTAATTATGTCACTTATTTTCTCCTCTCCTTACAAGCCCAAGCATAGATACCTATGCAGCCAAGTGCACACAAACATACACATGGCCACAAACAGTGCCAATATGCACAGAGAGGAAATGGGCCAACACATGCACAGCCACTCCCAACACAAATAAACAGCCATGCTTGTGTTTGTAGATACACACCCACAAACGCAGATAGGTTCACTTCACACACACACCCACAAGAATGCACACAAACACAGACACACCCATGCACTAGTAAAGACCATCCATGCATGGGGACAGCTGGACACCTGTGACCAGGGCGGAAGGGCCCGCACATCCTGTGACACCCTTGCCGGCGTCAAGCTCTCCTGTGCTCTGCTCTGGAGACCTCTGCTGGTGAAGCCAGGAACTGGCACCAGGCCCTCCTTGGCCCTGGAGTTGCGCTGGGCTAGACTGAGGGAGAAAGGACAGAGCAAAGACCCTCCAGGACCCGCGCCAGGAGCTCAGCATTGCTGCCTGGATTTTCTGCAGCCTCCAATCCAGCACAGAAGGGGAGATTTCTCCCACAAAGACTCCCCTGGGCTTTTTTCAAGGCCCAGGCCAACCCTGTCCTATCAGCAGGCACTGCTAAAGTGCCTGGCATGGAGAAGGGACCCCAGCCTGGCTCATCTCTCTCCAGAACAAGATTTATCCCAACCCCAACTCTGGGAGCCTCCCCCTGCTCTCCTGATCCCTTCTGGGCTGTTTTGGGGTACAGCTGGGCACCAAGGCCCCCTCCCTGCTGCCTACTGGGTCTGACTCAGCTTGATATATCTTCTGGTCCAAACCTCTACCTCCTATGTCCCCTCATAGGTCCCAACCTCCTACTCTCAATGGCCTTTCCTGTCCATTTCCTCTTGGGGTGGTAGTGGGGAGTGACAAAGAGGACTTGGAATAAGATGGATGAACCTGAACTCAGATCTCAGCTCAAAGTCAAGGTTCACTTACCAGCGATGGCCTACCTGGGCAGCACCCTAACATCCCTCAACTTGTTTCATCAGGCAGAATGGGGATCAGGGCATTTCTGTGGCAGGTGAGAAAACCCAGGGCCAGGCAGCTGTCTAGGGTGCCATCTTTTTGAGGCACTCCAATGTCACTGGAAATATGGGATGATGAAGAAAACCATGTCTGGAACTCCCTAGAGGACAGAGGATAACCTTGCAGTGGTGTGGTAGGGGGACCTCAAAAGAACAGGCTAGTGTAGCAGTCTCTAAAGGAGGGGGTGCATAGGGTCTTGGCAGTTTTTGCTTGTCTGATTGGGAATGTAAGCCTGGGGTCAGAACTGCACTGCTCAGAGGAGATGGAGTGTTGCTAACAGGGACTCTCTGCTCCCTCATTCCTCCAAGCAGAACTCTCTTTCTACCACATTAAAGTGGCGTTGAAAGTAAATAAATACTGATTGGTGGGACGTGGGTTATTAGGCTGCCTCGAGTACCCATGTCGGCTGTGTCTCTCTGTTCCTCGGCCCTAAGACTGCGTTCCAGCCCTCCAGTCAGCTGGGTCCTCTCTCAACTTCTCTCCCAGGTCTTTGTGTCCACAACGTCACTTATTTCTTCACTCAATGATCCCGCCTCCAACCTGAGGCCACTGACCCAGCACATTCTGGAAACCTCAAGGATTCTAACAGGGATCATGATTCCTATTTTTTGGGGACATCAGATTGTTGATATATATATATATATATATATATATTATTGTTTATATATATATATATATATATATATATATATATAAACCTGTTTAAAGCAACAATAAGCACCGAAAGTACCTCATTATCTTTCCTTCAAATGTCTACAATCAGGCTGTCCCACCTTACCAATGGCTTAGAGTTCAAAACTGTTTATGGGAAGTGGTTTGGCATTCCAGACAATGAGCTGATAGAAAAACCAAGGGTTCCGTGTTTTGAATGGAGCTCAGTTTTCCACGTTGAGCCATAAATGTTCATTTAGCCCATCTCCAAGCTGGGCAGCCACACACCTACGGTGGAAAAATAAAACCCTTACTGTTGCAAGATGTGCATGTAGAAATTGAAAAAAATAATGATGTGGATCTAGAAAAGTCTGCCTGTTTTTAATTGAAAGCTGGTGTTGGAGGAAAGAAAGAAGGAGTATGGGAAGACAGGTGAGGCTTTCTAAAGGCAGTTTTGAAGCAGTTTTCAAGGGTATTAGAAGTTGGAAGACTCCGTTCTTCATTATTGGGTATCTGGAACTGAACTCAGGGGAGATTTACCACCAAGCTCCAAGCCACATCCCCAGCATTTTATTTATTTTTTTGAGACAGAGTCTCACTAAATTGCTCAGACTGGCCTTGAACTTGTGATCCTCTTGCCTCAGCTTTCCAAGTAGCTGGGATAACAGGCATGCACCACCACACCCAACTCTTCTTCGTTATTCTAATTATTTTCCTGGCTCTCGGCCTGCCTTTTTCTTGACACAGGGGCAGGTCTGGCTCTCTCTCTGACAGCCAAGATGGATTAGGTAGACAGGATACACTATGGGGGAAGGAGCTCCCCAAGGTGACAGGGGTAGGGTGGAAAAATGGGAGATGAAGGAAGTAGATTCAAGGACTCATTGCTGGGTTTTAAAGAGGGCCTGCGGAAGCACAAGTTAACCCAAGCTGATCATGATTTTAAAAACAAAAACAAAAGGAGAGAAAAGAGATTTTGGTACCTGCGTGACCCCCTCTCTCCTAGTTGGTTCCAAGACTGGCCACCAGGTAACACCGCAGGCCCAGGACAGCATGGTTGCAGTCTGCAGCAGGTTGAGGGGACCCAGGAGGCCTCAGGGGAGTGGGGAAGGCAGCCAGGGAATCAGATCCATCTTCATTCTGGCTGTGTTGGAGGAAGGTGGCCACATGGGCATCCCCTGCCTTCCCTAGCCACCACCCCAGACTCCCTGAGGGGTTAATACTGCTGTACAAGGTGTGGTGGGGATGGGATGCTGTCCAGAGTGGTGGGGCCAGAGAGAGAAGGGTGAGTGACAGAAGAGGAAAGGGGATTGGGAAGGCTTTGCACAGAACCTCCACAGCTGAGGGGACAGAAAACAATGAGCCTCTATTGAGAGTCCGCCCCCACTCACAGGTCCCGGCAAAGGGAGGCCCAGAGGCAAATCTAGGGGCCCCACCCATGGGAGGCAGATGCAGGTGATTCAGATTTAGGCTTGGCTGATAACAGCCCCCAGCAGTGGAGAATAGATCCTTTGTGAGGGTGCACCTCCTCAGCCCCCTCCCCACAGCTGGCTGGCTGGAGCAAGCCTGGGGGCTGAGGGCGCTGGCTGGCAAGAAATGGGTTGATGGGAAAATGCAAAGAAGGCCTGTGAAGCCCGTTAGGATGCAGGAGGCTCTGGGTTCCATCCCCAGCACCGAGGGGTGGAGGGGATCTGCAGGGGGATCGTGCAGCAGGAAGAGAGAGCTAGCAAGGGCCCGCCTGCTTTCCCTCTAGGTTTGAATCTAGCTGTGTCCACCCCTGCTCCTCATTCGCTCATTCCCCCAGGGAGAAAAACCACTTTCCATCAATACTGAGGATTGCCCATGGCCCCAACTCAACTGGAATCAGCTTGGTGGAAAGGGAGTGTGATAACTGGCTCAATCAGGGCGAGGGGGGGCAGGTCCCAGGGAGGCCTGGTGGAGGCTGACTACCTTTTCCTGCCTCTTCTCCGGGCTTCTCTCAGGGGCTGGCCACACCTTTTCTTCTGCAGATGGGCTTTGCTTGCCCACTCTGCCCTTATCCTCCTGCAGGGAAAATGAGCATGGTCAGTTCAGGGGCACATACTCATGGTCTCATGACTGAAAGGTGTTGACTGGGGAAGCTGCCTAAGGAGAATTTAAGGAAAAAAAAAAAAAAAACTACACTTCCCAGACTCCCTAGAAGCTAAGCGTAGCCACGTGTCTAAGAGCTCTGCCAATGAGATGTGAGCAAAAGCAATGTGGGCAACTTCCATGGTGCCTTAAAAGGGAATCAGCCTTTCTTGGCCCCCTTCCTCCACTTGGTGCAGGAGGGAAGTCTGTGTGCTGCTCAACCACCCAAGATCACGTGGGTGAGGACAGGACCACAGGCATGGCACAGCAACACGTTAGATGCCTGAGTCCCAGATACTATTTTGGCCCCAAACTGTTCGTGCGTGGACTGTTATACAAGAGGATTAATCTGTCTTGTTGGAGTCCCTTATTTTTGGTCTCTGTTCTATCAGTCCCGGCTATATCCTGGGTGATCCATCTTGGGATCTTCTCTTGGTACCCAGGGCTATAGGTTGAAAACCATCCTTTGCATGGGGACCAGATTTGTTCCCCGTTATATATTCCTCCACCAGAACCCAGAAAAGTTCTGCCACTCTTTGCTGAGAGTGTGACAAGTTATATCATGGGACCGGACCTGTTCTACTTCACCTTAGAACTTATTGAAATTCCTTCTCCCATTCCATATCCCAGGTCCATCTCACTGGTTAGGTTCCAAAGTGTTCTACATATGGGTTAGATCAGTCTCTGCCCCAATTCAGGAGCTCCTGTAGGGTGAAGGCCATGGCTTTCTCCTTAGACTGGGGCCCCTGAGTGCTGGAGCCATGGGGAAAGGTAAAACTTCCCCTGAGGATGGGTGTTGTGGGCCTCTTATTAGTGTAAGGGCTAACCCAGCAGTCGGCCCATCTTCCCATGAGTTGGGGGACTGGAGGCACGTAGTTACCAAGAGCTGAGCAGTGGGGGGCTTGGGAGAAACTGCTGCAAATTGTCTTTTGTCCTGTACCTTGGAATGTTCCACCCCTGGGTTCCCACCCAGACCCTCTATGTCCCCTGGGCCTGAGGCCATGAAAGCACCAACTTGGCAGGTCCTGGGCCTCTGGAATGGGGGAGAGAAGCAGTGGCTTTGTTTTGTTCTAGGTCAGTATAGGAGATGAGGCACCAAAAATAATTGAATGAATATGTGTCTAATGATTCCCCACCCTCATTCCTAGCTTTTTTCTTTTTTTAAATGTATTTTTATTTGTAGATGGACCAAATACCTTTATTTTATTTTATTTTTTATGTGGTGTCGGGTATCAAACCCAGTGCCTCATGCATGTTTGGCAAGCTCTCTACCACTGAGCCACAACCCAAGTCCCCCCCCCCCCCCCCCCCCGCCCCACCATTCCTAGCTTTTATAATTAGAGAAACAAAGTTGAATTGAATTTGATTGGGAAAATTCAGAAGGAAACATTGCCTTGGACCACAGAAACACAGACTGGGCTTGGGCTGGGTTCTTCCTCTCTTTTCGTACTGACTGTATTTAAGGACAATGGCAGGCAGGCCCACATCTCTATGAGAGCCTTCCTTGGCCCCCAAGTGGCTGGCTTTGCTCACTCTTCTCTTCCTCCAAACCTCTTTCCTTAGATAGACTCTAAGAACAAAGAAGATGGTACCTCTCGCTTCAGACTGTGGCCAGGAGACTGTTGAGAGGAAAATCGGGCTAGCCAATGGAATACAGTGGAATAGAACGCAATGTTAGGTTTCCAGGATAGACCTCTGCTCCCACCTTTAACCAAGACAATTCTCCATACTGGTTTCCCCTGACACCATACTGGTATTCTCCTGATTCAAGGGGAGAACAGTACACTTTTAGTTTTCCCTCCCATGAGATACCTCAAGTCTGAGGCACAAACAGGGCTGGTGTCGTAGTGGCACAGGGGCAAGATGCTGAGTGTTGACTCTTTCATAACTACACAACTGTGAGAAGCAGGAGGCTGCTCATGGTGTAGAACCAAGGCTGAGCATCCATGTGTCCTAGGATGGATGAAGTGTGGCCTAGTCATATACGGCATCATAGAGCAGGTTAAACAGATCAGCCACAGCAACATGAAACTCTAGCCATATCCAATTAAGAAAAAATGTACCGAGAGATGATATGAAGAATGGTGCCCTTTTCATGAGGTTATAGCAACTCACATAAAAACACATTAATAAAATTCTACAAAATGGAAAGTATGGGATGTTGCACAGAAGATTCTGGATGTTGGCCACTTTGAGTGGAAGGAGGCAGGGGAAGGGAGGGGAGGAGGAGCCTGTGGTGAGACGTGGATCTTGGTCAAGGCTTTTGTGTGGGTGGTGTTTTTGCAAGAACTTATCATATCACTAAAAACAACAAATTAAATAAAATTGAACCAGACACGGATCAATGATGAGTGTGTCAGGGAACCAGTGCTGTGTGGGGGCGTCTGTGGGTTGCCATAACTTGCTCTTTTGCAAATGTTCTGAGCCTCCCTCATCATCCCACCATGGAATCCACAGTTTCCCTGTATCCACACCAATCTTTTCTTAATATTCCTTGCAAGAAGAAAGCTAGCCTCTTGTATCAAAGGATTCTAAGAGACAGTGTTCCAAACAAGTAGAAGGTTAACTCTGGCAAGCCAAGTCACTACTAAAGAAAGTGGTGCAGGGGTACTATGGTGGCCCCTTCCATCTCTTGCTCTTATACCACAGTCTCCCTCCAAGGTGGACACTTAGGCCACGGCCAGCACTTTAATGGTCCAGCCAGAAAGAAAGCGGAGAAAGGAGGAAGAAGATATGCCTACTTCCCTGGAAGGGCTTGGTGTGAAAGTTTCATATATCTGACCACTTCTAGACTCGGTCATAAAGCATATCTAGTTGTGAGGGAAATTAGGGAATAGAGTCTAGGTAGCAATGTGTCCATTGCATACCACCTAGGGTGGTTCTAAAAAAAAATCGATCATAACAAGTATTGGAGAGAATGGGGGGAAATCAGAACTCTCATATATTGCTGGTGGTAATGTAAAATGGTGCAGCCACTTTAGAAAAACAGTTCGTCAGTTCCTCAAGAACTTAAGCAAAGAATTCCCATGACCGTGTGATCCCACCCATAGGTACACCCAGCTAAGAGAGTTGAAGACACATAACCACATAAAAACATACGCAGGAATGTTGTGCAACACTATTCATAATAGTCAAAAAAGTGGAAACAACCCAAACATCCCTCAGCTGATGATCATCCATAAAATGGAATGAAATACTGACCCATGCTGCAACATGAAGGAACCTTGAAAACATTGTGCTAAGTGAAAAAAGCAGACCCCAACGACTGCTTATTGTATGGTTCCACTTCTACAAAATGTCCAGAATAGGCAAATCATGGGAACAGAAGTTAGATTAGTGGCTACGAGGGATGGAGGGGTGAGACAAGGGAAATGGAATGAGTGCTAATGCATACAGGGTTTGTTTTAGTGATGAAGAAATGTCCTGGAACTGGATAGTGGGGGATGGTTGCACAATTCTGTGACTATCCTGAAAACCACTGAATTATATACACTTTACTAGGGTAAACTTTGTTGAATGTGTACTATATCTCAGTATAATTTTTATTTTCAAACAATGTAATATACTTCTAATCTATTTGTTTCCAATCTATTCCATGAGCAAGTAGTCCAACCTGAAAGCTGTTCCTAACATAATTCTTATGCCTGAAGACACACATATGCACATTATTTACTGGCTCAGGGTACTCTCTATACTCTTCCCATCCCACCCTTGCTTGACTTAATGCTAGTCCGTTTGAGGTTCTCTGATGTAGGCCTGAAGAAAAATGCAACTCCTTTATCTGATATTGGTTTCTGGGTTGGTTCTCATTTTTGGAGGGAGGGGAGGTGGAGCCTGTGGTGATGTTTTGGTGCTGGAGATCAAACCTGGGGCCTTGTGCATGTGCTCTACCACTGAGGCACGGCCCTAGCCCCTGACAGGGAGTCTTTTTCTCTTCTTAATTTTTTTTTTGTTCTTTTTAGTTATACATGGCAGTAGAATGTATTTTGACACAGCATACATACATGGAGTATAACTTCCCATTCTTGTGGTTGTATATGATATGGAGTTACGTTGGTCATGTATTCATATATGAACACAGGAAAGTTATGTTCATTCATTTTACTGTCCTTTCCATTCCCACCCTCTCCCTTCCAGTCATTCTACCCTGTTCAATCTGGTGAACCTCCCCTCACCCACATGTATTTTGAGTCAGCATCTGCATATCAGAGAGAACATTTGGCTTTGGTTTTATGGGATTAGCTTATTTCACTTAGCATAATATTCTCCAATTCCATCTATTTACCAGCAAATGCCATAATTTCATTCTTCTTTATAGCTGAGTAATATTTCATTATGTGTGTATACCACATTTTCTTTATCCATTCATCTGTTGAAGGGCATTTGGGTTGCTTTTACAGAAAAAAAAATCAATGAAGTGAAGAAGGAGTCTGTATTTTGGGAGCAAATTTTTGCCACACACATGTCAGACAGAGCACTGATCTTCAGGATATATAAAACACTCAAAAAAACTTACCCCCCCCCCAAAAAAAAACAAGCAACACAATCAATAAATGGGCTAAGGAGCTGAAGAGACACTTCTCAGAAGAATAAATACAATTGGTCAACAAACATATGAAAAAATGTTCAACCTCTCTAGTAATTAGAGAAATGCAAATCAAAACTACTCTAAGATTTCATTTCACTCCAATCAGAATGGCAGTTATCAAGAATATAAGCAACAATAAGTGTTGGTGAGGATGTGGGGAAAAGGCACATGACTGTGAATTGGTGCAACCAATCTGGAAAGCAGTATGGAGATTCCTTAGAAAACTTGGAATGGAATCACCTTTTGATCCAGCTATCCCACTTCTCCATCTATACCCTAAAGACTTAAAAACAACATACTGCAGTAACGAAGCCACTTCAATGTTTATAGCAGCACAATTCACAACTGCTAAACTGTGGAAGCAACCTTGATTCTTGATTTTAGTTCTTGCACTTTAGGAGTCTTGTTGAGGAATTAGGTTCCTAAGCTGACATGATGGAGAGTCCAGCCTACTTCTTCTAGTAGGTTCAGGGTCTCCGGTCTAATGCCTGGGTTCTTGATCCACTTTGAGTTAAGTTTTGTGCAGGGTGAGAGATAGGGGTCTAATTTCATTTTGTTACATATGGATTTCCAGTTTTCCCAGCACCATTTTTTGAAGAGACTATCTTTTCTCCAATGTATGTTTATGGCGACTTTATCTAGTATGAGATAACTTATTTATGTGGGTTTGTCTCTGTGTCTTCTATTCTGTACCATTGATCTTAATGTCTGTTTTGGTGCCAATACCATGCCTTTTTTTGTTAATATAGTTCTATAGTCTGGCATTGTGATTCCTCCTGCTTCACTTTTCTTGCTGAGGTTTGCTCTGGCTATTCTGAGCCTCTTATTTTTTCCAAATGAATTTCATGACTGCTTTTTCTATTTCTATGAAGAACAGCATTGGAACCTTCATGGGAATTCCTGCCAGGGAGTCTTAACTGGAGTTGAAAGGAAACTGAACAAGGCCACAGTCTTATCCCCTGCTCTGGCCCTTCGACTTCATACAACTGGTTTAGCAGTTGGTTTCCTCAACGTGTTGAAGCTGCAAAAACTGGACTCCCAGTCAACTTAGGTTATTGGCCACAGTCAGAAAAAAGTCTGTATTGGAAGAGGTGCAGTCACTTTCATCTCTGCCTACACACTGCTGCCTCTGTTCTGAGTGTCTGACAGGACATTGCTAGTGTAGAAAGAGGCCAATACTCATCCATATTTGGATCTTCTCTAACCACTTCCTTTACAGCTAGAAGCTCAGTAGGCATGTGACTGCCTTTCAAGATATCACAGGAGATAGTGTTACAAAAATGTTATGCAAAACATACATCACCAGCTTTCCAACCTGAGATATCTACCCACCGTCTGGTAACAGCCTCCCAAATTTAAAAAATATTTTAAATTTTCCCATACCAACACTCTTCTTGTAGATATAAAATTCTAAGTTAATTGGAATATCGTTTAGATGGCTGTCACAAAAAAACTTCAAACTATACTGGGTTAAACAAAATAGTTTGTTTTTCTATCATAAAAATTGATGATGGTCTAGGACTGATGATTGTATCAGCGGTTTAGTGGTTTTGGAGGACCCGGGCTCAGTACCCTATTACTTCATTATTCTCCACGTGCTTCCTCCATAACAGGGCTAAGTCAAAGAGCTTCCACCCTAGGTTGGGTTTCTTGGGAAATAGGCTCTGGGACAGGGATTTGCAGGTAGGTTCTTGGTTGGGAGTGCTCTTGGGATAGGCTCTATGGAGGGGAGGGAAACAGGTCTGGACAGAGGGAGAAACTGAACCGTGTTGCAGTTGCAACCAAAGCCTCAGCCACCCCACGGGAGCTCTGCAGCTGGGGCAGCCACTGAATTCAGGCTCCATTTGATACCCCCAGGGAGGAGGGGTAACTTTGGGCAAAGCAGTTTCTGGGAAACACAGCTGAACCGTGAGCTGACTCCTGGCAGTTGGTGGAAGGAGTGCCTGAGTTTTGAATAAGGTTTCTGGGAGTCCATGACATCGTCTGCTAGAGCTCCTGTGGGTCTCACCGTGGATTGTTCCCATCCAATGGGCAAAGAGATCATTGGCCAGAGTTAGCAACCTGGTCAGTTGTATCTACCTGGAAGAGACATGAGCTCAGCTAAAATCTCAAGGAAAAAAAAAAAAAAAACTCCAAAAATCCCCAGAAGCAATAGCAAATACTGGGGTCATCTGGGCGTCTGTGCCACATGTTCCTTGACTCCATGTTCACCCCCAGGCTTTGTTCTGTCTGTCCTCAAACCTTGCCTTCCTCTACTTCCTCCTCTGACCTTGGTCCCTCTGCCCACCTGACATCGCCTCTTGAATGCTGCTACTTGAATGAGATTGCCTCTTCCACTTGCATGTGACAGTATTAAACTTAGCTACAGGGAAGTAAAAAAAGATTTTATTCATTCCTATCATTGATCAAAGAGTGAATCCAGCTTAAGGCATGGACAGATCCAGAGGTTCACAGGATGTTGTCAGGCCTCCGTCTCTGTCTCCCATCAGCTGTCCTCTATACTAGTTTCCTTCTCTGGCCACCTCATTCCCTATAGTTTGTAGCAAAAAATGCCCCTGACAGCACCCCACTCACTTTTCCATAGAGCTCACAAACTGAAAGAGGAGTGTAACCCTCTCTTCTTCAGCCTACCCCAGTGGCTCTGGGCCAATCTCTGTGACCAGGGGGTTGGGTTCTCAATTATCCAGACTGAGTGGTACCCTGCTATATGGTGCAGAATGTGAGACATTATAACTGATAGCCCAACCGGGAATTTCTGCAGTGGGGGATGGTTAAAGCCCTAAAAGAAAAAATAGGCATCTATTTCTAAAAAGAAGGGGAATGGATGCAGATGCTGGACCATCTCAAACTGAACATGTCCACAAGTGCACCCTTGGCTCCCTACGCACCTCCCCAAATGTGCTGATCCCACTCTTCCCATGTAGTAACTGGTGTCTCCATCTACCCAGTTGCTCAAGTCAGAAACGGGGTGGGGGGGTCATCCTCCTACCTCTGTCCCTCTGCCCAGCATCCCCACCAATCAGTAAGGACAGATTCTACCACCTGGATCTCTTGACCCAGTCCCCTTTCTCCCTGTCAACACCTCATCAGACCTCTGTCACCTTTTCTCTGTGCCATTCCAATGACTTCCTCCTGACTTCCTCCACACATCAGTGCTCACTCTTGTTGCCGATTTTTACCCAGCAACCAGAGGTATCCTTTGGAAACATACAAACGGACTGTGTGTAACATGACCAATGGTGTACCTGGAATAAATGGACTTCAGGGTGATGAATCCAATTCTTAGATTCACTGGGTGAACCCCAAATCAGAATTCACTTGTCACTTCCCACAGCACTCACCACCTGAAGACTGCTCAGCATCTCTTTCCTCATCCATCCTGGAAGCCCTGAGGGAAGAGGTCTTGTCAGTTGCACAAACCACCATGCCCCAGATACTATTTGGAGTCCATACCCTGGGGACTTGATAGAATCAGGAAGGTGTTCTTAGCAAGGGGACCCTAGGCTCTGGAGAGGGGACAGAGGAGCTATGCCATTCAGAAAGAGTGCTCTGCCAAGGAGAGAATTCAAGAGAGGCATCTCCAATGAGGAAATCCTCTCCAGGTGAAGGGGGAGGGGAGGGCAACTGCATAGCTCCCATGGGTCTGGGTGCAAAGCAGAAGGTTCTGGCTTTTTCCCAGCTGCACAGTGGGGATATCATAGCATCAAATATCCAAATGTTAAGATATGATGATCCAAATGATCCAGGAGCAGGAGGAGGTGACATGATGGGAACACAGAAATCAGGATGCCCCCACACATACGAGCTTCCTCATTGGGACAACAGTATAGCTCCAATATCCTGCTCACCTCCCATATCTAGAACACCATGATTGGGCAACCAATCCAACCTGATAGATTGCTCTGAGAACCCTGCAAGGAGGTTGTCATGCCTCAAGTTCACTGTAATGTTATGTGATATGTCCCACAAAATCTCATGTGTGAGACAATCTAAGAAGGTTTAGAGGAGAAATGGTTGGGTTAACCCAATAGTGAATAAATCCCCTGACAGGATTAACTAAGTGGTAATTGAAGGCAGGTAGGATGTGGCTGGAGGAGGTGGGTCATTTGGATGTGGCTTTGAGGTATATATTTTGTATCTGGAAAGTGGAGTCTCTCTCTCTCTCTCTCTCTCTCTCTGTTTTCTGATCATCATGTGACCACCTCCCTCCACCACAGTCTTCCGCCATGATGTTCTGCCTCATCTTGAGCCCTAAGGAACATAACTTGCTGTCTGTGGATTGAGACCTCTGAAAGCCTGAGCCTCCAGATAAGCTTTTCCTCCTCTAAAATTGTTCTTGTCTGGTCTTTCAGTCGTAGCACCTCTCCCTTCAACTGAAACCCACAGTGATAGAGCTCTCTTCACATTTTGGTCCACTGTCCAGCTGGTAATGATACCTCATGTCCATATCAAATGTAATGCTACATAATTAGTTCCAACGCTGATGTTGATCAGTGGTGGGGCTGGCAGGTATGGGCAGGGCCACCCAGGGCCATGTAGGAAACCGTGAGAATCTGTGTTCCACAGGGTGAAGATGCCTGTCTACACGCCCTCCTGCCCATCAACCCCCTCAGGTTGTCATCTCCCAGAACTGAAACTATCTTTCTTTTTATTTCTCTTCAACATCTTTTTCCTGACGTGATGGCCAGGCTCCAATAGGTCCCCCAATGATCCATGTCTACTTGTATTCATGCTCCTCTACACTCCCCTCCCTGTTTAAACAGTAGGATGTTGTGGAAAGAGCCACATATGACATCTAAGACAAGGCCATAATAAAAGACATTGCAGCTCCAGCCTTGGTCTCTCTGATCACTAGCTCAGTGGGAAGCCAACTTCCCTGTCATGAGGATGCTCAATCAGTCCTAAGGAAAGATCTATGTGTCCGGGAACAGAGGCCTCCTGCCAACAGCCAGGGCTGACAGCTGGTGTGTGAGTCCGCCATCTTGGAAGCTGATTTTCTAGCTCCAGAGCCTTTGATGACTGGAGTCCCAGTTGACATGTTGCATGTATTTTCACAGCAGAGCCTGAGCAGAATCTTCAGCTAAGCTAATTCCAAATTCCTGACCCCCAGAGACAGTGTAATATGATGAATGTTTATTGATGTTTTAAGATGCTAAATTTTTAGATAATTTGTTACACAGCCATAGATATTTGATACACCAAGTCTCTTCTGTATTCCATAGCACAGCCCAAGCCTTCTGGCCTGCCGAGGAGAGAGAAGCTCTTACTCTGGAGCCAACCATGCATATGGGGAGAAAGATTCATCCTGAGTCCATTTGGGGGACCTGAGGGTTCATGTGGGGTCTGACAGTGTAGTCTAGTAGCCCAGATATAGGACATTAGAAACACAGCTCAGGAGGTGCTTGGGCAGGATGTTAGAGACCCTGGAGGGCTCAGAAGGATCAAGATGATGAGAAGAGAAAGTATTACAGGTTAGGGAGCAAGATGCTTGTCTAGGAGCCCTCTGAGGGTTATAGTCACATTACAACTCTACTCTTGCTACTGCTACTAGTCATAAGGACAAACAGCAGAGCTGCTGCCTTTCTGCAGCACCTTCTATGAGCAGGAACTTCTGCATTTTCTTTTATACTCTTTTTCAAACCCCTGGTGAGTATGAACTTTTATTATACCCATGTAACAGATGGGAACACTGAGATTCTGAACTGTTAAGGAAGTGACTTTCCAACACCCACTCAGCTAATAAGTGCAGAGCCAGGATTTGAACCTGAGGGATCTGACTCCAGCCTCAGAAGCAGGAATGTGAGGGTCCTTGGTGGGACCTCCTGCTGTGCACCACTGGAAGTGAATGGGGTGCCTGGCTCTGAGGCCACCTTGTTCCAACCAGGAGCAAGCTGAGTGGCAGGGCTCTGAGACTGTGCCTCTGGTTAAGTCATCCTTACCCAAAGAACTGAAGCTGCCTCAGCCCTTTCCTAGCTGTTTCCTCCTCTCTGGCTCCCAGGCCCCTGGGCCTGCTGTATACATCTTTTTTTCCCAGCTCCTTAGGCTCCTCAGGTTCGTGGTAAGTGCTGAAAGACAGGGCTCATTCACATGTCCCTGGCCTATCCTGCTGTCTGTGACCCTTAACCCTCAACACAAAATGTCTGAACGGGTGCTGAAATGGGGCATCTACTAAGAGCTACGTGCAGAGTGACCCCAAGGTGGCTTATCTCCTGAGCACAACCTGCATCACACCTGCATAATATGGTCCATGCCAGAGAGCTGAGCCCGGCTTGGAGGCCTTGAGGCAGGAAATGGGATCCAGGCCCTGTACGTGCATTAGAAAGGTGGAGGGCTGGCCCTGAAGTGGAGGGTTTCAAGCCTTCAAGCCTCTTTCCTTGGAAGATTCTGTAAAGATACCATGCCCTTGCTAAGGAGGCCTGGTGTCCAAATCCTCTCTGGAGGTGTCTCCAGGAGTGTAGATAATGTGGCTCCTTTTTCCTCAGGGGAAGCAGGCTGTGGGACACCCCTGGGCATGGCTCTGGAGGCCTGATGAAGATCTCTGCGCTGGAGGCAGAGTGGAGGCAAACAGGAGCTGCCCCAGGGGCCTGCAGAGTGTTCATCAAGGGCCCCCCACAGCTGGGTCACCTACATTCAAAATGGGCTTGGAAGAGTGGCTGAGGAGTGGGTGGGCAGACACAGGGCAGTGACAGAGGCCCCAGAGGAGTGTGAGACACAAGGATCCTGGGCACGCGCAGCCCTACTCCCTGCAAGGCCTCAGGGACAGCGGCACACCTCCTGTGCATAAAAGGGCAGGAGGAAGAACCACCTGACTCTAGTGACAAGGGAGGGGGGCAGGGCCTCCAAAGCCATCCCCAGCACCAGGAGAGGTGCGGCTCTGCCCATTCAGGCTGATGCTGACCTTGGCCCCATCAGAATGAGGCATGGGTCTCGGGTCATCTGCTTATCCACCACACCTTTGATTTCCCAGAGGTCAGAGTCGGGGTGTGCAGAAGAGACAGCAGAGCCCCCTTTCTGGGCACATCTGAGCTCCCTCCACGGGAAAAGACCCAGAGAGAGTAAGAAAGATGGGAAGAAAGAAGCCAGGGCTGAGGCGTGAGGCGGGCTGAGCGAGAAGGTAGGAGAAGGGAGGAGCAGAAGTGAATGAGAGGGGTGGAGTCATCCTAAGAGAGGCAGCTGGGGAGGACAGAAGGTGGCCAAGGGCGTGGAGTTTCTTGGTACCAAGGATGGAACTCAGGGGCGCTTAACCACTGAGCCACATCCTGGGGCTTTTTTATATTTTATTTAGAGACAGGGTCTCACTGAGTCGCTTAGGGCCTCCCTAAGTTTCTGAGGCTGGCTTTGAACTCACAATCCTCCTGCCTCAGCTTCCCAAGCCTCTGGGATTATAGGCATGTGCCACCGCACCAGGCAAGCAGTTCTTTTTAATGGGGAGATAGGAGTTCCCAAACCACACCAAGTCAAAGGTGGGGAAGCAGAGCCCACCTGCTTTGTGCTGAGGCTTTCCCAGTCAGTTCAAGCCCATGGGGAAGAGAGTGGTAGACACCCAGCCAGGGCCTCCCCCAACCAGGAGCACTCACAGTTGGTGGGGTCTGCCCCAGTGTCCCAGGTCAATGTTTAACCATGGCTCAAGCCCAGGAATGCCCTATCTGTGACATGCAATTACAGGGGCTGGGTTTCAGCCCCAGCACTGGCAAGGGCTCAGTGGCAGGAGATAAGCAGGTGGCACCAGGAAGAGTTGTGTGTGTGCTCAACTGTGGGCTCCCAGCACCCCCACCAGGATCCACTCACAAGGCCTCCATTGTTGAGGTCTGGCTCCCAGCCCATCACCAGCCAGATAGGAGCTGCCGTTCTGACGAGGCAAGAAAAGCACACCCCAAGATGCCGTTACCCATCCTTATCAAGCGGAGGGAAGGGAGCCAGGCGAGCTAATGTTGATCCAGAGAAAAAAAGGAAAGAAAGCATTAGCAATCCTGGTGAAAGTCAGTTCCAGCAACAGGGCAAGGGTCAAGGGAGCTCACTGGCCCAGCTGGGGATTTTTAAATGAGCAGCTGGAGGAAACTGGAGGGGTAGGACAGTCTGGCTGGGGGAGGAAGCTCCGGTGTCCTGCCCTATGCTGAGTGTCAGGGTGCAGGGGCGAGAACATGACATTCTGCTTCCTAGAACTGAGGTCTAGTTAGGAAAAATGCTTCATTTCTTCACCTAAATGTGATCAGGAGCCACCACATGCGGACACTGAAATAGATCTTGGGGGTGAAGTTCAAGTTGGAGCCTTTCTGTGGAATATAGCTGAAAAGAGAGAGCTGTGAACCTTAGCATCTAGCAGGACATGGGGCAGATCAGACAGCAGACAGTGGGTGGTGGCTCTAGAGTAGATAGTTGGGTAAGGCCTTAAAGATTGGACTAGGGCTGGGAGCTGAAGGAGAAATGCAGATTATTCCCAGGAGGCCCACAAATCCCGACTCCCTGCTCTACCCATTGATACCATGGCTCTACCCATTGATACCAGGCAAGGAAGTTTGTCTCAATGGGCCATCGCCTATAAGACGGGGGAGCTGAGAGGAAATACCCATATGGGTTCATGCTGAGGGCCAGAAAACAGCAAGTGCTGAGCATGGGGCCCAGCACAGTGGCATACTGTGTCCCCCAGGGAAATCAGGATCGGCAATCTGCAGGCAGGTGGTGACCATCTAAGGTGGGAGACAAGATGTGGACAATGTGGGCTAGACCCAAGTTGGGATGGTGGGCTGGGGTAGCTTAGTGGGCAAGGAGGGGAAGGCCACTATGGAGGAGGAAGAATGTGAGCAAGAAAAGGAGGAGCCCGGCCTGTGGTGGGAGGGGGTCATTCACAGGCCCATCCACCCCATTGCAAGGGCCATGCACCTGGAGGGCCCTTACCTCCCACTCTTGCAGATGGTGACTCTCCACACCACTTAAGCATGCTCCAAAACTCAAATTTGGAAGAAAAGAGCTGGGCAGATCGTGTTAAAGATGAAAAATCCCTAGAAAAATGTCAGCTGATAGAGTCTGCGGCCCCCCAAACAAGGAGTAAAGCCGCCCATTTGGTGAAGGTTAGATGTGGATTTGGAGGAAAGGGATGGACATGGTGGCAGGCTGGCTGCTGGGGAGACCTGCTGATTAGAAAAGAGCCGTGGGCTGAGTCTCGCCCTGTGCAGGCAAACGGAGCAGGCAGGTGAGTCTGCAACAGGGCTGCTGTGAGGGACAGACAAGGCCCAGGGGAAGGACAGAGGTCGTACTTGTCGGCTCAGGCTGCCTTAACGAAATACCACGGACCAGGTGCTTCAAACACCAGGCATTTATTTCTCAGGCTGTGGAGGCTGGGAAGTCCAAGGTGAAGGTGGAGGCAGATTCAATGTCTGGTGAGGGCTCTCTTGGCTTGCAGACAGCTGCCTTCCCATAGTGAGCTCACAGAGCCTTTCCTCTGAGTGGCAGAAGAGATCTCTCATGTCCCTTCCTTTTCTTACAAAGACAACACCAGTCCCCTTGGATTCATGCTCCACCTCTATGACCTCATTTAATATTAATTCCTTAGAGGCCCCCATCTCCAAATACAGCCACACTGGGGCTTGGGGCTTTGATGTGTGAATTCTGAAGGGGCACCAATATTCTGTCCATACCAAAGGCTTCCTTTGGTGTGCAAAGCAGAGACAAGATTATGTGGTATGCAAGGATTTAAGGCTCTCCCTTCCTGGGAATGGCAGAACAGTCCGGAGGGTGGGGTGGTACAGAAAACCTGAGAAGAGCCTGGCATGGTGGTGCACACCTGTAATCCCAGCAGCTCGGGAGGCTGAGACAGGAGGATTTCGAGTTTAAAGCCAGCCTCAGCAAAACTGAGGCACTAATCAACTCAGTGAGACCCTGTCTCTAAATAAAATACAAATAAGGCTGAGGGTGTGACTCAGTGGTCAAGTGCCCTTGAGTTCAATCCCTGGTATCCCTCCCTCCAACAAAAAAAAAAAAAAAAAAGAAAAGAAAAGAAAGGCTGAGAAGAGGAGGAGAAGGTGCCTTGCTCCCTGGAAGCTCTGAGAACATTTGCATTAGACATTCTTAAATGAGAATAAAGGGACAAAAATAGCTTCTACTGTCATTAGTAAGAGTAGAAACTTAATGATGGAAATACCTGACTGCCCAAGAGTCTGTGTTCTTTAAATCTTAACCATCAGTGGATAGCAAATCTTTATGGTTCATAGTTTTGGGGGAAAAAATGTAATCATGGGCAAAGCAATAAGGGTAAAAAAAGAGTTCTATCTTTCATCTCTCAATTATGAACCCTCAGAAAATCTTAAGTGGTTGGTTCACATTATAAAAATGCCGCTTCTATTGTTATTCATGTAGTGACTGCTGAATGAATAGCAGGCGTGGTATTTGGAGGGAAAGAAAAACAAATCTTCTTGGAGCCTATGTGCCTGTTATTGTATATACATCATCTCATTTAACCTCATGACAACTCTGCAGAATTAACATTCGTTCAGTTTATGTATCTGTTAGCTTTTTTGTCTTGAAGCAGGTTGGGTGAAAGTTTCCTCATTTTGATGTTAAACGTCAGTGTTGGTTCTCTAGCTAGTAAGCAAGAGTTGGGATTCAAACTCAGGTCTTTTGAAGTCTGATGTCCCCAGCCATTACACTCTTTGCTGCCTTAGTCTTGTGCAAGGCAACAACAAATGGGGCACACACATAAGGCACACACACACGTACACACAGGGCTGTGCCTGGTCGTCGCCCCCTCCCCCACATCCAGCCACAATTTGGCTACCCAGGGCCCAGCTAGGGACCAGCTTTTGAGGGGATGATGCAAAGTAGTATCCTTCCCATCCTAAACCTCTATAAATCGGAGCCCACGGCACACAGCCTGTCTTTCCATCCTTACCAGAATCAGAAAATGAGATTTCAATGCCACTCAATTACCTCCAACAAATCCTCACGGAAGATCTTCCAAGCACTCGGCTCTGTACAGCTGGGAGGTGTGGGGAGAGGCCCCTTGCGGGGTCCTGCCTCCCTGGTGACTCCAGGTTCAGGAGCTAGAGTCCCCACATGAGGGTTTTGCTCCGACAGGGAGGCACCTGGCTCTTGTCCTCCTGAGTCTTAAGCTCTCAACCTAGAATCATGGGCCCTTTTTTGCCTTTTATAGAACCAGAGGTCATACCACATAGCCGCTGTGTCCTTTGTCTCTGTCCATTCTAGCTTGCTGGCCTTTACTGCAGCTCCTAAATACCTCCAGTTCTGGGCCAGTTGCCCTCACTCGGTGGACACTCATTTAAGGACAGGGATGCCTGCATCAAGCCCAGAATTGTGCCTTGTAGCTCCCCTGTTCCAGTGCTCACTGTGGCCATCTCCCACTTTATTTTTAAGACTTAATTCTACTCCCTGTCCAGTACTCGATCTCTGAGCTAGAGTCCCAGACTTTTTTATTATGAGACAGGGTCTCCCTAAGTTGCCCAGGCTGGTCTCAAACTTTGATCCTCCTGCCTCAGCCTCCTGAATAGCTAGGATTACAGGCATGTGTCATCACACCCGATTGAACTTAATTCAAGAAAGTTAACTTCCTTCAGGAGGGCTCCTGTGACCTCCCAAAGCCAGGTTGGGTTCCCCTTCCCTGAGGACCCTGGAACACTAAAATTTCCCTGTAAGAGCCCCCCTTCCTTGGGGTATGGACCTCTTTATTTAGGGATTTCTTCTACTAGACTGGGAGCTCCCTGAGGGTGAGCCTTGAGTCTGCCATCCCTGTATCTCCAGAGCATGGTTCACAGTCAATACTCAGTTAGGGTTGCCAAATGTAGCCCATAAAAATGTAGGATGCCTAGTTAAATTTGAATTTCAGATAAACAATGAAATAATGATTAAAATATTTCCTTTCTTGGCAATCCAAGGCACAATAAATATTGATTGTATTACCTAATGTCATGAGCAAAAAGCACAGAGAAAGGAAAAGCAAGAAGCCATTTGGAAGAAAGCAACAAATCAGCCTCAAGACTTGTGCAAAGGGCTAGGGATGTGGCTCAAGCGGTAGCGCGCTCGCCTGGCATGCGCGGGGCGCTGGGTTCGATCCTCAGAACCACATAAAAATAAAATAAAGATGTTGTGTCCACCGAAAACTACAAAAAATAAATATTAAAAAAAAGACTTGTGCAAAGATGTCACAGGCAGCAAAATGAGAAAAGCCCAGTATCTGCCTGTCCAGTCCCTATAGTGATTCCAGAGCCTGAATGAAAGAGCACACGGCCAAAGAGGTAATATTGAATGGTAGGAAAAGAAGTGAGGATGTCAAAATAGAAAGGGTTAAGGTCAACAACAGTGGCTTTGGTCAAGGGGCATCTGAGGAGGTTAAGTGACCTGTAAGCTATAGTTGCTACACTCCCCAAATTTGGACTCAGAGTGGCCCTGGTCTGATCTGATGAGAAACTGAGACTGTCCTCCCAGGCATAGAAGGGGCTTGTGCCCACCACGGGCAGGGCAAGCAGGACTTCCACCCTAGGCCTGAGCCTGACTTGATCCCCCAAAGGCAGGACAATGCAAAAACAGATTCTCCCCACCTTCTCCAAACACCAGAAAAGCACATCAGTTCCCCTGGGGTCCTTAAGGCAAGAGTCACTGTCCCCTATTAGACTGGGGCTCCCCTAGAGCTCCTCAGGCAGAGAAAGGCCCAGGGGGAGTTTCCCTAACCTGAAAGAGGCCAGTGGGCTCTGGGGCCCCAGGCTGCCAGGCAGTGTGGTGGAGAGAGGGACGGTGTCCAGCTCCAGCAGGAAACAAGCCCTCATTGTCCCTCTGGGCTTGGCCACACAATGGGAGCCTGTGTCCTGGCAGCAGCTGTGTGCAGCTCCAACTGAGGTGGACACCAGCCTTGAAGAAGCACACAGCCTGGGGGACCCCGTCTGTTTCATGTCCTTCCCAGTGGGACCTGTGGGCTCGCCCTCTGTGCCTAAGGGACAGCATGTATCTGGGGGCACTGGCTGCAGCAGAGGGTGCATGCTGCAGGTTCACACAGCAGGTCACACTGAGTGCAGGCAAGTGTATGCTCAGTGTCTGCCCGCATGTGGGTCTGGGTATGCGTGCGCACATGCATCACACGGAGAGCAGGTGATGTTTCTGAGCACGTGGTAGCACACGTGCCCAAATGGGGCATCCTCCCTGAGACCCAGGCCAGGGAGGATGACTGTCTGTCAAGCTTACTTGGGTGAAAAGTATCAGAAGATGGAGAACATGGCTCTGTCCAGTGGAAACTCAGGTTCTGTGTGAACGCCCACACACGCACAAGCAGAGTGGAGGTGTTGAGTTCTGGCCAACGGGGTTAGGTGGTGGGCAGACGGGGGGCGTCTTCTGTAGGGTAACAGCTGCCCAGACACTCCTGTCACTCCGCAACACCCCAACACACACACACACACACACACACACCATCACTTGGCCTCTCCCTCTTGATGATTCTCTACATCAGAGACCCTGGTCTAGGTTGTGACATTGAGACAAATAGTGACAGGTGGCTGAAACTCTTCCAGGCTCGCAATGTCCCCTGAGGGCTGAACTGTCCAATCTACCCTTGTATCCTTCCCATCCTAAACTCCCTATAAATCGGAGCGCACGGCACACAGCCTGTCTTTCCATCCTTACCAGAATCAGAAAATGAGATTTCAACGCCCCTCAATTACCTCCAACAAATCCTCCCAGAAGATCTTCCGAGCACTAGGTTCTGTACAGCTGGGAGGTGTGGGGACAGGCGCCCTGCTGGGCCCTGCCTCCCCTGCGACTCCAGGTTCAGGAGCTAGAGTCCGCACATGAGGGTTTTGCTCCCACTAACCTCACAACTGTTGCTGGCACCCCAACCCTGCACCTGAGGGTGTGTGTGTGGGGGGCTTTCAGGACTAATGCCCCCCAATTCCAGGGCCATCTTCCCAGTTGCCAGGGCACAAAGGACCTGGTTAAAGGGCTCCAGAGAGGAGGGGCATGGGACAGGGTGTCCCCTGCCCATTATATGAGATGGTACAGGTTGAGGAGGAGCTGGGAATCCTGGGCCCTCCTTCTGACTAGAAGGAAAAGCTGTCATACCCCCCAAGAGGACCTCCTGCCCTCAGGGTCCCACACAGCGGCAGATCAGGGGTCATTGCCTAATGGCAGGCACCTCCCAATTCACCGCACTGAAGTGTCCCCCCTCTATTTTGGTCTGCAATGGAAAAGGTGCACTATGATCCTCTGGGTAAGACATGAAAATATTAGGAGTCCGTTTTTTATTATTTTTTTTTAATCTAAAAATTTAAGAAAGGCTTAAGAAATCCTTAATAATGGATTGTCACTGTGCCCTCCTCCCTCAGTCCCAGTTTCAGATTGCCCTGAGTTCTGGAAGGTTCTGTAGGGGTTCTGGGGTGAGGGGAGTTTCCCCGTGTGCGGTGCGTCGGGCGCCTTCCCGTCCTGACTCACCGTCAGAGCATGGCTTTGCTCATCGCTGGGCAAGGGCTGCAGGCCATGCCAGGGTGCTGTGGTCGGCTTTGTAAAAAGGATGCCTCAAATAGAGGGTTCTCAGACTTTGTAAACAGAGGGGCACAATGGGGAACTCTTCCTAGGTCCTCTGGGTATCACATTGGTGGGTTTTGTGGTGGTGGTTGTTGTGTTTTTTGCAGTTCTGGGGAGGGGACCCAGGGCCTCAAGAATGCATTACTCTGCTACCGAGCTACATCCCCAGCACTCTGTGCTCACTTTTCTTGGACAGAAGGTAAATGGGTTCTGAATTCACTAACCTCTTCTATGACAAATGGCCATTCGTAGCATGTGACCTCAGTAAATATTTCAGACAAAAACAGTCAGTGAAGACATTTAAACAATCAGCGAGAGGAAAACAGCTTTTCAAATAGCAGGTATGCTAGGGAGAGAGCATTTTGAAAATGATTATTTGGACATGTTTTCATCATATGGAGATCTTATTGCTGAAAACTATGTAAACATGTCACTTATTAAAAACTACGTGGCTAAAAAACTAAACTTGAAAAATTTTCCAAAGAGAGGATTTAAGAGAATTTCAAGTCAGTTTGTTAAAATTATAAAGTAAAAATGCCCTCTTAATTACTTTGTAAGAACAATAATTTGATATCAGGAAAGATGAAAACTTACTAGCTACATGTGCACAATTGATGATTGGGAGTGGAATTCCAAATGTCATGAATTAATGGGCACAGTCAGTGATAATCCTCTGTCCTTTGAGGTCTCTCTAATGGTGGCCATCATGAATATATATCCAAACTAAATTGAACCAAGTCTTCCCATTGCTGTATCACAAAGTATTTTTTGAAAAATGCAATTCATTCAACCGCAGAGAGAATAGAGCACATTTTAATAACAAGAACTTTGATAACATCCCGAGAACATGGATCCATCTAACCAAAGCCTCCTACTTCTGACCTCTCTGTGCCATGAGATGATTAGGAAGTGTCCTTGTTCTTCAAAACAGCTTAAATCGGATTTTCTATTACTTTTGCAGGCAGAAGCTTCCTGAGCTACCACTTCAAATCAGTCTGTCTGTCCCAGATTGGTGTTAGCCTAAGGGCTTCACCACAACTGGGTCCTGGGGTGGCATCACAGAGGAAATCCCAGGGGCCAGTTTGTGAGATCCGGGAGCAATAACACCAGCAGCAAGCAGACATTTTGGAGTCACCTTCTGTTGAGAGTCACAGCTCTGTAAGAAAATGGCAAACTTTTCCAGACTGCTCTAGCCTATGACCTAAAGACGACAATAAAACAAGTAATAGAAAATAACTATTTATTGAGCATTTACTATTTGCCAGGCTCCGTCCTCAGTGTGTGGCATGTGTCATCTCATTTCAGACAATGACAATCTGATGAGATGATGCTACTGCTACTGCTGTGTGCATGTCAAGAGGTTGTCCAAAGTCCTCCAGCTGTGAACACCAGGGCCAGGATTTCCACTCAGGCAACCCTGTTCAATTGCTCTACTCTCTTTTTAAAAGCAGCTCTCTTGGGGGTATAATTGATGTACAAAAAGTTGCACATATTAAAACGACTGGATGAGTTTGGAATATGGGTACACTTGTGAAACCATCACCACCGTCAAGGGAAGAAATGTAGCCATCACTTCCAACCGTTTCTTGGTGCATCTTTGTCCGGTTTTTGTTCTGTTTTGTTGTAACATGAGATCCACCCTCTTGCCCCTCCCCCTTAGCCACTCTGCTGCCTTGCCCTTAATCCCTGTGTTCTGGCTTGATCATAGGGAGACTATCTAAATTATAGGGATTCCCTGCATAGAGAAGTCTCTGTTTATTGAGTTCTACCTATGACCATCCATAAAATTCAATCCATCTGGCTGTCCCAACCATAATGACATCATCCACTCCTATTTGAGAACATGAGTCCCACTTTGGGGACTTAGCATCTTAAAGTGAGCAGAGAGCCCTGTTCTGCTTTTTCAAAGAAACAACGGCAACTCAAAGGCTGACCCAATGTCTCTTCAGAGTTTCCTATAAATGTCTCCAAAAGAGGACACAGAAATGCTCCCATTCCCGGGTGATGCTCCTTTGCCTATTAAACCTCGGCAAGAGGAGGCAGGAAAACACACTCGGGCAAGACGGCACCATCATGCCGCCAGGAACCTGGGTAACTCTGGAGCTGGCCATCTGGGACTCATCCTGGGGTGGCCAATTTCTAACTCAGGAAACTTGGGCTAGTTACTTAACTTTCTTATATGGCAATTTCTTTGTCTATAAAATAAGGAAAATAATAGTATCTACACCAAAGGGTTTTAAGAAGACAAAAGTTAATATTTGTATTAGGTCAATGCTGTCCAGAATATAGATAAAAGAACTTTTCTTTCTTTCTTTCTTTCTTTTTTTTTTTTTTACCACGGATTGAACCCAGCCGTGATTTACCACTGAGCCACATTCCCAGCCTTTTTATTTGAGTCAGAGTCTCACCAAGTTGCTTAGAGCCTCACTTAGTGGCTAAGGTTGGCCTTGAACTTGTTATCCTCCTGCCTCCATCTCCTGAGTTGCTGAGTTGACAGGCATGCACCACCATGACTGGCTAGATAAAGAACTCTTAAACTCAGTAGAAAGAAAATACCCAGATGAAAAATGGGCACAAAATTTGAACAGACATGCAGATAAGACCAAACACACACACACACACACAAAATACTCAACCTCATTAGTTATTAGGGAAACACAATCAAAACCACAAGGATACACTATCACATGCCAACTAGAATGGCCACAGTTTATAAGAACCAATAATCCCATGTCCTAAGGAAGATGTGGAGCAACAGGAACTTTCATATGTTGCTGGTGAGCATACAAAATGGTACAGCCACCGGGCAAAAAAGTGCGGCAGTTTCTTATAAACTTAAAAATTCACATATGAAATAAAATGATCTAGCAATCCTTCTTATATGAATTTACATAAGAAAAATGAAAGTACATGAATATAATATGCAAATGTTTATAGCAGCTTTATTCACAATTGCCCCAGACCAAAACAACCCCTATATCCATCCCCTATATCCATCCCCTAATGTGTGGATAAATGAACTGTGGAATGCTCATACAAGGCAGTACTACTGTGTTACCTTCATGTTACTATAACAAAATACCTGAGATAACTATCTTATAAAGAGAAAAGGAATATTTCAGATAACAATTTTGGAGGTTCCAGTCCAAGATGGGCAGACCCATTGCTTTGGGTCTCTGAAGGGCCTGCCAGATGGCAATGGCAGGGTGGATATGGTGGAGCAAATTTGCCACCTCAGGGCCAGGAAGCAAAAGAAGAAGAAGAGATCACCATTTCATAAACCCCTTCAAGGCACACACCTCCTCCATGTTCCATCTCCTCCCCTCAGGACCCCCTTGGGGATCAAGCCCTTCACATTTGGACTTTTGGGAACATTTAACATCCCAAACTATCGCAAATACTTAGCAACAGAAAGGAACAAACCGCTCATACACACAACATGGGTGGATCTCAAAAGCACTACGGCAAGCAAAAGAAGCCAAACGCGAAAGATTACATAACACGAGTCCACTGGTATGTCATTATGGAAAAATGCGAAATTATAGGGACAGAAATCAGAGCAGTGATTCTTGGGGGTAGGAAGAGGGAAATGAGTGCAATGGGATATGAGAAACGTCTTGGTGTGATGAACATGCTCTACATCTTGATGGTGATGGTGGTTACATGTCTGCATACATCTGTCCAGATGCAGTCAACTGTACACTTGAAAAGGGCAAATTTTATGGTATGTAAATTACCTTTCAATAAATCTGATGTTAAAAAAAAGTGCTTAGTTTATCACAGATACTAGATGTTACATAAACACTCAATAAAATGGGCATTTTAAAGCATGAAAAAGTCTAGAAGTTGACATCCAAAGGATCACAAGGAATTATCTCCAAGTGGCAAGGTTACTATGATTTTTACTTCTTTTTTACGTTGGCTGAACATAAAATAAACAGGATTTTCTAAAAAATAGAAATTAAGTCATGCCTATAATCTCAGGTGCTTGGGAGACTGAGACTAGAGGATTGTAAATTGCAGGCCAGCCTGAGCAATTTAGGGAGACCCTGTCTCGAAATAAAAAATCAAAAGATCTGGGGATGTGGCTCAGTCAGTCATATGTTTGCCTAACATGTGTGAGGCCCTGGGTTCCATCTTTAGAACCACCCCCCACCAAAAAAAAAAAAAAAGTTTTAACATTTATATGGAATTGCAAAGGATCTGGAATATCCAAAACAACTTTTGAAGAATACAGCTAGAAGACAAACACTCATTTCAAAATTTATTATAATGCTACAGTAATCAAGACAGTGTGGTATTGAAATAAAAAGAAGACAAAAAGATCAGTGGAAGAGAATTGAGAGTCCAGAAATAGATCCACTGCAAAATAGAGATTTTCAGCAGAGACACAAAGACAATACAATATAAAAAGGACAGTCTTTTTCTACAAAAGCACTGGAACAATTATCAATCCCTAAACAAAAAAGTAAACTATACTGTGTCCCATATAGAAAGTATAACCCAAAATGGACTCTGGAACTAATTGTAAAATCTAAAATCATAAAATATCCAGAAGAAAAGCTCTGTGACCATGGGATAGGCAAAAACTCCTCAGACACCACCCCAAAAGCTTAGTTTGGAAAAGACCAAATTGATAAATTGGACTTTAGCAAAATTTAAATCTTTTGCTCTTAACAGACACCATTCCAAGAATAAAAAGAAAAGTCCCATGTTGGGAGAGATGATTTTCAAATCATGTATATGATAAAGGAACTGCATATAGAAAATATAAAGAACTCTTAAAACTGAAGAAGAGCTAGGCACAGAGGCACACACCTGTAATCTGAGCAGTTTGGGAGGCTGAGGCGGGAGGATTGCAAATTCAGAGCCAGCTTTAGCAATTGAGCGTGGCTGTAAGCAACTTAATGAGACCATGTCTTAAAATAAAAATTTTTAACAGGGGGCAGGGATGTATTGGGGATGAGGCTCAGTGGTTAAGTGCTCCTAGCTTCAATCCCTGGTACAATCACTCAATCAATAAACAAACTAACAAAAATAGATAAAAGATTTTAGGTACCACTAACTATTACTATAGCTAAAATGAAAAGGACTGACCATATTAAAGGTTGACAAGCATATGGAGGAACTGGAACTCTCAAACACAACTGCTGAGATTATACAATGATTCAACACCAACCACTCTAGGAAACATTTTGGCAATTTATTAAAAAGTTGAATGTACACATACCATGTGACTCATTCATTCCAGTCCTAGGTATTTATTCAGAAAAATGAAAACATATGTATATGCAAAGACTAATTCACAAATTCTCATAGCATAGCCTAAGACTTAGGAACAACCGAAATGTCCATCAACATGTGAATAGATAAAATGTTTTTTTTCTATACAATGGAATATTACTCAGCATTAAAAAGGAATTCACTATTGATACATGCTTCAACATGGATGGTATCAAAGCAATTATGCTGAGAAAAAGAAGCCAGACCAAAAGAAGAGTACACATTCTATGATTCCATTTATATATAATTCTAAAAAATGCAACCTAACTTGTAGGGACAGAAAGCAAATCAGTGGTCTTCTGGGGATGGGAGGAATGGGAGAGGGGAAGAAAGAAGTATTACATAGGAGGAAACTTAGGTAAATTTATATTATTGAGTATGATGATAGTTTCAGAGCTGTATAAATATATCAAAACATATCATTTTAAAAATGTATAGAAAAAATTGTTCTTGTAATGAAAAACTTTTAAAGTCAGAAATATGAGAATAAAAACATTGCATTTTTATCATAGAAACATATTTTTGCAGTTAGTTACTGTGTGGCCCCATTTTATTATTCATACCCTACTTAGAAATTTTTGTGATGTGCAGATTATGGGTGCATCCTTAAAGCTACATGAGTTTGGTTCTGTGGTCAGTTCTGTAAAAATTTGCATATCAGGCCCCTGGCCAGGAACAAAATCCTCTATTATAATACTGTTTCTATGGGAAACTCAGAATTGATTTACATTTCATTTACATAGTTCCTTCCCTCTGCCCCAAGATTTTCTCTTTTCAAAGTCATCTTGGATGCTATTGCCAGACCTAAAGAAAAAAAAAAAAATCAAATCATATTACTTCTCTGTTAAACCCCTCCAGGGTTCCCAAAGCTCAAGTTGAAATTCCATAACACAGCAACCGAGATCCTTCACAACCCATCTTGCAGTCCCTCTCCCAGAACTTCTCCTTTTTATGCCTCTGAACCCCTCCTAGGTGCCTCCTCTGCTTTGAGTGCAGCTCTCTTCACCTGCACATCTGGAAAAGCCTTCCATCCTTCAAGACCCATTGCAAGTACCACCCCCTCCTGGAAGACTTCCAGACTGCTCCCAGACAGAATTAATCACTTTTCACAGCACCTTACACCTGGGTCCCTGAGAGCACTTACTTACCGAGCTGTGGTAATTTAAGGTGCATCTGTATTTGTTTGGTTAAAGGCTCAGCTGCTCTACCAAGAAATCTCAAAATACCAGTGATTTACACAAGTTTATTTCTTTCTCACATTAAAGTCCCAATTGGCTCGCTTGCTCAGTGCAGCAAAAATGTTGGAATCCAAGCTCCTTCTATCTTTTCTCTCCACTGCCCTCATGAGTTTGCTTTGGTAGGCATGCTCCAACATGGCGTCCAACACGGCGTCCAACATGTCTACCTTCCAGCCATCAGAACAAGGCAAAGGGGAAGGCAGAGTGTCTCCCACCTTTTTAAGTATGATCCAGAACTTGTACCAACTAGAATCAACCATGCACTTAGTTATAGCTACATATCACTGCCCAGGAGACTGGGAAATCCTTTTATGCTGGCTGGCCACATGCTTCACTAAAAGTCAGAGCTATATTTTTATGGGAAGGAAGAGAAATATCAATCTTGGGATAAGTTAAGGGTCTGTCACAGTTCACCCCTTTAGCCACCCAATATCTGTAATCACAACACAAAAACACAAACACTACCTCAAGTGCCATTCCATCCTGCACCCAACACAGGTCTCCTGCGGCCTGGAGACCAGCACAATAAAGACAAGCTATCTGTCCCCACCCTCCTCCAACACACAGGGATGGAACAGTGTGTGATGGAATGATGGGACAGGAACCACACACCACAATTTAAAAACAATGCTTACTCGGAAAATAAAACAATGGGAACTCCACAGATGGCTCCAGTCCATAGAGATTACCAAATCATTGCTAGTTAGAAGTTATAAAGACTCCTTGTCCTTCTATCTTCCGGAAGTAGCTCCCTTGTCCACTGCCTTCCTTGGCCTTTGGTTTTGCCCTTTGGGTCCTTACTAGGTCATTGCTCTCCATACCCACAGCTGAAGCAGGCACAGAGCAATATGCCTCTCTCTCAGGTTTCCAGATTCTTTGCTTCTAGTAAGTTCCATTGCAAGTAAAAGTTCTTGTCTTCACAGAGGTCTTCTGACCGAAAGCTGTGGCTATATTTTTACTGGCCTCCTTGCTCTGCCCAGGCCCCTCTCTCGGCTTACTGGCTATTATCTTCAGGCCATCTGAGACAATAGGCTTGGGTGGAAAGGGAACACCCTTAATCTGATCTTGGCTACTGGGCTGACTCCCATTGTTTGACAGAATTCTTAGCTGGGAAAGCCTGAGAAAGGCTCAGGGCCATAGTCTCAACTCCCACTGAGGCTGTCTTTGCAGAGCCAATTTAGGTCACTCCTTCCATTTGGGATCCAGAAGCACTTGGCTTTATAGCTCCACTTAGATCACAGGCAGCCAGCAAGAGGGGCACACTTGGTTAAACCATATTCCCTTCCCTCTCGGCCTGCAGATGGGCCAACGGGACAGGTCTAACCCGAGTTCATCTCTCTCTTTATTCTTTTTTTTTTTTTTTAGGAATTTGCTGAAAGTTGCAAAAAGTAGTAATACTCGCCAATTCCCAAATTCTTCTAGAGTTACATGCCCAGAGAGTAAGTAGTCTTCCTGCCAAAGTATCAGAGGACGGTTTCACTAAATCCTTTGCCAGAGCTTGAGAAGGGTCACCAACTTTCCAGTCTTCAATATCCGTGTCTGCTCCACCTGACGGTGAAGCCAATGCCACGTTATGTGAGGCTCTTTCTTGACCGTTACCCAACTTCTGGTGGTCTCTCAGTATCCTTGGGAAATTGACTCCCGGATCCCCTGGATACTGAAATCTGAGGATGTTCAAGTCCCTTCTGTAAAATGGCAGGGCATTTGCATGTCAACGCCACACATCCTCCAATGCACTTAAAACCCTCTCCAGATTACTCCTAATACCTAACACAATGTAAACGCGGTGTAAATACAGGTTACACCACACTGCTCAGGGAATGATGAGGAGAACAAACGTCCATGCGTGTTCGGTACAGATGCTTTTTATCCTTTGAATATTTTCAATTCCTGTTAGTTGATGCTGTAGATGGAGAATGGGTGGCCTTGGAGGGCTGACTGTATTCTAGATGAATTGTGAAACAGACTTGGGCAGTTGTCACTGGGAGACCAAACATAACCGTGCGGCCAAGATGGAGGTTTGTTTCTCTGTATGAGGGAGCCTGAGCTGGTATGATGACGGTTCTGCTGGGAGTGGTCCTCAGGGCTCTGGACAGCTTTCGTCTTGAGCCTCCACCATCCCTGGATCTTGTCCTCATCCACTTGGCCCAACGTGGTTCACCCCCAAGTTCTCATCCCAGTGAACAGGAAGAGGAAGCAGCAGGGGCGTGTGCAATCTAGAAGTTGTAGACATCACTCCTGTTCACCTCTGCTGTGCGGAACGTGCCCTCCGCCATCCCTACACTGCCACTTGATAGCTGGTGTGATGGGTTAAGAGGCGGGACCTGTAGGCGATTGAGGCACCAGGGCAGAGTACTCAGGAATGGGTACTATGGTTGGATACGGTTTGTCCCCCGAGGTTCGTGTGCTGGAAGCTCCATCCTCTGTGTGGTGGAACCCTTAGGAGGTGGAGCCTAATAGGCAGTAATTAAGTCATGGGGGCTCCACCCTCATGAATGGAATAAGGCTGGCCTCATAGAGTGGGTTGTATCTGGCGAGAGTGGGTTGTTTCAAAGAGTGAGCTTGGCCCCTCTCCTCTCTCTCTTCCACATACACTGCTACCATGCAATGCCATCCACCATGAGGTTTTCACCCGAGCAGAGAAGATACCAGCATTATGCTTTTGAACCTCCAGAACTGTGAGCCAAATAAACCTCTTTTCTTTATAAAATGTCCAGTCTTGGATATTTTTTAATAGCATCACAAAATGGGCTAAGACAATAGAGTTAATAACATCATAATGTAGTCTCTTTTATTTTTCCCCCTTCTGTCCTTTGAAGACATGGCCAGAAGCCTCCATATTTTTGTTTTCAAGCAACAGAAATTTATTTCTTAAAAATTTAGAGGCTAGAAAGTCCAAGATCAAGACATTTGCAGATTAAGGGTCTGGTGAGGGCCCTCTTCTTGGTTTGCAGATGGCCGTCATCTCATTGCATCTCATATGGTTGAGAGAGAGATTGATCGTCTCTCTCAAGAAGAAGGCTCCATTTTAAAAGTAGAAAGCAGCCCTCACCCAACACTGAACCAGCTGGCACCCTGATCTCATACCTCCTAAGCTGCAGAATTTGTGAGCAAAAAAAATCCTGTTGTTTATAAATTACCCAGTGTCGGGAATTTGCTACAGCAGCCCAAACAGATGGGACAGCCTGCCTTTGGCTAAAACGTGGTTCTGTGGCTCAACTTAGTTGCAAAGGAGGCTGTGAAATGCAATCAAAAACCTGGGGGTTCTATCACAATGAGAAAAGCACAGAGAAAGGGATGCAAGAGGTAATTGGTCATCCCTGCCATGGTCTGTCTTCCTTTGAGAGGACTTATTTGAGGGGTGAAGACTGCATCATACCCTTCATGTTGTCATCCATAGTCCAGCCGAGTGCTCACCTTTGAAGCAGGGTGAGCCACTACATGTATTCAACTTCCATTTTCCTAAACCATGACCAAGCGCATCAGAGGGGTCATCTGCAGTGGGACTTACCTTTGAGAGCTACTTCTTCTCTGAGGCTAAGGTGTGTCCAGCCTTCGGGTCTCATATGCTCCAGCTATGTGGAATCACCTTCCATCCAGGCCTTCATATTTGGGAGGACTTCTGAGGTGGACATTTTGGTCCTCCTGACTCCATGTGGCTCTCCGACGTCCTGGCTCCTTGTGGCCCCCAGCCCTGTGCCTGCTATCCCCTCTCTAAGCTGACGCCCGTCTCCTGTTTCATCCTCCCCATTGTACTAAGGCCCTTTCCTGTGGCAGAGATTGAACCCAGTTCAGAAGTAATGAGGGGGAAATGACTTCAAATTCAAGGTCACGGTACTTCCTCAGAAGGTGCTGGTCACTCCAGAGGGACCTTCTCAGGGACCATGTCCCTCTTGCACTCTGCTCTGCCTCACACCTGCTCCTCATGCTGCTCTCTCCTCGTGCCGGGTCTCTCTCTCTCTCTTCTCATCCATCCCTGGCACCCTTGGCCACTTCCCTGGGTCGTCCCCAGGGTATCAAAATTCCTTTTACCTTATTGTGCGGAGGCCATCTCTTGCTCCATCGCAGGCTTTCCCATCTCGCGGGCAGGGCCGCCAGGGGCCCCCAGTTCCTAAACCCCAACAGCTCATCACTACGGTTCCCTGAGCAAAAGGCCAGTCAACCTCAGGGAAGAATTTCGCTCTGTACGTAGGAAGTGGAGGCTACAGTCTGTTTGAATTTTAGTGATTTTATTTTGTTCCCTCTATAAGTTCAAGATCTCCTTGGGTCCTAGAAACCACCCTGGAGGAGAGGTGAGGCTCCCAAGAACCAGAGGTGTTAAGCCACCTGTCCAAGGCCACCCAGCAGTCGAAAGGCAGGACTGGGTCACATGTTGGCTCCAAGGTCCTTGCCTTTGAGAGAAGAAACCCACATCATTTAGGTTCATCTCTGTGTGCTGTGTGACATCCTATTTTTTTCTTCCCCTGACTCCTAACCAGGCCTGCCCCATGGCTGCCAATATGCAGGGCGTACTCACCCTGCCAGACTGTGCCCAGGGCAACCTCTGTTCCAGAGATGCTCTTTAAACACACCCCTGCTGACCCAGCCTCAGATTCTTGTCTTTGTGTCCAGAGTTAAATAGCCGCTTTCTTCCCACAGGCTCCCCAGTGGTCACTGATTAACCCTTCAGACCAGATAACCCACCCCCTCCGTGGGAGGAAACCAAGTTTTGCTCCTGGTTCACAAAACACCAATATTGACTCCTCACGCATGAAGCCAAAGGGAAAGGGGCGGTGGAGGCTGGGGGTGGGGCGGGCAGGGGGCAGGCCTATCTGAGACAGAGGCCAGCCCCCTGGGTCTCCTTCCCTGTGGAGAATATGGGGGACCATGCTTCAGTATCTGGAGAAGTCAGAGTCCTGCCCCACCTTCACCTCAAAGGCCTTCCCTGAGCTGACTCTCCAGGTCTCTGCTCTGCAATCCCCTGCTGCCCAGGGCCCGTCCTCCCTGCTCGCCCTCCACCCCAGCCCAGCAGGCAACAGAGTTTTACAGCTCCTGGGTCTGGGCTCAGAACTTTGCTGTGTCCTAACTCTAGGACTTGGACAAGTGACGACATGGGCCTCGGTTTCCTCACGTGTGAAGTGCCATGTTCTTAGCGCCCAGCTCACAGGTCACTCGGGATGACTGTGGCGACCACTTAGGTTGGGAGCTGGCGCTCCTGGGAATAGACTCACTCTCCCTTCTCTGCTGTGCTCTTGAGATGCCCATCACTTTATGGTCTTCCTCCCTGCTCCTGGCTGAGCTTCCCTGATAGTGACCTGGGGGCAGACAGTGCTATGCTCTATGAGGGTCTCATCCCTCTTCTCTCTGGCCCAGAATGCATCAAGCCCCCAAACTCCCACTCAGCCCATGTTTTCCATCAGAGGGTCCGTGGCCAGGAAGAGCTCAGTGGGGCCACCAGGCTAGGAGTTCAGCTACACACTACTCAGAGAACCCGGCACCTTCCTGCCAAGGTCTGCACCGCATCTCCCATCTCCCTCCTCTTTAGGAAAAAGTGCTTCTCCTGCTCCCCCTGTCCTTCTGGAGGGCCGGTTTGAGTGTATATGCCATTTTCAGCCACTCTGGGCTGGGCATCTTCCACAACTCATTAATGCCAGGCTTGGGGAGTGCAGAAGAGGCATTTGAGCCTCCTTGGGCCTCACCGGGGGCCAGAACCCTCTATTCCCCTGGACCTGACCTCTTCCCCTGCCCCAGGCGAGCCCCACCTGATGCTGCAGGAGGCCAAGGCTCCAGCCCCAGGTGCTCCCCATCAGATGGCCAAGGGGCTCTTTCCCTGGGCACCTGGTCAATGATTAACACTGAGCAAACCCAGGCCTCAGCCAGGCCTCCCAGCAGGGTCAGGACCAGACAAAAGCCCTCCTGTCTAGCTGAGCTGCCATGTCAGTGGGGGTTAGTGACCGTTTGGTCAATTCAGAGTGACAAACACCCCTGGCTGCTGCAGGGAGCTGGAGTAGCCATGACCCAGCAAGGAACTGGGTGGAGGTGGGCCCTGGAGGAGGAGGAGAAAGGGGTGGGATTTGGTCACTGGCGTGGCTTTCAGCCCCAGCCTCATGTTTGTATGCACACCTAGGATGGAGGCTGATGGGACAAGGGTCTGCTTTAGGGGCTCCCCAACTCAGGGTGCTCCTACAGCTGTCTCCACAGGGGCAAGGAGGGCGGATGCCGGCCTGTGAGAGAAGTTCCCAGTGCCTGCTTCTTTCCCTATGACTCTTTCTGCCTTCCTTTCAAAACCTGTTGTCTTCTCTGGGCCAGCCCTTAGTGTCCCCCTGCCACCTCCCCCAAACCCTCCCCGTATTTCCTGCTGCCTTTGCTAGCAGTCTTCCCACAATCCTCTGCATCCTCATCTCCTTCTTCCTCTGAGAAGTCCCCCTCGATCCCTCCTTATCCCATCCACCCCCTACGCTGATGATCGGATGCCTCAGACCTCATGCACATTTGCTGAAAAGGGCTCCTTGTAGCTGGGTGCCACCACACCCCACCCCCACCCTACCCCGCCCCACCACACGCACAGTGAGGTTTATCAGTCACCCTCAACCGCAAAGCAGGCAAGAGGTTATTTTCTTACAGAACTAGCAACTCAAAAGACTTCCACATCAGTCAGAAAATTCCAGACTCACAGCAGGATTCCCAAAGTTACCCTTGCCCACCAGGCCTCCCTCCTTCCTGCTGGCTGGCTGAGAGGTTGGAGAACTCTTCACCATAATCCTCTTCCTGGCCCAGCCCCACCAGTGCCCCTGGTTTTGAAACAGACAAGGACATCTCTGGCTGTCCACCAGAACCAGAGTCATGCCGTCCGTCCCTGCTGCCTTCTGGCCCTTCCTCCCTGTGGCAGCCCGATGCTCACAGCCAGGTGCCACAGGCGTCCTTTCCCCAGCAGTGACAGGGCAGCTGCCAGTGCCAGGCTCCCCATCCTGGATGTTCTTGTCCTCCCCCCTCCATGCCTGCTCATGTCCCCATGGCACCATCCCACCTGTCCCTGCCCAGGTGTACTTTGTCTGCAATAAGAGTTCATGTTTGACACAGACTCCCAAGTCCTACAGGCCACTGACCACCTGAAAGTTCAAGTTGAACCAGCTCTTTGCAGAGAGGGCTTCCCATCGTTAGATCAAAGGTGAGAAGTGATATTTATTTAAGCGGAAATAGAACCAGGGTGCAGGGACCTGCAGCACCCTCCTCCCTGCAGCTGAGGTGAGGAGGTGAGTGGCAGCTCAGGGTGGTGCATCTAAACTGGGGGAGGGGGACAGAGAGCTGGGGGAGGGGGATAGGGGGCAGAAGCGTCTATGCTTCCAGATGGCCCTTCTTTAAAAATTCTGTCCCCTTGTCTCCTGAGTGTCCTCATTCTTATCAAACCAGCAACACCAGTGTAGAGTTTAGAGCTGTAGCTGCTCTCCTTAAGAAATCCAGGACCAGGAAAGGACAGGTTGGGACCCGACCCCAGCCAGACCCTCTCTTTCCTTGCCTCTGTGTTCCTCCCCTGCAGGCCCCCCTGTCCCTAAGACTCCACGCTGGAGACCATGGGTCCTTGGAGCTTTCCCTAAATGACAACCCTGCAGCCCTCACCTGCTCCTTCCAAGGGTCTTCCTGCTCTGGGCATCCTCCACTTTCACCTCCCACTGCCCGGCTGCAGCCCCCGCCCCCATGGGGTACACTACCTACCGGGCTCGCCTGGAGAGTGGGCGGAATCAGGACGAGAAAGGAAGAAATTGGGAGGGAAGGAATGCCAGGGGGCCTGGGGGCACCAGGAGACTCCCCTGGGCTCCGTGGATTTTCCTTCTGGACTAGAGGTTCAGGAGAACATTCGCACCAGGCTGACAGCTGTTGTCATTTACGTTGTCCTTCCTCCGCTGAGTCCCCCTTGTCGCTGGCAAACATCCCAGGTCACCTCCTGAAAATCCCTGGCCCAGCAAGGGGCCCCTGGGTGCCTCCTATGGGCACAGGAGGGGGCAAGCAATTGGAAACTGGGGGCTGCTTAGAGGACACCCCCCAGGGACTTCACACATTCCCTACTGTCCTGGAATTCCATGTACCACTGATGATGCCTACAGGTGACCCCGCTCACCAGGCCCTCTCCCTGGACCCCAGCTGAGGGCAGGATTGGAAGGGTGAACAGCAAAGGGGTGGGGACCCTGGGAGGCCAGAGGAGGTGAGCAGGAGTGAGTGCAGCAGCAGGCCAGAGTGAGGGTCCAGGGGACAGGGCCCAGCGGGGAGGCTGGGGTCTTCACTTCCACACCAAAGAAGTTTCCTGGCCAGACTGACTCAGGCACCAAAATCCAATCCCAGCAGGCTGGCGCCACCTGCTGTGGGGAGGGAGAAGCACCGCTTTCTTCTTGCAGGAAGGGAAATTTGGGGTGAGAGTAACTCCCACCACAGGGACCACAGCCTGTTTGGGGCTACAGGACATGGACTTCAGTGTAGGTCATTCTGCATCAGCCCGGCTGTCCCTCACACAGCCAGAGTGCTGGAGAGGCAGGCTCCTTCCCCTTGTCTACCCAGGCCCACACTGAGGGGATCTGGAACCCTGGACAGGCCTCTCTTCCATGACTGAACCTGACCTTGCTCTCTGCCCGCAGCCCAATCCCTCTCCTTGAGCTGCCCTGTGTCCAGAGCCTCCTGCCTCTCCTCCTGCCTGGCCTCCCGTCCTACTGGCTCTGCCCTGGGCTGCCCAATTCCCAGTCCTCTGGGTGCTCCAGAGAAAGCCGAATTTGCACTAGACTGAGCAGCCACAGGGGAGCAGGGGAGAAGCTGGGGCCAGGCTGCTGGGGCAGTCTGGGCTCTGGCTGCTGGGTCAGGAGCTCTTTCAAAGTAGAGGGGTGGGAGGTTTAGGACTTGGGATTGCTCATTCTTCCACTGACCCCTCACGTCTCCCTTACTGTCCCTGTCTGCTTCGCTACTACCTCTGTCTTTTCTGGTGCACATCCCCGGCCTCTCCAGGCCATCCTCCCTACTCTCCCGTGATCTCTCAAAGCTGATTCCTTCCACCTCACTTAAATTCCAGCATAATCTCACTGTTTTCTTCTGGGGGAAATCCAAACCACCCCACCCAGCCAGCCAGCAGAGCCACACCCCTAGCACCCTCCCAAGTGTGTGCCTGCCCGGCCATCCGCCACCGCGGTGCCAGAAACGCCATCCCTGACTTCACTTGCTTCTCCACCCTTTGGAGAGGCAGCTCCAACCTCTCCTGGGGACCCTCATCAGTCCCCCCCAACAGGGTGTGCGCCCATGATTGTGGAGCCCCGCGCTTCTCTCTCTGCCCTTGGAACATGTCACAGATGGCACCTCCACACTGGGGTCTTCCCCACTAAACTATGAGCTCACCGAGGACAAGGGTCTCACAGTGGTCCCTGCAATGGGCAGTCATGTAGGGATGAATTAATGAATCTGTGGCCAGAGATGACAGCCCAGAAAAATGGCATGCTGAACAGAGGACCAAGAGGGCCCAGCCTGGATGTCCTGTGCACCTCCCTCTCTGAGCTCTGTCCCTCACTTCCGTGTTGCATTTCTGAGTCCCTCAGGAGCCCTGCCTTGCCTTCCCTCTGAGAGTTCCCCAGAAGCCCCTCCATTCTCAGAGTGCCCCCCCACCCATTACGCGTACCCCTGATGCCCAGAGGCCAGAAAGGAACCCCCAAAGTCTTCCCCATCTTACCAGTGGAGAGGTACCAGGCCTCCTCCTGCAGGGAAGGGTCCCTCAGAGCAGGACAAGGCGGCAGGGGCTCTTCCACCCACTCTCAGAAAGGCTACCTGACCATCTGATTGGATGGCTCGCTCAGAAAGTCCCTGTCCCTTTGCTTAGGCCTCAGAGGGCTTGCTGGTTTTGTGGTAGGGACCTACCCTTCAACACCATAACTTCTTTGAAAGCAGTCCGTGCAGGGGGACATGTGGCCTCCAGGGCTAGGTTGTAATGAAAGACACCTCAGCTTCTGCCTTACCCTTCCAGATGGCTTATTCTGGAGGAAGCCGGACATGGAGCTCTGATGCACACACAGCCCTATGGAGAGTTCTGTGTGCTGAGGAATAGACACCTCCTGCCCATAGCCAGGGCCAACATGGCAGGTGTGTGTTGGAATCTGAGCCCCCAGCACCAGTCGAACCTTCAGATGCCTGCAGCCCCGATCCCCCATCGACTAGCCCCGTGACGTATTCTAGCAGAACCTCCCTGTTAAGCTGTTCGCAAAATTCTGACCCACTGGAGGAGTGCGAAGTCATGTGTTTATGGTTATTTTCACCAGTTGAGGTTCAGAATACTTTATTCTGCTAAAGTAGATAATTAATGCAGAATTTGGTGATTTAACTATTGTCGACTGCCGACCATAAAGCAAAGCCCACAGTGGCTCTCCAAAAAAATGTCCGATACCTGGGATCCCAAATACAAAGCTTTCCAGATGAAGTCACACAGACATGCATGTTGCGGGGTTGAAAATACGACTCAGACGGTTAAAGCCATCATCTTCAAAAATGCTGTCTTGTACTTACCTTGATCTGATGACATCATTCCTGCTGTTCACAGGCAATGAACAACTGAATGAATGAATGAATGAATGAATAGGAAACAAACAAACCTTTAACCAGCCCATTATGGGTGACTATTTTTGCATGTTTAACTCAGTCACTTTTCAGTAACATGCTGTTTCCCTGGGTTTTCTCCCCATTCCCCGTGTTCTTAGCCGGGTACAAAAAAACATTTATGAACTGGGTGTGAAGAAGGGCTCACAGTTGGTGTGGAGTCTTCTTTGTTCTTCCACACACAGGACAGGACAGGGCTGCACCAGCCCAGTCCCTCAGGCTGTGGTGGTGGTGGCCGTGGTGATGAGGTACTGTTGAAGTCTATGGTCCCCAGGCATGACTAGGGTGCAGATTCTGCCTCTGTGGCCTCAACACCTAACCCCCACCCCCACCCCGGGGACCTAGGACTAACTGTTCTTGTTCTCCCGACTACACCGGAAGAGGCACATTCTGTGAAGCCCACTTCCCAGACCCCATCCTCCGCCATTTCTAAGCCACCTCCTGCGTGGCTGTGCACTGCCAGGCACAGTCCTGAGCCCCTGCTCTGCAGAGGGGGTTCGCTAAACGGTCTCACAGCCACCATCTGAGAGTCCAGCCCCACTTCCCCCTGGCAGTGAGATTTTGCTCACAGAGGGATGGAACCGACCTTTGCTTCTCACCTTTGTCCTCCTCCTGCTGTTCTAGCAGCTTCTCACAGGGCATCCCTAAGGTGTCTGGGTTTGAGTCCGTCCTCCATTTACTTTCCTGGGTAGGAAGCCTCACCTTATGGGGAAGTGAAAAGACACCACTTCACTCTCTCCTGAATACCTTTGCTCCTTTCCAAGGCAGCTCACATTTGCATGCAGAAACAAAGTCCCCTGGGGAGGCAAGGCCACTCCTCGGTCTGCTAGGCCTGGAGCAGGCCTTGGGGCCTGTCTAGACTTCTCAGCATTATCCCAGAAGATCCCCTCCTGGCCCTTGCTCTTCTTTCTCCAGATATTTTTCCGGACCCTATGTCTCCTCGCTCTTGGAAGCATGGTAGAGGAAGAAGTTCTATCTCTGGTCAGACCTTCCTGCAGACACAAACCTGGGGATGCCCCCGAGCTAGCAGACTTCCAAGGCTGGATCTGCCTCTGTCCCTGAGGGCGCTCAGAGGCATATCCAGCCAGTCCCCTCTGCTGGGCTGGGTCAGCTGCTCCAGGACTTCTCCAAAGTCGCCTCCAATTCAGCTCATCCCAAAAGGCTCACCCTCTTCCTGGGCTTGCTCCTCTTCTTACCAACCCCATGGTATTCCACCTTAGCACTACTCAGCCCTCCCTTTTTGGCCACTACACTGGGCCAGGTTCTCATCTGCTCCTTCCCACCTGGTTCTTCTTGTTCTGCCAGCTGCTAACCCCTTCTTGGTGATGAGAGTCTGATCTTGACAGTGGGCCTCATGGGTTCGAGACTCCTTCACAAACTCCCGGTGTTCACTGGATTCTCTTTGGCAGAGAGGAGAGCTCCTTCCTTCTCTGGACCAGCTAGCTGCCTCATGGCACAAGAGGGGTGCTCCAGCTCCAGCAGCAGTGAGCTTCTCCTGCAGGGCCTGGCTCCCTTTCACTTCAGCCAGCCAGCAGCACACAGTGCTGGAGGCTCTGGCTCTCAGGAGTGACTTTTCAACTTCTCATCTTTCATGATCCTGCTTGAGTCAATGGCCCCTGATTCCGGAGAAGTCCTGAGTCAGCATTAATCATCCTCTTCTCCCCGTTACCATGCTACCATGCAAACTCTTTTGAGTTTTTCCACTGGGCACCTCTCCCGTCCTCCACTGTGATGCCTCTGCCGGCTGCAGGACAATGGCCTCTTGCTTGCACAGGCATAGTTGTCCCCTGACTGCCCCCTCCCAGTCTACTATAGACACAATAGCCCAAGTGGTCACTCAAAAATGTCAATCAGTACATGTCTCTCTACTCAAAACTCTCTGGCACCTCACACTTAGAGTAAAAGCCAATCCCCACAGCGTCCTGTGAGACCCTCTTTGAATCCAAGGGCTCTCTACCACTAAGTGACACCACAAGACCTTTTTATTTTTTATTATGAGACAAAGTCTCGCTAAGTTGCCGAGGCTGGTCTCCAACTTGTGGCCCTCCTGCTTCAGCCTCCTGGATGGCTGGGAATGCAAGCCTGCACCACGGCACCCAGCTCTTTCGCTCAGGTATTAATTTTGATTCTTCTACAGCTCTGACGATCAAACCCAGAGCCTCACACATGCTAAGCCCGCACTCCATTGCTGAGCTCCACCCAGCCTCTATTTTTATTGTTTAGAGTCTGGTCTCCCCTGCAAAAAATGCCAGCTTCGGAACCTTTGCCTGTTTTGTTCACCGATGGATCCCATAGCCTAGAACATGCTAGCGCTTTGGTACACACTCTGTAACCAATCAGTCAATTCGTCCTGGGCTCTTTACTGGTTTTCACGCAGCCTTCTTTAGCCGGCAGCAAGGTCCTGGAGACTGAATTCATGCCTAGTCACCTCTGGATCCTAAGGCTTTAGTTCACTGCCCTGGCCACAGTGGGTGTGCTAGAACCAACTGTCACATGTCCCTTCATGTAACCTGAGCCCCCCGATGCAGCATGAGTCTGCACCCCAGCTCCAGAGCCACATCTGTTTCTGAAAGGAGAAGGGGGCTGGGCATGGTGGCCCACTCCTGTAATCCCAGTGGCTTGGGAGGCTGAGGCAGGTGGATCTCATGTTCAAAGCCAGCCTCAGCAAAAGCAAGGTGCTAAGCAACTCAGTGAGACTGTCTCTAAATAAAATGCAAAATAGAGCTGGGGGTGTGGCTCAGTGGTCGAGTGCCCCTGAGATCAATTCCTGGTACCGCCCCCCACCACCAAAAAAAAAAAAAAAAAGAAAGGAGATGGGGGAGGGAGGAGAAGAAGAGGGAGGAGTAAGGAAAGCAGCCTGGCTCCATTGGCTGAGAAAGAGACCCAGATGGATCCCATAGCCTAGAACATGCTAGTGCAAGGTCCACACTCTGTAACGAATCAGATCAGATCAGATAGGTATACTAATGACACCGTTGCCAAATCATTCCCAGGCTCCCCCTCGCCTGTGCCAAGACCTCACTTTCTCCAGAATCCTGCCTTGCCCTGTCCCCTCTTTGGTCCAGTCCCGGGCGGATGCTGATTTGGAAGGAGTCATATTTATTCCCACCCAGGTGAGGCTACCTAATTTGCCCAAGACAACATTTGACTGGAGAAGGCGAGACTTGTCCAGGGCCCTCCCCTTACGCCAGAGCTTCAAAGCAACACTGGGATACCTCAGGTGCTGGTGAGGCTGCCAATGGCGCTGGGGAGCCTGGCATAGGCCCCAAGCCAGCCCTGGCTGGAGGCTGCTGGTGGCTCTGCAGGGGTGGCCTTGCCCTTCCTGGGTGCCCTCCTAAGGACAGATATGGTGACAGGGGCCCGACTCAGAGCTGAGGAGCAGAAACAATTCCACTCTGAGCAGGGTGAGGCCTTGTTGTCCCACCACTTCCTGTGTCACCGGCTTCTTCCAGGCTCTCTGGGGGGCTACCAGGAAGTGAGGGGGTTGGCAGGGCTTGGCTTCCCAGGCCCAGGCTGGACCCCGATATGGGCTTTGGGAGTTTTAGGCCGTTTCTGTAACCACAGTCACATGTCCCTTCATGTAACCCGAGCCCCCCGATGCAGCATGAGTCTGCACCCCAGCTCCAGAGCCACATCTGTTTCTCATTTCCGCCCCAGGAAAACGGCCCAATTTCCATGAGCTGCTGGCCCAAGCCAAGCCTCAAGCCTCAGCCTCTCTGTGGCCAGCTCCACCCAGCGAGCTCCAGGACTGAGGTGGGGGCTGAGAGCACTAGAGGCCACAGTGTGTGTGGAGTAGAGCTGGGCGGGGGAGGAAGCCTAGGTTCTCTGTCGACTCCTTGCTGGGTGTACTTGGGGGGATCCGTTACCCTCTCTGAGCCTTAGCTTTCTCAAGAGTGAAATGTGTTACGCTACTCACAGAAGCAGTATCGGGATTCAGGAACCAAGGCAGCTCCTTGGAGATCACAACAAATAGGACAAAGAAGGGTACGGTGGATGGAGTGGCCCATGTCAGGAACATAGTGGGGCAGAGCCACTGTCCTGCCTGGGCAGTGGCTCAGGTTCCTCCCTTGGTAGTTTGGTAGAATTTGGACCCATGTCCTTGTGCTGGGCAAGTCTAACTCCAGTCCAAGTCCTTGTCTACCAGCATTTATTAAGCACCTAGTGTGCCCTGGGCACACTGGCCCTGGGCAGTGGTCAGGAGACCAAAATGACCCCCAGTTGAGGAGGTCATTAAACAAATAAACACAACTCAGCCCAGCAGATTGGAGGGTAGCGTGAACAGGATGAAGCAGAAGCTGTCTCTGTTCTTTGTCTGGAGAACTTTAATTTCCAAGATGGTCTTACTTGATATTTTTTCTAACCATCCAAAGCAGCCCCCATCTTCCTCCCAATGAACTTATTACACTCCCTCCTGGCTCTCCCATCCTCTGCCTAACACTCAAACCAGCTCCTCCTGGTAGGAGCTCATCATGGCCCCCCCGCCCCAGAAGGAGGCCCAAACCTTGAATGCCACCCTGAGGTCCCTGGTGCCACCTCTGCACACTGCTCCAGCCATGCCCCACCATGCCTCCTGCTCCTGGCAATAGGGCAGGACCCGGAGATGTAAGCACTCTGGGAGCCAGCGGGCAGTGAGAGGATGATGCCCAGAGGGATAGCTGCCCCTCAGCTGCGCCCCGCCCTGCCCCGCAACACACCGAACAGCAGGACCAGAATACCCTGTGCAGCTAGCTCCCCAGGCTGAGGAGCCCAGGCCATTGTGGGTCCTCACCCTGCCAATGTGTCCCTGATAGCACTAAATCCAAACCCTGCGGGAGGCACTACCTCCATCCCTAGTCTATAGATGAGGAACGGAGGCTCAGAGAGGCAGTCTTTTTTTTGGGGGGGGGCACCAGGAATTGAACTCAGAGACACTCGACCACTGAGCCACATCCCCAGCCCTATTTTGTATTTTATTTAGAGACAGGGTCTCACTGAATTGCCTAGCGCCCCGCTGTTGCTGAGGCTGGCTTTGAACTCATGAACCTCCCATCTCAGCCTTCCTAACCACTGGGATTACAGGTGTGTGCCACTGTGCCCTGTCTTTTGCTCAAGGAAAAGAAGCCTGTACATGTGAATGCTCATCTTTCTGACCCATGATCAGGGTCTTTGCACCCCTGCGGCACTACTCTCAAGTACTTTGGTTAAAATTCCAGCTCTGTCACTTACTAGAAATGCCACCTTGAGAAACTGCACAATCCCTGTGCCCCAGTTTTTGAACTATGTTCCTCTAATAATATCAGGGGATAATTTACATACCAATAAGCACACAGATTTTGGTACTAGGGTTTGAACCCAGGGGCATTTAATCACTAAGCCACGTCCCCAGCCCTTTTTCATATTTTATTTAGAGACAGGGTCTCACTGAGTTGCTTAGGGCCTTGCTAAATTGCTGAGGTTAGATTTGAACTCAAGATCCTTCTGCCTCCGCCTCCTGAGCTGCTGGGATTACAGGCGTGTGCCACTGCGCCTGGCTAAGCACACAGACTTTAAGTGCACAGCTTGATGGACTTTGACCAATTTACCCTCACAGAACCACCACACCATCAAGACATGGAGTGCTTGTCTCACTCCAGAAAGCCCCTCATCTGAGCTTGATTTTCCCATCTATAAAAGGGCAAACAAGAATATCAACCTCGGCGTGATAGGAAGATGGAATGAGATCATCCAGGTCAGGTCAGCGCGAAGACCTAACATCAAGTAAATGCCGGGTAAGAGTACACAGCTGTCACTGTCTCCTGCTGCACCTTGTCCTGTCCCTCTCCTTGACTGGGGTGGTGCACATGCTGAAACCTCCCTGCTTCCCAACCTGTCCAAGAGAGGATGTGGGAAGACCTCCTGGAGGAGGCCCGGGATCGTCTCGGCCACCCTTCAGCAAGGTGGAGATGGAGGAGAGCCAGCTTTTGCCCTAAGCCTGGTCCAGATGATGGGTCCTCTGTTTTGTTCATTTGGGGTTTTTTTTGTTTTTGTTTTTTGAGGCCTTCAAAGATTGAAGATGTTTGACCCATGGGTTGGTGGCCGGCGCAGTCACATCATGCCCCACAGTTATAAGGGTCCCACACTTGAATTAGTATTCTGATATCACTCTTTTGAAATTCTTAATAATTTTTAACAAAGAGATGCTGCATTTTTATTGGGCACTAAGTCCCACAAATTTCATAGCCAGAGGTGATGGTGAGGAGGACAGTGTGAACTGACTGGTCTCCTCCCTAGAAAAGCTTGTGTCCTTCCCTTCCCCTCCCTCCCTCCCACACACACCTCCATGGTCCGCTCTCTGGCCCTGCCCACAGCAGAGCTTTGGGAAGACCTGGGTCATGCAGGACCCTTAGCTTACAGGAAGCACTAAAAGAACCTGGGTGCCTTCTTGTCCTGGAAACCCACTTGGGGACAGTTCCTGCTCACAGGGCCTGCTGGCCAGGATACCCAAATTCCCATCCTCTGACAGTCTTCTTCAGCCGCCTCCACCCGACTGCAGCTCAAGTGCAAAACCACAGCTGGGTGCCCGCCAAGGGGGCTTGGGTTTCATCACATTCAACTTCCCACACCTCAGCCAGAGGCCAGGGTCCAATGGAGCTGCTGGCCAGAGGCCTGGGCTAGAAGGCAGAAGAGGGGGTGGGCTCTAGTCCTAACCTAGCTTCCTGTGCTCCCCAAAGTGCCCTTTCTCTGGTCTCAGTTTCCCTTCTGTTTAATGGAACACGATTCCATAGAGCTGGACAGATGCTAAGGGAACAGAGAAAGTGCCTCAGAGGCCAAGGCATGGAAAGAGATTCCAAAGCTTCACTGTCCAACATGGTACCCATGAGTCATGTGTACCCATTTCAATTTAAATGCATTTAAATGAAAGAAAACAAAAGATTATTTTGGTTCCTTGGTTGCTCTAGCTACTATAATTTTCTAGCTAGGCTCATGGCTACCATATTGGATAGCATAGACATAGAACATTTCCATTCACTGCAAAGTTCTGTTGATGCATATACTTGGTTGGGAAAGCAAAAGTGCTGAGGACTTTGGTGGCTTTACTGTCCTGAGTAAGGAGGTAGAGGAGAGGGTTGTGGATGAGAAATATTTGAGAAGCGCTCCCAGTCTTTTTCTAACTGCAATCCCGAGGAGATAGACCTATGATGCAGAGAAGGCAGGAGCCTAACTTCCACTGGAGGTGTGGACACCTGTTTCCTGGAGTGGAAAACAGACTTTCTGGGTCCCCAGGTGAGTGACCAGAGGTACCAAGAAAGACTCTAAGAGGAAGCAATTGCCCTTCCCAGCAAGGGACTCCCCAAGGGAACCTAGGGGGAAATGTTATCCCTCCCTCTTGCTCACCTATACATAGTCAAACATCATCTCCCTATAGGCATGGGGAGCCCTTTCAGGCTCTAGAACATTGGTTCTCAAACTTTAGCTCACATCAGAATCACCTGCCAAAGCATAGCTAAGTAAAAATCTTCAAATGTTCCTACTTTTATGTAGTTTATGAGTCAAGTCAGAACATGGGTAGTTCTGGGTTTTCTTCTGAGGGTTTGTTACTTGGGGGGACTGTCTGGGTCAAGTCATCGAAAGATAATGGGTTGGTTTAATCTAGACACATTATAAAGGGACAGCAGAGAAGAAGGTACCGTGGGTCTCAGGAAAGAGAGAGGACAGAGGGTGGGGGTGGGGGGAAGAGGGGAGGGAAGGAGGCTGTGGAGAGAGATGTCTTGTGTTTCCTACTGAAGTCCTTCTCTCTATGCATTATCTCATCTGATCCTCACAGCAACCTTACAAGCTGGTAAGGTGTGGCTGGGAGAGGCCCCCGAACGTCCCAGCAGACACACAAGCCACTAGGGCATTGGCTGGACTCTGTTTCCTTTTTCTCCTCTCCCTCCAGCTCTGAATATTTTCAGATGGAATAAGCCTGAGAAAGCAGGGAAGGTTCAGATCTGTGAATACATTTTTGTGTGCTCTGGGCTCATTCGCCTTTGACAGGAAGCTTGGCTGAGCGCAGGCGTCTGAGGCCTGGCTTTCAATGGTGCTTTTTAGGCGTGACTTTATATGGAATGTAAAGAGTCACAGTTATAAACATCAGCAGGCCTCGGTGGCCCACTCGGTCCCTCAGCCCCACACCCCACAGCAGGGACATGTGGGACTTTCGGGCTGCCCTCTTTCCCCACCACCCTCCAGCCAGCACCACCCTCAGTACATCTGGGAAGGGTGGGGAAAAACGGATGGGTCTTGGGTTGGGAAACCAATGAAATCTAAATTTTTTTTAAATTTTAATTTTTATTTTTTTCAGGAGAAAGGCTGTTCACAGCAACGGGAAAACCATAATCATATGGCTGGCTGTGAAGATTCTAAGAATGAGCCTGTTTTTCACTGGTGAGAGACAAAAGACCCCCCACCCCCCTGGAAAATTTGTGAGCGTCCTTCATGCCCCCTAAGTGCCCTGTGAGACAAGCATGGGCCCATTTTACAGATGGCCAAGAGTCAAAGTGGCCACATGGCTCATCACTGGAGAAGTGCCTGTGTGCTTCTCCCGAGAGCCAGCCTCTGCCATCACGCCTCCCTCGGGCTGCCCTTGCAGCCCCCATCCCTCCCCTCAGGCACCTCCTGTCTCCTCACCGAGACCCAGGAGCACGGTTGATTTAGAATTTCCTGCCCTCTGACAATCTCTGTGCGCACAACAGGCCTTATTTAAACCACTTTGGAGGGCATCTCCCCAGCCCCTTCCTCCGGCTTCATTAAACCGACTAATCTGAAGCAGGATAAATCTTCCAACGTTTAACTACCTGATTAGAAACGTGTTCCTGGTTCCTGTCCCTGCCCTGCTGGGAAGCACATTTCTCAAAGGGTTAATTAACAGCCTTCACACAGGCCGCATTTAGCCACGAACACAAAGCCACACACATAAATAACGTCTAGGGCGGAAGAAGAGGTGCAGATGGTTTGTGACTTTGCCGTCCAGGGTTTTCTAAACCGGCGTGAACCACGTCCTGTCGGGACCCAGGACCATGAGTCAGGGTCAGGCTTCGAGGTAGGCCAGGCCAGAGACACTGGTGGCCAACTCTGTGCTCTGTTGAAAGAAAGTCTCAGAGGAAAACAGAGCATTGAGCCAAGAAGTGGGGGAGAGAGGGAGGGGCGGGCTGGGGGAGAGGGCCTGCTGAGGTCCAGGAGCCAGAGAAACAGGCAAGAACCATCCTGGAGACCGGGTCTCAGCTCCCTGTGGCTGGAGGCTACACAGGGAATTCAGACCCCAGCCTGCAGTGAATAGGATGCCCAGGCAGCCCCAGGCCTAAGGAAACCTCATGGCACTGACAGCATGGACAAAGGGACAGCCCAAGGAAGCCTGGAAAGTTCTGGAAGTGGCACGTTGGCACTTGCAGTGTTCTGCCTCCTCCTAGGGTAAGGCCTCTTCCCCTATGTTGGTTGAAGCTCGTCTCTACTGGGGGCCCCATGCCCACCTTCCCACAGCCCTGGGATTATCTCCAACATGTTATCTTGGATGGCAACCCGAACACAGGTCTCACGTCACAGAAATCAGCTGTGGAATTCCTGAAGCCAAAAGAGAAGACAAAAGCCAAGAAACAGAGAAGGAGCCACACAAATGAGTACACATTGGCCATCAGCAGGAATGAGAGTCAAGGAAAGGAGAGGAAAGAACGGATGAGAAAGCCCCGGCGTCCAGCCGCTCACACTCTCTGGACTTCTGTGCTTCCTCCACATTTGCCCTCCGCAGCCCTTGAGCAGGTCCCCCCAGTTTAGAGAGACCCTCCTGTCATGCTCACTCAGACCCAGTCAGGAGTCAGGGGCTGGGGAGTGGGAGCCACTGAGGATTTCCACCCTCAAGTGAGGGCTCCCCCTAGTGGCAGGGGGCCTTGCTGCAGCACGACCAGGCTGAGGCAAGCGCCATCTCCCCATGCCAGGTTCAACGCCCTGGGGGTGCACATGCAAAGAAAGATGGGGGCCAGCGATAGTCCTAACAGCAGTGCCCTGTGTCCACGAGCTGCAGTGGCTCCCCAAGTAATTTTCCACAGTTTGGCTTCCCTCCAAACAGTCCTGCTCACAGAGTTCAGATGGTGGCTGCCACTCTCCAGAGGGTTACTCTGGGCCAGTCACCTGCTCAGTGACCTTTCCTGATTTGATTTCTGCTCCCTGTCACTCAACAACCGCCAGACTTCTTCTCAAAGCCCTGTACCCATCTCAGGAATATGACCCCCTCTGAACCCCAGAACCCCAACAGGCTCCAACAGAGCCGGGTGCTCAGCTGTTCTGGGAAGCCCCAAATGCACCATCACTGATGGGCTGGGTCAACATTTCTGTTTTCTCAGAAGGATCAAAGCTCCATTCTCCACCCTGCCAGGAGGAAGCAGTTTTCTGACTCGTGCAAATATCTGAAGTCCATTTGGGATTTTATTCTGGTGAGAAATAAATACACAGCCATCTGCAGATGATGGAAATATGACTTAAGTAATTTTTTGGTCGAGGATCTTGGGCCAGAGCCCAGATGGAAATACGACCTTGTATCTCAGTCTCCCTTGCACACTTTTGGAAAAAAAGAAAAAGCAGAAGAGAAAAAAAAAAAAAGTTGGTGGAAACAGAAGTTCAAAATGGAGTGTGCTAAATTTCTTGGCCTGGGAAAGGAAAAATAAACACCAAACAGCGTCTCCATTCAAGTGTGCGTTATCTTGCTCATCCTGGCCAAGAACCCACTCTCCTCCCTTCTATGACCGGGAATTACTGCGCCTACGAACAGCCCCCACGCCCACCCTCACCCGAGCCAGCCAAACAATGGGCCTGCAAACCCTGCTCAGCCAAGGCCTCTCCCTGCAGCCCCCAGAGGCCATGAGATTGGGAAACACAAGTCTATTTTTAATGTGTTATTTGTCTACTAACTGCCACTCCACGGCCTGAGAAACAGTATCATCTGTGGGAGGTGGCATGGATCTTTTTTTTTCTTTTTTAACTTGCTCAGACAAAGCCACATTTTCGCAACTTTCAGAAAAGCCAAAAAAGCAACACTGTCCAAGGGTGACCTCTTCCCTGGCTAAACTCTGCCCTACAGGGGATTCTCCCTGGTGTTTCTAGGAAGCAGCCCCCCGCAGCACTGTGATCCAGGGCCTGGAAAGGGGGAGTCAGTGAAATAGGAGGAGGGAGGAAGAGAGAGAGAGAGAGAAAGACAGAGAGAGATGGGTAGAGATGAGGGGAGATGGGTAGCATCCCCAACTGACAAGGGAGAGAGAAACCCTGCCCTGTGGGTCCCTAGTGTGATGGGATGATGGGGACATCCCTAATGGAAAAGTGTGAGAGGTCATGCACAGAGGAAATGGCTTCACAGTAGCCATCAGATCCCCAAATCCATGGATGGGAGACTTTGTGCAGTGGGTGTATCTAGGGGCTGAGAGGGCCCTGCAGGGGCAGAGCCAGGACTCTGAACGGGAAAGATCCAACTTTTAACAGTAAGAGCCTTTCTGCTCCTGGGGCTCCCAAGGGCTTTGACTATAAGGATATGCTATTATTTGATTAGGAGGGGTCCCCCCAAACCTCCTGGGTTAATGCAGGAATATTCAGAGATAAAATGTCTGGATTATGAGAGCCATAACCTGATCAGCCCAACCTAGTTTGAATGAACTGGGTTGTAACTGTAGGCAGCTGGGCATGGCTGGAGGAGGGGGATCACTGGTGGGGGTGGTGTCCTGGGAGGGTCCATCTTCCCTGTGCCCTTTCCTCCCCTCTCTCTCTGCTTCCCGGCAGCCACGAATGGAGCAGCGCTCCTTCACCCTGCCCTTCCGCCATGATGTCCTGTCTCACCTTGGGCCCAGAGCAATGGAGCCAGCCCATCAGGGACTAAACCTCTCAGACTGTGAGCCAAAATAAACTTGTTCTTCTTTTACTAAGTTGTTCCTGCAGGTATTTTGCCACCTTGACTCCAGGAGCCTCCCCAACTCTGCTAGGATAGAGACAGAAAGATACATGATGGAGAGAAAAGGGTAAAATGAAGAAATACAATGAGGTGAGGAGGAGAGAGGAAAGGATATAGATTAATGGACTGAGAGATGGAGAGACATCAAATGAGGCAGAAGAGGGCATTCTTCTCTGCTGACCCCTACATGGCCCAGGGCTATCAGGACAGATAGAGGGTGACTGCTCAAGAAAACCTGAACAGGGGGACCCCAGAGCCGGCATTTCCATCAGCACCATGGCCATGACCTGGGGGGCAAGAGAATGAAGGTTCTCTAGCTGGGAGCTGTCCCCACCTCTCCACCATCTCCCTGGACACACCAGAGACTCCCAGCTCTGTCCACACTGAGAACCCAAGCTGAGCCATGAAGGCCCTCCCTGCACATGCTGGTCGGGTAACCTTGGATGAGTCTCTTCACTTCTAAGTTTTAGGATCTGAAGATGAAGACAATCACACCTTCTACACTGAGGGTGTTGTGAGGATTCACTGGCATAGCGTGAACATAGCGTGCTTGTATGTGTGTGTGCTTGCGTGCATAAAATGCCTGGCACATGAGTGAGGGCTTGATAAATGGCAGCTTTAATGTGAGTCGCATGTAGTCAATAATTGGCAGCTGGCACTGCTGGTATTCTTGGGGGAGAAACAGGGTGGGAATGCTGGCGAGGAGCGTGGAGGGGGCAGACAGAAAGCCTGGCAAGAAGGGCCAGGAAAGAGACAATGCGGAGCTAATGGAACCATATGTCCCAAAGCTGGATGGGCCTCGAGACCACCCTGACCCATCTGTAGCCCCCTTGCTACTGATGGCATCAAGGACACCCTGAAGGACTTTTGAGAATACCCCCTGCCGATGATCCCAGGGCTCCCAACTCTGAGAGCCAAGCTCAATCTCCTGCCAAGCTCTCGGCCTCCCACCCATCCCATGTCTCTCCTTTGATGCAACGTTCTGGAAAGCCCAGGGCCTAGAGGAGCAAAATGGCAGCCAGATGAGCCAGCAGACTGGGGCTCAGGGCTCATGAAATTCCCCAACACACACAAAGACAAGCAGGAGACCAAGGAGAGTCCGTTATCCGGACTGCCTCAGAACCAGTTCCTGGTAAAGATCTGCTCTCAGCAGCCACATTAGCTCCCTGCGGCATCGCTGGAAGGGGTCCCAGGAGACCCAGGTTGCAGGAGGGGACAGCACTTCTATGGGGCGGTCAGAACTGGGCCTGGTCCCACAACGGCCACTATGAAAGTAGGGCAGGCTCGGGGTGGGAGTAAGTGGTTGTTGAAGGCTGGTGAAAGGAAAAGAAGTGGTTTAAAGGAGGACCCTCACTACCAAGCACTCCAGGGCTGGTGCCAGGAGGTGGGTGCAGCCAGGGCTGGGGCCCCCCAGGGACCAGCCTATGATCCCTGACACCTGGCTGAAGCTGTTGAGAGCAGGAAGGGACCTTGGGAACATGGAATTGTGGGATGGATGAGACACTGTAAAGGAAAAGGAGAGATTCAGCCCAAGGAAGGGGAGAGTGAGGGGTACAGACCACAGCGAGGGTGTGGCAAGTGAGACCTGTCATGAGGCTCCGGGAGGGATATAAGACAGGTATCTCATCCCAACAGCAACTCTGTGACATATTTTCCTATTCAGACAAGGAAATGGAGATCTAGAGAGTTTCGGGTAGCTGGACAGGTGCCAAGGAAGAAGCTGGACCTCAGACCCAGACTTCATGGCTCCTCCTAACCACCCCTACCTGCCTAGGACCTCCTGGGCTCGGGACTGGCCACCTTCAGGTGCACCCTGTTCATGACCACTGACTCGAAATGATCACAGCTTAGCTCAAAATCCTACTGGCGGCAGCACACGTAACCTGAGTCCCTCCTCCAGAATGTCACCACACTCATCAGATGCCCAGAGGCCATGGGCAGACTGGGAAGGCTGGGCTTGGGAATCCCCTAGGACTCCATGCCCCCAAAACTTCAGGGGCACAAGCCTGGAAGAATGAAAGCGCTTTTCATGGAATTCCAACAGGAAACCCATGAGAACATTCCTGCCCAGTTGATTCCAACAGGAAAACCGCGAGAACATTCCTGCTGGTAGGTTCCAGCTGGGAGAGGGAGTCCATATTCCCTGCTAAGGAGGCCAGTCAGAGGTGGAGGGGATGGAGAAGAGGGCTTGCCCCACCCACAGATGCACCCAAAGATTCCCTTCCCCTGGAGCAGAGGGGCTGGGTGCCTCCATTAGGAAGCACTTTAGAGATCTGAAAGAGAAATACCCTAACCTTGGAGGCTCAAAGCCATCCACCTCCACCCATTCATCTGGCACCTGCCAGGGCCCAGGCACCGTGTCCAGCCCAAGGCAGACTGCCAGAACTCCCCTCTCTAAAAGCCATTAGCTAGTGGGCGAAACCAGCAAGCCAACGGCTCTTTCCGGGTGGCAACCAGGGTTTGCACAGGATGCACACTGATAGGACAACCCCGAGAAGCGGGTGCAGGCCGAGGGCAGCTTCTTGGGGGAAGGGGTAGTTGTACTGAGGGGTTGAGCTGGGAGGACTCTGGGCCTTCAGAGAGGGATCTGGAGGTGCTGGGACTCAACCTAAGCCTGGGTGACAATGATTAGGATTTGGGTCATGGAACCAAACCGTGAGCAGCCCTTGATCAAGGCAGGGAGAGGGGGCTAACAGGTTTGAGGCCCAGCAGAGCAGACCCTGGCAGCAGATAGGATGGTTTGAAGGTGGGGGCTGGAAGGACAGAGGGTCCCAGAGAGCTGGAGGGCAGGTAGATCCAGTCAGGACCTGTGTTTGTGCTCAGCGAAGGAGAGAGAGGAAGAAAATCCAGGCAGGGGTGAGGGTCTCAAGAATAAGACAGAAGGGGATCTGGTCTTGAAGGGAGTCTCTGAGCTGGTGAGGGGTGAGTGGGGCTTTCAGGAAATGAAAAAAATCCAGAATGAGCTCCCAGGCCATTTTCTTCTGCAGTCATCCAGAATCCCACTCCCAAGTCATGGGGGTGGCATCTCATTGCCACCCAAAGCATTAGGGCCGCTCCCAGCTGGCAGTCACAAGAGGCAGCCATGGCTGAGATAGGAGGGAATGGGTGCCACACCAAGCCACCCAGCACATCACCAAGAGGGGCCGGGGGCAGGAATCTAGGAGCCAGGATTAAATGGAAGAAAAGAAAGGAAATCAGAAACGAGGTCAGGAACACACATGATACCATCAAGCTGTGAAGCCAAGAGCTGAGGCACCACAGCCAGGGTCAAGGTGGGGGAGGACAGACCTGGCACCAGAAAGAAGAGGTCTGAGCCTCAACTGAGACAGGGATGGGAGGCAGAGGGCCAAGGTGTCAGGCAGGCAGGGCCTAAAGTGTGCTGGGGCTAGTGCATATGGGTCCCATAAGCCAATTGTTCAATGCCAGCAACTTGGCAAAATCCAGCCATTATGGGAATATTTATATGGTGGAAATTAGCAAATGCTACAAACCAAGGCTACATCCCCCCAGCCCCACCCCAAGGCAAGCACACCGGCCAGTCCAGAAAGGCGGCTGAGATCCAGATTCTCGCTCTCCTCCACCATGTGGCTTTGGGCCTTTGTTTCTTTCTGCAAATGTGTGTTCTCACCCCTCCTACTGCAAAGAACTCTTGGGGGAGGTGGGGAGAATAAGAAATTACAGCTGGATGTGCCCCTATGGGACAAAGTGTTGCAGGGTGAGAGACCATTGCTAGTGACTTCCTAGCGTCTTCCTGGATGTCTGATCTAAATTTAGGTCCTTGCAGTCTAAGTTGAATCCCAGCCCCGGCCTTTCCTTCCTTCCTGCAGGCTCTCTGCAGCACAGAAGCAGGAAGCCACTGCTGTAAGGCGCTCTGTCCTTTGTTATTTCATCTGTGAGTCTGCGTGCATGCTTTCTGACCAAAGTCCCCCCATCAGCCTTCCCTCCCACCATCCCTCCCCTCGCTGCAAATCTTGCAGTGGATCCCCACTCCTCTTCTGGTGTTTCAGACTTCCCTGCCCCACCCAAGGTCATCCCCTGTCTTACCCGTAGTCATGCCCACTCTGCTCAGTCACTACCTGTTTAGGTCTCATCTCTTCTCTAAAGTTGATGCCTGCTCACCAACTCTCACAGGGCCTCTGTGTTTTTCTGCAAGGCACAGAAACTCTGACAGGTACTTGAACTATAAGGAAAGTTATTTGTTGCTTACAAAGAAATCTTGAGGTGGGTACTTCTCAGGTTGACTTTGCAACTCTGAGAGGCCAGCATCTCTAAATCCTCTCCATCTTCCCCTATGGCTATGAGATCCACAAGATGGCTACCACAACTCCAGATATCACATCTTAAGACTCCCTCCAAAGTCAGGAGGAAGGGTGTTAGTCAAGGTGGGAAGAGCTGTCTTCCTGTGCTTTTCTTATCTGATCATATATCTTTTTTAAATATTTTTATTAGTTGTTGATGAATTTTTATTTTATTTACTTATTTATTTATATGCAGAGCTGAGAATCTAGCCTAGTGCCTCACACATACCAGGAAAGAGCTCTACCACTGAGCCACAACCCCAGCCCCAGCCACAACCCCAGCCCCCAGATATCTTATATATATCTCAGAAGCTTTCCTATTCCCACTCCCAAAACTAGATGCTAACTTTTGTAAGGTTGTCAGTGTACAACCATTCGCCATTTCCATATCCATTGCTCCTCTGTAAAATGGGGATGATGATACTTATCCTAGGTGGTTGAGTGGGATTGAATAAGATCGTCTAGGCTGGCCATTCCCAGTGCAAAATGCACTTGGCCAACTTTTGGGTTCAGGGATGGACATGTAACCTGATGGTACCAATCAGAAACGTGTTGAAGATCTGGTCTATTCTTTTCCCCTGGAATATTGAACAATGAGGACCAAGAGAGCCTGAAACTTTTGCACTTCTTCAGAGATCATTATCATTTGTCTTGATAAAAAATAAATTGCAGAAATGTGAGGGTCCCCAGACTCCATTTAACCTAAGGATGAACTGCATTAAGAGGTTTTCTAGAGCAAGTCCTCTACTGTAACCAGCCAAAAATGTCACTTATTCCCCCTGAAATGATCAGATCCTCTCATTATATGGATTCATGGAGAACAGCAACTTCTCTTCATAGTTTGTAACAATGTGTAATTAAATATATTGAAAATTATGTCATGCCACAAAATTTAGGATTCAAAAGTATGGCATTTCTTAAATATTCCAAATTAAGTTACATCTAGCAAAAACTTTTATTTGTTAAGATTATAGGAAGTTGATACAGAAAGTTCTAGAAGAAACCCATGAAAACAGATGGTAGTGACTTAATGGTTAATCATGGTTGTTCCTGGTGCTGCCTATGTGTCTTGTGCAGAGGGGTCAGCTCTATCGTGAGGTAGGGTTGACCTAGGCACTTTCCTGAGCACCTGGGTCCCAGTTCTCGAAGGCACAGGGCAGCCCTACCACCATCCGCCCTGCCTCCTTAGCAACTCCACAGGAATGGATTCCCCACAGACCCCCCAACACGTCTCCTCCTCAGGCCAGGAGGCCTCATGAGCCTTAAAGGTCTTGTGTGCCCCCCCACTCCCCCACCCCTGTCCTGTCTGCAGACACTCTCTTCCCGCTGAGGGGCACAGGCCTTCCAATCTCAGGGGTAGCCCACCCAGCCTAGCAGGAAACAAAGACCAAAGACTGTTCCTTCCTTCCTTGTGATAAGGAAAGTTCAAAACTCAAGAACTCAAAAGCCAAGCTCTCTAGAAGGCGAAAGGAAATGGTGCGTATTTCCTCCTTTATCCTGATCAGCTTGCAACCTAGAAAGGGAAAACTGAGACCAAGCTTCTCATCAGGCTGCTGTGCTACTTTACCTAGAAACGAACCCACCACTGCATACATTCACATATGGAGAGCAGGAGATGCTGGGGCTGGTGTCTAATTAGCTCCTCATTTTATCCCAATTTGGGGCTCAGAACATGAGCAGTGAGGCTCAATAACTGTTAGTTAAGTAATTACCTATTAAATAAAAGTCAGTTTTAAGAGACAGAAATTCAAACTGCATCAATATCGTAAAAGGTAATTGATTGGTTCTTGGAACTGGGAGAACCACAGGCAGGTCCAGCTTCAGATGCAACAGTGTGATTCTCTGCCCCTTGGCCTGCTTTCCTCCTCAGGTTGGCTTTTCTCTGCCCGACATTTCTTCCCTGTGTCCTTGGGCAGTGACTGCAGCATCTCCAGGGTCTTGGTCCTTACCAATCAGCATCTCAGAGAAGGATAGACAGACACTGTCCTCCATCTGTTTCTAGCATCTTGTAGCTTGAATCTTTTTGTGTATGTACCAGGGATTGAACCCAGGATGCTTAAGCACTAAACCACATTCTCAGCCCTTTTTTATATTTTATTTTGAGGAAGGGTCTTACCAAGTTAGGACTTCACTAAGTTGCTGAGGCTGGGTTTGAACTAGCAATTCTTTGTCTTAGCCTCCCAAGCCACTGGGATTACAGGCATGCACCACCGCACCCAGCCTTGTAGCTTGAATGTTTAAAAAAAAAATTTTTTTAGTTGTAGTTGAACACAATACTTTTATTTTATTTATTTTTATGTGATGCTGAGGATTGAATCCAGTGCCCCCCACCTGCTAGGTGAGTGCACTACCGCTGAGCCACAACCCCAGCCCTGTAGCTTGAATCTTAAACAAGACTTTTATTGCATTTCATATTGTGTCTATCCCAGAAACAATCACCTGACCAAGAGGATTGTGTTTTCAGACTGGCCACCTGGATCACTTGCCCTGGCAGGGTGGCAGTGGGGAGGTACTCCCAAGAAACAGCTCTACTAAGAAGAGGGTGGTCCTCTAATAAAAGAGGGTCATAACCAGATAAGGAGAGAAAGTATCTACACAAACATCAAAGCATTTGCAGGTACTATGATTTGAATGTTCCCCGCCCCCCGCCGCCCCAAACTCAAAATGTAACTGCCACTATAAGGGTTGAGTGATTAGATCATGGGAGTTCTGTCCTCATGAATGGATTGATGCTCTTATCAGGAAAATAGACTAGTTATCATGAAAATAGCTTTGTTATTAAAGTGAGGTCTCTCTCACCTAATGCCTTATGAGGCAGCAAGAGGGCTGTCCCCAGATGCCAATCTCTTGATCTCGGACTTCCTAGCCTTCAAAACCATGAGAAAGAAATTTTGTTCCTTTACAAATTACTCAGTCTTCAGTATTCTATTATAGCAGCAGAAAATGGACTAAGATAGGAGCTCAGGTTGGGTGGGATGTAAGGTTCAGTTGTGGTGGGTGTATTAGGGTAAGATAGATGCTGTAACAAACAACCCCCAAACCTCAAGGCTTAACACCCAAATTCACTCATGTCACAGCCCAAAGCAAGGAGATATCGTACCCACTCATCTCCATCGAATCATTCAGGCACCCAGCTCCTGTACTGACCCTCATCTTCTAGAGCCCTGAAGTCCTGTGTTTCCAGTTAAATAGATAGCAAAGTACATAATATAACAGGAAGTTTTCAGGGGGCAGGTTATGAATTAATATACATCTTTCCTGCCCAATACCCATTAGCAGGAACTCAGTAATTATACACTAAAGATAAGCTAGAAAACATGCCCAGAAAGAAAATCAAGCAATATTTGGTGAGTTTGTAGTCCTGATAAATTGAGGGAGGGTCCTTCACAGGACTGGGTTTGGGAGATGGTCAGGCAGCAGGGTAGGATGGAAGGCCTAGAATTCCAGGCTACCAGCTTCTCCACTTCAGGTTTTTCACCTTGGACAAGTCACTCTGCCTCTCTAAGCCTCAGTTTTCTCATCTGTCAAATATAGTGAAAGCCCCTCTGCAAGCCCCTTCCCATGCAAAAGTCCAGCTCTGTAGCACTTCTGTTTCCAGGTGATCTCATCATCTCCAGCCTCCGCTTGAACTTCACAATCCCCCACACCAGCCCTCCTTTCTCCTCTCTGCTTTATTTTTCTCTGCAACCAAATGCTCTCCCCATTTATTCACTATCTCCCCGCCTGAGAATGAAGTTCCCAGAAGGTGCAGCATTTTGTGTTTAGTTCACTGTTGTATCCCAAGAACCTAGAAGAGTCCTTGGCGTATTGTGAACTCTCAAAAACCACTTGTGGAATGAAGGAACGAATGAATGAGTTTCAAAACATTTCACAAAATAGCAAAAAGTACACAATTCATAACGGAGCAACACTGCCATCTGGTGCCAGAAATATGAATTGCAAGCACAAACTCTGGGTTGGGGTAGATGTGGGGGTACAGGAAAGAGTCTCCAAAGACAAGCCTTGTCAAATCAACCCTGAAGCGATGCAGCAGCACCTTCTGACTTTGGATGGCCCAACAGACCCAAGAGGCCTGACTTTCTGTCACTTGTGTGCTTCTACCCTGCCGAGCCCTCTGGGACCCCAACCAACCATTCATTAGGTCTTCAGATTGACCAGGTACTGGGAACTTTCCCTGATGCTCCTAAAACCAACCCCACATGGGAAAGTCTATCCCTTAAGATGCAATATTAGGGGAAAAAAAGGCTCTATCTCTGTGAGCAGAAAAGAGAGAGATCCCATGCAAAATGGGACCAACAAGAAGAACCGAGGTGAGGGAGGAGAAGAAGGAAAAGCCTTGAGGAAGGGCCAGGTTAGACCCACCTCCAACCTGACTTCCAGTTTGCTTTTGCTTCTCATCCATCCTCATGGCACTAAATGGGCTTTAGACCCTAAATTTAGCCTAGCCCTAAAATCCTACCATTCTTGGGAGGAAAGAAGGGTCATAGTAACTCCAATTTCTGGAGTTAATGCCTAGAAAGTGGAGCCAGCCACTGCTCAGACACTGGTGTCCCCAGCTTGGGGTCTCCTCATTACTAGACAGTTGTTCCAACATGGCGTAGCCTCTCCAAGAGGGAGTGGATGTTTATTCTAGTTTCTCTCACAGCCTCTTTCCTCCTGGGCCTTGGTGGATGGCCCAGTATCCTCAGTGCCATAGCAACCAGGAGAGAGAGAGAGAGAGAGAGAGAGACTCATGTTTGAGCTACTCCTTTCAACAGGACTGATTCTGATTGATCTCTGGCTTCCTTTGGGCTTCTGAGTTTTATAAGGTCTGCTCTCCCTGCCCCTTCATGCAGGTCAGCTGTCCTGGGAGATGAAGGGAAGTGGCTCTGGATAGAATTTGCCCCCTCTTTTAGAGCCTTGGCCATCAGTGACAGGAGCAGCTTGGCCTGCAGATCTTTCCTTCGACCTCTGCTCAGCTTGGTTCAGCCCAGATATGTGGAGCACCTTCCGGGATTATGCAGGATTTAAAAGACAGGTCAGGCCTCTGACCCCAAAGGGCCACTGGCAAGTGGGGGCACAGCCCATGCAGAACAACCAACAAGCTATGACCGTGTACGTGAGCAAGTGTCAAATCAGAGGTTCATGCCAAAGGGAGCGTTGATTGAGAAGCCTCTGGACAGGGTGGGATTCCTGTGGCCTCTGTGTTCACCCACTCTCGATGATCAGATGGCCTTGAGAACAGCCATCTTGTCCCAGCTCCTCTCAGCACCCAGAGTTGAGGGGAGTGACAACTATGAATCCCCTCGTGCAGGTGTCATTGAGACACAGTCCTGGCCAGCTCATGACACTGGAACATTGGATGCCCAGAACAATTCAGAGGACCCACAGGGACCGACCTTCCTTGTCCCTCCATGCCCCCTCCTCTGATTCTCTTATTTTCACCGGTCTCCTCCCTGTCCCTTGGAGTCAGCTCCCTCAGAGTCCCCTGCTGTCCTCCCTCCCTGCTGGTTTAACTCCCTCTCAGAGCCGGCCAAGGTGAGCTCTGACCTGACATTTAATCATTATTAACTCTAAGTATAGATCAGGAGTTCACTATGAAAGCTGATAAGTGTTGTAAATATAAAATGCATACCAGATTTTGAAGACTTTGTATTAAAAAAATGTTAAGTTTTTTAATACTTTCTATAATGGCTCTGTATTAAAATAGTTTTTGATATATTGAGTTAAATTAAATCTATTATTAAAGTTAAATCTGTCCTTTTTTTGTGTGCTTTTTCAATGTGACTACTAGAGAATTCTAGATCATATCTATAGCTCGTGTTTTATTTCTCTTGGACTGAGCTGGTTTAAATGTGCTTGGGGAGAGAAGCTGAGCACACTGTTAAATAAAAATTATAGGAGGCCATTGTTTTGGGTTAACTCCAGCACCGGGCTCCAAGAGATTAGACTAAAAATCAAAATGTATGCAGTCATACTAAAAGTCAAACTGAAACTAAGTATTATCTGACCTTCCAAGAAACAAGGGAAAATGAGATGACAGCCAAATTTCCCAAACAGGCCAGTTTCAATTGGCATGATAGTAAGTTCCTAATCCTTACACCAGAAAGATAAACTGCGGTAGCTTGATCTTAACCAGTCAGTTGTTTTTCTGTTCCTCTGACTTGCTATCCCCACATTGCAGGGAAAATAACTTCCAAATGACCGATCTGCTTTGCCTTTGGCTGGCTTTCTTTTCAGTTCTTTTCTGTCTATAAAACCAAACTGCTCTACTCTGCTCATCGGAACACATTCTTTTTTAGAGATTGAAGTGGGGCCCCATTCTAGAACAAAAAATAGAGCCCATGGAGACCATGGAATTGCTGTAATCTTGTCCTTTAACAACACAACACAGTTCATAGCCACATGAATGTCACAATGTTGAACGTGGATTAATGCAACATCAGTAGCCCTGCCCCAGAGTTAAAAGCTCAAAGGAGAAGAAAAGTTTCCTGACCATTCCAGGGTAGGCAAGAAAGATAGAAAAGGCGGGATGAAAATACCCCGAAGAGCAAGGATAGAGATGGGGTAAGGATGCAGAGGTCAATGGATTCAATGTCTAAGAGAAGAATAACTCAGGCTTGGGCTGGGGTTGTGGCTCAGTGGTAGAGCGCTCGCCTAGCAGGTACGAGGCCGTGGGTTCAATCCTTAGTACCACATAAATAAGTAAATAAAATAAAGTATTTGTCCAACTACAACTAATTTTAAAAAAAGAAAAACTCAGGCCCAATAAGATGCAGAGACCACAAAGTCTCAAGCCAATGTGAAGGACTGGCTCACTGTTTCTGTGTATCCAGTTACAACGCCATTCATTTTACCATGTGTCCCAAGGTGTTGGGGGAGGGATGAGGCAAGCAGGAAGTTCCTAAACTGAACACTGGGAACATAGGTGCCATTTCCTAGTGATCAAGGGGCCTTTGACTCCCCTTCCCCCAGCCCCCCAGGCACAATGCAAATTCAAATCTAGGCCAGATACTTCCTCTGGCTTGGTTTAGAATGTGGCTCCTCAAGGAGCCATGTTTTCTAGGGGTGCTGGAGCTGAGAGTCCAGGCTCTAGTGGACGAGATGTTCTGCCCTGGTTCCAGCACCATGGCTTAGCCTCCCTGTCCAGCCTTGTTTTAAGCAGCTTCCTGATGACTATGGACCTGAGTCCTGGGAGAAGTCACAGGGGGAAGCACATGTTCCTGTCTGAGATGAACTCATTCCATCTACACATTATGGAGTTGGGTGGAATGAGGCCGTGGGGACGGAAAACACAAAGCCGCAGCTCAAAAGTGCTGGCGCTTGCATTTTGCAGAACTCTGGCCTGGTCATCTCTGGTCAACAACAGATCTTTCTGAGAATAGCTGGGACTTCTGTGGTCCTTGGCCAGTCCTGTGGGACTGGCTGCCTAGAGCCAGGGGGCAGGCGCTGAGTCCAAATTGGATATTGAAAACACAGGGCCAGCTGTGTTTTGGAGCCGAGGCCAGAAGGTGGCCCAGAGACTGGACCAAGAGAAGTGCCAAGGGCAGCCAGGCCAGAGGGGGCACCAGGGCATCTGTTCCCGCCAGGGCCTAGAAAACACTGGGATTCTGCAATCCTGAAGGTGCTTTGCCTCCCAGGGGTCTCCTCATGGGGGGAAATCTTTGAAAATGGGAGCTCTCTTCCAATGGCCCTCCATGCTTTCTTCCAGAAAAAGGAAGACTTAATAACACAATAAGTGCTTCCTAAAAACCTATCTCATACTCAACACTTGGTCAGGCACCATGGGGAAAGTGAGAGAAAGGGCTAAGGATTTTTAAGTGACAGGGCAGAAAGAACCTTAAGATGCAAAAAAAAAAATGAATCTCAAAGTAGAAATTCCTGACACAACCTGCCTGGCCATCAGACATGGTCTGTGAGGGAAGCTCAAGCAATTTAGCAAAACCAAAGATGCAAGTGGCATTAGGAGGAATGACAAAGGACACACAGAGGTGTAAAAGCCTACAGCCCAAAGTCTAAGTGCCATGGGAGTCCCAAGCTGAGATGACCAGACGACTGGGGTGATTGACATGAGAGGGACCAGGCAAGGAAGACCTCCTGGAATAAGGACTAGAAATGAGCCATGTGAGATTTAGGGTCGGGAAGAAAAGAGGGGGAGGGAAAATTGTTTTAAAAAGAAGAAGGAAGAAGGTAAAGATTAGAGAGTCAGCAAAAAATTGAAGACAAACTGCCAATCACACAATTTCACCAAAGATCGACCAATGCAACCAGCTGCCGTCATGTCAATGAAGCTGCGATGGCAGTACAGAGAGTGAGACTGGACGGGCCCAGGGATCAAGGGATGCCTCATAATCCGTGTGGATCTTTACCCCACTGGCCTCAGGAATTGGCCCCTGACATTTCCATTTCCCCAAAACTCAGCCATCCAAAACATCTGAAGAAAAGCAAGGCCACTCTCACGCAATGAGTTCTTGCTGGCCTGTACAGATTCTTGATGATCTCAACTTTTCTTCCAAAGAACTCACAGGAAAAAGGAAAAAATAAAAATAAAAACTTGAGAAAAATTTTACAGCAAAATTATTAAGATTCTAGGTTCTGGAATCAGATTGCCTAAGCTGGAGTCCTGACTCTACTGGTTAAATCTACAACCTTGAACTCCATCTCTTTGAAGCCCAGTTTCCTCATTTGTAAAATGGAACTGATAATAGTACTTAGAGTGTCATGAAGACGAGACAATAGAGTGCACATGAAATAATTTGAAGGCCAAGCACTACTCTTGATCAATGTTATTATTATTATTATTGTCATCACTGATTTTCTGCAACCAACCAAAGAATCCTTTGTGGACCTAACCAGAATAATTTTAGCATCATTCTTCTATTCATTCAATAACACTGAGCACCTGCTATGAGTAATATAAAAACCACAATGATAGCTTGAGAATCTTTCCTATTCTAAAGGAATGTACCACCTATGTAGGAATAATAAGTTATAGCTTCAAAAGACTACACACACCATGGTGCGGTGGACAGTGGAGTATATCCAAATCTACAAGGTCCCTGTATCATTTGGGATTATGTTAGGCTATAAGCATCTGCAAACCCCTAAATGATGGTGGATTAAACAAGGTGGAAGTTTGCCTCTCTCTCCTTTAAACAAAGTCAGAAGTTAAACAGTCAATGGCTAGTGTAGTGGCTCAAAAGCCACATGATGTCAGCTTTTTATTGCTGTGACCAAAATACCTGATAAGGAAAACTTGGAGAAGAAAAGAATTATTTTGGTTCAGGTTTCAGAGCTTCAGTCTATGATGGTCTGAATCCAATGCTCTGGGCCCAAAATGAGGCAGACCACCAGGGCAGAAGGGCATAGAGGAGAAGCACTGTTCATCTCGTGGCAGCCAAAAAGCAGAGCGAGAAAGGCAAAGAGGATACAGGGAGAGGAACCCTTCCAGGGCAGCACCAATAGTCCTGTGACCTAGATTTTTAAATGCCCATTTTACTGTCAACAAAACTGTGGCACAAAAAGGTAAGTTTTCCAAAGTCACACAGCACACAGGTGACAGGACCAAGATTTGAACTTGGGCAGTCTGGTTCCAGAGTCTGGTGAGCAGGAGGAAGCAAAGAAGGGCTTTCCCCACTGTTTCGTGGCACTTCGGCCAGAACTTGGTCACATGGCCATAGTCACTTATTCTTTCTTTAATCAGGGCATCAGAAACCTGGGAATTCTATTGTTGAAAAAAGACTAGTAGCAAATATTAGGGACTACTTGTAGTCTCTGGTGTGGACCTCTCTAAAGGCAACCTTCATCCAAAGCAGGACATCATAGCTATCATTCTGGATAGCATGACCCCTGTCCCTGCCCCTGATCCTGGAGAGACTAGCCAGAGCTTCTGGGACCAAGCAAGAGATTCCATCTTTTCATGGCATGTACCCTCAAGTGGCATGTACCCTGGAGTGCTGTGGGGTGGATTTCAGCCAAGTCTGCGAGGCTACAGTCGACAAAGAAGATAATTAGATGGGTGTTCCCAGAGAGAACTCTACCCAAACAATATTTCCAGATGCCAGTGCCAGGGTTCCTGAGTTCCTGCTGCATCCTGCCTTGAAGACTGTTAAGATCCACTCCTCGTGTAGTGATACATCCCTCCTGTGCTCCAGTGGGCTTCTGACAATTGTTCAATTGTCTTCAGAGAATTCTACCTTTGTAACCAGGCAGATGTGGTAAGGGCCACTAGCACAGTCAAGGAAACTGTGGTGGAGGAATGGAGGCGGGAGAGACTGAGGAGGCTTAGGGGTCAGGGGAGACATCACCATCCGGGGTCTTAGAGCTGAAAGTGTTGAGTGCGTCAAGTGCCGACCGCAGACCAGACACTATTCCAAGTGCTTGGGTGTGGTCTCGCTTAGTCTGCACAATAGCCAGTGAGGCAGGGCGACTATTATTATCCTTGTTTCACAGATGAGTAAACCAAATCACAGAGGGTTAAGGAACTCCCTCAAGAGGTCAAAGATACGAGAGTAATAGAACTGGGTTTTGCACCTGAACAGTCTGATGCTCTTAACCATCTTTGGGTTGGGCTTAGATGTTGGTGTCTGGCCTGGGTCTGGAACAAAGGTAGGGCACAGATAGGACCATCATGCCAAGCAGAAGGCACATGGGAGCCACACCAGGGAGTCAGTGGGCACAAGGATGATCTGGGGCGTGGTGGGGGGACACAGAGTCTGGAACAGCTGACCCACACAGTCTCTAAGGAGCAATAGTAAGCAATCAGGCTGGATGGCAGAGTGGGGAGCAGTTCAAGGAGAGGACTATGAATCTATGGTAAGGATTTTGGGTGTACTTGGGAGGCACTGGGAGGCATTTAAGTTGGGAAGTGACATGCTCGGGGACTGGCTTTGGGATGATCACTCAGGATCATCACAGGGATGGGGAAGGCAGGAGGCTCTTGGAATAAATGACCCATTTCAAGGAGGATAGAGAAGAGAAGATGGAGATGTGACCTCTGGGGCCACCTGAGAAATAAGGGAAACAGAGGAGCCAAAGGCCCTTCCAGAGAGGCTCTGGGCCTGCTGGTGGGTAGGGTAAGAGTGATGAGTTCAGGTTGGACAGCATGAGCCCCAGGTGCCTGTGGGGCCCTCTGATGGAGAATCTTATAGCAGAAACATGTGGGAGAAGTCAATACTTAGAGACTCCGAGGCCACACACATGGTATGATTCCCGAAACCATGAGATGCCACCCCCAGAAGAAAGACACGGACCACACCCGGTCAGGAGACAAGAACCCTCGGAACGGTTCAGGCACAGTTCAGAAATGTGGGCCCTGGAGCAGGCTTTCAAGGAGGAAGGCTGGACCCTGGGGACCCAGCATGGTGAGGGTAGGCGGGTAGGAGGGCCTGAGGGCTGCGGCAGACCCCAGGCCCAACAGCTCCCGCAAGCCTTCCTGTTGCCCGGCTGAGGCTCCAGCACTGGGGATCTGCAACGTCAAATGGTTTAGATTTATGATGGAAAATGGCTCCAGGAACTGGAGCAATTTACTACTCACAAGCGGATTCCAACTTGTCTATTAAAGCACCTCATTCCAACCCGACACCCAGGCATGTTCACACCTCTGGTGGGGAGTCAGGCCTGCCCAGATGATTAGCCTCTGGGCTGGGCTCCCTGGGGAGTGGCCAGCCCTCCTGACAGCCTTCAGAGCCGGGGTCACAGAGGCCCAAGCTGCCACAAGACAGAGGCAAGACCCGGCGACAGCGTGTCTGCCCCGGCCTGCCCTGGACAGGCGCTCTGTGGGGCAGGCCCCATTCCCCCTGGGGGAGTCATGGCTGAGTGGGGTAACAGAAGACTGAGGCTTTGCCGGCAGCTCCCAGTTCTGCCTTTTAAGAAGGAGTGATTTGAGCAAGCCCCTTGGCCCGAAATGGTTTCCTCTTCTGTAAACAGGGAGCACTAATCCCCACCTGGAGCGGGTGTTCTCATGACAAAACAGGGAAGCAGGAAAGCAGTAAGCTCTGCTCACTCAGGAACCACCCACGCCCTTCAGTCCCCGAAACATCAGGAAAGGGGGACATCCATGAGTGTAGGGGAGCAGCTACAGAGGGGAAGGTCACGGGACAAGAGCTGAGGAACAAGTCCCTTCCTTCTTCTTCTTTTTTTTTTTTTTTTAATATTTATTTTTTAGTTCTCATTGGACACAACATCTTTGTTGGTATGTGGTGCTGAGGATCGAACCCGGGCCGCACGCATGCCAGGCGAGGGGGCTACCGCTTGAGCCACATCCCCAGCCCCCCTTCCTTCTTCTGCTCCCCAACCCAAACCCCCATCTTTGAGAGGAATGGGCTGGGAGAGTCCTCGTCCCATCCCTCCTCCCCTCCCTCCCCTTTCCCTTCCTCCACCTCGCAGCCTTCTCTCAGGAGGGCTTCTTGGCTTCCTCAAGGGTCCAGCTAGTATCTTGGGAAAACTTCCAAAGTCTCCAGGAAACAGGGCACGAGAGAGTCCACCCAGAGGAGGCCCCAGGTGCAGGTGCAAGAGGGCAGGGGGCTGGACCAGCAGGCCAGGAAAAAGAGGGAGAGGAGAGCGGCGGTGGGGCTGTCACCTCCTTGAGCTGCCAGACTATGGCTAATGGGCTCCATAGTGTCCCCTCCAGGGTTTCTCTGGGGGATGAGGAGGGGCAGAGGTTGCACCTTCTCTCTTCTATCATTATGACCCCATTTCCCTGACCATGCCATCTTAAGGAGTCTGTATAAATATGGAAGCAATTGACCAGTTTCTAAACAATGCAGAATTCTTCACGTTCTTGCCTAATTTTCACCTCCCTGAGCCGCCTACCTCCCCACCATGAGCTCAGCCCCAGGCAGCCCTCCCTGTCTCTGGCACTAACATCACCACAGTTATTTTCTTTGTTGCTGCTTCTTACTTTCAAAATTAGGACTGGGGCCAGGATGGAGAAACAGATTGGGGAGCTTATGGTGTCAGTGGAGACTGCGGCCCTGCACCCCTTTCCTGCCTCCACCCACACCTAAGTGAGCCATGTTAGAAGGTGTTCCCGGAGGGAGACATCCCCCCATCTGCTTCCCAGGCCCTCAGACCTTGTGTGCCCCTCACCCCCAGGTGTGTGGGAGTCTGGAGGTGTGGCATCCCCAGGCAGCAGCTGAGGCAGAAGAAGGAAGGCTGACTATGTTCCAGTTCCCCTCTCCTTGTGCCCTGACACAAGGTCATTAGCCAAGGTGGCAATGAATGCCAAAATCACTCATCAGCCATCTCAGAGACTGAGGTGGGTAAGAAGGGAGGGGTGGTGGGTGGGGTTTGTGATTGGCAGGAGACCCAGTTCCTGCCCCCAAAACTTTTTGTAGTGTGTAACTAGGAGACAAGATTGATAAATGTGTCCTTCAGAAACCAAGAAAGATGTGGGATTTTAAAATCTGAGGTTCTGATAGAGAAAGCAATCATGAAATTCATATGGAAAAATAAAAGACCCAGAATAGCAAAAACAATGCTAAGCAGGAAGTGTGAATCAGGCGGTATAGCGATACCAGACTTCAAACTATACTACAGAGCAATAGTAACAAAAACAGCATGGTACTGTTACCAAAACAGGCGGATGGACCAATGGTACAGAATAGAGGACACAGAAACCAATCCACAAAACTACAACTATCTTATATTTGATAAAGGGGCTAAAAGCATGAAATGGAGGAAGGATAGCATCTTCAACAAATGGTGCTGGGAAAACTGGAAATCCATATGCAACAAAATGAAACTGAATCCCTTTCTCTCGCCATGCACAAAAGTTAACTCAAAATGGATCAAGGAGCTTGATATCAAATCAGAGACACGGTGTCTGACAGAAGAAAAAGTTGGCTACGATCTACATACTGTGGGGTCGGGCTCCAAATTCCTCAATAGGACACCCATAGCACAAGAGTTAATAACTAGAATCAACAAATGGGACTTACTCAAACTAAAAAGTTTTTTCTCAGCAAAAGAAACAATAAAAGAGGTAAATAGGGAGCCTACATCCTGGGAACAAATCTTTACTCCTCACACTTCAGATAGAGCCCTAATATCCAGAGTATACAAAGAACTCAAAAAATTAGACAATAAGATAACAAATAACCCAATCAACAAATGGGCCAAGGACCTGAACAGACACTTCTCAGAGGAGGACATACAATCAATCAACAAGTACATGAAAAAATGCTCACCATCTCTAGCAGTCAGAGAAATGCAAATCAAAACCACCCTAAGATACCATCTCACTCCAGTAAGATTGGCAGCCATTATGAAGTCAAACAACAACAAGTGCTGGCGAGGATGTGGGGAAAAGGGTACACTTGTACATTGCTGGTGGGATTGCAAATTGGCGCAGCCAATCTGGAAAGCAGTATGGAGATTTCTTGGAAAGCTGGGAATGGAGCCACCATTTGACCCAGCAATTCCCCTTCTCGGTCTATTCCCTAAAGACCTTAAAAGAGCATGCTACAGGGACACTGCTACATCGATGTTCATAGCAGCACAATTCACAATAGCAAGACTGTGGAACCAACCTAGATGCCCTTCAATAGACGAATGGATAAAAAAAAATGTGGCATTTATACACAATGGAGTATTACTCTGCATTAAAAAATGACAAAATCATAGAATTTGCAGGGAAATGGATGGCATTAGAGCAGATTATGCTAAGTGAAGCTAGCCAATCCCTAAAAAACAAATGCCAAATGTCTTCTTTGATATAAGGAGAGTAACTAAGAACAGAGTAGGGACGAAGAGCATGAGAAGATTAACATTAAACAGGGATGAGAGGTGGGAGGGAAAGGGAGAGAGAAGGGAAATTGCATGGAAATGGAAGGAGACCCTCAGGGTTATACAAAATTACATACAAGAGGAAGTGAGGGGTAAGGGGAAAAAATACAAGGGGGAGAAATGAATTACAGTAGATGGGGTAGAGAGAGAAGAGGGGAGGGGAGGGGAGGGGAGGGGGGATAGTAGAGGATAGGAAAGGCAGCAGAATACAACAGACACTAGTATGGCAATATGTAAATCAGTGGATGTGTAACCGATATGATTCTGCAATCTGTATACGGGGTAAAAATGGGAGTTCATAACCCACTTGAATCAAAGTGTGAAATATGATATATCAAGAACTATGTAATGTTTTGAACAACCAACAATAAAAAATTAAAAAAAAAAATCTGAGGTTCTGGAAACAAGTGCTAACAGTGTTTTAGGAGCCCTGGAATGTTCCCTATGTACTCCCACTGGGGGCCGGGGAGTGGGCAAGGGGAAGGAGGCAGAGTGGCCAACCCCAAGCTCCAGTCAAGAGACTTGTCTCAGCACCGTGGCTAACCATGACCAGCTGCAGCCAGGGTGGGCCCGCCGTGGGCCAGGGCTATGGGGTTGGAGCTGGGGAAGGCTGGGGCTTGGATTTTACTTTTTCTCTAAGCCCCTCTGTCTACTGAGCAGGAGACTGAGGCAATCTTTCTCTGGAGCTCCAGGTCCAGCTTCTGTTGCATTATGTCTAGGCCTATCTCATTTCCCTCAGGGGCCTGGGTCCTTCTCTGAGTCATCACTGTGACCCCCTTAGTGCTGCAGTGACTGAGCCACTGTTTAGCAAACAGAAGTAAATTCTCAGAATGGATCTCTTCAGCTCCCCGATGTTTGTTTTGTTTGCTTTGATCGGAAGTTTGCAGAGTATGGTTGGCAGAAGGGTATCAACCATAATACTCAGGGGAAGGGGGGAGTGCTAGGCCCTGGGGCCTCGGGCCTTATTCCTGGTGTGGGAGAAGCTTCAACTTCAAGGAGTTGTAAACAAATACCTTATCTACCTATGAACCCCAAAGGGATGAGAACTGAAAGAAATGGCAGAAAGTGCCAGAACCAAGGCCCCCATGCTGGGGTGCTGGAGTGGAGAGTGTGTGATATGAGCTCACCCATTTCCTGGCTGGAGGAGGAAGGGGGAATCATTTAAGACAGTGATCGCTAGGGTAGTGCAAGATGATCCCACAGATACCAAATCTTATGGTCAATTGCAGAGATAGTGCCACCCCCACCGAGGCTCTAGGGTACTGATGAAAGAGTGTGGCTCCCTCCCAACACCACCATTCCCATCCCATCATCCACACAAAGGAAACCAGGAAGGCTTATCCCTCTGTACTTGACTGATCTCCTGAGAGCGGAGGTCTCTGACCCGTCCTGTCCAGCGTCGCCCCACTCTGCGATCCTGCCAAGGCACGGGAGGATGACAAGAGCATGCCACCCAAGATAAAGATTTCCCTCTGATTTTGTGGTTCAGCTGAAGCTGTGTTCTTAATTATCCAAATAAACAGTTTTCAGCCTGGAGGCCCGGACACACCAAAACATGCCACTTCCATTTCTAGCACCAACTGGGTGCTACAGGCAGGAACCTGTTTTCCGAGTCACAGCTGGTTCTAAATTGTGCCCCGTTGGCCATGGCAGCCAACAGGGAGGGTTGGCAGTGGAACTGCACCAGCCTAGCAGGTGGGAGCTCTTCACTCCCAGCCATATCACGAGCCCTCTGGTGGCCCTGCTCTGCTTCTCCGGCTGTGCCTTGGTTTCTGGGCCTGTAAAATGTGAGAGGTGGGCTAATACCTCGAATCTCAAAGTGTGTCCCCTTCAGTCTGGCATCATTTGAGAACTTACTAGAATTCCAAACGCTTAGGCGCCATCGTCACCGAATCAGATCCTTTCAGGAAGGACCCCAAATGTATTCCATCAAGTCCTCCAGGTGATTCTGACACAAGCTAAAGTTAGAAACTCTAAGTTTTTGTCCAGGTCTGATATTTCATGAGTCTTCTTTCTTTTCCCTTGAGAACTATGAACTTCACAGGTGACCCTTGAAATAAGGCCCACCCCCTTCTATAGAGAATGCCGAACAGCCCAGCCCAGTGCTTGATTCCAGTGTGTTCTGGGGTGAGCGCCTATTGTGCTAACCTTGGGCCTATTGTGCTCTGGAATCTGCTCTGGTGTCGGGGTTCTGGTTTCCAGGCATGGTCTGGGATCTAAGAGCCCAGAGGAGCCAGGCCAGGCAGCCCCCAGTGTCTGTCCCGTGGCCATGAGTGGCAGAACCTTGCCTCCAGACAGACCACCAGGTCAGCTCCACCAGGAGATTTTTGAGGCACCAAAGGGCTCCAAGGAGGGCCGTGCTAGCTCTAATAGGGATCACTGGCATTATTGAAAGAATGAATTATTTAAACTTCATTTCCTTGCCACCAGCTTTGGGGGGGGGGGGGAAGGCTCCAAGGAAAAGATCCCCTATAGGGACACCAGCTGTGAATGTATGGTTTCTCTGCCAAGAAACTTCTAAATTCAGGCAAGGCTGCTGGGCCCGTGCAGGGAGTGCCGAGACGTCTCTCCCTGGCTTTGATCCAAGCCTTGGATCTGTCACAGTGACATCCTCTGACATCTGGCTGTCCCAGCATGGTGGCCTGGCCTCCATGACTGGTCTTCAGGACCTTGTTTTCTGGGAAACACTGGGCCTGAGCTGGTACAGGCCAACTCATAAGCCAAGACCACTGGGCAGGCCAAGGTCAGAGACAGCCAGGATACCAACCTGTCCCAAAGCATAGGGGGACCCAGGAAACTGGGTCCAGAGACCCAGCAGGGACAGAGAGACAGCAGGAAACTGAGGCAGAAACTGAACAGGCTAAGGACTTAATGACCACACTAGGCCCCTTCAGCCCAGGGTGTATTCAGCAGGAGCTACCCCCTGGTGGGGACAGAGAGGTGTTGACAAAGCTGGACCCTGGGGGCCAGAAGTACTACCCTCCTCCCTGGGCCTGGGGAACAAATGCTCATTTTCACTGAAACCTGTTTGTCCTCTCTGGGGCCTGTGAAGGAGGTGTCAGAGGGAGTTACCAGTAAGGGGAAAAGAAGAGAGAGGAGGGAGGGCCCAGTTCCCAGCTGACACATCTGTCACAAATCACCAGGAAAGCCTCAGACCAAAACTCATTTCGGACCCAGAGCCTCCAGGTCTGTTTTGGGAAAGTTGACTAATCCCATAATCCTGCCCACCAGGCAATTTTTCTGCCTGGCTTCCAAGTGGGAGTGGGAGAGGGCCCTGGGACTGTCCCGCTGGGGAACGTGTTCTCTTAAAGGGGAAAAGCCACCTCTGTTCAGTTTTGTTTGCCCAGAGATTCTTCCCGTTCAGGAGTTGTCAGCCGTTGGTGCAAGGAACAGGAGAGACAGAGACAGAGATGACCCTGTGTTCCCAGCATGCAGTAGGGCCACATAGCCACCTCTGTCCAGCCTCATTACTCAGACCATGGGCCTGGGACCAGCCGCTCAGCCTCCCCAGGGAGCTGCTCCGACATACAGAATCTCAGCCTCCTACTGCATTGTAACAGGGTTCCCTGACCTGGACATCCTTTGTCCAAAGCCTTCCACTGGATGGAATGAGTATAGCCTGCTCCCCGCTGACCCCCAGAAGCTACCAGTCTTCCTTTGAGACAAGGCAGATGGGGAATGAGGAGTGTCCTCAGGGCACACCCATGCTCAGTGCTGTGCAGGATCCCCATTTGGGCCCCTCAATACAATGGCCTGACACGCACATGCACATACCCGCACATACACATACCCGCACATACACATACCCGCACATACACAAGCACTCACACTTATCCTAAAGATTCCCACCAGGTCCCTAACTTCCAGAAAGCTGTGGCAAAGGAGAAGTGACTCATAGGACAGTTTTTTTTGCTTTAAGTCAACTTCCTCCTGTCTTTTTTTTTTTTAGTACTGGTGACTGAACCCAGGGGCACTTAACCACTGAGCCACAATCCCAGACCTTTATATTTTTTAATTTGAGATAGGAAATCACTAAGTTGCTTAGGGTCTTGCTAAGTGGCTGAGTCTGACTTTGAACTTGCAATCCTCCTGCCTCAGCCTCCCAAGTGGCTGGGATTACAGGCATGGGCCACCACCACCATGCCAGCTTCCTCCTGTCTCCTGACATACCTCGCAGTCTCCACCTCCTTAGTCTCCCACGGATTTCTTGCAACCCACTAATAGGAAGGGACATCTAGCTAGCAACAAGCATGCACTGTTTCTTTAAGAGAGTGGCCTGAGAGTTTGTTTACTGGAGATTTGTTTGGGTCTCAGTGGGAGGAAAGAAAGAAGATAAAAGCCAGTTGGGATACAAGAAAAAAAAAAAAGAAGAAGAAGAAGAAGAAGAAAGAAGAAGGAAGGAAGGAAAAGAAAGGCCAGAATGCAGAGAAAGGGAGATTAGAAAAGCTAGTCCAAAAGGAGAATTTATTTTTGCAAGAAGAGTTCCAGTGCCCAAGGGACTGTTTCCACTGAGCAAGTTAATCACCGCTTGCGCTTGCGTAGGTTGGGTCAGACACAATTCCCAACTGGGGGAGCGCTGGGCTGTGCCTAGGGCATCCGGCCAACACTGGGGTGGCAAAGGCTGGCATGGAGGCCTCTTATAGAGGAGGGGGTTATGCTGAGGTTGGAAGGAGGAAAGGGGTGGGGGTGGCCCATCAGAGCCCAGAGACAAAGCCTGGCAATTGGAACTGCGGCACAAAAGCTCTCCGCCTGGGTTTGGCACCTGAGATAGGCCCTAGGGCACCCAGGAACCCTGCAATCAATCGCCTGCCCTTTTGTGTAGTGGGCACCTGTGCACACAGGTCTAAGGAGTCCTGGGAGGGAATCCACTGCTTTCACAGCTTCTCAAAGGACATTGGGCACCACCAGGAAGATTCTGGTTAAGGTCAGGCCCAAACCAAGCCCCCTGAGATGGCTGGTGGGCTGCAGGAATCCTTTGCTCCTTGGGTATGAATGTTTCCCCAGGAGCAGGGAGCCATGACCAGTGACCAGACGAAGAAGTGACACAATGAATGCTGTCACTCCAGAAGCCCGTGACTGGAGAGGCCAGGCCAGGGAAAGGGGAAATTTGGGGGTGACTTGCCAGAGTCCAGAGTCCAAAGACAGTGCGGGTTGACATGGAGGGAGCTCTTGGTAAAGCTCAGAGCATCTGTGATGAGGCTGTTCTGGTACCGAGTAAGCCCATCCCCAAACAGCCAGACACAGAGCACACTGTGTGCCCACACCCACGGGTGCACATGCACACATCGCTCTTCCCTGCCCAACTCACCCGGCACAGCAGGCTCCCCTCAGACATGCATCTGCCCACATGCTGGCTCTCTGGGGCTGTATCTCTGCAGGGAGACAAAGCTATGGGTCAGGTTGAGGACACTGTCTAGCCTGGCTTGGGACAGGCAGAGGCAACCAGGCCCTTCTCAGGGGACAGCTGGGCCCAGGTGTTCCTGGAGCTGGTTTCCAGAATAATGTCCTTTCAAGTCACAGTCTGAGGATTTGAAAAACAGCCTCTAAAGGGATCATCCATCCAGGCTGCTTCAAACTCCAGCTGCACCCCATCCAAAGCAGCTCCTGGCCACGGGTATGGAGGACCGAGGTGTGGGTGCAGCGGTCAGGCCACTCCCAGACCCTTGGACTGGGCCTTAATATCTCTGCCTCTTCACACCTCCCACTCCCCAAGAGCCTAACCCTGGAGTCCTGGCCCTGGAGCAGACACTGCCACATGTCACCAGAAGAGCTTCCTATTTAGGGAAAAGAGGTAATCTGTGCAATCAAACCCCACGCACAGGGAAACTGGGCCATAGATTGCCTCAGAAACTCAAAGAAACAGAGCAGCCTGCGCTCAGTTTTCTTTCTGGACCTGCGCTTCCTGCAGGTGCCACATACCCCAGATTCCCCCTATAGTGCTGATCAAGTATGCATATGTCAGGTACTTGGGTCGTGCAAAACAACAGCATGAGATATGTCTGCTGGCTTAACAGGTGAGAAGATGGACAGATGGACAGGCAGTATCCAGGATCCAACCAGTATTTTTTATTTATTTATTTTTTAGCTGCAGATGGACCAAATACCTTTATTTTATTTATTTATTTTTATGTGGTGCTGAGGATCGAACCCAGGGCCTCATACATGCGAAGTGGCACTCTGCCACTGAGCCACAATCCCAGCCCTCCAACCCAGCAAGATCAGAGGGAAGAAGCCTGAAGAGAGCAGAGCTTTGGCTTTGGGCAGCTGACCTGGGGGAGAGAGAAGGGAGGACAGTAAAACACCAGTGGGTCAAATCCAAGTCCCAAGGGCCCCAGAAACCTCTCAGCTGCGCCTGGCAGGAACTGGCCTAAAATGTCCATTTGCTCAACTGTGCCCCCAGCTCCCAGGCTCCCACCCACCCGCCTGGCTTTCAGGGTGCCCCCATCAAGCCGCCTCTTGCTACATAAACCAGCCTTTGTGTGTGTGTGTCCCTGGAGGAGAATGAGCTGGGGGAGGGGAAGAGGATCCGTTTGTCAAAATAGACCTGAATGCTTTTAAGGGCCTGCAGTTGGATGAGTAAATATTTTCCCTTTCAGATGAAAGGTGCAATCATCGCCGTTTTTTAATTACTTTAATTAGAAAAGATTGCCTTAATCTTTTACTTATCTGTACTATTGTGGGAACTGCCAGAAAATGAAGTGCAGGGAAAACAGGTGGAGTTTGACCTTTGCTCTAAGCATCTTGAATTTCTTCTAGGCTGGTAATTAAGAAGAATCAGGGGAAGTTCCTTGCAGAATCTAGGAAATGCAAACACACACAGAATCATAGATACGAGGGCATGCTGGCCCTTGCTTTCACACACACACACACACACACACACACACACGCACGCACACACACACACACACACTTTCTCACACAAATATGTGTGCATGAATGGAAGGAGACAGGGACCCTGATACGGTAAACCAGAAAGTTACAATTTTGAGAACAGCATTCCTGCTCCCAGCCCTAAGAGGTGGCTTAATGAGTTTCCCAGGGTGGCCTAAAATGATTAATTAAGGAGACAGCCCCTTACCCCCTCCCCAAACAACGGAAACCATAACCGTCTGTTTGGGGAGGGTGCGGCATGGCCCCTGACTCCAGGGGCCGTTGAGGACGTGGTGTAAGAGCCAGGAGCTCCAGATAAGGAACGATAGCAACGGCCTGTAACGGCCACCAAGACACCCTGCCCAGGCTCTGACTGGCTGGCCTGGGCCTGGGGAACAGCCTCCCTCTGCTCCTGGCTTGTACCCTCCCCACCCCGTGTCTCAGCAAGAGGACCCTTGGCAAGATGGCAGAGCAGGAAAGGTTGTCTCTGGCCTTCCTTCCTCTAGGGGACCTACCCATGTCCATTTCTACCACGCACCATTCCTGGGTTCATTGTGGACACTGGGAAGGAATCGTAGAGTTGTCCTGGGTGTCTAGACCCATAGGCATGAGCATGAATGGAGGGGAAAGAGGAAAGTGTAGGGGGCGGCCTCTCTGGAGCTTCCAAGATACCCATGTCAGGGGACCTGCTCAGTCAGACCCAAAGATTTTTCCAGCTTCCAGGGCGCTAGCGCCCAGCATTGACTATCTCCTGTTACAGCAACACGTGTCGAGTGCCTCCAATGAGGAAGACACAGTAGATGAGCAGTGGGGATCCAGATTCGCTGCTCTAGGGTGCCTGGCCTCCAGCCCATTCTTCTGCAAGAGCAGAGCTAGGTGCTTAGAGAAGCTTCCTCCAAGGTCGCCTGTTTTCCAGAAACACCTTAGTTTTCTGCATCTGTAACCAGGACCGGCTGCTTCCCAGAACACTATGGATGTTTCTCTTGGAAGGGAGTCGGCAGGGGTGCTGAGCACTAGATCCTCTTTCCCACAGACAGGACCTGGCCTTCCTCACCAGACAGTCGGATCCCCTAGAGACAGGGACAAGAGCAGGAACACCCAGCTGGGGGTCCGCCGACTGTCCCAGACCTTGTAAACAGGCCTTGGGAAGACAGGGGCTGGAAAGCAGGCCCAGTCCATCAGCCTAGAGGGATAGGAGGTCAAGGTTGGAAGAAGGTGGAGCCACCAACAGTGTTTTCCTGTCTAAAGTAATCCAGGTGCTTGGGTGGGGCTCCCCAACTAGTGTTTATGGCATCTGCAGCCACATCCAGAATCGTCCGTCTCCACGTGTGCCTTTCTTTACAGGTGTCTGTCTGTGTGCATGTTCCATCTGTGTGTCTGATCATGCCTGTGGGTGTCCGTCTCTGTTTCATATGTAGCCCTCCAAAACAAAAAAACTCCAGCCTTAAAAAACACTCTCTAAAATAAACCTGCTGAAAATGCTTTAACAACCTTTTTTTTTTTTTTTTTCCTGTCCCTGGCACAGGCACTAACACCAGCGGGTCTCCACGGTCAATTTAGGAAGCTTGGGAAAATATTGCTCGTAATTAAAATCTAGAAGGGCTTCAATTAGGGCAGTGTTCGCCCTGCCAGGCCTGGTCCCAAATCCCACTCAGCAGCATTCCTGTCCTGGATGGAAAAGGCCTTTGATTCTCACCAAATGTTCAGTGGCCATACTGAAATGGGCCCCGGCCCTGCCAGCCGCTCGGGGCACAGGCTGGCCTGAGCTCCAAGGCTTGCGACCAGATACTTGGGCTTTGTGGACTCAGGCAGAGCTCTCTGTACCTCCTGACTTCCCAGCCGCTCCGTGACCCTGAGTTCCCCTGTGGACGAGGCAGAGCTCTGGGAGAGATGGGTGTCTCCAGCACCCATACCTGTTACACTGGGTTAAAGGTCAAAGTTTAGACCTACCAGAGGATGAGGCAGCTGTGGCCAGTGTTGGAGAAAGGGTGGCAACGAGGGTGCAGCAAGTGGCCTCCGGTGCCCCTTCTTACTCACAGGGGCTGCCTCAGGAAATGAAGCCTAAGAGCTCCAGACCCCGGAGTATACCAGGCCTGGCTGGGAGGGGTGAGGGATAGCACAAACCTGTGACCTCTGTGCCCCCTGCAGGTTGAAGAGGCACAGCTCAGCTAACTGGACCAGGCCCAGGTGCCATGTTCCTGCAGGTAGGGATGAGGCAGCCAGGGACAGAAGCAAAGAGCAGAGGGTGCTGCCTCCTCCTTGAAACAAAGGCTCAGGCAGGTGCTCACCAGGGTGGGTGGGAAAGAGAAGTGCTGAGTCAGCCCAGGAGATGCCCTCCCCAGGACCCAGGCACACCACCCACCTGCAGGCACTTTGGCAAGTACAGTTACACTAAGTCACACGAATATTTACCCAAGTTCTCTCTCTCTCTCTCTCTCTCTCTCTCACACACACACACACACACACACACACACACACACTCACACACACACTCGCTGGGTCCAACAACAGGCCTTCAGGTCCCAGCCACGCAAAAAACTCACATTCCTCCACTAGCTCTTAGTGACACCCATTCACAGTTATAGACATGACTGCAGTCAGACCCAAAGATCCTGCCACAAAGATCTGCAGGCCCCTCAGGATCACGCTGCCTTTGGGGATTCTCCATCCTTAGCCACTCCCAGCCCATCTAAGAGTGAGGAAAGAAACAGCAAGCCCGGTCAAGCCCAGAATGCCTTGCCACACTCTGCAAACATGGGCCATAGAGCTGGGGACACCTCAGGAAGAGAGCATTGAGGAGATCCCTGAGTCTCTGCAGAGGTCCACTGAAGGGCCTGGCACCAGTAGCAGGGGAATGGCAGGGGAAGGGTTACAGGCCAACTAGAAAAACAATTACTAACGGGAAAGGCAGCGAATTCCAGCCCTGCTTAGCTGGGCCGCCAGGGCCAGGGCCGTGGGTGGTTCTTGGATTATGCATTTCCTTGAAAACAAAAAGGCGAGTTCAGGGCAGTTCAGCTGTGCCCTGAATCTCACTCTGGGGCCTTTGTCTCCAGCCCCCTCATAGCCCCGCGTGCCTGCACACACGCACACACAGTCCCAAAGGCCCGGCCAAATGTCCACTGGGAAAGCGAGAACATGAATACCTCAAAAAGCCTATCAGCAAAGAGAGGCCAGGACGGGAAGAAGAATCAAGAAGACCAGAGAACGGGGAAGGGAGTCTGGGCCTGCACAATTCAAACAGCCTGCAAGTCTCCCTTCTTGATGCGAGGCCATGGAGAAATTTTCCCTTCTCTCACCAAGGCTGTGTGGAGCTCCCTCTCTGTTCCAGGCACTGGGCCAGGCCTAGGACTTACCCTTGAGGGCTCCCTGATGGGAGGACCTTTCTTCTGGGTATGAGCTTCCACCCTCTCAGGTCCCAACATACTTGTCCTTCCATGAAAAGCTGGCCTCTGCTCTGATTATTGTATTCATACTAAAGTGTAGCTGGCTGATAAGGCCTAAAGGAGACCCTGCCACAGTGACTTGCTTCTTAATGAGGATGAAGATGTTGGTGCCTGTGGAAGAATGGGACAGGGAGACCATCTTGCTATAAACACGAGAACAGAATTAAATAGCCTCTGAGTCTGACCAGACCTGTTTTTCTCGTTAGCTAGGGTGTCACTGGCCCCCACCCCCACCCAAGCCTTGTGAGTAGACCAGGGAAGCATCATGGTTCCTATCACAAATGAGGGAACTGAGGCCCAAAAAGAGACTGAAGGCCTTGCTCAAACCATTCCACAGGCCACCTCCTCTCTAGAACTCTCTTTCTCACCTCAGCTCTGAATGGCTGGTCCATGCCCATCTTTCAGGTCTCAGACACCACCACCCCCAGGGCCCCTTTGTAACCACCTGTCTGCAGCAGGCTTCCCCTCGAAGCGTCCCTGTTCTTTCCCTTCTGGGTGTCTGTTGGTCTTGTGTATATCTATTAATACCTGTCTTCCCCACCAGGGGTGAACTCTGGAAGGTAAGGCCCTGCCTCTGTTTGGTTCCCCAGCCCCGGGGAAAGTGCAAGCACACAGTAGGCCCTGAATAAATATTTGTGGAATGAATAAAGGACTAAATGGACCTGTTGGGGTGGAGGTGGAACCAGGTCTAGAGCCCAGGCTCCTGATGTCTGGGCCCTCGCTCAGATCTGCAGCTGTTCTCCTTCATCATTCTCCCTCCATGGCAGAGGCGAGGAGGGTGCCCAATGCCTCTCCATCCCAGCCTGGGCTGGAGCTGAACAGCCCAAACTTAAAAAAAAAAAAAATGCAAAAACAAAAAGCACATTCCACAGCTGGGCCATGTATTGATTCTGCACGGACCAGATGCCTGGTAGACAGATTGCTGGGCCAGAGGGGCTGTGGATGAGTGCCATTTACACGCGTCCCCTTGCACCTTTGTTCCATGGACATTTCCCAGGCACCAAACTGGGTTCTTAGATAGGGCACCTGCCCTCCTCAGGGGGCCAGGGTTGCACAAGTTCACTGGGCCTGGATTGGAAGGTTCTGGCAGAGGAGGGGACAAAGAAAGGGAAGGAGGAGGGATGGGGTCAGGTCACAGAAGGCAAGATCTGCTGGTCCAAGAAATCAGAACTTCATAGAGTGGACAATGGAGCCCTTTAAGAGGGAGAGGATATTAACAAATTCTCATTTTAGAAAGCTCACTCCTCTACGTGGAAACATGCAGAAAGGGTCGCAGGAAGTAAGACTGGACAAGTTAGGAAGCCATGGCTACCACCCAGAGCTGGTGGCTTGGACTTGGAGCTTCAGGGATGGAGGTGAGGGGAACAGGTGGAAAGACATTTGGGAGGCAGTGGAAGAGGCTTGTGACATAGTGACATGAAAGGACAAAGGCAAGGCTGTTGTCAAGGATGGATCCCCAAATTCTGGTCTGCTCAGCTGAGTGGAGGGTGGTGGCAGGAATACAGAAAGAGAGGATGATATATTGGCCTTGACCCTGCGTCACTTTGGCTATTAGGAATGTGGGTCTGGGGAGGAAGGGCTGGGCTCGAGTTCTGGAGTGGTCTACACTTAGACATCAGTGTGCTGGGGGGAGGAGGCAGGGAGACTGAGCAGAGAATGACATGAAGGGTCCCTTCCAAATCCAATCTTAGCATGCTCCAAGATCCACTGCTTCTTCCCACCCCATGCCCACATGTCAGAGAGTACTCAGCAAAGGCTGGCAGAAGAAGGAGCTTGGAATCTGTGCCAAACCTTGGAGGTGACAGGGTAAGATGGGTGATGGGCCTTGGATATGGGAAGTAAAGGTGCAGAGGTGGGACAGGCCTCCCCAGCCCAGCCACATCCTCAGCTTGGGGACCCACTAAGAGACCTAGGAACAAGGGCTGGTGGCTTAGGGATAACCCTTTGCAATGGGGACAGACCCCAGTACACTCTAACACAGCAGCCACGTGCTATTTATTACAGGGCACCTGTCCCCAGGTGCCTGCCTGGTCCAACCAAAGGAGCTGGGCTGCAGTCTTGTTTCATTCCACTGCGGGGTCTCCAGGGGCTGAGGACTGAGGTGACAGGGAAAACACATGTCCAGAAATAGGAACCTCAAGCTGGGCATCGGTTCCTACTTCCTTTCATTCCTTGGGTGTTGCAGAGACTTTTCCTCTTCGTATTTTGCAGGCCACACACTAACGTGTTCAGACAAGGTGGCTGTGGTCCTCTAGTATCTGTCGCCAACTTTTGACCACTCTCCTGAGGCACTCAACAGGAGTCAGGAGAAAGTCTTGGACTCTCGCTTGCTTCCTGCCCCCTTTCCCATCCAGATCCCAGGGCATCCTCCCTTTTCACTATCTCCCCACTCCAGCCCAGGCCGTCCCCAGAATTCCTTGAAGATGTTCCAAGGACAGAGCTGTGAAGAATCCACAGGACCAGCAGATGTGGCTGGCTCCCTTGGCTCTCCTAACATCAGCCACATTGCCAGTGGCCAGCTACTAGTGGTCCTTTCGGTCTCACAAGACTGTGCCAGCCAACCTTAAGTGCCAGCAAGATGGCCCCATCCCCTTTGAGACCCTTACCCTCCCCCTGCCCATCTCATCATTTCTGTTTCTGAGGTACCTTCCCTTTGCCTCCCTCTTCAGACTGGACAGCCATGTGTATATGGGATGAGGGAGTCACCCAACCCTCAGTGCTGACCAGTGAGACTGCCCATCGAGGTGGAAGTCATTGCAATAATTAACAGGCAGTTGCCACTGGTGGGGGTGGCAGGGTCGGGAGGCACACGGCACAGAGTTGCCTAAAGGGCCAGAAGGTGAGCCTGTGAGGCCCAGGAAGAAAGGCCAGTGCTTCACAAGCTTTTCTTGGAGCTTGGAACAGCCCCTTGTCCTGAAGCATCGCAGGCCCAGGCCTCAGCATGTTCTTTGGTGCAGAAGAGGTTCAGGGGGTCCCAGGAGAAGTGGAGGTCTCCTTCCACAAACAGGTCTAGACGGAGTGGTAGGGTTCACATAGACAGCCCAGGGGCCTGCGAGTCCTACCCTCCCTTCCAGGGCACCCTTCCCTACATGCACCACCCAGGACTCAACCTTAGCCAATGAGGTCTGTGGGGAGGCAGGGCCTTAAGGGCCTAAAGAAGAAAAACCGGAAGGGCTGGGAGGGAGAACCAGCTGACCCCATCTTGCTTCCTCCAGAGCTGTTCTGTCCTAAGCCCAGCCTCCAGGTGTGGTCTGGAGGTGTCTCCATGGGTAGCAGAGCCCAAGTGTCAGAACACCCCACTGGCCACCCAAGGGCCTCCTCCCATGGGTGGAAGAAAGCACAGGCGGTCCTCAGTCAGAAGATCACTGGACCATGCAGCACCTACACCTCTGGGTCCCCAGTGCCTGACAGCGGGGTCCCACCCCTAGGAAGGAACTTGGTCCGGGACAGAGGCAGAGGGGGTGCAGGAAACTCACATTTCTTTGGAGTGAGATATACTGAAGTGGTGTGTGGCAACAACTTTCCCCCTGGCCTTGCTGGTGGGTCTTTGGTCTTCCTGCTTTGGGCCTTGGTATGAGGTCTGTGGTTTCCACAGTCTGCTCTGAGAGACTTTACATTCTACGGGAGACCAGAGCCATGGCATATCTCATTAGATATGCACTTGCCTTCGTGCGTAAGATTTCATTTGCACGACAAGCCAACAGCTAAACGATATTGGGTCACCTCTAGCCAGGGGAGGCCTGTGTCCTTCTTGGCCTTCAGGGTGGGACAGCAGCATGTCCACTGCTAGGGAGAGAGGACAGGCTCAGGAAGGAGGACCCAAGGAACTCACCCCTCAGACTTTGGGTGGAGTCCAGGCCTGGACACATAAATACATCTGGCCAGGATGTGATGGGACAAGGCTGGCGGTTCCCTGGGCTCAGAACGGGTCCAGCACACCCAGAGGAAAATGTGCCTGTGTGTTTGTTCTCACACACCTCGCAGCCCTGCTTCCCTGAAGGCCCCTGCTAGAGGAGCCGCCACCCCTCTCCCTCTGAGCCCTGCCCGCTCTCATGGACCTCCTCTGGGGACTCTTCAAGGTGACCTAGCAGAGCTCTGTCTGGAGATGAGGATAATGTCTCTGTTTTTCAAATATTTGGAGCTTTGCTAAAGAGCAACACATTTTTTTAAAGTGTGTATAATTTGAGGGCAATTTGATCCATATGTTTCTGATTCCCTTGCACTTAAATCATCAAAATATTGATTTTTAAGAGCCATTTGATGTCTAAGGAACCTTTTTAATAAGCTTTTAAAGCTCTTTAAACCCAGAGCCTGGAGCCGGTGCCAGGGCCCTGGCTGTCCGCTCGCCCGCCACACCCCACTCCCTCCCCTGGGTCAGGATTATTTGGAGCTAAGCCTCCTTCCCTTCTGCAGGCCCCACCTCTGCCTGGCCTCCCTGACTACCCAGCTGACTACCCAGGGGTCCTAGCAGCTGACTACCCTGCTGTCCTGGGGTGGGGGAGTGCTGCCCTCCCTCTCTCTTCACAGACCTCTCCCAAACTTCCACAATGCACCTTTGGGACACAAATCAAGAGAGGCAACCACAATTTTTAGTTTTGGTTTTCATTTTTTTTGGAGAGAGGGAGTTTTTTTGATGTTTTTGGCACCAGAGATTGAACTCTGGGGGCACTTGACCACTGAGCCACATCCCCAGCCCTGTTTTGCATTTTATTTAGAGACAGGGTGCACTGAGTTGCTTGGCACCTTACTTTTGCTGAGGATGGCTTTGAACTTGTGATCCTCCTGATTCAGTCTCCCGCCTCTGGGATTGTAGGCATACACCACGACATCTGGCATAATATTTACTTTTTTTTGGTGGTGCTGGGGATTGAACCCAGGGCCTTGCGCATGCAAGGCAAATACTCTACCAACTGAGCTATATTCCCAGCCCACGATTTTTACTTTTAAAGGCTACATAATACTCTTATAGTTATAGGCTATGATTTACTTAACCAACTTCTACCAAGGACATTTAGGTCATCTCCCATTGCACACCTTAAGCACATTTCTGGTTATTTCCTTGGGATATATTTCTAGAAGTGAAAATACTGCATCAAAGAGGGTGCACACCTTTAAGCCTCTTTAACACAAGTTGCCATCGCATTCTTCTGAAAGATCATACCAACTTACATTTCCACAGCAGCACCTCTTCCCGGGCTCTTAGTGAACTGCACATCATTCTGTGTGTGTGTGTGTATGTGTGTGTGTGTACACAGTTCTGGGGATTGAACCCAGAGCCTTCCACATGCAAGACAAGCACTTTACCAACTGATCTATATCCCCAGCCCCCACATCATTCTTACTCAAAAAAGGCTCTCTGTGTGAGCAGGTAGATGCTCTCTAGCACAATAGGGAAGGAGACTCTGGATCCTGGGTTTGGATTCCAGTCCTGCTATTTACAAAATGGGAAATTTCTTCTTCTGTCCATGCCTCAGTTCCCTCATCTATCATTTGGGGATAATAGTACCACCTTACCCCAAAAGTGTATCATGGAGATGAAATGAGATCATCTGCATAAATTGCTTGAAAACCTCATGATGCAGAATCTGTGCTCAATAAATGATGGCTGGTGTTGTTTCCTTTATGCTTTTCCTGTGAGTCAGAATGCTCATCCCCCTTCCCCTCCCCTGTTCATCCCACCTCCTCTTGCCCACACCTCAGGGTTCTGCCTCACCTCGCTTCCTCTTACACTTCTGACAGCATCCAATCCTTCCATAAACTTCCTGCAAGTGCAGACTCTATCCTTACTTTAGTGTCTGTTCCCCCCCACTCCACTAAGATGTCAGCTCCAGGAGGGCAGAGCCCGGGGTTATCTAATCCCCAGAGCCTACACCAGTGCCTGGCAGGCTGTGAACAGTCTATCTGTATGTGTTGAATTGAACAGAAATGAATGGAGTGGGCTGCATTTGCTTGGGATGACTTTGGGTCCATAATTTCCAAGAATTCTCTTTACCCACAAAGGATAGACTCTTTATCCTTGAGGACAAACTGAAGAATGTACTAAGACTCAAAAGATGAATCCTCAAATAGCCCTGAAATTTAGAGACTGTGGTGTCACTGGTGGTACCTCCATGACCACTCTAACAGACAAGTTTGTTCTGGTAGAAAAGTCCCTCTGCAGCTATTCTCACGAGCCTGTGCTCATTTTTTATTTACCTTGGATTTGTCCTTTCACTTTCAGATACATTTTCCTTATGTTTTCAACCAGAAGAGACAGTGTCCTCCTTTGATGGCTCTGGGCTAGACCCTGGGCTTGGAGGCTTGGGGAACCCTGGAGAACAGCCATGACTCTGCAGGTGACTGGAAGTGCCCTCTGGAGAAGTCCATCACAGGACACCCCACAGTGGTCTGGAGTTTGGTATAGTCATCATTCACAGCCTTAAGGTCCCATTTAGAAGCTCTCCAGGGCCTGGACCCTGGGGAGGAAGGAAGGCCTCAGGCTCTAGACAGGGTCTGAATCTCAGGAAACCAATCAGAGAGGGCCCCTCAGTTCTCTCACCCAGTCCCCACCGCCTCAGTCCCTGACTTATCAGTTCTGCCCCCAAAGTCCCATTTCAATTCAGACCAATAAAACTGAATCCCCAAATCACTATCATTGTGCAAGCCTGGGGCTGGGGAGTGAGACCGATAGTCCTCTGACTAGATTGTCACTCAGGTTCAGAGTAAGAATATCTCTGAGCACCAGGGAGCAATCCCCACCCAGTGCATCCCATTCCTCACTCATAGATCACCTCTGACACCTTTACTTGTGGTTCATTATGGAAGGAACACTGTTACAACCTAAGCGTTCCTGAGTGCAAGTCTGTATGTGTGTGGACGTGTGTATGCATGAGTTTGCTTGTGTGCACACACACACACATGTAAGTTTGTGTCTGTGCTGGCAAATTTAGATGGAAGTTCCTGGAGTGCAAAGGTCATGGGGTGAGTTCCCCTGAGTCTCCCGCAGATCTTACTCAGGACTAGGCACAAAGCTGATATTCAATAAATGAATGAATGAATGAATGAACGAACAGCACATACTCTAAGCTCCTCACCCCCATCAGGCTACCCTCTGGGAAGAGGGTTAGACTGGGAACCAGCAGCTGTGCATTTGCGATATTGTCGGATCCACAGGATGAGGGCGGGCTCACCCCCACCCCCCTTCCTCAGTGTTCAAAGCTGTACTTGAAGGAATCAGGACTGGATGAAAAAGGCTCTTTCTGACTCAGGACACATACTGAGCTCCCCGTTGCCAGCGCCGCTAAGTCCCTGCAGACACAGAACTCATCAGATTGGCCAAAGCGCCTGATCCAGCCGGGGTGGGTGGACTTCTGCTCCCCTGCTTTGAGGGGCTCGGGGCTATTTTGTCAGAATTCTCCAGGAACAGAGAAAAAGCACAGCGGCTTTTGCTAAAGCCCAGTGGGCAGGTCTCTCTGAGGACAGGGATTAAGTTTGTCTCTGTTGTTCCCTCCAGTCAGGGCTGCAGTCTGGGAACCGGCTCGGGCATCTCTGGGGTTTATCCTCCCCTGTGTGTTTCCATTACCTTTGGGTCACCCCTGCCCCTTTTTTAGACGTCCCTTTGGAGTGTCTTTGCAGGCCCAAAGAACAAAGCGAATTTGGGTCCAGACTGATTCTAAGTGAATTTCTTCTTCCTTCAACAATCCCGAACGGGAAAGCAAAGAGACCCTCTTGACTCCTAGGCTTGGGCACCTCTGCCAGACCCTCGCACCAGACCCAATACACCATTCCCACCAGCTAGGAGAGGGCCCCCGCTTCCCTGCATGCTGGCCCTGGAGATTTTCAGGCTCTGATGGAGCTGAGGGTGATGGGTTTGTGGATTGACCCTCAGAGGATTATCTGGATTTAGAAGGGTCACTTGAGGGTCAGCAAGTCTGGGAGGACCAAGCCTAATTCCACACAGAAGAGGTAGCAGAGGGGTCCTGAGCCCTTCACTCTCGGAACTGTTTGTCTGCCAGGGAAAGAAGTCTGAGGCCTCTCAACAGGGTCTTGCTCTGCACCCCAAGAACTCTGCTTTGGGCTCTCTGGTTCCACTTCTTTTGAACTGCATAGTAAGGGGAATATGAACTCCATCGAGAGCAATGATGCTTTTGAGTAATTTTTTTTTTTTTTACTCCAAGTTTTAGGAATCCTAAGGTTCCAAACCAGGGTTAACACTATAATGTTTCAATGTTCAGCCAGAACAATCTTTTATTTTTAAAAATGAAATGTTGGAACCAGGCGTGGCGACACACACCTATAATCACGGTAACTCAGGAGACTGAGACAGGAGATCTGCAAATTGGAGGTCAGCCTCAGCAACTCAGTGAGACCCTGTCTCAAAGTAAAAATATAAAAATGACTGGGGATGTAGTTCAGTGGTAAAGTGTCCCTGGGTTCAATCCCAGTACCCTCCCCCCACATACACCAAAAAAAAAAAAAAAATCATTGGAGCTTTGAGGTTGTTCAGGGATGGACTGGGGGATGTCAATAATGACACTGGCATATGGCATGAATCCTTCGCACTATTTGGCTGTACTTGCTTCGAGCAGCAGAGTCTAGGATCAGAGATGATATGCCTCCATACTTGGGTAGGCCTGTTACTGACTCCTAAGGACAGAACTGATGAATTCTCAAAGGAGTTGATCTTACTGCTGCTAAGGCCAAGGGCAGGCTTCAAACCAGGGAAATGCAAATTCCCTTTGTTCTTTCTAGGTCGATAGTAGATTGGGAGGTGAGTGGACAGAGGACATTTTGAGTAAATTATCCATGTCTGGCAGAGGTCATCAGTGACCATCTCAGAAAAATGACACCTATCAGTAGCATCATAGATTGGGAATTCCTTTAGAAAAAACACAATGTTGAATAGTTTTGATCGATTGATTGACAGTCTTTAAACAAGAAAGTCTTCAGGAAATCTGAAAACACACTTGCAAGCAAAACTCAGAGGACACATCCATGTTTCATCACAGAGGACAAGCGTATAAAATTCATTCAGAGGTTTTCAAGTAGGCCTCGAGGTCTTGGTTCCCATCCCTGCCGCGACCTTGACTGTTCACCCAGATAATGTTGGCAGGTGAGGGACAGCCCAGAGCCGGGTTCTGTAAACTACAGCCCACAGGCCAACTCTGACCCGGGCCTTCTGTGGTAAATAAGGTGTGTTGGACTGCAGCCAAGCCTGCTTGCTCCTCCATTGTCTGTCGCCACTCTTACACCCGACAGCGGAGTCAGGTAGTCAGCAACAGAGACGGCCTGGGTTACACAGCCTGAAATACTGATGATCTGGCCCTTCACGGAAAAAGGTTGTTACCTGCTGGTCTAAGGTACCTTCAAGATGAACCATTTTGGTCGTGTTAAAAGTTCCCCCAAAGTGGCCACTGCAATTCCAGACTATTCCTGGAGGAGGGGTGGACTTGGACTCAGATGACCCCAGGAGAGTTGATAAATCAGCCAAATGTTTTGCTTCTGTCCTTGTATCTTGGGCTTCCAACCAGAGGATATTTCTCCCCAACTGCTGTCCCCAGCAAAATGGTGTTTGGATATTTTTGTGTCCCAAATCCACTCTCTGGGACACTAAGTCAGGATGGAGGAAAAAAATCAAGCTTGATACATTTTGGTACTCCAGGATAAATTTCATCTTCTGAAGGCCACCAGCCTAGTGAGGACTTAATTCTGTCAGTCCTTGGGGCTGGTTTTGACCATGAACTTCTTGGCACTCCTCCATTGACAATTCTCTGACCATTCCTCTTCCCCCAGGGTTCATGATAAAACAGAAGACAAAGATGAGGGTAGATGAGTCACATCCAAACCATGGAAAGCCCTTGCTTGACAGAGAGCTGCTGTGCTGGATATAAAATATGACTTTTACTAACTTACTGTAGCAATAAAAAACTAAACTCAGATTTTTATTTATTTATTTATTTGTTTGGGGGTGTTAGGAATAGAACCCAGAAGCTGTCATGCTAGACAAGTGTTCTGCCACTGAGCTCTGCCCCCAACCCCCACATTTTTTATATAGCATCTTTTTAGGAGAAATGGGTACTTTTTATTTCATTTTATGTGTTGGGTTCTGAGGATCTTAGATCAGGATATGAGAAGAAAGACAAGTACTTAGGCTGGTAACTTATTTTATTTTATTTATAGTCATGGAGATTGAACCCAGAGGCATTTTACCACTGAGTCATATCCCCAGCCCTTAAATTTTTTTTTTTTTTTTGAGACAGGGTCTCACTAAATCACTAAGTTGCTGAGGCTGATCCTTTACTTGGGATCCTCCTGCCTCAGCCTTCCAAGCTGCTAGAATTACAGACATGCACTACAGTGCTCAGTTCAGAGTGCAAATTTCTTAAGGCAAGGGTAGAAGTCTGAGAGATAAGTTTCTAAGCATAAAAAGGAAGTCTTGCGGTGGCACATGCCTGTAATCCCAGGGATTTGGGAGGCTGAGGCAGGAGGATTACAGATTCAAAGCCAGCCTTAGGAACTTAGTGAGACCCTGTCTCAAAATAAAATTGTAAAGGGGCTGGGGATGTAGCTCAGTTGGCTGAGTGCTTACCTCAAATGCACAAGGTCTTGGGTTCAATCCCCAGCACCACAAAAATAAATAAATAAATAAATAAAATAAAATTGTTTTAAAAAAAAAAAAAAGGCTGGGCATATATTTCAGAGGTAGAGCACTTACCTAGCATCAAGTGCAAGGTCCTGAGTTCAATCCATAATACCAAAATAATAACAATAATATAGTAATAGCAGCTATCATTTATTGGGCCTGCTGCTGCAGATGACCCATTTCTGTGTCCTATGCCACAACAATGTTCACATCTCATCTCATTTAAATCGCACAAGAATCCTGTAGAGTTGGCATCACTCTTTCCATTTGACAGAGGTGAAAATTAAGGTACTTGTCCCAAATGTGGCAACTAATAAGTGCTAGAACCAAGGACAGCTCTTTCCCCACACTGTGCCCGGGGAATCCCCCTGCCTCCCTGCTGGTGGGACTAGTCATCACCGCAGTGCTGGCCCCCAGGTACTCACTCCTCTTCTGCATAGCCATGAAGCAGCTGTTCTGTGCCTCCCAAACCTTCCCAAGCTCAGAAACTACACACCTTCTCAGAAGGCCTCTGCCCATTTCTCTGTCAGGGTAGTTCAATTTAAAAGATAAAACTATAGCAATGATCAATAAATACATGAAAGGGTGCTCAGTTTTATTAGTCAATTAGGAAACACAAATGAAAATTAAGCCATAATGAGATACCATTATTTACCTACTCAACAAAAGAGTTAAAAACACTGATAATACCAAGTGTTGGCAAGAAGACAGAGCAACTTGATGGGAGTGGAAATTAATACTACTCCTTTGAAAATGTTTGCCCCTACCCACTAAAACTAAATAGACACCTTCCTGTTGCCCATAGATTCCACTCCCAATATACATTCAACAGGACTTTGTACATGTTCAAAATGCTTATAGCTGCACCATACGTCATAGCTAAAAACTAGTTTTTCAAAATACCCATCAAAGTAAAATAGATAAATTGAAGTATAGTCATAAAGTAGAATACTATGCAGCATAACAATAAGAACCCCAGCTTACATGATGACGTGGATAATCCTCACCAGTATAATTTTGAACAAAGAATTCACACACGTGAATACATAGTATATAGTTCCATCTATACAAAGTACCCAAACAGCCCAAATTGTTTTGCTCAGGATGATGGTCAGCCCTGGCAAGGGGGATATAAGGACTACAAATAGTCAAGAAGAGAGTTGCTGGGGTTCTGGTAATGTGCTGTTTCTCTTACTGGGTTCTAGACACAAGAGTGTCCCCTTTAGTAAAATTAATTGAGCTGTATTCTTATCATTTGTGCCTATTCTGAAAATTAAAATTTTAAAATATTAAGGCACATAGTCCTTCTTTTCCATCCCATCCCATCCCTTCCTAATAAAGTCCATTTTCAAGGAGAAGGAGTTCCAAATCCAGAGGGGCTGTGTCTGCAGAGCCACAATCATCAGACCCTAGGATGGAGGTCCCCAGAGTCTGAATTCCCTCATCCAGACACACACACACACACTTGCTCTGCGACCTACACCTATCTTGCATCATGAAGATGACAGTTTCAGAGACAGACAGACCCCAGCTCTGCTCCTAACCTACTGTGGGATGTTGGCAAGTCACTTAATCTTGCCAAGACCCTGTCCCTTATCTTCAAACAAAAGGAAGGTGCATGCTGTTGGCTCCTTACCCAATACCACTCCTTCCCACCCTTCACTTCCCACTGTGGCTCAGCATCCATCCTGGAGAGTGCAGTGGGAAGCACGGTGGCCTCCCAGCCGCCCCTGGGCAAGAACACGAGGGCACTGGTGTTCCTGGTGACACTGCTGTGCCAAGCCTGGAACTGCAACCTCAGTTAAGAGACTCCTTGGCTGGTCTCTCTAAACGGGCTTGAGGGATTGGGCTTCTCAACGCCCCCACGAGGACTGAGAGAGGAGAAGCTGCCTCCAGGCTGCAGGGGAGGATAAGGATTCAGGCGTGTGGTGTCCACGGGAGCTGTTCAGGAGAGCTTCCTTAGGACGTTTGCAACAAGTGGGTGTTGTTGAGTTTTTTGTTTTTTTTTCCTGCTTGTTTTTGTTTTATTAGTGCCTAAGAGTCCCAGGTACCTCACTGTGTGCTGGGGACATCATGGTGGGCAAGACAGGATGCCCATCTTGGCAGAAATGACCATCAATTGTCACAGCAGTTCAATATTAACATTGGACTTTTTAAATCACTGCAAGAATATTCCCAAGTCAGTATTTTGAAATCCATCGATCTTCCAAGGGCCCTGGCTGGAAGTTGCCAGAGATGGGAGGTTTGGAAAGAAGAAGTGAAGACTTACAGAGCATCTTTGACGTGCAAGACATGGGCGTGTAAACACGTGGGTGTGTGTGTGAATGCTGAGGTGGCTGATACTCAACAAATGCTCGATTTAAGTAGCACAAGTCGTCACGCCGAGGGAACCCCAGGGAAGGTCCAGAGCAGGAGAGTCAGCTTCGGGGATGAGGTGACCCTAAAGGTGGTGGGGTCCACCAGGTAAAGAGGATGGGAGATGCTACATGAGAACAAGTCAAGGGCACCACCCAAAAGGGGCAGAACACAGAGGACAAATCAGGCCGGAGAGGTAGTTTGTCACCTGTCCTGGAAGAACCTGAAATATGGGGCCAGGGCATTTTGACCACATCCTATGAACAAAGGGAGATTTCTGACAGGGGAGTAATGTGACATGTGACAGAGCAGGTGCTGTGGAGAGACCGCTTTGGCATCTGTGGGGCTGGGGGTGATTGAGGGAAGGCAGCAAATAGAGGCCCACGTGGCCCCAGAGCATTCAGAGCCAGGTCACACGCTCTGGGCTCATTCCTGCTCAGTTGCCCTGCTGAGCTGGGCTGGCCAAGCCCACCGCAAAAGATCCCCCTTTCCCTCCCAGTATCTATTTCCCACCCTCTCTCCTTTTTAACAAAATCCCAAGTTTGTTTGGGGTAGCCAAAGTCCCATAAATTTAGCTAAGATGTCCATGTCATGCATTTCTGGCCAATGACAGATATAAAGAATTTTAGGGTAAGGATTCTGGAGAGGTATTGTTTTCTTGACAAAAAAACACAGATTCAGATGGCACAAACTTCCTTTTCTACATCCTTCATCCCCAGCATGGAACTCAGATGTGATGGCTGGAAGTGATGCAGCCATTGATGACCATGTGAAGAAAATTAAATCAAGGATGGCAAGAACAGGGAAATAGCAAGAACCTTGATTCTTAATGACTCCCTTCAACAGCTGAGCTCAGCTGGATCGCCTTCTCCAGGCTCCCCATTAAGTGAGAAAAGTATTCACTTAGTTGTTTAGGGTTTAAGCAGCCAAAAGTAATTCCTAATTGATATACATGGCAACTCTGAATGTCTGTGTCTTCTATCTTTGAGCCCACAACCTGGTGTGGCTATAAAAATAAAAGCAGGCAGACAAAAATACACAGCTAAAATAATAATAATAATAATAATAATAATAATATAAGAAACAAAGTTAGCATAATACTTTAAACCAGTTTAAATAATACGGAAATGTATCGCATGGAGAGTCCAGAAGTTCAAAGACAGGCCCACCCTAGGGATGGGATGGTTTACTGCTCTCCAGTGTCACCTGGCACTCTGCAGACCTCCAGGGATGGCTTTGTCCTCATCCTGGCTTCCTTCAGGGACACAGGATGGCTACCATGGTACCAGGTCACCTATAGACAAAGAAGAAGAAAACTCATCTTTTATCTTTTGTTCCCATTAGGAACAAGAAAACTTCCCCGAGACCCCAAGCGACTTCCTCTGACCTCCACTGGCCAGAAGAGCCTCCTCCTTCACCCAGTCACCTAGAGGAAAGGGAGCTCAGCCCACCTGAGTGATCGCAGGTCCTCACCGAGGGAGGGACTGGGTCAGAGACGGAGGTTTCTGTTCTGAATAAAAACCTCCCCACGCTAGGGAGCCATGAAAGCCGAGCCCCCCAGACCAAAGGTAGAGATGGGGAGAGGCCGGCCCACCCATGTTCCTCAGGCCCTGGCTACAGAAGCTTGAAAGCCGCTGTCTTGAACCCTAAGGCAGCTCTCTGCTCCAGGGCCTCCACTTCGAGGTCAACAGCTCTGGCAAACAAGGTCAGTATGGAAGGGCAAACCAGCCACGTCCATTCAGGTCAGCCCGGAGCCTGGGCTGGCTGAAGGCAAGGAAGCTGCCCGGATGGTTCTGAGCTCTGCGCTCACAACAGCACCCTGGGATCCGCAGGTTCCTGTCTGCAAGGCTCCGGGAACATGTGATTCCACTCAGTCCACGAAGAAGCCCTATAAATAGTGGGGGTCCAGCTGGCTCTGTGTTAGAGAAGGGGCAAAACAGAAGATCCTGCTCCAGAAAGCCAGGACCTTTCTGGTGGAGCCTGGCCTGGACTGTCACTGTGGCTTTGGCCAGAGGACAAGTGACACTCCTGGGAAACCATCGGTGCCTTCCTCAGGGGGAAGGACAAGGGCTCTGGTCCCGGTTTACCAAGGGACAGTTTGCTGGCCGAGACTCGGGTCTCTGGGTTCCAGTGAGCCTCACCCCCATGTCTGCACAGTGGGGTAGAGCTGGTGTGCCCCTCTTGGGCCCTGGGAGACCGGGGAGCTCTGTGAAGCCACCTCGTCTTTTCAAAGGCTGGGAGGTCATCCCAGCTGAGGCTGCAGACAGCTTGGGGAGGCCAAGCTTTCTAGACTGTACCTGAAGGAAGACTGGGCCCAAGAGCTGGCTGCCACCGAAGCCTGGCCAAAACCTCCCCCCGGGGGGCTGCAGCCCAGGCCGATGCCTCCCCCACTCCCCGAGGCAGGCGGCTGCTAATGGCTCTCTCCACAAGCTGGTTCATTAAAGGTTTGTTCTGTTGAGTTGCAATCAAAATAAACAGACTGGCCTGAAAGCCAGGGAACTAAAAACCAATTAAGAGGGAATGGAGATGGAAAGGGGTGGGGGCAGGAGGGGAAAAAAAGAGGCTGGGGCTTTCCAGAGACTCGGTTCCCATGGCAGCCAGCTTCCAAAATAGTCTGGGAATGTAAAATAATGAAAACCACCGCAGAGAGAAAAGTGGTCCTGGCAGGAGAGTCCCAACCTGGGGATTGCCTAAATCCCCCGGCTCAGGGCTCCCAGCGGGCACCTGGTGACCTGATGACCTGCCCCCCGACACACACCCAGTCCCCTTCCCTTATAAGGTTGTGAATGGGGCAGGACCCTCTGCCAAGGTCAAGGTGAAAGAGCCACACTCAACTCCCACCCTAGGAGAGACCAGAGAAGTATGAGGGGGTGAGGGCAGGGGAGCAAGGGGGCACCATGGGGCCTATAACTGGGCCCCAAGGAGCATCACCAGTCCAGTAGCAGAGGGCTTCCTGGAGGCAGTGACATTCAAGCTGAGATCAAAATGAGGAGTAGGGGAGGAGGAGAAAGAAAAACCAGAAGTTGGGTAGAGTTAGCAGGCATCGAGCTGGGCCCGCTCTGTCCCGGGCTTAGCACTTTATTACACTGAACCCGGAGAGGCAAGATCCCCGGCAGGCTAAGCCTCAAAGGTGAAAAGGAGGGAGAGCCAGGATCCTGGCACCAGTCCACGGACCCTGCACCCGCCATCTTCCCCTCTGCCTGGAGCCAGACTGTCAGGAGACCCCAGTTCCCCGGCCCTGCCCTCACCCTGGTGCCAGGAGAACCCAGAGTGGCAGTTTCCAGCAAAAGTTATTTCCTGGTGCTGTCTCTGAGGAGGCCCTGCTGCCTGCCCACCAAGAGGCATCGCCAGTTAACCATCTCCAGACCCCCTCGTGGTCTGGTTTCTGTTTCGCTGGTGAGGCAACAGGAAAGCCGAGATCCTATTAAGTTTACTCGCAGATGCCAAAAAGGAATGACAGCCAAAATTAAGTTAACCCTTTCACCCCCACTTCTCCACCCGCCCTCCTGGATCACGGAAATAAGAGCGTTGATCACCCATGACACTTTGTAGTCCACATGTCCATCCTCTCTCCACCATCCAGGAACTGGGATAAATGGGAATAACAGCTCCTACCGCCTAGGGTCCCTGTAAGGGTGCCTGAGCAGGCTGGGCACGGGTTGGAACTCATTAGCATTCTTTACTCCTCTAGGCCTGTGTGTCCTCAACTGTAAAATGGGCTGAGAGCCATCCTGGGTCCCCTATATAAAGCACTCCCCAAACGGCAAAGGTCTTCGCACAGCTGCAAGGAGTCTCTGGCTGGGAACGACTCTAGAAGTTATTCCCCCTTCAGCCTCGGCCTCCCTCTTGCTGCCTCCCCCTACCCCACACAGCCTCTTCCTGGGTGGCCACAAGATGAAAGAACACTTATGAAGCACTGACTCAGAGCAAGTATAGAAACGGGGATTATTATGCCACAGCCCTCTCTCGACCCCAGCTGAAGGAATCACGCCTCTGGCACAGAAGGGGTCTCACCTGGAGTGAGTTTGTAAGTGCCTGGGCTTGGAATCACAGGACCATCTTACTCTGAGGTCTTTGCCCCCGTCCCTGTCCCCAGGTCACCAGCAGAATGCCTCCCAGGACCTTGGAGCCTGTCAAGGCCCAACCAGAGGAAACTTCTAAGACCTGAGGGCAGCCCACAGCAAGGCTCACCCTGGGGTGCTCACCCCTCACCTTTCTATCACTGGAGGGACATGGCATACTCCCAACTGCTTTCTCACTGGTCAAGGGCCCCCCTGGAGTGAGTGGACAAGATGGTGTGCAAATACCACCCAACCCAGCAGGAGATGACGCAGCCCTGAGTTTAAATCTGAACATAGCTGTGTGACTGTGGACGAGTGTCCTAACCCCTCTGGCTCTCGCTTACCTCCTCCACAGATTCGGGCAGGAAGAACACTTGTCCTATCTCACAGGCTATGGGGAGATGCAGACTGGGTAGGCTGATACGTGTTGAAAACGGTAAACCTTGTTATCACTAGTAATTAGCACACTCGTTATTTGTTTGTGTTTCTAAGCAGCAGATTTGCTAAGTGGGTTAGACGGCCTCCCAGTCCCGCAGCCAGCTGTTGACACTAGTCCTGCCCGTTACAGGCCAGGCCGCCAGGGGAATCCAAGCCCTGTGTGCTCAGAGCAGCCCACGCCCTGGTGAGCAACACTGTCTCTGGCCCTGGTTCACCAGGCCGGCCAAGGAAGCACATGGACAGGCAGCCTTCCTCCCCTGGACTCTCCTAAGGGAACACACAGCCACCCTGGGGCATGCTGAAGAGCACACACAAGGCACAGCAGGAACAGAAGACTGCCACAGCCACCAATACACAGCGGCAGGGACCCAGAGAGAGCCCAGAGTAGCACAGAGAAGGACTCTGACCCCAGAGGAGCTGGATTTGGGAGCTGAGCAAAAGCCCTCCTGTCCTGAGGGCTGCAAAAAGAGCCGTGTCCCTTGGGCTATGGCAGCTGCACTTCCAAACTTCTGTGTGTCCACAGAGCCACTGGTCTCAAGAGGACCCTGCACATCACACAGGCCACACATCAACCCTCCAGGCTACCCATGAGACAGGAATCGGCACACAGTGAAATATAACAACCTAGAGTTCTAGAGGCCAAATAACTGACTGCGGTGTCCTTGTCAAAGTCACTGAGCTGCAAAGAACCTGCACACTCATTGCTTGATGGACTAAAAGTCACTAATCAAGACTGCTCGGAGCCTCTCTGCTCTCTTTCTCTGAGGGGAACTCTGGCTGGCCCGCTCCTTCCTTTTGGTCCCTACCCCCAGCCCTAGCCCCCCACCAAGAGAGCCCTGCCCTGCAAGATGGCTCTTTGCAACTTTGAAATGCAGAATTGGAAGCAAAGGAGGAAGGAGAGGAAGATCAGAGAGGCCCCGAGTTAGCACTGGAGGTAGCTTTGAGGTACTTTATCAGGGGAGAGGATTAAGCCTCATACCCTGAGGGCTGGGGATAGAGCTCAGTTGGCTGAGTGCTTTCCTCCCATGCACAAGGCCATGGGTTCAATTCCCAATACCAGAGGGGGAAAAAAAAGGAAAGTTACATCAACAACTAAAAAAATATTGGAAAAAAAAAGGGGGGGGGTGCATGTGGCAAGGAAGAGACTCAGCACTGAGGTTAAGCAGAGGCCTGGCTCTTGCTCACAGAATCTTTGCCTTTCTTTCTTTTACTTTCTCCTCTTTATAACCCTCCACTTGCTCTGCCCGCTCTTGATTTCTGTCCCTTTATAACTCTGCCTGCACGTGGCCTGCTGTGACCACTGCAACACCTCTTTGGCCCTTTTTTAGAACAGCGACAATTGCACAGCTGACCATCTCGTGGTATTCCTGTGTCCCTGGCCCAGCATTTCTCCTTGGGGAAGCTTCTTTTTATTCTTCCAAGCTCCAGCATTACTGCTCTGGATTCTTCCTTTGCAGTCTCACCTTCATGGTTTGTGACCTGGTCTAGGGCTGACCATGACAATGACACTGTGTTCTGCGACTTCAAGAGTGACTGGTAGATTGAGGAGTCTCAGCCCAGTAAGGAAAAAACAGGAAATGGTTCCATTCCCTCTATGTTCCCCCATCTACACTAAAGAAATCTATACTCTTTTCTCATTAGTTAAAGGCTCCCTTCACTATAACTTGGTTCAACTCATGATTTTCAATTTTCTTGAGTTTCTAGGACAGTTTGATTCTGGTTATTAAGATTTAGTTCTAGGTAGGCATTGTGGTGCATGCCTATAGTCCCAGCAGCTCAGGAGGTTGAGGCAGGAAGATCTCAAGTTCAAAGCCAGCCATAGCAATTTAGCGAGGCCCTAAGCAACTTGGCAAGACCTTGTCTCAAAATAAAAAGGGTGGAGAAGAAGCTTTTTAGTTTGAATCTATCCCATTTATTGATTCTTGGTTTTAATTCTTGTGCTGGATTCAAACAAAAAAGCTTCTTCTCAGCAAAAGAAACAATCAGTGAGGTGAATAGGAAGCCTACAGAATGGGAGCAAATCTTTACCACAAGCACATCAGATAGAGCACTAATCTAGGATATATAAAGCACTCAAAAACCTTAACACCAAAAAAAACCCAAAAAAAAACGAACAAACAAACAATAAATAGGCCAAAGAACTGAACAGACACTTCTTAGAAGAGGATACACAATCAATCAACAAACATATGAAAAAATGTTCAACATCTCTAGCAAATAGAGAAATGTAAATCAAAACTACACTAAGATTTCATCTCACTCCAGTCAGAATGGCAGCTATCAAGAATATAAACAACAAGTATTGGCGAGGATGTGGGGAAAAAGATGCACTCATACATTGCTGGTGGACTGCAAATTAGTGCAGCCAATCTGGAAAGCAGTATGGAGATTCCTTGGAAAACTTGGAATGGAACCACCATTTGACCCAGTTATCCCTCTCCTCGGCTTAAAAACAACATACTACAGGGACACAGCCACATCAATGTTTGTAGCAGCACAATTCACAATAGCTAAACTGTGGAACCAAACTAGATGCCCTTCAGTGGATGAATGGATAAAGAAAATGTAATATACATACACAATGGAACATCACTCAGCATTAAAAGAGAATAAAATCATGGCATTTGCAGGTACATAGATGGAGTTGGAGAATAGAGTTAACCAATCCCAAAAAAACAAAGGCCAAATGTTTTCTTTGATATGAGGATGCTGACTCAGTGTCGATGGGAGGGGACATGGGAGGAATGGAGGAACTTTAGATAGGGAAAAGGGAGGGAGGGGAGGGCAGGGGGCAAGGGGGTAGGAATGACTGTGGAATGAGTTAGACATCATTACCCTAAGTACATGTGTGAAGACAAAAATGGTATGAAAATACTTTGTGTACAATCAGTAACTTGAAAAATTGTGCTATATATGTGTAATACAAAATGAACTGCATTCTGCCATTGTGTATAACAAATTAGAATAAATAAATAATTTAATTTTTTTTTAAAGGCTTGAGATGTGGCTCAGTGGTAGAGCATCTCTGGGTTGAAGGTCCAGTATTCAAAAAAAAAAACCTCAGTTCTGTCCATTAGCTTCTTCTCTTTCTTCTCTTCCTTCCCCCAGGAGGGCCCAGCACCAAGGCCCAGCATCCTGAGATGGAAAAGGATCTGATGGGATTTGCGCACACTTGGGCCCACCTTCTCCTAGGTCAGCTCACTGGGTGTCTTGGGACAAAGAACAGGGAGAAAGACACCTATCTTCTAATTTTGTCAAGACAAGTCTTCCCAGGCTGATTGCTCCTGTTAATTATCTGATAAAGCCCAACAACCTCTGGTGCTCTCCGTGGGGCAGGCATCTGTAGGCTGCTGTCCAGTGGCACCTGTGTCTTCCAGAGGCCCTACAAAGACCTTTTGCAGCTGGTGCTTCTCATTCAATGGGCAGCCCACGAAGGAGAAAGGAATAGGGTGGGGGGCAGAGAGTGAGGGAAAGTCAGGGCCCAAGAAGCCCAGGAACTGCTGCAGTCTGGACATCTGTGTCCCTGCCCCAATTTGCAAATTCAGCTCCTAACCCCCTGTGTGACAGTACTCGGAGGTGAGGCCTTTGGTAGATGATAGGGTCATGAGGGTGACATCCTCACTAATGGGATTAATGCCCTTATAAAAGGGACCCCAGAGGGCTTCCTTGCCGCTTCTAGCATTTGAGGACACAGAAGATAGCCATCTGTGTACCAGGAAGCGGGCTGTCACCAAATCTGCTGGTACCTTAATCTTGGACTATCAGCCTCCAGAACTGTGAGAAATAAATTTCTGTGGTTTCTAAGCCACCAGTGTATGGTGTATTGTTATAGCAACCTGATCTAAGACAAGAGCCCTGATCTTGCCAAAAGTGAGAAAGATCCTGGTGTCCTCCCCTCTGCTGACCTTCCCTACCTTTCCTCTCTCCTGCTCAGGTCACACTGAGGCAGATGGAAAATCCCATTCTCCCACTTTTAGGCATCTTTAAAACACACAAAAAAACATTTTGCAATCACCTTCTAAACACAAATTTCCAAAAAGAGATTTAAATAAATGGGGGCAAGTGATTTTTGACCCAGGATAATGGGACCTTTAAGAGGGTCTCTCTCTAATCTGGGTATCGTGACTCATGCCTGTAATCCTAGTAACTCAGGAGGCTGAGGCAGAAGGATTGCAAGTTTGAGACCAGCCTCAGCAACTTAGCAAGGCCCCAAGCAACTTAGAGACCCTGTCTCAAAATAAAACACACAAAGGACTGGGGTTGGGGTTCAGGGTAGAGTGCCCCTGGGTTCAATCCCTGGTACCAAAAAAAAAAAAAAAAAGAATGAGTCTTTTGCTGCGCCCCTCCTTTGACTCCATGGAAGAGAAAGGATTCCCCTCCCCTGTCCATTGGAAGGGGAAGATTATACTCTTCCCCAAACACCCAAGCTCCCAGCTCTCCCAGTCCTCTTATTCTGACCAGGAGGTAAGCGTCCATCCAGGTATGTGGATGACAACGGACAGTTTCATTTGTACCCAACATGAATGTATCTGTTTTCAGGTGATGGTGAAGGACACAGGGCTGCCAATGATTGGCCAGTCAGATGTGTATGCCCAGGAAGTTCTGCACCGAATCCTGTTGGCATGTGAAACTGGTAAGCCCAGGGGCTGTTTCTGTCTGGGTGGAATGTACCAGGTAGCATGAAGGGCAGCGGGTAACTGTGATCACATGACACTGTCCAACAAGCTGACCTGGACAACTAGGAACAGGTCAGAGTGAACTACTGTGCTTCACAGTGCTTTGAAGAAAGACAGCTTCACTACTTTCAAAGAGATACAGTAATGGGCACCAGGTGTGGCCAGGAGAGCTCTTGGCAAACTGCTAAGAATGAGTTGTCACGTGCAAAGCGGCTTTTCTTCCACAAAGGCATGTGCTTCCATCGTTTGAATGTCTCTAAGCATCACATTCTCAATGTCTTTTTTGTACTTCCTCAGAGGAATGGAAGGATGAGCAAAGACTCACTTTCCCCCAACCATGTCCAAATTACTAGAAACCTCAAATGACCACTTCCCTAAGTGGACAGCCTCTGGGGAAGCCTGCGTTTCACAGCAGGAAGAGGGGTGGAGCCACAATTTCCACATGGAGACGACCTTGACCCCAGCCCTCACTCACCTTGAAGTACTCGTCTCCAGACTCGGGTCCTCAAATATGCTTGAACTTACCTGAGTTGAAATGCTGCAGGAGAACAGAGAAAGCTGAAGGCTGTCTGGAGGAACCCAACCTGAGACAGGTATGGAAAGTACAACTCATCCAACTCAGTGGGTACGTACCCAGTGACTACCATGAGCCTGATTCTACGAGGGATGCTTTGATGAACACATCATGGTGTGTGTCCTCCATGAAGATAGAATCTCAGGCTTGGAATCGTGAGAGAGGACGTGTCTACTAACAATGGTACAAGGCAACGTGAAGCTTACACTACAGGTTCCTTCCAGTCGGAGATGCACAAGAGGCTGTCTGAAGATCTCCTCGGGTTGAAGCTGTGTGTCCTACACCCAGCAGTTACACTTCCGGAGGTGTGTGATAGGAAACTGTCATGAGCTCACAGAAACAAGCCAAACATGTTCAGTGCAGCTTTCTACATAATGTCAAAAACATTAGAAATGACCAAAAGCTCTTCAAATGAGTGAAAAATGAATAAATGGGGTATATTCTTATCATGAAGTGTCATTGCTGTGTTTGGATGTGGTTTGTTCCTCAAAGGCTCTTGTGTTGAAAGCTTGGTCCCAGAACAGTGATGTGAGAGGTGGTGGGAACTCTAAGGGGTGGGTCCTAATGCCATTGATTAGGTCTTTGTGGTGCTGTTCTCAGAAGATATTAAGGTAAATCTCCTGAGACCCTTAATTCTCATGAGAAGTGTATTATAAAAAAAAGGTGATCCAGCGCCTCCCCCTTGCTCCGGCTTCTGGTATAGCAATGTAATCTCTCCCTCTCCTGACACTGTGATGCCATCCTCTAAGAGACACTTCCCAGGGCTGAGCTGATGCTGGTACCAAGCCCTTGAACGTCCAGATCTGTAAGCTAAATAAATTTCTTCTCAGCCTCAGGCATTTTGTTATAGTAACAAAAGACAGACTAATTAATACAACTACACACAGATTGAAGTGAATATGCTAGAGCTTAATGTATCTACATAGGAAAATCTAGAGAGCCATTTTGATCAAAAAATAAAAATTGCAGAAGGATATTTACAATAATACCACTTCCGGACATTTAAAAACAAATAAAACAACCCATTTTTATGTCAAAAATGAATCAGGATATGGGCAAGAATGATATTTACTGATATTAGAACATTATCTTTAGGGACAGAGAGAGACATATGAGAGGAGGAAAAGGCATAGAGGGGCCTCAATTGTACCTTTAGTATTTCACTTTCTTCTAAATTTTAAAATTAAATCTGATTAAATATAAACATTTTTAAAAACTAAGGTTTGAATATATGGACTTTTGTTATTTTTTTAAATTTCGTTTTTATGGTACTAGGGACTGAATCCAAGGGTATTTGCAAGATTCAAAACCATGAGATTCAATTTTCCTGGAGAACACACACCATAATTTGTTCATTGAAGCAGCCCTTTTAGAATCAGGCTCATGGTAGTCATTGAGTAAATATCTACTGAACTGAATGAGTCATACTTTCAATACCTGTCTCAGGTTGGGTTCCACCAAGGAGCTTCTCTAGTCTCCCTGGAGCATTTCAATTCAGCTAAGGTTATCAGCTACATCCCTGGCTTTATTATTATTATTTTTTTAAAGACAGTGTCTGCTAGGTTGCTAAGCCTGGAAATCCCAGGCTCCCAAGTAGCTGAGATTCCAGGTAGAATCACAATGCTTAGCCATCATTCTTTATTCTTTATTTTTTCTGTAAGTCCAAAATAAATTTATTAAGAAAATGAGGTCTTTCATTCCTCTAGAGATAATACATAAAGTATTACCAGATAAATACTGGTTTTAATCTAGTTTCAGAAAGAGAGAGAGAGAGAGAGAGAGAGAGAGAAGGAAGAGGAGAGGAGGAGGAAGAAAGGAAGGAAGGAAAGAAGAGAGGGAGGAAGAAAGAAACCCTATTCTCCAGGCTTTTGTGGAAAACACTAAGCAGCAATTGTTCAACATTACTGCCCCTAAGATGGTGATAACAGATGGGACAAACAAGAGACTAGTGAAAACTATAAAAGATGACCAGGGAATGAGATATCCATAGGGGACTTTGAAAAGCCTGACACATTCAGAGGCTGTATTAGGCCACATGCATGTGCAAGCTTGTATACACGCCCAAGGAAACCTGAAAGAGCCCCCATCTTTCACCTCTGACTGGCCAAGCTTGAGACCCTGTAGTAGGAGGAGGTGAAAGCTAAGGCAGAGCAGTGGACAACCGCCCACACAGTGAAAGGGCGACCCAACATATGCACACGGCTCCTCAGCAAAGAGGGAGAAGACTTACTGATTCAAAGTATTTAAGGAAGTCTCTGGCTAATCACTAGGACAAGCAAACATGGCTGTGCACCACAGGGAATACAGAGTTTATAAAACTAGCTCAGTGAAGTCAATATACAAACAAAGAACAGCAACAGCTAACCCTTCAGGGAGAGGAGCATCTGATTTCCAGAGATGCCACATAGAGTTATCTACACCTAGAGACATCACGGACTAACTGTTGAAAGACAATCTTGAAAGCAACAAAAGAAAAACAAATCATCATGCACAATGGATTATCAACCAAGAATTCTATAACCAGCAAGACTATCATTTAAAAATGAAGATTAAATCAAGACCTTTCCAGATAATCAGATTTAACTTATTATAATAATGCAAATGAGCCAATCTAGCTCAGAGATTCTCAAATTCTTTTCTCCTTCTTCCCTTTCTTCTTCTCCTCTTCCTCCTCCTTCAGTTTTAGGTTTTTTGGCCTCTCTCTCTCAGCACTGGGGATTGAACTCAGGGGTGCTCTATCACTGAGTCACTGAGCTACAGCTATTCCCCCACCTTTTTTTTTTTTTTTTTTTTTGAGACAAGGTCTTGCTAAGGGACCAAAGCTTGCTTCAATCTTGTGTGACCCTCCTTGTCCCAGCTTCCCAAGTAGCTGGCATATGCCACCATGCACAGCTAAAATTGGATGTTCTTTTTTGGGGGACGGGGGGGTTTGAACCCAGGGCCTTATGCATGCAAGGCAAGCACTCTACCAACTGAGCTATATCTCAACCCTGAAACTGGATGTTCTAAATCTAGTTATATGCTGTTTACAAGACAGATATAAAAAATTTTTCCAAAAAATATTATAAATATTTTTATAATACTTTTTCATAAAACTCAAAAAAATATATGTATCCAAGCAAGGTGAAGTAAAAGTGTAAAATTAGATATGTCAGATGAGATGATAACTGAAGGAAAAGCTGGCATAGTGGTAACAATATCAGGTAAATATACTTCCAGACAAAAGGTATTATTTGGGATAAAGAAGGCCAAAACAAAAGATAAAAGGAAATTCATCAGGAAGATGTCATTGTATTACTCATATTTTTTTGTTAGATTATTTGTAAAAACTGGCCATGGACTATGTACAAATTAGAAATTTTTAAAAAGTAAATCCAAATAAAGCAGAAGAAAAGAAAAAACAAAGATGAAGACAGAGATTAGTAAAATAGAAAATGGGCCTAGGGAGCATCAGCAAAACTAAATGCTGTTCTCGAAAAGACTTACAAAGTAGAAAAATCTCTGGCAAAGGTGATGTATGTGAAAGGAATGAAGGTACAAATGACAATTTGTGCAGCTAAGTTGCTGCACCAGCCCTGGTCCCTCATCTTCAGAACTGCTACGTGGGGAAGATTTGCTTGTTCAAGTAACTGTTGCTTGGGCTTCTGTTTGTTGCAGTCAACCAAATTCTAAACAACCCAGAGGGCTAGGCCAGGCCGGGACTCGGTGCAGGCATCCAGACTAGTTCGGGCAGGATGAAGGATGGTGGGAGATGGTGACCAGGAGATCAAGTGCACCATGGGTGATCAGGTGAAGTGGTTACACTTGAGAAGCAGAGGTGACAGGTGAGGCCATAGCCAGGCCAGGCAGAGGTGGTATCTGGGACAGTGACCAGCAGAGCAAGTAGTGACCACAGAGTAAGTGGTAGACTGCCAAGTCTCCTGGCTTTCCAGGTGGACCTCCCTAAGGCTATCTCTAAGGACCAAAACTATTACTGGGCAGATCTGGCACCTCAGGGACAGGAGCCGAGGTCTCTGGTTTGTGTGTTAGTCTTTCATTTGAAGCTCAGAAAACTAAAAGGCGACGTAGTTGCTCATCTAGTTCAGTCTAATCCAACTGCTCAAACCATGGTTTTAAAGATCCACAATGTTGGACCCACACTACTCCTCTCTCAAAAGCTCCAGATTCTTTTCTAGTGAGAGAAAAATGGCTTTGGCCAGTCCAATTTCCTCCCACCCCATCCAAGGAGAAACAGAGCTCCTTTCTCACTGCCTCCCTTGTAGGTTTGCAATTTGTGCTCTCTCATTAGCCAACATTTGGTCAACATACGGGTTGACTTCCAGTAATCAGAACCTTCAAGTATGACTTGAACAAATTACTGAGCCTCATTCTCCTTATGAGGATGATTAACAACCTTGAGAAGATGTTAATAATATCTAATTTATAATATTTTCAGACAGTATAAGTAAAATCAGCTTTTAGTCACTTGGTACACTGCCTGACACACTCTGCATTTGCTTGATGATAGCCATGAATAGCTATTAGCACTGAAAACTGGACCTGTCTGCAGCCCGGGAGCAAGAAAATTGGGCTGGAACTCCCAGTTTGAAATGAATGTCAGTCTGGGGCCTAGGTCCTAAAGGAGAGAACGGAGTCAACATAAAACTTGATTCCCCAGCCTGAAGGGGTAAACTGAGGCAGTATGTCTAAAATGAAGTTGAAGGCACAGGGACCCAGGGAAGTCTACAGTTCCCTCTAATTGCCCAGCAGCCCCAAAGATAAAGAGGTAGAGACACTCTGCCCCAGCATGACTTTCCCGGGGCAGAGGCCCTCTCCACTTTGTGGCCTCCCCAGGGATCATGCCTGGGCCCCTGTGGTGGGACTGTCCCATTGAATGGCCACATTCAAAGTAAGAGAGGCAGAAAGGCTGCAGAATTCCCTGTGGCTCAGCTCACGATGGGTGACGGGGTCATATGCCCTGACAGGCCTTTACACAGGGAGACAAATCTTTCTAATAGCACAGAAGAATGCCCTAATCTGACAACTCATTTAGCAGATTATTGGGCCTGGCTTTGATCTCCACTGGGCATAATGAGTGTGGCTCTTGGGCCAATCAGCAGTCATTAATTAGTTGAACAGCCAGCAGCTGGGCCTGCCCAGGAATGGGGCCCTCTGCTTGTGAACTGGGGCTTGAGGGTGGAGATGTTTGTGAGTCAGACCCAGAGCAAAGCTACGGAATATACCAGGGTCACCAGGACCAGCTCTGGAGTCACTCTGGGAAAGTACTCTAAACTGGGCCTTCACATGACACATGTGATTCTTGATGTCACCCAGGGACTGAATACCCAGTGTGGCTCTATTCCCTGCAACACATGACCCAGCAGCAAAAACACAGCACCTAGTCAATGCCTAGCAACATGTGACACCATGAAACACAGCACCATGGTGGGCAGACAAGCAGCTGAAGACACCCAGCTGTGTATCTGGCCCCACCCCAGAAGCAGGACTCTGCAGCTCTCAGATCCCCTTCTTCTCAGGTCCCTGCATCCCTCCATGTAGCCTTTTGGGTCCCTGGGAGCTGATGGGTTAGAAAGAGAGTGAGCCCTGAGCTCTGTACTCTCACCATCCCTAAGAGCAGTGGAACCCGACCTTGAGGTCAATCACTAGGACTGGAGTTTCAACAGGGGTGTGACAGCCTTGTTGAGGTTCTGAGTCAGAAGGGCCAGGCATAGTGTGGTGTGGGGCACATGTTAGAGACTCAAGAGCTGCATCCACGTGCCATCCTCTGCCACTCACCAAACAGCCATGTGACCTTGGAATAAGGCCCTCCCCTCCCCTGAGCAGTGACTTTGTCCTCTATGTGAGGAGGGTTTTCTTCTGGATTGCCGTCGCCCCGCAGGCAGTACCTAACGCCAAAATTCAGAGCTAAAATTATCAATACTTTTTAAAATCAGTGAAACTAAACAACTTATTTTAACTTCAAAAATTAGGCACAGTGCTGGAGAACACTGGATCCCGCCAAGCCCCCAGGTCTGGAGCCAGGGCTCAGTGCTAGTTGACCATGCCACTCAGTCAACACAACCTGGATCTGTTATTGGTAACCACTTGAGATGGATGCCTCCCATACACACCTGTTTATACAGACTAGAATGTGTTTCTTGCCGCCATAGCCTCTTTCTAAGAATTATTTCTGAAAAACCGTAATCTTAAAGACAAGGTGGTACACGCCTGTAATCCCAGGGATTCAGGAGCCTAAGGCAGGAGGATCACAAGTTTGAGACCAGTTGGCAATTTACTGAGAACCTGTCTCAAAATAAGATCAAATAAAAAGGGTTGGGGATGTAGGTCAGTGGTAGAGTGCACTGGGTTCACTCCCTAGTATCCCCCCCCAAAAAAAATTAATGAACAAATAAAGCATAAGTAAAACAAACATTTAGAGAAGCACATAAACATCAGACATTATATATAAGAACAAATCATTAAGGGACAATAATCTTAAAAAGAAATAATTCTAAAGATTAGAAAATACAACTAACTGTAAAATAAAAAAATTAACCGTCTGGTCTTTTTAAGAATAATTCCTCTCCCACTAAAAAACTTAAAGGTGGCATTGTTAGGTCAAGTACATATTGTGCACAAATGGTCCCCACTGCAATCAAAGCTCGTTATGATTCCACATCATTCAGGGAATAGCAACGGGAGGGTTATAAACCAACCCTGAATGTCCTTTTTTTTTAAGATAGGCTCTTGCTAAATTGTCCAGGCTCACCTTAAACTTGCAATCTTCTGCCTTATCTTCAATATATGAATGTCTTCTTTTATTTTTATTTATTTGGTACTGGGGACTGAACACAGGGGTACTTAACCACTGAGCCACATCCCCTGCCCTTTTACTCTTTAGTAAGTTGCTGTGGCTGGTCTTGAACTTGTAATCCTCCTGCCTCAGCCTCCCAAACTGCAGGCATTACAGGCCTGTGCCACTGCACCTGGCATATGAATGTTCTTTGGACACCATCATGTGGGGGGGAAATCTCCCTCTTGTCTAACAACTTTGAGAGAAGTTTCTTGAGATGTTCCCTAGCTGGATGGGTGGAGATGGACTTGTCACTGGAAGTGAGCATCATTTTGTCTTGATACAGGCCTTCTTCAATCTTCTCAGGTTTGAATGGGGACGCCCACACCACCGGTCGTATACACCAAGATGCTCCCATGTTCTTTGAACCAGAATTAGAGCGTCAGGAAACTTGGCTGCAGTGATTAGCATTTTCTTTCTCTTCTTGAGAATTATGGAAATTTTTTTTTTAAAGAAAAGCTTTCGAAATGAGTAATGGGCATCTCTTTGTTCTATTTGGAATTTTAATGTAGCATATAAGCCTCTTGGTGGTTTCAAGACATAAATCACACTGAATTCATAATTTTTAAAATATGAACTAATAGTATTACAATAAAAAACAATTGATGTGTGATCATTTAAAAACACACACACAGAACCCAGCATCGTGGTGTACGCCTATAATCCCAGGCACTCAGGAGTGGGGCTGAGGAGGCAGGAGGATTACAAGGAAGATTCAAGGCCAGCCTAAGCAACTTAGTGAGACCCTGTCTCAAAATTTAAAAGGGAGTGGGAATGTGTCTCAGTGATAGAGCACCATGGGTTCAATCTACAGTACTGGAAAACACACACACACACACACACACACACACACAAACACAGTGGCATGTATATAGTCCCAGCTAGTTGGAAAGCTAAGGCGGCCTCACTTGAGTCCAATAGTTTGGGGCCAGCCTGGGCAATGCGGCAAGATCCCCATCTCAAAATAAACTTTTTAAAAATTAAGTTACACATAGACTGATAAAAACTGGCTCGGTACTGTCTTATTCTAAATCAGTGGTTTCCCAATCAGCTCCCCTCTCAGGACTTTACTGAGGGGAACTAAGTCGTAGAAAACCAGCCAAAGCAAGCAGGGGTACTTGGAGCCAGTGTGGAAGAAGCCCGGAGCCTGTCCCCCCTCTCTCTCACCTCCCTATAAGCACACATAAAGGCGGGAGGGCAGTGCCACCTGTATTTATTCCACTCATTCTGATGAAGCTTTATTAAGTTCAGCACTTTGCCAGGCCCTGCTAGGTCATGGGATTCTGGGGTAAGTGAGACAAACAGGATCCTCTTCATGGTGCTCATAGTCTAGTAGGGGAGAAGACATTGAAGAAAAAGTTTATTTCAGCTTTGTAATGAATGCTGTGTGGAATTTTTGGATGGTGGTTGTCTTAGTATTCTCCAGAGAAACCAAAGTAATATAATGTGTGTGTGTGTGTGTGTGTGTGTGTGAGAGAGAGAGAGAGAGAGAGAGAGAGAGAGAGAGAGATTCAGTCTGAAGGTCTGAAATTGAGGTTGGAAGGTCAATGTCCAAGGACAGAAAATGGATGTCCCAATTCAGAGAAAGCACGCACACCCTTCCTTTGCTTTTTTGTTCTTTTTGGCTCTCAGCATATTAGCTGATGTCTAACCACATTGGTAAGGGCAGATCTTTACTCAGGCTGCTGATTCAAATGCTCATCTTTGCCACAAACAATCCTCACAGACACATACGTATAACACAAGATGTACTGACCTGACAGCCGTATTTAAGTACCGTTACTTCATATCACAGTATTTAAGTTGTGGAAAATCAGAAGAGTAGACATCACCCAGGGATTTTACCACCTCTTTTGGAGAAGGAACCATTGCCTTTTTGGTTGTACAGGGGTAGTCGTATCGTGTTACATGGAATTGTGACCTCGTTATTGCCTTCATTTGGAGATTAAGTATGGCTTAAGAAGTTGCATATTCATGCCAAGTTGACAAGGAGTGACCTTGCTATGGTTAATTTTGTGTCAAGTCTGCTGGCTTAGGGATATCCAGAGAGCTGGTAACCATGATTTCTGGGTACGTATACGGGTTCCATTCTGGTGACCATGCCTACCTTGCTCCCAGCAGTTGAGCGTCGACACTTGGCCCCTGCCTCCAGGATTCAATGGATCCCATTGGGTTTAGGTTTCCAGTTAAGTGGCTGAGGCTCCCACTATAAGGTTAGGCCTACAGAGAAGAGTGGTCCTGGAGCTCTTCCAGGAAGCTGGGGCTTCCCTCACAAATCTACTTCTTAGAGTATTGATGAAATCTTTGCCTTTTGGACCCTTCCAGTGTGGGTGAATTGGTCTTAAATGACAAATTCCTTCTAACATTCCAATCTCCTTAAGCCTCTAGATCCCCTTCTCTACATTAAGCTGAAGGAAGTTGGGCATTTCCAATTCTCTCATGGTGGCCCATCTTTTGACCCGTGTTTCAGTGAACTAACCAAACTGCTAGGACTCTATTAATTCCCCAAGCTGCAACTTAAATGCAGAATCTCTGCTTGGTGAGACCATATCAGTGAATTCAGTTCTCCTCCAACTCTACGTGCCTTCCAGCATTAACTCATACCCTTAATGTCCACTCATGGTCATGTTCCTCAGATTTCTCTTCATATAGATGAGAAAACTTAAATAGTTCTTCTGGAGGATGCGGCAGCTCCATGGTCACCCTGTGCACCTTACCTTTAGCTATTGGGACTGGAGTCTAGTTACAGGTCTAGAGAGGTGGGCAAAGAGGGGTGGACCCAGAGAAGAATCAGCATAATCTTATAGCAACTGCTTCAGGAAAGGCCATTACCATTTCTTCAGGACCCTAGGATCTATCCCCACCATTATGGGGGTATGGAAGTCACTTCTGCTGGGGATAGGGAGGATACTAGGCACAGGGAGGCCTCTTCTACTGGCAAAGAATTTGGGGATTCAAAAAAAAGTTAGGGGCTCAATGTCCCCAACTTCATCAGGGACTTCCCACAGATCTCCACCCCAAAATAAGGGGCAGCATTCTTTCCCAGTCAAAGCCCTCCCTTCAAGAGTAGATACTGTGTGAAGCTGGGAGATCAACTTGAGTTGTTAATGAGCCAATCATAGGTTGAGAGATTTCATCTCCATGGACCTAGCAGGTAAGGCTCTTCTTCGGGGCACAACTGTAAGGTGATTTATGCAGACTTTAAGCTGGGAGTTTGAACCCCTGGGCTCATTTTTTTCTTATGCCACATTTTCCCAGGGATATTAGGAGTGAACAATCAATGTTATTATAGTCTTAATTTTCCAAAAATGTTTGCAACTGTCTACAGAGTTACTTAGCTTCTTTTAAGTGGTTGATTAGGAGTAGCCAATGCAGATATTTTGCTTTTCTCTATAAACAGCTCACCCTTGCACACTCTTTACTACTGACAACAAAGTCATTAGCATCTTTAAATCCAATCTAATCAGATTAGAGTGTTAGCGCACACAGGAACACCCACACTGATTCATACACGCAGACAATCTTGGCCCACCCCAAAGCCCTTCATGCCTCGGCTAACAGAACACGCACACATGTGCACATAAACATGCCCCAAACAGCAATTCCAAGAAACACAACCAGGGTCTCTAAATCTAATGAGATCAGAGAGCCAATTCCAGAAAACCCCAGAACCAATTCAGAAAACTCATCTTTGAAATTGTGCTCCTCTAGAACTACTTTCAGTACCCAAATCTGGATTAGTCAGAGTTTTCCAGAGAAAATAAAACCAACAGGAGATGATAGATAGATGACAGATACTTATTACAGGAATTGGCTCATGAAATTATGAAGGCTCAGAAATCCCTGCTCTGCCATCTGCAAACTGGAGAAGCAGGAAAGCAGGTGGCATATTTCAGCCCAAGTCCAACGTCTTGAGAGCACAATGTCCAGGAGCAGAGAAGAGGAACGTCTCTCCTCCAATAGAGACAGTGAGGGCAATCTCCTTAATCTAACAGTTCAAATGTTAATGGCTCCTATAAACACCCTCATGATACACCTAAAATAATGGTTTACCAACTGGGCATCATTCAGCCCAAGCAAACCGACACGTAAAAGTCACCCTCACAGTCGTCCATTAGGGCTAAACGTCTAACAGGTTTCATATGTGAGCTATAAGACTAAAAGAATTTTCCACAGATGAGCTTCTGGCACTGTACATTTCAAATCTTGTTGCTCTGCCACTTCCCACATGCTTCCTGTTCTGAGAGCCATAGCACACACACTGCCTCACCCCAGGTGAGTCAACACCATAGGAGGTAGGAGTTTTCCTGGAAACCATTCCTCCCCCAGTAACTGTAACATACACAGAGGTGACCAAGAGCCACATTCATGAAATATTATATACATATATCGCATCCCACATAAATAGATCCTATTTGCCCACACTAAATCCATCCTTGACTTAACTTTCAGTAAGCGGAATCCAAAAAAAATGCCTACAGTTATTCCAGCACCACCTGACAGGAGGGAAAAAGTGACACAGGGGAAGTCAGGGTGAAAAGAAACAGCAGCCATCAGTGACTGTGGTTGGAAAAACGTGCTTTTGCAAATTTTACAAAAACATGAGACCATGTGAAAGCATTGCCAGGCTTCTCCTGAGTTCTTGGGAGGAGCAGGTGCGGGGCGCAGCAAAGCTCTGCAAAGGGGCACAGTCCAGAGATTAAAGAGACCAGGAGAAGGGTAATTACTAAGGCGGGGACCTCAGAGCTGCAGCCTCTGGCACAATTACCTTAACAAGTTAAATGAGCCCCAGATAAACGTGTACATAATAAACCCAGGCTGCTCGCGCCTGGAGCCCTCGCTAAGAAGGAGGACTTCAAAGCCCAAGGCCGGGTCATCAGAGGTGCTGATCTCCCCTCTGGGCCAGGCCTGTGCATGGGCTGCAGGCCAAGGCAGGGCCTAAACCTTACCTCTCACAAAGCCCCAGGACCTGGCTCACGCAGGAACACAACACTGATTCACACACAGACAAATTTCCCCACCCCCAAGCCCTTCATATACAGCACCCTGGCTGGATATGAACACACATGCACGTGCGTGCACACCCAGAATAGCAATTCCAAGAAGCAGAACCAGGGCCTTCAACAGGTCTGAGCAGGGAAAGATCCCCTTTTGTGGGGAAGGCCGAGACATGGAGAAGATCATTGCCTCCTATTCCTCGTGCACCGGTTGGGGGCCATGGCCAGGGAGCCAGCCACTGCCTTTCTTCTTCACACTCACACAGTTTCTGCAGACTTGGGAAGCCTATCCTATATCCCTCTGCCTTCGATCCATATAGCACTTCTTCTATGGTTAGGATAGAGTTTGATATAGGTTGTCTCCCAAAGGTTCATGTGCTAGAGGCTTGGTCCCCAGTGTAACAGTATTGAAAGGTACATTTAAGAGGTGGGTCCTAGTGGGAGATAATTAGGTCATGGGGGCACCACCCTCAGAAAAGATTAATGCCCACCAAGGAAGTAGGTTATGTCCCATGAGACCAGATGAATTATGTTTGGCCTCTTCCATGTGCCCCACTCACCATCTCTGCTCATGTTTCCACCATGAGGTGCCATCTACCATGTTGTGATTTAGCAGAAGACCCTTACCTGAAGCCAAACAGATGGAGCTGCCTGATCTTGGAGTTTCAGCCTCCAAAACTGCAAGCTAAATAAACCTCTTTTCTTTTTAACTCACCCCCACTCAGATATTTAATGATGGCAACATAAAATTGACTAAGACATTCAATCCAAGTAGAAAACCCTGAACCATCAGGACACAGTGGTGCATACCTCTGATCCAAGCTACTTAGGAGATTGAGGAAAGAGGATCAATGCTAGCCTGGGCAACTTAGTGAGACCCTTTCCCAAAATAAAAATAAAAGGGCTAGAGATATCGTTCACATGGTAAGGCACCCCTGGGTTCAATCCCCAGTCATAAAAGAAGAAGAAGAAGAAGAAGAAGAGGAGGAGGAGGAGGAGGAGGAGGAGGAGGAGGAGGAGGAGGAGGAGGAGGACGAAGAAGAAGAAGAAAAGAAGGGAAAAAGAAAAACCCCAAAGCAGATAGTAGGAAATCAGTATCCAAGGGCTCTGGTTCAGAGCAGTTATAGACTGAGCCTGGATGGTGCTGGCCCCACATGATACTGACTGAAAGGCTGAGGTAGTGTCATCAGTGACGCCAGCCTCCAACCCAAGGTGATCAGGAGACAGTGGGGATGCAGGGGGAGGTGTAGGGGCTGTGAACCTCCAGTGTCGGCAGGGTTGGCCAAAGTCCCAGCCTGCCTCTCAGGCTCTAGTGAGACCCGCCTCTCAGACCTGGTGTCTCTAGGGCAGCACAAACCTCAGATTTGACCAATTGGCAAAGGGTGTTCAAAGATGGAGAGTTGAGTGGAAATTAAGGCTCTGGATTTAAAGGAGTTGGGGGAAAATATGGCCACTGGCCTCTCTGGGTGGGTGAAGGGCTCATCCTCCTGAGTAACCACAGCCATGAGCAGGCAGACCCACCAGAGCTAGCTGGGACTGGGCCAGGTCTTTGAGGCTCTTCCGCTCAGGAAAACCTTGTTCTCTGTCCTGAGCCAGAAGAAGAAGGAAAACAGGAAACACATGTTCTTCAGGGGAGGCTGAGCACCCAGCCCCAAGAAGCCCCCAGGGAGGACCTGCTCCCTGTATGGGAGTTTCCCACCCCACCTGGGGACCTGCCCTGACCGGCCTGGAGGGAGAGACGTGCCTTTCAAGCTTATACAAAGACCCCGAGCATCAGTAGGCTGGATGCATTCTTGCAAACTCCTGTGCAACCTTGAACAAGAAGCTAAGCCTCCCTGCGAAAGGCCCTTGCCTCCCTCTCTGGCTTTGGGTCCATAAAGTGTCACACACCTAGGAATACTATTGGGAATTCCAAAGAGACACTTCCCTCCCCATCCTTTTAAGCCTCTGCCTCCAGGAAGCCTTCTCTGATTATCCCAAAGGGAAGGAGAGCTTGGCTCGTGCTCAGCAGAGCCCCTCTGCCATTCACAGTTTACTCCTCTGCAAGGGGCTTGACGCATGCAGTGAACCAGACAGAGGTCACTGATGTCTGATCATCTTTTCCAACAGAATCATGAGCACCTTGAGGTCTGGTGACCTTGTTATTCTTTGTGTTCTCCCCAGCTACAAGCATTTATGTGAGAAACCCTGGCTTCATGGTGTCATGAGGTGCCCTCAATCCCATGCCCTCCTCTCCCCTTGGATCCAGTCCTGACTGATGGGGACTTGGGTTTTGGCCAACATAGTAGCTGGGGCAAATGGGGGAGCAGCCCAGAGGACCTGAGGAGGACCCTTTGAGATCCTTCTTATCTGCCTTTGGCCTGCACAAGGGGAGTTCCAAGAATATTTGCTGGTCTTGCCTTCATCTGTCCACATCCCCCTTGGATCCAAAATGCAGGTCTGGCCTTGCTCACTGAGTTCTGTGCACCTGAAGGCCAGGCCTCCGATGTGGTTGGAGAGGCTCTGAGAATGAGGAGGCCCTGGGAAGCACCGGACATCAGACATCAGGGACACCTGAAGCACTGAGACTATGGCATACGCACCATCTCCTTGAGTGTGTCTACCTGTGTCACCCATGTTTCCTACAAGTGTCCACATTTCTATCCTTAGTTCCTCTGGGAGAGCCTCTCGGTGCCTCACGGGGGTATGGTGACCAGCAAGCGGCTTGAAGAAGAGTTAAGAGACCTGCGGGCAGAAAGGAGGCCGGGCTGCTGACTCAGCTCTCCCTTGGAGTGGGAGCTGGCAGAGGGCAGCTCTCCCCATCTGCTGTATGGAGCTGCAGGTTCCCAGCCACTTTTGCATCTAGGTTGAGCCAGGAAGCTAGTCCCACAGATGAAACATAAACCAAAGTGACAAATGTCTTCTCCATTCACTCTCTCCTGTCTGCCTACTGGAGGCAGAGAACTCTGGCCATAAAAGAGGGCAGAGCCATTAGGCACAGAGCACTTGAAATTGTCTAGTCTGAGTCACCCCATGGGCGACCTCCTGCTGGCAGCAACACCCACATGGACAGTTACATGAGCAAGGGTTAGCCTCTATTGGGCTCAGCCACTGAAATGTTGGGATTTATTGTTTTACCAACATGTACTGCCGTGACACAGTTGCTTTACAGGGGCAAGGAGAAAATGGGCCCACCCTTCAGATCCACTGACCTGGCTCTAGGCTTGAAATGTGGTTGGGCCCCCTTCCTCAGCTTTGCTTTTTGGGTTGGCCCCAGTCAGAGAATGGTTCTAGTTCAAATCACTAAGAGCAGAACTGTCCATGGTCACGCATCTCATTCTTAGCTATGATTAATTCCAACCCTCCTCCAGCCCCACCTTCACAGGCACTCCTAGTGTGACAACTTAACAGGACATCTTTCTGAATTCCAACTGTTGGCATCATGTCCGGGATAGTAGGGGCCTGTCTGCTCTGCCTCAGAGCTCCCAAGATCACAGCTCCTACTCTTTCCTTCCCTTCCTCAGAGACTGTTGGGCCCTGTGAAAGGCCAAAGGCAAGAGCAGGCCCAGGGCTGCTCATGGTGGGCTGGTGCCTTCAATGCTGAGGGTCTTCTCAGCACTTTTGGAACCACAGGCTGACATTTTTATTTTATCCTCATCCCTGTCCATCCTCACAGCGAACCCATGAGACAGACATGTGACCACCTGATTTGCAGCGGGGTGTGATGAATCCGACTTTACAAATGAGAAGACCAAGGCATGGAGAGGACATGTCATTTGCTCAGGGGGTCCAAACTCATAAGTGGTAGGACCAGGCCCAGAATCCAGTGCTGCAGTCTGGCTGGGCACAAAATCATGAGCCACTCAAGCAGGAACAAACTTTATTTCCAAAACTCCCGCGAATGCCTTCTCCCCGGACATACCACACCAACCGGAAATCCCTCCTCCGGAATTCCCTCCTACCACACTTCCCCAACCAATGGGAACTCTCCAGGAGTCCCTCGAGAGCTCCAAAGTAGCAGGCCGAGGTGGACAGCAGGGGTCTAATATCCAATTGAATGCACATCTTAACATAATCATTATCATCTCAATGGCTTGCTGGCGTCACCATCACCTTTCAACCAAAAATGCCATGCGTCATTCCTACTCGGCTATGGCTCTCAGCAATCCAGGTCATACAGACCCAAGAACCTGAGCTCTGAAGTCACTCTGCCACATAGCATGCTCAATAAATGTGTGATGGATGAAAAAGCAAGGCAGACAGATTACCAGTGGCCAAACAAAGGGTTGGGTTGACAGTGCTAGGTGGCCTGGGGATATTCTGAGGAAGCTCCCTGGAAAGGGTGGCATTGGGGTCAAGTCACATGATCTCACTAAGTGTGGTTTCTTTTACAAGGTTCTATTGGTTGTTCAGGAGCACGTGTGTGTGTGTGTGTGTGTGTGTGTGTGTGTGTGTGTGTGTGTGTTTGAAATCCACATAGGCCTGGACGTGAAAATACAATAAAGAAATGCTTTATTTATTTAGTGCTGCTGGGGATCAAACCCAGGCCTGTACATTTCAGGCAAGTGCTCTCCCACTGAGTTGCACCCCAGCCCAAGGAAAGGCTTTAAAGCAGAGTTATCCTGTAGAAATAAGATGTAAGCCAAAATGCAAGCCATATATATATATATATATATATATATATATATATATATATATATTATATATGAATATATACACATATATATATATATATATTATATATGAATATATACACACATATATAATTTTATATATATATAAATATGTGTATAAATATATATATATAATTTTAAATTTCCTGGTAGCTACATTTATGGTGTTAGAGTTTAAGCCCAGGGCCTCCCTCATGCCAAGGAAGTGCTCTACTACTGAGCTACAATCCCAGACCGTTTTATTTTATGTTAAGATGAGTTCTTGCTAAGTTGCTCAGGCTGATCTGAAAACTGTGATTGTCCTGCTTCAGTCTCACCAAATGGTTGGGATTAAGGCATGTGCCACTACACCCAGCTTCTAGTAGCTACATTAAAAAGTGAAATTAACTTTAATCATATCATTTATTTGCTCTACTATATAAGAAGTGTTATTTCAACATGTCATCAATATAAATAATTAATAAGCTATCTGACATCCTTCTTGTATGAAGTCTATAAAAGTCTGATGTATATTGTATGTGAACAACACATCTCAGCTCAGACTAGACAATTTCATGTGCTCGAGAGCCACAGTGACTGGTGGCCCCCGTATTACACAGCCCAGCTCTGGTCTGGGCACGTAAGCTCAGGCTGACCCAGAGAACAAGACTTTAGGATTCTCAGCACCATCTATCTCCCAGACCTGGAAAGTCCAAGTGCTTAGGCCTCACTGAGCAGACACTACGCAAGTCCATAAGTAGCACACAAGGAAATAAATGCCACATAAACACAAGCCACTGTGTGTAAGGTTGAGGGAAAGCAGCGGCTGGTTTTCATCTGCACAAAACTGGCATGTGTTTGTACTTTCCTATTTACAGTAGGCCCTAGGAGGAGGCCTGTAAACAGCTCAAGGAGTGCCAAGTGGCCCAGCACCCCACACAGCTGTGTCGTGTTCCCCGATTACCCCAGACCCTCAGGTTACAAGCAAGCACAGATTAAACCCAGAATGTTTGCACCACCGGGGAGCACTGTGGACGAAATGCGAGGGGGGAAAGTCTAAGCAAAGAGCCAGGCTAGGAAATCGTTGCCAGCTGTGGTACGTGGGAGCCGGGTTGGGGTGGGACCTCAGAAGGAAGCCCTGAGTCCTGCCCTGGGTCATCTGGGCTCTGTATCTAGGCCTGGAGCATTATCTAGGAGAGACGCTTCCAACATTCAAGGTTGGCCAGAAGAATGAGAGTGAGCCATTGAAGGCCAGGTCACCGTCCTGGTGTGCCACCTGAGGCATCACACAGGGTCCCTCACCTAGCAGGGTGCATGTTCAGGAGGGTTCTATACTTGGTTTAGTGTTCTGTGTTGCCACCTTGAAATTCTCAGCACTTTTGGAACCATAGGCTGGCATTTTTATTTTAAATGGGGCCCCACAAACTCTGGACCCAGTCCTAAGTGGAGACATGGCAGGCAACAATAAGCCCTTCCTGCTCAGTTCCCTCCTGGGGAAGGGCTGAGCATTCTAAGGCTGACTCTGCAGGGACCAGAGCAGCCCTTTGCCCCCTTCAGCAAAGCGAGGAGAGACCATCTGGAGGAAAGGCCGGAGCGGCCCAGCGAGGCCCTCAGAAGAGGCAGGCCCTGGAGAGCAACCAGGATGTTGTGTATTTTCCAAAGTCAGATCACAATGGTCTCTTTTCATTTAAAGAAAAATACCACAACCATTTCCTACCAAAGGTTAAGTCTTTACACTTAAAAAGACATATTTTTAACCTGCCAAGGAATGTGCTTTTTAAAGCTGGCTTCCAGCCCTTCCTGAGGTTGAGAGTCCCTCCCTCTGCTCCCAGGGAGAGGCCTGGGGTCCCACAGGAGTGTCGAGTGGACCCCCAAAGTTGGACAGGGAGGGGTCAGGAACTGGTGCTGCTGGCTGTCCTCTGACTTACCAGGACAGGAGCTCCTGATCCACCAAAACACCATCCCCCTGCTCCCCCAAACCCACCTGAGGCAGGGTCCTGTGCCTTCTGCCTGGACATATGCTTCTCCAGCCTTGCCCAAAGGCCACAGGCCTGGCCACTACCTCCCACCTTCCTGACCCTGTCTACCTTTCAGGAAGCAGAGAACCCACTGAACCTCTGGCCTAGACTAGGAATGAAAGCATATGCATAGGGTGACCCGTGCTCACTGGACAAGGCCTGAGCCACAGAGCACCTGGGGGAACCCCTCACACCTCCCTTCCCATCCGCTCCGCCAAGCCCCCAGGGCATGGGGCTGTCCTCTAGGGCCTGCCCTCCATTCCTGCACCGTGTCCTACTCCTTCACTACTCAGGACATTGTGCCAGCAGTCCTCGCCACTCCCTCCTGCCAATTCTCCCCTCTTAATGGACTATTCTCACCAGCATACAAACATATATATGATTCCTATATATATCCTGTGTGTGTGTGTGTGTGTGTGTGTGTGTGTGAGGTAGTGTAGCTAAATTTACTAATTCTCATTGCTGAATAGTATGCCTTTGTAGGTTATAAACAATTGTTTAGCCATTCTATTCATGATGGACATTAGGGCTTGTTCTGGTTTGGGGTCCTATATGGTTCATGCATGCATGTGTTCAAATAGTCTTCAACTTACAGTCCCACCAGCAATGTTTGAGGGTTCTAGTGGCATCACATCCTTGCCAAAAATGGCATCACCAGTCACATGCACCAATCAGGGTCTCCAGTCTGGCAGCCCACCCTGCATAGATTTTGGACTTGACTTTTCCATAGCTGCATGAACCTACATACAGACAGACATATATATATATAAATATAATTCATACATATGTGTGTGTGTGTGTGTGTGCGTGCGTATGCCAAATATCCATTCTATTGTTTTCATGTCTCTGGAGAACTCCAATAATCTTTATCAGATTTGGGAGGCTGAGGCAAGAGGATCTCAAGTCAAAAGCTAGCTTCAGAAATTTAATGAGACCCTAAGCAACTTAGCAAGACCCTGTCTCAAAATAAAAATTAAAAAAGGGCCAGGGATGTGGCTCAGTGATTAAGAGGTCCTGGGTTCAATGCCTGGTACCCAAACAAACAAACAACAAATAATTCTGTTTATCAGATCAAAAAATTTTTTTTCTCAGTTTGTTCTTTCAATTAACATATGCTAAATTTTATCATAGAATGTTCCTGCACCAGTTAGGATGATCTCATGATTTTTTTTTCCTTTGATTCCACATATGTAATGAACTAAATTAATTGGTTTCCAAATGCTAAAACAAACTTGCCTTTCTGTAATAAACCCAATTTGGTAATAACTTAATAAGACTTTTGTATATCTTTGGATTTGATATGCTGACATTTAATTAGAGAATTTTGCACAAGTAGGACATTCCTCATGAGAGAAACTGACCTGTCATTTTTCTTCCTGTGACATTCTTATAAGGTCTCTCTCTCTCTCTCTCTCTTGTTTTTTCCTAATTAAATTCACCAGGACTTGTTAATTTTTCTGGCCTTTTCATATTTTATGTTAACCCTTTATGTTTCATTAATGTATGCTCACTTCTTATTATTTCTCGTCCTCCTCTTCCTCCTCTTCCTCTTCTTCCTCCTCTTCCTCTTCCTCTTCTTCCTCCTCGTGGGTTGTTTTTGGGCTTTGGATTTTTGTTGTTGCAGTACTAGAAATTGAACCCAGGGATGCTCTACCACTGAACCACATCCCCGGCCACCCTTCCTTTTTTCTTTCTTTCTTTTGAGACAGAGTTTTGCTAAGTTGCTCATGCTGACCTTGAACTTGCGACCCAAGTCACAGGGATTGTAGGCGAGTACCACTGCACCCAACTCCATCCCCCAACTTTCTTGGATTTAGTTTGCTATTATTTTTCTAGCTTCTTGAGTTAGATATTTAAATCATTGATTTTTAGACTTTTTTCCTAGCAAAAACATTTAAGTCAATAATGTTCTTCAAAGTAATGTTTCAACAGTGTCCTAAATGCTATGCAATATAGTATTTTTATCATCATTCAATTCAAAATAGTTTCTAATTTCAATTGTGATTTATTTTTTTTTACCATGAGTTATTTAGAAAAATATTGCTTAACTTCCAAACATTTGAGGATTTTCCAATTGTCTGTTTGCAACTGATTTCACACTTAGTTCCAACAAAGTCAATGAACACATCATATTGGATTTCAGTCCCTTCAAGTCTGTTTAGACTAGATTTATGACCTCTTCTAGGGTCAGTTCTTGTAAATGTTCCATCTGTACTTGCAAAAAATATATATTTGAGGTTGTCAAAAACTATGTTCTGTATATATAAGGTGTGTGTTTATATGGCATGTACATATATATGGTATGAACTATGTATACACAAAATAAAGCATGCATATATAACATATACAGATATATGGCAAGAACTATATGTATAAAATAAAGCATATATATAAGGTTTAACCATGCTGTTTTAAATCTCTTCTGGATCCTGTTTTTGTTTTTGTTTTCTGCTTATCTATCAGTAATTGAGAGAGGTGTATAAACGTACACATATATAATTGTAGATTTTCCATTTCCCCTCTTTAATTTCCCCTTTCAATCCTGTCATTTTTGCTTTATTTATTTCGAGGCAATATTATTTGGTTCATACAGCTTTCAAATTGGTTTATATTCCTCAATGAAGCAGAATATAGCTAGTTTTGATTTTGTTATTTGCTCTGACAATCTTTTTTTTTTTTTTTTTTTGTACCAGGGATTGAACCCAGGGGCGCTTAGCCACTGATCCACACCCCCAGCACTTTTCATATTTTATTTAGAGACAGGGTCTCACTGAGCTGCTTAGGGCCTCACTAAATTGCTGAAGCTGGCTTTGAGCTCACAATCCTCCTATCTCAGCTCCCTGAGCCACTGGGATTATAGGTGTACACCACCACACTGGGAGACAATAATGTATTTTAAATAGAGCAATAATGCTTCTGTATGTATTGTAATTACCATCATGTTGGATTTTAATCTACTTTTTCCTTTACATATGTTCTGTCCATTTTATGACCCTTTCTTGCCTCCGTTTGGGCTGATTTAATATTTTTATAGTGCCATTTGACCCATCTTTTTAGAGTAATACACTTTGGTGTTTTTGCTGGTTTTAGTGGTCACAATACTTATCTTTGACTTATCAAAACCTGTTAGAAATAAGTCCTTCTTATCACTCCCTGAGTACTACAAGGACCTTGGATTGACTTACCACCATCCTCCAATGTATGCTGCTCTTTTCAGACATATAAATCCTCTATACATTTTAAATCCCACAAGATTAATTTTCTTGTGTATGCACTCAATATTCTTTTGGGTTTACATGCATTTACCTTTTCTTTTTTTTAATGTATTTTTATTGTTGTTGTTTTTTTTTTTTTTTTTTTAGTTGTACTTGGACACAATACCTTTGTTTTTATTTTTTTGTGTGTGATGCTGAGGATCGAACCCAGGGCCTCACACGTGCTAGGCGAGCGCTCTACCACTGAGCCATAACCCCAGCCCCAGGTATTTACCTTTTCTCATTCCTCCCTGCATCTCCAGGATCACACTGAATTCGTGTTCCCTCTGCCTAAAGAACACCCATTAGTATTTCTTTTGCTGCAGGTCACCTGGTGATGAGATTTGACTTTGTTTTTCTAAAAGTGTCTTTTCTTCTTCGTCGTCGTCGTCTTCTTCTTCTTCTTCTTTTATTTTTAAGGATATCTTTGCTTCTACAGAATTCTAGCTGGTACTCACTCTCAGGACTTTGAGACACATCATTTTATTATCCTCTGGCTTCCATTGTCTTACTTGAGAAGTTAGCTGTCCATCTATTGCATCTTTTCTTTCTGCCTACTTTTAAGAGGTTATCTTTGGCTTGGCACAGTGATGCACGCCTCTAATCCCAGCAACTCCGGAAGCTGAGTCAGGAGGATTGAGAGTTCAAAGCCAGCCTCAGCAACTTAGTGAGATACTTGGCAACTCAGAGAGACCCTGTCTCTAAATAAAACACAAAAAAAGGGCTGGGGATGTGGCTCAGTGGTTAAGCACCCATGGGTTCAATCCCTGGTATCAAAAAAATGAGGTTATCTTTGTGTTTCCTTTGCAATGTGTAATCAATATCCCTGGAAGAGGTGAGAAGAAATACAGGAGGTAAGGAATACAGGATGTAAGGGGGTAGGGATACTTCTGTGATATCACACCCAAAGTTCTCTTCTTCATGAAGGTCAGAGAAACCCCTGAAAGATGACCACCATATGCCTGGGAGCCCTAGGGTGGTGGCCACCAGAACTTGAGATCTTTCCCAAGGAAGATCTTGGGCCTGACTACTGAAAAGCAATATAATAACTCCAGGTTTGGATACAGTGAGATGGAAAGAGGGGAGTGGAGGAGATCCCACCTGTGCCATTTACATCCAGGCACAGTGGTATAGTCTGGATCTGGAAACCTAAATCTCACAGCCAAATGAGTGGAGTCACAATATAGCACTAAAACGTCCGTGCCACAAGGGCAGTGTTCTTTGTCTGTTATGTTCACTCCTGAGTCCCTTGCCCCTAGAAGAGTGTCAGGCATGTAGCAAATCTCAATAAATGTTTATCAAATTAATGGAATAGAATGAATCCTGGGTTCTGTCTCAGTGGATTCCTTCCCTATCTTATCAGGCAAGTGATTTCTTGACCCCAGATAAATACCCAAGCCCCTGGGATAAGATCTTCAACTACATGGTCAGCCTTCCTCATCCTCCTGGGGACCCTCCTGAAGCCCTTTCAACAATACTAACGGAGAAGTCTGGGGCCCCTGGTTTTACCTCACACCTAGGCTTCATTTGAGAATGCTGCAATAACAGGTAGGCATGTACACCAGGACCAAATAACCATACAGTAATTGCCTCGGAGAATGTTTTTATTGTAGAATAGAGGAAAACTCTTGGATGAAATATTCACCCTGGAAGTTGTGCTTTTCCCTATCAAAGTCTGAAGCTGCCAGTATTACTGCACTTACCACTCATGGCAGGAGGAAGGCTCTTGGCACAGTAGGCTTATTGAGCAGGATGTACACTGGCTGAGCGCCCCACCCACTGTGTTTCCAGGCTCAGCCAAGCCTGGGGTGTAGCAAGCAGCAAAGAAACAGAGCTGTGAAGACCTGCCTGCTGCACTCTGTGTTGAAAGTCTCGTCTCGGGAAATGGCCAACAGAGAAACCAAGAGTTCCTAGGCCCAGTGCCCCAAGAAGAAAAGGCACAGCTGGCCTGTGGGACCACGTGGGACTCAACAGGGTCGGAAGAATGGGCAGAGCCCGGACATGGCCAGAAAGCTGGAGCAGAACATGGATAAGAACATTCCATCCTCAATCCCCTGATAAGGAGGGACTGAATATTAACCCCAGACACACATCTCATTTTGGCTGAGATTTGTATGGATATATCTGTGCCTACCTGTCTAGAGAACTACAGGTAGGTCACTTTCTAGTCAATGGATCCCTTTTTCTGCCATTATCAAGTTCATAGTACAAAGACCCCCTCAAGCATAGCTGAGGAGACACAGACGAGCTGAGGGCCAACATATCTTAAGTGAAGACCCAGGGTCCATGGTCTCAACCCTGCTGGTCAGGGACAGAATGGGATCTGTCTCCTTTGGGGAGTGGCCTGGGTGTGCCACATGAGACTCTCACTGTGGGTTGTTTTCTCTCCCAAACTATCTCTCCCTGTTTCTAGACAAAGATAAACACACCATGAAAACTCATCTTCTGATCATTAGAGAAGAAAGAGACTCAGAGGATTCTGAACTCTGTTTTGCCAACAGCCAGAAAGATGTCAATGGGAATAAACAGCTATTTCTGGCAAAGGACAGGATATATCCTCCGAGCATGTCTGGGGTGGTTCCTCAGAGCTCCCAGGTGACAGTGGCCTGGCCTGATATAGCAGAGCTCCTCTCCTTTCTACCCCACCCGCCAAGGAAAATCAGGGTTCCCAGCCCTCAGAGGATGGCCAGCCATGACCTCTGCTCTCTGCAGCCAACTGAACAGATGACAGAGGCCATCATCCAGGCCTCTCCTGGTGGCCCATGCAAGCCATGAGGATTCTGGCCAGCCCCTGTTGAACCCCGCCTCCAGTCCCATCCCCTCTTGGCCTGGCGGAGCAGAAGGGCAGCTGAGGGGAAGCAGGAATGGGCTGTGGGTTTTTCTGCAACTGCTTTGATTTTTTGTTTCTGCAGAAGAAAATACTCAGCCCTGATCCCAGGGGAGGCAGGGAGGAGAGAGCTGAAGGCTATTTCTGAGCCTGCTGCCTCCCCAAAGGAAGGGAGTGAGCGGAGCACAGAGAGCCCTGCCCTCGCTTCCTGGAATGGAGTTCCCCGACGGCCTCTGCAGTTCACAACTCTTTTTCAATCCCATTATCTCATTTTTGATCTTCACAATAACACTGTGAGGTGAGGCGGAAAGGGATTTGTCTTAGTTCGGACTGCTAAAACAAAAAGACCATAGACCGCAGACGTTGGTTTCTGCAGTTCTGGAGCTTGGAGTCTGAGATGGGGGTGCCCTCCCTCCTCCAGGGGGCAGACTGCCGACTTCTCATTGCATGCCCACACTGCTGACGCTCTCTGTGTCTTTTCACAAGGGCACTAATCCCATTCATGAGGGCTCCACCCTTATGACTTAATTATCTCCCAAAGGTCCACCTTCTAACACCACCCCAGTGACAGTTAGCATCTCATCCTTTGGATTTTGTGGGAACACAAACCTTCAGTCCATAGTAGGGCTTATTACTCCACTTTACTAGTAAGGAAACTGAGGCTTTGAGGTATTCATTCATTATGAGAGACCAGTAAGGAAAGGACCCTACGGTAGGCCTCTGATTCCAAATCTCCAGCTCTACCCACTGTCTCCAAGGGCTTCTCTGGGCTCTGCCTTTTCTGCATGCTTGTGCCCCAGCTGGGTCTCTGTAGTTCACAAAAAAGACTTAGAGTGACAAGACTCCAGACCCTGTGTCAGCTCTGCCAACACCTGGCTGGCTGTGTGGGTTCAGACACATCCCACGTTCTCTCTGGAAGCTTCTTCAGGTACTAGTAGTGTTAACAGTCCTTACCTGGCTCCCTCTGTCAATGAATGGAAGAGTCAAATGAGGGACCAATTTGCCTTTGCAGATTCTAACATGCTTTACAATGTGGAGCCACCATATTGTATCTTCACGAAGAGGGTGGGTAGAAAGGGTCACCTCCTCGAATCATCTCCCTTTCCTCCCAGCCATTGTCAATTCCACTCCTGGTGAGTCACTTCTCTTTATTAAAGGGAAGAGCCTCCTGCACTGGGGTACATAAGTGATGATAAACAATATCACTTATGAACTCTGCAGAGTAAATGAGTTTATCGGCCACCCAGGGCTCAGGAAGGCATCAGAGCGGGGAGAGCTACAGCACAGGGTGTCTGAGAGCAGGCCTTGATAAAAACCATGTGACTGTCACACAGAAGATGGTGTGTCCAGGCCCTGGGAGCTTCCCTTTCAGATCTGAGCTCTGAGAATGGGGCCAGCTGAGAAGAGGGAAGAGCAATACTGCTCCATAGCACCCTCGCCGAGGTGCCAGGCCTCAGCCAGGGCAGGAAGTGTCCTTGGGACCACGGCCTTTCTCCCTGACCTCCCCGCCACAGCAAGCTCACCTTATGGCCGGGCAGTATGTGACCCCTTGGACCCCACCTTCGCAGGGGCCTGGATGGGAAGAAGACACCACTCATCCCCTGCATGTCCCAGGTCTGCCCTCCCACCTCGTGGCAAACACAAACCAAATTGATCGACCTATGTGCCCACTCTGGACCTCACCCTCTCTGGCTGCAGCTGGAGAAGGAGGGTGGCCAAGCCAGCTGGAAACAAAGTAGCCACAGGCGATATAATCCCCTCCTGAGCCATTGCCCTCGCCCCTTTCTTTCCCCCTTCCCACATCTGAGATGCTCTCCCTGACTCTGGGGGGTTACAAGAGACTCACTCTACCAAGGTTTTCATGGGGGGATTCCCAGGAGAAGCCAGGGCACAGGCTCCAATGCCAGGACCAAAGACAATTTTCCAATGGAGGATGTTAGACTCCCAGAGAGGGTGGGGATGATATGGGCTGAAGTGACAGGAAGAGAGGCCTTCCCACTCTCCCCGTGTCCTTCTGAGTTTGTTGGCCACTTGCACTTGCTGCAGACAGTCACAGGGCCTGAGAACTCTGGGAGCTCTGCAGCCTATAAATTAACAAGATGTGGTTGCCGGAGAATTCATCCACAGGGATTGGGGGTGAGTCCCAGCCCCGCTGCATGAGGGAGAAGATGCCCACACTGGACACATGATCAGGTGGCCCCACACTAACTCGCTAAGTGACACCCTCCTGAGTCTTGCTGCAGACAGTTCACCCACCACAGCTCCAGCCCAGCATGGCACATTTGAACCAGGAAAAAATAGAAGAGGGCAAGTGTGAGGAGACCCTTTATAGCTTTTTAATAACTGTTTTTGCTCAGTTATGGTTCCTCTCTCCAAAGTATGTTATCAAAGTGTTGTGCAATTAGAGAAAAAAGAAACTGCAAATCCTTTGAAAGTGACTTTGAGCTGAACAGTTGATTCTATCAGCTTGGGGTGAACTCCTCATCAAGCCCAGGATGTCCCCAGGAGGCAGAGAGTATCACAGGGCAGACAGAGGCCCTGGGCAGGAGGGAAGCTGTGGGATGCCATTAGTCCTGTACCTTCCCACTGTGGCCAGGAGTGTTCAGGCCACCTCCCTGGTGAAGAGGAGACCAGCTGCTCTCTTCACCATCTGGTCTGAAGCAGCGCTTTCTTCAGGCAGAGCCCACACATCCTGCCTGTCTTTACCTCCTCGCTTTTCCAGATGACTGGGGATTTGAGGGAGGCAGGGGTCACTGCTGTGAACCCACATTGGAGGAGAAGTGGCCAGCCCTAAGGCAGCTGCTATTCTCATTCCCAGGAGCTCCCTCTCCTTTCTACAAGAAGGTTACCCATCCCTGCTCACAGCCCTGGGAGCTGGAATGGCTCCTAGGGGGGATATCACCTTCTCTGACTTGTTGATACAGCCACTGTGATTGTCTGTGGCCAATGGCATATGAAAGAGCCAGTGGAGTGTTTATTTTCCACCACGTTTCTTACTCGTTTCTCCTGCCCTGAGAAGGGCATGGCCCAGACAAGGAAGCTCCTGTGGTATGGGTCCCAGACTGAGAAAACAGGAGGACAAAGCCCAGCCTGCACATGACTGAGAGCTAAACCTCTGTTTTAAGGCAAAGACACATTTGTTACTGCAGCCTTACCCAGCACACACTGACTGAGGCAGGGCCTTGTCCTTCTCCCACTCCTCCAGTCTCCAGAACCGTGTCTCTTGTCCACTTGCGTGTAGTCCATGATCAGAGATTTCTGCTCTCTTCTTTGTCTTGTGTGACAGCCTCACCTTCCCCACACACACCCTCAGGGCCAGTTGTGTAACCACATCTGATGCCCAGGACGGGCTGTCTGCCCTGTGACCCCCACTGCTGCTACCTCCCTGGGAAATGTCTCAGCTAGTCTCTGCAAACTTCCAGCCTCCCCTGGGCTTACAAGACATTCTAGACGCCAGACACAGGCTGACAGCCAGGGAGATGGGGAAAACTAAGTGCAGGCACTCCCTTGGCCTAACCCAAGGCCCCCCTACCTTCAACCTGAGGGGCCCCACAAGCAGGGGCAGGGACGACCTCAAGGGGACTTCCTCCAACTATCACAAGTTGAAGCAATTCCCTGAACCAGAGCAGCACAGCTCCTTTACCAGGGTTAGGCCTAGGGAGGAGACATTGACCTGTGCTCTGACCAGGCTTCCCTGCAGCCCTGGGCTTGGAAGGGGAGCCCCACACTTCCTCCCCAGCTACCGAGTCGTGAATTCTATTCTCTAATCCTCCAGGCCTGGCCCAGTCCAACTCTTCACAAAGTCAGGTTTCCACGCCACAATCTCAATAATGAGGTGGCAATGTCAACTTGGAGCCCAAAGGCACTACCTTCCTTCTCTTTTCCCTAGAAGAAAGTCTTAAGGCTCATCGTCTGCATAGAAGCTAAAAGAAAACTTGTTTTAAAGGATGATACTAAAAAGAAATCTGTTCAGCCAGGCAGAGTGGCACATACCTGAATCCCAGTCACTCAGGAAGCTGAGGCAGGAGGAGCATAAATAAGTTCAAGGCCAGCCTGGGAACTCAGCGAGACACCTGACTCAAAATAAAAAATTTTAAAGAGCTAAGGGATTCGCTCAGAGGGAGAACACCCTGAGTTCAATCCCCAGCATGGCAAATAAGAAAAAAAACTCTGTTCAGAGTTAAGATGGTAAACTTGGTTATGTTTCCTAATTTTTAATTTTTTAATTTTTTTAAAATTGTTAACCAAAATGTTTACAAAAGAAATCAGTTCAAAATAAATATATTATTGCCAATTAATTCCCCCCTTACATCAGCATTTGCAGGGAGTTGTGTAGTAGGGTGCCCTGGTGCAGGTCCATACTTAATTGTTCACTTGTCTTATGTTCTTCCCTTCTCTTATCTCCTCTGAGATTCTTAAAGCAAGTACTGGATACATCTTCCAAAGGAGGAGAGGGTGCTTCCCACCCCGCCTGCTGGGAAAGGGCTCAAGAGTGGCCTTCCCCTTTTCATGTGTCCATCCATCCCCAGGCCCTAATAAAATTCTCTAACCCTCTCCCTGCCACAGACACATGGGATTTGGACACATGCATTAGCATGTCTAATGGCATTCAGGAGTTGGAATGACTACAGAGAATAGGAGACTCAAATAACAGTGGCTTAAACAAAATAGGGATTCGTTTCTCTCTTATGCAATGAGAAAACCAAAGGATGAAAATTTCGGGCAATCCAGCATCTCATGTTCTGCAGTTCCCAGGCTTACTTTCCTAGCTTTCCAGTTCCTAGCTTTCTCCTCTGTCGCGGTAGGGTTGACTTTCAAACTCATGCTTTCCAGGTGTTTGTTGGAGTCATTGGCATCATGGCCATGATCCAGGCAAGAGGGAAAGTGAAGGCTGTGGTATGTCACCAGCCAAATGTCCTCCCCTTTTAAGGAGCTTTCCTGGAGGCCCAACCCCACAACTTCTGCTTACCTCTCGGTATCCAGAACTGCATAGTTTGGCTACTCCTAGCTTCCAAAACCAGGCCAGAAAATGAAGTGCTGAAGGTGAGCCAATTGCCAAACCCTAACATGGTCAAGATTCTACATGGCCAAGAAGAAGAAGAGAATGGAGAACGGGTGGGGAATTGGCAGCCTGCCCGCGTCCCTAGCTCCAATGTTCCCACTGGAAGTCTCTGGCTGGCAGCTCCCTTCATCATTTGCATCTGCCTTTGTTCCCTGCTCAGGTGACAAACCCCTTGGCAAACAGAAACATGTCAATCATTTTTGTTATTCCTTGTTCTTCTGCCCCAACCTTCCAATTCTATGGTTGCAGATCAGTAAAGGCTTATTGTAAAAAGAAAAAGCAGTAACTATGAGCCATATATGTCTTGGGATGTTTCCCATTTCTTCCTTGAATATTTTCATCATGTGATCATTTTACATGTCATGAGCAGGTCTAGTAACTCCAGAACACAATGGTGAAATTCCACGAGTCTAGAAGGGCCAAACCCAGGGGCCTTCCCCAGTCTGTTTGTTTGGTCTGCGATCTAGTTACTATCAGTAGCCACAACAATAGTCACTTCAGATCTTTGCGATGCTTCCTAGTTTGCACGGGTCCCTTCATACCCATTATCTCTCTTGTTTTAAGTAAGCCTTTTAAAGAGGGGGGCTGTAATTATCCCTTTTTAACAGATGATGAGATGAAGGCTAAGAGAAGGCACAACACTTGCCCAAAGGCATGTGATGTGAGTTTGAACTTGAACTTCAATGCAGGGCTAGCACACTTGCCATCACATTGGGCCTTGATTCCCTCGCTTTCGAAATGAAGAAATTAATTTCCATGATTTCAAACGCAGCACTGTGAGAAATAGAATGTGAGGCACGTTTATCTAGCAGTCATATTGAAAAAGTAAAAATAAACAGGTGGAATTAATTTTAGTAATAGAATTTTACTTAATTCAAAACTATAGTTTCAAAATGTAAATCAAGTTTGTTCATTTTTGTTTTTGTTTGGTTGGTTTTTGGTGGGGTTTTTTTGTTTTGTTTTGTTTTGTTTTTTGGTTCTGGTTTTCAAACCCAGTGCCTTGCACTTGCTAGGAAAATGCTCTATCATTAAGCTATGTCTTCTGATTCATGATAAAAAATATTAAGAGATTTTAGGACTAGAGATGTAGCTCAGTAATAGAATACCTGCCAAGCATGTACAAGGTCCCGAGTGAGACCCTAACCACCCCACCTCCCAAAAATAAAGAGGGGGGAATATTTTTTTTTCAGCCTAAGTTCTTAGTGAGAGGCATGCTTCCTTAAACCAGGTAAAATTTTATTCATTGTATTTCCAATTTCCAGCACCAACTCACCTAGAAAGATTTTACCGAAAAACCCCTAGGACCAATAAACATGAACATTAGACCCCAAATGACTCTAAGTACAATGTGGAGATTCAACAGCTCAGGAAGCGCACTTTGGGAGTCCAGAGACCCCCATCCCAGCCATGGTTATGTGGATACACAGCAGAAGCTACTGGCCAGGACCATGGGGGTAGAAAATGGGCCAAAGAATTTATGAACTTGATTTGTCAGGAAGTAAGTGAAGCAAAAAAAAAAAAGGGAGATAAAAATAGAAAAAGCTTGAGCTGTTTTTCAACAAAAGTGTGTGAGAAAGTTCAGTGGACAAGCACAACACCTAACAGTAGCTAATGAGCTGGTGTCACAGGTCACCAACTCAAACAACTATTTGGTCACTGACTCAGCTTAATGATTGAAGAACATTAGGCAAAGAGTTTCTGATGCCTTAAATGTACTAATGACAAGGAACATAAAAAAAAGAAAAGAAAGAAAGAAACCAAATGAGTTGGCCTGCCTACCAATTCTACTTAGAAATGTCAAAACCTGGTGCCAGAGAAGCAGAGGTGGGTAGAATAAATAAAGTAGAAACAGACACAGCTGCAGGAAGGTCTCCTACAGCACATGGGTTCAGAGAAATCAGCCACACAAACGGCAGAACAAGGCCCCTCCAGCTCTGAACTCCACTGCTGCCATTTATAATCATCCATACAAGCAGAAAAGTAGTCATAGATTGTGGCATCTCTGGTGACAAGTCTGAATATCTTTTTAATTTGGGGGGCAGAGGGAGCGGGTACCAGGGATTGAACTCAGGGGCACTCGACCACTGAGCCACATCCCCAGCCCTATTTTGTATTTTATTTCGAGACAGGGTCTCACTGAGTTGCTTAGTGCCTTGCTAAATTGCTGAGGCTGGCTTTGAACTCACGATCCTCCTGCCTCAGCCTCCCAAGCCGCTAGGATTACAGGCCTGTTTCATCGCCCCCAGCTCTTTTTAATTTTGACAACACCCTTGAAATCCACAGTCACACAGTGGATGGAATCTCCTTTGGACTAGTGTGAGGCAAATGCTCTCTGTGGGATCTGAAACTTGCTAAATCACTGAGACTAAGTGCTTTTGAAATTTATCCCACAGACCTCTTCACAGCATCTTCTTGGTTAAATCAGAAACTACTTTTGAACTCTCCCCAGTTTCAAATTTATACCAGACCACAGTGCCATCTTACCCCAAGAAAAAGTGTAGACCAACAGTTAAGCTTGGATGCTGAAGTGGCCTTAGTGGCTGGGCAGTTCCTTGTCCCAGCCACAATCTGACAGTATGGCCTCTCCCTGCTCTGAGTCAGAAGTGAGACCTCCTCCTCCCTGACACCTTGTTCATGATGATGAACACAGGGAAGATGACGAGGAGGATTCTCCACCCCAGAATAAAGGCAGGAGGAAACTCATCATCATCATCATATCATATTCATTATCATTAAAATCCAATGCACCTTCAGTACATCTCAATTCTGATTACCCACATTTTGGGTGTTGAAAGCTCCATGTGGCTAGTGGTCATCACATTGAAACGGTCAGTATCTAATATTTGAAAGTTAAATTTAAAGTTGAGCTTTGAAATTTAAGATTTCATAACCATACTATTTTAGACATTACCTAAGATAGTCATCTCTACACATTCTTGCAATAAAAGAACTGTCTCTGGAGCAACTAACCCCAGAGGACGCTTTAATTAAATCATCACAAAGCACTACTGCCATCTTGTGACTGACCTCTGAATTGCAAGCAAATTCCCCTAGAGGAAATAATCAGACTGCAGGAATGTTTTTCCAAGCGTGTTCTCTGACCACATCTGATCTAGGAGGTTTGTTTAGAAAATGAGCTTTACTGGACCCTACAGAATCATAATCTCTAGGGCAGACCTCAAACATGCACATTTTTAATAAACATCCTAAGTGATCTTTATGCACACTAAAACTTGAGAATCTTTGGTTAAAAGATATGCCAACATAATGCAAGCACAGAAAATTCAGTGGCAGCAAATGTCTAAGGACTCATTTTCCCCTAATGCTGCTTTGAGATTTGGAAGACTGTTGCCCTAGTCTTCTGGATTCTATGGAACAGTGTTGTTGTTTCTAGATAGGAAAAAATTAAAAACATCCACCCCCAATACATAGAAAACTGAAAAGAATCCACAATCCCTTTTAAAACACTTAAGGGAAGAAAGAAGTCTGCAGCCACCACCCCAGGCCACCCACACCCCTCTTGGATGCAACCCTGTTAGCTGTGCACGGAGCTCCCATACTCAGCAGGCCTCTGCTCCCTTCACAGCCTGGACCCAGCTAGTGCAAATCTTCCCTGCCCTCCCTCTTCACCTCACTCCCTGCTGCTGCAACTCTGCAACTGTCCCCTCCTTTTGAAACAGCACTTCCTGTCTCTCCCTTCTACCCTACCCCGCCCCGTAATAACTTGTCCCTCAGAATGCAGACCAGGCATCAACTGCTTGGGAAGCCCTCTGCAGAGCCCTCTAGGCTGAGCTCAGTGCCCCCCTTTTCCCCTGAAGTGCCTCATATTGTAATCATAGTGCCTGACTTCCCCCACAGAACTGTGATCTCTTCTAGCACAGAGCTGTGTCTTGTCTCTGTAACTCTAAAACCCAGCAAAACCTCTGTCCCAAATTGGGCATTGTTAAGTATTTGCTGAACAAAGAAGCGTTTTCCAAAAAGTGGTCTGATGTTTTTAAATAATCATCATCTGTACCCATCCTAAAGGAGGTCACTGTGGTACATGCATTTAACAGGCATGTTCCAAAGGCTTAGCACCTTCCCTGCTCAGATGCACAATGTCAGGCCATCAGGAGTGGGGAGTGGCAGTGACTGGGATACCCTGAATCCAGTAAGACTGGGAGGGGTACAGGGAGAAGGCAGGAACAGAGCAACCTCGGAATGTCCTCACCACCTCCCAGGAAGGGAGCCATTTCCCCAGAGGACAGAGGCCTGTCGCATCTTGCCTGCTTAATCTGACAGAAGCCAGCTGCAGTGCTGGGCCTGCCCCCAGGAAGGCGTGCTGAGGCTGGGAACCACATGCTGCTGTTTGCCCCTGGGGACAGGGGCACAAGGGAAGGGTAACTGACTTGTCTCCCAAATTTATTTATTAATTCCTAGCTGCACCATTTGATGTGGTTTCCAGGAGGCACACCGTTGAAGTCGGCTCTGTCCCTTCCCCGCCCACCCCCAACCCACACTGCTTTGGCCCCAAGGGAGGTGGGTGAAGCTCAAGCCAGCCTGGCAGTAAGATTTAGCAATTGAGGGGTGGGTGGGGAAACAGAATAAAGAAAAGATGGGAAGTTTGCAATCCAGATATCAACCACACGTCTAAACTTGCATCCTATAGGAGATAAGGCCCCCTGACCACATCTGAAGAGGCAGGGCAGTTGTGGAGTACAGGGAGAAGGAAGGTTCTCCCCTACCACATGCAAGCCTGGAAGGATTCCCCCTAATACAGGAGAGGGGTGGAGCTGAGAGTAAAGGGTGGGGTTCATGACTTGGGTGAATGTAGCCGCAGACCCCAGCCAGAGGAACAGGAGTCAGGCCCCACCATTCTCCACCACCGACACAAGGTGATGCTGTCCTGACCTTCAGTCATCAAAGGGCACAGCAGAATGGTATGCTTCATGCAGAGGACTTCAAAACTGGACCCTCTCCAAATACTTTGAGGGTTGTTTTGTTTCGTTTTGTGGGGTTTTTTTCTTTGTTTGTTTGGGGTTTTGGTTTTGGTGGTACTGAAGATTGAACCCGGGGGCACTCTATCACTGAGCTGCATTCCCCAGCCCTTTTTACCTTTATATTTTGAAGAGGGTCTCACTAAGCTGCCCATATTGGTCTTGATCTTGCCATCCTCCTGCCTCAGCCTCTCAAGTAGCTAGGATTACAGGCATGTGCTACTGTGCCCAGGTGGACTCTCTCCAAAGAGAGATCTTACCCTCTTCCAAGGATGGAAGATAGAACCAGGAATGACAAGCCAAGAGGGAGATGAGGACGGAGCACAGGAATTCTCGATGCTTCTTCATGCACATGCTCCTGGTACAGACCAAGCAGGGCTATGAGCTGAGGGCACAGACTGGGCCCAGCAGACCCAGTTCCAGGAGGGCAGCAGTGACTGCTTCTGAGTAGCACAGGCCCATCCAAGACCGGGTACGGCACCCTGTCTCCTGGCCACTCAACCACTTACCGCACTCACCCTGGAGAAGGAAGTGATGAGGAAGAAATTGTCCAAAGACCTCAGAAAGTAAGCAGAAATTCAGAGGCAGGGGCCCCTATCCTCTGAGCCTCTAGAAGACCTGGCCCAAGTCCCAATGCTTACACCCTGAATTCTACTGAATTGTTCCAGTGGACTGATGGCACCCCTGGCCCATGTTCACAGTCTGGAAGCCACCCACTCCTTCCCTCACCCCCACCCAAGGTGCCACTCACACCCACATGAGGCGAGCATGTAGAGCTGGCCTCGCCCAAGGGGGTGACGAGGCTCTACGGCCTCTGCTGTTGTTCCCAACTTTCCTCCCGTGGCCTCCCTCAGTCCCCCCTCCGTAGGAACGAATTCTTCTCCATTTCCCTCACAGACTCTTTTCCCCTCCACCCCATTTCTGCTTCCTGCTTCTCTTTCCACTTCCAAAGACTCTTTAAAAGAACAAAAGTATGTCATTTTCAGGAACGTGAATGGAACTTGAGAGCATTGTTAAGTGAAATAAACCAGACTCACCGAGTCAAGGGTCATGTGTTTTCTCTCATATGTGGAAGCTAGAGAGAGAGAAAAGGAAAAACGGAGAGGGAGCTCATGAAATTAGAAGGGAGACCCATAGAGTAAAGGAGAGGGGCCCGGGGAGGGAGGAAGGGAGGGGAAGGGAGGCACCAGGGGATGCACTGGGCCAATTGTGTTATGTTCATTCACAAATCCATCACGATGAATCCCACTATTATGTGTAATGATAGTGCACCAATAAAAAATTAATTGGAAAAAGAAAAACCCTCTGTAATGCACTCAGCTAAACCAGGCGCTGCGCCCTCATCCCCAGGCCCTGCCCCTCAGTGCCAACGAAATAGTATCAGAAACTACAAAATCCTGGAAGTTTCTCTTCCTCCTCACCCCGCAAGCCTCCCACACCAGACTCTGCAAGGCTCCTTTGAAAGGGAGGATTCACAGTCTGCTTCTACTCCTGAACGTCTCTGTTCTTAGGCCAGACCAAGGAAATTCTTTCTTTGTGTCCCTGACCCTCGTCATGGACCGAGGGCCACACTAAGAGGCCCGCGAGACACTTGCCTCAGGTGCAAACTGTGAGGGAATGCAAAAAGTCCTCAGCAGGCAAGACCAACAGTTGAAGCCATATCTTTAAAAATCAAAAATAAAGCAAAATATCCTCATTGAATGAAATATCAAAATTTTACATAAAGACAAGATCTGTATGACAGATGCTCCCCTTCGTCTCAGGCTGGAACAAGGCAAGGTGCCCCTGAGCCGTAGCAGAAGATTCAGGAGCGCACCGTGGGCAGCTGACAAGGGCTGAAGAGTCCTCCGTGACCAGCAGGATGTTGACTTCCATCAGGGCTGGCTTGAGAGTGTGCACCAGGCCCTCCATGCAGAGGCACCTCGGGGACAGCTGAGGGTCCTTCATTAGCCCAACCATAACACAGCCCCCAAAGCAGCTAGGACCAGGAAGAACTTCAGCCATGTGGCCAGTCAAGGGCTGGATACTCCAGCTTTCATGGCACCTGGGGGTGAGAGGTGTAGCGGGGTCGCGAGGAATGCAGAGGGAGGACAGAGGGGCTGGGGGGGGCAGGGAGTTAGGAGGCGGGGCGAGGGCAGGGGCAGCAGTGGCCTTTCTTCCCTGCAGCTGCCTCAGCTGCCGGGCCTGCTCGGGCACGCTGGTTGGCCCGATGAGTGCTCATGTCAGATGCCAATGGAACCTCCACCCCCCCATCCACCCCCAGGCCACTGGGATGTGTCAGCAAAGGACACCTGGCTCTGGAAACCCTTCACAGTGGAGGGGAGCATTAGAGGTGGAGCAGCCATCAGTACAGGGGACCCTGGTCAAGGGACCCAGTGTGCAGGAGCTGCTGGGTTCCTGGCCTGCATGGTACAAGCTCACACTTGCTCAACTGCCCAGGACTCTAGCAACGTACCCACAAGGAGGGTCTCCCTTCCCCGCCAGACAGAGTCACACCAACACATGACTCTGCCCCCCAAGACTCTGGAATCAGCTTCTTCTCCCAAAGGGAAGCCTGTGGCTGCTCAGTCAGGCCACAGAAGAGACTAGCTGCCTCCTTTCTCCAGGATCTTCCTCTCCCCCAGCTCCAAGCCAAGGCCATTTCCTAGGAGGTTCTCACTGCCTTTCCTCGGAACTTAGGAAGCACTGAGCTCAGGATGAGTGTGAGGAGGTGTGTCTCCGGCCCTCAAAGGCCAGGGGGACAGTGGGGAGGGGCAGGATGGAATCACAACCTCAGGCCCAGGGATGCACCCTCCAATCTGCTCTCTGCGTGTGCGAGCACATGCCTGTGGTTGTGGGAAGGTTGAATCAGTATCCACCCATCGAGGAGGCCCAGGCAGTCCTACCTCAGTCAGTGCGAGTCTTTGGAAAGGACAGTTTCCATGGGCTGCGCTGCCATCAGGAGTTCTGTCTACTCCATAGGACTGATGCCTTTATTCACTCAACAAACATAGACACCCTCCCCCCAACTATGTGCCAGGTCTGGGTACACCCACATTGTACACAATCCAAATCAGGCAGTGTCCCCCACCCTGACGTGAGGACTAGATGGGACTCACGCTCATGGCTATGGCTTGCTGGGCCACATTGACATTCACACACTTACTTATACAAGGCTATGTTCATGTTCAAGGGCTACTATGGTTTCTGCCTCTGCCCACTAGGGTGACATCCACCCCCAGTGACAGATGTCATCTTTTGGTGACAGTAGATGAACTGCCCAGAGGCCCACGGCAGGGGCAGGTAATAAAGGAGGGTCTGGTAGCTGGAATGGCTTAGGGCATGGCCTCTGTCTTCAGGCCCATCTGGTGCGATTGGCCTGTGGGTGAGGCGCTGTCTCAGGCTGACACAGTACTCAGAGGTCAGGGGACTCCAAACACAGAAACAAGCCCCAAGGAAGGCCCAAAGGCAGCTTGGGTTCAGTCCTGCCACCTTCGTGCCCAGGCTTCAGCCATGGACCCACTCATAGCCCAAGCTTCTTTGCCTCAAACAACCCCTGTTCACCCACCAAATGGCCAGGCCATGCAGCCAGTCTGCCTTCCTAAAACCCACTTTCATGGGGTCACCTCCTCCTCTTGAGAATCTGCAGTAGCTCCCCATTGCCCAAGGATGAACTCTAGCTGACATTCAAAGCCCTCCCGAGAAGCTGGCATTTCTGCCTCACCTCCAGATTTCCCTTCCCAGACTCCCTGCTTTGGAACCGCTGTGCACACTCACTCAATAAAGCCTTGTCCTTTTCCATCTCTGCAGCTTTCATCTTTCTCAAAAATCTCCTCTCCCCCTCCCTCCCCTCCTGCTTCTCCCTTCTCCTCCTCTCCCCGCTGCCTCACCTCTTCCTCCTGAAAGGTCCTCTCCCTCCAAATCTTCCCCAGCCAACAGGGCCCAGCTAGGAAGCCTTCCCTGAGGCTCACAGCCCTCCAGCAGGGCTCCTCTCTGCCTCCCCTCTGCACTATCTGCTTTCCTTCATGGTACACCAACCCCTGCTGGGGAATTTGCTCTCCAGGCCAGTTTCCCAGTTTCCCCCCCCACGGGGTTGGGACTGGGCTGTCTCCTCCTCCCTGGCACAGAGCACAGAGCACACTGGTAGGACCCTCTGAAGAAGGTTCTGCAGGCCTCTCTCACCCCAGCCCACTCCAACCACACGAGTCTGTGTGGTTGTCTCTCCCTGGAATGGTGTCTGCAGCCAACCCAAGACCCCCCCACACTTCCTGTTCTGAGGCAGCGGGTGCTGGCCGGGTGGCTCTGAGGCCTTCAGTCAGGCTGGGGCCTGCTCTGCTGGGCGGGAACCGCACACATTCTTTCAGAATTAAACAAGGTCCTGCTGGCTCCAGGCTCCCCAGGATGAGGATCATCCGGTTTGCTTTTGGAAGCAGCTTTTCATCCTCCCCAGGCAGTGAGGCCCACTTAGTTCCAGAGGAAAGTTCTTTGGTCTCTGGGGGCAATGACCTCAACAGCCACAGGGTAGGGTGAGAGGTCACATCTGTGGTCATTGGAAACCTGGGTCAAGGCCTAAGACTGCCTTGGGCCACCTCCTGCCTCGTGTTCATCTGTCCATACATCTGACATACTTGAACATACTTGCACGGGCACAAACACACATCCAAGCAAATACACAAAAATGAGCATACACATGCACACAGATTCCCGTGTAAACACACACGCACGGACATAACCACACAGAGGTGTGTATGCATGCACGCACACAAGATACACATGTAAATACACAAAGAAAAACACAAACACGTTAAAATGTATGCACCAAAACACATACAAAAGACACACATACATACATACACAAGCACACACAGGCAAACGCATGCCCTACTACTGCTCCTGACTGACCCAGAGGTGGGCTTGTGGCTTAGCCCCCTGATGGGGCTGAGTCTCTGGCAAAAAGCTCACCCTTCTTTCCAGACATGTTGGGGAGGGGGCAAAATTGATTGAATGCACGGCAAGATCATTTTTCACAGCTCACTTTCAAACAACCTCAGCCCAAGAGACAGAATACCTTTTAGCAAAGACAAAAATGAAAGCGTTCCAATCACATTATCCCCAACCTGTGGCCACACGCAGTGAGAGAAACAACTGAGCATCACAGGGAGGGAGAGAGGACATGAGACCAAGGCTGGGCCACCACATACCTCTGGGCTTCTGAACAGGCACCCCCCAAAGTGTGCCCAATGTGTAACTTGCAACGGCACCCCCTGTGACCCTGCTTACTTTACTGACTCTTCCCTGTCCTTTTTCTCTTCTCCCAACCTCCCTTGCACTAGGCAGACCCTAAATGTGGGGATCTCAGGGACCCAGATGATCCTGCCCATGGGGCAATGAGATGGGCAGTCGAGGGTGATTTTTAGCAGAGGTTGGTGGGTCCCTGAAAGCACCTGGGGCAGTTGCCATGCCAGCTTTGGCCATGGGGCTTCCAGATTATTCCTGGATCGTTGGACTGGGATGATTCGAGACCACCCTCCATATTTTCTCTGTTGACTGAACAGGTTTTGAAAATAAATTCTGTCAGTGGTCAAAGGAATGTGCTCAGTACAAGGATCAGAGAATCTATGGTTCCATGACCAGCCCAGTCTAGCAGCTGTTGGAGTCAACCTTTTCCTTTGACATGGTCCATGAAACTAACATTTGCATGATCCTGCATAGATTCAGTCAGTTTCGCTAACAAGTCCTACTCCAAGCATGTCCAGGGCCCTGGCCAGCCAGATGCTCCAGCCACTGCCAGTCCAAAAACATAGCACCTGCATAAGAAAAGATACCGCTTTTTCAGATATTTTATTTCTATTGATCAGAAAATTATCATAATACACTAATAATGGTAGAGTAAGCACTTTACTGCCCTCTGCAGGAAATCTGCCATAAGGAATCGACAAATTGCCCACCTTTGAAGTCAATGAAATTACATTAAAATGGAAGATTTCCAAATGATTAAAGTTTCTACAATATGAACAGTGTCCCCTTAGCTGTGATGCCCTTGCACAATCCCATAACCAACTTGCATGTGGCCTCCAAGATCCCCACATCCCCCCAAACAAAGTTCTAACACCCAGCACCTCACAATGTGATCCTATTTAAAGATAGAACCATGAAAAAGGTAAGTAAATTAAAATGGGATTGTTTAATTTAATTATTAAATTAAATGGTGTCCTTATGAGGAGGAACAATTAGGACACACAGAGAGAACAAGTCCATGTGCAGAGAGGGCCGATGGTGGGCAGCAGCAGCAAGGGAATGGCCACCTGAAGCCAAGGAGAGAGGCCTTACTCAGAGGAACCCAACCCTGCCAGCCCCTTGATCCCAGACTTTCAGTCTCCTGAACTGTGAGAAAACACAATTTTTGTAATTTAAGCCACCAATACCACTTCTCCCCTTGTGACTGCAATAGTCCCATTCTCCCCATCCCCAACTCAGACCAAAGGCCTCCCTCAAAATAAAATGCTAGGGTCAGAGAACCATCATCTGGCCCTGAAAATGCAGACCAACAAGGTCCTTGCCCTGTATACAGAAGTATCAAATCTTCAACTTGGACAAATACTAGGGTAAAGTTTACCATCTGCACAATACAGCCCTCTAACTTCAAAACAGGCCCTCCTAGGGACAGTTTATCCCCCCACCCAACAGTGCACAAGACCCCACACACAGTTGCTACTCCTGGCTCTCAGAAGGGCCTATATGGGTCAACTTGGGCCCAGCCCTCTGCTCACATGACATCCCAACTCCAGCCCACCACCCCACAATAGAACAGGATACCTGGGGAAGCCACATCCTTTCTCTTATCCATTCCAGGAGGGAAGAGGTCTGGAAGCAGAGAGGCCTTGCAGTTTTCCTAAAGGGAGAGTATCTGAGGTTCTGTGGGAGCAGTCAGGGCTGCCTTCTCCATTAGTCCCAGCGAGCACAGTATCTAGGGCCCATGATTCTTTGAGATGAAAATGTTCTAATTTTAAAAACACAAGAGAAAACAAAAACAAATAGTATAACAATGAATACCTAATAAGGAGTCTAGCCTGTATTATACTCACCATTATACCAACATGGTCATAAAGCATAATTTTTTAGTTTTTAAAGGAGGTTGGTTCGTTCTGTAAAGGCAAGCATCATCACTAGGCCCAGGAGAGCCACGGGGGACCCCTAGAACTCTGATGCTGGGGCTGAGGCTCTCCTTCTCAGAGGGCTAAGATGTAAGTCCTCCAGCAGGTCCCCCAAAGCTGGTAGCTACCTTGCATGCATGTGGCAAAACTCAGCCTGGAGACCACTGGGTAAAGCAAGAGGGGTCAGAGCCAAAAGGAGGGTGGTCCTTCAGCCAAGGTCAGCACAGGGGCTGGGTCAGAGGCTGGCGCTGAGCCAAGTGTCTCCCCTTTGTGCTAGAGAAGGGCTTGGCAGCACCTCCTTGCAGAAACCCGCATCCATTCAGGGCATACAAATCGTGCCATGCAGGCCAGGTTCCAATTAGCCTGCCTGTCTGCGCTCAGCTGGTTGCAATTGCGGCCCCTCGTGCTAGGGTTTCACTTTCAACATTGATTTATGGGAAACACAAGGTTGCCTGAAATCTGCTTGAATTCCTCCTCAGTGAAGCAATGGTTCTGGGAGGGAGAGGCAGGCGCTGGCATCCCAAAGGGGTGGGGGAAAGGAAGGTGCTGGTGCCGGATGCTGGGATCTTTCCACTGGATAATGATGGAAATGAAATCGCATCAGGAGAGCAAACATCAGCCAAGGCTTTCACTTGGGGCTTCCATTTAGGAAGAGAAACACAGCTCTGGCAAGAAAAAAAGACGTCAGGCCTGCTCTCTGACTAGAGAAGGGAGCTCGTTTATACAGGTTACTTGCAGGGGTGGCAATGTCAGCTGGCACTCAGCTCAAGCTGTGTCCTGTCTGTGCCAAAGATTAGCTACTGCAGCTGTTCAAAAGAACATATTAAGGGCACCCTGACCTCAGCAAAGCAAAGCTGACACTGGTTGTGGGTGGCACACACCAAGCCTTCTGGTGCCTGCCTGTGAAGCCATGAGCCAAGGCCCAGAAGTGCATGTGCCCTATGTCCAATGGTGGTCCCTGTCTCAGTGGGCACATCCACGCAGCTGGAGCTGTCTCCACAGAGGGCAATATGCCAGGTGACCAAGCCACTCTCTGGTGGGCTGCTTCCCCAGCCACCCCTCTGGGGGGCCAGGAGCAACACTCCCTGGAGAAATAATATATTCATGCAATGGAATTCTATGCAGCATTGAAAATAAATGAACCAGAGTCGCATGTCAACAGGCACGAATCTCACCCACATGTTGAGAGAAAAAACAGCTCTTTGCAGAACACACACATTTTAAAATGACACAATTTATACAGAACTTCAAAGCAGGCAATGTAACCCTGCAAATACTTTAAGGAAACTTGCATATATTTTTGTTAAAGGAGTAATTAGTGAAAATGAAAAATCCCCAATAGAAAATGGTGGTTATTTCTTTGGGATGGGGTGCAACAGAGGGGAAGTATGTCCAGGAGTGCACAAGGAGGGCTCCAACTGAACTTGTCATGTTATTTCTGAAACTGGTTTGTGGCTCCAAGGGTGTTCATGACATGACTATTTGTTTTGGTATATCTGTACTTTTCTTTATTGACTTTTATATTTAGTTCTTATTTATTTTTTAATTTTTGTCTTTGTTTTCCTTAAATTTTTTGGCCTTGGTATATCTGACTGATGGCAGGGCAGGATTACTGGAGAATAAGACCTGAAGGGTACAGGATGAAGAAAGTGTCCCAGCTTCACAATTGTCTCCTGTGCTCCCCAGATCCAAAGTCCCCAAGGAACTTCCTGGCTCAGTGGCTCTAGGAGCAATACCCATGGGAGAGAAGGCACCCCTGCCTGGCCTGAGACCCACTTCACTCCTGTTGCATCAGGGACGAGTGCAGAAGGGCAGCAAGGCAATCAGAAGAGAACTCTGGCTGCCCCAGAGGGACCCCACTCTCAGTAGAGATGACAGCAAGCAACTGGGAAGTGTTCCCTGTGCCCGAGCTCCAGGAACCTACTATATATCCCTGCAACCCTATTCTCCCCGACCACCCAACACTCACATGCCCTCAACTCCTCTCCCCCACCAACTCACAGAAAAACCAGGGGACCCTGCAGGAACATGGGGCCCAGCAGCCAGGCCTGGGCCATTGCTGTAGCCACATACTCCATAGTCACCAAATACAGACAACCTCTGCTTCCACTGCAGCTCCTCCAAGAAATAGGATGAAGGCAGAGCTAGAGGGCTCCCAAGCCCAGGGATCTGCCCAAGTTTACTAGCCACCTATTCTCTGGACATATGGCTAGTTCTCCAGTGCCGGGATCTGGTCCTTTCCATTCAATCAACAAACATATATTAAGTGCCTACAATGTGCCTTATGCTTGCTGGGCACAGGGGATACAGCAGTGAAGAAACAGTCCAGTCTTTGCACTGAAAGATGCATCAAATCAAGTTACTGAGTTATGGTGGCAGCAGCCACAGTTACTGGCAGAACTGGGAGGCTGAATTCAGGATAGAGATCAGCTAGCTAGACCTTCTACACATGCGGGAAACAATGCCCAGGGGTGACATCATGCTCAAGGTCACATGCTAACGAAGTGCAGAGCCAGGCTTCTGAGCTCTTTCCATGCCACTAGATGACCTCAGGGATCTGGGATCATGGTGAGGACTTGGTGGTCACTGCAAGGCTGGCCTTGGAGAGCTAGAAGAGCCTCAGAACCACTTCTGGTGGCGAAGCTGGGGCTCTGGATCCCATGTCCCCTCCACCTGGAGGCTGCACATTGACAGGGGGAGCTGAGGTTGCAGTCACAAAGCCACATCTCAGACCAAACATTGTACTTCCTTTCCTCCAACCTGAGAAAATGAGGTAAAATCCAGAGAATTCAGTATCGCCACAAGACTCAGTGACTTCCTAGTCCCCCACCTGGCAGAGGCAACATGCCCTCCACTTGCAAACACCAGAGCCCTGGTGTTTGACATTCCCTCTTCCTCACCCCACATTCAGTCCCATCAAATGCCTGAGATTGGGATCCCAAACTAGGACAACCACATCTGCCCTCCCTGCCCTGGCTCCCAGAGGCCAGGCCCAGAGCAGGGCTCCATAGAACCTGCTCAGTGAAAGAACAGAGGTCTAGAAAAAAGGCAGCAGAGTATAGGCCTGCCACCTGTCTCTCAGGAAACAGACTACCTTTTTCAACCTCTTAGCCTAGGTGCAAGCCTTCAGAGCACCTAGCCAGGAATTCCTAAATTAGTGCAGGGCTGAGGCCCCAAGTCACCATGCACATCTCCAAATGTCAAGAGGGACAGCTCTGCCACATTTCATAGCAGCAGAGGGACAAACCAGCCACGACCAGCCAGGGACGTGTTTTGCTTGGCTCACAGCATGGTTGACATTAGAATCTGTTGCCAACATGTAACACGAGAAGAGTACACAGAAAATTCCAGATTTAAAGCCAGGCAGGGTGGTGCATGCCTGTAATCCAAGCTACTCAGAAGGAAAAGCCTGGAGGATCACAATTTCAAGGCCAGCCTTTTATTTTGAGACCCTATCTCAAAATAAAAATTATGAAGGGCTGAGGAAGTAATTCAATGGTGGGGCACCCCTGGGTTCAATCCCTGGTATCATCAATGATGATGATAATGATAATGATGATGATCCAGATTTGAAAATAGAAGACTGGTTCCCTGGGCCACATTTTCCCAACATAACTCTTCCACCAAAAAGGGAGGTGCCTCAGTCCCCAGCACTCCCCAATGCTCCCCAACCCAGAGACCAAGGGCCAATTATTGTCTTTCATTGGTGCGGCCTCTCTTCTTAGTGAACTATCTCCCCAGCCCCCATGTGAATCCTCATTTTAGGATCTGGGAATGGTGGTGCTAGTGGAAAATGTGACTCTGTGCTATGTACTTTCTGTGCAGAGATCAGGTTTTCTCCGGCCTGCAGTAGTCAAGCCTGGAAGTGAAAACCCAAGAATAGGGAAAGGGCACTCTTCCTCGTTCTTCTTCCCCCTTCTCCCTGTATACAGTGGTCACGGGACAGGGAAGGAATGGCTGGGACTTCCCACCCTCACCAGGGCCTGGGCTGGCCCCAAAGACTTCTAAGACAGATGGGGCTGAGAGCCTTGCTCCCTGCCACACGCCCACTCTGGCAAAGCGTGATCGTCTACTTCTCTGTGTTTACACAATTTCTACTTGCTCATCATTTGGCAGCCACCTAAGACTTAACGAAATCTCACTGGAGAAAAACATAAGATGGAGACAGTTCTGTGAACGTGATATTGTCCTGCAATCGGGATGCGGCAGCCACAATTTGGTGTGAGCTGAGAGAAGACATCTTGTCTCAGTAAATGAGCACCAAGTTCCCTCCGGCACGGGTCTTCGGAACCACTGTCCTAATATCCCATTACTACCACTGGGCCTTTTAGGGGTGATAAGAAAGAATCTGTCATTAGGGCTGGTCCCTCAGAGCCGGTTGGCCACAGGTCCCAGGAGTTTTTTAAGCAGGAGGCCTCTGCATGGAGACTGCTGCCTCTCCTGCCCAGCCTAGCTTGGTTCCCTGACTGGCCGGGGTCAGAGGAACAGTCGACAGGAGGGGGTTGAGGACCCCAGAGGTCACCAGGCCCTTCCCGGGCCCGTGGGGTGCATCTCTATCCTTCTGGCTGACCCCAAGAACTCAGCCAGACTCCTGACCCCTGTCACTCCACACCCTTCCTCTCCCCCACTTCTTGGTTCCTCTTCCCTGAAGTCTGGTCCTGCCACAGGAAATGACTTCTCCTTTCTTATTGCCCCAAACTAGCCCCACAGAGCATGCTTTTCCCTACAAAGGTTGACTGCCAACACGGAGGGAAAACAAAGTGGAGATGATCAAATTAACCAACGCGGAAGGGAGTGGCGTGGAGGCCATCTGCTTCCAGAGTTTGATAGTTAAGGTCCTTGGCCCGCCAGAGCTAGTGCTCCCTTACCCTGACGCCAAGGATCCTCCCTTTTAACTTCACCCTCAGCCTCTTCCTCCCTCCGGCTTCCTCCTCCAGGCACTTTAACTGCCAGCAACCCACTTTCCCAACTTTGATTTATCCCAGCCAGAGGGAATGCGAAGTTAGAGCCAGCCCCATCCCCAACACCTTTTTTAAAAATCATCCAGCACACCTGGCAGAACTCTCAGATTCCGAGGCAAACACTCAAATCCATGCAGTCCCAGACAGACTGACGGACTCACAAAGACACCCATCCCCAAGCTCAGAGGCGACCAGAGGGCCCAGCCTCACACACGCCGCCATCACACTTGGGGCGCTCAGGAGTCGCCCCAGCAGCCCACCCTGCACTGCGAGCTATTTGGAGCTTCTTTTGAGGAAAAACACTCTGCTCCCAAGAAGGTTCTGACAGGGCCATTTTTTTTTTCCCCCAGAGCGGCTGGATAAATTGCTTTTGTGCAAAAATAAACACAAGTGGACTGCATTAGCTGAGCGAGTGACACATTAGTTACAGATGCAGGGCCTGTCAGAACATCGAGGGAACAGCTTTTATTGGGGGAGGGCTGAGAGACTCATAAATAACCGGTTGGCAATCTCACATAAACATTTGTGCGTTCACATAAACACCGCCTACCACAAGGCGGCCCGGCTGCCAGGGGGGCTTGGAAGAGCTCTTTCTGCCGGTCCTCAGAGAATAACGATGAGGCCAGGAGGCGGGGAAGGGCCACAAGCCCCTTTCCTCCCAGAGTTCCCAACTCCTTGGACTCACCGCACACTGCTCTCTGCAGCAAAGAAAAAGAGATCCAAATTCTTTTTCATTTCCCTTCCCATATTTTTTATTGTGTATTATAATTAACATAACAGTGGGGTTCGTTGTCACACATTCATATTTGCACATGATATAACCTATCTTTTGGTTAATACGGCTCCCCAGTGTTTCCCCCTTTCTCTCCCCTCCTCCTGAGATCCAAGTTCTAAATCCTAAGTCTGGCAGAGAAAGAGGGTCAGTGCCCAACCCCAGTGGAACAACTGATCCATTTTCCCCCCTCTACAGAGCTCACATTTACTGGCCCAGAAAGGGGAGAATAGGGCATGTCATTGTACTGGGGCGGCTGGCCTCCTAACTGAAGCCAAGTGAGGAACTGGCCAGGAGCTTGGAACGCCTCCTCGGTACAGCTCCACTGGTTCCCATCAGAATCACTGGGAAAGTCCGACGAGGCCAGTATCCCCCCCTGGGCTCCAAGGCTGAAGGCCAGAGAAGGTGGCATCAGCCTCGTCTGATCCCAAGTCACGGGGGTGCCTGTGCTTTCTCCCATTGGCTTTCCTTTCTCTCTCTCTCTCTCTCTCTCTCTCTCTCTCCTTTGTTTTTTTTTTTTTTTTTTTCAATGCTGGAGATGGAACCTGGGCCTAACTCATGGAGATTTGGGCTTTTTTTTAGGGCAGATAGTATGGGGAGAAAGAGTGTTCACAGGCCCGAAGACCTCCCACCACAACGACTGGCTCCAATACCAACTCACCCTCCCGCAGCTCCATAACTTTCAATATTCCTCCATTTTCTACCCTATAAAAAGCCAAAATCCTAAATCCAAACGTCTCTTTCTTTGGTTTATTATACTCCTTGATCTAGTCCCATCCTTCCTTCAACCCGATGTCCCCTGCTGCCCCTCACGCACCGTGGGGTCCAGCCAAACTGAATTCAGTCCTCGTCCATGAGTTACAGTTTTAGGCTATCCCTTTGTCCTTCCCTCTTCTGAGAACTTTTTCTTCCTGGAGGCCAGGTTCCCCATCCAACCCATCCTTCCAGACTCCACTCAAAAGCCATCCACTCCCAAGCCTCGTCTCTCCCTCTGAACTCAGGGAGAACAGTTCAGTTCCTTGATCTCAACTTTCCTTCTGGTTCTATTATTTGTGTATCTGCCTATATCCCCCTCCAGAGTTTATACTCTCAGATCTGCCTCAAATTACTCTTTGAGGATCCCCTTTCCCCTCCCTGACACCCTCCACATACACACTTCTATCGAATCCGAGAAGGACAACAGGGATGGTGTCTGATTCACAGTCACAATCCTTGTAGGATGTGGGCTGGGGTCGTGGCTCAGTGGTAGAGAGCTTGCCTAGCATGTGCGAGGCACTGGCTTCAATTCTCAGCATCACCTAGAAAAATAAATGAGTAAAATAAAATCGTTACATCCAATTACAACTAAAAATATTTTTTTAAAAAAATAGTGGTGGGATGTGGTGTTGGTCTTGTGAGAAGAAAGATGGCCGTGTGCTGGAAATTGGCCCATGAATCCTCCCCTGGGCAACTTTGCTTTTGGCTTTCATTTTGCAGCTGAACAACTCCACTTTGGAAGAGAAATTAAGATGCCAGGCAGGTACAAACACCCAGTACCACAGCTCTACTGAATAAACCTCCCCCGTCCGGCCCGTTTTCCCCATTAACAAATGGAACAACACTTTATGAGGAAAAACAAAGCCGAGTCCTAGAGAGGAATATTGAAGGCTCTCTGGCCAGGGCATCCCTCAGGAGAGAACACAATGCCGCCATCACTTATTGCATTCAATATTTTCACTTCCAGCCTTATTTTTATAGACATCATTTCATAGGCTGCAGCTTAAACACAGATGGAAAAGATTCTGGCTTTGTAATAAGAGATGGTTTATGGTTGGCCCGCCTGCTGCTCTGTCTGTGAGTAAGGGAGCATTATCATGTCCTTAGGTGGGGCTGGGAGAAGCCTTTATTGTATGTATGGACTTTGATCCAACAATTCTGCCTTCATCTTTCCCCATGGTCAGGCCCTCCGGATACTCCCAGGGGTAAGAAGTGACAAACACCATGGTGGGCCAGGGGAAGGAGGGACAAGCCAGCCTTTGAAATGCATTCCTGGCTCTGGCTGGATCTGTCATTCCTTGGGTCTTCAAAGGGTCTTGATCCAGAGACTTAGGCCTAGACCCCAGAGGGCATAGTTGAAAGGAAGGGGACACTCTGGGGTTAGCTATATGACTCTGTGCTGTGGGATCTGCGTTGACTGTTGCTGGGAGCAGGAACTGGAGTAGTTAGAAAATGGAGCTCCTCCAGCCTCTCCTGTCCCCAGAACTGCTGTCTCCCCTCCATACTGTGTCACGATGAGCTTCATGTCAGCAAACATCCTTACAGGCTTGATTGGACCTATGGTGTTGAGGGTCTGGTTGGTTTGTTTAACCAACCTCACTTGGGACTAGGAGAAAGAGATTTCTGAAGGACAGAGATTGGGAAAGAAATATGGAGGGACACAAAAGGGAAAAGGAAAGAGGGAGGGACAGAGAAGGGTGGAGGAAGCATTGCCCAGGACAGAGCTGGGGGTTGAGCTCCAGAAGAGAGGACCCAGCCCATCAGATGTGCCTTGGCCCACAAGGTGTGGCCCACACACAAGTCCACAGATTCCAACAGCGCAGGGCGGAGGCCGGCCTCAGTGCCCGTAGGCAGCGGGCCTAATGGAGCCTGGGCAGGCGGCCTTGAAGACATGCCTTAGCAGCCCTCCTGTCTTTCCTCTAGGGATTAGTTTTCAGCAGACTCAAAAAAGCTGTGGGAGTGTGTGTCGAGACACACTGGGGACTTCTGGCTAATGGGGAGAGGGGAGGAAGGAGCAGCCAGGAGGGTCAGTGGAGAGTGAATGGAGGGAGGGACAACTGGGAAGCAGAACTCACTTCCAGGGATTCCATGTGGAGGAGCTGCTATGTGAGTGAAATGTCTGGGACAGGCTGTCCTCAGGAGCCTTCATCCACAGGGCTTGCAGGGAGACCTCTGCGGGAAGGGTGACCCTCCTGGTTGCTCTGCAGAAGTGGCTCCTTTGGTTTTTATTGTACAGACATTTCTATATTGTGTTATTGCAGAGGTAAGATTCTGGGGAGCCATGCTTAGGAGATGCTTGAGTGTTCTGATTACCCCAGGAAAGGGTAATCTGTGCCCAGCTAGTCTCCCACTCCAATCAGGCTCAGACATGCCAACCACTTCTGCCCTGGCAGAGAGATGTCACACTGGTGGCTCAGTGAGGGATGGAAAGCTTTGAAACAGGAGTGGGTGAGGAATCTGCTTCAGGTGGCATGATAGTGCCCACCACCTGAGCTGTTTGAGAAATCTGGCCCAGGTGCCTCATAACTAGCCTGAGGAGCTATATTTCAGGAAATGTAATCATCAGATATGGAGGGCCTGTTGTCTTCTGACGGCCTGCCTTCCTTAAGGGAACAGCATCCCCCACTCTAAGACTCCTGGTCAGTCCACAGTCAGTCACAGATCTCCCTAACCCCCAGCCCTGAAAATCAATTTAAGTCCTGGATTTCAGCTTTCAGACTTGCCAGTTATGGAAACCAATACATTTCCTTTTTGCTTAAGCCCGTTTAAATTGGTCGTCTGTTACTTACAGCTAAAAATGTTCTAACTAATATACCAGGCTAACAACTAAGAAGTGTGCTTGGAATTAATCTTCCAAGGATAGAGACCCACACACCTCTAGCAGAGAAGCAAAGAGACCTGCACAGAATGGCTGGAAGCAATAGTATCCTTAGATGTAGGCAAAAGAAGTCCCTGCTCAGCCCACGGTCCACATTTCAAACACACAACCCCACACAGACATAGGCATGCACACACACATGTACATGTACACACAAAAAAATTCAAAGAACATAGGGATACTGCTGTCCTTTGGTACCCAGCATTCAGCACAAACTGGGATGATCTATATCCCTAAACACAGGCTCCCATGAGCAACATACACTGCTCAGGCCTCAGGGAAATGCCTCACATCTTTCATGTTATGTTCTTGAATTAAAAGAAGACTGTGGGGCCTGGGGCTGTAGCTCAGTGGTAGAGAGCCTGCCTTGCACATGTGAGGAACTGGGTTCGATCCTCAGCACCACATAACAATAAATAAATAAATATACTTTAAAATTTTTAAAAATAAATAAGAGAAGACAATGGGGCTAAGGTTGTGGCTCAGTGGTAGACCACTTGCCTAGCATGTGTGAAGCACTGGCTTCAATTCTCAGCACCACATATAAATAAATAAAATAAAGATCCATCAACAACTAAAAAAATACTTTTAAAAAAGGAGACTGTACAAACCTGTGGATTATGTGTTTCATCAGGGATGGACACTTCTCTGGAGTGTAAGGAGGATTTAATGATGGAAGCTTGCAGGTAAGAGAAAAGATAGGTTCATTAAGGCATTCTTTCTCACAAAAGGAAGAATGCAATAGTAATAGAATTTCCCAGTGGTGACAAGGGCACATATTCATGCTTCTCTTCATGGTTCCAGAGGTACTCACAAATTCACACAGAGTTTGCTACACTTACACATGGAAGCTGAGGACATTTTTCCAGCATAAATAATTCATAATTCTCCTACATTTTCACAGATGTATGTCAAGATGTAGCATGCATAAAGCATGATACTGAATCTTTACACTGGCAACTAAATGGATGTGGAACAACGCTACAACTGCAAATGATTTTATTTTTTTAAAAAAATTAACTAAGATTTTATTAAATGTTCAAGATTTGAATTAAAATTCAGCTTTACTTAAACATCTTCCCCCACCAGTATCAAGTGTTGAACCCATGGGTGCTTTACCTGTGAGCTGCATCCCAATCCTTTTATTTTATTTTATTTTATTATATTATATTATATTTTATTTTATTTAGACAGGATTTCTCAAAGTTGCTAAGGCTGACATTTAACTTGCAATCCCCTTGCCTCAGCCTCCTGAGTCACTGGGATTATAGGAGTATGCCACCATGCCCAGATTACTTAAAAATTTTGTTTAGAAAATATATTTATAGGACCTGGGGATGTGGCTCAAGCTGGGTAGTGCCCTCGCTTGGCATGCGCAGGATGCTGGGTTCGATCCTCAGCACCACATAAAAATAAAATAAAGATGATGTGTTCACCAAAAACTAAAAAATAGATATTAAAAAATTCTCTCTCTCTCTTAAAAAAAAGAAAATATATTTATAGAAAATATGCTATCTATATATAAGATGAAATTTATCTTAAAGAAAAATAACATTTTTAAAACTTACATGAGAATTAATTTTAAACTTTTGTTGTTTACAGTTTAATTTTCATTTTCTTATTAAAATGAGTGCCATTTGGGGGCTGTTTGAGGCTGTTTTGGTTATCCACTGCTACCTAACAAATCCCAAAACTCAGTAACTTAAATTATTTTTATCTCTCACAGTTCTGGGGGTTGACCGGGTTTGCTTGGTGGGGGGGCAGATCTCTCATGCAGTTGCAAGTAAATGGCACAGGGTTTAGAGCCTAATGCAGGCTCAATTATACTGTTCTATCCAAGATGGCGGCATCTTCATCCATATATGGGATGGCGGAACAAGTGGACTCAGGCTGAGTATATTGTTTTCTGTATGTGGCCTTTCTGATGGTTAGCTTGACAGTCTCAGAGAAGTTAAACTTTTAACATGATGTCTGGCTTACCCCCAGAGAGAGCATCCTAAGAGACCCAGGTAAAGCCAAAACGTTTCCTATGACCTGTCCTCAGAAGTCATGAAGCATCACTGTCAATGCTTCCATGGGTCAAAAGCAAGTCACAGAGACAACCCAGATTTAAGGTGGCAAATATCAGGAAGTATGATTCCCTGAAGGTTATTTTTGGAAACCATCTGCCACAGTTTACTTCTGGCTCCCAATGAATCACGTATCTCTAACATGTGCTATAAATTCATCTTCCAAGACCCCCAGGTCTCAGCTATTATTATGTCACCAGGTTCAAGCTCCAAATTCAAATTGGCTTGTTAAATCAAGTCCAAGTACAGATGAGGCCCCTTAGGTGAGGTTCCTTGAAGCTAGTTCCTCTTGATCTAAAGATCTGTGACCCTAGAGACAAGTTATCTTCTCCTGTACCCAAAACACAACAACAAAGCCAGCACAGGATAACTGCAATCAGTGCCCCCATTCTAAAATAAGGAGACACTTGCACAGAGCAAAATCAAGCCAAGCACATGTCACCAGGTCCTTCATTAGGACTTGGTCCTGCTCTCTAGAAGGGGATGTCCCTAGTTAATTACTCTTAATTATCTCTCCTTTTCCATTAAAAAAAATCATAGTGTTTGCAGTCAAATACCTGCCTTCTCTCAATGGCTTCCTATTCATAGAAAGGAAATTTTTATTTTGACCCTCTATATCTCTCTCAATCCAACTTGGTACAATTATTTCAAAACTGCTGTGGGTTTCTTATATATCAAATTATAACTTACTCCATTAGAAAAAGTCACAGCTCCATTTATTCCTAATAAGGCCCTGATCTACTTTAAGCTGGCCCTGTTGTCTAGCAGAGAGGATCTAAGAGGTACACCCCTTAGGTTCTCAGAAGCCCTATTGTTTACCCAAAGTATCTACAAAACATGATCTTAATTTTTTTCTGAGGTATTAACAAATGGTTTTACAGACACACCCTTGGCTTCATCTTTACCTGAGACTGAAATTTACTGGCAACACCTGGATTTTACCTTTGCCCTGAAGCCATTTCTTACACTGAGGAATCTTTTGCTGGAAAAACAGTACTGGGTTCCTTAAGTTTCCTAAATTCTTCTCCAACAATGAACAATTCCTTCTTTAGTTCATTTGTATTTTCCTATCTTATCAGAGTCAGCTGGAACAAGCTGATGGGCACTTTCAATATTCTGCTTGGAAATCACCTTAGCCAGAACCACAAAGGTCTGGGGCCCTTTGTGTCACACATCATGGCAGATGAAGGTCTCACTTAATCCCATTGCCAATGATTGTCTCACTTCTTCTTTTCTCCAGAATCCAATCATTTTCTTCACTGTCTTTCAGGACATTAGCCACATTGTCCTCAAAGCTCCTCAGCATCTTTCCTCCAACTGTCCCAGAGCAAACACCACAGGCCTTCGGGGTTTCTTACAATAACACACCCTTCTAACACAGTGGAACTGGCCTTCCAACAAGGCCCCAGTGAACAGGATCTCCCGGTATTTAAGCCTGTGTGGTTCCTTCCACAGGGAATCTGGGCTGGCCTGTGACTCCTGCTATCAAATGCAGTGCCGTGGAAGTTTTGAATGTGCTCTTCAAGATAACTGGCAGCTTCCTCTTTACCCCTTCTGAAAAACTCACTTCTGGGAGACCTGAGCACCTTGTGAGAAACCCCACTGAAAAGACCAGCTGCTACACTCCAGAGAAAGGGCCAGCTCTCCCCTCACCCCAGTGGAGCCTCCTCATGATTCCAGCCCCACTCTCCACCCAGCCATAGTCTCAAGAGGATTCCCAGGCAGGCGCCCTGAAGAGGTGGCGGCCAAGCCCAGTCAACCCACGGAACCCTGGGAGATAACAAAATGGAGGTTGTTTCAAACCACTTAGTTTGGGGGCATCTATTGCTATGGAGCAATAAATGACTCAAACAACCCTGAATACAGTTGTATTTTGTTTTTTAATCCTTTAGAGCACTACCATCGCTCTATTATAAACTCATGATTATTAATTTTGCTGAAATCAAGGCAAGAAAATTTAGTTTAAAGAATGTGTACATATATATGAATTATAAATGCCTTTGTTTTATTACTCATCCAAACATCACCAGCCCATCAACAGAAACCCTGGTACACTTGATGATAATGAGATGCAGTTGCCTTCAGTAATTTGCATATGGTGCACCTAAAAATCGTAACATTGCATGTTTTCAATTTTATAATTTTGAAGGTAAACTTTTCAAGGATGAAGAACAGAGAATATTATATTCAAATTTATTCACTTGATTTATAACTTTTAAGTATTGGAATATACAGTCTGGGGAGTCTCCCTTCATACTCTTCTCCAGGGTTGGATATCACTAGAAGTAATGAAATGGCCATCTGAAGAACTATGCACGGCAGCCAGAAAAGAAGTCAGGCCCTCTTCAAGTCCCGCAGGAGACCCCAGGCAACCAAAACAGACCAGAGAGGGGCATGGAACTGGAGCAGGGTGATGAGAAGCCACCTGCCCCTCTTGGAGCCAGCCACTGCTCTACTGGCCAGTTCTGAGTGGCCTGGGCATGCAGAGGACCAGGAATGAAACCCAACACAACAGAGTGAACCCAAAACAACCAAGTGAGACCCAACCCCAGTGTCACCTAGAGCCTGACTTGTGCTAGAGAACACCAGATCTTTCCAAAGCCCCCACGTGTGGAGCTAGGGCCTGGTGCTAGGCTGGGAGCCATGCACAGCTGCCCCAGCTGAGATTTGCTGTTCATAAGCATCCAAGATTATGCTCCCACGTGCATCTTTTTCTCACAGTCTGAAATGCATTTCCTTTCTCCTGTAGCCTCCTTCTAAGAATTATTTCTTGCCAGGCATGGTGACACCCACAGGTAATCACAGCTATTCAGGAGGCTGAGACAGGAGGATCACAAATTAGAGGCCAGCCTGGGCAATTTAGTGAGACTTTGTCTCAAAATAAAATGAAAGGGGCTGTAGATGATAGAGTATCCCTGGGCTCAATCCCCAGTACCACCGAAACAAAAAAAACACCCTAATCTTTTCTTGGGAATATTAAGGTAAAAATGTGCTTTAATCAAAAGAGAGGACAGAAAGGAAGGTGGGGAGGTTGAGCTGAGGAGTTGACAGCAGCCACAGCTTCTTGAAGGCCAGGAAAGCCAGGACGCATGCATGACCAGGGGGACATGTGTGCCCCAGCCCCGCAGGTGTGTGCTGGTAGATGATCTGGACCCTAAGATAGGTTCCCTCCTTCCAGTCTTTAGAGCCACTGAGGGTGAGACTCTCTGAATCCGAGGCAAGCAGCTGGGCAAGGGCTGAGCCTTGGGTCAAGGACCAGGCTCACAGCTAACCCCGGGCCTCAGGTGAGCTCCTTAATCCCTTTGAACCTCAATTTCCTAATGGATAAATGAGGATGAGGAGGAGGAAGGTGAAGGTGAAGGGGATGATAGTGCTGCCAGGCTGGCTGCTGGGAGAGTACAGTGAGAAACACCAGGTAAGGGGTGAAGGACAGAGGCTGGCCCCGGGAAGGGCCGATGTCAACGTTTGCCCACAGAGAGGACTGCCAGGAGGCAGGTGGGGTCACATGCAGCCATGCCCAGGGTAGTTGGTCACTGAAATGCAAAGGCGTTCAGGAATCCTCAGCCCTCCTGAGCCAGAGGCTTCTGGGGCTCTAGGCCGAGGGTGAGTTCTTCATTCACCGAGCACCGAGCACCGAGCACCGTCACGGTTCTTTCCAATAGGTCTCTGGTCTGCGTTAAAGTTTTCTCAGCACACAAAGGAAGCACTGTGACTTTGGATGTCCCTGTCTTTAGTTGTCCTGAATATCTTAGGAAGCTTTTGTCTGTCCCCATCCCCCACCATCCTCCTTCACGACATGCTGAAATCTGGGCTCAGAGTTGAGACTCCAGGCTGAGGACTGCAGAGTGACCTGGGCACATCCTTTCCCACCTCGAAGACTCAGTTTCTCAGTTATAAAATGGGGAGGCTGAATGAGAGGATCTCAAAGTCTCCAGCTCATGTGAACTTTCCCGAACCATGACTTTCTCCCCCACCTCTGCACACGACTGGCCCCAGATCAGAGCCCACATCCAGCCCCATGTCCACTCAGCCAGGAGCCACGGTAAGGTGTCACAGAGGCGCCTGGGGCTACAAGGCTTGCTGGGCCTCCTGGCCCTCCCTTTCATGCAGAGACCTTCCCTCCAGCCCCCAGGAAGCCCAAGGGACTTCTCAATTGGACCCACCTCAAAGCCTCCAGGGAGGACACCTGGTCCTGAAATGAAAGTGAGCAACGAGAGCTAGAATAGGAAAGTACCAAGAAATCAACACAATCTCCTGTGGGCAGCATGGAGTACTCACAGAGGACAAGGTGGGGAACAGGGCTGGGTCTGGAGGTCCTCAGACAAGGTCAAAACTCCATTTACCTGAAGATACCTGAAGACATGTCTAGTCTCCTCTCCAAAATCTCCAAAGAGCACACACCTGTGTGGAAATCTGTAATGGAGCCTGTGTCCCAGATGGTAGGTGTCTATGAGCAAGATGGCAGAAGAGCCGCTGGTTACAACGTACTGAGGCCAGGCCACCTGGACTTGAATCCCAAGTTTACCAATTACTAGCTTTGTGACTTTGGGTTAACCTCTATGTGACTCCATTCACCCAGCTACTAAGTGGGGTAAGTAATAATACCTACCTCATGAGATTACTGTCAGAATTAAATGAGTTAATCTTAGTGTTATACAAAGCTTATGGTATAGTAAATTTTCAATAAATGTTAATTATAATTATTATGTATGACTGGGTATATCCACATCTGCAAGTATAGATTCAAGTGCATGGATAAAAAGATACACAAGTACCTTTAAGTCTTTGATTATGAGGATGAACACGTTGGGTGTCTATGTTCCTATGTGTGTGTCTCCAGGATAATACGAACTGCTGGAATTTATGATATGCTTATTGCATCAGGCAATACTCTTAGAGTTGTACATGCATTTGCAAGGACACACACAGAGATCTGAATGACTGACGTCCAGACACAAGTGACAGTGAGTCCCCATGAGTGTGATCATCTGCCTCACCTCTGCCCCAAGTGACTCCCTCCTGGGTAAACTGTGTGAGAGATGAGGACTCACACCATGGACTGCGTGTCCCACAGCACTGAGAAAGACAGTGAATTATACCCATCACCCAGGCCTTCTGCGTCCTCTGCTGCCTTGAACTACCTGCAACATCTTTCCTCCAATAGGAGAGGGCACATGAGGAGCCTAGACTGGAGCCCACCAGTCACCTCCCTCATATCCCGTCAAAGGCTTGGTCCCACATTGGCCCTGAGCTAAGCGCCTCCTCTGCAGATTCTGTGGGCTCAGAGAGCATCCTGCTGGGCTAGGCCATCTTTTCACAGTATGTCTTTGTTGTTTTGATGTCGTTGTCTGTTTGTTTTGTTTTCTTCTGAGTGGCATCTGATTCACTGCACCCTCCCTGGGAAGGACAGAGTCCAAACCAGCTAGAGGATGGATTCCCCTTGTGAACAGAGCCTTCACGTTGTTCCTGGTAGGTTGGTTTCCTGTGGTTCCGTTATTCGGTGTGTTGGAAACATCTGGAGCACAGAGGGTGATAGGTGAAAGTTTATGGATGTGCTTCTCTCTTTTGCCTTGAGGAGGACCCCATAACTCCATCTTCATTGGCCTGAAGCATCCTCTGCTTAAAGAGAGACACAGCTTTGATAGAGGTAGGAAAAAGGCAGTCATATTTGGCATCTGACTTGCAAAATAAGATTATGCTGCAAGGCAAAAGCAGCTAAGCTGGGCTCTTCTCTCCAGAAAATGGATCCCTCTCTTTGGATTCCTGTATCTTTCTCCTCAGGTGTGACCTGTGTGGCCATGAAATTTTATGTAATGGATGGCCAGGCCGGAGAAGCAAGACTTTTAGTCCTCTTCTTCCTGCCTGGGGGTGGTGGGATTGGGTCTAAGAGGAAAGCCCAGCCAGGGGAACCACGTGATTGCATCTGGCTCACTCATCCCTCCCAGGAGAGAGGGGCCTTTGTCCCAGCCTCCCCTTGGAACTCTGGGAAGAAGTGGCATCCAACACTACTCCAAACCCACCCAGCCTCTGCCTGTGACAACAGGGCTCTGGGAGGCAGAAGAGCCTCAGAAATCCACTTGTCTCAAGCCAGCTTCAGATCCCCCAGGGGCCTAGCTGCTGAGCTGTGAGCTAGGAGGCCTGCAGGGGACACAGTGGCACAGCAAGGGAACTCACAGGAGGGGAGGGAGCCCGGTTCAGTGGGGCTTGGGCCATCTCAGGAGGGAGTAGACCTTGAGTTACATAAACTCAGCTTCAAGTGCAGTCAGTGGCCAAGGGGAGACAGTGGCCCTTGCACCCCTTGCCGGGAAATCAGCGGTCACCACACCCCAGGATCCCAACTCCTTCCTCCCACCAGATGTTACACAGCTGCCCTTGTCTGTCCACACACCCTAACACCATTTTAGTGGGAGAAGCTGGGGAAGGTAATCTGAGACATAAGCACTTTTATGCAAGAGAAATTATGATTGCCTAACAAGACAGGCTTAACTCTGGTCCCATGACGTTGAAATCAAGTTGAACATTTCATTGTTTTTCTCACTAATCATCGTTTGGGGGGAGGAGGCCAGATTCATTATAAACCAACAAAGAAATAAGAGAATTTCTTTTTTTTTTTCTTTTTCTTGAACAAATGAACTGTAACATGAATTAAATTTTCAAACTTGTACACATCAAAAATAAAGGACTCGACACCACCCCACTGAAATGTCAGCTGGCCTTTCTAACTGAAGACAATGACCCCAAGAGAGGAGAAGTCCTAACACTCTAGATCCCAAATTGCCTCTTCCAGGAAGGGTGGGACACTACGATTTCCAAAAAGAGCAAGGTGACCCTTCAGCGGGGCATAGTGGCTCATGCCTGTAATCCCAGTGGCTCGGGAGGCTGAGGCAGGAGGATCTCAAGTTCAAAGCCAGTCTCAGCAACTCGGTGAAGCCCTGAGCAACTAGAGACAGTGAGATTCTGTCTCTAAATAAAATATACAAAAGGGCTGGAAATGTGGCTCAGTGGTTAAGTGCCCCTGGGTTCAATCGCTGCTACCAAAAAAAAAAGAAGAGCTCACGTCATTCCCCCCACTCCCTCTCTACTGGCTGATCTGTGCTTTTTTTGAGGAGAGAGACAAAGTTTTTGTTCTGGTTCCAAACCTTCCTTGTCCTGGGGATTTTGGATCCCTTCTTCCCCGGCCCCTTCCTGTCCAGGGAGGTGAGAACCTGGGCTGTGAATTCAACGAAGAACTAATCTGGGTCCTACACTAGTGTCTCAGAGGAGCTCCTGGTGGAGACAAACACATACAGGGGCGGATGCTGCCACCTGCTGGCACTGCCAGGAAAAACAACCCAGGTCAGCAACCAGGTTCCATCAGCCTTGGGAGGAGGAGTGCCAAGGGTAGATTACACCTGAATGATTCACTTTTCCTTTTCCAAAGTAGCTTCTCCACTATTTCCTTATTTGGTTAACTGTATGCAGTTTGGAGCAAGACCACTATCCCACGGTTTTTTGGTGGTTTTATAATGGACAATCAGTGGTTGGTTCTCATTCACAACATGAATGAAAGTGGTAACAAGGACAAGGATTACCAAGGTATAGAGCTTGTCTTCGTCCTCATTGTGTCTCCTGGACAAGCGCACAGGGTGACCCTATGGGACATTCCTTATTTCTTTGTTGACACCTTTGTTGAGCCTAACTTTCCCCACATACATCTGGAGTCCCCTTCTCCTTCACTGCAAATTTCCAGATCTCTTTGAGGGACATTCTTCTTGAAGCTTACTTCAAGGATGCACTTGTGAATGCTGGTGATGCATTCTCAGATCACTACCTGGTTGATGGCAGAACGATCCTGCTGCTTCTCGTTATCCTTTGTGGAAGCCATCTCTGCTATCCTCTGCCTGGCCCCTGTTGGACAGACACCATCCCATTTTATGGCGAGGACCCTTATACCCAAGAAAGAGCAGCATGCAGCCTGAGTCACATAACTGGGGGTGGCTTGAAGGTAATGCTTCATCTCCCGCCTCCCAGCCAAGAGCTGTGTCCATGGCTGCTCAGAAAAGGTGTCCCCTATGGATAAGGTTCACATGGCTCTCCTCAACATCCAAGGAGGCAGTGCAAGAGGGTGAGAAGCACACGCCCCTCCTCCTGCTGGGACCAAGGCTGGAAACAGTGGTGATGACCCTGGACTTGCCTCAGGGTCTGACATATGTGTTCATTGACTCCCTTTCCTAAGGATTTACATGCAATACAAACGGGACATTTCAGCTGCTTTGGTGCCACTTTCTGGAACGCAGCACATGCAGCTGGCTGCCAGGTGTATCCTGAGAAAAGCCTCCCTGATCAATGGAGTCCTCAACTGCCTGGAGGGGTGGCTGATACTGGAGGACTCACCTTGGTGGTCTGGTGGACTGGGCCCACCTTGGTTCCCATTCAGAGCTTTCACTCTTACAGTCTCCCTAGATTCCCAATGTCCAGTGTCTGGATTTTTGCAACCCCAACTCTAGAATCTCTCAGATTTTTCCACACTCACCTCAAGCCCTGGGACTCCTGCACATTGAGCCAAAAGACAAGGGCAACCAGACTGTAGGCAGAGTCTGCCCCACCCCTGAGTCCCAATGGCCAAGTCAGTCCCCCAGGCCCTCTTCCCCAGCAGGAGGGACCCACTTCCTGAGGCCAGCTCCTCTCAGCCTGCTTGTCTTGAGGCCAACTGTACTCCCAAAGTGCCATTCTCAGTAGCCACACCACCTCTGCTCTGCCTCTCAATCACATCACTAATAAAAACATCTCTGAGGTCGATGAGAGAGCAAACCATGAAGCCATGAAAAACCAATTGCAGAAGAAGACGATTTCTCAGATCTCAGGATGAGCAGTGACTCTCCAGGCTGCATTGAGATCATACCGGGAAATGCATGGCTTAACAAAACGTTGCAATTTCTGTACATCAAAAATATCCCAACATTAAAGACAAGCAGGACTCAAGGGAAAAAGAGTTTTGCAATACCAAGTGTGACACTCTTACCACACTTTTTTTTTCCATGAATTGTCTTTTAATGTCTTGCTGCTTTACTGTTAGGAATATTAAGTTGTTGATTTGTTTGTGTGTTAAAAGGCTACTTATTTTGAACCCTTTGAATTGTGTTGCCTATTGAATAAAAAAATTAAAATGACATTTTAAAAATAAATCAAAATAGTTTAATTGATTTTGTGTGGACAGTTAATGAATGAAAATTTAATACCAGAAAAAAAAAAAAAAAAAAGTTCTGCCACAACCCTCAGCTCACAGACAGGGAAAAGGCAGAACTGCAAGTTGACTAAGTGTCCTCAGCAGCCCACATCCTCTGCTTCTTGCTTCACTGACCCACTGACAAGCACCCCTGTTTCTAAAGCCCCCTGTGGTCTCCTTCATCTACCTCTTCCCCATCACCACCTGCTCTCTGAGGGGCTTCAGTGAACTCCTCCATAAAGGGCTGAGAATGGCCTGACTATAGGAAGCACTGAAGAGCAGAGCAAAGCCATGGTCCTAGAGTTCAGTCACAGTTTTATATTCTGATACTGCTACTGCAGGCCAAGTCCATGGTCAGACAGCTGATGCCTAGCTCATCACAGTGTGGACTGGTAAAAAGATTTAACGCTTTGTGGATGGCCAGGCTGCTTCTGATGAGAATCTCCAAAGGCTGCACCCTGGGCGAGGCCAGGGATCAGTCCTTACAGACAAAGCAGGTGATGAAACAGCCAGCTTCCAAAGGAGCCATTTTTCCAAACAGTAAATGCAGTCTGGTGCCCGGGGACCGTTTTTTCCTGTGGCCTCAGCGAAGATGTCCTGTGGTCACCCTCTTTTCTCTTGCTGGGGCACCCAGGACTCCAAACTCTGGTTCCAGGTTCTTCTAGCCCAGGCTCAGCCAGCCTGTAGGACAGAAAGGGTCTCTGCTCTGCCCGGCCCCTCCCACCGGTGCCCACCTTGGGGAAGCAACTCCTTTTTCCAGGAGAGATAACTTGGACCGCTGTTAAAGCCATAGAGAGGCGCCCCTGCAGGCTGGGGACTCCCCTACCCACCTCCAGCGCGCAGAGGAACCTTCCGGGACATGGCCGCAGCGCCACCGTGCGGCATAAAGCTGGCTGTGCAGCCCCGCAGCAAAACACCTAGCCTGTGCTTTGGGTTCAGGGGGACTTTGTCACTCCCATCCCCTTTGTTTCGCAGATATTGGAGCTTGGGCAATTATCTAACCTATTGAGCCTCAGTGTGCAGTCTCCAAAATGGGAGAGACATAAAGGGTTGAGGAATGCATTAGGTAATAGGGCAAGGGCAGCAGACCGGCTCAACTCAACGCAGGTGTTCACGAAACAACAGTTTCCTCTCCGTTTGTAGAATTAGAACACATTTTGTAGAATGAAAAAGACTAGGGCAGAGCTGGGAAAGGAAAAAACAGTGGTGTTTTGAACGAGTCCAGTTTAGGCTGTTTATGAGTCCTCTGAGTGGAGGTGTCAAGTGTGTCGCTGGAGAGTGCTGGCTTTGTACAAAGGAACAGAGAAGGACACATTGGTATACCCAGCCCAGTTTAACAGATGGAAAGATTACGGTAATTTTTGTAATTTTACTTGGTCAGAAAGAATGTTGCTTTGCCTTATGAAAGAAATTCTCATTAAGAAACTTGAAAGATGAAACATCAAAGTAAAATGCCATGTTGCACAACCACCCCATCGGTCAAGACTTCTTTTGCCTACAAGTGACAAACGCCTGAATCTAATTGGCTAATACCAAAAGGCAATATTTTTGGCTCACACTCAAACCTCAGAAAATGCATGGGTGAGACCAGACTTAAGAATCAGAGAGGGAGACGTGGTCAGATCTCTCTCTTCCCCTGTCTCTCTCTAATGTTGCCTTCTTTCTCCCAGTCCTCTGTCCTCCCAGATCCACATCCCCTGGGGGATGGCCTGGGGATAAACCAATGTGTCTTTCCCTGTCCATTTGTGGTCCTAAATGCCTGGCTATACTACTTGGGGGCCATTCAACCAGCAGAGAGAATAAAAACAATTAAAGAGAGTTCTGTTTTACACTTTTAAGTTAAAAAGAAGGAGACAGTAGGGCTGGGATACAGCTTAGTTGGTAGAGTGCTTGCCTTGCATGCACTGAGGCCCTGGGATTGATCCCCAGCACCACCAAATAATAATAATAATAATAATAATAAAGGAAATATGTAAGATAAAAATAGATGTAAGGAAAAGTTAAGAGGAAAATGAATGAAAAGACTAAGATCAGAGGGAAAAAAATGTAACAAAATTTTAGAGGGAAAGAATGTATTCATTACCAAAATATTTTAAAAGAATGAAATAGTAAAGGAGAAAAAAAATTTTTTAAGTTTAAGAAGAAAGAAACATTCAGACAAGAAAATAATAATCAATTAAATAAGATGGTTTTCAAAATATTTAAAAGGTTATAAGATTAAAATAAAACAGAAATAAACTAAGCTAAAGGCAAAAGAACAGAATCCAGGGAGCCAGAAGCTGCAGGTGAATGAGGAGTTTCCTGGGCCTCTCCTAGAGCAGGACACCCCTGCAGGCTGAGCAACTCCACTGGTCAGGCCTTGTGTCCAAGCCTCAGTAGGTCCTGCTTCCTTTGATGGCAATCAGGAAACACATTCAGTGAAGCCGCACTGGAATTAAAGCACATTATTTACATGAACTTTCTAGCATCAATCCACCCAGGCCCTCAAAGCACTGCTCTTACAATGTGGATTCTAGATGCCTCATGTTCATCAATCATTGTATCAGTAACATCCTTAAAAGTGATGTTGCACATCTGGAAACATGTAATAGGTGGATGGATGGAAGAATAGATATATAGATATAGATTAGATATAGATACAGATACAGATGCAGATGCAGATATAGATATAGATACAGATACAGATACAGATATAGATTAGATATAGATATAGATAAAGATACAGATACAGATACAGATATAGATATATGTATAGATACAGATACAGATATAGATATAGATAGATAAATAAGAGATAGATGGATAGATAAATTGATAGTTCCAGCCCTCCCTCTTCTAGAATCCATCCCAGAGACACACAAGCAAAGTATCCAAAACAATATGTGACTAGAGCTTCTCCCTGCAGCACTGTCTGTGACCCCACACCAGAACACTGAAACCATCCAAATGTTCCCTAGCCGAGGACTGGTAGACGCTTGGTGGTACATCCACGTTAGTAAGTACTGCGAAACTGTGATAAGGAGTGAGGAAGAGATCTAGCTGCAACTTTGAAAGGATCTTCAGAACATAGTAGTGAAGTCAACAAAGAATGAAATGGATTTTGAATGAAAAGAGGAGGATGTAGAATACAAATGTGTATTTCTTTATACTTAAAAAAATAAACAATGAAAGAATAAGACAAACAGTCATTTTTAAATGATCAAAAATAAGTCAGGCATGATGGTGCATGCCTGTAACCCCAGCCTCTCAGGAGACTGAGGCAGGAGGACCACAAGTTCAAAGCTAGCCTCAGCAATTTAGCAAGACCCTAAGAAACTTAACAAAACTCTCTCTCAAAGTAACAAAAAGTTTTTAAGGGCTAGGGATGTGGCTTAGTGTAAGTGTCCCTGGGTTCAATCCCTGATACCAAAAAAAAAAAAAATTTTTTTTTTAATTGGAAATGTCACTGTAAACTAGGATTTCTTTTTCTCATTTTAAAAAATCTGAATTTCCTAGCTCTGCCCACTGAAAAAGCCTAGATAATATGGCTACCATGGAATACCTATAAGAAACCCTAGCACACAGATTATAGTCTCTAAGTAACATTTTCCAACAAAAGGAGCTACGCTTCTGGGAGAAACGATTTACTCCAGGTTTGCAGAAGGACATGCACAAATTATTTTGGAATATCTTATAATGCCAGAAACAAGGAGGCTATGAAAAACTTGAAATTGTGTCAAAAATATCCAGGAGCCAAACTGATATGACTTTTGCTAGCCAAATGGAACAAATGAAGTAACCAATCAATCATGATAATGGGGTCAATTAATCAATCCTAACATTTCACGCCACATGACAGAGCTTCAAACTATATAAAGCAGAAAGAAATAGAACTAAAAGGAAAAAGAGAAAAAGCCATTATGGTTAATCTTCTCTCAATGATAAAACAAATAGGTAGAAAATCAATGATATAGAAGACTTGTACAACCCTATTAACCAATCTGATAACACTGACATTGATAGAATACTCTGCCCAATAACAACACATTATCATTTACTAACAACCATATTCTGGGTTATAAAAAAAAGCCCCAGAAATTTTAAAGAATTCAAAGGAGTTCTGATCACAATGGAATTAAACTGGGAATCAATAACAGAAAGATATCTGGAAGATCCTCAAATGTTTGAAAACTAAGTTCATATTTCTAAATAATCCATGGATTAGAAAGGAAATCAAATGAACATATTTTGAATCAAACAAAAATGAAAACATGGTACATTTGTGGGAGGCAGCTAAAGCAGTACTTAAGAAAAAATTTTATAGCACTAAAAATGCCTGTACTAGAAGAGAAATGTCAAATCAATTACTTCTGCTTTAAAACTTTAAAGAACAGGGCATGGTGGTGCACATCTGTAATCTCAGAAACTAGGGAGGCTGAGGCAGGAGGATCGTGAGTTCAAAGCCAACCTCAGCAACTTAGCAAGGCCCTAAGCAACTTAGTAAAACCCTGTCTCAAAATAAAAAATAAAAAGGGCTGGGGATGTGGCTCAGCGATTAAGCACCCCTGGGTTCAATCCCTGGTACCAAAGAAAGGAAGGGAGGGAGGGAATGAGGGAGGGGAAAAAAGAGAGAAAGAAAGAAACCAATTATAAAAAAGAGAAACATATTAAAACCAAATATAAAAAAGAGAAAAATTATAGCCATGTGCTACATACCAATGTTTTAGTCAATGACAGACCATGTATATAACCGTGATCCCATAAGACTAAATGAAAGTCAGGCACAGTGGATATTTCTGTAATCCCAGCTACTATGGAGATTGAGGTGGGAGGATGACAAGTTCAAGTCCAGTCTGGGTAACTTAATGAAACCCTGTCTCAAAATAGAAATGTAGCAGGGAATGTAGCTCAGTGCTTGGCTACCATGAAGACCTGGGTTCAACCCCCAGTAACACACACACACACACACACACACACACACACACACACATACAAAAAAAAAAAAACACTGATTATAATGGAGTTGAAAATGTCTTATCATTTAATTATGTTATAGCAGTTATAATGTCTAGTGCAATACATTCCTCACGTGTATGGTAACCTGGTTGCTAATGGTCTCTTGGTTTTGTGTCTCTAGAGAACCCTGACTAATACACTGGGAGGAATTATTTACAAATTATATATCTAACATAGGAACTATATCTAAAACATTCCAAAAAATTCTCAACTCAATAATAAAAAAGTTAAACAGCTCCATTAAAAAATGGGCAAAATGTTTGAACAAACACTTCACCAAAAAGACATAAATGTCTAATAAGCACATGAAAAACTATTCAACATTACCCCTGCAGTTCATTTTACATCAATCATAATTCCAAAAACAGCTATAAAATTTAAAACTAACTGGTTTCCTTTGGAGATTATTAGGGCATCAATTCATTATTATAAAGATACATAGAAAAAGAGAATCAAGCAGTTATTTATTCAGTCTTTTCTCTGTGAATTGTGTTTTAGAAGAACTAAGTACTTAAAACTAAACAGAGAAAGGATTTTTTTGAAACATAGTCATAAGAATAGAAGGAATAATAGAACAAAAAATTATCATTGTATAATCCTCAATTAAAAATAGTAGATCTACACATTGGTTGTTGAAATAATTAGGTTAGAGCTAATGTGGAATTCTCTAATGGAAATTAGGCTGATCACAATCCAATATTAACAATCAAAACTAACATCACAAAATGAAACACAACTATACATTATGTACTTTGTTGTGGTGCAATAGTATACAGTACCCCCTGGAATAGGTATTTTTCAAATAAATAAATGTGAATATTATATAGATCTAACTGCCATAGGAGATTTAAGAACATGTTAAAGGACATCTTAAGAATGCAATTAGTGGCGCTAGGGTTGGACTCAGCAGTACAGTACTCGCCTACCATGTGCAAGGTGCTGGGTCTGATCCTCAGCACTATAAAAATAAATAAATAAATATGCTGTGTCCAACTACAACTAAAAAATTTAGGAGCTGGATGCTGTGGTGCATGCCTATAATCCTAGCAGCTCAGGAGGCTGAGACAGGAAGATCTTGAGTTCAAAGACAGCCCCAGCAAAAAAGCGAGGCACTAAGCAACTCGTGAAAACCTGTCTCAAAATAAAATACAAAATAGGGCTGAGGATGTGGCTCAGAGGTTTAATGCCCCTGAGTTCAATCCCCAGTACCCTCCCCCCGCCCCCGGCAATATGCAATTAGGCAGATTTGTCACATAAATGTTTTAATAGACTGTGGGATGAAAGAGAATTAATAGAGATTAAAAGAAATTTTAAAAATACATTGGTCAAATTCAAAGTATGTATCTTGTTTGGATCTTAATTTAAACATACCTTTCAGAGACAGTTGTAGAAACTTGAACGTAGACTAGGTATGAGATGAGGCTAAGCAATTACTGTTGTTCTTGTTAGTTGCAGAAATCATACTGTGGTTACCTGTCGGGCAAACCTAATGCAGTTTTAGTAAAATAAATTAAACTCTCTCTGGGATTTTCAGGGGTAGAGGCGAATATCATGAGGGAGTTGATGAAACAATTCTTTATGAAGAGATGGATGTGTGCTATTTCTCTACTTTTGTATATGTTTGAAATATTCTACAATAGAGAATTGAACTTTGGTTTTGTTTTATTTTTTTTTAATTTTGTTGAATTTTAAATGGGCCTGTTCATACAGATCACAGGCCTTTGGCTGTGTTTGGACCAACCGAAAATTCCACAGGAGTACTCCCTCCCTTTATCAGTGCATAAGCCCCACACTCAATGACTGGAGGGTGCAAATGAGTGAGATGAGTCCGGGGTGAATCATGGCAGCTGTCCCCCACCTCTCTGCTGGAGATTAATGGAAGGTGGCAAGGGACAGTGGCAAACCAGAGAAGGCATAAACCTCCAAGAGGGGGCAGCCAATGTTGCCAGGGAGGAATAAAGTCCCAGATAGGCAGTCATCTTCTGATATTTTTTTTCATTAGGAACTAGAAATATAGACAGTCCTCTGAAATTATCCTATTGTAGGGACAAACAAGGCAAGGCACCGAAGATAGCAGGAAACAGTTTTATTTGGCTGCAGCCAGGTTCAGAGGGCACAGCTTTTGCTGTAATCAATTAATCCCTGAACCCCAAGTTCAGGTAGTTTCAGAGTTTTCTACCCAGCATGTAAGGGGAGGGGCCCAGAAGTTCACAGTCTGCAGAAGTTCACATAAAAGCAGCTTTTTCCTTCACTGTTCTGGGCAAGTTAACTCTTCAAGGACAACACCTGAGAAGGGGGTAGATTCTTCTCCCCTTCCTTTCCTCCCCCTGCCAGCTGTTACCATGGAGCCCATTTGTTACTTATCTTAAGAATGTAGACATCTCTGTGAAGCCCCAGCTCAAGGCCAGAGGCCTTGTTTGCACATTTCTTCAAAGTACTATACTGGATACGTTTGTGAAAAACTAGTAAGGAGGTGTCCAGCACCTGGAGTGCTGGTATCTTCCCGGCCAGTGGCCAAGTAAAACAGGGCAACACGAAAATAGGAAGTTTATCTACATTGGATTCTTTCGCAGAGACTGTTTTGCTGACAGTCCTAAAATCAGCCATGGTGAAGAGGGCTTTTCTGTGGAGAAAGGGGGATGCCACTTCAATCCATTTTCATGAATTATTGCTAAATATGCAAATGATTTTTTTTAATGGAAACATTTTGCAGTTCAGTTTTGCTAGCAAACCCAGCAAAACCTGTCTGTAGTCTAGATTTGTGCCACAGACTGTTGTTTTGTGATCCCTGACACCACGCCCTGTAACACATTATACAATAATGCATTAATAATTGCTTGACTTCCCCAGCAGTTGGGTCACAATGCTGGCACAACTGAGGCTGTACACGTCTGAAATCCCCCAATTTTTTTTATATGCAAATAGCCGTCAAGCCAGGCATCTCCACACACTGTACTTTGAATGGAACATAGACTTAGAGTGATCTGTATTAAATTGCATCTTGTCATTTGTCAGAAACATTTATCACTGGATTGGCTCCACTCTTCCTCCAAATTCTACTGTATCTTCACTCCTTTCAGGCTTTGTCTCGCCCACAGCTTTGATGAGCCTGTCTTTCCATCTACAAAGCTGATAGCAGCCTGGAGTACATCAAGCTTCTCTCCTGCTGGGGATCTGAGGCTATCCAAATATCATGTCAACCTTCCTTTCCAGTTTGTGTACCTCATCGTTAGCTATCTTCCTCCTTGAAGCCATCATACATTATACCCAGGCTGAATCCAGTAGTCTGTTGTCAATAGTAATGACATAGTATTTTGTAGTTTAGAAACTATTATCCCATAATTTTCTGATTTGATTTTTGTTACCCACTGAAACCTTCTAAAAGTCCTATCAACATTATTATAAGGCTTTGAGCTATAGCCAGGGGCAGTAGCACAATGCCTATAATCACAGCAACTCAGGAGGCAGAAGCAGAAGGATCACAAGTTCCAGGCCAGTCTCAGCAATTTAGCCAGACCCTGCCTCAAAATAAAAAATAAAAATTAAAATCACTGAGGAAGTAGCTCGATGGTAGAGCACCCAAGTTCAGAACTTCTGTATCTAAAAGAAATTGACTTTGGACTACAAATCTGCCAAGTCTGTTTGTTGCCCACCAATGATGTCCTAGTGTGGATTTCTAGATTAAACAACTAGTTTCCTTCCTTTCCACCCCACCAGAAAAAGAGTCCCTAAAGTCACCATCTGGGCAGTAATCAGTAGGGACACAAACAATACTTACGAAGAAGGTTCTAACCAGAACAGTTGTCAGAAAATGGAAAGGATTGTCTTGAAAGGAAATTCTGAAGCTAGAAATTTTCAAATAACAGCTGGGGTTTTGAACAAGGGTTCCTGTATAGACAGGAAGCTGAATATAATGATCTTTCACTCATTTATGGTTGCCCTTCTAGGGAATCTGCTCTGGGCTCAGCTCTCAGAACCCACCAGCTCCTCCCGGTCAGTGAGAAACCTCTGAAATTCAGATAGGTGCAGTAGGTCACTCTTATGCTTTGTACTTTTTAAAATTAATTCCCTCTGGAAAAGAAGTTTTCAGCGAAAATGCCAGCCTTTTCTCTCCTGTATGAAAATAATCTATACATGGAATATTATTCTGTCATAAAAAGAAATGAGCCCGTTGGGTGATACCAGTAGCATTCAGTATTCCCGGCTGCTTGGAAGTCTGAGGCAGGAGGATCACTTGATCTTAGTAGTTCCAGACTAGCCTAGGCAACAGGAGACCCCTCTCAAAAAAAATGTGAAACAAAATAAAATAAGTAGTGATGTGTAGTACAACATGGATGAATCTCGAAAACCTTATGGAAAATGGAAGGGGAAAAAAAACACAAAAGGCCACATGCTGGATGATTCCATTCCTATAGAAGTTCAGAAGTAGGAACTCCATAGAGTCAGGAAGTAGATTCGTGATGTGAGGTGGGGAGATTATGTGACCCGCAGGGGTACAGCTAAAGGGATAAAGGGTTTCTTCCTGAAGTGATGAAATTACTCAACAACTGACTGCGAGCTGGTTGCAAAAACCTATAAATATACTAAAAGTAATTGAGTCCTACGCTTTAAGTGGGTAAATTATATGATATGCGATTTATATTATAATAAAGTTTTCAAGAAGAAAATGAGCACCTTTTTTAATGGATAAAGACTCTATTTATTTCCAAGCCTGAGCTGGATCTCTACTGGGGGGCTCGCGCTACCCTGCAGAGGACGAGTCCCCGAGCTGAAGGCGGAGGCCCTGCGCCCCAGGATGAGGTGAGGTGGGCGGACTTGCTCGCGGCACTGCGGCTGCCTCCGGAACCGGGGCTGGGGGGGCGAGAGCCACCGACGGCTGGGATGGGCGCCGAGGAAGCCGACGAGAGCGCCACCCTCCATCCTCTTCTTAGAGCTTTCTGGACCCTGCGTTTCTCCACTCTGGGTTATACATTACATCCATCCCGGAAATTAACGACTCGCTCTTCGTAAGAGCAGCTGAAAACCGCCCTTTCGAGAGGACACGTCCACGAGGCTCCCGTCCACGAGGCTCCCGCCCCGCTCGAGCTGAACACGTTCCCGCTCTGCCCACACCGCCCGCGCAGGGCGCCCTCACCCACCCCTCGACACAGTGCCCCCGCGCCTCACAGCAGCCTGAGGAGTGTCCAGCTGGCCCCAACCCCAATTGGCCACGGGCGCGGGGAGTCTATCCCCGGAGAAAACTCCTGAACCGGATTGGGGGCCTGCCGCTCAAATAGCCCTAGAAAACGTCTCCTCTCTAGACCACTAGCTAGCGCCACCATTTCAGAGTGACAGCGCCGGGGGGAGAGGAAACGCCCCGGGCACTTTTCTCAAACTGCAAAGCTACCGCGAGAGGGCGGGGCGCCTGCGACGGGGAAGAGGGCCCGCAGGCCGGGGGTCTGCGCGAACCCAAGGATGGGGCAGTAAGAAGGTGGTTACTGCTAGTTAAAAGTCAGGGGAGCAGATCGTCCCGGCTCCGCCTGTGCGCCTCGGGCCGCCACGCCAGGAGTGTGGCCTGGCTGCACCCGCCCCAGGACGAGCGTCGCGGCTGAGACCCCAGGCTTCATTCCCGGCGCCGGGAGGTAGGGCTCACCCTGCAGGGAGGAGCACCGGGGCATCCGATCCCTTCGCCCCGAAAGCGTGACCGCCACCGGGTAGCGCTCAAGCACCTTCGGGCCGCATCCCCCGGACAGAATGACATTAAAGACCCGCCGAAGAATAACTAGATGGGGGCAGATAGATGGACGACTGGGTTCGAGTGCTGGATGTTGCAAACCGATCGGGAAACAGGTATAAGATTCCACTGCGCTGTGCTTCCTGCTAGTGGCCGAGCGCGACTTGAGGCAGAGTAGTTACGAGACAGGAACTGAGAAGTCTCCTTTCGGCAAGGAGATAAAATGAATCTTCAGGATATCTAAAAAAGGGGCCGTGCTCCAGGTGAGGCTCGAACTCACAACCTCGGCATTGCTCTGCATGTACTGCTGTATAAGTACCGCGCGCTAACCGATTGCGCCACTGGAGCTCCGCTTAGCCGCCCTCGCGATAGCTCTATCAGGGTTCACTCGGCCGGGTGCGGGCTTCCGCGGAGCATGCGCGTCTGCCACTCGCGGCTCCTAGCTCGGACCCGGTCGTTTGCAACTTCCGGCTGGGCACACACATGCTGCCTGGCTACTCCGAGGCCAGCAAGCTGGAAAAACCTACAAGTATTCCCCTCGGGGCTGGAGGGCGGGTTAACATGGCCGAACTGGGGCCTTGCAAAGGGCGCAGGCCGCGTCCCGGGCAGCGCCGTGGGAGAGGCGGCCTGATCCCTGCGGCCACAAGCCAACACCGCGTTCTCGGCGGGGCTTCACTCCTAGGAGAGGGCTGCGAGGGGCAGGACCCAGCACTGGGAGCCGGCAGGCAGGCCTCGCGGCTGTGATGACGCGAGACGAGGGGCGGGGCCGGGACGCGGGGCCTGGGCTCGGAGACTCGAGATATCCCGCGGCAACCGCTCGCTGCGCGGCGACCCCAGCCGAGAAGTGCGCTGGAAGGCGCGAACGACTTCCCGCGGGGTGCGGGCGGCCAGGTGGCCTGCTGGAGCCCGGAAATCTTTGGAAGATTGTGTCCGAGTTGCTCGAGGGCGGCCTCTGCCGGCGGCGGGCGCGGGGGCCGGAAGGTTGGGCTGCTGGGGGCGCCGCAGGGCCCCAGCCCTGGGGCCTTGCCACACCCGCCAGGAGTTCTAGGGCTCATCCTGCAACCCTAGCGAGGGCTTGGGCACTCCGGGCAGAAGGCTTGTTCCCTGAAGAGGAGTCGCGCCACTTGCAGTCCATCACCCTTGATCTTGGAGAGGTTTCAGCATCTCCCTCAACCCTACGTGTTTTATTGAGCCACAGAATGTTAATTTTTGTTCTCCTAACTTTAAAACCAACTTTTAAAATTATTTGAAACCTGGAGCTCTAATTTAAATATCCAAAGATCCATTAAAAAAAAAAAGTTTAAACACTGTACCCAGTGAATATGACTATTCTGGACCATACTTTTTGTCCTTGTGGACCCCTTTCCTTCATTTTAAACAATAATGTTTCGGCCAGGCACGATGCCCCCCCCGCCCCCCCCCCCACTGTGATCCCTATTACTGGGAGGCTGAAACAGGAGGATCGCAAATTTCTGGTCAGCCTCTGCAATTTAGCGACTCTCTTAGAAAATATATATATATATTTTTTTAATTTTAAAAGTCTAGGGATGTAATTCAGTGGCAAAGTGCACCTGCATTCAATCCCCAATACCAAAAAAAAAAAAAATGGGGAGAGAGGGAAAGGGAAAGAGAACTTCTTTTAAAAGTATACTTTAAAAATACGATGGCATAAAGATTAATCCTGAAAGGACAGTGACCACAACACTCAGAGCGACCAAGAGATCTTTATTGCAGCAGTGCAAAAGAGGAGAAAAGAGAGAAAGAAAGAGGCCGGGAGAACAAAGAGAGAGAGAGAAGAGGAGAGGAGTGAGAGGGAAAGTGAAAGCAAGAGAAGACAGAGAGCAAGAGAGAGGGGAATGGCAGGAGGGAATTTTTAATAGCCCAAATCTAATGGGGTCTCTGGGTCTGCAAACTGCCTTGTTGGCATACAGTGATTGGATCATACAGTAGTGTCATCTTCTGCCTTCAGGCAGAGGGGGCAGGGGCTAGATATGGGTTTCCGTTGCACTAGACAGTGGGGGTCGAGTGTTCAGCCTTGAGTGGGGTTGAGTGTTCAGACTTGATGCAAACAGGTGATAAAGGACAGACAGGGGGGTTTGAGTGTGTGGGTTATCCTGCAGCTATTCAGCCTGCCCTGCAGACAACTTAGTTCAGCCTGTCCTGCCCCTAACAAACCCAGGCTGGATTTATATTATTTTATTCACATATGTTCATTATTTCTAATCATTTTCAAAAACTAAAATTTGAGCATTTTTGTTGCCCCTAGGCACTCTGCATACTACCTAACTGATAACTCCGCTGGGAATCTGCATCCTCCTGGGGTTATAGTGGCAGCACCTCCACAATCTGCCACTGCCCCCTCTGTTTATTCCTTCAGGCTTGACGCACTCATCTTGTTTGTGCCCGGATATTGGTCACCTTTTTTGGTGACCTCTGCCCTCCCAGAAAAGCAAACAACAGGATGATCTTGGCACTTGGTGAAAATAACCAGCATGCACAAGCCATAGGAGCAGAATTGAGGTCATGGGTATGGTGACCTTGATGGTGACTTGCCCACAATAACAGGTTATTTTAGGGTGAAAAATAGCAGGCAGTAGTTTGATACTAGAGTATAGAAGGTCTTGAAATTCAAGCAGAAGAGATAACAAGTGGTCAGGTTGACAAGGAGGCAGCAATAGATTCTGTGTAGAGCAGGGGCCTTCTGAATCTTTTTGTAGAAAGCTCAGAGCCATGTGCAGACTGGATTATTCACCTAGAGAAAGGAGCCTTGTCCCTGGTGAGGGAGCCTACACCTGTAATCCCAGCGGTTTGGGAGGCTAAAACAAGAAGGATCAAGAGTTCAAAGCAGCCTCAGCAACAGTGAGGCTTAGCAACTCAGTGAGACCCTAAGAAGAAAGGAGCCTTGTGAGCTGGGCATGGTGACGGCACACAGCTGTAATCCCAATGACTGAGGCTAAAACTGGAGGATTGCAAATTCAAGGCCAGCCTCAGCAATTTAGCTAGGCCCTAAGCAACTCAGCAAGACCTTATTTCTAAGTAAAATACAAAATAGGGCTGGGGATATGGCTCAGTAGTCAAGTGCCCCTGAGTTCAATCCCTGGTACTCCCCCAAAAAAAGAGAAGCTCAGAAAGGGAGTGGCTGATACCCTGCAAGGCACCAGGCAGGTGGTGGGCTGCAGAGTTGTTTACAGCATGACAGGGTTAGGGCTCCTTTGAGAATGTGTGGACAAATCCAGGGTAAATCAAGGGCAGCTGAGAGTGATCCCTTGAAATACATTACTTCCTCCAAAGTTGGAACAGGCTGAAAAGGCAAATATATGTCTTGCTACAGGGTAGGGATAATTCCCCCCCCCCCCTAAATTGAAAGGGATTGATTTTCCTGGTAAACAAGAAAATAAGGTGTGGACTCATTCTCTGCATCTTCTGAAATCCCAATAGCATTTGCAGAATCTGCCCTTCCTCCCTTCTGAGTCTCTGGGGCAGAGCCCACCTGGTAAACCAAGAGCAGCAGAGTTGGCCACTGGCAATCCAGTTCCCTCTCTTCTGCCCCACCTTTCATGGTTCCAATCCTTTACTAGTTCAGAAGATAGTGATGGATCCTGACTGTGTGCGATGGGAAGTCAGCACCTCATAAAAGGAACTTAAATAGCTTAGCCCCAAGGAAATTGAGGGTCCTAAGGAAGGAACCTAGAAAGGGTAATATTGAAAAAGGAACAGAGTCTGAGACAAAAGGAGAAGCCTCTTGAGACCTCCAAATCACTTACCTGCACCCAGACTGCCTCTGAAGAGCAATGAGCTAGGAGTCTTAGTTGTGATCTTCTTTGGTCATAAGAGATCTTAAATAATTCTCATTCCCTCTGGGACTCATTTCCTCATCTCTAAATTGAGGAATATATAAGGAAAGCCTGATTTGTTTCAAGGTTGACAATGTGCCATATGAAAACATTTTGCCACTTTTTCCACAAAAAGAAAGTTAAGAGGTCTCTTGGCCTTTTTGTTTGATTTATGTTTCAGGGGTAATTTGTGTTAACTGATATTCAGATAGATCAGCAAACAATATATAAGTACTTTGTAGAAGGATTCCTTAAAAAAGAGGCAAAAATCAACTTCAGAAATAAAACACTTCAAGATTTGTCAAGAGGCCAGCCCCACCTGAGCTCCGCCTCTTGTCCTTCATGTTAGGATGGTTCCAAAGTAGGCTGGAATTAAGCTTATTTAAAGTTGTGTTCAAAAGATAGATTTTTGTTGTTGTTGTTGTTGTAAAGATTACTTGATCTCAAACAGGGGATTTAATACAAAACTTAAGTACAGGCTTGAGTAAATTGTAAAAGGTATTTAGGTTTATAAAAGTGTTTTAAAAGAAAGTAAAACTTGTAAAGAATTTCATATGTAACTGAGTTGATAAGTATATGGGTCTTTGTAGAGGCCTAAATAGATATCATAAATAAATGGAAGAACCTAGACTAAATAAGTCCATTTGACTGGAAAATTCTTTTTACCATGTAACTCTTACCATCACCATTAAATTATTTTAATCATTTAATAAATTGTGTAAGATACATATTAAAGGAGTGGTTTTTTAATACAATCAAACTTAGTTTAGATCCATGTGTAATTTTAAAACAGTAATGCCTATAGAATAAAAAGACTAGTATCAACACTGTCCCATTTACCAAGTAATGCAAAATGTTTAATTTAATTATATAAGAAGAAGGCATGTTTGTTAACAAAAAAAACTTTTAAAATACTTGTCATATTTGGTATTGGAACAAATGTACTATATATTAAAATGTATGAAACTTAATGACTCATTATAACATCAGAAATAGACAAAAACTGCTTTCCTAAGTGAGTGTTTGAAATTTATGCCTTTTGCACTTTAAAAAAAAAGTGGTATATTTTTATTACTTTCATGTTTTCATGTCTACATGATGAAACAGAAAGATTGCTGTATGCAAGTACCATTCTGCAAGTAACAAAGTGAGTATGGCTGATCTTTCTTCTTAATAATAGAAGACCAAACTGGATATAACAGTCATTGTATTTTTTTCTTTAAGGCTCTAATTTCTGATATGCAAGAGATATCCTGATGAGGCATATAAACAGTCTGATTAGTGGAATCAAATTTGTGGATCTAATGAATGAAAATCATCTTGATTCAAATTTACAGAATATTTTATGGTCATCATTGGCTTTATTTCAGTAAAATATATTTTTTAAAATTTGTTTTAGTCATGACTACAAAAACATTGCTTTAGAGAAGTTGAAACCCACAGGAGGAACCACCTGGGCAGTTGCCACATGGACAGATATCTGGCATTCAGGGAGTGCTGTGTGTACTGGTCAACATGCATCCAGAGGCTCCCAAAGTGATTGATTCAATTTGAAGTGTTGCGGGGAGTCTTAATAATTATTTTTTGTTGTTGTTGTTTGGTGGTGCTGGGGATTGAACCCAGGGCTTTGTGCATGCAAAGCATATATCCCCAGCCCAATTAGTTTAAATTACTTTTCTAAATAGAAATCTAAAAGATGCCACTGCCATCTTTCATGGGGTGGACCCTCTTGAATCCTCTTCAGAACCCCTGCACTTGGCCATGCCTGAAGTCCTTCCTGTCCAGATAGTCCTTGAGTCTCACTAACACTGTGTGGGGAAATCACCCTTTATTTATTTATAAGAGGAGACAGATGAGTGGGTCCCAAGGCCCAAGTTCTCCAAAGTTCAAGCAGAGTACACAGAGTGTAGCATGGTGGTAAATTGAGGAAGCTCAGATCCCTTCACTCTGGATCCAAGCCAAAAGGAAGAAAGGGTGAGAGCAGGTCAGATGGGGAAAAATTTAGAAGATTTGTAACATACAGTGTTGACGAGAGTGTGGGGAAATGGAGACTCTTTAGTTTGGTTTGGTTTTTAAGACAGTTTAGCAGAATCTATCAAAGTTTGAAATGCACATATCCTTTGATCCAGCAGATTCCATAGGATTCTCCTTCATAGAAACATCCACACTTGTGAACAAATATTTCTCTAATCTAAGATGCCCTGCATTGTAAAATACACCATTATTGTATGTATCATTAAGGGAGGAAATGCTACCATTTTAACTAACACAGTACTTTCGTGTCACATAGAATTTTTATTTTTATACTTATAAAAATAGCTCTTTTAGATGGACTCAGATGTACATTTTTTATCATATATTACTATTGTGGGCTACTGCTTTCTGCTGAGCTTTTCAGTCTCTTGGTTTCTCCCACTTACAACCCAGCAAACACTTCCAAGAGGAAAGTGACTCAGGGTACCAAGCTCACCACAAGGACCTTCTTTTCTCCTTGGAATCCCAGTCCCTTAACTCCTGGATGAGCTTGGAAGCTCACTATTGCCTCTAAACATTTTTTGATTTTTGTTGTTGTTGTTTGTTTGGGGGACAGGTCGTGGGGGCCTGGGCAGGGGGTTCTGTTGTCATTATTAGTAGTTACAGATTTTCTAACTACTTTCAGTGGGAGGATTTGATAAAAGCTGCTACATCCGTAGCTAATGTAATCACGTTACCTCCTCCAAAAGGGGACATTGCTGAGAATGAAAAGGGGCACTATTAATAATATTTGACCAACAAGTATGAATTGTGACTGTCCCACACAATCTGGAGCATATGGTCACCCTCCCATAGCTCCCTTTTGCAGTACTATAAATACATAAGACAGGATTTGGGAAAATTCCCTTTAAAATGTTTTAAATTATGAGAACACAGATGGAAGGGGACTCAATCAACTTAGTGCTTCTTTGCTCCAAATGTGCCCTTCTTTCACATGCTCTGTCATCCTGTAACTGGGCCCTAAAATCAAAGGTCCTCTGGCAGCTGTGCCATCATTAGGCTTTGCCAGTAAAAGTGCTGGAGAAACACTGAAGGGGCTTCTCTTCCTGGGTCCAGTACTTTTCTTCTGGCTCTTATAGCACAGCTGCCTGTGGGCGGCTTCCCAGAACCCAGCAGACAGTTTCCTGCTTGCCAGCCCTGCCTACAGCGCCTCAGCCAACTTCTCTGCCACCCACTGAGCCACTGCCACACCCTCACCCCAGAATTCTGGCTCTCAGCCTAGGTGGGGAGCGGTGGGAAGTGTCAGCCCTAGAGCTAGTGGCTGCTCCTTTATCTGTTATTCCTGGGACTTTTTTTTTTTTTTTTTTTTGCTTCTGTTTGTTTGGGTTTGGGTTTGGGTTTGGGTTTGGGTTTGGGTATTGAACCCAAGGGCACTCTACCACTGAACATTTTTCTTTTTTTTTCTTCTCTTTTTCTTTCTTTTCTTCCTTTTTTTTTTTTTTAACTTTGAGATGGTCTCACCAAATTGCCCAGGCTGGCTTCAATTTGCCATCCTCCTGCCCTCAACCTCCCAAGTCACTGAAATTACAGGTGTGCTTCACCATACCCAGTTCTAATCCTATATTCTTAACCCCCATTCTTAACAAGTTATTAATCTTTACATTAGATTTTCCCTGTTCACATAACTGGCCCAGTGTCCTGTCTCAGGATTGGATCCTGGCTGATATAACATGCACAAACTCTTTTCACTTGTCATTCGAGAACAAAATACTTCAAAGAATATGGAGAACATAGGAGTGGGGGGGGGATAAAAAAAAAAAAAAAACACTTGTACTGTGCTTCTTATGTGTCAGGGACATCTCCAGGAACTTTACACCTTATTAAATCATTTAATCTACATGACAGCCCTCACCACAACAACTATGAAGTAAGCAGCATAATCAGTCCTTTCACAGATCAGGAAATTGAGGCGTAGCGACATTATATGATTTATAAGAGTACATTGTAAAGCTGTATGATTGAGGAGTCCTGCCTTAACACTACATAGAACAGACTGATCATTTTGCCACCTGAGGAGACCCTGGAATACCTGCCATTAGGAAAGTGCCCCTTAGGGGTTACCTTCAAGAGACACTAGCCAGGGCTCAGAGAAGCCCTTTGGGATGGTGGCCAAAAGGTCCTACCTTGAAATATAGGAAAGACCAGCTAGAGGTGAAGACAGGAGAGATGAAGACTAGGGCCCAGGCATACTGGGGCTTCCCAATGACTAGATTCTCTAATGTGAGGAGTCCTAACAATAACAAAAACAAAACAAAAAACTACCAACAATCCAATTTTTTTTAAAGATAGAAAGAGAATATTTTAATATTTATTTTTTAGTTTTAGTTTTCGGTGGACACAACATCTTTATTTTATTTTATGTGGTGCTGAGGATCTAACCCGGCGCCCCGCGCATGCCAGGCGAGCATGCTACCGCTTGAGCCACATCCCCAGCCCCAACAATCCAATTTTTTAAATGAGCAAAAGATTTGATTAGTTGAGTGCAGCAAGCCCACACCTGTAATCCCAGCAGTTTGGGAGGGTGAGGCAGGAGGATCCCAAGTTTGAGTTCAACCTGTGCAACTTAGTGGGACCCTGTCTCAAAATAAAATAAAAGGGCTGGGGCTGGGGCTCAGTGGTAGAGTGGGATCCTCCTGCCTAACAATGTTTGGACCTAAACCTAATGGGCCAGATACAGAAGGCAGATCTTGGAGTCTACAGCACTGATAATCATGGGGACTTCCCTTTGGAAGGAGGAGGAAAGAGTCTTAACAGAAGCAGCCATAGAACTCAGTCACACTCAGAATGATCTCTTGATCAAAATTTGGAGGTTAGTAGGACAGACCAATTTGTGGGGCCAAAGAAAGACAAGCAACTGCACTAAAAACTTATGTTCATGACTCTTCAGCCAACAACTGGTTGGATGAGCTCCATTATTTTCTATGGGACATTTGTAGCCTAGTTTTAAAAGTTCTTTCATATTCTGAATATCAACCCCTTATCACATATATAATTTGCAAACATTTTCTCCTATTTTTGAATTACCTTTACCCTCTTGTGGAGAGTTCTGGTAGCTCTACATCCTTGTCAACACTCAGTGTCATTTTTTTTTTCTTTTTAAGCCGTTCCATGGGTATGTAATATATCTCATTGTCAACTAATGATGTTGAGCATTTTTTGATGAGCTTATTGGTCATTTGCATAGCTTTATAAAATGGTTGTTTACTTAGAGTTTGTTTGGGGTTTGGTTTGTTTCTGGCTTTTGAGCTTTGGTCTTTTTTATTAAGTTGCAGAAGTGATAGAATGAAGTCATGATTTTCCTCTGTTTTCTTATTTGTAGGTAACAGATATGAATTTCTCCATAATACTTGGGCTACAAAAAAATGTGCCCCTGGATCACTTCCTGGACTGGTAAGAACCAGCACATGTCCACTCTCACCCACTCCCATTTCCAGACTCACAATACTCATAATGTGGATCCATGCCAGGAAGAATGAGGGAAAGGCCACAGGACACTGGGGAGGGCAGTGGCTAACACAGACAAATTTGTAGCAGTCAATAACCTCTGGCAAAGAGAGGAAGAGGACCAACCAGATGTAGAATGTCTCCATGGGAGGAAAGAGGGAGGACAGCCCCTTGGCCCTGGAGCAAGAGAATAATGGAAATGTAGCAGATACATAAACTAAGCTGAAGCTCAGGGCAGAGCTGGCCTGTGAATGTCTCCCAAAGGGACTTCTGCCTGTAAAGCAAGAGGGAGATATAAACCTGCTGTTCTATTTGCAAAGAGTCTTTAAGAGCTAACATTGACCTGTCCAGGAAGAGCCTCTTCTTGGCTGTCCTGCCCTGCCCTGCCCAGCAGGGTCTTAGCTGGGTAGCAGGCTGCACCCCCAGCCAGCAGCCAATTTTGATCACACTAATGAGGCAGTGTTTTGGAGGGCCAGGCAGTTTTATTATCTGATGCCTCCACCTTAGAACCTGACCCTCTCTGAACCACAAATTCCAGTCATGAGCAAATCTTTTTATGGAGCCAGCAGAGATGACAGACAGGAAGAAAATAGGGAAGGACCACTCCCTTCTTCCACCTTTATATTCATTCTCTCTCTCTCTCTCTCTCTCTCTCTCTCTCTCTCTCTCTCTCTCGGCTTGCGGTTTTGTTGTTGTTCTGTATTTTTTCTACTTTTGTTGTGCATTGCTGGGGGTTGAACCCAGGGCCTTGCACAAGCTAAGCAAACACTCTGCCACTGAGCTATATCCCCAGCCCTTTTAATTTTATTTTGAGACAGGCCTTGAATTTGTGCTCCTCCTGCCCCAGCCTCCTGAGTAGCAGCATCCCTTTCTCCCCTCCTTTGGGCAGAGCCTAACACAGAGGCAACTGGCAAAGCACAGAGCCTAGCAAGTGAGCTTAGAGCTGAAAAAACAGTAACTGGCACAAGGGCTTAACATACACAACACAGTGACCCCGCAGGCAAACAGGAACCTTCAGGGATACACCACCCCTCCTCCACTCACCCAGAAATGAGAGCAGTATCTTAAAAGCCAATGGGCCAAATGGCCAAGCATTCATCACATGGACTTTTCTATTGATATTTCCTTTGCTGAGTCTGGCACAGTGGCTCCCAAACTTAGTATCTAAGAATTGCTGCATGTTCTGCATAATAGTTGGTTAAGAGTTTTCTAATTCGATTTTTTTTTTTTATTGTTTGCTTCTTTTGTTTTTGGTGATACTGGGGATTGAGCCCAGGGGTATTCTATCACTAAGTTACATCCTCAGCCCTTTTTAAATTTTATTTTGAGACAGGGTCTCACTAGGTTGCTGAAGTTGGTCTCCAACTTACAATCTGCCTGTCTCAACCTCCTGAGTAGTTGGGAGCTCAGGCGTGTGCCACCATGCCCCTCTCTAATTTGATTTTAACTATACACCACTTTGACACACTAACTTTAGACCCTCAACACCACAATATTCACCAAAGTCAAGCAATGGAAAAAACACATGTGCAGTTGGGTATGGATTCATTTACATCCTGGTGCCTCTATTTACCAGCCAGGTAACCTTGGGGGCACTAGTTAATATTCTGAACTACAGTTTCAGTTCATGGGGATTGAATGTGGAAGCCAGAGAGGATGTTATTGCTGTTGTACTGGTGAACCCTCGGACTTCACATCACACACTGAACCCAGGCAAAATTGTTCCTCTGTGGTTCCTTGAAGAGGGGGCTATCTGAGGACTGTAGGGTGAGCAGCAGGTCCAAATATCAACAGTTTCCGTGGAGTTCTGAGAAGTGAGTATGGAATTGAGAGTGTGAGATCCTGGGGTCTAAAGGACAGTCAACAGCAAATGCTGCCAGGATGTGGGGCTATCAGAAGCCTCTCGTGGCTGGAAGGAATGGAAAATGGTGCCACTACTTTGGGAAGCAGACTGGCAGTTTTGGGTTGTCTTGGTTTTGGTACTAGGGATTGAATTCAGGGGCACTCGACCACTGAGCCACATCCCCAGCCCTATTATGTATTTTATTTAGAGGCAGGGTCTCACTGAGTTGCTTAGCACCTCGCCATTGCTGAGGTTGGCTTTGAACCCACAGTCCTCCTGTCTCAGCCTCTCAAGCGGCTGGAATTACGGGCATGCACCACTACGCCTGGCTCAGACTGGCAGTTTTTCAAAATATTGAATACTAAACCCAATAAATGAAATATGGAAATATGAACTAAGTAAATACATAAATATACAAGAACACAAGAAGAGGGAATTTCACTGGACCTTGAACTACAAGGCATCTGAGGAACGGAACCTGCAAGGGATGCCGAAAAGAATGCACGATTAGATTGAAAAAAAGATTGTGGACTGGGATGCACAGGAGAGCCAAGAACAGGGTCCTGCTAAGGGCAGTGGGAGCAGCCAAAGGGTGCTTCCTACCCAATGGGTGTGTGGAGATGTAGGAGGGATCTAGGGTTGACTGCTAGGGAAATTACTTGGAGCACTGACGCAGCAGCAGGCAGTACATGGTCCCCCATGGACACCCCATTGTGACCCTGAGCAAGAGTGATGGGGTTGTCAGTTCTCATAGCAAAGAATGTGGGAGGCACAGGGCAGTACCTGAGGTGACTGAGACCACCCAGGAGAAACTAGAGAACCTAAGCCCAAGAACCCAACTGCTAAGATGCCTACCTGGTAGCAGGTCTTGCCTATCCCCCATTGCCTCTGAAAATAGCAGGGAACATAATTCTTTCCTCTTCCCTCAAGCATGCTCTGCAAACAAGGAAGGCCAACCATAAAGATGACTTTGCACAAGGATCACTAAACCATGGGAAAAAACCAAGCCCATCATCAGGCTGGGGTTGTGGCTCAGTGGTGCTCACCTAGCATGCATGAGGCACTGGGTTCCATCCTCAGCACCACATAAATATAAAATAAAGATATTGTGCCCACCTAAAACTAAAAAAAAAAAATTTAAAAGGCCATCAAAAGGAAATCTTCCAAAGATGGAACATTATACTTGGGAGAAATCACAGACTTTATCACAAAAGCTAGCAAGCTGTTTAGGAATCCTGCTTTGCTTTCTCCTCAGAAATAGCCAGCAAGGACTTTCTCCATAGGCAAAGAGTTAGGTAAGACCACCTGAGTGGGTTCCAGCCAGTAGAATATACAAAACATGGTACATACCCCTCCAGCCAGGTAGGTCTGTAAAAGGCCCCCACCCCCGCTTCCATCTGCTGGATGCCGATATCCAGACAATACTAGAAGTGACATGGTTAAAGAGAGAGGATCATCTGTCACTTTCTGTCAATCAGGTCCCTACATGGCTGTGCAAAGCACACTACCTTTCCATTGGTCTTTTCAGGAATGAGAAGCCTTTTTATCATGTTGGTCCACTGCCTTTGGAGCAGTTTATTGGTTTTTAGTAGCTAATGTTAACTTCATGAATATAAAGTTCACATCTTTAAATAAATCATTTCCTTAGAGATATAGGGAATATATCACATCCATGAAATATAAAGTTAGTATGGAATGGAACCAACTATAAGAACCCATGGAAATTCAAAACTCAGTAGATGAGATGAATAGGAGAATACATCAAGTAAATGAAAAACAGTAAACCAGGAGATTAGGCTGAAGGATATTCCCAGAATGTAGGACAAGGGAAAGGGGAGGAAAGAAGAGTGAATTCCCAACTTTCATTAAAAGAATCCCAGAAGTTGCTACTAGAGAATAGATAAGAAATGATGTTTCTTTGAAAAACTAGTAAGGAATTTCTCAGCTCCAAAGACAGACACACACACACACACTGAATATCCAGGAAAAGATAATGGGATATGAGAAGTGATAATAAGTTAGCAGTGAGAAGCGACAGTAAAGCATACTAAACATCTAATTATTGCTCATTACATTAAGCAATAACATTAAGGGTTGGGAATATAGCACAGTTGGTAGAGTGCTGGCCTAGCATGCACAAAGCCCTGGGTTCAATCCCCAGCATCACACACTCAAAAAATTGTCAATATTAGCAGGGCATGGAGGCACATGCCTGTAATCCAAGCGCCTTGGGAGGCTGAGACAGGAGGATTGAGAGTTCAAAGCCAGCCTCAATAAAAGTAAGGCACTATACAACTCAGTGAGACCCTCTAAATAAAATACAAAAGAAGGCTGGGGATGTGGCTCAGTGGCCAATTGCCCCTGAGTTCAATCCCTGGTACAACACCCCCACCCCCACCCCCCAAAAAAAGTCAACATTAATCCAAATAGTATGGCATAGAAGTTGCCAGTAGGAAATTCTAGATGGAAATTAAAGCTGTCTCAGACTCCTTGGTTCTTGCCTTGTTCAGATGGATTCTGATTAACGACATATCTTATTAGAAATTCACAAACTTAAATACATGCATTTATTTAAAGAATAACTAATAGACACATAAGATAGAATATGGAGTTAAAAGGAGGGAAAAGCCAGGTATTGTGGACCTGTAGCTGACCCCCAAGCCCAGTTACAGCCAGGGATTTTGCAGGAGGCTGATTCCACCTTCAGCTTCAAGTCTAAACCCAAATTTGATTAATCCAAGCAGTATCCCATTCCCTTTCCCCAAAAATTATTTCAAGTATGGGCTTTTGAGCCTATTAAGGCCAGTAAATATGTCTGATTTTCATCTGGTGGCAGTTTTGACCCCCAAGGACATTTGGCAAAGCTTGGAGGCATTTTGGGTTGTCTCAACCCTAAGGCAGCTGCTGGCATCTAGTAGGAGGAGGTCAGAGAGGCTGCTAAACACTGGTCAATGCACAATTCAACCCCCACAACAAAGAATTACCCAGCCCAAAATGTGGATAAGCTGTGGGTAACCGACTTGCTCTCCTGCAGAGGGTGTGAATAGGAAGTTTCCAACTTGGACAGCCATCACTGGTGGTATCCACCTTGGGATGAAGCTGATACTGCAGAGAGCAGCCAGCAGGGTTGGAAAGTACCAGGGTGTGTGATGCTGCTGCTAAGCCCCAGCCTGTTCTTCCTCTGGGTGCCCAGGGATGTGAGACTTCCAGTGCGCTGTCAGTTAAGCCGCTGTTTTACTGGCGTCTCTGCTACTTGCAGCTATGAGCATCTTGATAGATTAAGAAAGAGAGAAAAGAAGAAGAAACAAGAAGGGGTGGGTGGAAAACCACCCAAAACTCCATCTCCTAATCTCTAGAATCCGTGAATAGGTCCCCTCATGTGTCAAAGAGGAATTTTGCAAATGTGATTAAAATAAGGAGCTGGAGAAGTTGTCTGAGTTATCTGGGTGGGTTCAGTGAAACCTCCAGGATTCTATGAGGAAAAGAGGGAGGCAGAAGGGCAGGCAAGCAGAGGAAGGGCCCAAGCTAAGGAATGCAGGTGACTTCCAGAAGGTAGAAAAGACAAGGGAACAGATTATTTTTCCCCCCAGAGCCTCCAGAAATAATGCAGCTCTAACATACCTAAATTTTAGCCTGCAAGACCCACTCAGACTACTGATTTCCGGAGCAGTAAGACAATAGTTGGTATTATTTTAAACCATTAAATTTGTGGTAATTTACTATAGTAATGATCCAAAATGAACACAGCATGGTAACTAGAAAACACAAGATATCGGAATGAACACCATTAACTAAAATTTGTGGGAGGCTGTGGATTTGGGCTGGATACCTGCACTGGGCCCAACAGACCAAGTCAATGTGGAGTTTAATGGTGGAACCTGAGCTTTGGTTGGTTAAATGCTAACCAATTGACTTACTGATTGACTAAGCTATAGCCAACTATTTTCTATGCACCACTTCCATTGTTCTGTAATGACCCTCAGATGCCATTGTTGGACTTCTGAGAATCCACTCTGGTTCTTGGAGCTGCTTAATTCATGAGTCATTTAATTTTGTTTTTACTTTTGTTTTTGCTCAGATAAACTCTATTTGACATAAATGGCCTAAGGAATCGTCCCACCCACTTTGTGGGGGATTGAACCCAGGGGCACTTTATCACTGAGCTACATCCCCAGCCATTTTTAATTTATTTTGAGACAGGGTCTTGCTAAATTGCACAAGCTAGCAACAAACTTCAGATCCTCCTGTCTTAACCTCCCAAGTAGCTGGGATTACAGGTGTGCACCACTTTTACTAGCTCAGGAATTTTTTCTTTTAATGGTACAAGCATTTTGATAATTAAATATGAAAAGATTGAATCCAACTCCTAAATAACACATCCTTATCAGACTGGATTTTTTAAACACTCCAGCAATGTGCCATTCATGAGAAGTATACCTAAAAACAAAAAGGTTACAGGGAAACAGATACCTGTTGTTTCAGTTAACTATTACGGTGCTAAACCACCAACCCCCAATTTAAAGACTTACAATAACAACGATTTCATCTGCTCATGATCTGCAGGTCAGTAATTTACCTGCATTCCACTGGGCAGGCCCGCCAGGTTCCGCTGAGTTCGCTCATGGCTGCAGTCATCTAAGATGGCCTTATACAGTTGGCACTTGCTCTCAGCCGCCTTCTCTCCAAGTCCTCCCAGAGGCTAGCCCTGGCTTCTGCACATGGGGGCAGCAGCACACCAGGTGATGAGCTCTGAGTTGTAAGACCTCTGAGGACCAGCCTCAGCTGTGACAAGTATCAGCTCTACCGCATGTCACCAAGGCAGCCACGATTCAGCAGAAGGGGAAATGGAAAATACTAACACAGAAAACAGGCGTAGCAATATAAATATCTTCCAAAGTTGAGGTCAAGGTGAAAAGAAACTAAGAGGAAATATTTCTTAGTAATAAAAGAAACATTACAAAGCTGGTTTGGTGGTGCACATCTGTAATCCCAGCTACTCTGGAGGCTAGGGACTGAAAGTTCTAGGCCTAGGCAACTTAGTGAGACTGTGTTCAAAATAAAATAAAAAGGGCTGGGGATGTGGCTTAGTCCTTGCCTAATATGTGAAGCCCTACAATCCCCAGTGTTATGGTGCCTGGAGTAGAGATGGTGCTTGCACGGTTCAGAGATTTGCAGGCAGAGAGCAATTAGCAGTAAAATATTTTATTCACTCTCCAAGAGAGGAGAGAGGCCAGACTCCAAGAGATGTGTGAGTCCTGAGTTCTCAGGGAAAAGGGGTTTTATGGGTTTATAAGGATCGGGAGGGGTCAGTGGGTGCTGTGAGGAGCAGGATGTTCTGCAGACTCTAGGGATGCTTTCAGCAGAACGCTTGCCACAGCTCAGCCAGGATGTGGTTTTTGAGCTCTCTACTTTCTGGGGTCTCAGTGTCCTACTTTCATTTTTGCAGGTGCTGCTTTATCTTGCTGTAATTTTCTATTGACCTAGGACTCAAAGACAAGGCTGTCACAGAAAGAGAATTTAATTTCCTAGCGCCCAGTTCTACAAAGGAAGGAAGGAAGGAAAAAAGGCAGGCAGGCTATAACCAGAAGATAAACTAGTCATGAGCCCTTTTTCATTTAACAACATAGATTCAAAACATATCAAGCAAAGCCTGTTAATGTATAAGGAGAAATTGACTAGGGATTATAGTGGGGCACTTTAACACAACATTCAGAAATAAAAATATTAAGCAGTTACTCAAATAGTCTTGATCCTTGTTTTGTTTTTTTTAACACAGTAGCTTGATCTAATGGAAATATTTAGTATTATATTTTAAGCAGAGAATGTCTTCACAGTAATAGTCAAACCCCCCAAAAAAAATTATGTCTAGAAGTTTTCAGACAGACTTGTTACTAACTCAAGGTAAAGAGACATCAAAACCAGAACTTAGATTTTCAAATAACCAGTTCTGATATGACATGATATTGTATATGTGTGTGTGTATATACACACACACACACACACACACATATATCACTTCTGAATATATATAAAATATCCAGAAGGACTCCTGCTCCAGATACCAGGAAGGGATGCTGCACAGAAAGGCCAAGAAGAATCTGAACAAACAGACTTTCTGGCGTGTTCTTTCTAAGACATTAGATCAAACTGTTTTTGTCTGACATTATTTTTATATGGCTTTGTATGCTTCAATTATGCCTATGCCTTGAGCTTTCCACAAAACCCAAAGGACAGGGTTCAGAGAACTTCTGAAAAGCAGAACACTTGGGAACTTTCAGGAAGATGAGCAAGAACTCACTGATGAGCCAGGAGAGTGGTGCACTCCACTCCATGGGGACAGAAGCTTCTGCATTCAGGACCCTTCCAGACCTTGCCCTGTGTATCTCTTCATCTGACTGCTTATTGTATCCTTTAAATTAGCCTTTATGGCCAGGCCCAGTGGTGCATGGCTGTAATCCCAGCTACATGGGTGGCTTAGGCAGAAGGATCACAAGTTCCAGGCCAGCCTCAGCAACTTAACAACACCCTGTCTCAAAATAAAATATTAAAAAGGGATGGAGATGTAGCTCAGTGGAAAAGCACCCTGGATTGGGTTCAATCCCCAGTACCAAGTTCATTAATTAATCAATTAAAATTAAAAAATAAAGAGGGTAGGGGGTGTTGCTGAGTGCAGACCACTTACCTAACATGTGTGAGGTCCTGGGTTCAGTCCCCAGTATCACAAAAGAGACAGACTTGTGTCTGAAGTGGAGGTAGTCTTGTGGTACTGAAACCTCATCCTGTGAAATCAGACATCATCTCCCAGTAGATGGGATCAGACTGAATCAGGTGTCCACTGCACGACAGATTGTTTACATGCTGGTGGGAAAAAAATCCCTACACATTTTGGGATCACAAAAGTGATCTGCATTGTGAGAGTAGAGTAGAAGAAACTGAGTTTGGTTTGTTCACCCATATGGTTCATGATCTTGTCCTTTTATTCATATAAAGTTGTTTGTACTTTAACATTGCTGACTCATATGAAAGGGAGGGAAGGTGGAGACAGAGACAGACCAAGGTAGTCTGGGAAATGGATCAGCTGGAGCAAGTAGTTCAGCCTATAAAAGGATTGAAGGATCAGACAGTTATCACCAGCCATGTTCAGTAAAGCCTAGAAACATCTTTGCTGAACATGGTCTCAGCCACCTCTCAGGCACTCCATTGAGGGGACACAGAGCAAGAGCAGAGTAAGCAGGATAGCTCTGATGAGCTCTAGGGTAGATGTTCTTTGTTTCTGATCTCAGGTACAAGTGAGCTTCTTTGTGCAGAGGAGAAAGCTGGCTCCTGGGAGCAGGTAAGGTCCACAAGGGTAGATATCCAGAAGAACTCCAAACTGAACAATACTAGAACATCTGGATTAAAGAAGGGCTGTCTGTTTTCTGACACTGAAGTCAAAAGGAGACCAACACCCAAGCTTAGAGGTTTGCCAATTTAGTACACTAAACATGGTGTTTATCTATACACCACAAACCAGAGGGCACAACTGACAGTGATTATGCAGCAGGAGGTTAGCCTGTGAATAAGATTTATGTAGCTAATTCATATCCTAAAAATTCTACTTAGGGCCTCAATTATTCACATTATTTGACTACATCAACTAAAATACAGGGTGACTATCATTCTTTTTTCTTTTCTTTGTACTATGTAACAGTACATCATTGAACTGAAAGCAGGTTTTTTTTTTCTCCTAATGTAAATTCATTCAGGCCTTCATCTACCCACCCACTCATCCTTCCATTTAACAAACACACACCCAGAGCAAACCCAACACATCATAGATCCTTGGCGTTTCTTTTGTCATTGTTTGCATTGTCTCTGATTACCTGTAGATGAGAAAAATAAAGAAGGTGGTTTGAGTTATTTGAGTACCACACTATAGTCTAGAAAGAAATGCTCAGCTAAAATGTGCTAAATAAATAAAAAGGAGAAGGAGGGGGAAAGGAGGAGAGGGAATTGGAGAGTCACAGCCAGGTGAGTGGGAATCCTGCTTCACAACGATCTGGGATTTGACTTTACATCTGAAATGCTGAGAAAAACTGGCCACCGCCAGGCACCTGGGGAAGGCGGAGGGAGTGGCCAAGGTGGGTGTCAGAGCTGGAGCTGGAGGAGTTAAAATTACTTCAACTCTGCAATCTGCATTCTTGGTGTCAGAGGCCTGAGCCATTTTCCATGTCCCCCACCTATCACTTCCCCGTGCTCCACCCTCCTCCGATTTTCCTGAGCATTCTGAGTCCTGAAAACAGAGGAAGGCAGGTAGTAGCATTTGCCTTTCCCCTCCTCCGTACCCCCTCGCCACCGTCCTCTACTCCATACCCCGACACCCAGGCCTAGGTCTCCCGTCCCAGGACCACCGTGACAGAGGCTCTGGCAGGCGCTGTCATCGTTAGCACAGACTTGGCTGCCCACCCCACCTCCATACCGAGATATCGAAAGGCTAGGACACCCAGGACCCTGTGACTTAAGATATGCAAAGAGCTCAAAACGATGGAGGGCACCTGGCCCGTGCCCACTACGACGCAGGCGCTGAGGACAGTGTCCCCCCTCGGGTCTGCCTCCACCTGCGATGCAGGGAGAGGACCACAGCCTCGCGGCGCTTGCTCTCCACCCGGGCTCCTGACGCTTTGCGTCTGCCTCGGTTTGCCTCCCAGAGCCTAGGGCACAGTCGAGCCAGCCTTTTACTATGCAATAGAACATCTGGGGACCTCGGCCAAGCTCTGTCCTCGTGAGGACATAGGGTACTGGCGTTAATCGGGGCATCTTTTCGTTCTATGCGCACCTCAGCTCCAGTGGCTGTGCAGTCATTGCCATTTTCCAGATAAGAAAACTGAGTCTTAAATCCAGTATCAACACCACGTGCTGACTCTCGGATTTTCGAACTCTCCCCCTACAGTATCTTTGGAGCCTTCCTAGGAATCAGACGGAAATCTAGGGACAAATGCCAGGAAGAGTCTGGATCCTGCGTCTTAGGCGGGCAGCAGGCTCCCATTTCTGGCGCGGGTGTGCCAGGCGCCCCCAGGACGCTGGGTTGGTCGGGAGGTTCGGGTCCGGGGACTGATCCCTATTCTGCCTAGAAGCAGGGTCGCCCTCTTTCTTCCCCCACCCCGTGCACCGAGACCTAAGGGCAAGCGCACGGGGCGGTGCGCAGGGCAGGCGGGCTCACACCCAAGTCCGCCCGCCGCAGCGCGGGAGGGGGGGGGAGGTAGGGGGTTGCTCCGCCCTTTGACCTCGGGGATGTTGACTAACTAGGCGGCCAACCCACGAGCCCGGGAGAGCCGCGTCCCTCCGACGGCCCCACCGGCCAGAGGACACTCGGGGAGGAGGCGATCAGACCCGGTGGCCATGGAGCGCCGCGTAAGAGTGAAGACTTGGGTGGAGGACAACAGGGCCTCCTTCCAACCCCCAGTCTGCAACAAGCTCATGTGAGTCTGAGCTCCTGTATCCGCCCCCTCTGTCCTCTCCATCTCCTCCATCTAACCAGCCCACCCCCGACCGGTACCGCCTTCCAGGTCCAGTTCCTTGACCCAGAAGCCTGCAGAAAGAGTCTGTCATTCTCTTGGCTCCTTCTGGGAGGGTGAGGACCTGCTGTTCCGGGTTCCACCACCTCTATCTGTTCCTCTTTCTGGTAACTGCATAGTAAGGGCTGTGACTTTGACTTCTGCCTATGGCCAGGGTGCTTCTGAGGCAGTAGGGGATGAGATGACAAGATGCTCCTCCTTCCAGAGCTGGCAAAGAGCTCTCCAGCCCCCAGGGATTCTCTCAAGTTCCCCCAAGGACTCCAGTGGGCTTTGGGAAACTTTGAAATTTGGGGAGAATGGTTTTCAGTGCCCCAGAATGAGAATAGAACCTAGGTCTGAGGACAGGTGACACACACAGGCTAACCTCTCCCTAAAGGGGGAGGTTAGAGGATCAGCCCCTTTGGAGAGATCTTGACTTATTGTTCTTTCCAGAGCCCCTCTTTGCAGGTGTACACACACACACACACACACACACACACACACGGCCCTCCCAAGGCCACCTCTGCCTGCAGCACCCAACAGGGCTGAACTGGTCACTGCCATCTTTCTCTCACAGATCTCTCAGGCCCTCCCTGTGATCACCTCCCTCCCCTTCCTTCAGTTCCATTGCTGGGCCTCCTGTGACCCCCAGACCAGGCTCACATTCCCCATATTTGCTGTTCTTGCAAGACAACTCCTCTGGCACGGTACTTCAACCCACAGGGCAACAATCACTGATGTTGTGACAGGCCAGAGACCATGCCAAGCATTCTGGCATCATCTCATTTAGTTCACACAGTCCATGAGGTGGGATTTAACAGAACTTTCCTAATGTCATAGAGCTAGTGCTGGACAGAGTCCAGACTCAAGCCCAGACTCCAAAGTGCACATATTCTCTTGGTCAGTGTGCAATACCACCATGGCTAACAGTCAGCATTTCCCCAAACACGACTCTTTTCTGCCACTATTGTCCTCTCAACCCACATCTTTATCGTCTCTGTCCCTTTCCTCCACTTCTCCCTATTCACAGTTTCTCATTCTCAGTCCCCCAGTTTTTCTCCCTCAAAGCATCTCACACCCATCTGCTCAACTACCGCCCAGACATTGCTCTGATTTCTCCCTGGCCACCTCCACCCTGGGCAGTACTGGCTGCCCTGCCTCTAAGGCCTCCCCCAATATCCTCCAGCGCTGCCCTGGTGCTAACCATCATCACAAACACACTCCCTCTCTTTATTCACTCATCAGATGTTCACTGAGCACCTACTACCTGCCAGGCTGGCCTAGACTCTGGGGATACAGAAGGAAACACATTGACAAAAGTGCCTTCCTTGTAGAGCTGACATTCCGATGGCGGTAGCCAAAGGTCAGAGTGAGGACTGTGCCTTCCCCCTGTTTTAGTTTGCTAGGGCTGGCATTGAGTCTATGCCACACCTCCCCACTAGCTTCTGCGGCTTTCCTGGCATTGCTGGTCTCCCTTGGCTCGTGCTGCATCACCCCAATCTCTGCCTTCATCTTCACAGGCACTTTCCCCATGTGTCTACGTCCATAGTTCCTGTTTGCAAACAACTCTAACCCACCCTACCCAGTATAACCTCATCTTAACTTATAACATCTGCAATGCCCTTATTTCCAAATAGGGTCATATTCTTAGGTCCTGGGAGGTTAGGACTTCAACATATGAATTTAGGGGGGACAAGTTCAACCTATAACACCCTCAGCAAGGCAAGAAGCTGCTGGAGGGACGTAATCTGCATTCTGATCAATGGGTTGAAACAGTTCTGGAATGGATTTGTTCAAGAACTTTCAGTGTGTACCTAAATTATATCTCAATAAAGTTGATTAAAAAAATACTTTCTGAGGCTCCCCGGCATCCTTAAGCCAACACCAAACGCCTTGCCTTAGCTAGACCCCCTCCTGATCCAGCCTTCTCAAGTCACTCCCCAAGACCACCTACACCCACCAAGACCCCCAGCGCTTCCTTTCTTGGGTCTCTGTACTCAGCTGACTGCTCCCTTCTCTAGGCACCTCAGCGCTTCTCTCCTCTCCTCCAAGCAGCTTTAAGTTCTTTAAGCTCAGAACTACCCCGTGCCAGCCTCCTCCTGCCCAGTAACCTCATCCATCTTTTCATTTGGGGCATGATGGATATATGTTCTTGGTTATTAATACCTGCCTCCCATAAAGGAGCCCCCCCTTCGTGGGCTGGAAAACAATCTGCAGGAGAAGACACTAGTCAAAGACTTCCAGTCTAGTATTGGGGGTTCACCTGCCCCCAACCCCTCCACTGCCATCAAACCTCATCGTGGCTACAGTCAGCCTCTACTGCAGAGATCTGAAGTAGCAAAAATGGTTCCTGCACCTGGATTCCGCACCTCCTCATTCCCAGGGAAAGCCCTTGCCCCAGCCCTCTGTCGCTTGGCTACTTAAGACCCCGGGCCCCTACCCATGCACAGCCCACTGCTTATTTTAATCTCTGCAGAGTAAACCCTAGAATGGAAGATGGGTGTGTTGCTGTCAGGAGGTACAGAGTCCCATAAAAGGTGACACCACACCAATATTAGATAGGATGAGGAGCTTGGGCATCCTGTCAAGTTCCAAACAGCTGACAGTGTACACCAGGGTCAGGGCACCAGCCTGGGAGTCAGGGAGCCCAGGTCTGAGCTCAGGTTCTGTCATTCCCTGGCTGCATGACCCTCTCTGAGCTTTAGCAAGTTTGAACAGTCAGCTATCAAATGAGTTGGTCACACTAGCTTATTTTATCAAACACTTAAATAGTGCTTATTATATGGCAGGCACTGTGTTCTGAGAACTTCTAAAAATGAATTTGTGTAATCCATTGAAACTTGATGCAAGAGCTAGCTCTCCATTTTACAGATGACAAATCTGAGGCCCAGAGAGGTTAGGTAGCATTGCCCAAGAGTGCATGTAGAGCCATTGGATGCCCAGAGGCTGGCTCCAGCTCCTGTTTTTAAACGCATGTCATTCTGACTCAGTGCTGTCTGAGCTCCTGCTAGATGTCACAGTCTCCTGAGTCAGGCCTCTAGCCATTGGGAAACGGAGGGTCCCACAGTCAGACATGGGGCTCTAGTGTGCTCTCTTGTGATTGGAGATCCTGAGCACTGCCCCGGGAGGCTAGGTGATGAAGCGACAGAGCCACTGCTATGCTGCCCCTCTGTGTGTGTCACAGAGGGACACACTCAATCACAGACACACAGGCACTTAGATGCACATGGACACAGGCTGAGCTGAGAGTGGGAACAAGGATCTGTTCCTTTTCCTAAGTGTTCCAGGCCCCCTTCCCCCTACCACAGCCCCCTCCCTCCCAGGACCTGGTCCACGACCTCCCCCACCACTCCTTTGCAGGCACCAGGAGCAGCTCAAAATCATGTTCGTCGGGGGCCCCAACATCAGGAAGGACTATCACATCGAGGAGGGCGAGGAGGTAGGTTATGACTGCCCCATCCCAGTCCAGGCAAGGAACATCAGCCCCTGGGGGAGCAGGTACTTCCTGACCAGGGCCAGAGCTGTGGACTGAGGAGGGGAGGCATGACTGTTAAGGGACACTCTGAAATCGCAGGGGAAACCTGCCACCTCAAAGTTGCCACCTTGGGCAGCCCCCTCCTTGAGGTGGAGCCAAGGGGGACTCAGCAGGAAGAGCCCTAGGAAATAGCCCAGCCCTGTGGGTAGGACAGGCTGTCACTGTGGGGCATCCGGTCCCTGACACACTAGCTGTCCATGCTCCAGGTGGGATGCCCGGTCCACTGCCCCAAACCTGAGTATATACAGTTGGCCTCTAAAATGAGACCCAAGCACAGGAGGGAACCTAGTTTTCCCTTCCCATCCCTGGAGCCAGGTTCTCCCTCTCCTAGAGCGAGGGGGGGAAATCTAGCTATATGAAGTGGGAGTGGGCTGGGGGTGGGTGGTGGATGGTGGTAGGGAGATAGGGAGGGGACTGAAGGAAGAAGGGCAAGGATGGGGGCTGAGGAATGGGTGGGACTGGGTGGCCCCTCCTTACTTAGAAAGTGCAAGACACATCAGTTAAGAGGTATGTGACCGGGGCAGGGGTTGCACTAAATACCCTTTGTACCTTGATTTTTTAACTGTTTCTCTGCTGCCTATCCCAAAGTACATAAACAAAAGTAAAATTAACAGAGAGGGAAAGCCCTCATAAGGAGAGAGAGACACGGACAGGATCCTAACCACCAGAGACTCCAGTGGGAAAGGATCCGTGTAGAGCCCTCCAGCAATCTGGAGGCAAGCCTGATTCTAGGGTCTGAGATGCAAAGTCTAGCTTGGTCACGGCCCTCCACCCCACTGCTCGTGTCTTCCTATAGTCCAGGACTCCAGTGAGCCCTGGAGCATTGCTCAGTCAGCAAACATTCGGTGAGCACCTAGTGTGTACACAAGGGCGGAGCAGAATCAGCCCATCCCTCACATTTCCAAGGGCCTTGCCCTCTCTGGGCCCACCCTTCTCACAGACACACCTCCCAGAGACCCTTTTCCTCTTTGGAAAAAATCAACAGGAAAATTCAAACCTACAGAGAGGAGGAGGGGATAGATCAGGAGTGGCCACGGCGGGGGAGGCAAGGCTGGTGTCCTGCCTGCCTGAAGCAGTCTCATGGGTAAGGACAGCAGCTTCCACTCACCTGTTAGCTCTGATACCAGCGCCCACCCCTTGTGTCTACTGGTCTGTCTCCCTCCTTCCCTTTTTATCCTCTGCCACCCATGCCCCAGACCCATCTCATGGTTTCTCCAAGCATCACATGGGTGTCCACTGAGGACCTGGGTCAGCCATGCCCTGACCCAGCTGGCGCTGAGAGATGAGCAGTGCCGGCCTGCACATGTGTCCTTACTCTGGAGGGACATTCAAGTGTCAGGGAGGAGTCTGACTGGAGATGGGTTTGTGATGACATGCCCCCCCCCACACACTTTGGTAGAAGGGCAAGGTACAGCATCTGCCACAGGCTGCTGGTGGCCTCGGGACTGAGCATCCGTGTCCTCTCTATCCCTGCCTGTCCTTACCCAGCTAGAGCTGGAAGAATCATTCAGGCCTGGGTTCAAATCACGTCTCTTACTGACTGAGCCAGATTTCCCTCCTTGCTGAGTTCTGACCTCTGCAGTACTCCAAGTGGCCAGGGCTGCCTTCAGCAACCCAAACTCCCCAGTATGTCCCCGCACTCCTGCTCCGCTTCCCCACTCCTTTCCTTAGGGCAGGCAAGTGCGAGAAGGAAGAAGAACCTCTTATAACTGTGTGATCTTGGACAAGTGCATCGCATGTCCTCTGAGACTTCCCGTGCAGCATGTGGGACAAAGGTGAAAGGATTCACCAGCTTAACAGGCTGGGTCCTCACCTCGCCTGCTCACTGTCCTGCCACCTTGTAAGGCCTTTCCAGGCCATGAAGCCAGGCTCTGTCTAAGTCTCCTGAGCCGGCGGGGCTCACTCTTCCGGCTAACTCCATGCCCCTTCCCTCCCCAACATCATTTTCTTACAAATCAGCAGAATTCCTTTGGGACTGCCTACAGCCATTTGAGATTTTCTGCTGTCAGTGATTGGCTTGCTGCTCCCGGCCAGACCTGCCCCCAACACAGGACAGGCCCCTGGGTAGGGGACAAGGCTGAGGAGAACCCCACTGCCTTCTTGTTTTGTTCAGTGGTGGCTAATGCCCTGCAGCCTGCCCGGAAATGGTTTGGATCTGACCCAGACATCACCCCAGACTCTCCTCCCACCTTTCCAGATGTTTTGGGGACCTGAAGACTAGGCCCTCTCCTCAGAACTCCAGGGTCCCTCCTCCCTTCCTGAGACATATGCATACATGGGTTTTGCCTCAGCTTGGGGAGGGGATGGGACATGCTGAATTGCTCCCGAGAAGTAGTTTTTGTCTCATTTGTATTCGGTAATGTTTATAGGTGGTTTTATTTATTTGTTCTTATTTTATTTATTTATTTATTTATTTATTTATTTATTTATTTATTTATTTATTTATTTTGCAGAACTGGGGATTAAACCCAAGGGAGCTCTGCCACGGAGCTACATCTCCAGCACCCCTTTTAAAATGTTTATTATTTATTTATTTATTTATTTATTTTTGGTATCAGGAATTGAACCCAAGGGCCTTTAATCACTGAGGCCTAGCATGGATGGCAATGTCCCCTGTTCCCTGTGGGTGAGCCCTTTATTTTTTTATTTGGAGACAGGGCCTTACTAAATTGCTGAGGGCCTCTCTAAATTGCCCAGACTGGCCTTGAACTTATGACCTCCTGCCTCAGCTTCCTGAGTTTCTGGGATTACATGTTATGGGTTATTTTAAATAATGAACATAATATTGTTTATTGTAGAAGACATAATAAATATGTTTTCTGGGGGGTTCAATCCTCAACAGTGTAAAAAAAAATGTAAATTTAACATTTCCCCTCTTTTTTTAATTGTACTATGGATTGAACCCAAGGTGCTTTACCACTGAACTACACACCCAGTACTTTTTTTTTTTGGGGGGGGGGGTGGAGGGACAGGGTCTTTCTAAGTCACTGAGGCTGGCCTTTCACTTCTAATACTCCTGCCTCATCCTCTAGAGTTGCTGGGATCACAGGCATGCACCATCATGCCCAGCACATTTTGCCATTTTTATTTTTATTCAAAAGCCTATTTTTAATGGTTGCATAGTGTTCCATATTTTGAATATATCATCAAACGCTTATATTTCTTCTATTATTATTGGCATTGTTTTTGCAATTCCGACAACTGCTGATGTTAACAATTAGAGGTATATTGAGTGCTCACCCTGTGTTGAGTGTAGGCTTTACAGCAGCCTTCTGAGCAGATACTACTCACGCTGTAGAAGAGGAAACAGAGGCACAGAGAGGTTAACTGAACTGACTGAGAGCACACAGAGGCCTAGCAGACTAAGGGCCGTTGATTACTGAGGCCACATTTCTAAGATGCTATTTCCAGGGCAAAGATGTAGGTGACCTGTGTGACCTAGGACATGTCCAGTTTTAGCATGGAAGGTTCTATACCAGTGTGGACTGTGAAGATTCTTCATGCCCTATGCCATGATGCCCTTCATGGTGGCCTTGTGTCCACATGTACCCTGCAGCAGGCTTAGGGGCCACATTTCTCTAGCTTCTTCATTTCTTAATTTGTTCAGCTGGGTTTCTCTTAGTAGATGTTGTGACTGCAGCCTTTATCTCCATTAATTCCTTACATGATAATTACCACTATTATTATTAATTATTATTATTATTATTAAAAGTCCTTCAACTATTGGGTTGGGGCTTTTAACACCTGTGCAAGCAATGTATAAACTGTAGAGAGGGATCGAATCCTCCTCCTCCTCCTCCTCTTCCTCCTCCTCCTTCTCCTCCACGCTTCGCTTCCATCTCAGTAAGCATGTTAATTGGGTCTTAGGATAGAATAAGGAAATGTGGTAGGAGCCCCCCAGAAAGAGCACAGTCCCCGCCCTAGGCTGCTGACCTCCACAGCTCCCAATGCCTGAGCATCACACTGGCCGGAAGGACCAGCCCAGGCCCAGCACCGTGCACAGGCTCCAGTCCCAAAGGCAGCTTCGGGACTATCTAGCTGTGTGCCCTTGGGCAAGTTGCTCTGTGCTCTGAGCCTCAGTTTTCTTTTTCCTTCCTTTCTTTTTTCCCCCTTTGCAGAACAGGCTAACAATGCCCTTGGAAGTTGTAAAGATTTCTGATAATGTACATGAAAGAGCTTGGCACAACCCCTGGCCCCTGTGAAAGGGTGGTTCTTCTTACCTGGCTGTCTCCAAGGAGGCTCTTGCCCAGCCTCCTGCCCCCAGCGAGACACCGGCTGTTGCATCCTGGGTTATTTTGATCATCACTTGCGAGTTCGCGATGTAAGATGTGTGTCCCCTGCTGCTGCCAATGGCCTGAGTCAGGGAAGACAGAAGTGATGGAGTTGCTCATAAACCTAAGGTCTTTGGGAAGTTTCTCGGGTTTCCTAGTCAGAACTCCGGGCCTGGGCAGTGACCAAGGACCTGGAGGAGGGAGCAGGGCGTCCCAGGCTCTTTGCTGTTCCACAGGTGTTTTATCAGCTGGAAGGAGACATGGTTCTCCGAGTCCTGGAGCGGGGAAAGCACCGGGATGTGGTCATTCGGCAGGGAGAGGTGAGGCTGGATCCCAGCAGATGGGGTGGCAAAGGGCGCCAGAACAGGAGCCCACCCTGGCCACTCGCCCTAGCCTTGGCTGAGGCTCTGTCCTCCTCACACTTTCCTGCCCCTGCCTGGTCCCTGGGCACTCTCTCCTCTGGGCCACCAAGTGCTAGCACATTCCCCACCCTGGTTCCCTGGGCAGACCTAGCAGAGAGCAGGGCCTAGCATGGATGGCAATGTCCCCTGTGCCCTGCGGGTGAGCTGGGATGCCTGGGAAGCTGCAGGAGCTGATGTCTCCGTGAGGGATGGCAGCCTTGCTGGGCACCTGGTCTCCACCACTACAGATATTCCTCCTGCCTGCTGGGGTGCCCCACTCCCCGCAGAGGTTTGCCAACACCATGGGGCTGGTGATTGAGCGGAGACGGCTGGAAACCGAGCTAGATGGGCTCAGGTAAATGCCCCTGTTGGGGCCTGGGGCAAACAGCAGGCTAGTAGCAGAGGGGTGCAGCTCAATACTGCACAGAAGGAATCCCAGGTTGACTCAAGAAAGCACTTCCTGGTCACTAAGAGGGTAGAGGGGTTGGCTGCCAGATGCAATAGAGTTCTTTATTTGCTGGCTAACTGGGAGGGTGAGGGTGTTCAGTGATGGGTATGGGGGATGTTGTCTCTGCCCCATACCCAGGAGCCCATTCAGACTGATGACCCTCTGGCTGGAGTCAGAACCTGTTTTCCTACATGAGTCAGCTGGGGGGGGGGCGCTGCAGAAAGGGAGGTGGGGGACAGCCAAGAGGACCCTCTACCCAGGGCAGCCCAAGCACTGCTGCGTCTCACAACCTCAGCTTCCAGGGTCTAGTCTGGGCCAGCCCAATCCACAATAGGCACAGATAGCTGGGTAGCACCCGGCTGTGGGCCAGGCACTGGGATGGAGCTTTGTATGTATTTATTCATTGAATGTCCCCCAGATGACTCTAGGGAGTAGGTACTGTTATCTTTCATACTGGGTACAGGGAAGGGAAACTTGCTAGAGCTTAACCTTCTAGACCCTAGGAAAGCAGGGCCAAGATCAACACCAAGGAAAGAATGCAGGCCCAGCTGTGTACTCTGATTATACAGCTGTGATTCACATTTGGTCTAATCAGTTGCCCAATTGTTATCCTCTGAAAAGAGAAAGCCTCTGAAGCAAAGAGGACCAAAGATTTTTCCAAAAGTTAAACTTTTTAAAATTAATGTTTGTCCCTTTGTGCTAGAGACGGAACCTAAGGTCTTACACATGCTAAGTACATGCTCTACCACTGAGCTACACCCCAGCCCTTTCACTAAGAAAATCTAATTTTCTCATCAAGTTACTAGGGTCAGGATATTTTGGCCCACATCTTCTGCTATAATTGCTAAAATTGCCTTTTTTTTTTTTTTTTCGGTACTGGGTATTGAACCCAGGGGCACTCCACCACTGAGATACACTCCCAGCCTTTTTATTTTTCATTTTGAGACAAGGCTTCACAAAGTTGCCCTGGCTGACCTCAGGCTGAGTATCTGAGATTGCAGGTGTTTGCCACCCAGCCTGGCTCTTTTAATGGGTACTTTTTAAAAATACTTCCTTTTTTTTCCCCTTCAAATTACCTAAGTCATACACATTCACTCAAAATCTGGAAAAGTGCAGGAATGCAAAATGAAAAATAAAATTACGTCTCAGGAAAAGGATTAATGTTATGGTATATGAATTATTTCTCAAGAAAACAAAACAGACAAAAGCAAAGGGGAAGGGGGAGTGTTTGTCATCCCCAATTAAATCTAGAAGCACTTAGATTTCCACCTTTTTTCTGTGCATATCTGTACCTGACAACATTGCAGTCTTCTTGCCTGAGTGGGTTTGAATTTTGGTTTTTTTACTTAAAAAAACTCATGAGTATTTCTCTATTAAATCTTTTCAAAAAATACAATATTAATAGCTTCATAATAATCTACTGTATAATATGTTGGACAGACAGATACCTGGCCTTAGATTCTAGAAGGAGATTCTCCAAGGGACTTTTTAGAAGAAGTCTTCAGTGATGGAGAGGACAGAGTCCTCAATAACATTTTACAGCAAATTCAATATCGGATTTCATCTGGCTACTTTTGACCTTTAATAAAAGCCAGGGACTCAACATTAAAATGTCATTCTGAAGGCAATTCCTGGAGGGCACTGTAGTCCCATTATGAAGCTTTCTAGTGCCCAGCTCCATCCCAAGAGGAGTTTTAGGGTGCCAGGTGAGTGGATGCCACGTGTCTGTAGACCACCTCCATCAGCAGGACTGATTCTCTTTTTTCAGTGGGAGTTGAAGGGCAGGCAGAGCTGGCTTGGCCTAAGAACTGGGCCTGGGGATTAGGGCATTCAATTGACAGAAGCCCCTAGCACAGATGAGCTGGGCAGGGGAGTGGGGGGAGGTGGTGCAGGGACCCACTGAAGGCTGTGTATGCATGCATGTCGCCTTCCCTGGAGAAGAGGTTCAGAGATTTGCTGTGGTTCTCAAAGACAGCCATGACCCCGAGAAGACAAGAAATCCTCATTTGGGGGACATCTCTGTATGCTAGACACTGAAGTTTCTATGAACCTTGACCTTGAGCACTGCAGCTAGCCAGCCCTGGATTCAGGCTCAGCCTCAGCTTCCTTTTTGGGAAAAACACACCTGGATTAGATACTCTCCAGGCTTTTAAGACTGCCTGACTTAGGTGGTCCTGCTCATGGAGATGGTTCACAGATACACGCTGCATCCACCCAGCTCCTGGGATAGGGCTGGCCACCAAAAGCTTCATAATGGAACTTCAGTGCCCTTTCAGGCCTTTGGAGTGGCTTTTTTTTTTTTTTTTTTTTTTTTTTTTTGTAGCATTTTAATGTCAAGTCCCTGGCTTTTATTTAAGGTCAACTGTCTGACTGTAAGTCGCTCAGCTTTCCTGCGTCTCGGGGTTCTATTTGCTTTCTAGGTTGGGCACACTGATGCTTCTGAAGGGTCAGGGGTAGGTATATAAGCACTGCCCACAGGCTGCGCTGACCCAGGAAAACAGGCAGCCCCCAGCTCTGTAGGGCCAGGCCCAGAGCCCACAGGCAGAAGCAGGCCTGAGCATGGATGCCCGGGGGCTGCCCAAATGGGGAGCCAGGTTGCCTGTCCTCTGTTTTGGCAGGTACTACGTGGGGGACACCGTGGATGTCCTGTTTGAGAAGTGGTTCTACTGCAAGGATCTCGGCACCCAGTTGGCCCCCATCATCCAAGAGTGAGCCCTCAGCCCCTCGCTGTCCTGGGGCTGCACATCAGCATCTGCTGGCCTGGTGCCACCATGCCTGGGAATTAGGGAGAAAGTCTCCCCTCCTGCTGGGGGTTGGGGCTGGAGGGAGCCACTGGAGAGACTGCTCCACAGAGCTGGGAGGGAAAGTGTGTGAGGGCCCCACAAGTGTGTGTGGGCTCCTGCACCCAACAGTGTATGGCGTGTGTGTCTCCCCGGCTACTCAAGCAGGAATACCTGCCATTCCTTTCTCCTCCCTGTTGTCCCTGCAGGTTCTTCCGCTCCGAGCAGTGCAGAACAGGAAAACCCATCCCTGGTGAGGCCACTGGCAACCATCTTCCCCCTCACTCCCTTTCCACAATAGGATGGGTTTTGGCCCTAGATCCCAGGAGTCTCTTTTTGGGTACTCTGCCCAGTACTCAAGGTACTGAGGGAGATGGCACTGAATGGTACCCTTGCGTGGCTACTAGTAATTGAGTTGGATCCAGGGCCTGGTCAATTGAGAGCTGGGCTCTCTGGATCTGTGCCTCTGGGCCTGGGGAGGCTGAGCCCAGAGGACACTGACCATAATCACACCTTGGATGCAGACCAACTGCTCAAGGAACCACCATTTCCTCTGAGTACACGATCTATCATGGAGCCCGTGTCCCTGAAGGCTTGGCTGGATGGCCACCGCAGGGAGCTGCAGGCAGGCAGATCCATCAACCTGTTTGGGGACACCTATGAGACACAGGTAATGCTGCCTCCTCCCTCACTCAAAGAGCAAGGGCTTTGCTATGGCTGGAGGCTTCATGCTCCCAAGTAATCTCTCTTTGCTTTCAGCTTCCTGAGCATCTGCAGCTTACCTCCTGCTAGGAATTCTGAGCTTTTGGTCAGTCACATCCTGGAAGCTGGAGATCTGTTTGGGATAAGGATTGGGTAGACATGCTCAGAGAAAGAGCCAAACACAGCTGACCTTTCATTCACCATTTATTGAGTGCCTATTCTGTCTCAGGCTTTGGCAGAAGAGCAGGATGGAGTCACTGCCTCACAGAGTGTGTGGTCTAGCCAAGTTCTCAGACAAGTTAATCCACAACTGCCACAATAGTGAGATACATTATTTGATAGAGAAGCTACAAGAAGCCAGAGGAGGTAAAGGAACAATTCCAATAGGGAGAGAAGTCAACAAAGGCTTCCTGGAGGAGGTTATAGGCAAGTTGAGTTTAAAGCTGGTTTAAAGGCATTTGCAAAGGTTGGAAAGGGAGGTGGAGAGGATGTTCTAGATGAGAGAGAAACAGAAGCAAAGGCATGAAGGCTTGAACCAGTCTGGACTGCAAGCTGGACAGCAAGTTCCAGATTTGGCTGGAGCACTGAGCACAAGCCCTTTTTGGCCCTGGTTGCTGACCATGCACCTCTGCTGAGGTTGTTGAGAGCTGGGGTGGGGAAGGGGAGGCAGGGGGCCAGGCAGTAGACCGTGAAGCAGTACGCAGGGCCCAAGTCCCGGCGGGTCTGCTGGTCTGGCAAGGTGGAAGAACTTGTCCTAGAGGCAATGGGGCTTCAAGCGTTGAAGCAGAGGAACCAGGAGACCAGAGTAGTGTTTCAAAAAGATCACCCTGTACTTTGCGGGGACTGATCAGGAGGGCAGCAGGGTGAGCTGCCTGCAGGCTGGTGGTTCCCTTGTGTTGCAGTTTGCCCTGGCACATCCCATTTGGGCAGGATTAGTGCCCCCAGGAAGCCATGCTCACTGGGCACAGGCCTGCCCTTAGAGGTCTGGCCTGCTTCTTCTTGGTACTACAGCTGCCCGGAGCTTAGGCAGAGTTATGAGAGTAGAAGGTGGACCCCGAATCCCGTCCCACCCCCTCATGCAGCAGTGGTGTCTGGCCCTGCACCCGCCTGCTGGCCTGCATCTGCCACTTTCACACCCTGATCTCACCTGTTTACACCAACAAATAGTCACTGAGCACAGAGGCTGCAGGCTTTCAGGCCAGCACAGGTGGAAAGCCCTCAGCCTGGCTCTCCTCATCCCTCTTCAAACTTCGGCCAGACTCATAACACCCCACAGAGGAAGGGAGGTGGGCACCCTGTAGGAAGCTGAGGTGTGTGTCCCTAGTGTGCCCTGGCGCATGCTCAGGTGAGCAACTTGAGAGGAACCTCGGATGCGTTTGTGGAGGCAGGCCTGCATGATGCCCAGGAACACATGGGCTGCAGGGAGGTCTTCTTCTCCACGTTCTGGTTTCTGCCCCGCACACAGGATGCGGCTAGTATAGGCCCCACCCCTGCCCCACTTAGGTCTGGTGTCTGGGGGTCAGGTTCAAGGCCATCTCTCAAGTGGGGTAGGAAGCAGCAGAAAAATCTGTTTCACCTCCCACCAGGTAATCGTCCATGGGCAAGGCAGGAGTAGAGGCCTGGAACAGGACGTGGATCTGTGGCTGTGGCAGCTGGCAAGTGGGGCCCAGGGAGAGGGTGGCACCACCTCCTGTCCATGGGGATCAGGCTGTTACTGGGCTCGTGCTCCCATGGAGGGCCCTGCTCTCAGGTCTCCTTTCAAGGCAGACTTGGGGACTTTCAGACAGATGTTGAGGCCCGACGTCCTCTATTGGATTCTCCTGCTCTTCTTTCATAGGAAGGCTCCTCAGTGGTGACACTGGGGGAAGAGCACTTGGGCCTGGCCCCAGATGACAGCCTCCTGGTGCCAGCTGGGACCTCGTGAGTAAAAGGGGGGATCCCAAACTGTGGGTCTGCCTTCCTTTCCCTGGAATCCTCAGGGTCTGGCTTTGCCTGACCCCGGCCCATCTGTCCCTCCCAGGTACGTGTGGGAGCGAGCGCAAAGCTCTGTGGCCCTGTCTGTGACTCAGGACCCTTCCCGCAAGAAGTGCCTGGGGTGATGTCTTGCTGTGGGCCCAAAGCAGTCACCATGTGCCTGAGTGCTATCCCGAGAGCCACCCCTGCCAAACAACTCTCCCAACCTCCACAGATTCTCCATGCACATTGGCTGAGCACCTCAGTGTGCCCCCTGCTGAGCCCTGGACATTGCCATCATTCACCCTCCTGCCATTCCCAGCCCAGAATGCCAGGCTCCTAGGGTCCCTGTAACTTCCCTTCCCCTCTAAAGCCATCAGCCCCTGTGGTTGAACATGTGGTGTGCCATCCCATCCCTCTGTCCCCACGGATCCACTGCCCACCACTGAGAAGGACCTTAATAAAGGCTTCCTGGAGAACAAGCACCTGGGGGTCTCCACACACACAGGCATCATGAGTGGCCCACCCTACGTGCTCCCCAGTGACTTGTTACATCTGTAGTGTCAGGGCACCAGGTGACGAGGGACATGGTAGAGTCTGTCACTGGGTATTCCAGCTGGTGGATGGGCATTCCTCACTGTGTGTGACCCCTACCACAGTTGAGGTCATCTCTCTCCCTCTTCCTCTGTTCCCATATATTTTACATATACTACTCCTGCTCCTGCAGGAGCCAAGAAGAGAATAGGGAATATCCCAGGACATGGGTCAGGGCACAGCAGCTGAAAGAGGGTCTTAGTCCAGGTACATGAGGTGGGGATCCCAGATAGGAAATGATGAAAATTAGCCCTTCTACTTTTTTTGTTTTTTAACATTAGCTCTGTGCCAGGGAATCCCCTGGCAGTTTTTACATAAATTATTATTTCATTTTCTCCTCATGGCTCTCCAACAAGGTGGCAGCGCCCAAATGGTACAGATGAGGCCCGGGGAAGTTTGGGAATCAGACGGTGCTTCCTGAACAGGCCTGTCTGCACTCGGACCTCAGGCTGGTCTCTCCACCGTGCCCCTTTTGTGGTTGCAGCCCGTCTACCCTCAGCTTGCCCAGACTGGAGCACAGGGCAGCGGTGAGACCTGGAGGATCTGTGGGAGAGTGGTTGCCACCATACCTGGGAACCAGAGGCCTGTCCAACGTGGCAGCACAAGGCACAGGGCAGAAGCTGTCAGGCCCTGGAACCTGGAATCACAGCCTCCTGTTGTCTCAGGTTTTCAGGAGCCTGGGGTCTCACCTGCACACAGGACTGGACACGGGAGACAGGAACTGTACTATGGTCAAAGCCAATCCCTTTCTGCAGTGAATGCTGGGTGGGGGAGGGTTGACAAGGGGATTCAAGGACTGAGGTTGTTCTGTTTGGGAGACAAGTCCCCAGACCCCCATACCAAAAAAAAAGAAAGAAAAAAAAAAGTGCAGCAGGGTTAGATGGTACATTCCTGCAATCCCACCTACTCAGGAGCGTGAGGCAGGAGAATTGCAAGTTCAAGGCCAGCCTGGGCAAATTAGCAAGACCCTGTAGCACATCCAGGGTTCCCTACTGTTGTATGTTGGTTATGGAGTCGTATGCATGCACTGAAAGTATTGGGGTGATAAAAAAGTGAAGGGAGACAATGAAAGGGATGCAGAGGTGACTGCTACTATGTCCAAAATTGTTTTCCTGAAAAAAATCTGTGTCATCTCGGAATGTTGGTGTAGCTCTGAGAATAGAGGGGTTAGTGCACGAAGACTGGAAAGTCATGTGCGACCACAGCTTCCAGTGCTCAAGAGGCTCAGAGAGGATGGCTAAGATGTCACCCTCTAAGAAGAGCACTGGACTTGACAATCAGATGGTCATTAGTGACTTGATGGAGAGGCTGCAGGAGGGGCAGAAGGGGAGCCACAGAGCACTTTAAGGAATTGAGGAATTCATGAGATTTGAAGTCATGGAGACAATTCCTTCCTCTTTCAACAAATTTGCCAATAAGGGGCTGAGATGAAGCTAAGTAGAGGACAGAGGTTTTGGTGGTTGACATTTCTATTGTTTCCTGGACTGAATGGAGAGATTTAATATAGTGGCAGGAGAAGAAAGGAACGATAAGAATGAGATGATAAAGCAATTCATACTATGAGTGCCAGGCCCTCTTCTAAGCACCTTACACATCCCAATTTCTTTAGTCCTATAAGGTAGACACTATTATTACCCATATTACAGATGAAAACATTGAGACCCAGAGAGGTTGAGGGACTTGCCCAATGCTACACTGCTAGTAAGTACCAGTCTGGTCTGGGTCAGGATACTCTACTGCAAGGCCCTAGGGAGTGGGTGGGTGGATACAACCTATGGGTAGCAGGAGGGTCTGATTATGAGAGGTAGCAGGTCACCTCCTCTGGTGAGGAGAATGGTACTATTTCAGAGTCTTGGGGAAGAAAGCTGACAGGATTATTAGGAGGCTTGGCTCTGTGTGAAGAGGGCTTAGAGATGACACAGGACTAAAGTGGCTCATTCTGGGAATAAGAAAACAATCTCCCAAAGAACCTGTAAAAGGGTCACTAAGCAAGGAGCCAGCAGGGCACAGTGGTGCACACCTGCAATCCCAGCAACTTGGGAGGCTGAGGCAGGAGGATCTCAAGTTGCAGGTCAGCCTGGGCAACTTACCAAGGACCAGTCTCAAAAAATAAAAAAAGCTGGGTATAGCTCAGGGGTAGAGCATCCCTGGGTTCAAACCCCAGTACCAAACAGAACAAAATGCAAATGGACCGGGGTGTAACCTAGTAGTAGAGCACTTGCCTAGCATGTGCTAGGCCCTGGGTCCCATCCCCAGCACTGGAAAACCAAGAAGCCAAAAGAGGCCTGGAGAGTTGAGCAGCCACAGCTCTAGAGGAGTTGTCAGGGTTTCTGCATGAACCTCTGCAGCTCCGGACCACTTCAGAGCAAGGGCAACTCATCCAGAAGAGGAGAAGCAGCTCCCCAGGAAGCCTGAGCATTAAAATGCGGCCCTGGCCTGGAATTAGGGGTGGCCCTCCTGGAGAGGCAGGGCATGCAACACTAGTGACAGATGACCTCCCAGGAGGGAGGCAGTACAAGTTGGGGTAGACGCACCAGAACCGCGCAGCACCTGAGGGATTCCACTAGGGAGGGGCCTCTGTGTTCTTCCCTGAGGGTTCTCTCTGCTTCCACAAAATCTCCCCTGACCATCATCCAGCGGTACTGACCCCTCCATCCCAGAACTCCTGCACACTACCAACATGGCCTTAATCTCAACTTTTCCTCTCTCCAAGAACCTGGACACGTCCTACTTCTCCATGGAAACCCTTGGAAGAAACTCAGTGCCAGCTTTTTGTCTTTCACCTCTCATAAAACCCAGCAAATAAGGGTCACACACAGGGGTCACCTCATCTTTCTCTGTGGTAACCTTGACAGAGAAACTAAAAGAGGGCAGTGGGACAGGGAAGCCCTGTGCTGAGCCACAGAAGCCCCCTCAATGTGCCATTCCAAGCTCCCTGGCACGGGTACCCAGAACTGGTACAACTGTGACTCCTTGGGGTAGTTACTAGGGAAAGGTCTGCCTGCTGTTCTTTCTACCCCCAAGACCTAGGGGGTGCAGGGTCAGGATGTGACATGAGAAAACACAGTCCCTCAGTAGAGAAAGGCTCCTGGGAGTCTGGTGTGACTGGGGACACAATCAAACTGGCCTGGCCTCATTACCTGAGACAAGGACCTCCTGACATGGAGTCCTGGGGTGTGTGCGCCCAGAGCCTCAGAGCTGAGCCACCGTTCCAGTCAAGGAGAGCACAAAGCCAGGCGTTATTTCCAGAAATTTATTGGAAACACAATACAAACTGATTAGTAGATGGCATCTCCTTAGACAGACGGTCCACACTGGCATTACGCTGGAATGAATTATCCTGGGGAAGCACTTACGAGCACGGAAGCATGCCCTGGGTTAGGGGTCTCTGGTCTGGAGAACCAGAGACACAGGGGAGAGGAACAGGAGGGCACAAAGAAAACTGGGACATGGCTTTCCTAAGGGGAGTAGGGAGGTGGGCTGCTAAATGAGTAAATCCCCCAAAGGAAACCAGGAAAAACTGCGAAGAATGAAGGCTCCCTCCCTCCCCAAAGCACTGTTCCTCCAGGTGGAGGATAAAGAATCCACAAAGACCCAAGGGGGCAGCTCTGTCTCCTTCACCAGGGTCCAGAACAGCAGCATGAACACTGGGATGGGACACGACATGAGCAGGCAGGGCATAAACCCAGGCTGCTGGCCCTCAGGCCTGCTCCTGGCCTGTCCTCCAGCTGCTCTGCCCTACCACACGCTGGGGGCTGACCCTGCGGGTTGCTGTCCCCGGCTCCCAGGGAAGCTGGCTTCTGGCTGGGGTTAGCTAACATGAGGCACCGCAGAAATCTGGAGGGCAAGAAGGGAGCGGTTAAGCTCCTTCTCCCCTTCTCTCCACAGGGAGCCTTTCTGACAGGGACTGTCAAAATATATAGACCCTAGGTGTGCCTTTGGGGTCTATATTTTGTCCCTGGTGAGCAGAACTCTCTCTGCTTCCTGGCTGTCCTGAAGGACTCAGGGTGTGGGCGCTTCCTTGTTCCCCAATTCACATCTCTGGTCTTTTTTCTGTTTTTTTTTTTTTTTTTTTTTCTGTGACAAATCTGAAATAAGCCCCTATGTTTGAAATACGGGGTGTGGTTTCTGCTTTCCCAGATGGGCCCTGAGTGACAGAAACTGGGCTGTGGACTAGGCAGAACAGTGAGAGGTCCCAGCAACAGCCTGCAGTCCTCTCTTCCCCACAGTTAGGACATCAGAGGTGGTGCAGCGACTCGGGGGGTGCTGCCTGCTGAGTTCGTGCCTTCGCCCAGGAAGCAGCACCACGGACGTCTGGGCTGTGCAGATAGTCTCAGCACGTCCACTTACACACTCCTGAACAATGGTGGCAGGCGTAACCACACAGGAGGGCAACGCGGTGGTGCTAAGGGCTTGTTATGGTTTGGCTGTGAAGTGTGAAAGCTCATGTGTGAAGGAATGCAAGAATGTTCAGAGGCGTTGTGATTATGTGATCTATAAGGTCATCAGTGGATTAATCCACTAGGTGGATTGATAATTTGAAAGGACTACTGTACTGGGTGGTGATTATAGGCAGGCAAAGAATGGCTGGAGGAAGTCGGTCACTGGGGGGTGTGCCTTTGGGGTCTATATTTTGTCCCTGGTGAGCAGAACTCTCTCTGCTTCCTGGCTGTCATGAATAGAGCAGTCTTCCTCTGTATCCTTTGACCATGATGTTCTGCCTTACCTGAGACCCAAAGCAATGGATTCAGCCAATCACAGCCAATTGTTTGCTACCAGTGGTCCACGTGATGCGGGTTAGGTGCGGGAAGTGAGGGGTGAGCACCCCTGTCCCCTGTATCCACATGTTACAGTCAAACCAGGCCAGGTGCACAGATAGTTTTGTGTGTTTTCTTTTTCTTTAGAGAAGAAACCTCAGAGGCCCGCTGCCTCTTCCCCCAGAGTCTCTGCTGAAGGGACGTCTCTGTGGGAACCCTGGGGAAATGCCTGGTATCTGTACCACCTGTCTCATGGAGCCCTGTGACACAGGCCCCTCTCCCACAGAGGCCCCTAAGTCCAGGACTGCCCCAAGGGTCATCGGTGGTGGGAACATGGCTGGTCACCGGCTCAGACACCTACACTGAGAAGCAACTCCTCAGAGAAGCCAAGATTGGGCAGGGACGGGCAGATGGAGATTGAGCATCTCCTCAGCCATCGTACATCTTGTTTTCCTCAGAGCCAAGCCAGCCTCAGAGGACAGACTTCCAATGTCATCCTCATTTCTGTGACACCTCACTCTTCCTGGAGGTCAGGTCAATTGTTGCCACTCTGTCTTGCGACAACCTGTTTGGGGCACCTCACATGCCATCCACCTGCCCCTCCCCAACTGCAGCCCCCAAGAAACTGGGAGGTCAGACTCCAGTTGTTTTTCCACAGAGCCTTGAGGCCCACCCTGCTGATGGAGGGTAGGGGAGCGCTGGGCTCGGGCTGCTCAAGAAGCTAATGGCACTGAGTGGTTCCAATGCCCGCAGCTGTGTGCACAGATGGCAGAGTGGCCAGCTGGAATGCCACCAAGGGCTGTGCCCAGGGAAGGCAGGTAGAGCCCAAGCCAGTAAATCAGGCAGGTCTCCTGGGGCTGAGGCATATATGCCTACAGAAACACTGGCCAGAGAGGTGGGGACCATGCAGCCACCTACAGACTCATACCTGCAAACAGTCCTTCACCCCACTTTCCTTAGGCCCAGCAGAATCTGACTGCCTCAAATAAACCTGGGTGATTGAGGACCCGCTGTGGACCCACCTGGCTACAGCTTGTCAGCTGATTCAGCGGTAAGGGAACAGGGCAATAAGCAAATGGCTTGTCACAGTGATGCACACACTTGGCATGTTTAACACCTGCTCTCGATAGAGACTCCAGGGGAACACAGAACCAGAGAGAACACCAGCCTCCCCGCAGCAACGAACCAGATGCCCAGCAGAGCCCGGGGCTTGCCTCATCTTCGGATCACTGTGCAGCAGGGGCTGGGAGTGGGATGGAGTCCGGGATGCGGGGGTCAAGACTAACATTTCCCCAGTTAAAAAAAAAAAAAAAAAGCAGCCTATTGAGAAAATGCCAAGTGACAGGAACAGCGAGGATGGGGAAATACCATGAGCTGCGTAAACACCAGCACATTTCTTAAGAAAAATGCACTCAGAAAGCTGCCACATCCCTCCTGTGCATAACTATACAGCATAAAACAGAGCAGGACAGACACATGCAGGGCAGCAGGGCTCCAAGCTCTCAGCAGCCTCCATCGCCCGAGGCCACCATTCCTGGGGAGTGTGGCACCAATAAGCGAGGAGGAGTGGCTCCTGCCCCCCCTCGGTTCTCAGGCAGGTCTGCTGGGGACAAGAGGTCTCTGAGAAGGAAGCCAGGCGCTGCTGGTTCACAGGTGGAGGTGCAGATTTGGAACCTGCACTCCTACAGTTTCTTCCCTCCCCATCGGGTCTCCGTGGGGTACACACGGGGGTCTCCAGCCGCCTCCTTCCCAGGCACAGCTGTGAACATCAGCAGGACAGTAGCGAGTCTTGGATTGTAGGATGGAACAGGGATCGCTCAGTCTGACACACAACAAGTGAGTTCTGGAAAAGGGAAGAAATAGGTCAAGGTTGAGCAAGAGAGAAGCAAGACAAGAGGGATCATGGGATTAGCCCTCCCACCATGACATCCTTCAGGGAAGGGAACCCAGCACCAACAAATGCTCACAATGTAGTTTAAGACTGGACAGGCCGTCCATGGCGGCACACACCTGTAGTCCCAGTGGCTTGGGAGGCTGAGACGGGAAGATTGCAAGTTCAAAGCCAGCCTCAGCAATGGCGAGGCGCTAAGCAACTCAGTGAGAACCTGTCTCTAAATAAAATGCAAAACAGGGCTGGGGATGTGGCTCAGTGATTGAGTGCTCCTGAGTTCAATCCCCAATACCTCCCCCCAAAAAAGACTGAACCAGAGGGGAAGTTTAGTAAGTTAAGAAGATATCCGATGTGCTAAAGCATCTGGAAAGTGGGTTTTGGATGGGCAGACAGAATGAACACAGCCAGGTGGCCCAGCACAGCAGGCCCTTCCACACCTATCACCAGACCTTGGGGAACTTCCCTGAGACAAAAGAACAGGGAGCACAGCTGGCAGGGAGGAGGCACAATCCTATCTTCAGAAATCATAATTAATCATCATGACGTGGGCACTCCCTGGTGATGACCACCCTGTGTGTGTGTGTGTGTGTGTGTGTGTGTGTGTGTGTGTGTGTAGATGTAGCCCAGGGCTCTGCACACACCAGGGAAGCACTCTACCACTGAGCCACATCCCCTGTGGACACATTCTTTGTAGAGGGGAGTGAAGTTCGGACCCCAGCAGTGTCACAGGGTCAGAACCTGTTCCTATGCCCCTCTACTTCTCCCCAAACTTTCGACTCTCCTTTCTCCAAGCTCAGCATCTAGGGCTTTGCAAAGAGATGCATATATGAGCAGACCTGGCCTGTGAGCTGGGTCATCACCAGCTCATGCGACCCAGCAACAGTGAGACCTTTTCCTTGGTCACTAGGAAAGTGGCTGGGAGGGAGGGGGTTTTTGCTCAGACAACATCTCTCCCATCATGCACTCTGCAGCCAGGAAAGGACCCAGGGACGCTCACCTTCACAGCCTTGTACCACGCTGAGGAAGGGTTGCAGGATGGAGTGGAGCTGTGCCTTCACTTCATGAGCCTTTCTAGAATAGGGAAGGCACATGTACACAGCCTGGTATTTGATATGGGCTCAGTAAAAATATATTAAAGAATCAGATAAATTCAGTTTAGGGATCAATAAACATTTGCTTTACTGAACTTACTGTAGGTTATATAACTGCTTTATTTAACCTTCACCAGAACCTTGGGAGGATTAGAAAGGTTAGGAACTTGTTCAGGGTCACACAGGTGAGTAAGGCCAGGGGTCAGGATCTGAATACAGATCTTCTTAATTCAGTCAAGTTTTTCCTGCTATACCAAAAAGTACATCATCCCTCCAGCCCAGTATTCTGATAACAGCCCAGTAAGAACTCGCTGCCCCTTTCAGTGTCTAAGTTGAAGGCTATGCACATCAGTATCTCTCAGAAGTTTGTCCCCCCCGCCCAGCCCTTTTCTGCAGAAAAGACGGCGGGGGTGGGGGGAGGACTCTGTCACCCATTTGTCTAAAGCTCTGAAGAATGTAAACCACGTGCCAGAAGAGCCATTTGTATTGAATTCCACCATGGTAAATTTGTGCTAAACTTACCTGCTTCAGTTTCAAAGGTAACCCTCTCCCCCGCTAAGTAGCTCAGAGTCTGGCAGCCAAGCTCAACACCCGCCTTCTCTACACTGGCCATGGTTTTAAGTCAAGATGTGCCATCTCTCTGCATCCCAGCTGGAGTGCTTCCCACCTGCCATTGTAAGGCGACCACCTCGCCATGCCCTGCTCAGAGTTCCCCCAGCCCACTTTGTTTCCTTGAAGCAAGAAACAAAAGCCACCTGCAGTCCCCAGATACAGAGGTCCCCGCATGGCAGCATTGGCAGAGGGCCCCAGGAAAAGGTCTAATGAGTCTCAGGTTTCCTTCCTAGACTCAGATGTAGCCCAAATCATTTCCCTTTTTTGCTTATTCTCAAATGCATTCATTTACATTTGCCACTTTTGTATGTATTAATCCTGACTCATAATAAGCAGTTATTTTGTTTTTTGGAAAATGTTCTCTGTTGCTTTGGCTACTTAAAGGACTTGAAGTCCAGGGGCTTGGAGCTTCTGCATTCTAATCAGTCCGTGCACAGAGAGCAACCTCTCATAAGGCTTCTAGCCATGAGCTTCTGAGGTGGCTTCCTTCCCTTTAAGAAGCGGAGGAAACTGCCATTGGGACTGCGGAGGCTGGAAGCAGAAGACACAGACCGCGCGCCCAGAAAGCCAGACTTGAGGCTTGGAGCATGGAAAGGCAAGAGCAGAGTTTGTCCCCAGAGTCGTCAAAGGGCTCTGGAAGTGGGGGAGGGAGGCTGAAACAGCCCCAGAGCTCAACTGACTTCTAACCCCTGGGCCACTGTCGACCGACCTCCTTCCAGTGTGAATGTTTATGCTCTGAAGAGGACAAAACTAAGGGTCTCAGGCACAAGGCAAGGCACAAAGCCCACTTGAGGCAGAGAGATGAAGTGAACGCAGGCCTACTAAATGATGCGCCTGCAGCGCTCTTCCTACAGAGCTCCCGGAATACAGACCAACTCCACACTCTGAGAAAAGAGCCAGGAAGAAGGCAAACTGGACTATACATGGAGAGGAAAACCTAAGAACAAAAACCACTACCAATATCCTCAAAGAAGTACCCACGAAACATAAGCAGTAACTTATTTAATTTTATTTTATTCAAATGAGAGAACCAAGGGGCTCACAGAAGGAGGGCTTTACTGAACTTACTGTAGGTTATATAAACTGCTTTAGGGGGAAACTCTAGATGTTCAGAAAAGAGTGGTAGAGCGCTTGCCTGGCACGAATGAGGCACTGGGTTCGGTCCTCAGCACCACATAAATAAATAAAATGAGGGTATTGTGTCCATCTACAACTAAAACAAACAAAGCTCATGGAAGAACCGAGGAGTTCTGCTTTCTATAATGGTAGGCTGATTTATACATGGCTAACCCTGCAGCCAACAAACTCTGGACAAAACATGAAACCAACTATTTGGAAGTATGGGAGAGCAGCCAAAACAAGACAAAAATCGGAAAGCTGTGACCCCAGAACAAAATGAGGTAGGTGAGAACCACTTTGAACCGGCTTCCACTGGAGCACTTCCACAGCTCAGGCTGAGGAGTGAGGGGAGAGGTCAAGGTCACCAGTGCTGGTGGCTGGAAATTGAGGGAGGAGATCTTGGAAAGGAAAGAAAACAGACAAGGGGAGCCCAGGCCAGTTCCCCCCAAATTACTGGCTGATTTCTGAACTACCTAGGGATAGAGAGAGACGGAGGAGCCCTGGGAATCATCAGCCCAAGGCTCCAAGAGCCCAGCAGTGACCCCAGCGTGTGTGGAGCCCTCGGAGGGCGGAGTTTGGAGTTGAAGTTCTACCAAGTTAGAGTGGACACACACCCGCTCCCCAAGCAAAACCCAACAGACTCATGGGAGAAACAAAACTCTGATTGGAAAAACGAAGCTGAAAAAGTCTCCCAGAGGGCAGAGTAAAAAGACACCAATATGAAAACTGCAAAGAAAAAAGAAGGCAGTAGAGGGCCAGCCCAGGAAGTTGATATCCCAATATTCTGCGCATTTTTTTCTGTGGAGTGTCCCCCCAAATGCCCTCAGTGTGGGGGGCTCTATTTTTCCCCACTGTCTCCTGCTCACCCACTGCCCAGAAGGGACTCACAGGAAAGCTGCATTAGAGCATAGGAAGGGTCTTCTCAAGTTATCTCCTTTGCAACCTCCATCGGAACCAAGTTAATCTTTTGGTTTGCACCTCCTGTTTACATTAATCACTTTTCATACTCATTTATATGTAAATAGTTGCTAATAAAATGCATAAATTATAACTCAGATGTTTTCTGAGCTTAAAGAATGCTCAGTCATTTGGAAGGGAAAACAGGAAACAGGAAACAGGGAAAGAAAATAATAATGAGGAGGGCTGAGAAGCTTAAAATGAGCCCAGTGGGGGTTTTCAAATCAACTAGACTGTGACAAACACACACCCCATCTCCATTGCCCTGGAGGCTCTGCAGATTCTGGAGGCTTCCCCTCATTTCTTTGCTGGAACCCAGGAGACTGTCTGGAGGCTGCCTACAAGGAATGGCTCCTGGGGTTGGTCTTTACTTCACTGGGCATGGGGAGTCATGTGGGAGCACGTGGGAGGCCCTGGGTTCAATCTCCAGCACGGAAAAAGAAAAAGAAAGAAAGAAAAAGAGAGAGAGGATCCCACGCTGCTATCCCAATGGCTTTCTCAGACACGGGGGCCTGCCTTTGATGGCTAAGTCAAACCTTTTTCTCAGGGACCCAATCCTCTCCCTCTCCTGTCTCTTTTCTGAACATCTAGAGTTTCCCCCTAAATCTCGAGACCACGCTCTCAGGCAGCGGTTCACTCTCCTTCAGAGACATCCTCTGTTTCAGTGAGATGGGTGAACACACCAGCAGGCCAGTTTAAAAAGGCTCTCCATAATGGCCCCTTGAAGTAATCAGCAACTCTTATCGAGGAGGCCAGTGCTGGCCCTCATAGCTGCACTTGAGGAACTACCATGGACTTTTATTACTTTTCTAGGACTTCCATATTGCTGAGAAGGTCTCAAGTTCAGACCTCTTGGGTACTTGCACAATAGTATTCCCTCAGGGATAAGACACAAGTGCTCTCTGGGAAAAACTGTAATATCAGAAACCCAGGAATGGTCCGGGGTAGACAATCTGGCATCCTTCCAGAACACCAAGTTGCTGACTAATCATGCACTTGGGTCTGCCTTCCTTTATGACTGTACCTGTGGCTCACAGGCTGAGAGAGCATCCACAGCGCCCAGACACTACTTCGAATGTCCTGTAACCCTCTGGATACCTGAAGTTCTCTGCTATAGTGCTTCAACTCAATAAATCCTAGAGCCATAATGGCTCTTTACAAAATAATTTTTTAAAACCTCAACGACTTTAAGAATATATTTAACCAGGCTATGAGACTACTTGAGACAAGGAGACCAGAGGCTAATCTAGGGACACTTGATATTCTTCGTAAACAATGTTTGAGAACATTTGAAAATACTGCAGTCTTTTGAAATGGCATGAAATTGTTGACAGAAGGCAGCCTGGGCCCAGGCATGCTTGGGAGTGCCATCAGCTGTCCTCAGCAGTCTATTTTTATTGGGATTGTGAAGACAGCAGATGCATTCCCGCAGCTCGCTCACTGTACAATGGCCCTCGCCATCACCATTTCCCAGGGTTGGGATGCCAATAGTTGGATTGTTGAATTACTGATTTCAGAAACAAGTCATCCAAAAGGACAATCTTCACACCCTAGATCATAATATTGTCCTTACAGAGGCATCCGCAGAAGACACCCTCTTCATGGGAGAGTTAGAGAAATGATCTTACTTAGTACAAAAGATAAATAAGAAAAATCTACAGTGTACTCACAGTCCCAGGGGAAATAAGCAGAGGAGGGTAGATTACAAAGGGCTTTATTATACAATTCATCACCTTTTTCTGACTCTCTCCCACTGAAAACTCACCTCTTTGGAGCCTGTTGCTTTGGTTTCCCTGACAGGCTGAGTCTTGATTCACTACCCCTGGGACAAGAGCCAAGTCATCCTGGACAAAGGTTGAGACAGCTACGGCTGATGCTCATGTGGTCTCTACCACTCCTTAAGCAGAAGTCAGTCTTCCTCTAGGTCCCCAATTTCTAAAGACTGAGGCAGCGGGCAATTACCTGGTCCCTGTGCAGGGGGATGGAAGTGCCACAGACCTAGCAAAATCCCAAGCAGCTGACACTGGGTGGAGCCAAGGGCAACCCCTTAGGGGGTCAGGAGAGGACAAGACGGTCAGCCCATCTCACTGTCTGTTCTCTGGATTTTTTTCTGATTCAGCTTTCACTCTGAGAAATATTCTGCTGCCTCAAGATCATGATGCTCCATCCCTCTGCTGTAGGAGCCTAGAGGCAGCAAAGCAACTCCTCTTATAAACCTAATTTCCTATCTTTAATGCTCCTCAGAATTATTTAATCAAGAGCAATTTCTCTTTATAGGTACTGGACCCCTAAAATGTGCAAATACACACTGGAACAACCCCCTCCCCAATTTACCTTCAAGTAAATCCATGAGCTTTTGTTTTGTTTTTGTTTTTTGATTGTATCACTAGGTATCAAGCTGGCCTTGAACTCCTGGGCTCAATTCATTCTCCTGTCTCAGCCTCCCTAGTAGCTGAGATTACAGGTGCGTACCCCTAAACCCAGCCACACGAGCCATTTTTTGAGAATCATACTTTCAGGCAAGGAACAAATAATTATGATTTATGAGGAAGGTACTGACATTTTATTTATATGTAATCCATATGACTACAAAATTCTGATACCTTAGAAATTCCCAAATAAAACTTTAGTAGCAGCTAATCTTTTAAGTAGAGTCAGAATTTGAACACTCAATGAACATCTACTATGAGTCAGAGACTATGCTGAGAATAGCATAGAATCTGATTTGAACACATTTCACCTTTAGATGATTCTGTGAATTTTTTCTTATTTCTTTTTTCCCTTCTTCCCAACATTAATATAGCTCTTAGGCCCCAACTTCTAGAAAAAAGAACAATACAAGAGATATGATACAGGCAGAGGAGCTTTATAGAGGCAGGAAAGGAGAAAAGGGCTTTTGTTCAGCAATGGTGGCTTACACTTCATGGTCTGAGCAAAGAAAAATACCCTCTATATTTCTCAATACCTTTGCAAATATACAGCCATCTCTTACACAGGGAAAACATAAACATCTTCCATGTACATATGCCCGCACTCAACACACAGATTTGAGTCTTTATTTACCTGGAGGAAAAAACACTAGATTTGGAGTTTAAATTCCAAACTGCTGCTACTTGTTAACAGTATGATGGTAGACAAATCCCTTAACCTTGCTGAATTTTGATGCTTTTGTTAGAAAAGCAGATTTTAACACCTGTTTCATAAAGTGTTTAGATATTGAAGTGATATAAAGTCCACACAAATTTTTTTCATCATTAGAACAACTCTGTAAGGCAAATAAGACCTGCACTTTACAGAGAAAACAGGTACAAAGAAACCAAGTGGTTCACCTATGGTCACACAGGAAGTAATCAGAGAAGTCAGCAATGAATCTCATCTGACTCCAAATACTCAGATGCCTGCCCTACCCCTGTGGCACAGATGAATTCCTTTTCCCCTGATGCCCTCTCTTTTGGGCTCTCAGACATGGAAAGATTTCCCCTTAATGGCTCTTCTATCCCTGAAGACTAGAGGGCCTTCTCTACTCACAGTCACTTTTGCCACAGGAAGAGGATCCTGAGTAGTTCCTAGAGAACAGGGGAACTTGACTCAGGACAAGTTGGGCCCTTGGCATACATGATGGAAAAGAATTTCAGCACATATCAGTAGAGGCACTTTCCTTTCTTAGGAAAGCAAATTCTTAGGGAGAATCTAGGCCATCTCAAGAATGAGAGATGTTTTGGGGGTTTTTAGACTCCTTTTTTAAAGGAAGCTTGGTAAGGGGTAGGCTTGAGAAGGTATGTGAGAATGACATCAGTCTGGTCATATTCAGGCTACACCAGGGCCTTTGAAGGGCCTTTACCAGGTTCAGGTAAAAGTGACTTCCAGAAAGGCAATAAGAAGTTGTCTTTCAGCTGGGTGCAGTGGCCCATGCCTGTAATCCCAGTGATGAGAGGCTAAGGCAGGAGGATCACAAGTTTGAGGCCAGCCTCAGCAAATTAGCAAGACCTTAAGCAACTTAATGAGACCTTGTCTCAAAAAAAAAAAAAAAAAAAAAAAAAAAAAAGCTGGGGATATAACTAGTTCAGTGGTAAAGCATCCCTGGGTTCAACCCCAGTACAAAAAAAAAATCTTTCTGTTAGCAGAAACCAAGAGGCTCCCATTATCAAGAATCTGAGCCTGGCGCAGTGATGCACTCCTGTAATACTAGCGACTTGGGAAGCTGAGGCAGGAAGAGGGGAAGGCACAAGCCACTGAGAAGGAAATAGGAAGTCCCATAATTGAGCGACCAAATAATTCAGTAGAAGCAGGTTTCATTTCCAGGTAAATTAGTTCTGTCTATCAGAACCATGTTTGGAATGCTCATCTGTCTGACATGCTGATAATTAAGTAGCAGTGCTAACTGATTTCATTATTCCATCACAAAGGGCAAGGCTTTTGCATGAGTGCAAACTATTTCAGTAGATACTGGTATTAACTATTCTGTGAAAACTCATTACCAGCCAAACATTTTTCTAGTACTGTTTTTTTCAAATTTTATTTCTTCAGGTTGTAGATGGACACAATAACTTTATTTTATTTATTTATTTATTTTAAAATATTTTTATTAGTTGTTGATGGATCTTTATTTTTATTTTATTTATTTTTATGTGGTGCTGAGGATGGAATCCAGTGCCTCACAAATGCTAGGCAAGTACTCTACCACTGAGCCACAACCCCAGCCCCTCCAGTACTTTTGAGTTCATACTGGAAACTCAGGTTAGATAGAATCCTACATCCTGAGGAAATAAGAGGCAGACTCATTTCCTAAGGAAATGGTTCTTGAGGAATACACAAATGCAGGCATGTTCTAAAATGTGTATTTCCCCAGCTCTGTACCCCGTCTTCTGACCAGCTTCCTGAGGTTGGGACCAGAATTCTGAAAAATATTTTCTTCCTATTCACATGGTTCCTGGTTGTGCTAGAGAGAGCCTGCAAGTCTGGAAGAGGAGGGAGGGGCTCCTTCTTGTTCCTCTCAACTACACCCCAAAGTAGCAATGGCAGTGTGTGCAGCATGTGCTTGAACCAGCCTCATCACACTTCTGAGAGACACCCGCACTAGTGGTGGCCCAGTGCCTTCTTCTCAGGGCTTGGGTACCAGAGATTCATGGGTGCCCAGGGCTCTCCATGAGCTTCTAAACTGTAAAAACCTCCACTTCCATTGCTGTTCTCAAGCCTAAGAATGTTGCTGTTTCCTATGCCCTGTCATGTTCTCTGTTTTGTCCTCCAATAACTTCCACATTGATTTCTTGTATTAAATTGATTATTAAAATAACTTGTGCATTTTCTCCTTCTCTGATTGACAGAACATAAAATGGCATCCTTGAGAATCACTACTTCACCTATAGCAGTAATAAATAGAGTTGATTCTGAAATCAGTCATGCTTACGTGAGAACCCCAGACCATCTGAGTAGTACCCATTAACTCTAGAAATTTTAATTCACCTCTCTAGGTCTCATTTTCCTTAATCACTTTCCTTTGTACAATTAATATATGTTGAGCACCTACTAAGTGCCAGACACTGCACTAGGCACAGAAAAATGGTATGCAAAACAAATTCCTTGACCTTCCAGAACTTCTTGTTGTGTGAGTCAAATGAGATAACGCACGTAAGAAAGTTAGCACAGTGTAGGGCACGTTGTCATCAGCCTTCCTCTCCATACTGTGACAGCAGAGCAAAGACAATGGGTCTTGAAGAAAATGGGTCTTCAGCTAATGAGAAAGGTATCTTGCCCCAATTAGGGGGAGGTCTCAGTCAATATAATACCAGAGATTCATGGGTGCTCTGTCTATCCTCCCTGTTCAGAGCAAAGAAGCAACGACCTTGCAGCAGCATTCATTCAGAGGGAAATGGGACAGATGGCCCTAGAGAGGGAACCCACAAGATGGCATTTTAAAGAAATTCCAAGGAAAGAGGTACCTGTGATACTGGGCACCAGATACTGAGCTCCAATGCTGAAAGGGAAACAGAAATGCAACACAAGCCTGGGACTAGGGTCCAGAATGGCCATGGGGTGAGCAGAGGAAGACACTAGAAAGCTATCACGCCAACAGCAGACACAACAAGTCTTTTTACTCTAGAAGGGAAAATATGTACATATGATTTTTATATATTTTTTTCTTCACCACACTTTATGCTTTCTGCAGCAGGACAATATACCTAGAGAGACCAGGGTGGCTAATAGATGGAAAAGGAAGATTCCAGATTCTATTTAAGCCTGAATCCAAAGGCCCTGAGCCATGAGCAAGGAAAAGCTGGAAAGAAATCCAAACTCTACATTTTGACATATTTTTTTCCTCTGTCTAGACATCAGGCATATCAGGCAAAGATGGCCAATGTTCTCATTAGTATGAAATGCTCCTGCAAGACTGTTGTGTGGCCAAATGCTACATATCTACAACACATTGATATCTTTTAAGTGCAAATTAAACTCTTCACCCTCAATTTTTTTACTCATTTTGACATGATTATGACCATCAAAAGTCATACTAAAGAAAAGTAACTATGAGAAATTATTAGTTCCATTCCATCTTCTTGCTCTAGGGCCTTGTTATAAGTAATTTACTGTCATAGAAGGAATTTAGAGTTCCATAAGGCATGAAAAGCCTATGGAGAGTTTTATTCACAAATAAATGTCAACGCTTAAATAAAAAAGACAGCTTCAAACTCCAGGACTATTGAGATGAACAATATATACTGCCTAGATGATTTATTGGCTATGTTTATAGTCCAAGTGTTAAGATAATTCAATTCCGCTTGAAGAGTCATTATATGGCCAAACCTAAGAGAAGTAGTACTTTGAATAAGAGATGGTATTTCTTGGTTTTTCCATTTCAAACAAATTATTATTTCTGTATTTAGGACATCATCCAGGCAATTTCTTTCATGACTTGTAGCACTCTTGAGCAATTAAAAAAATTATAAGGTGAAAGAAGTAGAAAACGAATGCCAAATTCAAAATGATCCACAGAATGTTGAAGAACCCCCAGAGAGCACTGCTGTCTCAAACATAAGGCAAAATAATCCCTTCTGCTCACAAAAACTTAAAGTGAACAGTGAGTGTGCATCACAGCAAGAACATTATTACCCAGCAGAAGTAACCTGCTAAATACAGACTTCTTCTCCAAACAAGGCTCCTAACAGATGTGAGCAAAAGGTACCTGCTGAGGAAATGGAGAAATTCACCTGGCATGCTGTCTGCACAGTAGCACATGGCAGTCTTCGCCCTTAATCTCCTACCACATGCGTTTGGATCGACCATGGAGTAGAATCTATTTGTGATACATTCTGGGACTTGATAGAAGACACACCCAGGTGGGCCATGGGAGAGGGGCCCCAGTCCATCAGAACAGCCCCTGGAGTTCCGGGGCTTACATACCGTCCAGGCCATTGTGATGACTGTAGTTTCTTTTCCCCAGAATGCTTAGAGATGTGTGATTCGGGGTAGTTAGCATCCGCTTGGTAGTTGGGGTTTGCAGGCTTGGTGTGGAACGAATAACATTAGGTTTCTTTGCAGGATGGATCTCTGACAGGAGAGAAAAGGTTTCTCAACTCAGAACATGGTATTAAAAATCTCTGTGAACACTTAGGCTGGCTAATGGGCACACATGTCATTTCTTAATGAGCTGAGAGTCGGCTCCTCATGAGCCAGCCGTGGACCTGCATAAGGAATCAGCTTCAAGTGATGTTGCCATGGCTTTGCTTATCAAGTAAGCCGCTTCTTCCCCTGCTGGCTGGAGCTCTGAACCTCAGGTTGTGAATACAAACAAACAAAAAAGCCACTTCAGAAGGTCACTTGCAACATGAGATTTACTGTGGGAATAAAGCACTTGACTCTTCAAAGTATTCAAAATCAAAAATTATCTGCAGAAGTAGCCTCACGGGGGAAAAAAAACCAAAAAACACCTGTGCTCTGTCAAACCAGGAACATGCAGGCCCTGTGGTGTGTAAGCCTTCTGAAAAACAAGATTATTCCTCTGACTGTGCAACTGGAGTACAGGACTAGGGTCAATAACTCCCAGCCCAGTGATTGACTAAAATCTAAAACCAAAGTCCAAATACAATAGTCAAAAATAAGATGAAACCCTTTGACCAAGAACAGATCACAAACCTCTAACAAGCATGCAGCACATGCATGTTTAAGTGAAATCCACTGGGAGCCACACAGCCCGAAATCACTTTTACTTTTTGTAAATGGACAGAAAATTGCAATACTGTAGGAATTAGATTTAAGGACCTCAGTCTATTACTAATACCAGTACCTTCCTCCAAAGCCGAACCTGTTTACTGATCCTCACGTTTATCACCCAGCAAGCCAACTATGTGAGAAGCACCCATCTTCTCACCTCCCACACAAGGGGAGGGCCAAGACAGCCTTATTTAATGAAATTTAGCAAGAGCCATTTGGATTGTTAGATCTTGGTCTAGTCAAAATCCTACGCTTGTCAAATTTAGAAATGATTTAAGTACTATGAAAAAAACAATGATTTTTTCCCCCAACATGGCATTGAAAGTTTGCCACCCTCATTCTTCACTATAACCTCTCTACACCAAGCTCCATCCAGACCAGACGATCTGCTTCCCTCAATTTTCCAGGTCCTTGGACCCACTGAGGCCTTTATCTATCTGGTTCTCTTGGCCTCATGAGGAAATATAATACCTTTTCCTATTTTTTTTTCCAACTATTCAAATACTACATCTTTCAAGGCTATGACTGACTACTTCCTCAAGTACACTGCCCTAATGCTCATCAGAAATAACTACTCCTAGCCGGGTTCAGTGGCACACATCTATAACCCTAGCTACTCCAGAGGCTGAGACAGGAGGATTGCAAGTTCAAAGCCAGTCTGGGCAACTTAGCAAGACCCTATCTCAAAATAAAAAGTAAGAAGGGCTGGGGATTTAGCTCAGTGGTAGAACACTTGCCTGGCTCAACCCTAGGCTGGATTCCCAGTACTCCCCACCCCCCAAACACAGACAAAGAAAGAAAGAAAAAGAAAAGACAACCCTTCTTTCAAGAATGTAATGCATATGAAAACCTGTAATTTCCTAATAGCATCTAATTCTTTGTTCTGTTGTTTTTATTGTGTCCTTTCCCCTCTAGAGTAAAATTTTTAAGGGAAAGGTCTTATTCTTCTTGCTATTCCCCAAATTATAAAATACGGAGTCTGGAACATAGAAAATATGCAGTAAGATGTCATGGAGGGTTGTAATTCAGTAAGGACAGAAGGGTTTTGGGCTCATCTGATAGGAACAGAAGCTAGTATGCCCGCAGGAGAAACACACAATTTCCCTTGGAAAAACTGACTACTAGGCAATGTTACATTCTGGTGGTCACTGTTTGAACAATCAGAAACTTTCTCCTTACAAGGTGGGAAGGGGCATCCAGGAGTCAGTCCTGCAAAGAGACACAGATGGCAGCCTTCAAGGTACTGTCACCATTACGCAGGCCATGCCTGTAATAACCATTATGATATTCTGGGGAAATATCAAAGCAATTTCCTAGCCCTTGAGATATAAAACAAGAAATAAGGTGGTGCAATAACATCAAAAGTGGAACTGTGAACTTCTGAGTTTAAGGACACTCTAATGAGAACCGGGTAACATACCAAGTTCAAGGTTATACTTTGATTTTTAAAAGACTGGATATCTGAAATCTGAACATTTCTTAACTGTAAGACTGGACAGAGCAATAAAGTTCAATGCAATTCTGAGTATATACATTTCGCTTTTACTGAGAAAATGAAAAAGAAATATTAGAAACACAAAACATGCCATTCTTGCTATATGTGAAATTATTATTTTAGAAGTTATTTCTCTTAAAGATTTGCAAAAAAAGGGCTTTTGCATAGTTATTTTTAAAAAGTATTCTTGTGCTGTCACGTAAAACAAATTAGAATAACATTTAAAAAATTTAAAAATTAAAGGGAAAAAAGTATTCTTGTGTATTTCAACATGTAAATGGATCATAATCTTTGGAGATTTCTGAGTTAAATGGCACGATAAAAATCAGAAAGCAATAAAAATGTTTCCCTTTCAAATTAATCTTAATTGACACTTCAAAACTTATTTTATTTATGCATGCTGGGGATCAAAGCCAGGCCCTCTCACCTGCTAGGCAAGTACTCTACCACTGAGCTATATCCCAGGACCCCATAAATAAACTGAAAAACTAATTTTTTGGCGGGTGGTGCTAGAGATTAAACACAGGGCTTCACACATGCTGGGTAAGACTCTATCAGTCAGCTATACATTCAACCCTTAAATATATTTTTTTCTAATATAGGTTAAAAATCAATTTGATTTTTTTAATAAAAGGAAAGTACACAAATCAATTCTATTTAAAGGATTAGAGATAGTCTAAGAATTAGAGATAGTCTTCATCCTCTAAGTAATAACTGAATAATTTTTTTATTTTTCTCTCCATGCACTTATATATTTAATGATTCTTTTTGAAAAAATAAACATATCCAGGTATGTGTGGTTGGTAATACAAATTGAAGATTCTAAACCAAACTTATTTATACATATGAAGGTATCCAATTTCACCTATTTGAAAGGTTTGGGTTGAGTTTAGGTACACATCGAGAATGGCCGAGTATCTTTAACATATAGAAATTGTTTTTTGAGTTTTTCCTGCCAGAAAATACCCACCTAAATACCCGATGATACATGCCAAAGGTTTCCTAGTGCTTTTGCTTTTCAGTGGACTCCCAGATAGTTCGGCATGTCTGTCTGCATCTGAGGAAAGAAAGAAACATGGAGACAACCAATGAGGCAGATTTCTCTACCTACACCACACACACTGCAGAAATAAAAAGTGCAAGTGGAAAACAGAGCAAAATACCCATCCGATTCCTGTATAATTTCCTTCTGGGTTTGAGAAAAAAACATTCCTAGTTCTGTATCCCAATACTAAATCAAGGATTTATGTGGAGAACACTCACTTTAAAGCCTCATGTAAAAAAAAAAAGCCTCATGTAAGTGCAGTTAATACACACCTTACACATGTGCACACACACACCTAAAAAGCAATGGAAATATGCTTTCATTGTAGCCATGGCATTTCTGAATTATAGTAACAAAATCCCCATTGGACAAGACGGAACCAGACCTATATAGAATCAACCTGGCTTGGGCCAAGGACAACTGACAAAGGCACTCCTCACCCTTGGACATAGATGGAGTGGGTCCCAACAAAGGAGTCTTAACCTAATGTGAAAAAACTCAATGTCATCGGATGAAATCCTGGCGAGGGAAATGACAAGCCATTTGGCTTTATCACTGGTTCTCTATCCCTCATGTCCTAGAATGATGTCATTTGTGCTGAGATCTAAAATGTTACCTGTATGCAGAGTTTTCATCCAATAGTCAGAACAGTAAGCTACTGTGAGGGTGGATATTAGCTCATAAAAGATTCCATCTACTCTTCTTGAACCATGTCATAAGATATTTTAGACCCAGAAAAATAAAGCTTACAACACAAACACTGCAGTTTTAATTAGCTGTCATTAGATGGAAGAGTAGATGTGGAACACAGCTGCACCATGTCAAAGGGATGATACAGAGTTTTGAGGGACAAAATGAAAATGTGTACTGAGACTTTTTTAAACTCACAGATGTCATCATAAAGCTGGAGTAGCTTTGGCCAGTGTTGTTTTATGTTCATGCCTTTTCCCCACCTTCACATATTTAACAGAATTGTCCTACAGACTTTCTGATTCTACTGGAGAATTTTTCCTTTTGCAAAATGAGACCACGTTTCTGGGCATACATACAGAAGTTTTCTTTGACACCCACAGGGTACACAAATGTACAATTCAATCTGAAATCTCAAATAATTTACAATGAAAATGAACTTTGTCATGAGCTCTAACCCCTCTTCACCAAGAAAAATCTTCTGAAAACTGTTAAACAGAAGGTGGGAAAATAACATTTGGAAAAAAAAAAAACATTAAAATAGACAAAGCACATACTGCAGAGGGCCTTAAGCACCAGGAAACTAACTTGTGCCCCCAAGCACTGGCTAATTATTAGGCACCCACAGACAACTATAAATGATCCAATTTCCTTTCCTCCTACACAGTTGATTCCCTTTGGGAAAAACATAAATCAATACACTAAGAACCTGTTGTTGAATAATAACGGAGACATCGGCAGAAATATAAGCATATTTTAGAGGTATAATCTACTTAAACATCAGGAAACGACTCAAACTCTATAAGGATCAAACACTGTCAAATCACAGAGCCATAATACTACACAATTCTTAATATCAATTGGCTCACATAAAATTATATTTGGGAAAGGGAAAAGGTGAAAATATTCTTTCTTCCCTATTAATAAAATAAAGCTTGAGTGAATCATCTTAGTTATTTGTTCAATATCTTGGACAAAGGCAATCACTGTATTAACTAGTATTAACTTTGCTCTTTATTCCAGTCTGTAAGACCCAAAGGAAAACTGCCACATGGCTGCAGTTGATGGTCACTGATGGATATTACCTTGGCAAGAACCAACAAAGCCACTGAAGGGGTCATCAACACAATACCAAAGATATTTCATTTTGTACTATACTAATTTGCTTCTACCTTTTTATTTAATTAGTAGGACTGATTATGTAATGTTCCAAGTGAAAATGTATATTACAGGGCATCACTCTTATAGAGACCAAAGCTCTTTAGAAGGATCCACATTTCATTAATCTTCACTATATTTTAAAGAAAGTAGTTGGTGGAGAGAATTATCAGTCTCAGTTACCCAGAAACTAGAAGGTGCTAACATGACCTAGTCTATTTAATAGTGAGGAACCTCCCTCAGGAAAGAAACCTAAAGGTATCTGATCCACACTGGTAGAATCCTGGCAAAGATGAGGCCAAATTTGGTGCCACTTGGTAGTCAGTCCTTGCTCCCAAGTTCCTCACTTGTCTCTAATTAATCAGAGAGAAGCATTAAAAGTGCATAAAGAAAGCAACCAGAGAAATGCCCAAAGAACCCTGAGGAGCCAGGCATGGTGGTGCATGCCTGCAATCCCAGCAACTCCAGAGGCTGACGCAAGAGGATGCAAGTTCAAGGCCAGTCTCAGCAATTTAGTGATGCCCTAAGCAACTTCGAAAGATCCTGTCTCAAAATTTCCATAAAAAGGGTGGGGATATAGTTCAGTGGTACAGTGCCTTGAATTCAATCCCAGGTACCAAAACAAGCAAATAAAAAATCCTGAGGGAATCAAAATCTGCCCAGACAGGGAGAGCATCCATATCTCACTCAAGTTACTTGACTGGGTATATCTCTTTAACCTCCTACAAGATGATCTATATTTCCTTGAGATAAATGTGGAATAACAGTCACTTTTATTGTAACTTACAGCTGTATTCATGCAATGATTTGGAAATATGGGGGGGGGGGACAATGAGACGCAAAATCCACACACTAAGTTAAAATGCACAAAAACATCTGCATGAGCTTTCCAGATCTCTGTGAAAATCATTAGTAGGATCTGCTTATAGAACTATAAAGGCATTTCTAACAAGACACAACACAGGTACTATAAATGTTTTTTATAAACTATATTTAAAAAATATTTAGCAAATACATTTTTTTTTTTTTTTTTTTGGTACTGGGGATTGAACCCAGGGCCTCATGCATGTGAAGCAAGTACTCTACCAACTGAGCTATATCCCCAGCCCCTAGCAAATACATTTTTGAGTGTGTGTGTGTGTATGTGGTTCTGGGGATTTGAACCAGGTCATTCTAACACTGAGCTATATCCCCAGCACCCCCGCCCCCTTTTTTTTAAGACAAGGCCTCCTTGAGTTGCTGAGGCTGGCCTTGCTGGGATTACAGGTGGGCATCATCATGCATGGCTGGCAAATACAACATAAACAGGGTCAAAGACAAAAATGAGGGAAGTATTTATATCACAGACCAAGAGCTGTTAGATACAAAATTTCCAAAAGTCTAGAAGGCTTCTAACAGAAAACAGACCAGAATAAAAACAGCTGACAGAAAACACAAGATTTCAAATAAATATAATGATTTCTATCTCATTTAAAATGAAAAATGTAATCTAATGTCAGTTATGCTTTACCCACCAATTAGTTAAGGTTTTGAAGATGGACAACATTGCTGGCAAGATTCTAGAGAAACAGGCATTGTCCAGATGGGATGTAAACTGAAGGTTTTCTGAGGGTACTTGGGTCACAACTATCAAAATTAAAAAGTGCATGTTCCATGATCCAGGTTTTCATTAAGGATTCTACCTCATAAAACACTATAAACACGTTTTGTTTGTTTGTTGCCAGGGATTGAACCCAAGGCCTCAAGAGCATGCTAAACATTGGGCTCTATCACTAAGCTACAACCCTACAACCCCAGTCTCAACACATGCCCATTTTAATCATCAATGTGAAATCATATCTGTATAAGGACACTGATTCCAACATCATACCATAAAATATTGGGAATATGATTTTTTAACAGGGAGCTGGTAAAATTGAAGTATGACAAAATAATCAAGCACCAGGCAAAAAAAAAAAAAAAAAGGAAGTAGCTCTTCATGATATATTAAGAAAGCAAGGCACAGTACAGTAAAACTATAGAGAAACAAAGAATAGACCTATGTGGATTCTTACAGATGCATAGAATATCTCTGGATACTCAAGATGATGATAAACGTTACCTCTGAAGAGAGTCAATCAGGAATGACAGAGGTGATTAGATTTATAACCACTTTTTGTACATTTAAAAAAAATGTAAAGTACTAAAATAAGTAAACCAAAACTCTTCTCTACTGATGTTCCAGAGCTTAACATTTAAGAAAAGTCTCTCTATATAACTGCTAATAGTAACTAATTAATTTTTCATGAAATGGGGTCTTGGGATACTTTCCAAAGTTGTATTCCTGTCTTCAAACAGAAAAATGGCTCTCAGTGACTCCAAAAAATCACTTGACACTGGGGAGTATTGCTGCCATGAAAGGCTGGTGTTGATTCAGAAGCACTTTATTACCTATGCAAACTGCCAAGGTGACCGGCAAATCATCAGGACCTATTTTTCTAGCAATGTTAGTTTCATTGACAGAATTCTAACACACCTACTACTTAATGTCAGTGTGAGGATCCTGAATCTCAAAGAATGATAATCCTGTGCTCATCTGGTGTTTGAGAGACTGTGCATCACAGACAGTCACCTGGTAACTCTGAAGGAAAGTTTAGTGGTAATAACAAAGGAGAAACACCATTTTTTTTTTTAAATGGAGGGAAAGAGCATCGCAAGGGGAAGAGACAGGATGTCTAAACTTGATATTGTGTTACTACCTGTGCTGGTTGGGTGCAAACCCTGTCAAGGACATGGTACTTTATTTTAGGTCTTGGCCTCCTAATCCATCCTTAATAAGCACTATCTGCATGGTAGACCTGACTTAGGCATTTTACTAATACTAGAATCTTTGGTATGAACTCATATATTCCTACACGAAAGTGTATTATATTATTAAAACAAATGTTTATGTATTTGGAAAAATCGGTTTTAAAAATAATTTTTTCATGTTTGTTTATTTTTCATTTTGAGACAGGGTTTCACTAAGTTGCTTAGGCTGGCCTCGACTTACAATCCTCCTGCCTTGGCCTCCTAAGTCATTGGGATCACAGGCATGCACCATCATGCCCAGCTCACATGTTTAATCTTAAACATTTGTTGATCTTACCATATACTTCAGTTCCTAAGTTATTTCTTTGGTAGGAAACATTTCTATAGTACCAATTGGAAGCATTTAAAAGGAAGAACACTGTAAATCTGTTTCCCACCCCTTTTTCTTAGTGTTCGTTTCCCTTCCCATAGACATCACACTACCTTTGTGTTCTGGGGATTGAACAGAGGAGTGCTTTACTACTGAGCTACAACCCCAACCCTTTTTATTTTGAGTAAGGGTTAAGTTGCTTATGGCCCAAGTTGCTGAGGCTGGCCTGAAACTTGGATCCTCCTGCCTCAGCCTCCTGAGTCACTGGGATAAAAGGTGTGTGCCACCACACCCAGTTTACACATTGCTACTTCTTGCTGATTCCCTTTTTACCATACTATATGCCTTAGTACAAGCTTCTTAATGAAAATGAAGCCAAAGAGTGTTCCTGTAATCAACTGAAAAAATTTCCTCTAAAGCCAGGCATGTTGGTGAATGCCTGTAATCCCTACAACTTGGAAGGCTGAGGCAGAGCACCCCTGTGTTTGATCCCTAGTACCAATTTGATCCCAAACAGGAATGACCTTAGAAGTCATAATTGAGACCCCGATCTCCCTGATCTACTTGAGTTTCTCTCCTTAGCTTGCTGCTTCACTCTTACAGGCTGTCACTCTATAGACTCTGGCTATGACACTGGTTATAATGTTGCTCCCAAGGAAAGAAAAGATCAAAGGGATCAATTTCTACTGTGCTTATAAATAAGGAGTCTCAAGTTCACAAACTATTCTTTTTTCAACATGATGATCAATCATTCTAAAATGTATTAATTAGAACTCCCGATCAATATTTTCAGAATTACCAACTCCCACTCGAACTCAAAGTACATTTATACTGCATCTCAGTGATCCTTAACCTTTCTGGGGAAAAGTTTACTGGGGGGGAAGACTATTCATTTCAGGGGACCACAGACTTGGTTGCTGGTAGACATCAGGTTATTAACATCTAATCTTCTAACAAACCAAGATCAAGGGATCTGGTGAAGAGCTTATAATCATGTAGTATAAGAAGGTAAAAGATAATTTAAGAATCAATTAGATGCAAGGAAAATAATTCATTAGTTGCTTGTCTGAAAAGAAAATAACTGATGGCTGCTGAAACACTAATTTTAAATCTTAAGGTAAAACTGATTATGTTAAGAGTGACTAAGCTAAATACAAAATAGTATATGTTCTTTAAAAAGAAATTCGATTTGCAAAAGTTTCTTTTTCTTTAAATCTCACCAAAACAAATGATTTTTCTTTTACTATTTTTTCTGTAGAAATGATATGCAGGTAACTTAATTGTGATCCTTTTTTAGCAGCATGGTCCTTTAATCAAAGAGAAAAAAAACAGAATGGGGTGACAGAAAAGCAGACTTGATTCCAGAATAATCAGAATAAAGACAATGTGTAAATTAACTGAAAATTAACAAAGAGCCAGGGGGAAAAGCAGCTTTCTGAGCAGCCAATTTAGTTGGTGATGGTTTCTTTTCCATTCATAGGAACAAAGATGATATAGAATCCCAGCCAATTTTAATGGAAGAATTTCATTCATTTTTTTCCAAAGGTTTGAATTATTCTTTTTATTTAAGAAATTATATATAAATATATCTGCTTTAAATTAACTGAACAGTTTGGACAAATATATTTATTCTCCAGTTCCTTAAAATGGGGAAGAAAGTGATAACATGAGTCCATGAACTCCGACATGTTAGGGCAACACTGACACTGCAGCCAACTTCCCTTCTTTACAAAGCACTTTTCTTCATCTTACAGAGCTTTTATCTTTAAGTTTAAAGCCTTTCAACTTCCAAGTTTCTACTGAACATTATTGTTAGAAACAAAAAATATTTTTTTCGGTCATCATTCCTGTCACGGACATCCTCCTTAAAGTGGAACATCTTATAATGAGATTTCTTATTTCACATATAAAGCATTTGAACGTCTTAAGACTTTCTGTTAATCCAGACAAGGGTTTTCTCATCCCTTAGGGAAAAAAAAACTACTCCAGGAGGAGTGTGACCACAGAGCTAACACACAAATTATGTACATGTTTTCAGATACATGATAGTAGCAGAACGATCCACAGTTCACTGATACATAGGACTTTGGTTCTAACAAAAAAAATGAAACATAAGCAAGACTGAATATGTTGAAAATGAGCAATGAATCATGTAAATGTTATGTGGTAATATGATATGATTATGAAATGGAAACCAAATCAGACAAATAAGACTGCTCAACCACAAATTTAGAGGCTACATACATTGTAAAAACTAAATGTGCACTTTCAGAAAATTCACCCAAAAATGATTTTATAATTTATTTATAATTTGCTAAACCTTCTAATAAATACAGCGTTTGTTATGAAGCACTATAAATTTCAATAACATTGTATGATTTGCAAAAGCTTCTTGGGAAAATGAGAGATTTACAAAGACATACAATTTCTAATGATTATAAATTAATTTTATTTAAGCCTAATGAATCCACATAAGACAGGACTGTGCTGTCTCAAATAGGGAGCTTCATTATAACACCATCCTCAGGGGTTATGTTGCAGTACTACCTAAGAGGTAAAAGTGCTTCAATAAGGGCTCTTTCAGCAATTCCATCACAAAACCCCACTGGATAGGGTCATCTCCCAATCTTCTGCTGAGCGCTACTCTGATAAAAGATTTACAGAGATTTTCCCCCTGGGTTGGCATGATACAAATGGCAGCAGACAAAAACAATGTTTAAAAAAAAAAAAAACAAAAACAAAAAAACAAATAAAAGGCTGTACACAGAACTTATGTTTATTGCAAACAAAAGAAAGGGAGGGAGAGAGAGAGAGAGAGGGAGGGAGGGAGAGGGAGAGGGAGAGAGAAAGGAAGAGAAAATGGTCAGAAAAGCACAACATATAAGGTTAAGAATTTAAAAACGTCTTACATTCTGCCCTAATGGCAGCATAATTAATAGCAACAAACGGCCGTCTTGCTGCCTGCCGCAACCGTAGGGTATTTTTGCAGACCTGACGAGCAAACTTTGTGAAATATGTAGTATGAAGGAAGAAAGCTTGGCGGGTCTTCACTGCAGACTTTGGACTCCCAGTGTTTCGGACAGGCATCCCTTGCATAGCCTGCCGGGACAGGTGACTTCTAACTCGGGGGTCCTGCAAAATCAGAAACCAATGAACATTTAAAGGAATAGAACTTGTCAAAAACACATTACCACCTGCACCATGCTCAAAGAAAAGCCTGAAATTCAAATCATCCTCTGATGCATCTATAACTTAGGACCCTGCCCCTAAAAGAAAGACTTTAAAAATCGAGCATTCTGGAGAAGAAGGCAGGAAGTACAGATTAGAAATACTGAGGAACTGCAAGAAATCAAACGAATGCTTAGAAGTGGGTCAGCAAGGCGAGAACTGTACTTGCGCAGAAGGGTGCACCCCCAGAGGGAACCTGGCCAGCAGACCATACCTGGAAGGGCAGCTGGCCAGTTTTTATCCCTAACGAAGCTCTCTCTCTTTTGCTCTGATAGGAAGAGTTCAAGGGTACAATCTACAAGATTAGCCAACTTAAAATTGGCAAGGGCATAGAAAAGTGCTACAGTTGTGACTGGATACCTTTTAGGGGAATTTAAAAATGGCTCCATTCTGACCACATGGTTTCCTAACTTAAGATGGCTCCACTATACATGTGACATTTAAGTTACAGTAAACACGTCTGTTTTGTGTTACAGGTTTAACTTTGATAGAAAACATAAATCTTATGATATAGAAGGGTGGAGAGTATAATACAAACAATCCCAAATTGCATACATAATAGTAAGGAGATTGTCAATGAGATCACTGGATTTTTTAATATGGAGTCTTGATATCCCATCAGCAATGAAAAAGAACAGTTTCCCTCTGGCAGACATAGGTGCCTGACATCATTAATTTCTGAGGATTTTATCAAAATCATATTCAATTACTATTTCCTTCAAGATTGCGTCCAAGAACTTCTTGTCCCTCCACAACAGCTAGGGGCACAGAAAATGTTTAATTTGTGTTTATTATTTAGTCTAATAAGACATTTTCAAAAGTAGTCAAAGGTTACAAACTATTTTTAAAAAGCAATTAAAACAAACAGTTTGTAAGCTCTCTATTTATGTCAACACCTCCCACACACATTATTCTTTTTTCTGAGTATCTCACAAGACTAATATTTTGAATACCTGAAAACATTTGATTTTTCCCTGCTCCTCTCTCCACACCCACTCTGAATACCTTGGTGCTATGTTTAGCTATAAAAACAGCTTTACTCATCTTTAAATTATCCTATACTGTGTTTCCATTATATTGCTAGTACAGTATAGGATAATTTAAATTCCCAAGGAATGAGCTCACTACTGAAAATTATGAATGACACACTTCAGTACTAAAAGCCTACAGCTCACATACCTCTGTAGTTGGACTGGGAGATAACTTTTCTTCTTCTGACTGGGTGGGCATTTTCAGGCCTCCATATTTTTTCCAATACAGCCAACAAGTTGCACATAATCTACACTGCATATTGGGTGGGCCCCAAGAATACCACTGGTGAGACTGTGTAGCTGCAGATGGAGGAAGAAGAAAAAGAATGCAAGGAAATTTATAACATCAATTCAAATATCCCAAAGTCACCTTTAGTTTACAATGTTATTTTTCTTTCCCTAGCTTAAAAGCCAAACATAATATATGCACATATTTCTCAATACTCAGGATTCAATAAACCAAATATTTATTTCTACTATATATATCCAGTGTCTGTGGCACCTATTAAGAGGCTGTTAGGTGGAGTCTCCTATAGTAGGCATTATGCTGTTAGGGAGTTTGTGTTAATTAAAAATACTCTTATTATGTACATTTCTGGAAAAAAGTTTTCAGGAGAAGGAAGAAGAGGAATTATTACAGTATTTAAAATCTAAACCCAGATTCAGAAACCACTCCAGGGGTTTAAGGCACTCAGAGATGTCCCATTGATAAAGCCAGGAATCTAATGGAAACAGGAATCTCTTTGCCATTCCTTTATTTTAGTCAACAAATACTTACTTTAGGATTTCTTCCTTTAAAACCAGAATTACTTTTTAGACTATCAATCCCTATCAAGTGAGCACATGCCATTACCATCACAATAAACCAAAGACCTAAACTGCAGCAGATTCATTCCTTGACTGAACACTGTGAGGTGGTATGAAGCAATCTTTGCAGTTTAAATTGGTGCGATGTAATATTAAAAGCACACCCATGATTTTTTTGGATCCAAGTCTAGGTCTGAAAACACTGATGTTGAAACATTAAGTGAACTAAGTACCTAAAAACTCTAACTTTTCTTTGGAAAAATCTTATTCTGATCTGTAAGTTACCTTCATCAGATCAAAATGTTCTGATAGTACATTAAAGGTGTCAACACTTTACAAACCAATGTCAACCACGACAAAATATGCCCTAAGGGTGAGGTTCAATGGCAGAGCTCAGGCTTAGCATGTGTCTGGGTTCAATCAGCAGCACTAGCCCGTCCCTCCAAAAGAAAGAGAATGAGAAAATATAGTGACTATTACATTTACTGCCTTGTAGATTATTGGTAACATATGTACTTCTTATTTCTAGAGGATTCCTTGCAAATATAAGCCTTTTTAAAAACCTTCCCTTTTATAATTCGAAACAAATAATAAGTTTTTATATTTATTTATGTTTCACTATTATTATTGAACCCAGAGGCTCTTCACCACCAACCCACACCTCCAGCCCTTTTTCTTATTTTGAGACAGGGTCTCACTACATTGCTGAGGCTCAAACTCTGGCCTCTGCCTTTCGAGGCGCTGGAGTTACAGGTGGGCACCACTGCCCCCTACTCCCAACCCTTTTAAGTTAGGGCTTGCTAAATTGTCCAGGCTGGTTTTGAATCTGTGATCCTTCTGCCTCAGCTTCCCAAGCAGCTAGGGTTACATGTGTGTGCCATTGTGTCTACCAGGTTTATTTTTTTTATTTTTATTTTTTTAATATTTATTTATTTTTTTAGTTTTCGGCGGACACAACATCTTTGTTTGTATGTGGTGCTGAGGATCGAACCCGGGCCGCACGCATGCCAGGCGAGCGCGCTACCGCTTGAGCCACATCCCCAGCCCATGGTTTATTTTTTAAACACAAATTTTAAGAATCAACAGCATCAAGTCATGGCTCTGTGTTGGATTCTGAATATAAAATTTGATGTATAATTAACTTGAATTCAATTAAAGAGCAAATATCAGCTGGGCACAGTGACACACACTTATATTCCAGGAGCCTGAGACAGGTGGATTCCAAGTTTGAGGCCAACCTGGACAATTTAGCAAAACCTTGTTTCAAAATAAGAAAAGGGCTGAGGATACAGCACACCTAGGCTCAATCCTTGGTACCAAAAGAAAAAGAAAAAAAAGAAGTAAATATCACTTGACAAATAGAAAACACCAAATTCTATCATTCTGTAAGCATAAATCTTATTTATTTATTTGGGTACCAGGGATTGAACTCACAGGTGCTTAACCACTAAGCCACATCCCCAACCCTTTTTTGTATTTTATTTACAGACAGGGTCTGCCTGAGTTGCTTAGGACCTTGCTAGGTTGCTGGGGCTGGCTTTGAACTCATGATCCTCCTGTCTCAGCCTCCCAATCTGCTGGTATTATGGGCATATACCACTGCATCTGGCTCTAGTATAAATCTTTTATGTATATTAAGATACATTTTATGATAGATATTAACAATATGTTGATCAAAAATATAAAATTAAAATCACTTGTATGTCAGACACACATAAAAATGACAATTAAGTATTTAAATCAGTATTTCACACATGAATGTGAAAGAGATTTGAAAGCTGGGCACAGTGGCATGTGCCTGCAATCTCAGGAATTCGAGAGGCTGAGGCAGGAGGATCATAAATTTGAGGCCAGCCTTAGCAACTTAGACCCTCAGCAACTTCATGAGATCTTGTCTCAAAATAAAAAAACCAAAAAGGGCTAGGGATATTCTCAGTAGTAAAGCACACCTGGGTTCAATACCCAGTGCCAAAAAAGAAAGAAAAGGTCTGAAAGTTAAAAAAGAAGACAGATTGCCAGGTGCAGTAGGGAGCACCTATAGCACCAGCTAATCAAGAGGCTGAGGCAGGAGTATAATTTGATCCTAGGAGTTTGACTGGGACCATAGTGAGATCCCATCTTAAAAAACAACTAAGTCACTACCACTTGTATGCATGGTTCTTTTTATTTCCACATAAATATAATGAATTTCAAAATCCAAGAACTTCCAATTCAGAGGCACTATCAATGCTATCCATATGAAATCTTGACCAAAAGAATCTATTTTTTCGCAAACTGATTTCCTTTGTGCTCTGATGGTACACAGAATGGTTAGACACATGTTCATGTCTCATTTCTAGAAAGTCAGTACTTGGTGTGGCTCAAGTCTTCCTTAGAGTCAAGAGAAATAATTATATGATTTGATTTTAAAAGTCTTTTCTAATGCTGACACTTAATGTGGGATATAGAGCAGACTGAGTCTTAAAGTCCCTCTCCCATGTCCCTAGGCAGTGAGTAGGTTCATCTATCCCCACAAAGAACTGCCGAGAGCCAAACACTGGGTACAGGTAGACTTTCAATAAACATGTGCTTCCTTTCCTCTCCCACCCCAGGCTACCTTCATTGGAAGAAAACAGATGATGTCATCAATGCCCCATTAAGAGATTATACTAGCCAGGTGCTCAGACTACAAGTCAGCTATTCAGGAGGCTGAGGCAGGAGGAGTCTGAAGGCAACTAAGCAATATCCTGTCTCAAAAATTTCTCTCTCTCTCTCTCTCTCTCTCTCTCTCTCTCTCTTTTTTTTTTTTTGATACTGGGGATTGAACCCAGGGGCACTTAATCCCTGAGCCATATCCCCAGCCCTTTCTGTATTTCAGTTAGAGACATGGTCTCAATGAGTTGCTAAATTGCTGAGGCTGGCTTTGAACTCACCTTCCGAGCCACTGGGATTTTAGGGGTGTGCCACTATGCATGGCTCAAAAGACTTTTTAAAAAGAGACAGGGATGTAGCTCAGTGGTAGTGTGCAACTGGGTTCAATCCCTAGTACCAAAAGAGGTGTGTGTGGGGGGGGTCATTCTATTGTTGCTTGAAATTTAAGTAAACAACAACCTATCAGTTCATCTCACCATCCCCATTTAACACCCAGGGCACAGAAAATACTGCCAGCATAGATAAATAACAGCAGGGACCTAAGGCCAAAAGCAAATGTCACAGAACAACATCTCCCAAACTGGTGCCCTGAAATAGCAGTTTATCCCCAGATAAACCTTTCCTACAGAATTACCAGGCACCTTTAATTTGTCAAATAATACTAAAAAACTCCAAAAGGAAATTTGGTATGTATCATGAGACCATGGCTTGGCCAAAACTAATCCAACCTTGCACAGTTGAGCAAACATTGCCATTGTACACACAATAGAGCTCTTCCAAAGCAAAGGAAACTCAATATCTACCTTTGATGTATGGCACAGAATAAGTACCCAATGATCGGCCCCTTCATTCCCTGCAGAAGGCAAGGACAGGTCCCTGTTCACTATGAGGAGACAATGCCCTGCCTCTACAATGCACTGACCCCACGATGCTCACCAATCCCACCCCACAGTGCAGGGCTGTTCCCTGAACAAACAGAAGGCAGGTCTCTCCAACAGGAAAACAAAGCCCAGCTGGAGCAAACTTACCGTAGCAGCTCTCACAGGCTCGCCCTAATAGGGGGTTCTGGGGCTGGAACGTGGTCCCCACAGCTCCATTCACAGCGCCAGGCTTGCCATTGCTGGTGGATATTTGGTTGGGATTTGGTTTGCTGCTTTCAGTGAGATGTAAAGTGAGGTGATAAAAATGATTTGTATAACAAGGCAAGAAGCATCACATCTCCTTACTAATTTACTCCAACTAAATAAACCTTAAAAGATTCAGTGAAAAAGAAAGAAACTGGTAAAAGCAAGATATTAACCACTCACATTTATAAAACAAGGATATGTAACAACAAATCTCTTGTGCCTTATATTCAACAAAGTAAATACTGTATCTCTGTCGGTCCAAATGCAATTTCATTGGAATATCATCAGATACTTTTGAAAGATACAAGCTATCAGGCTTTTATCACTTATCATAAATTCTTCTAAGCAAACAGAATCATTTTGGGGTAAAATAAATCAGGTTTAAGGCAGCACTGTGTGAGTAGGGAAAGCACTGTCCTCTGCTGCTGCTGAGAAAGTACCTGACTGCACCCCAGCTTTAGAGGGGGTATCACAAGCACTGACAGTGAGCGAGCACTTCAGGAGCCTCTAAGTACCTGCCCTATTCCTAAATAGCATTTAAAATTAGAAAAACCAATAACTTTGAGCTTCAAGTTATTTCTTTTTAAGAAAATAATTTTTAGGAGGAAAAAGGAGACATGTACATTTCCTAGAGACTAAGTCAACAGAGCCACTACACATTTCACTAGAAATGGGCAGTCCAGACATCTCTTACTACTTCCTGTGCAAACATGGCTAACTTGTCCCCATCTACAACAGGCTAAGTCCCGTGTTTAGAAGCATGCACAAGAGTACTGCACAGGTGCACACGACAGGCATGACTCATTTTGCATACAATTCAGAGCCTAGTAAATCTCCTACACTGAGGAGCTTTCATTCTAGATGAACTTTCCTATTTGGTAGACAGAAAATAAGCAAGTTTAGAAATCAATGCTGAATGAATGAATGGAGACTATTCTGTTATGGAGACCACACTGCTTCCCCATGGCTCCTGAAGCAATGAGATGTCACAACTACCAATACACTTGGAATCTCAACAAGTTGGCTCAGGGATTTCCTCTTACCCACAATTCCATTTAACAGTCAAAGTCTACTGTATAAGACTTGGTCTGCCTGAGAGCAAAGACCCTACTTAAGATTTCTTTCTACATTATTAATGCAACTCTCACTGACATCCTTGCAACCACCACCAGAAGAAATCATTTAACCTCTATGTGCACTAAGGTCCCAGTTTGTAAAAACAGGGTTATTATTTATACCTCTAACCTGTGTCACCAAAGTATTTAAGACAAATTGGTTTTATTTTTCTGCAGTACTGGATACTGAACCCTGGATTTTGTGCACGTTAAGTAAGCGTTCTATCACTGAACTACATCCCCAGCCCCTAACAAACTGGTTTTAAAAACATGTTAAATCAGACAGAGGGTGCTTCTCTTGTAGTTTTCAGTTGAAACAGTTTTCAGTATGGAATGAAAAGTAGTAGTTTAAAATGAATAAGAGAGGGGCTGGGGATGTGGCTCAAGTGGTAGCGCGCTCGCCTGGCATGCGTGCGGCCCGGGTTCGATCCTCAGCACCACATACAAAGATGTTGTGTCCGCTAAAAACTAAAAAATAAATATTAAAAAAAAATAAAATGAATAAGGGTTCCAAGGTCATATAATACCAATTTAAAAAAATAATAAATGTACAGAAATGATTGCTCCTCTAAGTCAAATGACTGGCCAGAAGATTCCCAGAAATGAAAATTTCGGACATGTAAAATATGTGATGAAAAAGAGATAATACAAATTTACAGTTGAGCTGCCTGAAAAAAGAATAACAGGAAGCACAAATTTACTTAGTTGCTCAAGTGAGAATGTTATTTGATTGAATAAATGACTGTTCTTAATTATCATAAACACAAGGAAAATAAGTGTGCCAAGACTACACACACGTGAATCACTTAAAATATCTTCTATAAAACCAGGTACTTAAAGATCAAATCTCAGGAGACAAGTGATATCATTGTGACAATTTGTGACTGTTAAGACACACATAAAAAATTTTTTAAAAGACACATTATATGAAATTGCCCAGGCTGGGGATATAGCTCAATGGTAGAGACCTTGCCTATCATGCACAAGGCCTTGGGTTCAATTCCCAGCACCACAAAAAGAAATAAGTAGAAATAATTTGGGGACTGGGGTTGTGGCTCAGCATGCTGAGCCACATATGCATTAGAGTGCTCACCTAGCATATGCAAGGCCCTGAGTTTGATCCTCAGAACTACATAAAAATAAATAAAATAAAGGTATTGTGTTGAACTACAACTAAAAAATAAATATTAAAAAAATAAAAGAAAGAAAGAAATTTCCCTTCCTTTTATCTAGCTCCCAGATCATACCCTCCTCCTCTGTGCTCTGGGTTCCACGGTGTCAGCCCTCATGAGAACTCTGTACAGTTGGTTCTCTTCCCTGACCTTTCCTCTTACTACCGGTTACACACATTTCTCCCATTTAAGACACTCTCCAGCCCTCTCTCTCTACTGCCCACATTTCTGTGGCTCATATGCAGTCTCCACCACTCCCATGAAGATCACCATAACCTCTTTAGTGCTAAACTGCTCTTTTTCACATCTGACAAATCTCTTTCCCTCCTTAAAACACACTCCTCTCTTGGCTTCTGTAAAACCATATGACCTGGCTATCCATTTTTAGCTATCATACACTATTTGATCTGTAAATGTTGAATTTATTCAAGACTTGATCCAAAGCCCTTTTCTTGCAGCTCTCCCTCGGAAATCTTGTCTATGGTTCAAACATAATAACTGTGTGCTGATTTAGCTGTGTTTCTATGTCTAGCTCAAGACTTCTCCCAAGTTTAGACCAATATAACATGTTGATAGCATATCCAACACTTCTTTTGAATAGAGCCAACTCAAAATGACCTCACCTGATTTTGTGCCATGGTTTCTGAGCTTGGTGAACAGCAGGACAGTCCACCTAACTGTGCTGACCAGAAATTTGGAACTCAATCTTGACAAGCAAAAGCCAATCACTTCCAAATATCACACCATTTCCAGGGCTCTAGTCAAGCCAGTGTTGCCTCTCCTCTCCGGAGTGGTCTCTGTACATCTTACTCTTACTTTCCTTCCCCAGACCATTTTCTAAACAGTGATCTTCAAGTGCAAATCTGACCATGATACTTCTCTATTCAAAATTCATTTCCACTGGGCTGGGGATGTGGCTCAAGCAGTAGCGCGCTCGCCTGGCATGTGTGTGGCCCGGGTTCGATCCTTAGCACCACATACAAACAAAGATGTTGTGTCCGTTGAAAACTAAAAAATAAATATTAAAAATTCTCTCTCTCTTAAAAAAAAAAATTCATTTCCACTGTCTATCACACCAGCCTTCCATGGCTCATCACACCTTTTCCACACCAGCCACACTACCTTTCTGCTCTTCAACTGTGCTCTGCCTCTTCCCATCTAAGGATCCCACTGGCCTGGAGTTCCTCCATTATTGCTCAATCTCTCCTCAAAGTACATGCAAACTCACTTTCCTGAAGGCTTTCTTGGGAGCATCAACTAAACCGGGGCCCCAAGGATAAACTCGCCTAACAGCACTCCCCATGCCGCATCTTTACTGTCTTGTTCCCCTTACCTGCCCCTTCTAGAGGCCAGTCTGTCTTCTCAACCTTGTTACCTCTAGCACTGAGCAGGATGTTTTGAATATGAGAGACTGCCATGCTCAAAACATGACAGAAGAAAACAAATTTAATCTATTACTTATTTATTTTAGTTGTAGGTGGACACAATACCTTTATTTGTTTTTATTTTTATGTGGTGCTGGGGATCGAACCCAGTGCTTCACGTATGTGAGGCAAGCGCCCTACCACTGAGCCACAACCCAGTTCTTAATCTATTACCTTTTTTAAAAAAAAACTTTTTTTTAAATTTATTTTTAGCTGTAGTTGAACACAACATCTTTATTTTACTTATTTATGTGTATGTGGTGTTGAGGATTGAACCTAGAGCCTCCCATGTTCTAGGCGAGCGCTCTACCACTGAGCCACAACCCCAGCCCAATCTATTATGTTTTAAAACAACCCATTTCAGAGTTAATTTGGAAATTTATGGAAAGACTCACAATCTTATTAAACTCAGTAATTCAGTTGCATATTTTTGAACACTGGATATGTTTTAAATATATGTTTTTTAAGTATGATTAGAAACTGTCTTGATTTATAAAAACCATTCACTTAGAGCAGGGTTTGAGAAATAGGCACTGTCTTGACATGACAATGATTTTAAACCCAAAGGATAATAACAGGATGCTAGACAACTAAAACAACTGAAACCTATCCATTACTAATTGAACATTTACAAAGTAGGATTCTAATTACCACTAGAACGAAGAAAACAATATAAAATCCTTTTTTGTAAAGGGCCAGATAGTTATGCATTTTAAGCAATTTCATTTGCACCCACTGAATTCTGCCACTGTAGTCTGAAAGCAGGCAATACATAAATGAATGAGTATGTGTGTGTTTCAATTAAACTATTTACCAAAAAAAGATAGATCAGATTTGGCCCACGTACTATAGCTTGCTGATCCATGGCTTAGATCAAGACACCAAAGTCAATGTAAAGCAGGAAACAACAACAATTATCCGGCTGTGTGCAGGGACAAATACCTATTATCCCAGCTACTCAGGGGGTTGAGGCAGAAAGATCCCAAATCCAAGGCCAACCTGGGCAATTTAAGGAGACTCTGTCTCAAAAACAAAAAAGAAAAAGGGCTCGGGGTATGACTCATTGGTAGAGCACCCCTGGGTTCAATCCTTAGTACTGCAAAAGCAAACCAAAAAAACCCAACTATCTGTGTTAGTTGGTCAGAAATGGTTAAAGATACCAGCCCTGTGATGTTGGCAACACTGAAGTACAAGGAAGTTGATATACTTACTTTATGAAAATCAAATACATGTGAGTTGCAACAGTATCCTCTTTGGGAAGTGGTATTTTTATAAATCAGTCAAATACAATATGTAAGTGAAAAGGAACAAAAAAAATCACTCTGCAGAAGAGATATAATCATAAGGGACCTATAAATTCCATGTTTTTAAAATTATAACAGTTACGTGCTTAGAGATAAAAGATGAATACAAAAGATCATAATTCACTGCCCTTGAGGCATTCTATATGTAAAAAACATCTATCATGCAATATATTAAAATTCTGCAACTAAAGGTAAAGTATAAAATGACTGTATTTAAGCTCTAAGAATGAGAAAAATCTTGGAACAGCACACAGAAATTTATAATAAATTTCACTTTAATTCCCAAGGAATCTAGGACAGTACTATATACATAGTGTTCAAAAAACTAATTTTTCCTTAACAAATGAATAATCAAACTTTGAAGAACTCAATAAAATTGTGTAATTCATCTAAAATACAACAAATGAAAAGAAAACTGGCATTCGTTTTGACATGGCAATGACCTGTAAACCCAAAGGACTAAAAAGAATGCCAGACACCTAAAACAAATGAAACCTGCCATTACTTATTGAACAGTTCTAATTACCATTTGAACAAAGAAAACAATGCAAAATCCTCAACCAAATAATGCAAAGGACATACCTCAAAGAGGCAATGAACATCACCCAAACAAGTTCAAGTTTCTAGCTTTGTGAAACACATTTGCTTGCACTAATACAGAGTTAGTTCCATGGGTTAGTTTTGGACACTTTGTCTACAGTTTTGCTGGAAACACAAAACACGCTCTCTTTTCCTAGTCCTTAGGTTAGTCTATATGTGGTTTCTCTTACCTCCTTTTTTTAAAAATTTTTTTTTGTCTAAAAATAACAATAGAAGGCAAGTGTCATGCTTTGTAGAGGAAGAAAGTAAGATACACAAAGAAATTCAAACTTCTCTGAAAGTGAACAAAATAACATGGTTTGTAATGATACAATTAAGAGCAGGACAAATATTTTTAAAAAATTTCATTACTTACTAAGTTGGGATATAAACTTGTTTCAGTTTACTCTCAGCTTCTGCTGCTTTTAGACGTTTCTAATTCAAAAGATGGATAAAATATTTTACACACAATGCCTATTAGTTATTACCACTTCACTGTCTTAAAAAAGAAGAAAATAAAGTATCAGGCTATAAATTAAAATTTACTCTTTTTAAGACAAGCTTTTCTTTCATATGCATATTCTTCAATTGTAGTAGCTTATAAGAAAAGTCACTAGATTCTGAGTTACAGAACTATAGTACTTTTTTTTTTCTTCAGTGCGAGAGATGGAACCCAAAGCCTCACACATACCAGGAAAGCACTCTACCCTTGAGCCACATCCCCAGCCCTAGATATAAATTTTTAAAGTAAAGCAACGAACAGCTCCATTCCATTTTTTTTTTATTTTTTAGGTGCTAGGGATTGAACCCAGGGTCTTGTGCATGCTAAATACTCACTCTACCATTAAAACATACCTCTAGTCCCCAAAAGGACCTATATTAGCATGGTGAAGAGGTACATGCCCATAATTCCAGTCACTAGGAAGGCTGGGGCAGGAGGATTGCAACTTTGAGGCCAGCCTGGACAACAGAGCAAGTAAAAAGAATGGGAGATGTGGCTCAATGGTATAGCACCCCTGGATTCAAACCCTAGTGCCAAATAAATAAATAAAATAAATGAATAAATATAAACATTTTTTACTTTTACAAACTGTTTTTACTTTCTTACTTGTTTATCTGGAAGGAACAACACACACACACACACACACACACAATACTTGCTTTTAGAAAAATATTCAGAGATGATTAGTTTCCAAAATCCATCAAAGAGAAAGAGACTGTCACTATTCTAAGTAAAATTAAATAAACCTTTACCCTCAAATATTGGGAGATATGAAGTAACTTTTTTTTTCTTTGGTACTGGTGATTGAACCCAGTGGCACCTGACCACTTAGCCACATCCCTAGCCCTTTTTATTTTCATTTTGAGACAGGGCCTCACTAAGTTCTTAGGGCCTCAATAAGTTGCTGAGATTAGTTTTGAACTTGGATCCTCCTGTTTCAGCCTCCCGAGTTGCTGGTATTACAGGCGTGCACCACTGTGCCTGGCAACATGCAGTAAAACTTTAAAGCTTGGCTGAGCTCACCATAAGACTGTACTGACATCAATTAGTAGCCAAGTGCAGGGAAAGAAATGGGAAGTAAATTAGATAATAAAATCCAGACACTGATCAACACAATAATGACGGCAAACAGGGAAGGAAAATAATATATGGTCAATGTTCAAAAATGAGACCAGCTAGAACACAAGGTGATCCTCCACTTTCCCAGTAAGAGGAAAAAAAAAATGGTGAGGGGACAACCTGAAACTTTTAGAACAGAGTTTAATTTTTAGGAATAATTTTATTCAAACATTTTCGACTGTCCTTGATGCCACAGTCTCTATTATCTTTAGGGACCCTTTCTGATCAGAATGCACAGCCTTTCAGACCCACTGCCTTCATTTCTACTCATGTTCAAATAAGCACCTTTTGAATAATATATGATGTTCACAGAGGAAATTGTTCAACAGGCCTTGGATATCTATTCACTGTTCATGACCTCAATAACCCTTTGTGATACTTTTTAAAGTGATTCTTAAATGTATTTGTACTGCATCCCAACCTTGCCACTGTGTAACCTCCATCTTGGTGGGGGGGGGGGAATCTACATTAAATATTTGTGTCTTTATTTACAAGTTCTGACATGTGACTTCAAGAATATAAAACAAATATTGACTGAGCTTGTTTCAGGAAAACAAAGGTAACATGATTCAAAATAAATATCTGAAGATGTTATATGAATTGAGACATTTGAGAAATGTCAAAAATTAAAAATTCCCTACTTTTAAATAATTTTGGATCACTTCTCGGCCTTTTGGCTAAGATCAAATGTAAATATCATGTATAGCACTAAAACATCAAACTAGTAAGACTACTAAAATTAAAGTAAAAAACAGGCAAGATACACACATAAGGACAATTCAGGAGATATTTGAAAATATCTCTAATTGTAAGGTTGATGGCATTGGTCTCAACTTTCAAATCTTCATAAAAATAACTTGTTCAAGAGGTCTGTGGCAATGCCACATCTCTGATATTTCCCATCAACTATACTCGCAAACAGACGAAGCACCAGTCACATGCAAGGAAAATAATGCCTTTCTAGTGATATCCTGCTCTGTCATCTTTCTAAAATATTTATCACCATGATTGATGAGGTCAAGGAAATCTAACATGAAAATGTTAAATATAATAACTTAAAGACATGAAATCATGGAGTTAAAATTAGTATGGGAAAGATAAAGCAAACAATTGTGAAATTAGCAAATTGCTAAGAAATATTAAAATATAAACAGTTCATTTTAATGCACTCATGGTGGTAGCAATATTAATAAGTTACCTGCTGCACATATCTGTCAGTAGTTTTCCACATGTAATAATACTCAATGATGCTAGTCAATGACTTCCAAGGGAGCTGAAAAACATTCAACATGATAATAAAAACCACCTACTGTATAAAGTGCTTTTCTTTAAAACCACCTCTTTAAAAAATAATGGAGTAAATATTCATTTGGAAGATTCATTCTAGAAAAAAAAAAAAAAGCCCTGAAGTTAATTTTAGCAAAAATTGCCCCACATGTCACATTCAGCAAAGAAATTCCCAATATAACACATTCCATTTATTGCCTAATTCATTAAAAATTATAAACATTATGACTATCAATATTTCACGACTTACTCAGGAAAGATCTCAGGCTACATGTGGAAATATAGAACAAGTTTAGAAATAACATTTAAATAACTTTAGCCTGAGTTACTTTTTCAAAGATGCCAGCTACAACTAAGTATCTTTTGGTCTCTGAACATAATATTTCCATTCTTTTCAAAACCACTCTATTTAAAAAAAAAAAAAAGCTAATTCTCTGAAGGAAAAGAAAAAAAAAACACAGCTGAGTGTGCTTCTTATTAGTAGAGCAAGCTAGCCTGAGCTGTTTTTGATAAATATTCAAAAATGGCCAAATAAAAATCTTAATCATGAAGCCTACAACCAAAGAATATATTTAACATGTCTTTCTGTAGAAGGGAATCTGTTAGTTATCCAAGATGCAAATGAGGACAGATCATACTTTCATGATGATATGAATGGCTGATAAAACAATCTTGAATTATGGCAGCAGATTTTATAAGGGTGACTCAGCCCTCTGACTTCCCTACCATATTATAAGAATTGGAAAGTTAAAACTACTTCCTGGACTTTATACCTGGGATCTGCTTATGAAACCTGGACAACATCCATGCCATTCCTATCACCTCTCCATTTAACTCACCTGTTAGACCTCAAAACAGATGGATTTTAGAGAAATTATTTTAAGCTTATTTGGGTGGCAACACCAATAGCAGTTACAAATGTGATCTCTTTACAGGATCAATCAGCCCAGCCACTAAGCTGTGAACCATAGCTAAAGCAAATAGTTTTATTTTAATTCAATGTGTTCATCTAATAGAATTGAAAGTGTGGAAGATGGTGAAGGAGCCTCAAGCAAGACCTCATAGGATAGTCATGGTATAATCCCCACGGCTTTTTAAGTAACGTCAGAACTCTTATCATTTATTATTCTTCTGAGAAAAAGGCCTTAATTTTAATTTACCTGGAAACCAAGTAACCAGGAAAGGAAGCCAATTGACCATGTAAACACAGCTGCATCAGCTTTATTTTATCCAGTCCTCTGAGTCCTGACTGGCTGTGCCCAGCACCACTCAGCATTACAATGTTAGGCTGCACTCTTTGTGCCACTGCTTCTAGCTGGGAAGCATCTAAACTTGGACTACTGGCTCTCTAGGAGGTTCTGTGAGCCTTCAGACACCAAGTAATGTATTTCATTCTGCTAAACTAGTTCAGTTAAATGGATTCTGCTGTCTCCACTTATGGCTTGTGCATTATCTTTCCCAGGGGTAGCAAGGATGGTATAACAGGCATCTATTTTGCTAGAACAGAGCTGGGAGCCCAGTAGTTCTTGAAGCCAACAGCTCTGAGGCAGGTTCTCTGTGGCACAGGAACATTGGGAATTGAGGGGGGAATATCCTTCAGCATTCCAGGCCCTATATTAAGCAAAGGTAAGACTGTGGTTGTTCTGATCATCGCCTATTCTCCACTGCCCCAAACAGTACAAATGACTGAATATACAACATAGAACATGGCAACCAAGACCAAATGGATGAGACTGACAGCAGCTTATTAGTCACATGTACTCACAGCCCAGGGGAAAGAACACTGCACACCATGTGGGGTTACACAGGAATTGCAAGTGAGAATAAGGTGAAGCAGTAGGAGCCGTGGAAGTGAGGCTCAGTACTAGCAAGAGGTTAAGATGTTCCTGGTTACTGCAGAAGGTTTCTGTAAGAGGATGTGACAGACTCGTGTGAACAATTCTTCAAGCTGGCAGGGTAATGAAACCCATCAGGCTGAAGACTGGGGGGTGGGGGTGAGGGGAGCAAGTGGCTACTAGGCGAAATAGCCAGGTAGGGAGACATTCCTATAGCACAGACGTGGGGAACATCTGGCAAAGGCAAGAGAATTCAAGTTAAGCTTTGGAGGCTCAAAGATGTTAAGGCAGCACATGGAATTTTAGGCTTTCCCTGTACTAGTGCACTTAAGATGACCAGAACAATGAAGCCCAAGCCTGGAACCACTCAGTGACTAGACAGACTCAACCCCTGACACTGATGGCTTGAATAGAAACAAGACATGCTCATGTTTATTTCAGAAAATAAACACCATTGAACTCAGTCCTGCTTATTATTTATTTATTTATTTGTTTGTTTGTTTGTTTGTTTGTTTAGGGTGGGGGTACTGGAGCTTGAACTCAGGGGCACTTAACCACTGAGCCACATTCTGTATTTTATTTAGAGACAGGGTCTCACTGAGTTGTTTAGCACCTTGCCATTGCTGAGGTTAACTGTGAACCTGCAATACTCCTGCCTCAGCTTCCCAAGCTGCTGGGATTACAGGCATGTGCTACCACACCCAGCTGCTGTTATTGTTAATACAAGATATTCTATATTTAATTAAAAAAAATCAGACATGCAAAAACACTAGAGAATACATGTATCATTGTATAAATTCAAAAATTTAATTTTTGAATAATTGACTATATATTGAATAATTGAATTCACATGGAATAATTGAATATCTCATTGAATAAAGTAATCAACAGACAAATCTGGACCTCAAGATGGCCCCAAATGTTGAAAACTGTCAAATTAGAAATTTTAACTATAATTAAAATACTGTATTTTGGTGGGGGGAGGGGTGTTAGGGATCAACCAGGGGGCCTTATGCATACTAAGCTACAACCACAGCCCCTATAATTAATATACTGAAGGAGCTAATTAAAAGGATGGATAACATGTCAATTGATTAGGAACTTCAACAGAGATCAAAAGCATAAGACAAACTATGAAGTCAGGAAGAAAAACATGCTATCACACTTGAAGAATTCTGTAAGAAGTTTATCAGTATACTGGACACAGCAAGAATTATCTGTACTAAAAGATTATATAAACTAAAACAAAAGCAGAATAATCAATGGGAAAAAAAAAGCACCATGAACTGGTGGACAATACTAAATGATCTAGTAATGTATAACTGGAGTTCTACAAGTAAATGAAAAATCTTCAAAAAGAAAATGACTAAGAATTATCTAAAATATAGAACATTCAAATGACAGTTCTAGGAAGCTCAAAGGACTACAGTTATTACAAAAAAAAAAAACTTGGAGGCATATTGTAGAAGTAAATGCTAAAAATCAAAAGTAATAAGAAAATACTGATGAAGAAAAAGAAACATTGTGCAATAGGAACTTTTCATCAGAAACTATATCCACCAGACAAAGGGACATCTTCAGAGTATTAAAAGAGGGGGAAAAAAAGTAAATCCTATAAAGAATTAAATATCTTTCTAAAGGGGACAGTAAAAGATTCATCAAACAAAGGTGCATTGTTGACTAAACCTATACTAACAATAACTGTTTATACTGGAAGAAAACTTTCAAATAAATTATCTGAACTTCAACTTTAAGAAGATACTAGAAGGAAATGCAGCAAAGTCCTAAGCAATGAGAAAACAGGAAGGTAGAAGCAGAAATTAATAAAACAGAAAATTTTAAAAAAATCAAACAACCTAAAAGCTGGTCTTTGCAAAGTTCAATAAAATTGATATAACTCCTAGCCAGATTGATCAGGAATAAAAAGGGGGTGAGGTGGGGTAGGGAGGAGAGACACAAGTTTTGAGTATCAGGAATAAGTGAGTAGACATAACTAGAGATCTAGCCCACAGACCTTAAAAAAATAATTTGAGAGGGCCTAAGGATGTTGCTCAGTGACAGAATACTTGCTTATTAGTATGTGTGAAGCCCTGGGTTCAATTTCCAAGAAAATAAAAAGTAATCCACTGTATCAAGAAACAAAAGAGGATAACCCTACCTATAATCACAACTTCTTCATAAATCACATCTTACAAAATTCAGAATCCCTTCATGGTAAAAACTCAGAAAAGCAGGATGTGATGGTGTACACCTGGAATTCCAGCTACTTAGGAGGTAAAGGCAGGAGAATCGCATGTTTGAAGCCAGCCTGCGCAATTTAGTGAGACTCTGTCTCATTAAAAAAGAAAAAAACAAAAAAAGGTGTACTAGAGATTCCAGCAAGTACTAAAGGCAGGATAAAGAAGTAACAGTCACACATATCAGAAATAAAAAACAAGACTCTATCTGCAGAAATCTGTCTATGTAGAAAGTCTCAAAGGATTTATCAAAAAACCTACTTAAGTACTGCCTGAGATTAATAAGGCTAGAGAAAATGTGATAAAAAACACTAAGCCAATATATAAAGAATTCTCAAAATCAATACTAAGATAACCAAAGTGGGAAAAATTAAGCATGAACAAACTTTTCACATCAAACACTTACTATACCAACAAAACCATGTAAAGATGCTAAACATCATTAGTGTTTGTAAAAATGCAAATTAAATCCACAATGACCTCAGCACCATAAAAAGCAAAACAAAATAGGGGCTGAAGATGCAGCTCAGTGACAGAGCACTTGCCTGGCACGTGAGGCACCCTAGGCTCAATCCCCAGTACCACAACAAAACAAAACACACACCACAAAGAGATGCTACTACAGAGCTATGGCTTTTAAAATGATGCTAACAAGTACCAGTGAGGATGTAAAGCAAATGAAACTGTTACATTTTGCTAGCTGTAATGCAAAATGTTACAGTCCTACTGAAAATACTTGTTTGTCAGGATTCAATTAAAGAACCAGGGCCAAAAAAACAGATTTACCTTATTTACTATATTTTAATCTTTATTTTATTTTTTTAATATTTTTTAGATGTTGATGGATTTTATTCATTTATTTATATACATTGTTGAGAATCGAACCCAGTGCCTCACACATGTTAGGCAAGCACTCTACTACTGACTCACAACCCCAGACCCTTAATCTTTATTTATTCATTTATTTATTTTTAATATTTTTTTAGTTGTAGATAGACACAATATCTTTATTTATTTATTTTTATGTGGTGCTGAGAATCGATCCCAGTTCCTCATGCATGCAAGGCAAGTGCTCTACTATTGAGTCACAACCCCAGCCCCTTAAGTATTTGTTATAATGATTTAGCCTCATGCAATTACAGAAGCTAATTGAACTGCCTCTGCAAGGTGGTTGTGTTTGCATCTGAAGCTCAGCCTTGGGGTATACAGGACAAGCAGTTGGGAGAAGATGATGCAAAGCTGCAGAGAAGAAGAACAAGCTGAAACCCACAAACATGAGCTGGAGCCTTGACAACCAGAAGGAACCTTGTCAATAATCACTGCCTTTGAACCTGATCACATGGTGTTCTGCAGAAGCCAAGGCTATTCTTCATGGAGCTCACAAACACACAAACCTCTTGTCCTGGAAGTAAGAAAAGCTTGGAGGACCCTAGGGAAGACGAAGTGATTGCAGTCCTATCACTGCTTCATGCCAACATGAGCCAGATCCCATGGCAGCACATATGAGCTACATACAAAAACTGCTGCTGCCTCAAATCTGCTCTCCAACCCTGCAAGAGAATCTCCCTATGACTACCATAATGGGAAACATACTGGGAAGGAAATTCTGGAAACTGTAGTTCAGCTTAACTACACTGATATATTTCTTCTTCTTTCTTTCCTTTTTTTTTGGGGGGGGGGGGCGGGAGGCACTGGTGAACAGACCCAAAGGTGCTTAACCACTGAGCAACCTCCCCAGCCTTTTTAAAAATTTATTTATTTATGAATGAATGACAGGGTCTCCTGATTACAGGAGTGCACTACTGCACCTAGCTATACTGATAGACATCAAAGTCATCACAGTTTCTTCTGAAGTTAAACATATAATTACCATTAAAACCCAATTAACCTGTTGCTAGTGTTTACATGAGAAAGGAAAATTAGATTCACACTAAAATCAAAATACGATGTTTATGGCAACTTTATCCATAATTGCCAGAAACAACTCAAATGTCCTTCAACAGCTAAACAAATAAACAAATTGCAGTAAATTCATACAATGGAATAATACTAATGAAATGAACTACTGATACACACAACAAGACTGATGAATACCAAGTAAAAGAAGCCAAAATTGTAAGGCTATCTACTGTATGATTCCACTCATGGAGTATTTAGAAAAAGGCAAATTGCAGGGCACAGTGTGCACACCTATAATCCCAGCAACTTGGGAGGTTGAGGCAGGAGGATTGCAAGTTCAAGGCCAGCCTCAGCAACTTAGTGAGAACTTGTCTCAAAAGGGTGGAGTAGGGTGGGGATATATCTCAGTGGTAAAGTGCTCCCCCAAAAAAAACAAAGGTGGGGGGCAAAAATTAACTTTAGGGATGGAGATGAAATCAGGGGTTAGGGTTTGAAGAGAACTGCCTATAAAATGGGAGATCAACGGTAGGTTTAATGAACCGTACTGTCTTGACTGAGGCTACAAAAGTATGCATAACCTTATGCTAGAAAGAATATATTTTACTGTGTGCAAATTTAAAAATAAATTACATTAAACTAATCACTAAGTATGAAAATATTGGGCTAGGGATGTAGTTCAGTGGTAAAACGTGTGCTTAGCATGTACAAGGTCCTGGGTTCAACACTCACCACCTCATTCCTCCTAAAAAGCCCTGTATCTGAATATCTGAAATTCAATATCCTACTTGAATTTGTTATGTACAGGAGATGGAACCCAGGGCCTCATGCATGCTAGGCGAGCACTCTACTACTAATCTATACCCCCAACTCGTTTTTAAATATATAACACACCATAAATTCACATGGAATTCAAAGTAGAAAATAAAAATGATTATTTCTGAGAAGTAGGATGAAACAAGTTTAAAAATGACCATTATGATGGTGTTGCCCAGTGCGCTGATAAAGCTCAAGTACTGAGGGGAGAAAAACCCAAGAGAATTTATTTTACATACGCTACCTGTTAATTTCTACAAGAATACTTATTAAAAAATTCATGTCATAGTATTTCTGATCAATACAGTGCCCCAACAACATCAGGTACATGTAATGGTAATATAGGTAATGAGAGAGAATGTGTGTATTATGATTTCTACTAGGTTTATATGCTATTTTTATAATAAGCCTAAAAACAGTACTACAGAAAACACAAAACTCTTTGAGTAGTTTAATTTCTGACATTCTATTTTGTTCACACTGAGATTTTTGACCCTGGTGGCCAATTCCAGTCTCCAAAATATAACAGATCTAAAGTGGATCAGCTCATCAACACGAGAGTTAACCACATTTTAGGGAAACACCTGCAGAGTTAAAATCTGCATTTCCCAGACCCTCTTGCATCTAAGAGTCTGGATATAATCTGGGTTGCACCATAGATGCATGGGCAAGACAGACAGGAAGTTTGTTACTAAAAGTACCCTGCTGATAGGGATCACAACAGAGGCAGGTAGAGAGGTAGCTCTGCAACTGGGTGATTAGGTTTCTGACCATAACACTGACAGCAGCATCCCCAGTTGGTCCATACTGAAATAAAGACGTTCAGAGTCATTCCCAGAAGGCCAATCTCAAGTCTGTCTTTTCACTTTTTCTAGTACTTAATATTTCTTTCTTTTTTTTTCTTGAGACAAGGTCTTACTATGCTTCCCAAGCTGGCCTCAAACTCAGATCCTCCTGCCTCTGCTTCCTGAATAGCTGAAAGTACTTAATGTTTCAATAAGCTTTCCATTCAAACAAATTAGAATAGAACAAAAGCAAAACTAATATATAACATGCTACAAATTTAAAGGAATTTTCTTAGATCATGAAAGTTAACAAAAAAATTTAACAGTTATACTTATTTTCATACAGTAATTTTTATCTCATACCAATTTCAGTCTTGCTATATTCAAGAATATTGGAAGAACATGTTGTCCCAGAGTTCTCTCCTAGTCCTGTGTTATAAATGCCTGAGAATGCCAGCTGTAAATCTCATAGTTCAGTTTTGACTTTGCATCTGCTTATTTCTCCCTTTGTCTTGAGACATCCAGCTAAAAGGCCAGATAACTCCTTTAAGCCTTTCATAACTTGACTATTTAAACTAATCCTGCCCTCTACTCCCAGAATACTTGCTCATCCACTGATAGGAATTTTACATTGGAGTTGGGTATATATTTTTCAATCTCTTGATGTTATAAACTAATTCCCCCACACTAATTTTTTTTGGGGGGGCAGGGGGCAGGTATTGGGGATTGAACCCAGGAGTGCTTAACCACTGAGCTACATCCCAGCCCATTTTTATTTTTCATTTTGAGACAGGTTCTTGCTAAGTTGCTCAGGGCCTCACTAAGTTGCTGAGGCTGGCTTTGAACTTGCACTCCTGCCTCAGCCTCCTGGGCTGCTGGGATTACTGCACTAGCAAAAACACATTAAATTTCTGTTACAAGTTTAGTGCCTACCCAGAGCCTGGCATTATACAGGTGTTCAAAGTGAGTTAGAGTGAACAGAGTGAACGCTATACTGTAAAATGAGAGTATTATACCCAGAGCAGGGAAAAGTAACTTTCCTTTACAGCAGTTCTCATCTTCTCCCTTATCAGACCTACAGATTTTGTTCTTCTTTAGGAGAACTTGTTTTTAAAATTTCTATGTAGTGATATAGCTCTATTATATCAATAACTCCTATATTAATAACACTGCACTGTTGTTATCCTGATCATCTGAAGCTAAATACCACTAATGCATTTTAAGTTCTCAGCTGCACGTGCTACAAATTTAAATGACAGTATTATAACAATTTGGGTAGGGTATGAGTGAGGCTGAATTTTCACAACAAATGTCAGTGACACTAACAGATCCAATAATTGTGTTTGGAATTTAAAATATGAACCCATATTAATAAGTAATAATTTTGCTTCAGTACAATTCAGGAGAGATGCAACAACAAAAGGCAGAATATTGGCTCACATCAAATATGTGAATAGTCTATAAAGATTCTATTTTCATCATTTAAAATACAAGAGGCTTCCACAGAAAGCTATTTATAAACTCCTGAAATAAGAATCTCTCAAAGAGATTTAATTACAGACAGTAAGCCCATAAATACAAAGGAAAAAGGAAATACATAATAGAACAGATAAGATTATAAAGCATTTAAAGTGTAAAGTAAAGAGAACAGATCTCAGGTGTCCTCAACACACACACAAATGGTCACTAAGTATGAAAGTAGATGAGCTAGTTTGGGGGGGAGGGGGTACAAGGTAGGTGGGGATTGTACTAGGAATCAAACCCAAGGCTTTGCAATATGCTAGGCAGGCACTATATTAATGAGCTACATCTCCAGCCCTTGGATATGTTAATTTAATTGTAGTAATAATCACTTTACAATGAATGTACATAAAATAATCACATTATATGCCTGGAATGTACACAATTTTTTCAACTGCATCTCAATAAAGCCAAAAAAAGAAAAGGTAAGCCATGGTGGTGCATGCCTGTAATCCCAGCAACTCAGGAGACTAAGGCAAGAGGAAGACAAGCTCAAGGCCAGCCTTGGTAACTCAGGGAGACCCTGTCTAAAAATCAGAAACAAAAAGGGCTGGGGATGTAGCACAGTAGTAGAGTACCCCCGGGGTTAAACCCGCAGTACCAAAAAAAGGGGAGGGGGCTTATTAAAAGAACAAGTTTTGGGGGCTGGGCATATAGTTCACTTGGTACAGTGTTCGCCTAATATGCACAAGGCCCTGGGTTCAATACCCAGCACTCCCCCCACCACACATACACACACACACACAGGAACAAGTTTTTTTTTAAAACAATAAAAAATTCAAATAGGATCCTGTATATCATTAAGAAGAGTCAAAGATTGAAAACCATAAGGCAAATTCTGCTACTCTGCTTGGTGGAGGTCACTTCTATGTTAAAAGTCTATATAAAACTCAGGATCAACAATTATCAAGACAACTAGAAAAATACAGAAGAATTAAAGAAGAGCAGTAAGTCTAAACACAGAGATCAGAAATGTTTACTACAAATAGCCAGAACTGTCCATATTTTAACCTGGAACTCCAAGAGTTACTGGAGGTAAATTCATGCCACCAAGGTTTACACCAAGAACTCAGGAACTCCTGCCACTGAATCTTACTCACAATTACTGCCCAGAACAAATGTCAGCTTCTCACTAAACTAGCTTTAGTTCTATTTTGAGCAAATAAAAATCACTATGTAGAGATTGAGCATATAGCTCAGTGATAGATCGCATGCTTAGCATGCTTAAAGCCCAGGGTTCAATCCCCAACACCAACAAAAACTTGACCATGTCAAAGGCTGCTAAATTAAACCAAATTTCTAAAACACAAAATATTCCCATTCTGACATTTTATTTTATTCACAATTTTCTACTTACAAAGTCTTGACGTATGTCATTGAAGTCCTTGCCATATTTTTCTAGTGCCTCTTCAAATAAGCTAGCTTCAGAGGCCGACCATTCTTCCATTTCATCTCTGCATAAAACAGGTCCTCCAAGTGGTACTAAGACACTAATTGCACTGCTCAAGTCATAGCTGTGTCTATACAACGTATCCATAGCATGAAACTTGAGGAAAGAAAGAAAATAAAACAGGAAATGTCAACAAGATATGCACATTTCCTAGATTATCTAGGAATCCAAACACTAAAATGCATGATAATGCTTAATTAATAATATACCAAGGCAATAACTATTTTTAATAACAATATTAAACAATTACAATAGCAGATTACTGAATAATTATTCAAAATATCATTTGTTGCATGAAATAAATGTTGACTCACTTTTTTAAGGTGTGTATTTTCAAAAACACGTCCATTTGTTATGGCAACCTAACCATGAAGATCCAGGATATTCAAGGTATTAAATTGGGAACCCAGAAAATTTCCTCACCCTTTTGGTTCAAAATGCTAAAATCATTTCAGTCATATTGAGTAAGGTTGGTATAGCATTTCTTGACCAGGGTAAAAAGGACTATACATCAGAATGTAAGAAAAAACATTCTTAGGTTGGATTAAGAGAGTAATGTACTAAGAACAAGAGATGGAAAGAAAACAGTGGAATGCGCATAATGGTTAAGACAAATCAAAATTACATATTCATGTTAAACAGACAGAACAAAACTACAAACCCATGATAGTACAGTGCTATGGTTTGGGTCTGAAATGCCCTCTCAAAACCTATGCGCTACGAGTTCTGGATGCCAGTTTGTGGCACTACTGGGAGGTGATGTGGCCCTTAGAAGGTGGGTCTACTTGGAGGAAGTAAGTCACTGGGGGCATGCAGTTTAATTTTATATTCTGTCCCTGACCCTGTGTTCCCTCCCTCTTTTGGCTTCGACCTGCCACGAAGTGAGCAGCTTTGCTCCTCCACAGCCTTCCCCGATGAGGTTCTGCCTCACCACAGGCCTAAGAACACTGGAGTAGGCTGACCATGGGCTCAAACCTCTTAAAACCAGGAGCCAAACAAAATTAATCTCTCCTCCTTTCAGTTAACTTCCTCAGGTATGCTGGGGGCAGGGATGAAAAGCTGACTAATACAGACGGGTGAATTGCTTAAGATTTTGAAAGACCATGAACAGATGACCAGGCCTGCTTAGAATAGCTAGGCTGGTGTATATATTTCAAGAAAGAGTGATTTGAAAGGAGAAACATTAGATTAGGACATACAAGCAGCTTTCTGTAAAAGTACCTTGTCTAGTTTACTTTAAAAAGCATTTCTCTCCAATTAATGCAATGAATAAACTCAGTTCCATAACTTCAGATTTTGAAAAACCTTCTGTGGGCTTTCTACTACAGAAAAAGAGATTCTTTCATGTAACATGTACAAATGCTCTGCTATTTATCAAAATCTGACTGGGGATAGTTTCAAATAGGGATGGTTTCACTTCTACATAATAATAAGCCTCTCAAATTTTACTTTTTAAGTAACCCCAGCCCCTATTTTAAGTGATTCCTAAATATATTGTAAGGGATTGTGTTAAGTCCCCTACTGGTACAAGAGCATAAAGTAAACTCAAATATCTGAATCCCACAAAACGAAAGCCAAGAAGAGATTTAATTATCAATGCCCCAGTTGTAATCACAGCTAAGGACACCAATCATGTGTAATTTTTGTTTTTGTAGGTGTCACAACCATAAAATAAAAAGTTCCAAGTGGACTTTTCTCACCCTTCAGCAGCACAGGAATGGAAAAATGTTAGAAATGACCTTGATTCCTTCGTTTGTGCTCTGCAAATTTCAGAATCAATTAAATTCTGATTTTCTAGCTAACCTCACTAAATAGACTGCTTAGCTATAGTATATATATTTGTACACTTTTTTATTTTTATGTTTTTAGTTGTAGATGGACACAACATCTATATTTTGTTTATTTTTATGTGGTGCTGAGGATTGAACCAAGTGCCTCACACTTGCTAGGCAAGCACTCTACCAGTGAGCCACAACCCCAGTCCCTGTTTGTACACTTTTATATCATCTCTGAAGCTAATTATTGTTTCTGAGTAGCTGACCTATAAAAATGAAAAAATCAACAGCATTTAGAGATCCCTTCATTTAGAAATATATTCCCATAAATGTTTACTTATAATTTCCAAAATTTACAACTGAAAACAAAATGAAAAGATTAAATAGTATTAAAGTCAATAATTATACAAATTAACTGTGATGCTAAAATTCTTCAAGAGATAAAGAGTAATTTTTATAATTAACAGGTGCTCAGAAAGCAAAAGTCACAGAATTAAATGTTTGTCTCAGCTGATATTACACCAACCACTGAAACCTCCAAAGCCCATATTTAAACCACAGCCCAGACAAGAGTACAATACCTGTCAGTATGGGTAGAAAGTAAATATTCCACCAGGCTTGTGCATAGTGGAACTCCTAGGGGACAATTCTGTTGAAACTAATGATTACATTTATCACTAGAAGTCCCTATCAACCCCATCTTTTCAATACACACAGAATTTTCTTTTGAATGGACTTTTATACAGCCTAACTCTACTCTTAAAAGCTTCATGTAAAACATGAATATAGTATCTACAACAGAAGAGATGACATCCAGTAAAGGAAACAAAGCTAAATGAAGGAAAGAGATGATGAAAGGACATGTAGTCTAATATATAGCCAATGACTTAAGGTTCATCACAAAGATAATATAAGTTTGAAGAATCAGATAAATTTGAGATAAGGAGTAATAGATGGTGAGCAAAGTCAGGCAACTGATTGGGGAGGGGCATGAAGGAAAACTTTGGCATACTGGTAGATTTATTTGGGTGGTAGATACATTAATGTATCACATATAAAAATTTATAAGCTGTGCAACAAAACGTGGGACCATCTAAACATACTATTGTATATGGGTCTCCTATAGAATTGCCTCAATTTAAATAATAAAAAAATTTTAAAACTAAGCATTAGAAAAATCCTAAAAGTCTTCCCTCCAGATAATCTGCAATGATACCATTTTTTTCAATCGAGATACATATACACATTGCAAGATCCATTCAAATCTAAATTTTAAAAATCATAACCCAGCACAAGCTGTTCTCTCTGCCAAAAAGCAGTGAAGGTGTTGTCACATTTCATCTCATTCATAACAGATGGAGATGACAAATAGAAGTATTTTAGGAGAGAGACTGACAAGGAAATTTGGCAGCACAATTCTCATCTTTTGTTCATTAAGCAGAATCACACTATGGTAAATTGGATTGTTGTTCAGCAAATAGTCACCCCCTCCCTGGACCGCCATAAGAGACTATTCTTCCACTCCACCCTCCATGGGCTTGGCCATGTGACTTGCTCAGCCAGTAGGATGTTAAGATACATGATGTAACAGAGCTTTGACATGGATTTGTGCATTTGGCCTTGCCTTCTTGTGCTACTGGCTTTTGTCCACACAGGATGAGAAATACATGGGACAGATATGGACCCAACTTGGAGCTTGGCACCTACATCAGCCCATTCTGTTCACCAGAATCCTAGACAATCTGCTGATGTGTGTGGATGAAATTAATGCTTGGTCTCCTATGGAACTGTCTCAATTTCAGGTTGATTCATCACTGCCCAAGGTTACTTCATGGAAGAGTCTGGACTTAAATGATGCAGGGGTTGAAGGGCTCTGAGGAGAGACAACTCCCGGCACACCCCATGAGTCTCAGTCCAGCTGAGTCTGTCATTCAGACAACATCGAACCATCTTCCCCCACTATACAATCCTGCTCCATCCTTTCTCTTCCACAGGTGTTGATCCCAAAAGAACTTGCTAATAATTTTTTTGAATGAAGATCATCATTAGACTCTGTTCCCCAGGGAAACCAACCTGTTATATGTAGCATTATTAAACTAATAGCTGATATGTGTATGTGTGTGTGGGGGGCGTGTGTATGTGTATTCAATACTAATTATTGATTTGCTCAGGAACAATTTTAGTGAAACTTTAAATTGATAACTCCAGCACAAGCTGGATATAGTACCACCACCTACAGTTGCAGCCACTCAGGAGGCTGAGGCAGGAGACTGAGCTCTGGAGTTTGAGGCCAGGCTAGGCAACAAAGTGAGACTCTGTCTCAAAAACAAAAAAATAAAAATAAAGCTATAACTCTAGTACAAATTACAACATTCAAAACATTGTACCAAGGGAATGGGGGGATATAGCTCAGTGGTGAAGCACTTGCCTAGCATGATGAGGCCCAGGTGTCAGTCTCTGCACAGCAAAAAAACAAAAAACTCCCATATCATGTCTATCTAAAAATTACTGAACATAAAGATTTTTCAAGCAGAAGGTGAATAGAAACTCTTATGAGTAAATCTCACATTATGATCAAGGCACAAAAATTATATATAAAAAGCATGCATTCCCTTTCAATTTTTGCTTCAAAAGGAGCAAAATAGTGTGAGAATCATATTGCACATCCTAAAAGAAACTGCAATACATTAGAAGGATTGGGACCACAAACCACTCCCAAGGCAAACAGCATAATCTTTTGATCCCAAGTTGGGGTACAGATCAGTGACTGAGCATCAAGCGTGAGGCCCTGGGCTCGATCCCCAGCTCAACCCCCACAAAACTTTATGACCTCATTTCCTTGAAAATTAACTCACAGTTCAAAATACATGAGTTAAAGGAATATCTACAATCTTAAATGTTTATAATGGAAAAGAAGGCAAATGAAAATTAATTGGCTTAAAAACTGTCATAAGAAATTAAAGTGCTGGGGCTGTAGCTCAGTGGCAGAGCACTTGCGAAGCATATGTAAGGCACTGGGTTCAATCCTTAGCACCACATAAAAATAAACAAATAAAATAAAGGCATTCTGTCCATCTACAACTACCAAAAAAAATTGGAAAAGAGCTCTGTAGTATACCTAAAAGCAGATGAAAAGAAACAATAAAGAGCAAAAATAAGTTAAATAGGAAACACACAATAAAGAAAACTAAAATCTCATTCTTTTAAACAACTAATGAAAAAAGAAACCTCTGGCAAAGCTATCAAAAAAAAAAAAAAAAGAAAGAAAGAAATGGGAAATGACATGCATAAAATGCCATGGTCACAAAAGACCGAGGAACTCTTCAAAACTGGAGGCTAAGGGAGAAGGAAAGGAGGAGGAATGAGATGAATGTCTTTACCTTAGGTACATGTATGACTGCACACTTGGTGCAACTCTACATTGTGTACAACTAGAGAAATGAAAAGTTGTGCACCTTTTGTGTACAATGAATCAAAATGCATTCTGCTATCATGTATAACTAATTAGAACAATTTTTTTTAAACTATTAAAAAAAAAAAGACTGGAGACAACAGAGATGACAAGTAAACATCCTAAGTTATCTGCAAGGAGATAGAAAAAAATTTCTTTTTCATTTGCTCTAAAGGATATTATTGGGATAACTACCAAACCTGAATAAAGCCTCAAAATTAGATAATACTATTATAACAATGATAATTTCTTCTGTGACAACTATATTATGTTAATAAAAATATTCTCAATTATAGGAAATATTCCCTCAAATATTTACTAGTAAAGGAACATTCATTCTGAAATTTGCTGTAAAACTACTCAGAAAAAAAAAAATAATAATAATATAGTGTTAAAGTTTATGAGAGGTTTAGACTCTTGCCAAAATCAGACCAAACCAGAATGGAGTCACTTCTGCTAAGTGCCTCTTAATCAAAATAAATTAAAAGTTCACAGCAACCAATCAGAAGAAACCCATTTACCTGAGCCAGTACATTAAGGCAGTCCCCTCTTTTTCACTCCTATAAAGAGCATGACTTTGAAATAAAATGACCAATCTGCTGCTGCTGCTGCTGCTTCTTTTTCTTTTTTTCTTTTCTTTGGTACTCGGGATTGAACTCAGGGACACTCAACCACTGAGCCACATCCCCAGTCCTACTGTGTATTTTATTTAGAGACAGGGTCTCACTGAGCCGCCTGGCACCTCGCTTTAGCTGAGGCTGGCTTTGAACTTGAGATCCTCCTGCCTCAGCCTCCCAAGCCACTGGAATTACAGGCGAGCACCTGACTACCAATCTGCTTCTTAGAGCCCGTTCTGGCTTTCTTTCTTCACCCCTTTTCTGTAAAGCAACCCTCCTCTGCTCAGCTTACTGGATCACTCATTCTATTTTATAGAAGGTGCTGTCTGATTCTAGTAGTGTAAATAAAAGCCAGCCATAGCTTTATACTCATTATAATTTTGACTTTTTTGTCTCTGGACAATAGAAGGAAAGGATAACAAGGCAAATGTGGTAAAAACTAACAACTGGGGAATCTAGCTAAAGGGAACCAGCAAATCTTTGTGTTATTTTTGTATTACTTCAGAATACAAAGGTTATTTTTGTATTACTTCAGAATACAAAGGTAAATTTTTAAGAAATTAAAATCACAAGCTGTCATTAACTCACATTTATAAATCCAATTTTTTTTTTTTTTAACCAATAACCTTAGACACAGTTGGTAGAGCAATTTTCATTATATTTTCCCCAACTCAAATCTACAGTGACTTTCTGAGGTTTCATTCATGGGAGAAAAACAAAGTAAAAGCCAGCATTAACACTCCAAAAGATATTTGTTTACACTTAAATTTAGGAAAAAGATGGACAAATGACCACAACATACAGAAACAATTATCTTAGGGCAGACTGCAGGGCTTCCATGCTCACCTGTGAGGGGTAACCAGAGAAAAAGAAGCGCACCTAATTCAGAATATTATTGCCTTTAAGATGTATCTATCAGCACGAATAATTTCATGTTTCACATTTCTTACTGAAGTAGTCATCCATGAATACTAATTCTAATTTTGTAGTTTGGAAACATGAATAGTAATCATCATAAATTAAAAGAAGTTTTTTAAAGTTATAGGAATTCTCGTTTTACCTATTTTATGTTCATTTAAGGCTAGATTTCTAATTTAAGTTGATATTTAAAATGTTAATCAAGAGATTTATATATTCTGCTGTGGCTTTTCAACTATCCTCAAATTCCCAGTACGCCAAGGACCTAAATGAAATGTGTGCTTTGAACAGGATTACAAATAAAGGGAACGAAGTACAAGATTAATAGCATCTCTACAAAGCACTGATATCTAAAGAATAAAATTCTTGTTAAGTCACTGCTCCCTTAGGAAAATACTTTGTTTTTAATAAGTTATTCTGTATGGAAAAAATGTATTATAAAAAGTATGACTTGCTTTGAGAGAAATATTACCTTTGTAAAGAAAACATCCTTTGTTCAATCACTTTAAATCTCACAGAGACTTCTTTGTAACAATTACATTAAAAAGCATGGTTAATTATAACCTAATGACTATGTTCAAACTTGAGAATCTCTGATAATAACAGTCAGTATGGTATGATAAAACTACTTTCAGGGCCTGGCACGGTGGCGCATGCCTGTAATCCCAACGGCTCAGGCAGGGAAGCTGAGGCAAGAGGATTGCGATTTCAAAGCCAGCTTCAGCAAAAATGAGCGCAAACAACTCAGTGAGACCCTGTCTCTAAACAAAATACAAAATAGGGCTGGGGATGTGGCTCAGTAGTCGAGTACCCTGGAGTTCAATCTCTGGTACTGCCCCCCACCCCAAGAAAAAATTGCTTTCAGACAATCAATAAAGCTGTAAAATCAAAGTGAGAGAGACTCAGCACACATGAAGTGGAAAAAGGACAAGTATTTCATTGTCATCAGTGTCTTCTCAACAATAGCAACTAATATTTACTGACACTGCACCAGATGTTACTCTAAATGCTTCATGAGTATTAAGCAATTTGATCCCCAAGCTGATACCACATGGGAGCTCAGAGGCAGACTTGTGCAGAGGCTGGAAAGCTGATGCTAGAGGTCTTGCTGGGGACTCTGGGGTACTGCCTGCTTTCTCTCCCAGAGTGGGGCCTCAAGAGCCAAGAGAAACCAATGCTTGTGAACATTACATTAAATGAAGATGCAAAAACTGCTGAATAAATCAACCTGTTTCCAGTAAGCAGCCAATGGTAGAGAGTTCTCTGCCTGTGAGAAAACACAGCAGCCCAGGGAAAACAGCCCCAAGCTATGTACACACAGCCCCTACTCTGGGAAATCACTGCAGTTCCATTAAATCCTGATACATGTATATCAGCAATGTATAAAGCATATCTGTGTACCCTCTTCTTGCCCATCCTTAACCCTCCTAAAGCAAAATAAGTGAGTTTTAGTATTATTACCATTATAGATGAGGAAACTCAGACATAGGTAGGTTGCATAACTTGCATATAGCTACATGAATCCTAAGCTATAGATCCAAGGGGAGAAAACCATGGAATAAAAATTGTACCCATTTGCATATCATTGTCCATAGTAGCATTATAAACAACAGCCAAAGAGGCAACTCAAGTGTCCCCTGATGGATGAACAGAATATGGCAAATACATACAATGGATCATTAGTTAGCATTAAAAAGGCAAGAAGGAAATTCTAACATATGTACAACACAGAAGAGACCTGAAGACACAGTAAGTAAAAGAATCCAGTGACTAAAGGACAAATATTACATGGTTCCATTTACATGAGGTACAAGAGTAGTTGTATTCATTGGGAAGTAGAATGACAATTGCCAGGGCTAGGTGCCAATGTGGGACTGGGGAAGGGGAGCGCAGAGTTGAAGTTTAATGGGTACATGTTCCAGCTTGGGAAGATGAAGTTTAGAGATGCATGTTGGTGGTGACTACACAACAATGTGAATCTACTTAATGCCAAGAAACTATACTAAAAATGGTTAAAAAGATAGTTTACCACAATTTTTTTTGAAAGTGCATCCTTTGCTTAAATTTTTTTTACAATCCATAGTCTTCAGTCTATGTATATAAAGCTCTGGTGATTCAGACCAAGTATCTAAAATGATTTGAACTTTCAAAGTGTTTTGAATTTCATATGAGTTCAGAGCTCTTATTAGTTCTCTATGTGAGCATATCACAAAGTGACCTGCCCTAGATTGATGGACAGTCACAATTTACAAAAAAAAAAGTAATAATAAGAGTTGACTAGATGGGGCTATGAGAACAACAGGCAAAGAAACTGAACATGCAAAGGTCCTATGGCAGGATATAGACCATGAAGGAGTAAGAAGGCTCAGCTAAGTTCAGAGGACACAGTGTGGGAGCAGAGAGGCTGGAGAGACCAGGCAAAACCCTCTAGACCTACTTGACTATAATAACAATCTGAATTTTTATCATAAATACAATGAGAAGTCATTAAAAAGATATAAGGTTACCTACCTTATATCTTTTTAATGACTTCTCATTGTATTTATGATAAATAAAACAGCAAAATCAATTATATTTTTAAAAGATCAGATACAATATAAGAATTAGAGATGTTCCAGGATGTGATTTGCACCCTACCAAATCAACAAAGCCTGACCTTTCTCAGTACGGGCCTGTCATTAGGAAAGCTAGGTTTATAGTTCTAACTTCTGATACTAATTAAAAGTGAGTTTTTGCAGGGCACAGTGGTACATGCTTGTAATCCCAGCAGTTCGGGTGGCTGATGAAGAAGGATCACGAATTCAAAGCCAGCCGCAGCAACAGTAAGGCACTAAGCAACTCAATGAGACCTTGTCTCTAAATAAAACACAAAATAGGGCTGGGGATGTGCCTCAGTGGTTGAGTGCCCATGAGTTTCAATCCCCGGTACCCCCTAAGTGAGTTCTTAAAAATTTTGCCAGTCTTGGGGCTGGGGTTATAGCTCAGCGGTAGAGCGCTTGCCTTGTACTTGTGAGGTACTGGGTTTGATCCTCAGCACCACATAAAAAATAAATAAAACAAATAAAGATGTTATGTCCATCTTTTAAAAAAATTTTTTTTGCCTGTCTTGTGCCTTGGACTCCTCATCTGTAAAATACTCTATCCTATATTTCTAAGGTTCCAAACAACCCCCAAACCTCTTTTTCTTTGATTCTATCCCAAAAATGATTTCACCCTCAGATTCCAGGCAAAAGAGAAATGCCAGTCCCTGTACTTCTCCAGTACGGAGGCTATTCTCTGAAAGCAGCTCACTGATGATATTCAGGATATTTGTTCTTCAAGACACAAGGCTCCAGACCTTTTCTAGCCAAAAACCACCTAACTGGGCACACAGGCTATACCTGTATAAACTCAATTCAGTTTTGATCAACAAAGTCTGCATACAGAAGAGTGGTCCCATAGATTATGTTGCCTAATGATACCTCAGTTTGTGTAAGCACACTGTGATATTAACACAACAAAAAGGACATAACACAATTCTCATGGCCTCTGCCCCTTTGCAGCAGGGATGTAGCTCAGTGGCAAAGGCTTGCTTCGCATAGACAAATCCCCAGTTGTCCCCCCTCAAAAAAAAAAAAGACAAAATTTTCTGAACCTCTCAGCTTACTTCTGCTTAAAATAATAATAGCAATTATTATTATTTAAGATAATGTATGTTATACAAAGTTACCTCTAAATTACTAAATACCAAAGACAGAAAAGATGAAAACACTGGAGAATAGGAAGGAACACACTAGACAAGTATAACAAAAAACACACAAAATGACACTCAAACTATAACTAAGGCAAATCCACAGTATCCTCTTCAAATCACTGAAGAATAGCCTTCAACCAGATGCAGTGCCACATACCTGTAGTCCCAGCTACTAGAGAGGCTGAAGGAGGATGACTGCTTGACTCTAGGAGTTCAATACCAACCTGGACAACATAGCAAGACCACAGTTCAAAGAAATTAAGTGTGTGTGTGTGTGTGTGTGTGTGTGTACAGTCTTCATTGGCAGAAACAAATACTGAGTCTTGAAAATTCAGCCCATTACCAAAGAAATCCATTTGCCATCCTACACATTCGCCAGCAGTGGGAAGCAGAGAGTCACTGCAGCTGCACACCAAAGAGCCCTCACACAGGCCCCCTCAGGGCAAATCCTCCCAAAGGTCAGCTGCCACAAGAGCCCTGGAGAATCTCAAGAACAGGTTTGTTCATTCTTGCTCCTCAAACTGGGTAGAAGAAATGTGCCATACTGTAGCAGGGGCCGCATGCCCAGTTTTAATCTGAGAAGCATTATATTATAACAATAGTGTTAAACTACAAGAGACTGGTTACATATATAACAGGGAATCTATACAAGGCAACATTAGATAAAAAATTCTCAGTTGTTTTAAAATAACAAAAAGTGTCTGATAGCTGAGGCCATAGCTCAATGGCAGAGTGCATGCTTAGAATATATAAGACCCTCAATTCAATTCCCAACCTCATCCCATGCCCCCCACTTAAAAAAAAAAAAAAAAAAGAACCATTTATGTTATGTGGCTAGCAGAAACATGGGAGGCTAGGGATAGGGGGAACACAAAATTCCATGGTTTTAGATGAATTCAACTATGTGTAAAAAACAAATTCCACACTATTCTTGTTTTATCGGTTATCGAAACATAACTATAGTATGGTCACCAGCAAACACATCAATAAAACAAAAGACAAGAAGTCCAGGGGCTGGGGTTGTGGTTCAGTGGTAGAGCGCTCGCCTCGAATGCGTGAGGCACTGGGTTCGATCCTCAGCACCACATAAAATAAATAATAAATAAAGATACTGTGTTGATCTACAACTAAAAGAAAAAACACACACACACATTACAAAAACAAAAAAAAGAAGACCAGATGCAGACCTAAGTGTATTCAGAACCTTAACAGGACACAGGACCAACACCATGTAACCACTGAAGCAGGGACAGGATTATGCAGTTACAGATGAAGGCTGCCAGTGACCTATCAGAAGCCAGGGGAGGCAAGAAAGGTTATTCCCTATAGGCTTCAGAGTGAGCATGGCCCTAATGCTGCCCTGAATTTAGACTTTTGGCCTCCAGAATCCTGAGTCCATAGATTTCTGCTGTTTAAGGTTTAAAAAAAAAATGACAACAAAAAGAATAATTTTAAAAAGAAAATTTTAAGTAAACAATGGACAAAGGCTATGAATCTAAAACACAAAGAAGAAAAACCTAAAAGAGCCAATATGCTTAATCCCATTAAATAATCAAGAGAATAAAATAAAAACGAGGAAGCATCAGGTTAGTAAACATTAAAAATCTGAGAACATCAAGTGCTGATAATCATATAAGGAAATGGATAAAGAATGCAGAGCACAGGGCTGGGGTACGCCTCACTGACAGAGCACACATTTAGCATATATAAGGCACTAGGTTTGACTCCCAGCACAGAAAAAGAAAAAAAGAGAGACTGCAGATCACTTAGTAATTCCCACAAGTAACTCAAGATGATTTGCTGAATGATAAAATTCTACCATGATATAATGTGGCTACGTGTCCTCAAATTTTATATGAACACTACCCTATGGTGGTTACTGTTACTTCTCTCCTGTCCATTGCTGTTAATTAAGTAACACTTATCAGTAATTGGAAATTTCAGGAGGTTATCTCCTTTCGAGAGTTACAGAACTAACTAGTGCAATTTTTACTACAATAAATGAATGTTTTTAAAACTAGAATTAGCTCGTCTGTAAACAGAAAATAGGAAAATGGCAGTTGACAAAGAAATTGTTGGTACATGGGAGGCTTTCTCCAGCATTCAGAGAAAAATATTTTCACAGTTGAGAATTTGGAGGGGGTTGGAGGTATTTGGGTGTGGTGGTTCATGCCTTTAATCCCAGCTACTTGGGAAAATGAGGCAGGAGAATCACAAGTTTAAGGCCAGCCTCAGCAACTTCATGACAGCCTGTCTCAAAAATAAAATTTAAAAAGATGTGGGGTTGTAGTTCAGTGAATAGAATCAGCATTCCATTTAGTTATAGCCTAGAGTACTTTTTTTTATACATGCTCACACAGGGATATGTTGGAATTTTCAACACAGCGTTATGAATAATAGCAGCCGGTCACGGTAGCACATGCCTGTAATCCCAGCAACTCAGGTGGCTGAGGCAGGAGGAAGCTAAATTCAATGCTAGCCTCAGCAACTGTGAGGTGCTAAGCAACTCAGTGAGACTCTGTCTCTAAATAAAATACAAAATAGGGCTGGGGATGCAGTTTGGTGGTTAAGCACCCCTGTGTTCAACTCCCCCCCAAAAAAAAAATTAATAAGAGCAAAATAAAAATGTTTATAAAGCACTCCTGATGCTCAGTAATAACAGAATATATAACTAATGTGGTCTAGCTATGACAGTGCATAACTATACTCCCAGCTACTCCGGAGACTGAGACAGGAGGATCATTTAAACCCAGAAGTTCAGGGCCAGCCTAAGCCTGTCCCTTAAAAATAAAAATATGCCAGGCATGGTGGTACATGTGTTTAATCCCAGCAACTCAGGAGGCTGAGGCAGGAGGCTGAGTCAAGAGGCAAGTTTGAGGTCAGGCTCAGTAACTTAGTTAGACCCTGTCCCAAACTAAAAAATAAGATGGCTGGGGACACAGCTCAGTGGTAGAGCACCCCTAGGTTCAATCCCATGTGTTGCAAAAACTAGTTAAATAAAAATAATAATGTGGTACAGTATTATATTAAAAATACAAATTTACAAAGCAGCTAAAATGAATGAGCTAGGTATATGTGTATTAACATGGCTAGATCTCAGAAAGAGGCAAAGGACAGAATGTTAAACAGTAAATTTAAAAACAATGTCTTTGGAGATAGAAATACACAGAACTACAAAAAACACAGACTGTATACATAGATTTGTTACAGAAGCTACTTAATGACAGGAGGCAGGGGTGACAAAGGTAGGAAGTACAGATGGAGAAAGACAATTAGGATTCAAAAAGAGACTGAGGGATTCAACATTACCTACATCATTAAAAAAATTAATCAGAAGAACTAAAATATTAACATTTGCTTGAAGTGGCATTACGTGGAGTTTTATTACAGTATCCTCTGTACTGTAATTTGCTATTATTATTATTTATAATGAAGAAAAAGAGGCTGAGAGGAAGCATAATAAAATGGTAAGAGTGTTCCACCCTGGTAATGAGAACAAAGCTTTTTGTAGCTGCTGCTGTACTATTTCTCAATTTTTCATAATAAGCATACATTAATTTTAAAACTGGGGAAAATAATTCTGAATAGGGAAAAAACATAGGTGGTGAGTAGATTCCATGTAGTACAGTCCTGGTTCATAAAAGTACCTGCTCCTTGAAGGTTCACATAGACATGACATTTGCCCTCTTAAGTCTATAACAAAATAATCTCTAAATCCTAGAAAACCAAAACACAAACCCATTTTGAAACTTGTACATAAAATAGTAATATACGAATAGAGAAAACTTTCACCTATAAGCAACATTTTAGTCTTTGCAAAAGAATTTTTAAAAAATGGTTCCATGATCATTATTGACTGCTAATGATTACATTATAATCTCTAATTGTACAAAAATACACAGAAAATATAAGGAATAAATTTGATAGGTACTCCAGTTGAGTTTTTCATTATCACAATAATATTGTGTGGAAAGTATCTCAAACTGGTATACGATCAGGTAGTAATAAAACCATCAGGTGCAATGATGCACGCCTGTAATGCCAGCGACTCAGAAAGCTGAGGCAGGAGGATCACAGATTCAAGACCAGCTTCAGCAATTTAGCGAGGTCTTGTTTACTTTTCTTTTTTTGGTATGGGGATTGAACTCAGGGGCACTCAAGCACTGAGCCACATGCCCAGACCTATTTTGTATTTAAAAACTTAGAAGGGCTGGGGATGTAGCTCAGTGGTAAAGTGTTCCTGGGTTCAATCCCCAGAACCAAGATGATGATGATGAATACATCTATCATTGTATTCCATTCCATCACAAAACTGAAACTTTTGTCATACACAATGAACACTATTCAACTAGCTTAATCTCACCGAACCGTAATCTTAACTATACAAGGAGAAACTACTAGGACTCTCATAAAATGTTATAAGATCAAATATGGTAAATAACTTCAACTGATGGAAAACCTCCAGGGCTTAGAAGGTGAAGAAAAAGAAACAAGTGCCAGGCCCAATGCTCATCCATCAATGGCATTAATTGTACAAGTCAGCTGAATAAGGGAAGTTTCAATTGATCCCCAAGTGGAAACAGTAAACAGACTCAGAAGACAAAACCACAGTGGAATAAAATAAAACAGAAACAAAAATTTTAAATATTGATACTTTAAACGTTGATGGTGCATGACAAGAGAATAAGTCCTATAATAACAGATTCATTCACTTGTATATAAAAAATTATGTGTGATCAGACAGGGGTTGTGCTCGCCTAGCACATGGGAGGCTCTGGTTCGATCCTCAGCACCATATAAAAATAAATAAATAAAATAAAGGTATTTTGTCCAGCTACAACTAAAAAATAAATAGTAAAAAAAATCATGTGTGATCTACAACTATATAAGTATACAGATGGAACACAGAAAACAAGTACAACAGTAAAACAGTTATGTCAGAATGGTGAATTATGTTCACCAAAATATTTTTTTTTATCATTTCCTACCAACTCTGTAGATTAGTCTTCCTTATTTGTTTCAGTTCACCAAAAAAAAAGAGAGATAACCCAGGTAGTAACCCAGCCCAGCCCAGCCCAAGTCAACCAAGTAGTAGGAACTGCTAAGAACCAGAAAGCACTCAAGTCTGTAACGTTTTCATAATCAAACATATAACAAAGGCTGGGGATACAGCTCAGTTGGTAGAGTACTTGCCTCACATGCACAAGGCCCTGGGTTAATTCCTCAGCACCATATTAAAAAAGAAAAAAAAAAGGTAACAAAAGGATAACCCCAAAATTTCAAAGTGCATCTTACCAACGTGATGTCTCGGGAAGCTGCAGCGGCGCTCATGTGCAAGCTAGGCTGCCTCACAGAACTGCTACAGTCCAGGGCTCTAGCAAATGTCCCAACAGCCCTGAATAAACCAATCACAAACAGGAAAGAGTAAAGCCTTTATTATTTTTTATATTTTAAAAAACACAATGTGTCATGGTTCACTGTAAATATAGAATTTTTGTACTTATAACTATTTAGTACCTATTAGCAATTCTCCTCTTAAGTCAGGAGAAAGGAAGCCTCTCCTAGGTGAAGTAAATTGGGCAAATAATAGATAGATAGACAGATAGATAGATAGATAGATAGATAGATAGATAGATAGACAGACAGATAAAACCACACTGCATGATGAATGAAAAATTCTAAAAGAAAGGCAAAACACATTGTTGCATGTTTAAGAATCAATTATCCCAGGAAATGGTTTCATTTGTTTCTCTTTTGTTGTTATTGTTGTTTGTTTTTCTGGTCTTGAACTCCTGGGCTCAAGTGATCCTCCTACCTCAGCCTCCCAAGTAACTGGGAATACTGGAGCATGCCACTGAGAATTTTCTTTTGTAAAATTTAATACAGGGGGCTGGGGATACAGCTCAGTTGCATGCAACAAGGCACTGGGTTAAATCCCCAGGAACACAAAAAGAAGAAAAAAAAAATGATTTAATACAGGTTGAATGTTCCAAAAATGTTCCAAAACCCAAAACTTTGAGAGCTAACATAATCCAAGTGGAAAATCCTATGCCACGACACTTTGTTCCATGCACAAAATTATTTAAAATATTGCATAAAATTACCTTCACCAACATATATAAGGTGTATCTGAAATATAAATAAATTTTGTGTTTGGACTTGGAACCCACACACAAGACACTTCATTATATATTTGCAAATATTCCAACATTTAAAAAATTCTAAAATCAAGAAAAAATTGCTGGGCTTAGTGGCACCTGCCTATAATCCCAGCAACTCAGTAATCTGAGGCAGAAGAACTGCAAGCTCAAGGCCAGCCTCAGCAACTAAGCAAGATCTTGTTGTCAAAATAAAAAATTAAAAAGGACTGGGGGGGTAGCTCAGTGGTAAAATGTCCCTGGGTTCAATCCCAGCACACACACACACACAAAAAAAAAAAAAAAAAAAGTAAGGGAGAGGGAAAAGAAAAGAAATGAGAAGAGCAGAGCCAATATGGGCATGAAGAAGGAAAGAGAAGAACTATTAGAAAATAACATGGAGTAAACCATTTTGTGTTCATATTTGTTCAAGAAATGTAATTACCTGCAGAGTTCTGACCACTTTTTTTGCCCAAATTGTGAAATCCCAGTAACATTTTTTTCCTTTAGCTATAATTAACTAAAGCATTTCTTGTATATATAATAGATTTCTACTGAATCCCATTAAGAAAAACAAATTTCCACCACACTGGTATTCACTGATGAAAAGGCCTTCCTATAGGTGAGGAACCTTAATCTCAAAAGGTGCAGCACGAAAAGAACAGGATATTCGGGGCGGGGGTTGTAGCACAGCAGTAGAGCGCTTGCTTTGCACGTGTGAGGCACTGGGTTTGATCCTCAGCACCACATAAAAATAAATAAAATATCGTGTCCACATATAACCAAAAATGTTTTTTTTTTTAAAGAAGACGATATTCACTACTTCTTGCTTGTAGTTTAAACATGGTAACTGAGGAGGCCTTAAAAAAAAAAAACAATTAAAATAGAACATATGTGAAAAACTACCACAATATACAACTATTTAGTTATCACAAAGCGAACATACACAGTTCACCAGTATCCAGGTCAAGAAATAGAAGGTAATGGGAGCCTGAAGTAGGAGGATCACAAGTTCAAGACCATCCTAAGCAACTTAGGGAGACCCTGTCAAATAAAAAAGGCTGGGTACGTAGCTCACCCTGTGGTGAGCTTTGCTCACACAGAATCACCCAGTACGGATACATTTATGTAAATGTCTGGCTTCTTTTGCTTAAAATGCTGTTTGTACAATTGTCCACATTGACAGGTGGAGCTATATGAATTTATTTTCCTTGTTATAGAGCATTCTTTTGATTTCCTTACCCCACCTCTACTTTATCAATCACCAACATTAGGTATTATAGAACAAATATTAAAGAAATTTTGTAAACTCCTTAGCAACCCTCATTCTGATTCAAGGGAAAAGAACATACAGCCTTTGGGGATCAGAAAAAGGGGTGTGGGGACAATAATGCAAGTCAAATTTGTCACCTGCAATGTCTCCTAAACAATTTAGACAACTTTCTGGAGCCTCTAGATCAGGGGTTCCACTATTGATATCATTTCTATTCTTTGAACTTCAGTTTTCTCTACTCCACACACTGGCTCCTCCCCAACAATATACAAGTGTTTTAATCTAATCATTCAGTGGCCAGGCTTGTGGGCAGTGGATCTGAATGCCAGCCAGTAGTATAGTGTGCACTTCTACAACCAATACCTCTAAGAACAACTCTGGCTAAGCCTGCTAAGCCTATTTTCTCCTTTGTATGATGAAAACACAAACACAGAAAATCAAGAGAATAGAATAATGAAGACCTTTGCCCCCACTGTCTAGATCTAACTAATTCTAATATTTTGCAATGTCTGATTCATGTTTTAAGGAAATAAATATTATAAGCCTGATTAGAGCACTCTCAATATACTCCCAAACCAAATATGTATATTTATGCCCATCTATATATAATATACATCCCATTAATGAACTAAAGCACTGTTTTGCACATTCTATAACTTTTAATAAATGACCACACTGTATGCATGTATTAATAAATGATCATACTGCATATACCTTCATTAGACATTACTTTTGAGATTTATCTCTTAGCTACTATGTAGAGCTCTAATTCATTCATTTTAATTGTTGTAAAGTAGTATTCCATTCTATGAGTATACCTCAATTCATTCATCTACTGCTTGCTGATGTACTTTTAGTTTTTTCCTCCAATTTAGCCACCATTATGATGCTTCGAAAATCTCATTTACTTTTTGCTTTGTTGCAATTTTCCCCATGAGCATCATTTACTTCTATAACTGAAAAAATAAAAATAAAATTCTGTTCCATTCACTTTTTCAAGAAAAGAGGAAGGGTAAGAAGAAAGTTGGCAAGACTGAAAGCTCTCAAAGCAAAGCCCTGTGCTTAGCAGGACACCTTACTCATGCAAGGATGCAGAGTACATGTTGCACATTTTAACGGAACCGGAACAATCCATTCTAGAGTAAAGCCATGTTCAGAGCAAAAGAAATCATTGCTTTCATTAAAGGTATGGGATTTCAGGTGATGAATTTCTTCTTTATACGTTTCTGTTCTCTTAAGCAATGAAAATTAATAAATCTATTTTTAAACTGAAATAAATGATAGTAAATCATATTACTCAGGAGGCAGTGTGACACACATAAAGCTTCCTTACATAACTAGAAAAAGATTAATACAACTAATGGGGAAAAGTAAGCACATAGAAAAAAATACACACATCTATAACTTCTTTTATAAAATGAAATTTCTTGGGGCTGGGGATGTGGCTAAAGTGGTAACGCGCTTGCCTGGAATGCGCGGGGCGCTGGGTTCAATCCTCAGCACCACATAAAATAAAATAAAGATGTTGTGTCCACCGAAAAGTGAAAAATTAAATATTAAAAAATTCTCTCTCTCTCTCTCCTCTTTAAAAAAATAAAAGAAAAGAAAAAGAAAAAGAAATTTCTTTACTCAAAGATGTCATACTTACCGAGCTACAACTAAGAACTGGTCAATCTGTCGGTCTGTAAGTGGGCTATTTGGATCCCAAACTTTCATTTCCAATTTTGACTGTTCTCTCTCATCTGATTCTCCTGCCCAAGAACAAAGGAAAGAGTCTGGGTTACTCACAAAGCACACTGACACACGTGGCGGGTAACTACGCTCACAACAGCATTAGAAATGCTCCAATGTAAGGTAAATGTTCACAGTTTTAATACATTCTTTCAGACAGCAGATGAACAAAACCTGATAAAGTGAACAATGAGGATAATAAAACCAAACCAACCATCTGGTATCAGCAGTAGCATTCATTTCCTGAGCACCTGTAGGCGTGAGGCACTGAGTCCCATGCTAAGGAATATAAAGATGAAAGAGAAATCATCCCTGCCATAAGATACTTCAACTATGATAAAACATGTGCATAAATGCCTTTGATACAAATAAAAGAAATAGATGTCATAAGAGACATATTAATATGGCTGAAAGAATCCAAAGACTAGAGAAATCATGTCAGACTAGCTAGGAAACAATGTCACGAAGGGAGCGGCATTTCTGCTAAGAACTGAAAGGTTATGAAACCCTGGCAGAGGAAGAGGACTTTAAAAAACTATGAGAACAGGAACAAAGTCATGGGGTATTAAAATGTGATAGAAAAATAGCTCTTTTTGCCTGGAGAACATTAAGGGGAATGAGAAAAGATAGTCAACAGAAGGGGGGTTATGAACACATTACTGGAGATTCTACACAGATTTTCTGAACAGATTTTATTTGGAGGTAATGGGAAGCTATTGCCTGTGCATGTACATGGCAGGGGCCGGGGATGAAGGGGGACTGGTGATTGAACCCAGAGGCTCACACATGCTAGGCAAGTGCTCTACCACTGAGCTATATCCCTAACACATTTTACTTTATTTCCAGAGAGGGTCTTACAAAGTTTCCCAGGCTGATCTCAAACTTAAAATCCTCCTGCCTCAGCCTTCCTCGTCACTGGAATTACAGGCATGTACCACTGCACCTGGCTAAGCCTTTGTTTTTTGAGTAAGGGAAGGACAAAACCAGAACCAAACTTCAATTGTCCTAGTTAGCAATGGTACGTGATTTACTCTGCAAAGGTAACTGATGAGGTCAAAAATATGTTATCCAATTCCTTTGAGTTCCACCTGCAGTTAATGAATAAGCAGCTGAAACATGGTGCTAGAATAGCAACAGAGAGTGAAGAGAAGATTCAGGATGCCAGTGACACATGGAGGTAGAGGTTAGATTTCAAGTCTTATGGGCTGTATGGATAGTGCTGGCATTGGCAGAAAGAAGGAACACAAATAGGAGGTGAAGGCCAAGGACTCACTATGGTACAAGATGCTTTAACATCTTACAGGGAGATACAACCATTGGGCAGGACTTGATGCAGAACAAAAGATGGTAAAAGGAAATAGGCCAAAGGTGATAGTGCACGCCTGTAATCCTAGTGACTTGGGAGGCTGAGGCTGAGGCAGGAAGGGGAGCAAGTTCAAGGCCAGCCCCAGCAACTTAGCAAGACCCTATCTCAAAATTAAAAGTACTGCAGATGTAGCTCAGGGATAAAGTGTCCCTGAGTTCAATATTCAGTCCAGAGAGAGAGAGAGAGAGAAGAAAAGAAGTAAAATCATAAGAGTCAACTGGAATTTTTCTTTATGACTATGAATTCTATTGGATTAAGTAAGAGCTCTTTGCTGACAGAGACTGAGTTTGGCTTTGTTTTAATTTTGATCACTGCCATGTGTAATCAGGCAGCATGCCTTATACTCAGTGACATCATATCATGAAACCGAAGAGTCCCTGATGACCGACTCCTAGCACAGGAGCAAGTGGATATCAATGGAACAGGAGAGGACAGACGAGGTGCCACTCAACCTGCAGTCTCAATCAGCCCACTGCTGTCAGGATAGAGATAGTAAAAGGTAAGTAACTAAGGGACCAACTGCCACTCCCAGCACAAAGTAGGAGCAGAGCAGAGCAGAGCAGAGCAAGTGCTTAGCCACAGAGATCTAAAAAAATTTGAAGTTTTCATTTTTCATAGCTTTTGTTTACAAAAACCAACATTTCCCCTTTTTTTCTTTTGCCTATTTCTCTTCCCACCCTTCTTTTAATCTACAATACAGGTTCACTTTTAAAGACCAGTTAAAAACAAAAAAGCTGCAAAATATGAAACTTGAGAATGGAGACCAATAAACTTCCCTGTATCTTAAAAAAAAAAAAGTAAGAATTATTATGGCAAAAATGAAATACAGGAATGAGCTGAAGTGGTACTATTCAGTATTCAGCCCCTTCTGTTATATTCTGCAGAATGTAAGGGTAAGACTGATATTTACTACTGAAATTTGAGTTAGTTAAATTGATAAATTTCAACTACATCCATGAATCTACAGTATATATCAGAATTTATTATAAGAATTCTAAAATGAATTGCAAGCAATAAAAATACACTCCTGGATGCACTCAGACTAACACCAAACATATACACAATGCCAGAGAACAAAAAACAGCAACAAGGGCTGGGGTTGTGGCTCAGTGATAGAGTGTTCACCTCTTATGTGGGAAGCACTGAGTTCAATCCTCAGCACTACATAAAAATAAAATAAAGATGTTGTGTCCATCTACAACTAAAAAAAAAAAAAAAAAAAAAACAGCAAAAAACTAAATAAAGAAATGCTCTATATCAAACAATGTGGATAAAATGAAAGCCTCATTTTTGATTAACCAAATAACTATATTCATATAACAGTTTGACTATCTTTTCACTGGGAAAAGCTCTTGAATGAACCTATAATTTGTATTACTAGATTTCATCTAACCTAGCAGCAATATCCGAATGGTCTATAACAGTGATGAATTTCATGATTTGGTCATGTGCATTCTTAGCCACTGTAATAGTCTCACTTCCCTCCTGCATTTATGATAATTCAGACAAACACTGAACTCCTACAAATGTACCTGACAATCAACTACATCACTGTGTGCAACTTCCTATTTTTGCTTCATATAATTTTGAAGAAATGCAGATAGAGAGATGATTTTAAATGTTTGTGTTATACCTCCAACTATATTTTAAAATTTCTAGAAGAGACAGAGTGCTTCCTTTAAGAGCACCTAATGGTGTTCACATACTCAGAAGAACTAAGGCTGCATCACATTTTCATTCAAGAGGCCCTTTCCTCAACAACAGGAAACTTTCTTTGTTCAAACTACAACTCATTTTCTTTGTACCAGTTAACACAGCACTGTGCTCTTATGTTACATTTAATTCAGAAATACATAAGATAAGGATGCCATTTATTACCATTTTTGTTAAATATTGTTCTGAAAGTTCAAGCCAAAGTATAAAGATATGAAATAATGAATAGTGAGTTACTAGAAGGACATCAAAAAAACAAATATAAAAAACTTGGTGACATTTCAAACAAAGAAAATGTTTCAAAAATGACATTTGCTGTGAAAATAAAAATATACAGTATCATTTTACAAAAGTATCTCTCACTAGATTAAATGTATAAAAATTTAGTTTCAGGAGTATATAAAATAGTTTTAATGATTTCTACAAATCAAATACTTTTTTATTAAAATAAGAAGGGAAAGGATTAACCAAACTGAATGGTGTTATAAAATACAGCAACAGTAATCAAAACGAGTTGGGCTAGCGGTGAAGCTCTGTGGTTGAAAGCTTGCCCAGGCCCTGGGTTCAAGTCCCACTGGCCCCTTCCAAAAAAAGTGTTGATTAAAGTGCAGAAATACGTTGGGCATGGTGGCACACACCTGCAATCCCAGCAACTCAGGATGCTGAGGCAGGAAGATCACAAGTTCAAGGCCAGCATCAGCAACTCGACAATAATTTGTCTTGAAATAAAAACCGTGAACTCATGCTTTCTCCACTGAGTATATGTAGGCCCATATGTATAGGGTCAGTGAAATTAAAAACAGAATCCAAGATGCAGGGTCAACCCCTCCTTTTCAAACACTAGAGAAATGTTTTCACAGCTTCTTCATCTATAACTCAAAGCATCCCAATGTGGTTTTAACATAGTAGAAAATGCCACAGATTTTGAGGCCACTAATTTGGCTGGTGCTTGCACTAGAGGAAGGCACTTCTATAGAATCTCTTCCTTTTTATCTTCTGTGGTACTGGGGATGGAATCCAGAACCTTACACATAGTTGGCAAGAGCTCTACCACTTAGGTACATCCCCAACATTTTTTTTTAACTTTATTTTTGAGGCAGGCTCTCACAAAATTGCTGAGGCTTGCCTTAAACTTGTGTGATTCTCCTCAGGTTGGAAGTTTGGCTTAGTGGTAGAGTGCTTGCCTAGCACATATGAGGCACTGGGTCCAATCAGCACAACATAAAAATGAATAAATAAAGATCTTTTGTCCATAAAATAAATAAATAAATAAAGGTATTGTATCCAACAACAATAACAACAACAAAAAACCCTTGTGATTCTCCTGCCCCATCTCCCGAGTAGCTGGGATTAAAGGTGTAAGGCACCATAACCGAATACCTTTTCTTCTTTTTTTTTTCCTCCATAAATTCTCAACTGTGAGAATGAATTCTTATTTTTCCCTAACTGGAGAAAGCCTCCCATGTACTAATATAATTTCTACTTTGTCTACTGCCATTTTCCTATTTACTGATTACAGATGAGCTCATTCTAGTTTTAGAAACATGCATTATTGTAGTAAAAGATGCACTAATTAATTCTGTAACTCTCAAAGAGAGATAGCTCCTGAAATTCCTAATCACTGACAAGTGTTTAAGTAACAGCAATAGACAGAGTTGGACAGGAAAGAAGTACCAGTAACAGCTACAGAGTGTTGAGCCCTGTGCTAAACACTCCATGAGAATTATTTCCTTTACTCACCAGCCACAGTGCTTTGATACACTCCATAAAGAGGAAGTTACAGGGATTGAATCATTTCCCAAGTTTATCCAATTAAAACACATCAGCCAAGTTTTACCCAAATTTGTGAACCCAGAATAAATTCTAGTTTAATCATTTAATGTTATTATAATATTTAAACAGAAATTTTAATTAACATGTAAAATAATTTTTTTCTTAAAATTCTAATATTCCAACATATTTAAATAAAAATTCCAAATTTCCCACATGATATCTTTTTCTATGGAAAATGTGTAAGTGGCTTATTTAAACTTAATGTAAGATTTAAAATCTGAAAAAAAACTTTACCTTCATTTGCAAATTACATTCTCATCATTCTAGACCTCCAGAGTTTGTTAGGTGGTAGGTAGCCACAGTGAATTTTAAAATTCCAAAGCCACAAAAACACTTTTATTCACTAGCAAGAAAATGACACAACAATCTTTTAGAATCCATCAAGATATGTTCTCCAAGAAAGCAAGCCTGAAACATATTCTGGCATGGTACTGCTCCTGCCACCTACCCAGGATATTAATTCTAGTTCTACATTTCATGCCAATGCAAATGGGAATCTGGCCACTGGTCAAAATGTACCCACTCGGGAGGTTGGGGGTGTAGCTCAGTGGAAGAGCTCTTGCCTAGCGTAGGTGAGGCCCTGGGTCAATCCTCAGCACATTTAAAAAAAAAAAAACTAAACCAACAAAAATGTGCCCACAAGAGTATCAAAAGGTTAGTGTGCATCTATTAAAGCTAAATCCGAACTATCTATTTATGAATATTATATTTTCTACTATTTAATTTCTCTGCAATCAGATCCTGGCTATACATAGTTTTTTCATTGATGGCAATGTCTGTGTTTTTCAAGTGTGGTTTAATTGTTCGCATATCTATTGGTGTCCCTACTCCCTCCCCCTCTAAAACATATTCATTAGGAAGAAAAGGGAAGAGGGGTTCTTTAAACATTGTATCTAGTTGGTCACCTGATTGCAAGTGAACAGAAAAATTCTGGATAAGCTTAAAGCTTGAGGTTGCAATAAGAATCCAAAATAACTTCTTCATTTATGATTTTATAAAAAATTGGGTCAGGTACAGTAGAGCATTCCTCTAATCCCAGCAGTTGAGGAGGGTGAGGTAGGAGGATCACAAAAGGGTAACCTAAGCAACCTAGCAAGACACTGTTTCACAATAAAAAATAAGAAGTGGTAGCCCTGCATTCAATTCCCAGGAACTACAAAGAAAAAGGTGGGGGGCATTTCTATAAAATCTACAAATGTGATGTTCCTTATTAAAGATGAATGTATAAATAACTAACAAGTTATAAACTTAAAAATAAACTTAAAAATGTAATAAAACCTATATGACTAAAACTGTATGGGGGGGGACCCTACTCCCATAATATTTAAAAGTAGCCTTGAAAAAAGGAAAACTCATCTCTGGTTAAGACACTTAAACATCATCAAAACGTCTATTCTCTCTAGAGAACTTAATAGGAGGAGGGGTCTTTTCAGGTGTTCGCCAAGCTGATGATAAAAGTTCATTAGGAAAAATAAGAATGTAGCAAAAGGTAAGAAAACACTGAAAGATAAGAGCTAGGACTGGGACTATTCTCAGGCCCTACCACATATTACCAATTCTCTGTAATTAAGCAGAGAGGCACAAGAGCACAGAGAGACAAATGGATCAGAACACAAACTCAGAAACAGACCCATACAATGCTCAATATTATAAAAACAATCAATATATCCCAACCAAATTAGAATTCTAACAAAATCCGAACGGAAGAAATCAACAAATTAAAGACAAACTTCAGCAGTAAGGAAAAAAAAAATCCATAAAGACCTACATCCCACTCCCAGGAAATGAGGGAAGAGGGTTGGAACCATTCTGTGGTGGAATGCTTGCCTACCTAGAATCACATTTTAAAAAATTTAAAAAGAGAGAGAGAAAACTTTCCATATCGTAAAACATGTAAATGATAAATAAATAAGCCCCATAACAACCGCACTATGGAATACAGTATGTAATTTCATATGTATATAACAAGCAGCCTGGAGGAACATGTTAAATGAATAAAACTCAGTGACAGCAATTAAGAAGAGATACCCTCAGAGATACTTTTATTTTTAGTATAACTGCATTTCCGACATTTTGTGTTATTTGCAATAAAATAAACTTTAAGATAGAAAAATGGAAAAAGACAGAGAATACAGTGGAGTCCCTTGGTTTTGCTAGGTTACAAATGGAAGTAGACTCAACATAAGTACTTTATTTTTTAAAATTTTTTCTTAGTTGTTGATAGATCTTTATTTATTTATTTATACGTGGTGCTGAGAACTGAACCCGGAGCCTCACACATGCCAGGCAAGTGCACTACTGTTGAGCCACAGCCCCAGCCCAACATAAGTACTTTTACTACACAGTTTCCTGAAGATTTTGTACCAGGTATGCAGTACTCACCAGTAGCTCAAATGGTAAACCCCTGAGCCCAATGGCTCACCAGGGTACCTCAAGAAGCTCAATGAGGATATGCTTCCCACTCTGTCCATAACAATCAGATTTTCTTATTTAAGGTTGTATTGTGTAATATTTCTGAAAAAACCACTCACCCACAGAAAAACTAGGAGAAACATTGTGTTAAAAGTCAACTAACACACAGACCCACATAAATCAATTAACACTTGTTCATGAACTATAAGATATACCATCAATAAATATTCATTCCCATTTTGCTAATATGAAGGATCCTTTGTTAGATAGCAGGCATAACTTACAACCTGTTAAGAATCATTGCTCTCACCTGGAAAATACAAACCTAAGAACCACGTGTTTTTTTCTGAGAACTGAAAGAATAAATATTGTACTTTATCTATTGTTTCCTAAAATAATTTTTTTTAAATTCCCAGCTAGGTATATATGTTTTCCAAATTATATCCCACCCTTTATGCTTTTCGGGGGCCAATACTATATTCAAATGGTTTTTCAAATAAATAAGAGCTTATGAGACAGTATGATCTGGTTTTTGTTTTGTTGTTGTTTTTGGTTTGGGGTTTTTTTTCCCCCCATTGTTATTTGAAGCATTCCTACCTGTATTTGGTTCAGCACTTATTCATATCACTAATAAGCAAAAATATGAAACTTTACTATATGTCTAGGCTTACACACGATGCTCAAAGGAGAGCCACAGAATAAACATCCCTGAAAGACCACACTTATAAAAGTCGAATAATAAAAACAGTATAAAAGATTATGTGAATGACCTGATCTACAGAGCCAACAGAAGTGAGAGACCACATTTAGGGAAGAATAATGGAAGGCTGCTTGGGAATGCAGAACCAAGCGGGGGGACCTGTGCAATGAGTACACAGATGGACTTGCAGAACTGTTTTACTAGAAGAACATACATTTGTCAAAAACTCACAGAATTGTACACTAAAAAGGGTGCGGTTTACTGCATATAAATTCTAAGTTAATTAAAATAAGAAAATACCCTCATACAAATGACAACTTGGAAGACAGTTTGGCGGCTTCTACAAAATTTTAAACACACGTGCCCAATGATTTAGCAATTTCACATCTTGAAACACATTTTCCAGTTATATCTATAGAGCATGCAGTATACATTATAAAAGAGGATACTCATTGTAGCACTAGTTATAAAATTAAAAACCAAAATTTTTTAGTGAAATAATGTTTACTAATTAATTACTTAAGTACAATGTTGTAAGTCTAATACCAAACACTAAGGACTCTAAACATCCAAAACTGATTTCTGTGAGACAAGGTGATTTGCACAAACATGAAGGTCACAAGCAATTGAATGTGGTGGCTCACACCTGTAATTCCAGCTGCATTGGAGACTAAGATAGGAAGATTACCCAGTTCAAGGCCAGCTTGTGCAACTTTAAGACCTTGTCTTATAATAAAACTTAAAAAGGGATGGGGCTATAAATTCAGTAGTAAAGCCCTTGCCTGACATGTAGTAGGCCAGAGGTTCAAACCCTAGCACTGCAACAAAAAAGGTTATAAACAATGTCTCAACCTGTAATAAACTCACTCACTACAAACAATCCACTCAAAAAAACTGCCAAAACAGTCAATAGAGACTTGGCATTTTGCTCTCCCAGCATTACTGACTTATCCTCCAGGTATTTGAATTTGTAAGAATTTTGAAGTCTGAGGCTTGATATGTTTCATAACCACTCCATTTACCCACCACGGACACCCATGTATCCTGTGATCTAACTCTTGTGTGTTATCTGTTGACTTAACTTTTGAGTTTGGTTTCTAGAAGTAAAAACATGCAAAGAGAGAGAAGAACCCATGGAAGAGCATATTCATTTTAATAACCAGATGGAAGCCAAACAAAAGTAGAGGGCTTTTTGTGCAAATCGCAAAGACCTTCAAGGAAAGACTAATAAATTCTACACTTCTTTTTTTTTATATTTATTTTTTAGTTGTAGTTGAACACAATATCTTTATTTTATTTATCTATTTTTATGTGGTGCTGACGATCAAACGCAGGGCCTCGCATGTGCGAAGCAAACGCTCTACCGCTGAGCCACAATCCCAGCCCCAGTAAATTCTACACTTCTCTATTAAACAAATTTAAAAGTCACTATTAAAATTATTTTAAATCAGGGGTTGTGGCTCAGCGGTACAGCGCTCGTCTCCCATGTGTGAAACCCTGGGTTCGTTCAATCCTCAGCACCACATAAAATAAAATAAAGGTATTGTGTCCACCTACAATTAAAAAAATATTTTTAAAAGATTCTTTAGGGGCTGGGGTTGTGGCTCAGTGGTAGAGCACTTGCCCAGCATGTGTGAGGTGCTGGGTTCCATCCTCGGCCCACATAAAAATAAATAAATAAAGGTATTGTGTCCAACTACAACGAAAAAGAACCCAAAATATTCTTAAAAAACTCTTTTAAATCAAATGACAAAAGTGGAAATACTTATGGACAAAGGATAAATACCTTTAATATTCAAGAAGTTCTTATCAAGGGCGGGGGTTGTGGCTCAGTGATAGAGCGCTTGCCCAGCATGTGTAAGGCACTGGGTTCTATCCCTGGCACCACATAAAAATAAACAAATAAAATAAAGGTATTGTGTCCATCTACAACTTTTAAAATATTGTTTAAAAAAGTTCTTATCAACAAATAATAAAAAATAAGAAACCAGATTTTAAAATGCATAAGGAACCAGGCACAATAGCACATGCTAGTAATCCCAGCAGCTCAGGAAGCTGCCTCAGCAAAAACGTGAGGTGCTAACCAACTCAGTGAGACCCTGTCTCTAAATAAAATACAAATTAAGGCTGGGGATGTGGCTCAGTGGTCAAGAGTTCAATCCCCAGTACAAAAAAACAAAATGAAACCAAAAAAAAAAAAATGCATAAGAAATTCACAGAAGAGCTAAAAGTAACCATGGCAAGCATAATTATAATTTTTTAAACATTTATTTTTTAGTTGTAGGTTGACACAATACCTTTTTTTTTAATGTGGTGCTGAGGATCAAACCCAGTGCCTCACACATGCTAATAAGCAAGCGCTCTACCTCTGAGCCACAACCCCAGCCCATAATTATAATTTTTAAAAATAAATGCTCAAATAAAAAAAAACAATGATATATGAATTTATCTAGAAGAAAAAGTAAAAACAAAGGCAGGCAAGAGTCCTAATGACAAGTATTGGTGGGAGAATCTGTCCCTCATACATAAAAATGCAGGGCAAAGGATTTTTAGTATCTAAAAAGTAAATAAAGGGGTGAATGGATTAGCTCAGCAGAAGAGCACTTGCCTGGCATTTGCAAGGTCCTAGGTTCAAACCCCAGCATTACAACAAAAAATTTTATATACCATTTCATTTCAAGGGAGTTGTGACTTTAAAAACATAATATATGTGCAGATTTTCTGTCAGCATCTTTTGTAATGCCAAAAAAAATGGCAATACCTAAAAATCTATCATTAGGAGACTGGAAAAGGAAATTATACATCCATCTGGGGGAAAAGACACTCATACATTGCTGGTGGGGCTGCAAATTGGTGCAGCCAATATGGAAAGCAGTATGAAGATTTCTTGGAAAGGGAATGAAACCACCATTTGATCCAGCTATCCCTCTCCTATGTCTACAACCAAAGGACTTAAAAACAGCATACTACAGGGACACTGCCACATCAATGTTTATAGTAACACAATTCACAATAGCTAAACTGTGAAACCAACCTAGATGCCCTTCAGTAGATGAATTGATAAAGAAAATATGGCATATATACACAATGGAATACTACTCAGCATTAAAAGACAATAATATCATGGCATTTGCAGGTAAATGTATGAAGTTGGAGAATATAATGCTAAGTGAAGTTAGCCAATATCAAAAAACAAAGGCCGAATGTTTTCTCTGATAGAAGGATGCTGATTCATATTGGGGATGGAGGGGGGACCATGGGAAGAATGGATAAACTCAGATAGGGCAAAGTGGAGGGAGGGGAAGAGAGAGGGAGTGGGGGCAGGAATGAGATGGACATCATTACTTTAAGTACATGTATGAAGAGTACATGTATGAAGACACAAATGGTGTGACTCTACATTGTACAACCAGAGATATGAAAAATATGTATATATGGCTATATATGTAATATGAATTGAAATGCATTCTGCTGTCATATATAACAAATTAGAATAAAGTTTAAAAAAAGAAATTATACATCCATGGAAAGAAAAGAACAATAATGTCACAAAACAGAATGAATTCACTCTATTTATGTAAAAATGCCAGTCATATACTGTTGAGAAAGAAGTGGTTACAAAATAACATGTGCAGTGTGCCACTGCATGAGAAGTGTTCCTGAACCTTGCAAGCCAGGTATGAACAAAAGAAATGCCCTGAACAGTTACAGTATGCATATAGAATGAAGGAGAAGAGGCGGCATTCATTGTCTACATTACACAGTCTAATTTTTTTTTTTTTTTTGGCCAGGAGGTATTTGGGTGGTGGTACTGGGGGTAGAACCTAAGGTTCTCTATCATTGAGTCACATCCCCAGCCCATTTCAGTTATTATTTTGAGAGAAGATTCTCACTAAATTCCTTAGGGCATCGCTAAGTTGCTGAGGCTAGCTTTGAACTTTGAAGCCTTGTGAGTCACTGCAATTACAGGCATGTGCCACCACTCCCAGCTTTAATTTTTATTTTAAGGCAGGGTTAGGTAAATTGCCCAAGCTGGCCTCAAACTTAAAATCCTCCTGCCTCAGCCTCCCAAGTAGCTAGGACTGCAGGCATGTGCCACTATGCCTGTGGCATTTCGTTTTTTAACAGTAAAAATATTTTACTTTATTTTAGAAAATAGATCTTAGTGTACAGTTGTGACAGGAGAAAGAAAACTAAGTCTTGCTAGGAACGATCTGTTTTTAAAAATGCAAAGCTTTGAATTCTTCTGGTACATAAAGTACCCAGATCAGCTTTAAAAGAAACTACCAAAATGTAGCTGTTTGCTAGACTCCGTGGCCACCTGGGCTAGATGACTTCAAAGGGATTCAACAATCTCAAGGAATAAGCATACCACATTAAAACACAAGTTCAAAACCACTAACGATCTTAAAGCTATACTTACAGACAGATATAGCCGTAAAACTCAAAATCTCTGAAGTCACAAATGAATAACTGATGAGAGAAATCATTTCCCACTGCTATTTGTTATGCTTCTAGGGCTGGAAGGGCTCATAACTCTACTCTTAAAGTTGCTTCTTGCACATGAGGATGAGAATACTTGAATTTCAAAATACAGGTTTTCATAGGACTTGAAACCCAAAAGAAAACGTACCTTCTAAGAGCATTTCTGGAATGTCTGCTTGGTATCTAGGACCCACTCTGATTTCACCTTTGTCAGCTAATAGTGTTTTCACTGAGGGGTCATAGACCAAGGAGTAGAAAAAGGTATCCTGAAAAAAATGACAGAAAATACCTAGGTAAACTTAATTCCTTTTACTGTTTGTAGAGCAATAAAATCAATGTCGCAATAATAAAAGCATAAAACTTCAGAGAATATATAAAATTTCCTTCATGTGAACAAATTCATAAGTCTTTAAGGAGAGTACAGTGTTATTGTCATCATGTATAATAGTGCAGAATTTTAAAAAGCAAAAGAAATAGCTTTAACTAAAGTAGATTATAAGGTTTTATTATTTGTTTTAGTTTTTTTTTTAATACCTTTATTTTATCTATTTTTATGTGGTGCTGAGGATCAAACCCAGTGCCTCACACATGCCAGACAAGTGTGCTACCACTGAGCCACAAGCCCAGCCCTATTTGTTATAGTTTGAAAGAGAAAAAATTAACTGCTCTAAAACAGAGTTTTGGAAAGCTAGCAAAGTTAAACCAAAACTCAAAGGTCAGACACCTAAAATCAAGTATCTTCTAACCTCCAATGTCTGCACCAAGTAGCAGGCTGTCTTCATGGACACAGGCACTCTAATTGTTTAAGTGTCCATACTACATTTTATTCAAAATATTAAAAGACACACACATCTCACATTGACTACACTGTGTAAGAGTTGAATTTACATGTAGTTTATGAATATTACAGTAGAAATTTAATTGAATACTTACTAATTATAATTCTGCAGTTCTCTTTTAAATTCTGAAATACAGGTATGTGTACAGACAGGCATACAAACATAACTAAACACACCACCCACCAATAGAACACATAAACACTCCAATGGTCCCTTAAGAAGCTCAAATGCCTAGAGTTACGGGGCTTAATGGAGAAAATGACCTGGCCACCAGTACTGTACTAAATTCTGAAGAGCCACTGGAGTCTAAACCAGCAAAGTCCTATCCTCTGCTTCCCATCAGGATCAAGAGATCATGTATTGTAAAATTCTCTGCATTCTATGCTAGAAGGGCTTATCCCTACCATCAGCATGTTACCGAGATCAGCCAAGCAAGCTGCAAATAAGAGATAACTACCAGACCGTGAAGTGACTCCTTTTAGGGCTCTTACATACTATAGTAAGGACAAAGGGGAAAAAATAAAGTTATTCCATTCACTGAGAAATTCCACATGATATTTTAACCATGGATCACTGTCAGGAGAAAAGATTAAACAAGTGCTAAAAAGTGACACTAATATGTGATATTTGTGCATATTTTAAATGTTATCTAAGAAGTAAAATCTGTAAGAAAACATAAAAAACCATCCTCCTTAACAGAGTAAGAGGGGATGATCACTATGTACTCAGGGTTCTTTGTTTTGCTTTCTAGACAAAAACAATAAAGCATATTACTCAGTATCTGAAAACACTGCTAATGGCTCACCATGAGATTTAAAACCAGAGATACCTAAGGTCCCTTTTAATCTGTAAAACTCATTAACATGGTGATCCAATAAAAAAGAATTTTAGGGGACTGGGGTTGTGGCTCAGAGGTACAGCGCTTGCCTAGCATGTGTGAGGCCCTGGGTTCGAGCCTCAGCACCAAATGAAAATAAATAAATAAAAGGTATTGTGTCTGACTAAAAATAAATATTTTTTTTAAAAAAGGATTTTAGGCACAAGGGTTGAGCCCAGAGGTAGAGTACTTGCCTAGCATGTGTTCAGTCCTCGACAACACACACACACACACAAAGAAATGAGTATACTTAGAGTCAAACAGTTGTTTAAAATCCTTAGATCTGTGTGTACTGATACAGGAAAATATTTGAAATATGTTTAGACTATATTATAAAAAAAAGTTTTAAGAACATTTAGGTCAGCCAATTTCATGAACAGTTAAAAGTAAAGGATAATGATTACAAAGCTGTTCTTTGAGTTAACAACTTCAAATATGTCAATCTCAATATTTTATGCACTATTTATTTATTTAGTGGCACTGGGGAATTGAACCCAGAGCACTCTACCACTGAGCTACATCCCCAACCCCTCTTTTTTTTTTTTTTTGAGACAGGGTATCCTACATTGTTCAGGCTGGCTTTGAATTTGTAATCCTCCTGCCTCAGCCTCCTGAGTAACGAGGATTACAGACATATGACGATGTCCAGGCTCAGTATTTTATTTTTTTAGTGGTAAATGCACACAATATCTTTATTTTTGTTTATTTTTTTATGTGGTGCTAAGGATTGAACCCAGTACCTCATGCTTGCGAGGCAAGCGCTCTACCACTGAGCTACAATCCCAGCCCCTCAGTGTTATTAAATGACTAAAAAACCAAAACAGATCTTTCAAGGATGATCTTGTAATAGACAAGAGAGCAAGTCTAAATCACACACACACAAAAAAAGCAGTATTATTTTCCTAATTTTTTCCTCCTGCAAAGAGAGAGAGAGATTAATTCTTCCTAGCCCAAAGATTGAAATGGAGCAAGTGGTGAAAAATCAAATCAGGTATCAGGTAAGATGATAAAGATCTTTTCTAAGTTTCATCAACTAAAGTCCTTAAGCAAATACAATAAATGAGAAGGGGGGAAAAATCAATTAAAAAATTCCTCTTATCCAAATACACCAATAAAATACACTGAAACATACTGAATGTCTTGCCATTTTATTTCTTCTTCTCTGAACTAATGTTAATTTCTGAGCATTATTTTTTTAACATTTATTGTTTAGTTATAGTTGGACACATACCTTTATTTATTTATTTTTATGTGGTGCTGAGGACCAAACCCAGAGCCTCACACATGTTAGGCGAACGCTCTACCACTGAGCCACAATCCCTGAGCATTATTATTATTCCATCATTTTGTACAGACTAATGACAAAAATCTACCATCTTTTTTAAATTTCACAAGCATAAGTTATAAAGGCTGTTACATTTTATCCACTTTGAAAGTTTTTTTGTGTGTTTTCTTGTGGTATGTGTTTTTTTTCTTTTCTAGTTTTTTAAAATAGATTTTCTAGTGAACAATAGCTCCCTTGTTTATATTAAAGTTTTTATGTTATATTTTCTTCTTCTGAGATAGGAACAATGCTTTTGAGTATAGAAGAAATACTTTTTAAAAGAAAATATGTCTCTAATTCTTTTTTAAAAATACAGTTATGTAATAAAGAATAGGGGTGATGAGGTTGTAGCTCAGTGGTAGAATGCTTACTTAACGTGTGAAGCACTGGGTTCGATTCTTAGCACTACATATTAAAAAATAAAGATCCATTGACAATAAAAAATATATTAAAAAAAAAGAATGGGGAAGGGCGAAACAGTGGTGCTTCTTTAGGAGACTGAGGCAGGAAGATCATAAATTTGTAGCCAATTTGGGCAATCTAGTTAGACTTTGTCTCAAATAAAAAGGGTTGAGGTATAGCTAAGTGGTACAGTACCCTGGGTTGGAAGGAAGGAAGGAAGGAAGGAGAGAATGGGGTGGGGAGTATTAAAAAAAGAGAGATTAAACACTAAAACATTAATAATAGTAAAATATATTCCCATAATACTAATGATATTATTTTAAATGTTATCTAATCTTATGTATACAATAGAACATTCTGTTTATAAGAGCTTCCTCCTTCCAATGAAGTACATGTTCTATCTAATTCAATCTGTTAAATGTTTCTTGTTGAGGTTCAGAGAAAGAAATATTATTAATTGACAAACTTTATTAGGATTCCAGAAAAGGAAACAAACCAACAATGGCAAAATCTCATCTGGAAAGAATCTAAAAGAAAAGCCATTTATTTAAAAAACAAAAGTAACAGAGTATACTGAAGTATTCATTTGTTAAAGCCAAAATATAGGAAATAAGTATACCAAACAAGTACACTAAAGTATCTATTTATTTAAACCAAAAGTATTTATCTAACTTGTGAAAGCCTTTCACTGGTGACTAAAAAAACAAGGCAGAGTTTTTGCTCTTACCTCAATTAACCAGGGAAATGAAATTACACAAACACATTCTAGTCATTACACCTTTACTGTAACACTATAATGGTGTAATAATGATTTGGTACAAAAGGAAATAAAAACAAAGATATGGGCTTCACATGAAATAAAGAGGGAAAAACACACAGAACAGGAATGACTATGAATTACCTCTTTCTCAAGATATGACAATACTGATTCTGTCTCGTTCAGAAGAGCAACACTGCATTTTCCCCTGTTGGAAGATAAAAACATGAATAAGTGTCAGTCTGTCATCAGTTACCTTCACAGTGATGGCACATGCAAAGCCAGGAAGACTAAAAGGCAGGAGTAGGATTAAAACTAGGTGGCAGTTTTGAAGTTCTCCTTGAAAAATTGAATTTAATAAAAAAAAAAAAGAAAGAAAGAAACTAGATGGCAGTTAGGAGTATATTTAAATGCATATATTTAGACCACTTATACCTGCTTTTCAACGCTAGTGCTGGGTAACATACAAAAAAAGGGCTGACTTTGTAGGTATTTAGAGAGATCAGGCCATGACAGAAACTGTATGAGTGATAAATACTAACAACTTGGAACATTTTATTTCCTAATTAATAATGGAGGGAAGTGGATACAAAGACCTCAGACTGTATAATCTATAAATAGATATTATAAGGTAAGTTTATATAAGAGATCTTCAGACAAAAACAGCACTATACAAACCAGTGACTAAAATAATATTCAGATTTCTTAAGTAGTCACTCCATATAAGAGCCAAAAAATAATATACCTTCATATAAGGATATAACTAATTTACCTTTATTGAAACTGCTCTACAGACTAGTTAAAATTTAAACACAAGAAACTTCCAATAGAATAAGAGACAACATAAAGATCCATAAATTCACAAACCTTGAGGTCTGGAAGCATTATTTTTCTTTCTTTTTGGGGTGTGTGTGTGTATGTGTACGCACGCTGAGAATTGAACTCAGGCCTTATGCCTGATACACCCTAGCTCTGGCACTTACCTTTGATCAGAGGCCTGGACCTGACTTCAGATATGAAAATCTATTTTAAAAAGGCTTGCCAACACTTCAAGAAAAACTAAGATTATCTAGGTAGAAGTATTATTACAACCACTTATAAAAATTATTCTCACCAGCTTCAAAATTTTACTCTATCTCCCGATCTGCTGGGAAATTCTGACGAATTATTCATGTTAGAAGCAATGATTAGGGTTTACAAAGTATCTTTGGGTGGGGGCTGGCAAAAAATATCTTTAAATGTCATAACATCAGACTGTCGATATAGTTCAGGGTAGAGAGCTTGCCTCACAAGCAATGACCTGAGTTTGATCCCAAGTACCACAAAATTAAAAACACACACTCACACACACACACAAAAAAAAAAAAACACTAAAAAAATGTCATGATATCATTTGATTTTTCTAAAAAAAAAAAGAAAGAAAGAAGTTACAACAGCTTCAAAAACCAACATGCAAAAACAAATACTCCGGGGCTGGAGATATAGCTCATATAGCTTAACTGGTAGAGTACTTGCCTTACATGCACAAGGCCCTGGCTTCAATCTCCAGCAACACACACACACACACACACACACACACAAATACACCACATATACATTAAGCAGGAAAGAAGAACAGATGCTTTTGGATTACAAAAGTACAATTCAAAGTAAAACAACTAGTGGGCTGGGATTATGGCTCAGCGGTAAAGCGCTCACCTACCATGTGTGAGGCCCTAGGTTTGATCCTCAGCACCACATAAAAATAAATAAAATAAAGATATTGTGTCCAACTACAACTAAACAATAAATATAAAAAAAAGTAAAACTACTGAGAGCAAAGCAAAATACCAAAATTAAACTAACATACTGATTAAAAGGTACATTTTCTAAGAATTCTCCAACTCTATACTCATTTTTTTTACTTATCATAAAAACATCTTTCTCAGACAATCATCCTAGGTTAATATAACTTAGAAATATTACTCTGAGGATATATAACATTACACATTATACTAGTTAATCTCTTTTTTGGTTCCTGGAAGAGCTATAAAGATTTCTATTTACCTAATATATTTTATTCACACATTATTAGTGAATGCATAAAAATTAGCATTATTCCTTCAACACATATAACACTCCAAGTCAACACACACCTGACATTCCCTTACAAGGGACAGAACCACATACAGAGACATTACTCTGGTACATCAGCACATCAACAGAGAACTTCCATGCGCTTACACATGCAGCATGCTGAGGCAATAAGTGGAATTTCTGAAAAGAGTCTGAAATACTTTTTTTTTGCTATACTGACAAAGCAATATTTTTAACATTAATTTCATTAAGTAACATTTAATACTGAATCATGTTTGGATATGGTGGTGTACTCCTTAATCCCAGCAACTTGGAAGGCTGCGGAGGACTGCCAAGTCCAAGGCCAGCCTCAGCAACATAGCAAGCAAGCCCCTCAGGATCCTGTCTCAAAAATAAAAAAAATAAAAAGGACTAGGGATGTCGTTCAGTGGGTTCTAGCTCCAGTATCAAAAAAAATTTTTTTAACTTTTTCTTTGTGCCATACCAGACTTACTGAATCCCATTCTCTTGGAGATGGGTCCAGGAACCTACACAATTAATAAGTGATCCCTACGTGGCCAAACTTAAAAACCAACTTCTGGCTGAGAGTGAAATTTACATGCCTGGCATATGCAAGGCCCTGGATTCAATCCCTAGTACCACAAAAACAATAAAAAATAACTCCTGTAGATGTAGAAACAGACTTTAAATTCTCCATGTTCAACAAAAGCCATTATTTCTTCATTTTTTAAAAAAGCCATTTTTACATTGGCTCTGAGTTTTAAATTTGCCAGAAACTCTGGATTCTGAACATTTTTCATATAAAGAAAAATCTCAAAATACTACATACTGCGATTGGACATTTAAAGAATAGACAGTTTCATCCAGCATTTAGTCCCCTGAATACAATGAACAACCAAACAAAAAAATGACAAAGTTCAAAGATCAAAAATGCTTTCAGAAAATTAGACATCACAACAGAAACACTTTAAAATGGACTAAAGGGGAAATGAGGAAAATGATTTCCAAACCAGAACTCTGTATCTAAACAAATCCTGAGCCAAGGGTGAAATACATACACATTCAGATATGCAAGCAGTAAAAAGTTTTATATGTTGGAAAATCAAAAGGAAAAGGCAAAACAATGATAACTCCAAAGAAAAGAAAAGGTTATACAAGAAAGAATATGTAAGAATATTTACATGTTCATAACATAAAAATTGGTTAAGTTAAAAAAAAAAAGTCATGGAAATTCTGGAAACACAGGGAAAGGAAATAGGAAAAAGAAGTGAAATTTCTAAGACTGAAAAATTAATAGTAGCAATTAGATTGATAAATACAGAAGAGTGGGAAATGATTACAGAGTGGGAACCATCTTGTATATTATTAGACAATTATATATTTAATTTTTTTAGATAATAAAATTAAATTTAAAATGAAAGGGGGATCTTAACTAGATAAAGTGCATAGAACTGTATGAATACTATACCAAGGGACCAAGGACAGCTGACAATGATGACTCTACATCAGGCCTTCTTGGATCCTAGCACTACAGCCAGGGTTGTGCATCCCTGGCCTTTCTCTACTAGATGACAGTCATACCTTCACACCCCGTTTTCATACTTGTTAATGAATAGAAACGAAAATGAGGCAACTGGCTCTTGTAAATAGGTAAAGTGGAGAATGAAAAGCCAAAAAAGAGAAGTCTCAATTAATATAACAGGTCTGTGGTTTTCTGAAGAAAAAGGAATAATAAGCAGTGTTTTAGGAAGCCCATTCTGTCCGTAACATGGAAAATACTGACTTGATAACAAATATGAAAGAAACTGTCAAAGAGGAAACAAGAGGATAAAGACCTTCTCTTGATGCTACCCTTCCCTTTCAATAAGACTATCCTGGGGCTGGAGCTGTAGCTAAGTGGCAGAGCGCTTGCCTAGCTCATGTGAGGCACTGGGTTCCAACCTTAGCATCACATAAAAAAAAATGAACAAATAAAATAAAGGCATTCTGTCCATCTATAACTACAAAAAAAAAAAAAAAAATTCAAAAGAAGAAGAACCATCTTATAAGAAGAAGTGGAATGTTCCAGAGATACCAATAGAAGTAGGAAGATAAATTCTCATCTCCAGAACAGAGTAACAAAGACACTGTTCTTTGTTTTGTTTGTTTTTTGTTTTTGTGGTGCTGGGGATTAAACCCCAGGTCCTTGTGCATGAGAAACAAGCACTCTACTGAGCTATATCCCCAGCCCAAGATATTGTTCTGACAGGGGAAAAATCTTAGTCCCACAACACGTGGAACACCAATACTGATGACAATATATTGGATACGCTTTGCATGCAACCCAGTCCTCCTCTGCACTGTGATGCGAATAAGAAACACTTCAATCCACAAGCCACTAAGATGTCAAACGAAAGATTATGTAGAAAAACACAATATTCAAAAAAAAGCATGCTAAGAGCTGGGGACAAAGCTCAGCCAGTAGAGATCTTGCCTAGCATGCACAAGGCCCTAGGTTGGATCTTTGGTACTGCTGCTTAAAAAAAAAATGTGTGTGTGCTTAACTAGTAAACTAGTAGACTTTAATTTTCTTTTCTTTTCTTTTTTGAACTGTGACATGAGTTTTCTTTACTTACTATATTTTCCCTTCACTCTTCCTTCTACTAACAATCCTAAGATCCTAATAGGCATACTAAATAACTTCCTCATGTTGAATTCATTTCTTGAGTAGCACTATGTATATTCACCAATGGGTACCAGATTGGCTAATTCGAATTTTGTTTACAGATTACAAAAAATAAATTACAAAATTTAACTTTTTAACTTTTTTGTTGTTGTTACTGGGAATTTAACTCCACCACTGATCTATATCCCCACCCTTTTTATTTTAAAATAGGGTCTTGCTAAGTTGCTGAGGCTATCCTTGAACTTGCAATCTTCCTGCCTCAGCCTCCTGAGTTTCTGGGATTACAGGTATGTGCCACCATGGCTGGCAAAATCTAGCTTCTTAAAATAAAAATATCAGCATAATAAAATGTGAAAAAAGAAAACTACCTTCATTAGCGCCTTTTAAAAAAAAGATTCCAGGAGCTGGGGTTGTGGCTCAATGTAGAGTGTTTGCCTAGCATGTGTGAGGCACTGGTTCAATTCTCAGTACCGCATATAAATAAATGAATAAAACAAAGGTCCATCAACAACTAAAAATATTTTTTAAAAGATTTCAAATAAGCTTCTAAAACATTAATAGATAAACCGAAGACAGATGCTAATCCACAGGGGAGTACTATGTTATTACTTATATGAAAATACATACACCAAATACAGAACACTGTATTAAGACACTGTCAGCAATTTTACTTTGACAGGTATACTCACAATCAAAAATGTCAAATCACCCATACAAAAATTTATTCTTTGCAATATCATTTTTAGCAGCAAAAGACCAAATATCCATTAGCTGGGATTAAATTAATGAGCAATATACAACAGTCATAAGTAAGAATAAGGCAAGACTGAGGACAGAGCTCAGTGGTAGAACACCTGTTTAGCATGTTTGAGGTATGAAACGCTGTTTTGATCCCCCAGCATTGAGCCAAAAAAAAAAAAAAGAATGAGGCAAGATATTCATGATCCAAGATCCAATAAGGAGCTATCCCCAAACTTTACTTAAAACCCACAACATAGCGGGATGCGGTGGTGCACACCTATAATCCCAGCAGCTCAGGAGGCTGAAGCAGGAAAATTGCCAAGTTCAAAGTCAGCCTCAGCAAAAGTGAGGCTCTAAGCAACTCAGTGAGACCCTGTCTCTAAATAAAATAAAAACAGGGCTAGGGATGTGGCTCAGTGAGTTCAATCCCTAGTACACCCCCACCAAAAAAAAAAAAAAAGCAACATAGCAGCAGCATCATAATTTACTTATAGACACAGGCCTCATTGCTCATATATACATGGAATGCTTTTTAAAAAAAAGTTTCAATTTCTAAAAGGACGGGATTCTGAACAGTTTTCCGTGATCCTGAAAATGAAAGGACTGCTCCATCATTCACTGCTTTTGGTTGGGGAGGGTTGCCTGTGCCCAAACCCAGAGCCTTGTGCATATCAGACAAGAGCTCTCCCACTGAGCAATGTCCCCAACTACCATCCATTGCTTTTGGTTCCAGGGTACACTAAGCATTCATCCAAACTAGGTAGAAACTACCTAGTTTAAATTAATTTAATATATAAACTCTGGCAGCTGGGACAGTGGCAACATGCCTGTAATCCCAGCAACACAAGAGGCTAAGGCAGGAGGATGGCAAATTTGAGACCAGCCTCAGTAATTTAGTGAGGCCCTCAGCAACATAGAATGACCCTGTCTCAAACCACCAAAAAAAAAGGAGTTGAGGTAGGACTTGGAAAGTAGCTCAGTTGTAGAGAACCTCTGGGGCTCAATCCCCAGTACCAATCAATAAATAAACTTCTGACAATCTACTCCCATCTACTACAAATAGCTTTGCAGAGTATTTGGAACATTCTTTGTTTACACAGAAAACGTTCTGTTTACAGATAAACATTTTGATCATCTATGGAAAAAGTCTACCTTCAAAAATTAATTGCTCTAGCCAGACACAGTGGCATATACCTGTAATCCCAGAGGCTCAGTGGCATATACCTGTAATCCCAGAGGCAGGACTGTAAATTCAAAGCCAGCCTCAGCAACTTAGTGAGGCACAGCCCCAATCCCTTAATATATTTTTGAAAAAAAAAATTTTAATGAACAGTGAGAGGTAGTATTTCATGTTTTTGCAAATCTCTTCAATCAATTTCTCTCTCTCTTTTTTTTTTTTTTTTTTTTTTGGTACCAGAGATTGAATCCAGGGGTGCTTCACCATTGAGCCATATCCCAAGCCCTTTTTATATTTTATTTAGAGACAGAGTCTCACTGAGTTGCTGAGGCTGGCTTTGAACTTGTGATCCTCCTGCCTAAGTTTCCTGAGCTGCTAGAATTATAAGCGTGCTCCACCACACCCAGTATCCAACTTCTATCTTAATGGACAACTAGAGTTCCCCTCACTTTTATTGAGGCATATAAGGCAAAAATTGTATATTAATGGTGTATAATATAGTCTTTTGATATACACATGTGGGAGGCCATCCCTGCACGTGATTGAGTTACCTCCCTGGCTGGGTGAAAGGCGCTCAGACACTTTTCTTTGTGTTAGAGCTTTCCCGACCCTTCTTGGGTCCTAGGGCTTGTCCATGTGAAGGCGTGCCTGACCACAGCCCTCGAAGATCCAATCGTCTCATCTGACCTTCGAACACTGCCCCACTTAACATTCATTGGATGAGATTTTCCCCAGAATTTTTGTTCCCCAATAAAAGTCCTTTCCCTGGCGTGTTCTCCCCCCCCCCCAGCACACACACACACACACACACACACACACACACATCTATCTATCTATCTATCTATCTATCTCTCTCTATATATATATCTATCTCTATCTATCTCTCTCTCACACACCTCTTCAGTAAACCTCGCTACTTCTTGGGTAGCTTGAGGCTGGGGGTTCGAGGAGCTGTCCTGGAGCTGGTTTTAAAGGTAACTAGAGTCTGTGTCTTTAATTTAAACTCCCTTAGGATTTCCCACATAGCCGAACCTTGACATGGTCTGCGCTGGGCGCGGACTAAATACATATACATTGTGAAATGACTAATAATTATAGTTTTATGTAAAAAAAATTCTTCACTTTCAAAAAGTCTACTAAACAACCCTGGTTTACCTTTCAAAAGTTGTTTCAAAAATGGTGTTTCATGAAGAAGGCAGTTACTTCAGCTCATAATTCAAACAAGCCTATGACTTTACTTCAAGACAACCATCACAGCTCCAGAAGCAGTAGAAGTGAATTTATGGTAATTTCCCATTTCATTATGCAAAACATAAGTGATCTCGCCAAAAAAAAAGGTGGAAGTGATAGTCAAACAACACTGTCAATGCACTGAATGCTGCTACACGATGGACACCATACAGTGGTTAAGGGTTAACCTGATATTATGTAAATTTTGCCTAAATTTTTTAAAAGATTCAAAATGTATTAAAATTAATAAATTGTATTACCTTGCTAAGACCATTCTTAAATGGAACTTGCTTTAAGGCGGGGGGGACCTCAACATGTGGAATTACAGAATGCACGACCACTAGCAGAGATTGGTGCATAGGCCTGACCTGTGCCATGGTACCAGCAGTTTTACCCACCATTATTTTGTGCTATAAGTGCAAAATCCACACAAGGGAAGAGCTGAGGAACATCTTCCTGTTGTTTTGAAAGTGTCTTGATTTCTCAAACTTCTTTACAGGTCTCTGGGGACAGCCAGGGCTAAACAAACCATACTCTGAAAACTCCTTGTCTTCATTGTTCTTAGTCCTTTCCATTTCCATAAAACTTTAATTTGATGTAAAAATTCTAAAAAGTCTCAATTTTTACAAATTCACACACACTCAAAACCCTGCTAAGGTTTTATTTGGAATTACATTAAATCTTCATATCAATCTGGGGAAAACACATACTGTCGTGATATAGCCTGCATTTATTGAAGTTATTCTTTAATTCCTTCAGCAACACTGCGGAGCTTCTATGTAGAAGTTTTATACATTTTCTTTAAACTCATCCCTAGGCATTTGATGTTTTTTGATGATGCTATAATTTAATTTTAATTTAGTTTCCGAATAGACCCCTCTTCACATGTGTATAAACAGATACAGAAGATGGAACAGTAAGAATTCTAGAAGAAAACGCGAGTATATTTACAATCTTCAATCTGTCTACTCCAAGACAGTGCCACTTGGATTAGTTTTTGACTAAGTGCTCCTTCTGAGTAACAAACTATTCTTATTCAAGTTTCACTTGGTCCTTCAACTATATCAAACTTAACAGAGGCAGGTTTGTTAACTTCTAAGGAATGGAATTTTCCCAGATTTCATTTAACTTTTCTTTCTTCCTGCTTTCACTTCATTCATTCTGCAAGCATCTATCTCCCCTACTCACCAGGGCTGAGGATACAGCTCACTGGTAGAGAATTTGCCTAGTGTGCATGAGGCCCTGGTTTAATCCCTAGCAGCAAAAAATACAAGTTAAAAACAAAGAGATTAACCAATCTTGGAACAAGCAAAGATAAAAACAGCACATTGAAGTCAAGCACTACTTAACAAGAGGTGGGTACACACTGTGGTGTGGCCCCTCAGCCACTTCAATTAAATTGCAGCAACACCATGGCCAATACCCAGCAGTAAGCATACTTAGGATTCAAAAAGAATAAATGCATTAATAACAAAAATTTTAGTAGTACTTCCTTTTATTTTTTGGTACTTGGGATCAAACCCAGGGGCCTATTACAACTAAACTATATCCCTAGCCCTTTCTATTTTTCATTTTGAGACAGGGTCTTGCTAAGTTGCTGAAGATCTCACTAAATTGGTGAAGCTGGCCTCAAACTTCTGATCCCCTCCTGCCTTAGCCTCCAGAGTAGCTGGGATTACAGGCATTCACCACTGCACCCAGTTACTTCTTGATAGGGAACATATGGATACGTATGGGAATATTTTTTTCTGTATTTTCCACATTTCAACAATTATATTGCTTTTATAAGAAAAATATTAAGTTTATTATTAAAATTTTAATATTCTATAATGCTAAGGGAATAGTAAAATGGACATATTCATAACATACTATATTGGGAATATAAAGTGACAAAATAATTCTTCAAAGAAATTTAGCATTTTGTACCAAAAATGTTTGAAATATACCCTTGAGTTAGTTAGAAAAGTGTCTGCTATCAAACCGTATTGTTAATTAATGTCACTACTAATACTGAAGAAGAAAGCATTAAGCGGTCTTTTTAGCTGAGTGAGGTGGCACAGATCTTGCCACTACAACGCTAGCCACTCAGGAGGCTGAGGCAGGATAATTGCAAGTTTGAGGCCAGCCTGGGCAACTTAACCCTGTCTCAAAACAAAATAAACAAACAAACAAAAGGGCTGGGGATATAGCTCAGTGATAGATCAATCTTGGGTTGAATTCCCACTTGGGGGTTGTGGGGAAGACTTACCAGTAAATTTCTTTTCAGTAAATTCTCTCTTCCTCAGAATCAGCCATGTTGTCAGGCAAAGAAGGGGACAGAAATGAATGTAAAATGACATTTTTCCAAGTGCACAGATTTTAAAATAATACCTTTCTAATTATATATCTGTGCTTTTGTTTCACGAAAATTGGAACTCTAAAAAGTGTACAGATGAAAGTTGCTTGTACTTTCTGATATTAACACAATCCTACAGTGAACATCCTCGGATACTCCTACAGTATGGATCTTGAACACCCCACCCACCAAAGGCTCCTGTGTTGAATGCTTAATCCCCAGCTTGGCGCCACTGGAAAGTGGTGGAACTGTTAAGGGGAGGCCCAGAGGGAGGTTTTAGATGGTTAGAGGCATGCCCACAAAGGGGACTATGGTACCCTGTCTCACACTCTCTTCATGTCCCAGCCATGAGGTGAACAGGCTTTGCCCTACCCCATGCTCCCTGCCAAGACATGCTGCTTAGATATAAGCCCCAAAGCAGTAGGGCCAACTGATCAGACAGTGACACTCTTAAACCCCAAGCCAAAATAAACCTTGTCTCTTACAAAGCTCATCTCAGGTATTTATCTCAGTAATGGAAAGCTAACAAAGAAAACTAGTATCAAGAAATGGGGGGGCCGGGGTTGCGGCTTAGTGGTAGAGCGCTCACCTAGTATGCACGAGGCACTGGGTTCGATCCTTAGCACCACATAAATGTAAAATAAAGATATTGTGTCCATCTAAAACTTAAGAATAAATATTTTTTAAAAAAAGAAAGAAAAGAAATAGGGCTACTCCTATGAGCATTCTTGACAGTGTGTGTTATGGTTAAGATATTAGGTGTCCCCCCAAAGCTCATATGTAAGACAATTCAAGAAGGTTTAGAGGTGAAATGACTAGATTATGAGAACCTTAACCCAATCAGTAGATTGGTCCCCTGATGGGATTAACTGAGTGGTGGCTGAAGGGAAGTAGTTTATGGCTAGAGGAGGGATGTCGTGAGGGGTGTGCCTTTGGGGTTTACATTTTGTACCTGGTGAGCTGAGCTTAATGTCTTTCTACTCTTTGATTGTCATGTACTGAGCTGCTTTTTTCTGCCACATTCTTCTGCCTTGATGTCCTGCCTCATCTTGTGCTAGAGCAATGGAGTCAGCTGGCTATGGACTGAGGCCCCTGAAACTGTGAGCGATAAATAAACTTTTCCTCCCCCAAAATTGTTCTTGTCAGTTCTTTTGAGCACAGCAGTGAAAACATGACTAAAACAGTGTGGTTCCGAAGCCTTTGGAATTGGTTCACAGGAGGACTTTGGAATACAGAAACCCTAGAATACCAAACACGAAGTTTTTTTTTTTTTAAAGAGAGAGTGGGGGAGAGAGAGAGAGAGAGAGAGAGAAAGAATTTTTTAATATTTTATTTATTAGTTCTCGGCGGACACAACATCTTTGTTTGTATGTGGTGCTGAGGATCGAACCCGGGCCGCACGCGTGCCAGGTGAGCGCGCTACCGCTTGAGCCACATCCCCAGCCCCCAAACACGAAGTTTAATGGATGAGTCTGGTGGGGGCTCAGGAGACCAGAGGTTGACAGGAATCTAGACAGTGAAGGCCAGACTGTGAAGTTTCAGAAAATATCTACCAAGGAACTGGACTAGAAGCGACTGGTATTATACTATGGCAAATAATATGGCTATGATTTGCCCATGCCATGATATGCTGTGGGAGCCTGAGTTTAAAAGTGATGGACCAGTTTAGCTGAGAAAATTTTAAAGCAGCAAAGTTTGTTATTGGCTGCTTTTAGCCAAATTTACTGTGAGATCATGAGCAAAAAGGTATAGTACTGAAAGATTTGGAAAATTCTATTTGGCCAGAAAAGGAGTGTGTCTAAAGGCACAGCTAAGAAAAGTGTAATTGCCTAAGAGTTCAGAAATGTTAAAAAGAAGCCAAGGGGAATAGGAGTATACCTCAATGGTATACTAGTTTGGTCAGCATGCATGAAGTCCTGGGTACAGTATACATTCCCGCTCCCTCAGAAATGTTAAAAAAGAAGACAAGGGTTTTGCACCAGGATAAAAAATAAACCTCAAAGGCAACTTAGAAAGTAGCAAGACCTCACTGATCACAGGATCAGGGTAGTAGAAATGTAAATTAGTTTAAAAAATGTGCAGAGCAGAGAAAGCCCCCAGACTCTCAGCTTGCCCAAGACTGCCTTAGGCCAGAAAGGCACTCAGAAGCCACTGCAGCAGTGATTCAAATGGACCAAGTACAGCCCAAACCTGTGGCACACCCTGGTGTCTTCCACATGATGCTGGTTTTGCAGGCATGCAAAATATAAGATTTAATGGGGCCATATAAGTGACCACTGAAGATTTCAAAGGAAACCTTGAGAGACCAGGCAGTGTGCGGCAGTATCAGAGTCCCTACAAGGAACCCCTGACAGAGTTATGTGAGAGTAAAGTCAAAACTGCAAAGGAGCCTGCACACGCCTATAATCCCAGTGAGGCAGAAGATCACAAGTTCAAAGCCAGTCTCAGCAATTTAGCGAGGGCCTAAGCAACATAGTGAAAATTTAAGAACCCTATTAAGATCAAACCCTAGTACCCAAACAAACAAACCAAAAACAATTGCAGTGAAGACTAGAAGAGGAAAGAGATACCAGGAATGTGAAACATCTACCAGAGGAAGCTGTAGGCAGCATGTAAGCCAGCCCAAGGAAGTAAGTGGCCATGTGGGCTGTGACCAGCAAAGATTAGAGTAAGGCTGCCCAAACCCTTGGGAGCCTACATTCCAAAAGCGAAAGCTTGATGTTTACCCTACAGATTTCAGTCTTACTTTGGTCTGGCCCCTCCTTGCTGTTTTCCTTTCCCTCTCTTTTGAAATAGGTATATTTACCCTGGGTCATTTCATATTGGATGTATATAATTTCTTACTGACTTAAACAGGGGCTCACAATGGGTTTGCCTTGAAACTCAGAGAAAACTTCGGACTTGGACTTTTAAGCAATACCGCAACAGTCCAAGATTTTGAGCTCTCAGATACACACACACACACCCCCCCACACACACACACACAAATTTCTACAAACTTGTATGAGAACTTCTGAACAATAAAGTCCTAAAAGGAGAACTACAGAATCAAGGACATATATTTTACAATTTGACTGATTTTTCTGATTATATTAACACTCTAAAAACACAGAAGAACAGGTTATGTCCCTACTCTGGTCAATAATATTTTCTCTCCTAAATAACTCATGTTGGCTGAAAACATTTCCATTTCTCCTTTTCTTTTCTCATAGATATTATAAAACTTTCATCAACTGATTTTTAAATATTTTTTTTTAGTTGTAGGTAGACACAATACCCGTATTTATTTATTTTATGTGGTGCTAAGGATTGAATCCAGTGCCTCATGCATGCCAGGCAAGTGCTCTACCACTGAGTCACGATCCAGCCCCATCAATTGATTTTTGTTTGGTGACAAATAGTATGTATACAAACCAGATTTCCTACACAGCAACTTGTATTCCATATAGCTAAACTTTCATTCTAATTCTAATGAGAATTAAATGAAATTTAATTACAATTTTAAATTACAATCTAAAATTTCATTTAAGAAGAAACTGTTCTTGTAAAAATTTTAACTTCCTTAAAGAACAAAAATTAAATTAAGTGAAAACTCTGTAATTTTCAAATTCTGAATGACTATTGTGTATAGTGTTCCATAGAAGATAGGAAAAAGATGAACTAAGTTAGTGACTCTCAAGAATTTTACAATCTAAGATGAAGTTTGAATGGAACAATTTATGTAAATTTCACATTCTCACCAGATGCTTTAGAGATTTTCAAAACTAAATTAAGACAGGGTTTGCTGGTGCACACCTGTAATTCTAGCTACTCAGGAGGCGGAAGTAGGAGGATCACAAATTTGAGGTAAGTCTTGGCAACTTTAAAAATTCCTATCTCAAAATAAAACAAAAGAAGCTGAGGATGTAGCCCAGTGTTTGCCTAGTATGTGTGAGGTCCCATGTTCAACTTCCAATACATATTAAAAAAAAAAAAAAAAGCCTAAATTAAGGGAGCTTCTCATTTTAAAGGCAAGAACACTATGTACAAGCAATATGGCAACCTTTAAATTAAGAAAAAAATCACTACAAGTTGTGGCTATAGCTGTTTTTCTACACAGCAGTAGTGATAGTGAAGATGATGCTGGTTAGGTCTGTATTCTAGGATCCTAATAAAACAATTGTTTAAAAGGAAAGAATGTAAGGATTTCTCTGCACAACCCTGTCATTAAGAGACTATGTACCTATGTTTTTTTTATAATATTTATTTTTTAGTTATAGGTGAACATTATATCTTCATTTTATTTTTATGCGGTGCTGAGGATTGAACCCCAGTGCTTCATGCATGCTAGGAGAGCGCTCTACCTCTGAGCCACAACCCCAGCACATACCTATGTCTTTAAGATCTACCCTACCACTGACACCAAATGCTGGTTCTGGAAGAGCTTCTCAGACCTTTTTTCAAAAACAATACTCAGGCTGGATACTCTGGCCTAGCATGTGCCAAGGCCCTGGATTCTATCCTTAGCACTTACCAAAAAAAATACTGCCAAGCTGGGCCCAGTGGCTAGTAATCCCAGTGACTCAGGAGGCTGAGGCAGAAGAACTATAAATTCAAGGACAGCCTCAGCAACTTAGCAAGACCCTAAGCAACTTAGCAAGACCCTGAAAATTAAGGGCTAGGAATGTAGCCCAGAGGTTCAATCCCCAGTGCCAAAAACAACAACAACAACAAAAAAAAAAAACTAATTAAAAAAATAAAATTTTAACAGTATTTTGAAGGTTAAATAATGAGATAGACAGGGTCCCCACAGTGATGTTCTGAACAAAGGCCAGGTCCACCAACCTGGATATAATGGGTTTCTCCACCACTCACTTCTTGAAACAAGATAAACTTGAAGAACAAATAATGAGGTCCAAAACCCCTTATTGTAGTACAAACTGAGATCAATAACCATCAGGTACCTAAGGAAATGTTTTTAAAATACACTAAAGACTAACTTCAAAGGTTGTGGGCCAGATCTCCAAGGTTTGCAAGTAGGAAAGAATTGGCTCATTTTAAATATGACTAACTGTTGTACCAGAGGCTGAAGAGAGGCATTGATCATTGCAGGTACCTATGCTGTAATTAGCAGCTATTAAAAAGTCAAGTTTTGTGCATTCAAGATACATAAAAAATAACATTAGGCTGGGAGTAGTGACACACTCCTGTAATCCCTGCAACTTTTGAGGGTGAGGTAAGAGAAGTTTGAAGCGAACCTCAGCAATTTAGCAAGGCCCTATCTCAAAGTAAAAAAATAAATAAAAAATACTTGGTATGTAGCTTAGTGGTAAAGTACCCCTGGGTTAAAGCCCCAGTGCCAATAATAATAATTATTGTGTTCTGTTTTTAATTTGTTCTTTTAAGTATAATTGCTATTTTTAAAAACATAAACATTGGACCTTACAAAGATTACATCCATAAACTCAGGAAGTAACCACCTAATCAAGAAATATTTACCAAGCTGGGACTGTAGCTCCGTGGCAAAATGTTTGCCTCACATGTGTGAGGCACTGGGTTCAATCCTTAGCACCACATAAAAATAAACAAATAAAATAAAGGTATTCTGTCCATCTACAACTGCCCAAACAAATTTTTTTAAATAAGATATTTACCAACAGGATATCCATATATGGAAAAATGAAATTAGATCTGTCTCACCTTGCACAAAAGTCAAAATGATCAAAGACTTAGAAAATTAGACCAGAAAATCTTGCAACTGCTACAAGAAAACACAGTGACAACACTCCATCAAATAGGTGCATGCACCAACCTTCAACAAGACCCCTAAAATCCAAGAAATAAAACCAAGAATCAATCAGTGGGATGCCATCAAATTAAAAAGCTGCTGCGCAGCAAAGAAAATGATTAAAAGCATGAAGAGAGAGCCTACAGAACAGGAGAAAATCTTTGTCAGGTGCTCTGACAGGGGATGAATATCCAGAATATATATAGAACTCAAAAAACTTAACACCAAAAAAACAAATAACCTAATCAATAAATGAGCAAAAAGCTGATCAGCCATTTCTCAAAAGAAGAAACAAATGGCCAATACATATATAACAAATGTTTAACATCTCTAGCAATCAGGGAAATGCATATCAAAAAAACAGTAAGATTCCATCTCACTCCAGTCAGAATGGTAATTATCAGGAACACAAATAATAATGAATGCTGGAGAGGATGTGGGGGAAAAGGTCCATTCATACACTGTCAATGGGACTGCAAATTAATACTATCACATTGGAAAGCAGTATGGAGATTCCTCAAAAGACCAGGAGTGGAGCCACCATCTGGCTTTCCCACTCCTTGGTATTTTTCAAAAAAACTAAAACCAGCATACTATAGCAATACAGTCATTTCAATGTTTACCGCAGCACAATTCACAAAAGCCAAATTATGGAATCAGTCCAGATGCCCATCAATAAATAAATGGATCCAAAAAATGTGGTATATATACACAATGGGATTTTACTCAGCCATAAAAGACAATGAAATTATGGCATTTGCTGATAAATGAATGGAAGTGGAGTACATCATGCTCAATAAAATAAGCCAGATATCACAAAAATACAGGGAAGATTACTGGAGTGGAAGGAGATCGAGAGGGAGGGAAGAGGGACAAGAAAGGGGAGGAAATATGGAATGAACTTAACAAAAGCACATTATATGCATATATGAATATACCATAGGAAATTTCACCTTTATGTATCTGTAGAAAGCGCCAATCAAAAATAAATAAATAGGGCTGGAGTTGTGGTTCAGAGGTTACAGTGCTCACCTAGAATGCATGAGGCACTAGGATCGATTCTCAGTACCACATAAAATAAAATAAAGCCATAAATAAATAAACAAAGGGCTGGAGTTGTGGCTCAGTGATAGAGTACTTGCCTAGCATATGTGAGGCACTGGATTCGATTCTCAGCACCACATATAAATAAATGTATAAAATAAAGGTCAATCAACATCTAAAAAAAAAAAAAATTTAAATAAATAAACCAGCCAGCCACAAGGCAGGAGGATTGAAAGTTCAAGGCCAATCTCAGTAACTTAGACCCTAGCTGACTCAAAAAAAAAAAAAAAAAAAAAAAGTTTTTTAAAGAACTGATAATGTAGCTCAGTGGTAAACCCCCTGGATCAATCTACAGTACCAAAATAATACCAGTGCTTTCCCACTGAGCTACAGCCCCAACATGGTAAAAATCTTCTTGATTAGGTGATTGCTTTCAGAGCTCATGAATGTACGCTTTGCATGGTCCAATGTTTTTTTTTTTTTTTTTAAAGAGAGAGTGGGGGGAGAGAGAGAGAGAGAGAGAGAGAGAGAGAGAGAGAGAGAGAGAATATTTTAATATTTATTTTTTAGTTATCGGCGGATACAACATGTTTGTTTTGTATGTGGTGCTGAGGATCGAACCCGGGCCGCACGCATGCCAGGCGAGCGCGCTACCACTTGAGCCACATCCCCAGCCCTGGTCCAATGTTTATGTTTTTAAAAATAATAATTATACTAAAAAGAACAAATTTTTTAAAAACTATTATTATTATTATTATTATTATTATTATTATTATTATTGGCACTAGGGATATAATCCAAGGGTGCTTCACCACTGACCTACATCCCAATAATAATAAGAACAATAATAATAATGAAATAAACAAGTGAAAAAAAAGACCAGTAGAGAAAGAAAAATAGGGAAAGGGAGAAGGAAATGGAAAGGCAGGGGTAATGGGGACTGAAGTCAAACTCCATGCATGTACAATTTTGTAATAATAAACCAAACTACTATGTATAACTATAATGCTCTAATGAAAATAAACTAAAAAGGCTGGGCACATGCCTGTAATCCCAGCAGCTTGGAAGGCTGAGGCAGGAGGATCGAAAGTTCAAAGCCAGCCTCAGTAAATTAGTGAGTCCCTAAACAGCTTACTGAGATCCTGTTTCAAAATTTTTAAAAAAATGTATTTCCTAGTTTCGACTATACAATTATCATTATAACATTATCTTGGAGTATAACAGTAAAGTTTTCATGCTTACATAGGTTTTAAATTTAGTTCTATTTGAACTGAGGATCTATATAGAAGAATTAATTATATGAAACAGAAATTCAAAAAATTGCTGGGGCTCTCTCCCTCCCCTCCTCTTTTCTTTCTGTAAACTCTACATGATTTGATTCACTTGTAAGACCTTAATTTTTTAGTCGAGGGAGGTACTAGGGATTGAATCCAGCGGCACTTTACCCCTGAGCCACATCCTCAGTCGTTTTAATTTATTTTTTACTTTGAGACAAGATCTCACTAAGTTGCTGAGGGCCTTGCTAACTTGCCGAGGCTGACCTCAAACTAGTGATCCTCCTGCCTCTTCCTCCTAGGAAGCTGGGATTACAGGTGTGCACCACTGTGCCCAGTTAAACTGTGACCTTCATTTTTTTTTTAAGAGAGAGAGAGAAAATTTTTTAATATTTATTTTTCAGTTTTCGATGGACACAACATCTTTTATTTTTTATTTTTATATGGTGCTGAGGATCGAACCCAGTTCCCCGAGCATGTCAGGAGAGCGTGCTACCACTTGAAACACATCCCCAGCCCCACTCTGACCTTCATTCTTAACAATGGGATCTACTTCAGATTTTACCTCCACAAAGAATCATATTTAAAACTGTCTAGAAGATATTCTTACTTGAATGCCTTGGTAAACAGATAAAAAATAAGACCCAATCTGAAAGTCCTGACATTCTCCTTGGACTTGGACATGACCCAGACTTCTCTCTAAATAAATAGTAACCCCATTCAAAAAAAAACAAAAAGCCAGATGTGGTAGTACATACCCAGTGAGCCCAGTGATTCAGGAAGCTGAGGCAGAAGGATTGCAGGTTCAAGGCCAGCCTCAGCAACTTAGCAAGACCTTGTCACAAAATAAAAAATAAAAAGGGCTAGGGATGTTTCTCAGTGGTTAAGTGCCCCGGATTCAAACCCCAATATTTAAAAAAAAAAAAAAAAAAGAATTGCTGCTGGGAACAGTGGCACACACCTATAATCCCAGTAAACTGGAATGCTGAAGGCAAGAGAATTCTAAATTCAAGGCCAACCTGGATAACTTAGTGAGATCCAGTCTCAAAATAAAAAACTTTTTAAAAGGGATAGGAATATAACTCAGTAGTTAGAATGTCCTGTGTTCAACCTACAATACCACCAAAAAAAAAAACTTGGGGGGGGGGACCTCAAAGCAAGCAGCACCATTTTATCATAAAAAATTCCATAGATGAGCCTGAGCCAGGCATGGTGGCACACAGCTGTATTTTTGGCTAATCCAGAGGCTGAGGCAGGAGGCAGGGTAAATTACCTAGGAATTTAGCAAGGCCCTGTCCAAAATAAAAAAACAAAAAGGACTGAAGATGTAGCTCAGGCTCACCTAGCACATGCAAGACCCTGGGTTCAATCTCTGGTACCACAAAAAAGAAAAATAAATGTTCAATAAATGCTACAATTATTTAAGGCCAAATTCAATATATATGAGCTATATAAAGCTTGGGCTATATACAAGACTAAATATAGGAGCCTCAAAATCACAAAGCAGACAATGTTGAGAAACAGGAAAGGAGGCAGCTGCTAAATAATCAGCACATCAACTTTCTCCGACTGTAAGCAGCCTTCCTCAAATTTACAAATATTCACCTACTTATGGAAGAATAAAGAAAGCAGGTATATTTGTAAATCAGATGGTAACTGAAAGAATTGTTGCTCTGTGTAAGAAAGTCTAATAGTAAAGTATTAGTCGTACACCCCCAAACACAAAGACTAAACACAGAAAAAGAGACTGACAACAGGTCTAGCAGCTGGCATAACAATACATTTTACAGAGCTTTACAAAATGTACAGCATATAATCTATTACTACGTGACCTAAAGCACTTGCATGAATGAAGTGTACTCCCCAACCCCAAAAAATGCCCTTAAAGGAATTCTCACAGCTCAAGCACAATCTCACAGACAGGAATGAAATGAATCACTAACTCTACCCAGAAGAGACCTAGGTCTTATTCATTCTCTCGAATTTCCAGTGGAATCAGAAGGAACAAAGCTTGCTTTCTGCCATATTAGGAAGGGTGCAGCATCCACTGAGTATTATAGTTCATGGAGTACAAAAGACCTCAAGCATGCCTGTCAGGTTTTCTCCTACGTTCCATGTGGCACCAAGAAAATTCTAGGCACTTGATAATGTCCCTGAGAACAAAAAATCAGTATTCACCAAATTACCCCTCTTTGCTGCCAAAGAACAATGGGACTTCAGTAATTTTCTCCTTTTAAAACCGAAATAGGGCATGACTTCAACATTAGCAAATTATCAAGACCACTCCAATGTACACTTGTTCTGCATCTGCATGTGGGCTGGCTAGTACAGCCCAATGCCTTGGCCAGAGCCTGCCCCTACTCCATTCTGTTGTTTGAAAATGAGAGCCACAGTTGTCTCTGGATATGCATATGCTAAGTCACAAGGCTGGGGGTGTGGCTAGGGAATAATAGAGTTACTTTAGATAGGTAGAGGGGAGTGAAGGGAAGGGAGAGGTATAGGGGTATGAAGGACAAGAGAATGAATCAGACATTACCCTATGTACATATATAACTATGCGACCAGTGGAATTCCACATCAGGTACAACCAGAAGAATGAGAAATTATACTTCATCTATGTATGAGGCATCAAAGTGCATTCTACTGTCATGTATAACAAATTTATAACAAAACAAACTTAAAAACATACTTTCACCTTTAAGTTTTTTTTTATTATGCAGATGGTAGAGTGCTTGCCTCACATGCACAAGGCCCTGCCTGCGTTCAATCCCCAGCACCACACACACAAAAAAGAATTATGCAGAAAACAATATTCTTTCGTAAAATAAATGAGTGCTTGACTGAAAAAAAAGAAAGAAAGAAAATGAGAGCAACAGATGAAAAGGTGCAGCTCTGCACCACTCCCTCTCCACTCAGCTGTAGGGAAAATGCTGTAAATGTCTATGTCTCTCTATAATTCAAAGGAATTATCACTTGGAAAACTCCATGAATCTACAGCCTCGGGTCCTTACCTTTTAAGCATTTAGAAGCTCCTCAACCTAAAAGATTCTCAGGAAATGTGTTCAATAGCGACTGAAGAGGACTAGGGATATATCTCAGTGGTATAGCACTTGCCTAGCATGAGTAAGGTCCTGGGTTGATCCCCAGCACCACAAAAGAAGAAGAAATAAAAAGAACTGACCGAAGGATCATGTATACCAGGTAAATTATATATTCCACACCGGAATGTCTGGATAATTATATTTCAATATATTCTCCCAGCCCTTATGGAAGATAAAAAACACATCACTAGTTTTTCCATTCCAGGCAATCTGTTAAAGGAAACCAACATTACTTGTAAACAGATTCCAAGCTATCAGAAGGGTAAATTAAAAATATACTTGTGTGTTTGGGATACATTCTTTAAACCATTTGTCAGATTGTTGTTCTAGCAAGATTCTTACAATTAGCCACATAATTTCAAGATTAAAATGAATCTTTATGTTCAAATAGCTCATTCCAATTAAGTAACAAATATATGTGGATCTTTAGCATATTACTTATACACATTTTTAAGAAAAATCTCAAGCCGATCACAGTGGTGCATGTCTACAATTAATCCTAGTGGCTAGGGAGAATGAGATAGGAGGATCACAAGTTCAGAGCCAGCCTCAGCAACAGCTAGGGGCTAAGCAACTCAGTAAGACCCTGTTTCTAAATAAAATACAAAATAGAGCTGGGGGTGTGACTCAGTGATAGAGTGCCCCAGAGTTCAATCCCCCGTACCAAAAAATAAAAAATAGCCTTACTAGTGAAAAGCAAAAAGACTCCTCACATTACCTGGTATGATTATATTTTCCAGGAAAGGATATAAATGACACAGAAAATACTAACTCTAGCCAATCCAACCACAGTGGCCCCTTTTAAAAAATCTAAATAAAGCCATGACATGATGTTCATGATAAGAGGGCAATCGAGTTATTTCCAAAAAGATTTCAGAAAAAAGGGGGCTGGGGCTCAGCAGTAGGGCACTTGCGTGGCACATGTGAGGTACTGGGTTCGATTCTCAGCACTGCATGTAAATAAATAAAATAAAGATCTATCAACAACTACAAAAATATTTTTTAAAAATTTAAGAAAAAGGAAGAACAATCTTTGTCCTACCCTTCCTATTATGAAAGATACGTGTCCACTTCTAAAGAAAGTTATACACGAAGGTGTTTGGAGTTTGGTTGGGGGGTGTGTGTGTGTGTGTGTGTGTAGGTACAAAACCAAATTATGGCTTTAGAAGACTGCAAACCTGGGCTGGGGCCATAGCTCAGTGGTAGAACACCTGCCTCAAGCGTGTGTGAGGCACTGGGTTCCATCCTCAGCACCACATAAAAATGAACAAATAAAGATATTGTATCCATCTACAACTAAAAAGATATTAAAAAAAAAAAAAAAGACTGCAAACCTGTCTGAAACCAAAATGCAGACTTAGGTTAAATTCCAACAATAGGAGTAAAGAAGGAGGAACAATTATTAAAATAACTGGTACATTTTCTTTTCATTTATAAACACTTTTTATGATCATCATGACCAGCTATAGCTGGAAAAAAGGATAAGAAACTATAAACTAAATTGGAAGGAATTTTTTTTCTCCCTAGTACTGAGGATTAAACCCAGGAGTATTTTACAACCTAGGTAAATTCCTAGCCCTTTTTTCTTTTTTCTTTTGACACAGGGTCTAAGATGCTGAGGACTTCACTAAGTTGCTGAGGCCGGCATCAAAGTTGTGATCCTCCTGCCTCAGCCTCCAGAATTACTGGGATTACAGCATGTGCCACCATGACTGCCTGAAGGAATTTATTTTTAAATATATGTTTTTGCAGGAACATTTTTATCTTTTTTAATATTTATTTTCTTAGTTGTAGGTGGACACACAATATCTTTATTTCATTTTTATGTGGCGTTGAGGACCGAACTCAGTGCCTCACATGTGCTAGGTGAGCACTCTACCACTGAGCCACAACTCCAGCCCCTGAAGGAATTTTTTTAACCTACTTGAAACATGACATTCCCTCCCATGTTTCACCCTGAACCTGGCTGTTCCCTACACACACATCCCACGCTCACCTCTTCCCTCTACCTGATGTGCATCCCACATTCTCATGAAAGGTGAGTAAACACTCTACCTGAAGCTTTCCTGACCCTGAGGGTCAAATCTTCCTGCCTTTTGAGTTCAAACATTTTGTTATATCTCCAAGATGCACTTATTCCAGATTGCATTGAAAAATAACTCTCTATGCTTAAATTTTGTCACCAGAAGTAGATCATGAAAGTCCATCACTATTCCAGCACAATCTTTAAACTATAAACTACAGACTGAGATTTTCATCACTTTTGTAGCCTATCAATGCACAGAGCAAATGCCAAAAAATGAGTTAATAAAAAATAATAATAACATTTTCACTTCAGAGATCCTCAAAAGAAAGTAAAAAGCCATATATCCTAAAGGCCAAGAGTCACCTGCTACAACTCAATCTTGGGTTCCAGCCTTTGGGTTCTAATTACTACACATATACTTTGTTGGGACTCTAGAGAAGATCTGCATTTCCCAAAATGATGTGTGCTGGACACTACTATGCCTGAGAGTCACAGATGCTTAAGTAAACTGTCAAAGTCAGAAATGAAATAAAGTTAAAATGGTTACATTACTGCAGAACTTTAATATGCCAACATACCCTTTTAATTTCAAGATAAAATTCCATTATGAAGCCTTTAGTAAACTAAGTTAAGCAAGATCCTGAGGAGAGTCTGGAAAATGCTTCAAAGAAGTCTTTGATTTTGGTCATAATGTTACTGGGTACATTAGATTAACTTCTAAAAAGTTCTTACCTGATATGTGTTGCAGGGAGAGATTCATATTGGCGTGACAAAAAGAGTTCCCTATGTTTCAACTGATGTTTCTGTTTATCAGTCAAGTCTGCCTCAACTGTTGTTTCAGATTCTTCTTCAATTTCTTCTACAAATAAAATTTGAAGAATTGATTACTATCACCTTTTTGAGTATTAACATAGAATTAAAAAGATAGGTTGAATCAACATTTATTCAATATTCTCTTCAAACTAATCAATTTTAAATTTATATATTAAATTTGTCACTTCAATTATAACAATATATTTTCTTTGGGCCTCAAAGGAAGAAGAGAAAATCCAATTTAAAAACAACAGCCAGACTGGGGTGCAGCTCAGTGGTAGAGTGGGTGTCTAGCATACATGAGCCGTGGGGTTCAATTTTTAGCACAATAAAAAATAATTAAATAAATAAAAGTGTAAAATGGCAGAAGGAACACAAGCATTCATATTCTCTTCATCCAATAAAACTACACCAAGGTGACAAAATGTATTAATATTTCTATGAAAATAAACACTGAGTAGAGAAAAAAATTTTGACCAAGCCAGGAACAATGGCCCACAACCTGTAATCCCAGCAACCACAGATTTAGCAAGGCCTTCAGTCAAAATAAAAATTTTGCCTCAAATAAAAATGTTTTAAAAACTATGAAACACAAAGGGATAGAACACTTCCAAATCCATCCTATGAAGTCAGTATCACACTCAAAACCAGATAAGGAGGGGGCTAGGGCTACAGCTCAGTGGTAGAGCGCCTGCCTTGCACCACATAAAAATAAATAAATATATAGAAAAAATAAAAATGAAAATAAGGTATTATTTTTTAAAAAAGAAAAATACAGACCAATATCCCTAACGCAATCTTTCTCTTGCCTGATAAGAATATGATGACATGATCCTATACTTAGAAGATCCAAAAAACTACACCAAAAGACTTTTAGAACTAATAAACAAATTCAGCAAAGTAACAGATTACAAAATCAAAATCAACATACAAAAATCAATAGCTTTCCTATATAGCAGTAATAAATGTGCTGAGAAAGAAATCAGGGAGACAACTGCATTCACAATAGCTTCAAAAAAATAAAATGCCGAGGAATAATTTTGACCAAGGAGATGAAAGACCTCTACAATGAAAATTATAGAATATTTTTAAAAACCTCAGAAGATGCAAAGACCTCCCATGTTCATGGATAGGCAGAATTAATATTGTTAAAGTGGCCATACTAACAAAAGCAGTATACAGATCTGATGCAGTCGTCAGAATACCAATGACATTCTTCACAGAACTAGGAAAACAATAGTCCTGGGCTGGGGTTATAGCTCAGTTGTAGAGCACTTGCCTAGCACGTGGGAGGCACTGGATTCGATCCTCAGCACCAATAAAAATAAATAAATAAAATAAAGGTATTGTGTCCATCTACAACTAAAAATATTTAAAAAAAAAAAAAAGAAGTCCTAAAATTCATTTGGAAGAATAGAAAACCCAGAATAGACCAAGCAATTCTAAGCCAAAAGAGCAATGCTAGAGGCATCCCAATGCCTGACTTCAAATTATACTACAGAGCTTAGTAACAAAAATGTCATGGTATTGGCAGAAAAACAGACATATACACTGATGGTATAAAATAGAAGACATAGAGACAAACCCACACATATATGGTCATCTGATCATTAACAACAGTGTCAAATATATATATATATATATATATGAGAAATGACAGCCTTTTAAACAAATAGTGCTGGGAAAACTGGTTATCCATATGTAGAAGAATGAGACTAGACCGTTATCTCTCACCCTGCACAAAAATCAACTCAAAATGGATCTAAGACCTCAGAATTAGACCAGAAACTATGCAACTCCTAGTTGAAAATGTAGGATCAACACTCCAACAAATTGGTTTTAGGCAATGACTTTCCCGATAGGACCCCTAAAGCTCAGGAAATAATACCAAGAGCTAATAAATGGGACAGCATCAAATTAAAAAGCTTCCACATAGCAAAGGAAACAATTAAGAATGTAAAGAACCTACAGAATGAGAGAAAAATTTTGCTAGCTACTCTTTTGACTGAGGAGTAACATCTAGAATATATTAAAAAAACTCAAAAAACTTAATGACAAAAAAACCCAATTTTAATAAATGGGTGAATGAATTAAACAGACACTTTTCAAAAGAATAAACACAAATGGCCAACAAATATATTTTAAAAAGGTTCAACATCATTAGCAATTAGGGAAATGCAAATCAAAACTACACTGAGATTTCACTGCACTCCAGTCAGAATAGTTCTCAAGAATACAATCAATAATAAATGCTGGAAGTGACCAGGGGGTGGGAGGCAGAGAGGGAGGAGGGAAGTGCTGAGGAATGTGATACTGATCAAATTATACTGTTATACTGTGTGCATGTATGAACAGGTAACAACAAATGTCATCATTATGTACAACTATAATGCATCAATAAAAAAGTCGAAAAAATAATAAATGTTGGCAAGTATGTGGAGGAAAATGAACATTTTTACACTGTTGGTGCGATTATAAATTAGTACAACCACTGTGGAAATCAGCATGGAGGTTCCTCAAAAGAGTAGACAGGGAACCACCATATGACCCAGCTATAACACTCCTCAGTATTTATTCTAAAGAATTAAAGTCATCATACTACAGTGATACATGTATACCCATGTTTATAGTAGCACAGTTCACAACAGCCAAACTATGGAACCAGCCTAGGCATCCATCAATGAATGAATAGATAAAGAAAACATGGTATATACACACAATGGAGTTTTATTCAGCTTTAAAGAAAAATGAAATTATGTCATTTGCAGGAAAATATATGGAACTTGAGAACATTATGTTAAGCAAAATAAGTCAAACACGAAGATCAAGGGTCATATATGAAAGAGAAAAAGGAAATGGGGGGAATCAAAAGGGTGATAAGTAAAGGAAAGGGAACAAGGGATGGAAGGTAGAGAGGGAGGAGACAAATGCTAGAGAGTAATATTGGCCAAATTATGTTGTTATATTGTGTGCATGTACAATTATGTACTAATAAATCCCACCAATATGTACAACTATAATATACAAATTAAAAATGTGGAAAAAACAAAAATAACTGGGGATGTAGCTTAATGATAAAATCACCCTTAGTGGGCTGGGGTTGTGGCTCAGTGGTAGAGCAAGTGCTACCACTAGCATGTGCGAAGCACTGGGTTCAATCCTCGGCACTACATAAAAATAAGTAATATAAAGGCATAAAAATAATGTTGTAAAAAAAAAATGGCCCTTGGGTCCAATTTCCAATACAAGGGGAAAAAAAAAAAAAAGGAATTTTGACCAAACAAGAAGATGGACCCTTGGGAGGCTGAGGCAAGAGGAGTACAAGTTTGAGGCCAGCTCAGTAATTTAGTATGACCCTGTTTCAAAATAAAATTTAAGCAATAGGAATGTAGCAGTGGTAAAGTGCTCAGAGGTTCAATCCCTAGACTAAAAGAAAAAGAAAAAAAAAATGGAGAGCCAGGTGTGGTAGCACATGCCTGTAATTCCAGGAACTCAGGAGGCTGAGGCAAAAGGATCAAAAGTTTGAGGCCAACCTCAGTAATTTAGCGTGCCGCTGTCTCAAAATAAAAAATAAAAAAGGTCTGGGGATGTAGCTTAAGGGTAAGCAACCCTAGGTTCAATCACTGGTATGAAAAAAGGAAGGAAGAACATGGAAAGTAGATGTTTAAAAAGAAAAGAAAAAGTGGAATGGGGCTGTATCTAAGTGGTAGAGCACTTGCCTGGCAGGTGTGAGGCCTTGGGTTTGATCCTCAGCACAAATAAATAAATAAATTTTATTTCTTTATTTTTATGTGGTGCTGAGGATCAAACCCAGCGCCTCGCACATGCTAGGCGAGCGCTCTACAGCTGAGCCAAAACTCCAGCCCCGAGTTACATACTTTTTAAAAACAGAATACCTCACAGGTCTTTGCAACCCCTCGTGGAGCAGATTGTGTATGGAAAAACAGTAAAAGCACAGAGAACTCAAGAGTGGAAGTAGGTGGGCTGGATCCTCACCAGCAAGAAGAGCACAAGGGTCAACCTAGAACATCTGGATATCCTTTGGAAGCCTTGATGTTCAGACAAGAATGGATTCTATGCACACAGCAAGATATTTCTGTTTCTTACAATTATTTCAGGAACCAAGTCCACAAAAGGGATTTTTGTCAAATAGAATCCCCCAAATTGTAGCAGTTCTTTTTTAATTACATAAAGGCAAGTAGTGGGCTGTCAGATCTTTCCTGCTTCCAAAATTTTATTCCCACCCCACCTACCACCACCCTAGGTACTCTGCATAGAACCCAGAGGCAATCTACCTCTAAGCTACATCCCTGCCTTTTTGTCTGTTTGTTTATTATGTTTTTGGTACCAGAGATTGAACCCAAGGACACTTAACTGCTGAGCCACATCCCCAGGACCCCCCCCCCCATTTTTTTGTATTTTATTTAGAGACAGGGTCTCACTGAGTTGCTTAGGGCCTCGCTAAGTTCCTGAGGCTGGCTTTGAACTTGTGATCCTCCTACCTCAGCCTCCCAAATCGCTGAGATTACAGGCATGCACCACTGCACCCGGCTTCTATTTTTTGAGACACGATCTCACTAAGTTGCTTAGGGCCTTACAAATTTGCTGAGGCTGACCTTGAACTTCTGATCCTCCTACCTCAGTATCCCAAGTAGCTAAGATTACATGTGTGCACTGTGGCACTTGGTCCTACTTTCAAACTTTTAAAACTATTAATTGAAAATGAATCTGAAAATTTGATTTAAAAGACTCACCTAGCTGAGCACAGTGGTGCACACCTGTAATCCCAGCAACTCGGGCGGCTGAGGCATGAGGATCACAAGTTCAAAGCCAGCCTCAACAAATTAGGGAGGCCCAAAGTAACTTAGGGAGGCCCAAAGTAACTTGAGATCCTGTCTCAAGATAAAAAATAAAAAGAGTTGGGGATGTAGCTCAGTGGCAAAGTACCCCTGGGTCCTATCTCCAGTATCAAAAAACAAACAAACAAACAAACAAAACTCACCTAGGGCTGGGAATGGGGAAGTAGCTCAGTGGTAGAGCTCTTGCCTAGCAGGTACAAAGCCCTGGGTTCAATCCCTAGCACCACCAAAAAGAAAAAGGAAAGAAAGGTGAGAGAGAGGAAGGGGGACAGGAGGGTTTGACTCACCAGGCTCAAAGAAAGAACATGACAATTGAAGAGTCTTTAAATGTTCTTTTTAATGAACTACTCAAAGAGAAATACAGCACTAAAGGAGCCATTTACTTGCGGGTCTAATAACATTTCACCAGTGGAGATCAATAACATTATTGCTACATTGGCACTATTAGCACCAGCAAATACCACATACAAAATTATACTTTACCTAATTAGGATGTGACAAATGTATATCGAATAGAGCTAAAACATCAACAAGCACCTCAAATAATAACAGCAGTTTTGTTTTGTTTTGTTTTTCCTCCTTCTTTTCTATGGTGCTAAGAATTGAACCCAGGACCTCAGCATGCTAAGTAAGTGCTCAACCACTGAGCTACACCTCCAGCATCAAATCTTACTTTCTTATACAACCCCAGAAGTACAGACAACAAGAACTGAAAGTGGGGCTGGGGCTGGGGCTCAGTGGTAGCACTGTGCCTACCTACATATGAGGCACTGGGTTTAATCCTCAGCACCACATAAAAAATAAATAAAATCAAGGTATTGTGTCCATTTATAACTAAAAATATTTTTAGAAAGAAAAAAAAGAACTAAAAGCTCTCAAGTCCAATCTAACTGAAAATAGAAATCACCACAAAAATATCTTTCCATTGTGAAGTTCACTAAAGAAACCCTTTTTAAAATTTTACTAGTGAGGGGCTGGGGATGTGGCTCAAGCGGTAGTGCGCTCGCCTGGCATACACGGGACGCTGGGTTCGATCCTCAGCACCACATAAAAAATAAAGATGTTGTGTCCACCGAAAACTAAAGAATAAATATTAAAAAATTCTCTCTCTCTCTAAAAAAAAAGAAAAATTTACTAGTGAAATTCCATTTATATTATATATATTTCTATAAATTTGCACCACTTTTAAGTAGGAATGAACGAATGACTCTCACGCCACCAACATCCTAAAAACACTGACAAAATTTAGCATTTAGACAACAAAAATTTTGAAAGAGCAAATACAACTACCCTAACTAAAATTATGTACAGTGGGCTGGGGGGCTTAGTGGTAGAGAGCTTGCCTGGCATGCATTAGATCCTGGGCCTGATTTCCAGCATGGCAAATGTGTACGTGTGTGTGTATATATATATATATATATATATATATATATATATATATATGTATATATTCATAGACATACATATGTACATGCTAATATCTATGTAATTTTTAAAACCATTTTACCAGGTTTCATGGAATTCCATATTTGTTATCTTATTAAAGTTATTAAAGTAGAAGACAACCACTACAAAGCAACAGAAGGCACTGAATACCTTATTATTTACTATATTTTCTTTGTAGGTGAAAAAGTGTCAGCACACGGCTTATTAGTAATATGGCACTGGGGAAAGGGAGAAGAGAAAGAAGACAGAAGGAAACTGTACAAAAGTATTTCTTGGGGTTTTTGTTTTGTTTTGTTTTGCCATACATGGGCACTCTACCACTAACCAAATCCCTAGGCCTATTGTATTTTGGGACAAGGCCTCCTTACATTGCTCAGGCTGGCCTTGAACTTTTGATCCTCCAGCTTCAGATCCTAAGCCGCTGGGAGTATAGGTGTGTACCACCTTCATACCAGAGTACAGGCCCTGCTTCTTGGATTTTTAAAGAGCAGTAGCCATTGCTACACTTAGAGCTTCTATTTTAGCTGTATGGGCCATATAACGCGAGACTCAACAAGGTTCCTATACATTTTAAAATTTTAGGCTGCAAGATGAGAAAGAAGCCACCATCACAAAAGCTCTGCAAGCCTAGTTACATCCCTAAACTGAGAGGGGATGGGATGAGGGCAACACAAAGTCCAGGAAGCAAGGTTCAAAGAAATGTTACTAGCCAACTGCTCTGGAGGACCAGAGCTGTGGGATTCAGAGATCAGTCTCTGCAGCAGACTACAATCAGAGCCTCAGACAAACTTTTAGAGATTGGCCTTATGACACAGAGGAACTGAGGAAAAGGGAACAGAACCCAGGGAAGGAAAGCCATTACCATTTCTAGGTACTTAACTGAAACTGTGATTTTTAGTTAGGTCAGAATTATAATTTCTACACATTAGTTTGGGAGATGGGGGGTGGGGGTACAGGTAGCAGGGAAAAGCAGTCTTCCACAGTTATTCTCAAGCACCCTTATGTCTATTTTAATAAGAGAGTACCCATAACGATAAAATAACAGCTATTATAAACCACATAGAAAAGTGGCTGGTTGGGCTGGGGTTGTGGCTCAGCGGTAGAGCACTCGCCTCGCACGTGCAAGACCCTGGGTTTGATGCTCAGCACTACATAAAAATAAATGAATATAATAAAGGTATTGTGTTCAACTACAACTAAAAAATAAATTAAAAAAAAAGAAAAGAAAAATGTCTGGTAAACCAGGCATGGTGGCACATGCCTGAAATCCCAAATTGGGAGGCTGAGGCGAGAGAACTGCTCAAGGCCAGGCTGAGCAACTAAGTGAGACCCTGCCTCAAAATAAAAATTAAAAAAAATTTAAAAGGACTGGGGATGTAACTCAGTAGTAAAGTGTCCCATGGGCTTGATGCCTAGTATCCAAAAAGGCTTTTTTATATATTCTTAAATTAAATTTAGCTATAGGATTTTGACAAATTAGATTTTGAACTGTATGAATAAATAAAAGAAACAATTTCACAGCTTAAAAGCAAATAATATATAAAAGGCAATTACTCTCCTATCACTAGCAGTGAACAATTTAAAACTGAAATTAAGGAAAAATTCCACTTAAAGTGGCACCAACATGAATAAAATACCTACAAATACACTTAACAAAAGATAAAACTTGCATGCTAAAAGTTGCAAAACACTGCCCAAAGATCTTTAAAGACCCAAATAAATGGAAAGACAACCCATGTTCAGAGTTTGGAACAGCTATATGGTTAAAAATGACAATACTTCTCAAATTGATGAACAGATTCAATGCCACCTCTAACAAAATTCCAACTGCCCTTTTCACAAAAATTGACATTCATCTGAAAATTCAAATGGACATCTAAGGGGCACAAAATAATCTTAAATAAGAACAAACTAAGACAACCCACACTTACTTCAAAATTATAACAATGAATCTATATGGTACTGGCTTTGAGGACAGACATGCAGATCAATGTAGTATAACTGAATACAGAAATCAGCCCACACATGCATGGTCAGTTGATTTTAAACTAAAATGCCAAGACACGTCACTGGGGGAAAGAATAGTGAATAGTCTTTTCAGCAAATGGTGCTGAGTCAATTGGATATCCACAAGCAAAAGAACAAAGCTAGACTCCCACACTTCACACCATATACAAAAATTAATTCCAAATTGATCAAAGAACTAAATGTAAGAGCTAAAATTCTTATAATAAAATGTAGTTACAAATCTTCAAGACCTCACACTAAGCAAAGGCTTCTTTGCTATAATACTGAAATGCATAAACAACTTAAGAAAAAATAGGTATGTTGGACTTAATACTGAAATGTTTGTGCATAAAAAGACACGATCAAGAAAGCAAGGAAACCAAGTGTGGTGGAACACACCTGTAATAAAAATTACTCAGGAGGCTGAGGTAGGAGGATCACAAATTTGGGGCCAGCCTGAGCAACTTAGTGAGATCCTGTCTCAAAATAAAAATTTCTAAGAAGGCAGTACTGTGAGATAGGTCAGTGGCAGCGCATGCTTAACATGCCTAACATCCTGAGTTCAATCTCCAGCACCACACACACACAAAAAGTAGGGGATGTGGTTAAATGGTAGTACACTTGGATGGCACGCACATTCAATCCCTGGTTCAGGAAGGAAAAAAAAAAAAAAGAGGAGATAAAAAGAAAGAAAACAGCAAGGAGACTGAAAGGATACAGCAGTACCAAAGAAGCCTCCTCAGTCAGTTCCACCATCATAATCCCATACCCCATCCTCCATGTGCACATGGATGAGGACAAGTGGACCAACAACTGGAGCAGACTTCTTTCTTACTGGAAAACAGGGTGTGGCCAGAAAAGGATCTATCCTCTATCATTACATATTCATAGGAAATGAGGCCCTAAATCAGTCACAGAAGACCTGCTTCTAGATAGTCAAGGTTTTGAATACAGCAAAGCAGCTCCCTCATCCTTTCAGTGATAGGCTGAAAGTCAGTCCTTCATACAAGGGTTTGTTCAATTTAAAAAAAAAAAAGTGCAAAAAGACAACCAGAGGAAAAGCCATCTGCAAATCAAGGGTCTGGTATCCAGAATACATAAACAATGCTTACAATTCAAAAATTTTAAAAACTCAAGTGGGTGAAAGGTGCATACATGTAATCCCAGCTACTGAGGTAACTGATGCTAATCTCAAGTTTGAGTCTAGCCTGGGCAACAAAGTGAGACCCCATCTCAAAAAACAAACAAACAAAAAAAGACAACCCAATTAAGTAGTGGGCAAAGCATGTGAAAATACATTCCAACTGGGCATGGTGGCATATGCCTGTAATCCCAATGATGGGATTGGATGGCTGAAGCAGGAGGTTAGCAACTTTAAGGCCAACCTGGGAAGCTTAGTGATATCCTAAATAATTTTGCAAGATGTCATCTCAAAATAAAAAATGGCTGGGGTGGGGCTGGTGTTGTGGCTCAGTGGTAGACTGCTTGCCTAGCATGTGGAAGGCACTGGATTCAATCTTCAGCACCACATAAAAATAAATTAAATAAAATAAAATAAAGGTATTGTGTCCATCTACAACTAAAAAAAAAAAAATGGCTGGGGATATAGCTCAGTGATAGAGCACCCCTGGGTTCAATCCCCAATATTCCCCCCCAATTATTCAATTCTATTCGTCACAGCACTAGGGAAAGACAAATCAAAGCCACAACGAGATTAAAATCATGAGTCACTTGAGAGGGTACTCACATAAACCATGTGGTGTACGTAACCTACTACACACTGAGGCTATATGGTAAGCCTATTTGTTGCTCCCAGGCTATAAAACTGTATGGCACGTCCCAAACAGTAGTAAATACTACAGGCAATTATAACAATATGTATGTATGTCTAGACATATCTAAACATGGAGTAGATTAAAAAATACTAAGTAATAGGGAGTTTTCAGCTCCCTTACAGTCTGATGGGATCACATTTATTATGTCTGGTTCATTGTGACTGAAACATCACGATGCTACAATTGACTATATTTCACACAAAACAGAAGTGCTATAATCAAAATAATACTATACAACTAAAACCAAAAATGATCCCATTATATGAAATATTCAGAATATACAAATCCAGAGAGAAAAAGTAGATTAGTAGTTGCCAGTGGAAGGTGAAATGGGGACTATTAATGGATAGAGTTTCTTTTAGAGCTAATTAAAATGTCCTGAAATTAAATAACAGTAACGACTACATGAACTTGTGAATATTCTAAAAAGCACTGAATTATACCTTTTTTCTTTTCTTCTTTTGGTATCAGGGATTGAATCCACAGCCATTTAACCACTGAGCCACATCCCCAACCCCTTTTTATTTTTTATTTTGAGACAGAGTTTTGCTAAGTTGCTTAAAGCCTCACCCAGTTGCTCAGGCTGGCTTTGAACTTGTGATTCTCCTGCCTCAGTCTCCCAATCCACTGGGATTACAGGCATGCACCACTGCATCCAGCTGAATTGTACATATTTTTTAAGGGATGAATTATATCTCAATTTTTAAAAAAAGTTAAACCCATCCAAAAGAGGCAAATGAAGGGGAAAAGGTCAACAAAAGATGAATTTCAGAATAGTCATAATACAGTGCTATTCAACAGCTAAAAATGAATAAGAGGTCTGCGGATGTAGCTCAGTGGTAGAGCACTGCTGTGTTTGATGTCCATCCACAAAATAATAATAATAATAAACAAAAACAAATATAAAGAGTCCTTATTAAATGTTTTATAACACAATTTTTAACACTTTTTTTTCTGGCAGAACACCTACGCCAGCAGCAGTTCTCAAGCTTTTTAGTCTAAGGAACCACTTACACTCTTAAGTCCTATTGAGGACCTCAGTTTCATTTGTGTGGGTTACATCTACCAATATTTACTGTTTCAGAAATCAATGTAGAAATTTTAACATACAAGAAATCCCAAGCGCACATTCCATTAGCAGGGAGAGGGATGATGTCATCAGCATCACAGTCTCTGGAATGTACTTACATAGAAGTGGCAAAACAGTTAAATGCCAGCTTAGTGTCATCTTAATTTTGACCTCACAGGCTCCTTGAGGAGGAGGTCAGGAGCATTAACAGACTAAGCGGAAAAGAAAAAACTGGCTAAACCAGGAGTTTTTTACTGTACTGCCTTTAAGAAACCTGTCACAGAAATTTTATCTTCACATTGTGAGATATAATGACTCATAAATTGTTCTACAGCAAGTCAGGATCCCACAAGAAATTTAGGCTATTTCTGCTTTACATTTATTATAAGACAACTCATCTGGCAAAGGCTGTCAAATCTTATAATAAATTCAAAGTCCATCTGGAACGTTATACAGCCTTAACATGCCACCATGCAATTTTCCACTTGCTAAGTTGTAAAACCAAAGAAACAAAATAAAAGAATTAGGAGTAACCAAATTATCCACCACCATCAGAAAATAATTCTCTCTAATTTATCACAACACAGCCTCCAGCATCTTCCCAACATACAACTTGCAAGTTTCTTCCCCATTTCTCTAACTTCCAACCATCACTCGTACAAAAATTTTCCTGGTTATAAATCTCCTATGGATCTGCCCTGCCATATACATTTTATCTGAACTCCTATCCTATCGTCTCCCTACCCAATGCCCAGGAAACAACAAAAAGAAAAATTGGGGCTGAGGTTGTGGCTCAGTGGTATAGTGCTTGCCTAGCATGGGTGAGCCACTAGGTTCGATTCTCACCACCACATATAAATTAATAAATAAAGGTCCATAACAACTGAAAAAAAAAAAAACTTTTTTTAAAAAAAAGAAACAAAATTTACTGATATGCCTCCCCATGTGTTTGAGGACATTTTTCAGAAAGATATAAAAGTCCTGCCCTGAGCCAGGTACAGTGGTGCCCACCTGAAATCCCAGCAATTCAAGAGGCTGAGGCAAGAGGATTGCAAGTTCAAAATCAGCCTCAGCAACTTATTGAGGCCCTAAGCAACTTAGGGAGACCCTGTCTCTAAATAATAAGTAAATAAATAAAAAGGGCTTGGTGTTGAGAGCCACAGTTTAGTTGGAATGATGCCTGGCATTTTGCTAGAGGGAATGGTTGAAAGGTAACCCTGGAATAGGGCGGCTCCCGGGATTAGGGCGGATCCTGCTAGGAATAGGGCAGCTCCTGGATTAGGGTGGATCCTGCTGCCTTGGGTGCCTGCTACTTTCCCAGTGAGTTCTCCCGGGGTTCCAGGAGAATTGTCCTGTAGAGCCGGTGGAGGGAGTGTGTTCCAGGGAAGTGTGCATAGAGTGCCGGTGAGAGTTTGGGAATAAAGAGTTGCTGTTTGAATCTACAAGGCTTTGTGGCAGCTCGGTTATTTTGTGCCCAGGCAGACTGCGGCAACTTGGGATGTGGCTCAGTGGCTAAGCACAACTGGGTTCAATCTCTAGTACCTAAATAAATAAATAGTCCTCCCTGATTAAGATTACAGTTCACTCTGGGTTCCAGGTAAGAAGATGGTATACACTTCTGAACATAGTAAATACCATAAAGAGAGGAAGGGTGCTCCAAAACAAGGGCTGACAGAGCTTGAGGAGCCAGCAGAAGCTTCTCTGAAGACACATATTTATGCCAACATCTAGCAGGGAAAGGGGGTGTGTGGGTCCCTATTTTTTGTAACTGGAGAAGAAAATCTCCAAGTGAGGAGAGCTCAAACTTGGGCCCATGTGTGAATGTCCTATTTCCACCACCACATCCTGCCTACCACGTCAGCTGAAAGTTTCCTTAGGGTGACTATCTTTTGTTTTAAAACTGAAAGTCCCTATCCAGAGAACTCCGTGGTTTCAAGCAACTGTTCAGCTGGGCATCTCAGCCCTCATATTACTCAAGTTTGGCCTATTATGTGGTACCATTATGGCTAAAATTCAAAAGACTGAAAACACCAAGTCTCCTTAAAAAACACAACTCACCTAGAAATTCTCATACATGAACAGAGGAAATAAAAATCAGTTCAAGTACTTTGGAAAATTTGGTAATACCTATAAAAGAAAGTTTTACCCACAATTTGACCCAACAATTTTACCTCTAGGTATTACCCAAGAGAAATGAGAGCTAAGCACACCAAAAACCTTGCAGCTTTATTCAAAAACTGGAAATAACCCAATTATTCATCAATAGGTGAATGGCATAGCCACCCTGCAGAAGGTGAGGATGATAACAACCAGGAGGAGGCACAAGGAAATCCAAGGGAGTATTGGAAAGTTTATTTTTTGGTTGGGGAGTGAGGAGGGATGGGAGGGCGACCAGGGATTGAACCCAGGGGCACTTAACCACTGAGCCACAACTTAAGCCCTTTTTATTTTGAGACAGGGTCTCACTAAGTTGCTTAGGACCTCACTGAATTCCTAAGACTGGCCTTGAACTTGCAATCCTCCTGCTTCAACCTCCCAAGTTGCTGCAATTATGGTGTGCACCACAACACCTGGCTAAGTTTCTCTATCTTGATCTGAGTGGTAGTGATATAAGAGTATACATACATGAAAATTTATTGATCTACTCACTTTAACCATTCACTGTATTTTATGCCTGTATTTAAAACTTTTAAACAGGGACCAGATCTATCCTACTATTGGTAACAAAATTATTAATTACTGAGCACACAAAATACATAAAACATAAGTTTTCTCAACAATGGACCACTAAGGTATTAAGCAATGAAGGAAAATAATCCTTGAAAGACAGGAAACAAATGAGAAATGCCCTAAAACTGGCCCTGCTGACTCTTGAGAGTTTCCGAGCAACAGCACAGGGAAGAGAAACTACTCTCAGAGTTGAGAGAGACCTGGAAGATGAAAGCAACTAGAGCTCAGAGGACAAAGTATCAGAGAAGAGGCTGAACAGAGCAGAAACCTGGAGAGCTGCAGAGGGTTCCTGGAGCACAGTGCCCATGGGTGCACTCATGTGAACAATCAGAGGCCAGGAAGAATCACTAGAAAGAGTTCCAGGGAACTGTACCCATTGTTCAGACAGGGCGATAGAGTTTGTTTGTTCCCAGTCACACCCCAGTGCATTCAGGGTATACTGGGTACAGTGCACAGAAAGACCTTGCCTTAGTAATGGGGAATAATAATTAAGCCCTTGACAGAGCAATGCTCCATACCTACTTACCAAATCATAAAGGCAACAACCAAAAGATCAAGCGGTTTCCAAGTAATTTAACTGCATCTCAGAACAAAGTTCAAGATGATTTACAGGAATACAAAAATATCCACAGCCAGGAGCAGTGGCATACCCTGGTAGTCCCAGATACTGGAGAGGCTGGTGCAAGAGAATCGCTTAAGCCCAGGGGTTTGAGGCCATCACAGACAACATAGCAAGACCTTACCTCAAAAGAAAAGAAGGAGAAGAAGAAGAAGTTGGAGAGCTGATGTTATTTAATTTCAAGAAGAATTTTAAAACTACAGTAATCTAGGCTGGGGGTGTAACTCTGGTAGAGTGCACGACTACCACGCACCAAGGCCCTAGGTTCAATCCCAGTACCAAAAAATAAAAAACAAAAAAAGAATGGTAGAATAATCAAAAGCATGTTGTTGACAAAGGAAGACAACTTGATCATTAGAACAGAATAGTAAATTCAGAATAAACCAACACATATATGATCGGCTGATTTAACAAAGACAAAAGCAATCAAAAACAGAACATGGATTTGTAGCACACACCACATATAAAAATTGACTAAAAAATGAATAACTTATATCTAAGTTATAAAACTTCTACAAGAAACTATAGGAAAAGACTAAATGCTGCCAGTTGCTGTAGCATATACCCATAATCCCAGCAAATAAGAAGTCTATTACAGAAGGATCAAAGCCAACAAGGTCCTAAGCAACTTAGCAAGACCCTGTCTCAAAATTAATAAAAAAATAGGTCTGGGATGTGGTTTAGTGGTTAAGCACCCCTAGGTTCAATCCCCAGTACAACTGAATGTGAAAGTAAAACTGACATAGTTTCTGGAAAGCTCTTTGGGAACACATATTAAAAATCTTTAAAAATTCTACATGCCAGCCAGTGTGGTGGTACATGGCAGTACATATATTTTAATATAAATATTTTATATTTTTCCTATGTCCAAATACTAAGTAATCGAAAATAATTCTATAATGATAAACTCTATTTAAACTTGTAAATAATGTTTTAATAAATTATCAATATAAGAAACACAGAACATCATATTATAGGATATAACTTTTTTCCAAGTTTTATCCAGTTGGAAAACCAAAGGTCAAAAAATTTAAAGTCTATCATGGACAACACTGAAAACAAGAGTCAGCTGTGGGGTACAGAATTACCATTACATTTCCTACGGCCATTTGCTGCAGTATCTTTCCTTCTGGGAATCTCTTACTAACAAGCTTCATCATTCTAAAAACTTCCCACAGGCTGAGGACATAGCTCAGTGGGTGTAGTGTCACCTTGCATGCACAAGGCCCTAGGTTTAATCTCAAAAAAAAAAAAAAAAAAAAAATTTTCTCATAATCCTGTCATCTTTTCCTGTCCTGATTAGAGTTACTTACATGACAAGAAATTTAATAATTATCAAGTTTTTTTAAAAGAAACTTTTCAGGGCTGGAGGTATAGTTCATGGGTAGAGCATTTGCTTATTAGCAGATATGAGGCCCTGGGTTAGATCCCCAGAACAAGCCCCTGCCCATCCCCACTCTACCAAAAAAAAAAAAAAAAAAAAAAAACTTTTCAAATAAGGAAAAACATGAAGAAAAAAAAAAATCCCCAACTGTGTGCAGAGCAGTAAGTAACCTGAAAACCACGTAAACAAAAGAAGATATGAATTTGCTGCTGAAACTATGAAAACCCAACAGTCACCATACTAAACCTTAGTGACAAAAAAATATACAAAAACAGGAAATAAAATCTTTTACTTTCTGTTATCTCTAAGTTTGTCTTTCCAATACGTTACCTTGAATAATTTTTCTACCAGGATGAAATTAATTTCTGTCAGGAATCAGAAAGTTACAACCACATGAATTATCACCATTGTTGTTTTGTTTTGTTTTTGTTTTTGTTTTGTTTTTGAGATGAGATTTAAATAAGCTGCCCAGCCAGGCTGGCCTAGCCCTGGGATCTTCCTGCCTCTGGTGCATGCCATCACACCCAGCAAATCATCACTACTCTCAAATGTAAAGCAACTTTGGCTGGTCAGCTATTTTTATAATTTTGCTACAAAGACTCACAAATTTCCAAAATATAATCATGAAAGCTGGGCATGGTGGCGCATGCCTGAATTCCAATGACTAAGGAAGCTGAGGCAGGAGGACCACAAGGTCAAGGGCAGCCCAGGCAACTTAGCAAGATCTTTTCTCAAAATAAAACATGGACTGGTGTTGGAACTGGGGCTGTAGCTTAGTGGTAGAGCACTTGCTAGAATGTGTGAGGCACTGGGTTCGATCTTTAGCACCACATAAAAGCCAGCCCTAAGCAACTTAAGGGAGACCCAGTCTCAAAAATAAAGTAGAAAAAGGGCTGGGGATATAGCTCAGTCATAACATCTGTGGGTTCAATCCCAATACCCAAAGAAAAAGGCAAAAGCAGAAGGGGGAAAATAAAGTCTTTTCACTAAAAACAGGTGAGAAATAGCCCTGGATTCAATCCCCAGTACCACAAAAATGAAAAAGAAAACAACAAAATATTAAAAATAAGGTTATGCACAAGAACAACAAAGAGCCTCAAAAGAGTGTGGCACAGAGCTCTTGAAAGATCATTCTAAGCATCAGTTCTGGGTACTAGGTTTAAAGATTTCCAATATAGCCGGGTGCAATGGTGCACGATTGTGATCCCAGTGGCTCAGGAGGCTGAGGCAAGAGGACTGTGAGTTCAAAGCCAGCCTCAGCAACTTAGCGAGACACCTTAGTGAGACTTTGTCTCTAAATAAAAATATTTTAAAAGGCTGGGGATGTGGCTCAGTGGTTAAGCACTCCTGGGTTCAATCCCCAGTACGAAAAAAAAAAAGATTATTTAAAAGTACAAAATGAAGAATGTGTGAGTGGCTGATGGAGTGCATGGAAAACACTAAGAGTTTAAGTGTTAGTTTTCCGTCTTCGAGATATTCTATTGGGGCCAGGGTTGTGGTTCAGCGGTAGAGCACTCGCCTCACATGTGCAAGGCCCTGGGTTCAATCCTCAGCACCACATACAAATAATAAATAAATAAATAAATAAAGTTTTTAAAAAATTGTGTAAAAAAAAAAAAAGGTATTCTATTGGTGACTAACAAGAGTAAAATCTATCTTGATATACAACATAAGCTATTCCCAAGGAACCATAATGCAAAATCTATGAATGAAAGACCAGAGTAGGGCTGGGGATGTGGCTCAAGCCATGGCGCGCTCGCCTGGCATGTGTGCGGCCCAGGTTCGATCCTCAGCACCACATACAAAGATGTTGTGTCTGCTGAAAATTGAAAAATAAATATTGAAATTCTCTCTAAAAAATAAAATAAAAAAAAAAAAACTTGCAGCTGACTGGCATCTGATCCCCCAACCTAAAGGGTCAGCTACAGGTTTCAAAAAAAAAAAAAAAAAAAAGAAAGACCAGAGTATACACAGCAAACATTGAATTTCAATTAATAGCACAAAACTAAAACCAAAGGAAATGTTGGTGTATTGTTACAAAATGCACATTTATTAATCATTCCAGAATACTACTTGTAAGTAACTTTTATAAAATAAAGATTTGTAACTATTCTCTAGCACAGAACAGCTATGATTCTATACAACTGAAGACCTCTAAATGGCTGCCAGGAAAAATGAACAAACAAGCAAGGCCCTCTTGGACAAAGCAAAATTTTGTTCATTGCACATGAAAAAAATGAAAGAATGTCCCTTTTACATCTTGGACACATAAAAGGACAGTAACCAGAAAAAAGGAAAGGACACCTGAACCCTAAGGCCCAGAATTTGTGCTTATGCCACAGATGCCTGAGGTCTCACCTCACCTCGGCAACAAGACTGGCCTTTCCTCCTTTTAAAGTACTTTCTGTATTTCTATCTGTAAGAAGAGTCTCTCATAGGGGTTGGAGGTAGCGCTCAGAGGTAGAGCTCATACTTACCATGTATGAAGCCCTGGATTCAATCCCCAAGACAGCCACAAAGCAAAACAAAAATCTTCCATCTATGCTATCATATTCCTATTCTTACCAAAATTTATCGTGAAACAATTCTTTTCACTTTTATAAAATGCACAAGCAATTTGGGCAGTCATACTTGTGAATGACCATTTCCTATTATTAATTTTCAAGTCTGACAAGAGTCAGGTATGCTTTCTGTGTGGGTTTTTTGTTTTGATTTTTCCTAGTATTAGGAATTTAACCCAAGGAAGTGTGCTCTACCAATGAGCAACATGCCTTGTCTTTTATATTTTTTATTTTGAGACAGGGGCTTACCAAGTTGCAAAGGCTGGCCTTGAACTTGCTATCCTCCTGCCTCAGCCTTCTGAGCTGCTAGGGTTACAGGTGGGCAACACCAAGCCCATCTCTTCCTGTATACTTCAACTATTCACCTCCACCACAGCACTTACCATACACTGTAGTAACACAGCCTGTACCATGCCCACAGTTTTTCTGAGGGCAGGGACAGCATTTTGGTCACTGCTAACATCCCCAGCATCCAGTACAGGCACATGCCATACACGGTGAGATGCTCAGTAAATTGCAAACTGAATAGAATAAGGAATAAGATGTTGAGATGAATACAACCCATAAAAAAATTGGATTTGAGATTTCCAGGCTCCAGTTCTAGAATGTCAATCACCTGAAATACCATTATAAACAAGGTTAAACACACCAATAATAATCCTTGTGTGGCACCATACCATCACCAAGCATATTCCCACCACACTGGATGTCTGGATTTTCCTTCCATTTGGAGGGACAGGGAAGCTTAACACTAGCTCCCAGCCTCCCATGCTCCCTGAGCTGTGGAGAGCACCTGGCATGAGGGGTACTGAGAGGCTGAGGCTGAGCCCACCTTCCAGAGGCTCTTCATTCTTATCACTAACCAAGCAAAGTGGAAAAGTGTGGCTAATGTGCAGAGACATTCATTCTCCAAGCTCCTAGGAGTCAAGAATGGGCAAGGGGTGGCATCATTCTGATTAACTTCTAAAACCTTGAACCAAGATTCCAGGTGACCATTTTCCAACTTCCTCGGTGTGAGAAACTATTGAAAAAGCATGACCTTAATGAAGGTCCAGAGTAGGGCTTCAGAGCAACAGGCTTTGGGTATGGGTTGGTTCTCCTAATCCTCTAGGAGTCTATTTAGATCCATTCCTTCAACCTTTCTATCATCTGATAAGCACTTAATTTCTAGTAATAAATTAAATCGATTGGTTTCCATGTCATTCACTGACTCTGACTGATTTAAAATTAGCTACCATTTTCTATATATCTTAGGATTTGCCAAAGGCCCTTTAATCATTTAATCCCTGTGACAACTCTCAAGATGAGAGGGTAATAAGGCAAAAAGTACTAGCGGGTGCCTTGTAAGCATAAAGAAACTAAGGCCCAAAAATCTGTCCCACAGTGCCAAACTGTACAAACACAAACGAAGGTACAGGAACATTTCTCTTCTCCAAAATAAATTTTTATTGTTCATTCATTCATTTATGTATTTATTGGGGAGTTATCAGGGACTGAACCCAGAGCCACTCTACCACTGAGTTGCATCCTCAGCCCCTTTTTATTTTTTGAGACAGGGTCTCATTAAATTCCTGAGTCTGCCCTCAAACGTACAATTCTCCTACCTTGACCTCCCGAATTGCTGCAATTACAGGTATGCTAATCAGCTTCCAAAATAAATTTTAAAGAGATAAATTAAAACATACAAAGCTGGGGCTGGGGCTGGGGCTCAGTGGCAGCACACTTGTCTGGCATGTGTGAGACACTGGGCTCAATTCTCAGCACCACGTATAAATAAATTAAAAAAGATCTATCAACAACTAAAATATTAAAAAAAAAAAAATACAAAGCAAAAATCAAAAGATAGGACACTAGTCCCACAGGTAACTCTGGGCCAAGGACTCAGCTGGGGCTGAGTGGCAGAACATGAGCTTAGCATGTACATAGCCTAGGCTTGAAACCCCAGCCCCAAGTACCAAGAAAGAAATAACTACTGAGCATGGTGGTGCACACCTATAATCCCAGCATCTCAGGAGGTTGAGGCAGGAGGATCACGAGTTCAAAGCCACACTCAGCAAAAGTGAGGTGTTAAGCAACTCAGTGAGACTCTATCTCTAAATAAAATACAAAATAGGGCTGAGTATGTGGCTCAGTAGTTAAGCGCCCCTGGGTTCAATCCCCAGTGCCAAAAAAGAAAAAAAGGACTTACAAAAGAAAGGTATATATAAGTTGTAGGTGTTGTAGATGGACACAATAACTTTATTTTATTTATTATTTTTATGTGGTGCCAGGGATTGAACCCAGTGCTTCATGCATGATAGGCAAGCACTCTACCACTGAGCCACAACCCTAGCCCAGCAAAAGAAAGTTTTTTATGTTAATAGTGTGATAGAAAATAGATTTTATGCCAACACCAACTGCATAGTAGTAGCAGCCCAGACAGGACCAAGAAGGGATGTCAGTTTCAGGGTTAAAAGATGAGCAAAGGCTCCTCCATTTTTCCCATGTCCTACCCCACCCCATCCCCATTGTGCATCAGCATTCACTTATTAAAAAGAATCTCACCAAGTGACTGAGGCTGGCCTCCATTTGTAATTCTCCAGTAGCTAAGATTATAGGCCTGCACCACCCTGTTTGGCTCTTTTTTTTTTTTTTGTACTTGAAATTGGACACAATATTGAACCCAGTGCTTCACACGTGCTAGGCAAGCGCTTTACCGCTGAGTCACAACCCCAGCCCCTGTTTGACTTTTAATAAACTACGTTTAGCCATACCACACAACATGTTACTTCAAAACATGTTGACCAGATGCAGTGGCTCACACCTGTATTCCTAGCAACTCAGGAGGATGAAGCAGGAGGATTGCAAGTTTGAGACCAGCCTTAGCAACTTAGCAAGGCTCTCAGCAACTTAATGAGACCCGTCTTAAGATAAAAAATAAAAGGCAAAGCCAGCCTCAGCAACTTAGTGAGGCTTTAAAGCAACTTGGAGAGAAACTGTCTCTAAATAAAATATAAAAAGGACTAGAAATGTAGCTTGGTGGTTAAGCAACCCTAGGTTCAATCCCTGGGATCAAAATAAATAAATAAATAAAAATAAAAACAGCTTAGAATTTACCTCAGTGATAAATTGCCCCTGGGCTGAATCCTCAGTATCAAAAATAAATAAATAAAACCATTTGTATAAGATAAATAATGTACAATATTGTGATTTTTTTTTTCATTTTCTTTGATGAATGACAAAGCATTACATTGCAAAACCTAAAGTAGATGATCAAAGGCTCTCAAATATGTGCAACCTTAAAAGTATTTACTGGAAAACACAAGATACAAATGAATCTGACCTTTTTTGTGGGGGAAGTTATCTCCCTATGAATAAGAGAATCTAGTTGTCAAGTCCCATATAAATTTCTATTAAGACTTTGTTAAAATTTATAGATTTGGTGATAACTCAAATGTGGACATTATTGGCCACAGAAATTTATAATATTGAGCAATCTTTTCAAGAACCGGTTTCTGATTTTGTTTTACAAGACTAGGATTTTACCCAAGGCCTTGGGTATGCTAGGTAAGCTCTCTACTACTGAGGTATATCCCCACACCCAATATTATTATTATTATTATTATTTTTTGAACCACAACTTGAACCTAGGGGTGCTTAACTAATGAGCCAGACCTTTTTATTTTTTATTTTGAGACGGGGTCTCACTAAGTTGCTGAGGCTTGGCTTTGAAATTATGATGCTCCTGCCTCAGCCTCCCAAGTCACTAGGATTACAGGACTGTGCCACTATGCCTGGTTCAGTTCTTACTTTTTGATGTTTATTAAGGTTTTCTTTGGGCTTCATTTATGAACAAACGTTACCAGTAACTATTAATAGTGTTACGGATAAGAATTTATTCAATCACATTTTTTATTGGTGATATATTGGAATTCTTTCTGGCCATTTTATTTTAGGTTTTGTTTTCCCCAGAAACCAACAGTGCTTCCTTCAAGTGAAAAGGTCTAAGTTCTTGACATAAGAGTAGGGGGGAAAAAATCATATGCTAAATTTGCTAAGATCTAAGATACAATAAAATATTTTTAATAGCTAGGTGTCCTGACATGTTCCTATAGTCACAGCCATTTGGAGGTCAAGGCAGGAGGATCACTTGAGCTCAAGAGTTCAAGGCCAGCTTAGGCAACACAGTAAGACTCTTGTCTCAGAAAATAGGGGCTGGGGTTGTGGCTGTGCAGTAAAGTGCTTGCCTAGCACGTTCGAGGCCCTGGGTTCAATCCTCAGCACCACATAAAAATAAATAAATAAAACAAGGTATTGTGTCCAACTACAGCTAAAAAATAAATATCTTTAAAGAAAAAAGACTCTTGTCTCAGAAAATAAATAATAAAATATCTTGAGACCACATCCACATAACTTTTATTATATTGTTAAAGTTATTTTTAATTATTGTTATTAATCTCCTATTGTGCCTAATTTATATATTAAACTTTATCATGGGTATGGATGCACATGAAAAAAACAGCATATATAGGATTCAATAGGACCTGTAGTTTCAGGCATTCAGTGACAGTTGTAGAACACATTCCCTGCAGATAAGGGAGGTCACTACTGCGGAACTGCGGTACTGCTAGTGATTTTATGAAACATGTAAGCATAAGTTCATTACATGCGCCACTAGTCATGCCCCTGAATTTACACATTGAAATGTAGGACACAGTATTCTATTCTTTTACTATTTTTGTTTGCTTTTTTGCATTTCTATTAGAGAATAACACTGAGATCTGAGGACTTTATAATATTACATATAAAAGTTTTACTATCAATGATTTTTAATTTTGTTTTTGTTTTTTTGGTGGTGCTGGGGAAGGAGGTGGAACACTACCAATGAAATTTACTCCACATTATTAAAGAGAGTATTTTTCCTGACATGGGCTCACTGTGGCCAAAAATCATTTATAAGGAAAATATTCAGTGAAGCAACAGCACAAGATTTCATCAGTTTAGTTACTGTCAAAATAAAGATGAGTTTAAAAAATTAGTAATATCTTATTAAATACTTTAATAGGCAGTCAAAAGCTTAAATTTTTTAAAAAACTGATATTGAAAAAATGTAAACACAGTTAGGCAAGGGGTGCCCACCTATAATTCCAGTGACCTGGGAGACTGAGGTAGGAGGATCACAAGTTTGAAACCAGCCTCAGCAACTTACCAAGACCCTGTCTCAAATAAAGAATAAAAAAGGGCTGGGGATGTAGCTCAATGTTAAAGTGCCCCTAGATTCTATCCCCAGCACCAAAATAATAGAAACAAGAAAACTATTATGATCTTATTTCAGCTAATTATGGCTGAGTTACAAATTACCCCAAAACACAGTGGCACAAAACAACAGCTAATTTTTTTGGTTCACAGGTTCAGGGTGAGGAATTCAGGCAGCGCACAGCACCCAAGTCTTATCTTTGTTCCACAATGACTGGGGCCTAAAGAGGAAGACTCACAAGGCTGGGGCCAAATTACTTGGTGACTCCTTCAGTCACCTCTGGCCCTGGACTCAGTAAAGACTATCAACCCTGGCACAGACACACAGCCTCTCCATGCAGCATTTTACTTTTTGCAGTTGCCCAAGCTGGCTTCAAATTTGTGGTCACCCTACCTCAGCCTCCTGAGCAGTTGGCATTACAGAATACACCATCACACCTGGCCCAGCTAGTAATTCTCAATCACAGACATGAACCTCAAAATAAATTCCCAGTAGGACATGGTAACACACCTATAATACAAGCTATCTGGAAGACTGAGGAAGGAGGCCAGCATGAGCAATTTAGCAAGACCCTGTCTCAAAAATTAAAAAACAAAACGGGCTAGGAATAGGGGCTAGAGCTGTGGCTCAGTGGTAGTGCACTTGCCTGGCATGTGTGAGCCACTGGGTTCAATTCTCAGCACGGATATAAATAAATTAAAAAAAAAAAAAAGATCTATCAACAACAACAACAAAAATTTTTTTTTAAAAAAAGGGCTATGAGGGCTGGGGATGTGGCTCAAGCAGTAGCGCGCTTGCCTGGCATGCGTGCGGCCTGGGTTCGATCCTCAGCACCACATACAAACAAAGATGTTGTGTCCGCCAATAACTAAAAATAAATAAATATTTAAAAAAAAAAAAAAGGGGCTATGAATAGAGCTCAGTAGTAGAGAGTAGAGCACCCTTCAGTTCAATCTGTATTGAAAAAAAGAAAAGAAAAGAAAGTATCTGGGTCTTATATATGAATGACCTAAATTGTTCAATAAATAATTTGAAGACTGGGATGTAGCTCAGGGGTAGTGTACTTGCCTAGCATGAGCAAATTACTGGGTTCCAACCCCAGTAGCATATAGATATCAACACATATATGTTTTATATGTGTGTATATGTTTTTTGTTTGTGTTTTCTTTTTTTTTTTTAAGAATTTTTTTTTTTTTTTAATATTTATTTTTTAGTATTTGGCGGACACAACATCTTTGTCTGTATGTGGTGCTGAGGATCGAACCCGGGCCGCACGCATGCCAGGCGAGCGCGCTACCGCTTGAGCCACATCCCCAGCCCCTTGTTTGTGTTTTCAAATATTGTAAGGTGAGCATGTACTACCAGTTACTCAGAAGGCTGAGGTGGGAGGATCACTTGAACCCAGGAATTCAAGATCAGCCTGGGCAAGATAGCAAGAGAGAGAGAAAATAAAGAACAATTCATATCACAACATTTTGTATACAAAACAAAAATAAATTGGCTAGGTGTAGGGTGCCCATGATTAATCCCAGCAACTCGGGAGGATAATACAGGAATATGCCAAGTTTAAGGCAGCCTGGGCAATGTAACAAGACCCTACCTGTAATCTCGGCTACTGGGGAGAATGACACAGGAGGATTTCAAGTTTAAGGCCATCCTGAGCAACTTAGCGAGATTCAGTCTCAAAAGAAAAAAGACTGGGAGTACAGTTCAGTGGTAGAGAACTTGCCCAGCATTTAAGAAGCCCCAAGTTCCATCCCCAGTACTGAAAACTAAAAAAAAAGGGAAAGAAAAACTAAAACCACTGCCACCCAAAAAATTACTTCCGTTGAAACTACGAGGAAAACAAAAGAAGTAAAAAGCTTCAGATAACAGAAAGCATATCACGAAAACACATAAGACTTAAACAGTTTTTTAGCCTAAGAAAAGATAATTAACTTACTAGCATGCTTGTCCGCAAGCATTATGAGAGTGTTGGATATATCTCGTCGTCTATAAAAGCACACTACCTTTGCTTCCACGTTGCCACTTGCAGTCTAAGAAATAAGAAAAATTAAAAAGTTACCTGGGGGTTGATGGTACACTTCAGTGATATGGCATGTGCTCAGCCAGATGTGGTGGTATACACATGCAATACCAGCAACTAAGGAGACTCAGGCAGGAGGATCACAATTTCAAGGCCAGCCTCAGCAATTTATCAAGGCTCTAAGCAATTTAGCAAGACTATATCTCAAAATACAGAATAAACAGGGCACAGTGGCACATGCCTGTAATCCCAGCAGCTTGGGAAGCTGAGGCAAGATGATCACAAGTTCAAAGCCAGCTTCAGCAACTTACTGAGGCCCTAAGCAACTCAGTGAGACTCTAAGCACTGGGGATTAGCTCAGTGGCTAAGTGCCTCTGTGTTCAATCCTGGGTACCAAAAATTGTTTTAGAAAAATGGGTTGGGGATGTAGCTTAGTAGTAAGTGCCTCAGGTTCAATCCCCAGTAGCAGGAAAAAAAGAATTTAAAAAACCATGTGCTTAGAATTCACAAGGTCCTGGATTTGTTTCCCAGGATTGAAAAAACAAAAAAGTTACCAAACTGTCAAATAGTTTATAAAACTAAACTAGATTCAGCACAATTGTAAGATCATTCTCATCAACACTATGCCAAACACAACTACAGGATAACCAAGGAGCTAAAAAGTTTAAAGAAAGGTCAGATGTGGTGGTACATGCCTATAATCCCAGCTACTCAGGAGGCCTAGCAGGAGGATCACAAGTTCAAGGCCAGTCTAGGAAAATTAACTAGACCCTGTCTCAAAATAAAAATATAAAAAGGCAAGAGGGGATGCCTCAGTGGTAGAGCGCTTGTCTCCCACGTGCAAGGCCCAGGGTTCAACTCCCTGTGTGTGTGGGAGGGTGATCAAATGAGGATGAGGAATATAATACTCATTCAGGTTCTCCATGTAACCATGATGTCAAATATAAAATACCTCACCGGCAACAATTCCACTAATATGATTAAATTACTTCAATGATTAAAGCAAGACATTGTTAACTCTGAATAGCCTTAAGAAGTTAATCCCCGCCAAACTTTAAAACCACATAATTTATTTGTAACATGTAAACCTATCTTCTCCAAACCGATTCCCAGAAAGTACAGGCCAAGTCTAAAATCAAAAAGCCCTCCCCTAAAAGCTCATGCTGAACTGGTGGTGAAGCTCTGTAAGAGGGAGTAATCATCATCACAGTGGACTACATGACGTGGAAATGCATCCTTCCAGCCCCAGGGAGTCTACAAGTACATCACAGTCAATATTCTCAGCACTACTTAGTTTATCTTCACACATGAAAGTATAAAAACCTTGAATTATGAGCACTGAAGCTCTTATTTCTTTTTGACTACAGTCTAAGATACAATCGATATTTGGTTAGGCTGTAATTTACTGCAGCTGAGGCCCAGACTCCTATACTCTTATTCTCTATGAATTCTGAGAGCTTTAAAGAAGGTTAATCCTTCATTACAAAGTTCCATGGAAAAATACATAGATTACAATAAACTGCCATTGTAATTTCCAATTTCTAACAAATTTGAGAACATGCTTTCTGAATTTCTCTGGGCTTACAGATACATACTCAAATATAAAGAAATAAGAATATCTATGCGCCACAGTAAATGTCCCAATTTTATGAAGTTCAGCAGCAGTGTTTTAGAGAAATAGTACTGCAGAAATACTGCCCCTTAAAACTGAAATTGTATTAAATTCCTAACCAAAATGTTTCTATATTTCACAGTATTGTGATCAAATGCATCCTCCAGAAATAATGATCCAGCAATCTGCTAAATGAGCAAGCAAATATTGCCGTGTAAATAAAATCTATCTGTGACTTCGGCTATAAGCTTTTTATCAGTTTTTTCCTCATTAGTGACTTCATCCAACAGGGATATTCTAAAATGATAATTTTATCTAAACCTGCTTGAAAGATGGGATATAGTTCAATAAATATTCTCAGAACTAAAGATGTAGACAGAATACATGCTTAGCATGTGTGAGACCCCAGGCTCAATCACCAAAAAAGGTAAATAAATAATTCTTTTCTGAACCATGCACACACAATATAATACTCCTCTACCCCTCTACAAAACACATACACATACACACACACACACCCCCTAGAGCTCTCTTCTGAAGCTTCAGTATTTAGAATACTGGACCACAGCCCAGTGTCAGTCCACAACTGTTACGGGGGTATAATAAAACTATTACAGGGGGTGGGAAGCGGTGGAGCATGCAACTCAGGAGGCTGAGGCAGGAGGATTGTGAGTTCAAGGCCAGCCTCAGAAACCTAGCAAGGCCCTCAGCAATGTAGTGGGATACTGTCTCAAAAATAAAAAATATAGGGATGGGTATATAGCTCAGTTGTTAAGAACGCTTGCATTGCATGCACAAGGCCCTGGGTTCAATCCCCAGCACCATTTAAAAAAAAAAAAAAAAAAAGGATAAATAAATAAATATAAAAAGGGCTGGGATGTGGCTCAGTGGTAAAGTCCCCTGGGTTCAATTCCTAATGCACGTGTACACACATACAAATACAAAGAAATCAAAGTATTCTGCAAATAGTAAAGCTATGTACAAGTATTAACATCACACATTTGAGAAATTCACTAATTCAACAAATATTTAGTGAATGACTTCAAGTATGTGCCAACCATTATTCTAAGGCACTTAAAATTCACTACACACTCTAGTTTGGGAAGATAAGCAATGGAAATAAAGACAAGTGTGTATAGACATGTATGTGTACACATTTAGGGGTGAGGAAGTTTACCAGAAACTGAACCAGTGCCTCAGGCAAGCTAAATAAGCACTCTTCCACTGAACATCCCTAGCCCTGAATTAAGTATATTTGAAGATGGTAAATGACACCTACTTGAACTCTGAATCTTTTTTCTGTGTATGTGTGCTAGGGTTTGAACCCAGGGGGTGCTTTTCCACTGAGCTACATCCCCAGTACTTTCTAGTTTGAGACAAGGCCTTACTGAATTGCTGAGGCTGGCCTTGAACTTGAGATCCTCAACTTCCTCAGTCACTAGATTACAGGTGTGCACCACCATACCCAGCTGGTGAATAGTTTAGAATTGCCTCAGTTCTTACACCAATACCATAAAAAGGAATCGCATCACAACCACATCCAATAATTCTCAAAGACTGGTCTAAACTTGAGGTCATCCTCTTTATTTGATAGTGGTCCCAAATCACACAATTTTTTTTTTTTTTTTTAATACAAAGTCTTTGGATATCCCAGAAGCAAACTGGGGTCTTAAAGTTCTTTAAACAAGTAATAACCTACTAGGCCAAACCTGTCTTCCTGGGACTTAGAACCAAACCAGTCTCCAGATGGTTTTTTTTTTTCTTTTTCCCTCCTGGTCTTTCAGTACTAGGGACTAACCCAAGGGCCTTGTGCAGGCTGGGCAAGTGCTTTACCACTGAGCTACATTCCCAGCCTCCAGATGGCATTTTTGAAGAAAGGTATTAGCCAAATAATCCAAAAGATTCTAACACTATGAATTCTCATAAGCCACACAAATGGGCCTCAAAACAGTCTGGAGAAAACCAGAGAATCAATAGAAAATCTGTTCTCTGCATAGTTAGAACTGCTTTCCAGTGCCTCCACTGCAAAAGCTCATCTACTGAAACAATCACAATGCTTCTTAACATCTGGAATCAGGGACAAACCTTAAAATTTTATTTTACATGGGCCATAGTGTAAAAGCTACTTCGTATTTTCAAAACTGTATTCTTGCTAATCTAGTCTAGGATTTTACACATTCCCTTCACTATTTTCCAACTTGCTCATTCTAAAGTTGGAAGAGAGAAATATGAATTAACTAAAAAGGGAGAAATAAATGACTCTAAATATAAAAAGGGACTGAGTTATGGAAGCAACTTGCTTTTCAAGGCTCTAAGCAATTGGAAGAAATCTGCCAACTTTGTGTCTGTGTGGTATTGGGGATTGGATCCACTGACCTACATCCCTAATCCTTTTTTTTTTTTTTAATTTTGAGACAAGGGTCAGGCTAGAATTACCCAGGCTAGCTCAGAACTTTTGATCCTCCTGCCTCAGCCTGCAGAGTACCTGGGATTACAGGCGTGCATCACAGAAGAATCCTGCATAACTCTCTAATCTGAAATCTCTACTTCAAGAGAGTCTAGGACCTCTTATGCCCTTTATCCAATTACCATTCAGTGGAAAACACATAGTTTTTAATATTAGAATCAAGAACATTCAGTCTGTACCTTGTTAAGTTCTTCTATTCTTCTGATTAGGTATGGGTTGCTGGAAGAATTCTCAAAGTAGACATAATCTGTAATTAAAAGAAGTTACAGAATTTAATCTTTTCAATATAAAGCTCACATTTGGCAATGTACCACTTATTAAGTTAGTAAGAACTTAATCCATTCACTGGTAATGCAACCTTAATAGAGTCTCTCTTGTGTGCACTCTACATATCTTATTTTCCTGGCATTTTCATTTCAATTCATGTTTCAGCAAGTTCTTCCTGACTTTTGTCCTACAGTGTCATTTCTCCAATAAACTAAGACACCTCTCCTCATCACTGAGTAGTGAGGGCTTGCCAAATATGTCCTGTGTACACAGCTTCCACATCTTTTCCCTCCAATCCAATTTGCTCTGGAGTATGCTCCTCATATAAAATTGTTGACCTCAGACAAATTCAGAGCAAGGAAAAAAAGCTTAACAGCCCAACCTACATTTCAATCACTAACTTTGAAAGAAAAAAAAAAAAAAATCACTTGAGCTGAAGCAGGTAAGAAACACATTGACAAACTTTTCTAAAGCTCTACTTGGGAAGATTACCAAGGAGAGGAGAGGGTCATTTGCAGAGGCAGAGCCTTTTGGGGATGCTATTGGAATCTTTTCATCCTTTTACCATATTTAATTCAGATCCATTTAGACTGTGGATTATAAAGAAGTCGTTGCAGGTTTTCAACAAAGAGGACAAAAATTTTCTAGTGTGGCTTCTCCTCTCATCTAGTAGGCTCACAGAAAACTTCCCACTGTGTGTTTATTCGAGGCTGGAATGAACTATTACTGTCTACCTTAGTGGCTCTTACCGTCTCTCCTCTGCAAAGTGGCCTCATTTAGCCAGGCCATTCCCACCACCATCCATCAGGAGCTCGGCTAATGAGCACAGAAGAGCAAGTCTCACACACAAGCACGCCACTTATCTGAATTATTATTTTACCAGGAAAGAGGGAGGAGGGCGTCGTGAGCAGGGAGAAAGTTTGTTTGACCTTATTTCTCTCTTCTGCAGAAGGCTGGGAAGGCAGGCAGCAGAGGAAAAGTCCAGGCTGCGCTCAACTCCCCTCTCTGCCTGAGGCTTCCTGGCCCCCCTACACCCCACTCTTGGGGGGTCTGGTCAAGAAACGAGGTGGGGGGGCAGATGTGCAGGGCCCTGGCCCTGCAGACAGGCCTGTCCAGCTAAGCCCTAGCAAGGCCCCCCTCGCGCCCAGCCCCACTCCCACAGAAGGGGGTAGTGGGGGAGGGGATGTCCCCGTGCTCCCCAGCCCCCAGTGCCTAGAAGCCAGGCGGGGAAAAGGCCACCTGGGTAGGGGGCTCGACGGGCCCTGCTCCCATGGGGTTTCACCGAGGTGGGGGATGTCCGATTCATGCCTCCAAGTGGAGGCCCGGCCCTTGGGGCCCGGGCAGCGCTGGGGCGGCCGGTGGGCCCCGGCCCGTGCGGCCCCCGGGGGGAGGGGAGGTGGGGGCGGGGAGCCCCGACCCCTGAGGGCCCCGGCGCCCCCCGCCCCTGCGCCCCGCGCTCCGGCGCCCGAGGCTCCCGGAGGTTAGCTGCGCTCGCCCGGACCCCCCACTCCCTCAGCCCGCTCCCAGACGGGCCGGGTCGGGCCGAGCCTTCCTACCTCCGACCCGGTACATGTTGGCCGCCATGTCCGCCCGCCCGCCCGCGGAGCCCGAGCAGAGCCCCGCCCGCCGCCGCCGCCGCCGCCGCCGCCGCCTCAGCCTCGACCGCCGCCGCCGCCGCCTCCTCGCCGCCTCGCCGCGGGGGGAGGGGAGGGAGGGGAAGTGAGGGGAGGGGACGCCGAGGGGTGGGGGCTGGTGCCCGCCCCCAGCGCCGGGCCGCAGAAGCCTAGTGGGCCGCGCCGGGGGAGGCCGGAGAGGCCCGAGCGCCGCGGGGCCCGCGGGAATTGGGGTGGGGAGAGGCAGCGGAGGCTGGGGGTCTGGCTGGAAGCGGAGGACCCCCGGGCCGGGGTGCTGGCCAAAGCAGAAGCCTCGCTCGCAGACGCGGGCCGGGGGCTGTTGGAGAAAGGCGACGGGACCTGAGCTCGGCCTCTCCGGGCGCCTTCTGGCCCACTTTGAGTACTCGGCCACCTGCCCACCCCGAGACAGGTTCTCCTTCTCTGACCCTGGGGAACCCCACTGTGTGAGACCTCAAGCGCCTGAGCGCCAGTCTAGGTGCAAACACTTGGATGCAAATAAGTGCAGCAGCAGGGCGCCTACCTCGTGGTGAGGTTTCTGTGATGACTTACAGCCCGCAGGCTTTGGGCCAGGAAGACCCCTGTGCTTGCAGCTTTCCGCTGTCAGACCCACACGGGGACAGGGCTAGAAAAAACGACTCCCTTCTAAGGACACCCCTGAGTGCACTGGGCTGAACAGAGCACTGCAGGGTTCCCCCCATGCTGGGCTGCACTGAACCAACTCCCCCACACCCTGAGGCCCTGCCTCCAAACAAGGCCAGCACGTGCTTGGATGGGAAATTAGGCCTCCAGTAGCAAGGGGGGGGGGGGGGGGGGGGTTCCTTTGTCTACTGGGAAACTTGGCCCTACAGTGCACCTTCACACACACCCGAAAGGAGAAGATATTGTCAATCATTTTGCTATTAGATGGACAATTAGCTGGTTAAGTGCCTAAAGCTTTTTTTTTTTTTTTTTTATTTTTAGTTATAGGCGGGCCCAACATCTTTGTTTGTATGTGGTGCTGAGGATCCAACCCGGGCCGCATGCCAGGCGAGCGCGCTACCGCTTGAGCCACATCCCCAGCCCCCATGCCTAAAGCTTTTAACTGGTTATTTTCTGCCTGGTTATTCCCCCCTGGATGTGGTGGCACATGCCTGTAATCCCAGCAACCAGGAAGGCTGAGGCAGGAGGATGCAAAGTAGACTCCAGCCTCAGCAATTTAGCCAAGACCCTCTCTTAAAATAAAGAAGGGCTGACTGACATGTAGCTCAGTGGTAAAGCACCCCTGGGTTCAATCCCCAGTAGGGGGGAGGGAGGCGGGGAGGGGGGGCTATTCCCAGACATGGATGCATAGTAAACATGAAGATGATGGCTGGCTGTTGTGATTTGTTTGGATTGTCTGGTGACATAGCCTTGTGCTTCTGACTCTGGGTTTGAAACAGCAGGGTAAGAGACTTGGCCAAAAGAGAAGATTGTGTTTTGGTTGCCTCTCGTGATGGTCCCTTACCACAAGTATTGAGGTGAAGAAAATAAGAAAAAGTGCAGCACCTTTGCTTGAATTACATGGACTGTGACCTGTTTCCTCATCTGTAATTGGGACACTCACTCCACTTCACAGGTGTGCTAGGAATCCGTTGTGATGATATCTGAAAATGTTTTGTAAGTCAGAAAGCATAAAGTACTATGCAAATAGCAGGTGTTTGTAGCTTTCTTTTTAACCCCAGAAAGCCTCAGATTCCTAAGGGTTTTATGCAATGTGTCCAAGAGCCTGTGTCAGCTCTTCTGACCCAGAGAAGAAATATTCTCTTATGCACACTGTATAGCTGTTGTTCATCATTATATATATATATATATATACATTTTTTTTTTTTTTTTTAAGTACAGGAGATTGAACCCAGGGAAACTCTACCACTGAGCTTTACCCCCCAACCTGTTTGATTTTTTATTTTGAGACAGGGTACAGGGTCTCACTGAATTGCTGAGGCTGGCTGGCCTCCTGAGTCACTGGGATTGCAGGCCTATGCCGCCACACCCAGCCACCATACTTCTTTGACTGGAGATCCCAGCAAAAACATATTGTGACATATCTGACATCACTCCATTTCTGAGTTGCCACACACATAGGCTGAATGATTCACCTGAAGTTATACACTAAACTCGAAGCAGTCCTAAGTTTATAGTCCAGCCCTTCCCTCTGACCTAGAATACTCTCAACCACAAAGTCTTTCCCCTAGTGAAAAAGCTACCTGGAAACTATAAAATACAACAACAACAACAAAAAAGCTATAGGAACTTTCCCATTATTTTTTAAATAAACAAGCAGTTTGTCCTCAAAATATTTTGTTTTTCTTAGCTCTTCACCTGCCTGTCTAATTTCCCATCTTTGCAATCCTTGCCAGGTGTTTGTGATCACTATACTAACCACAATAAATGTGTCAAAGGTGCCAAGAAAACTCCTCACATCCACATTCAACCCTTTTCCTTAGGAACAGCCTAATACCCTGTTAAAGAAATACCAGAAATACTCCATTAAAGGCTTCAGAAACTTGCAGGGAGAACAGAAGGGAATGATGGTGGGTGGCATGACTGGACATACTTTTGCTTCTTCCCCTAGATTCTGTAGGGTTTTGTTTATTACAATACTAGGGATTGAACCCCAAGGACACTACCACTGAGCTGTGTTCCCAGCCCTTTTTTAACACCTTGAGACAAGGTTTCACTAAATTGCCAAACTGGCCTTGAATTTGCTGTCCTCCTGCCTCTGCCTGGGTTTACAGGTGTGTGCCACTGTGCCGGTAAGGCTCAATATCTTAAAGAATAAATGTAAATGACTAAATCCCTCTGAGCCTTAAACTCTGCACATTATGACTAGTAAGGAATAGCTGCCTCAAAAGCTTGTGAATCTTAAAGTGTTTGTCACATATTGACAACTTCATATTTGTTAGGTCCCTCCTCTCTATTCCAGCCATCCGTATTCACCACCAAGGAAGAGTTGTCACTCCGACCATGCCAGAAGTCTCAGGGAAAATCTAACCCTCCTATGGGTAAAATTTCCCTGAAGTGCTCTTAGGATTAAATAAGCATGAGAGCCAGGAGCCGCGCCCCACACCTATAATCCCAGGGACTAGATTCAAGAGACTAGGGTAGGAGTATCACAAGTTTGAAGCCAGCCTGAGTAATTCAGTGAGACCCTGTCTCAAAAAGGCTAGCATTTGACCCAGTTATCCCACTCTTCCATATATACCCAAAGGACTTAAAATCAGCATAACTGAGGCATCCTCATCAATGTTTAAAGCAGCTCAGTTCACAATAGCTAAACTATGGAACCAGCCTAGGTGTCCTTCAAAGGATGAATGGATAAAGAAAATGTGGTATATATACGCAATGGAATATTACACAGCCATAAAGAAGAATGAAATTATGTTATATGCCGGCAAATGAATGGAATTGGAGACTATTGTGCTAAGTGAACTAAGCCAGTCCCCCAAATCCAAAAGCCAAATGTTCTCTCTGATTTGTGAATGCTAGCATAAAATAGCAGGGGGTGGGTGGTGGATTCAAGTACTTTGGATTAGACAAAGGGGAATGAAGGGAAGGGAGGGAATGGGAAAGACAGTAGATGAATCAGAGATTACTTTCCTAGGTTCAAGTATGAATAAATGGCCAGTGTAACTTCACATCACATACAATCACAAAAAATGGGAAAGTATACTCCATCTATGTATAATATGTCAAAATACATTCCACTGTCATATAGAACTTAAAAAAAATTAAAAATAAAAAAGTTAGGGCTAGAGATTTCAGTGGCAGAGTACTTGTCTAGCATGCTCAAATCCCATGGTTCAATCCCTAGCACCACAAAAAAATGAGGGGGGGGGCGGGCTTGGATGTAGCTCAGTAGTGGGCATCCCTGGTTCTGATCCCCAGTTCCAAGGGGTGGGGAGAAGCATGTGGAAGAGATTATTTGAAGGCCCCAAACAGCCCCTCTGTCAGTCTGTAGTATCCTACCATTTAACTGTAAACAGTGGGTGCTGAGGAAAGTCATAGGGGAGACAGAGTTGGTTTTCTTCTCCATTTAGCAATGAAGATTTTTAGACATGCAAAATAAATAAGAGGGTGCTGGCCACAGTCTGAGAGTTTCGTAACCCTGAACCTAAGAATGGAGCCTGGGAGACTAGAAAGCAATTAATCTGAAGCCAGAGGCCATATTTGGATGCAGGACTGTATCTTGTTGTTTGTGTTTTCTGGGCAGTTTGTTTCTCTTCTCCCTCTCATTAACTGATGTCTTAGCAAACTTTTTTTGGAGAAGGCCAGTCTGCTCAGATATTCTAGGGAGGCCCTGGGTTTTAAAGGTAGACAAATGAATCCTAGCAGAAAGGAAGGCATGTGACAGCAAGAAGCAAACAAAAGAGCCCCAGAGGGAAAGAAAACCCAGAGTAGGGTGTTGTCTAGCTTTTCTAGTTGAGGAGCTTCTGCTTTCTTGGATCTCCTGGGCTAAAGACATGAAATCCAGGACTAACCCCAGGAAGTCTTGGTTTGGGGAAGTATATATTTTAGGACACCTTAGTTCTCATGCCCTCAAAGAGGAACTCACTCAGCCATTTGATGACATCCATAAGGAGATTCATTCTCTAATGACAATGCTATTTCCCCTTCCATGTAGCAGGAAAAGGACTGCAAGTTACAATGGAGACCAGGAAGAGCCCCTGATGGCCAGCCTAATTGACCCTAGTGTTCACCCCACCCCCATTTTTTGTTTGTTTTGTTTTCTTTTTGTATTGAGGTCCTTTACCACTGAGCCACATCCCCAGCCCTTTTTATTTTGAGACAGGTTCTCACTATGTTGTTTGGGCTGGCCTTGAACTTGGGATCCTCCTGCCTCAGCCTTCCAAGTTGCTGGCATTATAGGCATGTGCCGTTGCCCCCAGCGAGGGTTTCCTTTTTATTATTTTATTTTGTTGAGTTTTATGTTTGTTTGTTTGTGGTGCTGGGGATTGAACCCAAGGCCTTGTGCATGCAAAGCAAGCACTCTACTTGTTGGGGTTTTTTAAAAGATTTTTAAAAATTATTTTTGCCTATTGTGGCTTTGAATGAAAGATGGCTGTGCAGTATAGGATGCGGGGGTTCAAGAAAACGAATCCTAAGGAGCAATCACAGGGAATGATCCCAAAGATGAATCAGGGTGTAGAACAGAGAATGAATCAGAGAGAGGGGAGAAGAGTGGCGGCCATGGGCTGTGAGAAAAATAAATAGGTCTGGGATTGGTGACTTTGGAGAGCATGGAGCTGAAGCACGGTGTATAGGCTGGTGTGCGACTGGATGGACAGACCCAGGCAGAGACTGGAGAGTGGTGAGTTGCGGGAGGTGGGTAGAGATGAGGCTCATAGTCGGACAGACGGTGTTTCAGGCGCCTTTGGAAACATCCACATAGATGTTTGCTCTCTTAAAAAGTTGGATGAACAAGACTGGAACTCAGGAGAGAGGTCTGAGCCCGAAACACTGTCTTCTGTGTCACCCTCAGCCCTCAGCCCAGCCTGTCTGGTCAGAAGATCGAGCCAAACCCTTGCTCTAGGGCAAGAAGCAGGTTTCCGGAGTCCTTAGGTTTGAACAGAAACAGGTTTAACAGGTTGGGGATCTCAGTCCAGGTCCAAATGTGCAATCAGGCAGGGCAAGGGCAGATCCACACAGCACTGCCCAAGGCAGAGAGAGGGAGAGGCCAAAGAGGAATGCCCTCTCACTAGGGCTGACCACCCACCTCACTGGGGCCAGCAAAGAAAACTCTAGAAAGTGTTGACTAAGTTCTGCCTCAACCCTGAATCCTTCCCCCCCAGTCCTGAAAAGTAGCTATGGAGGGGAAAGGAGGGAGGGGGACAAGGCCTAAAATGCAAATGTGACTCATTTCTGTCTCATGCTCTCCCCTCTGAGATGGTAGAGTGGGCCCAATGGTGTCACGCCCTTCCCCCATAATGCTACACTGCCAGGAAACTAAGTTTGACCTTATTTGGAAAAAGGGTGTTTGCTGATGTAATTAAGTTAAAGATCTCAAGATAAGTTCATCTTGGGTTAGGGTGGGTCCTAAATCCAATGGCAAATGTTATCAAGAACACAGAAGAAAAATAGACACCAGTAAGAGAAAGCCTTGTGAAGGAAGGGGTAGACACAGGAGTTACGCGACCTGAACCAGGGAATGACAAGGATTGCCAGCAACTACGGGATCCGGGGGACCCAACCTTGCTCACACCTTGATTTCGGGCTTCTGGCCTGTGGAACTGTGAGGGGATACATTTCTGTTGTTTAAAGCTACCCAGTTTGTGGTAATTTGTTACAGCAGCTATGGGGAACTAATACAGATGGTATCTACCACTCAATTTTAAGTAAACAGATTTATCCAGAAAACAGTGAGAGCACTATCCACAGAGACTAAGGGACATCAAAACCAAATGAAAGGCTGGGGATGTTGCTCAGGATTTGTGTATTTTTTTTTCTCCTTTTGTTTTTGTGGGTTGAACCCAGGGGCACTCTATCCCTAACCCTTTTTCTTCTTTTATTGTAAGACAGAGTCTTGCTAAGTTACCCAGACTGGCTCAGCCTCCTGAGGTGTGTGCCACTGTGCTTCACCGTGATATATATATGGGGATTGAACTCAGGGGCACTTGACCACTACGCCACATCCCCAGCACTATTGTGTATTTTATTTAGAGACAGGGTCTCACTGAGTTGCTTAGTGCCTCGCCTTTACTGAGGCTGGCTCTGAACTCTAGGATCCTCCTGCCTCAGCCTCCTGAGCCGCTGGGATTACAGGCGTATGCCACCATGCCCCGCTCCAAGATGTATTTTTAAAGCAGAGCCAATGGCCTTTCCTAAAGGACTGGATATATTGGATGAGAGGGCAAAACAAATGCATGTTAGCACTTCCAGGTGCCATAGACATCTGTTTGGGGGTATTAAATAGATACAGCCAATGGGCACTGGATCTGGGCTCTGAAGCTCATCGGAGAGGCCTAAGGTAGAGACAATAATCTGGGAGCCATTGCTACATACCGGGTGCAGGAAGCCAGGGCCTGGGGAGAGCTCCTTGGAGAGGGTGTAGGTGGGAAGGAGTGCAGAGGCCTGGGCTCTGCGGTGAGCAAACGCTGAGAGCAGAGGCTGATTCTGTATCCTGGCTACAGCAGGGGAACTGATATGACAATGCCAAGCTCTGCCCCCCAGCGTCCTGATTTCATGAGTGTGGAGTGGCCCTCAGTTTTAGGTGAAAAATAAAAATCCTCAGGTGATTCTAATGTGCAGCTAAGACCAAGAACTCTACGTGTCATGATCAGGAAGAGGAGAGCCCAAAAGGAGGGGTAGAGAAAAAAGCCAGAGAGGACCAGGTCCCAGGAGCCAAGTGAAAAAAGGGGAAGGGGGTCCTACTGTGACAAACAAGAAAAATGGACCCCTGGATTTGTTAAGGTGGTATTACCAGAGACCAATTCCCCTGTCATCTTTTCTTTGGTGTCCCCAGCTGTCTGCCCTGTGACCCCCAGCCCTTTTTTGCTTTTTGAGACAGAGCCTCCCTAATTTGCCCAGGTTGGCCTCAAACTTATGATCTTTCTGCCTCAGCCTCCTGAGTAGCGGGGATTATAGGGATGCAATGCCATCCACAGAAGGATTTCTGTGGTTCTTAATTCTCCAGATCCTGGGCAGTTTAACATGAATTGGTAGAGTCCCCTGACTTAAGGACAAGGAAGGGGATTCATGTATCCTCCGTAACCCCACTGCCCTCCACGAGACTGAGGGATGGAGACTAAATTTGTTCCTTTCATCAGCTCTTTTTATCTTTATCTATAGGTTTGTAGCAGCTGCCCTTTCTACAAGAGAAAGAGGAAAGTTTACTCGCACTCTTGATTTCAAAAAGAACCGAAAATGTTGAAGAGCTCAAAGCTAAACTTTGAACTCCTAGATAAATAAATCATTGTTTGTTTCCTTTTATCTCTGCAAAGTTTTGGAGGGGGGGGGGATTCCAGAGCTGCCCCAAGAGGCTGTTTTTACAAAGCCAGGGGAGGACCATATCATTAGTGGTAACTAACGTGATGTTTCACATTTAATTGCCCAGATCAGAGCAACCAGGAGCCAGCTCCAAAGACAAAGAGCCTGGAGGCAGCCTAACCTTTCTGAGGTTTTGGCAAAGGATGCCCAGGACCTGTCCAGCCAAATGCCAGCATTGTTCCTTTCTGTAAGAGACAACACGTCCTCCTCTGGAAGCCCTGACTTTCTCCCCACTAAAGCTGTTAGGATAACAGGGTGAAATCTGGACTGTGTTCTTAGTATGAAGGGTAGAGCCCATATTAGGGTCTACAATTCTGGTGGTATGGAGAGAAAATTCCAGAAATTTCACAGAGTCCTGGCTTCCTCTGCCTTTGAACTCAGCAACCTCCTTGAATCTGTCCTTGAATCTGTCCTCTTCCTCTGCCCCACACCCACCCGAGGAGACTAAATCAGGCCTTTTCTAAGTGACCCTGAATCTCCCCATCAGGTTTGAACATTAAGACCTTGGTCAAGTTCCTCCCTATTCCCATTTCCCCCACCAAGAACTCCTCCCTCACCTCCTCCTCCCTCAAAGGCCACTCAGGTCCGGGCTGGGGTGGGGACTGCTTGCTTGCTTGTCACAATAATTCCTTCCAGGAGTAGCTCTGAGGCCCAGATCTTCAGGCTCATGGCTGACTTCTGCATCATGGCCCAGCTTCCCTGAAGCATCTGCAGCAGAGAGCAGGCCCAGGGACTTGAGTAACTCCCAGCCAGTGGCATGTTGCTGGTACCGGATGCATTATTTATGACACTGGTGTCAGCGTGGCTCCCAGGCACCAGGGGAAATGGAAAAGGCACTTGGGTCTGAGCTGATTAAACTAAATATTTAAACAGGAATCAGGAATTGAGGAAAAATCCATTTTTCTTCAGTAAGGCAGAGAGCACCACAATGGCTCCGGGGCTGGAGACTTGGTAAACACCATCCAGATCAGAAGGGAAGGCTGGGGGCCCCTGGTCCATGGCTGTCCTGCAATTGTCAGTTCCCAGACTCCTGTGCAGAAGAGAAGTAGGGGATTTTCAGGGGACTGGGGAGGATGAGAAAGGAAGAGGAAAACAGAAACAGAGGAGAGGTTTGAGAGCCTCAAAATTAGAGAGTTTGAGACTGGGAGATACCAAAATAAAGTCAGGCTGAATTGGTGTCTCTGGCTATTTTTTCTTTCTCCAAGGACCATCAGTCATCTTCGAGACTCAAAAACATGTTCTGTTATCCCAGCAACTCAGGAGGCTGAAGCAGAAAGATTGCAAGTTCCAGGCCAGCCTGAGCAATTTAGTGAGATCCTGTCTCAAAAAATAAAAGTCAGGCATGGTGGCGCACACCTGTAATCACAGCAACTCAGGAGGCTGAGGCAGGAGATCTCAAGTTTGAGGCCAGCCTCAGCAACTAAGCAAGACCCTAAGCAACTTTGTGAGACCCTGTCTCAAAATAAAAATAAAAAGGACTGGGGATGTAATTCAGTGTTATAGCACTCCTGGGTTCAATCCCCAGTACCAATGAATTAAAAAAACACAATGCATTTTATTTTATGTTGGGCACCACTCACAAATCCTCTTCTCTTTTATTTATTTGTTTATTTTTGGTACTGGAGATTGAACCCATGGCCTTGTGCGTGCAAGGGAAGCACTCTACCAACTGAGCTATATCCCTAGCCCATAAACCCTCTTCTCTTAATTCTTCCTATCCCACCTAAGATGCTTGGTCCCAATCAGGAAGCTGACTTCTACCCGCTGCACACAAAGAAAAGTAGAACTTCAGATTTGGATCGGGTAAGATGGAACAAACCTATAATCCCCGCAATTCAGGAGGCTAAGGCAGAAGGATCACAAGTTCAAAGCCAGCCTCAGCAACTGGGTGAGGGACTAAGCAACTCAGCGAGACCCTGTCTCAAAATAAAACAATAAAAAGGGCTAGGAATGGAGCTCAGTGGTTAGGCACCCCTGGGTTCTATCCCTGGTACCAAAAGAAAAAGATATATATACCCAATGGAGTTTTATTTACCCATAAAGAAAAATGAAATTATGGCATTTTCAGGAAAATGGATGGAACTAGAGACCATCATGTTAAGCCAAATAGTCACACTTAGAAGGTCAAGGATCCTCATATGTTTTCTCTCATGTGCTGAAGCTAGAGACGGGAAAAGGAAAGCAAAGGTTGAGGTGAATCTCCTAAAAAATCGAAGAGAGATCAGTAGAGGAAAGGGATCAAGAGCTGAGAGGTGGGAAGGGAGGGAGGAGAAGCTGGGGAGTGGTTTGGGCCAAATTATGTCATACTCTGTGCGTGTGCGAATACCTAACAACAAATCCCATTGATGTGTACAACTATAATGCACCAATGAAAAAAAAATGAGAGGAAAAAAAAAAAAAAAAGAGTAGACCCTTCACCCAGGATGGATGCAAGGGAACCAACCTTCTACTGAGAAAATTTAAAGATTCCCCAGATTCAAGGAAATACCAGATCGGAAGAGGAAATTTCCAGGTGGAAAGAAATCATTTTCATTTGGTCTGGGTTTTTCCCTCCCTGTGTGGTCTCTCACATTTCCACAGCAGTCACTCTCCTGGCCCCCAGGGATGTGCTTTTTCCTCAGTCCCTGTAGGAGTAAATGCCCTTTTCCTCCTTTCCTCTAAGGACAGCCGAGACAGGCTGACATTTTCTAAATTAACTTTTATAAGAACTTAGGAAAGAAAAGGAAATAATTGCAGAAAATACAAGTGCATAAGTTCATTTCAGTTCAACATTAATGGAGATTCTTGTGTTCAGTGCCGTCCTCTGGGGATACCTTGATAGATGGTATAGAGTTCTGAAACTTGTAATGCTCACCGTCCAATGAGGAAGCAGATACAAAGGCATGACTGATTATAATCTAATAAAATAAGGGATATTGTAGCCCAGAATTGGGAGCAATTAATATGGTCTACAGTAGGGATAGCAGCACTAGTCAGAAAATGCTGTGAGAGAAGGTGATGGTCTGTGTCTTAAGAGGATGGTAGGAGAAAACGGGGCTTTTCCTAGAGCCAAGCTTAGGAGATTTTTGTTGTTACTGTTTTTGCAGTACCAGAGATTGAACCCAGGACCTCCTGCATGCTGGGAAAGCACTCTACCACTGAGCTACACTCCCAGCCCTTGGCTTTTTCATACTCAATATTCTGGCCACTGAAGTGTCAGAGGAGAGATTAACTAATCAATCAAATGCACAATATTTAAGTAACTAAAGAAATGCTGGGTAAGCACTGATCAAAATAATAGTAATAATAATAAATTTCCCCCCCAATGATAAAGATTGAACCCAGGACCTCAAGCATTCTATTCAAGCACTATTGCACTAAACTACCTGCCCAAGCCCACCAAATGTCTATTTTTCTTTTCTTTAAAAGAAAAAAACAAAAAAGTACTTGATTGTATATTTTCTTTATGTGGTACTGAGGATAAAACCCAGAGACACCCTACCACTGACCTATTTCCCCAGACATTTATTTATTTGTTTATTTATCAAGACACAGGGTCTCACTAAGTTGCCAAGTTGCAAATATAAGGCTAGCCTGGGTAATTTAGGAAGACCTTGTATCAAAAAATAAAAAGGGATAGGAATGTAGCTCAGGGGTAGAGTGGTCCTGAGTCAATCCCTGGTATGGAAAAAAAAATTTTTTAAATTTTTAAGACAGGGTCTCACTAAATGGCTGAGCCTGGCCTGGAATTTGTGATCCTCTTGCCTCAGACTCCTAAGTGGCTGGGATTACAGGTGCTCTACCCCACCCAGCAAAACACCACCCTCCTGCGCCGCCCCCCCTTTTTTTTTTTTTTGTGTGTGTGTGTGGTACAAAATGAATGAACCCAGGGGCATTTACCCATTTAGCATTTAGTTATACCCTCAATCCCCTCCCCTTCCACTCCCACCTCCGTACTGCCTATTGAAACCAGGGTACTTAATCACTGAGCCACATCCTCAGAACTTTTTTATTTATCTATTTACTTACTTACTTACTTATTTTATTTTTTAGTTGTAGATGGACACAATGCCTTTATTTTTAAAATTTTTTTTATGTGGTGCTGAGAATCTAACCCAGTGTCTCCCACATGCGAGGCAAGCACTCTATCCCTGAACCACAACCCCAATCCCTTTATTTTTAATTTTGAGACAGCCTCTCACTGAGTTCTTAGGGACTCACTGAATTACTGGGTGGCTCCTAACTCATTGTCCTCCTGTCTCAGCCTCCCTAGTTGCTGAGATTACAGGTGTATAATCTAATCTTTTTAAAAATTTTTATTTTGAGACAGGGTCTTGACAAGTTGCTGAGGCTGGCCTCAAACTTGGAATCCTCCTGCCTCATTCTGCCAAGTCCCTGGGCAATACTATACATGTATACCACTGCCCCCCAACCCCTAGAACCCAGGGCCTTGCAGATACTAGGCAAGCGCTCTACCACTGAGCTCCATCCCCAGCTGCTCCCGGCCTGCACCCCCCCACCCCGCCTCCATTTTCTAAATTAAGGAAAAATTTAAAATCCAAAGATGTAGATGTGAAATTTGTGGGACTTTCTGAGGCTAAGTTAGTCAGTCCAGAGATTGCCACGTCGCTTGGGCGCCTGCACCTCCTTTCCTATTGCATAACCCTGTCTGCCAGGAGCCAACAAGTCTGCTCCTGAGCAGAAAGAAGAAAGGGAGGAGGACTCTGAGGCAGAGGGGAAGGCAGAGAGCTTCTCCAGCTTTCCACTGTGCCCTTGATTCTGCCCCTGGGTTCATGAAACACTCCTCTCTCCTTAATAACAAGTGTCCTTTTTGTTTTTCCTCAAATTAACTTCACTTCGTTTACATACACAAACAAGGCTCCTAACTAATGTAGCTAAGATGCCAGATCAGGAACCCTGTGCATGCTAAAGTGAAACAGGGAGTCACTGAAGGGTTTGAAGCAAGTATGTGACCAGCATTTTAGAAACATCACACAGAAGCAGCAAGAACAAGGACAAACCAGGGCAAGGCTAGACTGGTGCAAGGAGCCCAGATACCCAGGTGAGAGAAGCCTTGGGAAAACACCTCCATATCGGGTCCTAAATTTGGTCAGATTCACTAGTATTCTTATTTATTCATCAATTTATATGAGAAAGGAAGAAATAAGTGATTCCTTCAGTGGGTATAGACCCGACATATCTGATTCCCACTTCTCAGCTATGGTCTTCTATCTCTGTCCCTCCAGTTAACTACAGCTCAGGTGATTCCCTGAGCTTACAGAGATACACACTAGCTTCAGGGACTTTGGACATTTTTTTTATTAAATTTTATTTATTTATTTTTGCTATACTATGGATGAACCAGAGACACTACCGATGTGCTACATCACCCGCCCTTTCTTTTTGTTTGTTTGTTTTTTTTTTTTTAATATTTATTTTTCAATTCTCGGCGGACACAACATCTTTGTTGGTATGTGGTGCTGAGGATCGAACCCGGGCCGCACGCATGCCAGGCGAGCACGCTACCGCTTGAGCCACATCCCCAGCCCCTGTTTGTTTTTGTTTTTTAAATTTTGAGACAGGGTCTTGCTAAATTGTCCAGGCTGGCCTAGAACTTGGATCCTCCTTCTTTGGCCTCACAGATAGCTGGGATTTCCAAACCCAAGGGGTCTTTGCAATTCTGCACAGATTCCAAATTCCCTCTCTTACCTGCTTAATAAGTCAATTATCACCTCCTCAGTGTGGCCCTCCCTGCCCCTTCTATCTATCTATTTATTTGTTGGTTTGTTTTGTGTCATTGGGGATTGAATCCAGCAATGTTTTACCATTGAGCTACACCCCTGATTCTTTTTTTTTTTTTCCTTAGTCCCTCTTTCCTTTCTTTCTTTCTTTTTTTTTTTTTTTTTTTTTTTTTGGTACTGGGGATTGAATTGACCCCAGGGATACTTAGCCACTGAGCCACATCCCCAACCCTTTTTATTTTTTATTAAAGACAGGGTCTCACTAAGTTGCTTAGGGCCTTGCTAAATTGCTGAGGCTGGCTTTGAACTCACAATCCTCCTGCCTCAGACTTCCAAGCAACTGGGATTAGAGATGTGCACCACAGTGCCCAGCTCCTTTTTTATTTTGAGACAGGGTTTCACTAAGCTTCCCAGGCTGCCTTTGAACTTGAGATCCTCCTGCCTCTGCCTCCAGAGTAGGTGAGATTACAGGCAGATACAACCATGCCCAGCCCTGCCCCTTTGATTGATTAAAAATTATAACTTCTTCTCAACTCCATATCAGCCTCTCTGTTTTACTGTTGTCCATAACAGCACCATCTAACACGCACATAAAATTTCACTTACTTTCTATCTTTTCCTTCCACTAAAATGTAATTTTTTTTTTGAAGATAGGTATGTCTATCTGTTTTATTTTCTATTGTCTTCTCACAGCCCAAAATAACACCTGGCAGATAGAAGATACTTAAGAAATACACAGGGCTGAGCCAGGCGTAGCAGTGCTTGCCTATAACCCAAGCAACTCAGGAGGCTGAGCCTGGAGGATCACAAGTTCAAGGACAGCCTTGGTAACTTGAAGAGGTTCTAAGTAACTTAGCAAGACACTGTCTCCAAATAAAAAATAAAAAGTGTTGTAAGGGTAAAAGAAATTGAAGTTAAAGCGTAAAAGTTAAAGGGTAAAAGACTGGGTGTTGTAAAGTTTCTAAGCTGCAAGGTCTGAGTTAAAATGTAAAGGATTAGGTATTGTTAGGTATCTATGCTACCTGCAAAACCTGAAATTTCTGTAGCTGTTGAGACAATGCTTGGAACTGCCCAGTAAATATTTCCCCTGACTATTGGTTGTTTAATAAGGGCTCTGTGTGGTCGCACGTAGGCATTGCAGGGCCTGGACCAATCAGTTTAAATGTAACCCCCTCCTTAGGAATGACCTATCACTCCAGCCTGACCTGTTCCCGCCAATGAATGAACCAATCATGTTTAGGAGTTGTTATTCAATTTTCCCGCGCCTCATGATGATTTGTTCTGATGTATACAAAGCCCTCCGCCCTCCCCAAAAAGTGTACTTAAGCAGTGCTCAGCCTCTGCTCGGGGCTCTGGGCTGCTTTCCCTTCTTGAGTGGGCACGGAGCCCCAGCATGCTGGTTCAATAAATCTCCCTTCTGCCAATTGCATGAGTGGTCACTTGGTGGTCTCTATCTCCGACATTTCGCGGGATCCTTACATTGTTGGGTATGTAGCTCAGTGGTAGCTCACATGCTTAGCACCCCAAAGGTCTTGGGTTCCATGCCTAGCACTGCAAAACAAAACAAAATAAAACTCTTTGCTGGTTAGCCAATACTTCTGCCATCAAATCCAAATTCTAAGCACAATATTCAAAGCTAGACCATGTGCAGCCAGAGGAATGAGAAGTTGTATTCCATTGTATTCCAATGCATTCTACAGTAAAATAAATTAAACAACAACAACAACAAAATAGCACTTCTCAACCTGTCCCTGAGTTCCCTTTCCCAGTCTCATGTCCCAACCCTTCTCTCCAATATCCTTCACCAAATCTGAGCCACCCTTGATCAAGGCATGGGCTCTCCTGGTTCTGGGCCTTGGCATCCACATTTCTACAACCTGGTCTGCCTCCTGCCACTCCAGTGTGCAAACCCCTCAGCTTACACAACACTTCCTTCCCAGACCACTGACACCCCTTCACACTACTCTATTGTATGACCACAGGTTATCTGGGCTTGTTCCAATGGTCGGCTCCAAACCTGGCTGACCAACAGAACTGCAGCATGGTTGGCTGTTTTTCTAGAATCCCAGGCCCACCTACAGAATCTGTCTCTGGGGGGAGAAACCAGGGAATCTGTATTTTCTAAAATTCCTCTATTACTATGGTAGTAGTGAGGGTTGGGGTGGGGGGACTTCAGCAGCTCCAAGACCACATCTTTGTGAGGCTGTGCTGGTCTGTCCCTTTGTTTCCACCCCTGCACAGGGACACTTTCTGTGGGATCCTGTGACATGCATTTCATTTTGCTTCACTGTAAAGTTATTTGTCCCACCCTAATCACACTCTGCCTCCTGTCCGCCCACATGTCCTATCTCTGACCCAATGCCAGGCGTTAAGAGCAGAGACCCTATCAGTTCTACCACAGACCCCGTGAACATGGACCCTTGAGGAGACTTGCAAGTAAGTGCCTAAGGAAGACAACCAGCAAAAACCTCTAAATAGAGTGCATTTCAGAAAAGACACGCAATTTTTCCCCCCCATTCTTTTTTGGCATGACTAAGAAAAAAGATGACCAGGGCTAGGGTTGTGGCTCAGTGGTAGCGTGCTTGCCTAGAATGCATGAGGCACTGGGTTCGATTCTCAGCACCACATACAAATAAATAAAATAAAGGTCCATCAACAACTAAAAAGAAAAAAGATGACCAGTTATCTGGTTGCTAGGTTGGATGGCCCGGGATAATAGCCATGCCAGGATTTGCTTAATACACATTTTACTGAAAGAAACAAGTCCAAGGATTAGCAGGGTCATGAAGCCAGATAGGACAGAAGAGGACATCCTAATTCTGGACCCCAAACTGCCAACTCCCCACACAGACTTCTTTCTTACCCTGGGGCCTGGCCACACCTTTGGCTAATTTCCCCAATGGCCACTTCATTAGCATGTGACAATGGAGAAATCCAAGGTACCCTCCTGTTTTTCCATTTACAATTTAAGAGCCTGCAATCACCAGGCGTCTCCTTTCTTTTTGCTTTTAGCTGAAATTAATGGCCTTTTTATTAAAACTCTGAGGGCTTCCTTCTGCCCTTACCTCCCCCACTAGGTTATCTAAAAAGTGAATTTCCGGATCAGCCAATGGCCCTTTCAAAAGTGGCTGAGAGATGCTTCTTTTAAATAGTACCATTATCATGGTGATTAGCATTATTCTGAATCCTTTCACTTGTTGGTATTTTTCTGGGAAGGCAAGTTCAAATACTCTTAAAAGGAATTCAAGGAGCTCATTTGTAAAGGGCTGGCTTTCTAAGAACCAGGTTCAATTCCCAGCACCAAAAAAAAAAATAATAATTTAATAACCAGGGCTGGGAAGAAAAATAAATAAGCAAGTGCCGCAGTCTGGCTGGGCACCAAATCAGGAGGTCACGAGCCACTTGTAGGTTCAAACAGGAACTCCTTTATTGCCCGAACTCCACGCGCACTCCCCGAGAATTCTCCCAGCTCTCTACTGGGCTCCACGAGGCGAGAACTCAATGGGTACTCCACAAGACCTCAAAAGTAGCAGGTGCCAAGGCAGCAGGAGCCTCCCTATTGCCAGACAGCAGAGATCTATATACAACTGAATACACAGCCTGTTACAATCCAGCACCATCCAGTCACAGCAATTATACACAGCTTAACATAATTATCATCATCTTAATGGCTCCCTGGCGTCACCTCTCAACCACTCCTTCTGGCAAAATGCCAGGTGCCATCCCAACTCTGCTGTGGCTCTCAACATCTCCCCCCTTCTGTTTAATTAAACAACAAGCATGTGGCTTAGGGACCGTGCCTGTCTTAGATTGTCCAATACTACATATGGTCCTTACCTGTCATTGGATGAGCTGACCTCAAGGCGTCAGACTCCTGTCTTAGGTTGGTACCACTGCAATTGGATCTTACCCGTCATTGACTACCGGCCCAGCATACAGCCATACTTGTGGATAGGCCTTTGCACCAGTCGGGGGGTGAGGTTCTTTGCCTCACCTCTGTTGGCCCCCAAATTTTAGCTGAACAACCATCACAAGCAGAAGGGAGGAGGATACAAAATGCCACGACACCAAGCCAATTGACGGCTCCTTTTAGAAAAATTGTACCACCGATGACACCATCAGCAAAAATACCTCGGCACTACCACAAGTCACTGCACCAACAGATAGTTCACAATGCATACAAATGATACATAGTCCAGGCAAGTTCTGCAAGCAGTTCAAAGCAGAGGAATCCATCAATATGTCCATTTCCTCCCAAAGCAAATCGACTTCTTGATTGAGCATCACTTGTTGAGTTACATTATTCATTGATGCATCAGTTTATACAGTTTGTTGTGATAGCTATCGCAGAAGCTGTAGTTTAGTTTTATCTTTGTCTTCACTGGCACTGGGATGAAGATAGGAATTCTGGCAATGATGGCTAAAAAAAAAAATTATGTAGCATTCCAGCAGGCACTAAGAAAACAATTTTCTGAACAATTTACATTATCCTGAACAGAATTATTAAATATAATGAAAAGGAAAGGTGAAAGTAAACAAACAGATCTGTTAACCTCTTTTTTTGTTCACATATTAAAACAATCCTCAACGGCTGTTTACCCAATTTAAATTAAACCATTAAAATCATGTGAATAATAAAAAAAAATATTTGGATCCATGTTTTCATGAGCGCTCCTCATATGTGATATATGGACATATGCACATCAGACATACAACACAAAACACAAGTGTGCACACATAACACAATACATACAACACATAACATAATAGTAAAGGCCTTGTAGCTTTTCACAGGTGAAATCTCCATTGCAATGTTTAAAAATTCCACAGTCAAAAAATAGAACTAATCAGGGCTGGGGATGTGGCTCAAGTGGTAACGCGCTCGCCTGGCATGCGTGCGGCCCGGGTTCAATCCTCAGCACCACATACAAACATGCTGTGTCTGCTGAAAACTAAAAAATAAATATTAAAACTCTCTCTCTCTCTCTCTCTCTCTCTTTAAAAAAAAGAAAAAAATAGAACTAATCAGAAAAATATTAACCTAGGTGTGTATGAGCTCAAAAAATAAAATACAACTTTATGATGTGGGAAAGGGCAATAATAAAATAGATATTGAAAAAAGCATCCTGGTTACCACCTGGGTTTGACTCTTCTTTTGATATCCCATCCTTCTTCCTGTAACTTACATATGGGTCTGAAGGCATTCCCACAAGCAAGCCCCAAGGTTTTTTACATTTGAAATAGGCCTTAATGGTGTTCATTATTCATTAGCCTCCAGATGTGGGAGAACTACTGTCACAGATGTAAGGATAGCTAAATTGAAGTTCTGAATATCAGCTGTTATGGATTTGAGCCAAGTCATCTTCTTTTTGGTCTGTAGAAATCGCTTTAGTTAGTCTCTCTGGAATCCAAATCGGCTGCTGTTCTCCCCGCAAGCTTCAGGTGTTCCCCGAACGGGCCACCAAATGCCGCAGTCTGGCTGGGCACCAAATCGGGAGGTCACGAGCCACTTGTAGGTTCAAACAGGAACTCCTTTATTGCCTGAACTCCACCGGCACTCCACCCGCACTCCCCAGGAACTCTCCCAGCTCTCTACTGGGCTCCAAGAGAACTCAGAACTCAAGGGGAACTCAACAGGGAACTCCGTGAGAACTCAAAAGTAGCGGGCACCTGAGGCAGCAGGAGCCGCCCTATTGCTGGACAGCAGGGGTCTATATACAACTGAATACACAGCCTGTTACAATCCAGCATCATCCAGTCACAGCAGTTATACATAACTTAACTGCTGGCATCACCTCTCAACCACTACTTTTGGCAAAATGCCAGGCACCATCCCAACTTGGCTGTGGCTCTCAACAAGCAAGGTTGGGGGTGTAATTCAGTGGTTCTATCATGAAAGAAGAGATGTCTCCAGAGAAGGGTCCGAGGAATTCCCAGAGGAGAGAGGGATCTCCACTCAGGACTAGTGAGGTTCTTGGCACAGGGGATGGAAAAGAATTTCAGCATGAGACAGACAAAGACATAGGTTTATTTAGGAAGGCAGATACACATTCAAGGGAGAATGCAGGCCGTCTTGAGAGTGAGAAGCAGCCCTGACTTGGGCTGGTGGTGGGGATCCGGATCCAATTTTTATAGAAGGGCTATATCAGGGGCCAGGTTGGAGGTGGATCCAGGGTGGAGTTGCACAATTTTGAGCCCACTATTTCTGGCACTGGTGTATTTCACTCATTTTACAAGGGCACAGGCCAAGGGCGTGTTGCTCAAGATTTACAACTATGCTTTCTACATCTCAATGGCTTCTGGGTGTTTCCTTTAAGATTCAGTATTTCTCTCTCTTTATCCTAAATCCAAATCTCAATTCAGCTGGTGCTTAGCGTGTCCCAGGCCCTGGGTTCAATCCCCAGCACCCTCCCACCTAAATCCATAATGAGAATTTCCAGCTTTTTTTTTTTTTTTTTGGAGGTGGGAGTGCTGGGGATTGAACTCAGGGGTACTAGGTCATTGAGACATATCCCCAGCCCTATTTTGTATTTTATTTAGAGACAGGGTCTCACTGAGTTACTTAATGCATGGCTTTTGCTGAGGCTGGTTTGAACTCCTTTCTCAGCCCCCTGAGCCGCTGGGATTACAGCTCCTGACCCACTGCGCCCAGCTAAGAATTTCCAGTTACACTTTCTCCCAGCTGCAGCATGGTGCAGTGGAAGGCAAGGAGGTTTCAGGAGGGAAGTCCTGGTCTGGGGCAAAGGGTGCTGTTCAGTGGTAGAGCAGTGATAGAGCATTTGCCTAGCATGCCTGAGGACCTGGGTTCCCTCCTAAGCCTGGGGGGTGGGAGAGGAAAAGAAAAACAAACAACAAATAACCTGCAGAAGGAAGCCTTGTTTTGACTTTCAGCTGGACTCTCAATCAGAAACTCATGGGTCTTGGTGTTGATATCCGTAAGAAACCTCCTGAGGATCATGCCGTGCCATCTACTGAACATACATGTCAATTTAAAATGTGCCATGCACCAGGCTAAACTGGAAGCCTTGCACATTTATCTAAAGAGGTAAGCATTATACCTGTATTTTACAGGTAAAAAACCCGATATCCTCTGTGATACATCCTCACTCCTTTCTCTCTTCTCCCTCTCTCTCTCTCTCTCTCTCTCACACACACACACACACAAACACACACACACACACACACACACACACATGGATGGACTTTTTCCTTGTTGCCACTCTTGGATTCCCTCTGGGAACCTCCAACTCTGCCCTTCACCCTTGAAGCATAGCGATCACCTTCCCACTTCTAGCCCAAAACTCTCTTCTGAGTTTTTGGCCCAACCCTGAACTTTCTTCCTTCTTTTTTTGCACTTGAGGAACTCTTTGTCCTGCAAATCTTATGAGGCAATTCCTCTAAATTGCTCCAAGGCCTCCTCCTGCCTCCTCCTCCTCCGTAGCTTATCTGGGCAGGAACAACTGCTTGGCCTGGCTCGCCTTAGCCTCCCTCCTCCCAGGCTCAGCTAAAGCACACAGTGATACCAAACCACTGAAGGATGCTCCTTTGGTCTCTCCCAGCCCTTGTGCCTGCAGGTCCCCTCCCTTTTACTTCTCCTGGCAATTCCTACTAAGGCTTAGAGGTACCTATGGGTTCCCCTCCGCTGGATGCCGATAGCCTTTCTGCACTCCTACATTACAGCACATTACATTTTTGTTGCTTGCCTTGGAATATAAATTCTGGCACCTAGGTAGGAAAATGCTTTGAGAAATTGACATTAATAGGGTGTAAGAAGGAGGGGAGGCACACTGATTGGCAAATAATGGGAAATGAGGCCAGACAAGCAAACACTGGAAAATCTTAAGAGCCTTAATGGCTCAGAAGCTTTGCATTTTACTCTGTAGGTGATTAGCTGGCTTTTAAACAGGGAGCAACACTGGGCAACACTGGGCTTCTGGTCTTTATTTAATTTATTAATTTTTTTCTGATGCTAGGGGTCCAATACATGGCCTGGAACATGCTAGGCAAGTGTTCTACCACTGAGCTACACCCCCACCCCCTGGGCTTCCGTTTTATGTTTGTCCTTGTTTTCCTTTTTGGTACTAGGGATTGAATCCAGGGTGCTTTACCACTGAGCAAAATCCCCAGTCCATTGATTGATTCATTGATTGATTGCTGGGGATCGAACCCAGGGCCTTGTGCATGCAAGGCAAGTACTCTACCAACTGACCTATATCCTGAGCCCTTATTTTTAATTTTGAGACAGCATCTCACTAAATTGCTGACCCTGGGCTCTAACTTTGACATCCTCCTGCCTCAGCCTCCCAACTTGCTGGGATTACAGATGTACACTACTGTGTACAACCTTGGGCTTCTGCTTTCATTTTTATTTTAATTTTATGTTTGGTTTTGAGACAGGGCCTCACTGCCACAGTCTGTCTGGGCACAAATAATCGAGCCGCCACAAAGCCTTGTAGGTTCAAACAGCAACTCTTTATTCCCGAACTCTCACCGGCACTCTACACACACTTCCTGGGAACACACTCCCTCCACCAGGCTCCACGCGCCAATTCTCCCAGAACTCAATGGGAACTCCAAAGTAGTGGGCACCGGACGGATCCGCCCTAATCCCAGAGCAGCCCTATTCCCGAGCAGGGTCACCTTTCAACCATTCCCTCTAGCAAAATGCCAGGCGTCATTCCGACTAAACTGTGGCTCTCAACACCTCACTAAGTTGTTTAGGGTCTTGCTAAATTGCTGAGGCTGGCCTCCGATTTTCTAACTTCCTGTCTTAACCTTCTGTGTTGCTGGGATTACAGGTGTGTTCCAGAGCATATGCCTACAGTCTTCTGTTTTGTTTTTTTTTTAATTTTATTTTTTTTAGAGCTTGATGAACTTTTATTTTATTCATTTATTTATATGCAGTGCTGAGGATTAAACCCAATGCCTCACACATGCTAGGCAAGCACTCTATCACCGAGCCACAATTCCAGCCCTGCCTGGGCTTCTGTTTTTAATGAAATAATTTGGCCCTGGTGCAGGAGATGAACAGAAGACAGGGAAATAAAAAGTGGGGAAGTTAGTGAGGAGGCTATTGCAACTATCCACACAGGATATGAATGTTTAACCAAAGAGCAGTTTGGGGATTGGAGAAAGGGGACAGATGGAAAGGAAGAAGCCAGGATGCAGGGAGGCTTTGGCGTGTTTGGCAGTCATTGCAGGGAAAGGTCACGGAGGGCTTGCTTAGTGAGGTGGAAAGAGCAAATTTGTAGGGGAAGATAGTAACTTTTGTTTTGGTTCTACTGCGTTTGGCACGTTCATGGCTGTACCCAGTGTGGTTGGAAATACATATCTGAGGCTGCATGGAGAGGGGAGGCCTGTGATGTAATTTATGAGTCTTGTCCATGGAGATGACAGTTTAAATCACAGGCATGGTGAGGATCACTGAGGGAAAACATGTAGAGCGGGGTAAGAACTTAGTTTTTTTTTTTTTTTTTTAATATTTGTTTTTTAGTGGACACTATCTTTTTATTTTCTTTTTATGTGGTGCTGGGGATCTAACCCAGTGCCTCACACATGCTAGGCAAGTGCTCTACCTCTAAGCCACAACCCTAGCCCTGCATTTTTTTTTTTCATGTTTGTCTTTCTTGTTATAATGTCACAAATCCACACATCAAGTGACATTTGTTCATCCACTTGAGATTTCACTTTGAGGACAAGATTCTTCGGGGTTCAAAATCTTGATGGTCTCATGATCAAGCTGTTTTCTGCCCTACTTCTCTGGGAGTCCTAAACAAACCATTATGTTGACCAAAGAAGGCACTGTTCAAGGTGAGATATTAACTGACAGCTGTTGCCTAGTTTTCCAGGCAGTAAAAGAGCAGAGTACTCCTTGGTACTCAGTATAACTCTATTCTTTGCATCTCTGGATGATTTTTTTTTTCATTTTTTATTTTATTTTTAGTTGTAGATGGAAACAATTCCTTCCTTCCTTCTTCCTCTCTCTCTCTCTCTCTCTCTCTCTCTCTCTCTCTTTCGTGCTGAGGATCTAACCCCGTGCTGAGGATCTAACCCCGTGCCTCACACATGCGAGGTGAGGCACTACCACAGAGCTACAATCCCAGCCCCCATCTCTGGACCTCTGGATGATTCTAATGCAACATAAATTGACGACCTGCACTGTGGGAGAACTAACTCATCCACACTCTCACCCCTTGCACAGAGTTGAGCCCTGGGTCATATTTATTATTTAGGACACTGCTCCTCTGACCACAGCTGACTAGAGTAGGGGAAGACCTGAGTCAAGTAGGTTACCAAAAAATCTTGGTTTGGAGCTGGATGTGGTTGGTGATGCTTGCCTGTGCAGTCCCAGTGATTTAAGAGGCTGAGTCAAGAGGACTGCAAGTTCAAGGCCAGCCTGGGCAATTTAGTGTCTTAAAAAAAAAAAAAATAGAGGATAGGGTGGGAATGTAGGTCAGTGGTTGAGTGCCTCTGGGTTCAACCCCAGTACAAACCCCAGTACAAATTTAAAAAAAAAAAATTTCCATTCTGGGAAAGCAGGTGTAGCTCAGTAGTAGAGCACATGCTTATTGTGCTGGGTTCACTCTCCAGTACCAAAAAATAAAAATACAAAATAAAAGAATCCGGGTTCTGAACAGGTCCTGATGAGTCTGTCATTGACCTGGGAGCACAGACACATTTTGGATGTGTGCACTTGCTGCTGTTCCCAGGAGCACAGAACAACCGCATCTTCAGCAGGAGCAGGGCAAAGCAGGGAGCATCTGCGTTGCTCCAGGAAAAAAGCACACACACCAGACAGTTGCCTGTCTCCTTGGCTCCACACAGCCTTTTAGATTTCTAGATTTCAATCCCTCCCAGGGCTGTTTTTTTTTTCCCAAACCCATGGGTTCTGTATTCCTTTTGGCCTAAGCTGGTCTGAGCTGCTTCTGCTATTTAGGAGGAAGTTGCCTCACTAATTGACATCAGCCATGGGGTAAGGGCCTCCACGGGAGAGGCTTGAATGGGTTTTACCGAGAAGACTCAGGCGACACCTAAATCCTATCAAGAGGCTAGAGTATATCCTTAGGACTGAAAGGGATTTAGTGAAAGCTGTCACCTAATCAACTGTGACTAGTACTGAAGAAAGGGTATGACAAGCACAGACAGGAGTCTAGTACAAAATGGGTGTTTTCCCCTTCCTCTCTCTAATACTGGGGATTGAATCCAGAGGTACTCCACCAGTGAGCCCCATCTCCAGCACCTTTTTTTGGGGGGTGGAGGTGGAATGGGGGACATAGTATGATTAAATTACTGGGCTGGATTTAAATATACAGTCCTCCTGCCTCAGCCTCCTTAGTTGCCAGGATGACAGGTGTGCACCGCCACACCCGGCTTAGAGAGTTTATTGACAGGTTAAAATTAAAGGCAAATATCAAACTGGGTAAAAATATTTGTGACAAAAGGTCAATACAGCTGGGCAGGATGGTGCACATCTGTCATCCCAACAGCTTGGGAGGCTGAGACAGGGAGATTCCTGAGTTCAAAACCAGCCTCACCAAAAGCAAGGCACTAAGCAACTCAGTGACACCTTGTCTCTAAATAGAATACAAAATAGGGCTGGGGATGTGGCTCAGTAAGTGCCCCTAAGTACCACAAAAAACAAGGTCAATACATTTTCTACCTATATCAAAGGTTATCTACAAAGCTAATAGCCCACTGTTGGGTGTAATGGGCATTATTTTGTACATTCAAAGTATGACCCCTCCTCCTCCTTCACCCTACTCAGCCCTGGTGACTGGATCAGGCAGTGATTATGCTCTCCGGACCAATCAGGGCTCTCCCCTGGCATTTTGTTTTATTTTTATGATGCTGGGGATTGAACCCAGGGCCTTGTGCATGAAAGGCAAGCACTCTACCAACTGAGGTATATCCCTAGCCCTCCCCTGGCATTTTAAAATTTCTATCCGAGAGGGAGGAAGGTACAGCTAGATGAGAAGCCCAACATCTGATCTGGCAGAGAAGGTCCCAGCTGAACAGAGGCCATTCTGTGGCAGGAGGGAAAGCGCAGATATCAGACAGAAGGTGGCATTTGAGTGTCTGAGTCCAGCTGTCCATGCTGAAGTTTGGTTAGATGAGCCAATAAAGTCCTCCTTCTGTTTGTGTATTTGTTTTTGTGGTGCTGGGGGTTGAACCCCCAGGGCCTTGTGCATAGGAGTCAAGCACTCTATCAACTGAGCTATATCCCCAGCCCATAAAGTCCCCCTTTCTGCCTAAGTGAGTTCAATTTGGATCACTAGCAGGCAAGCATGCTGATGGACACACGACTACCTTGGAGGAAAGCAACACAAAGAGAGAATGGGTGGGAAGGTGTGGCTTTTGTGTGTGTGGTGGGGGTTGCTGGGGATGGAACCCAGCGCCTCCTTCATTCCAGGCAAGTGCTCTGTGGCTGAGCTACATGCCCAGCCCAAGGTACTGCTTTTTGAGGAAAGGATGTGGCACATCTCATTTGTTCACTGATGAAGGAATATCCTTACTATGCAGACATTGAGATAGGTTCTGCTGGGAAGCTTCAGGCCAGTTTCCTTAAGGAATTTAAAGTCCAATTTATCAAAGGCTTTATTTATTTATATTTATTTATATAGTGATGTAGGGGTTTAATCCTGGGGCTCTCTACCACTGAGCTATAACCCCGGTCCTTTTATTTTATTTTGAGAGTCTCCCTAAATTGGTGCTGGGGACTAAATCCAGGGGCACATAACCACTGTGCCACTTCCCCAGACCTTTTTTTTTATATTTTATTTAGAGACAGGGTCACGCTGAGTTACTTAGGGCCTTGCTAAATTGCTGAGGCTGGCTTTGAACTCTCAATCCTGCTTCAGCCTTCTGAGCCCAGCCACTGGGATTATAGGCCCTAAAAGAACTCCATTTTGATTCTGACAACTTTTGCATTTCTTTCACACTCCTTATAAGAAGGAAGGTGGGAGGTGGGGAGGAATGAAAGAATCTATTCTCTTTCACCTTCTTCTGCCTGTAATGTGGGGTTCTAATAGCCATTTGGGACCATGAGATCATAAGCCAATATTTTCATTGTCATCCAAGTCCTGGGCTCCTTCCCTCTTGCTACTCTGTCCCCTGCTCCAGGATGGCTGTTAGAAATCCTCACAATACTTCTAGTTATGTTCAGTGGCATATTATAGACAAGGTCTAGAATAATGGTAGCATAAACAAGACAGGGCTGGGGATGTGGCTCAAGCGGTAGCACACTCACCTGCCATGCCTGGGGCCTAGGTTCGATCCTCAGCACCACATACAAAGATGTTGTGTCCGCTGAAAACTAAAAAATAAATGTTAAAATTAAAAAAAAAAAAACAAGACAAAAGTTTATTCTCTAAATCTTTTTTTTTTTTTTTTTACCTTTAATAGAAAAATAAATTTCCATCTGTTTATGCTATGGTTATTCTGGGCTTCATCTAAAATATGTCACTGAAGCTAATGGTCCATCGAGTAACTTAAGGTGGGCACTGGAGTACATTGGAGAATTCAGTGATGGGATCAATTCCAGGTAGGTAATAGTGAAGGGTAAAATCCCATGGAAATCTGCTCCCAACATGTCTTCACTAAACAAGCTGATGGGGTGATGCTGTACCTTTACTTCTCATTTGGGGGCAAGTCTTCATGTTCTCTGTACAGATGTCTCTGTTTCTCTATTTTCCCACCACTGCAGATCTATTGAGGGCCTAGGCTCTAGTATAAACACACAGACAAAAATAATAATACCTGTAATCCCAGTGACTCTGGAGGCTAAAGCAGGAGGATTGCAAGTTCCAGGCCAGCCTCAGCAACTTTGTGAGACTCTGTCTCTAAAAAAAGGACTGGGAATGTAGCTCAGTGGTAAAGTGTAATTGGGTTCAATTCCCAGTACCAAAATTAAATAAGTAAATAGAAGCTCCAAAGCTACAGAGACTTCATGGCTTTGTTGGTTTTATTCATTGCTATATCCTGAAATACAACAGTGCCTAGCACACATAGCAATTTCTCAATGAATGTTGCTGAATGGAAGAATGGGCAAAAGAAACAACTCATGGTCCAGATACAGGTGGGGCTTAGCCACAGTCCTATCACTGACTGTTTTTCTGGTACCCATAGATGAGGCTGAAATCAGCTGCCTTCCGGGTGCCTGTCATTTGTCTCAGTTCCCACGGCAGAGCACAGTGCCGGTTGGCAGGGTCAATAGAAGTTCTGACAAATGTCTTAATCTTCTTGGCGGCACCCTGTAGACCTCTGTATAAGTGTGGAACACAGCAGAGCCATGTCTCCTCTCACTCAGAAGGGTAAACAACCAGCTCTTAAGAATGGCAGCAACCCTGTACCAACCTTTCTCTGGGGCTATGTCTGGGTGATAGAAACAGCTCCTGGCTATCAGAGTGTTGCTACTATTGATTCTGGGTGATGATTTCTAAGGCTAGGTGGGGTTGCCTGACTATGCATTTCTGTGTGTGTAGGTGTGTGTGTGTTGCAGGGGATTGAACCCCGGGACCTTGTGCATGTGAGGCAAGCACTCTACCAACTGAGCTATATCCCCAGCCCTGGCTGTGCATTTGTTCAAGTGGCATTTCAAGTTCCTGAATATTCTGGTTCTTCAGGAAGGCATTGACAGGACAGTCTTTTTTCTTCTCTGACAAAGGAGAGGTTGCAATTGGAGTACTAAAGTAATAGAACTTGCTGCCTCTGACATGCCTCAGCTCTTAAGAGACCCATTGGTGCTTTAGGCTTTGGAATTCAATTGTATGGTCCCTGGTAGATTGCCCGTTAGGTCTAGAAGGTGGTCTTACTGCACGTGTCTCTTATTTTTTATTTATTATTTATTTATTCTTCTTATATCAGATATCTTCTTCTCTTCCAGCAGGGCCAAAATACAAGGGTTTTTGTTTTGTTTTGTTACTGTGCATTGAGCCCCAGGGATGCTTCTGAACCATATCCCCAGCCCTTTTTACTTTTCATTTTGAGACAGCCTCACTAAGTTGCTGAGGCTGGCTTTGAACTTGAGATCCTCCTACCTCAGTCTCCCAAGTGGCTGGGATTACAGATGTGTACACTGAACCTGGCCAACATACAAGGTTTTAGAGTCTTGGTGCTTCTAGAATCTGAGAGAGAGCAGAACCAACCCAAAGTTGGAAGCATCTATGTTTAATATGAATTTTTTGGACAGGGTATGTAAAGAGTGACAGGGATGAAGAGAGTTTTACATTTTCCCCCAAACAATGGTTGCAACCTTTCCAAGTAAACATAAAGCTCTTCCTTAGGGGCTAATCAAAGAGACAGTGGGTTAAGAGGAATCAGGAAAGGAGTAGTCTGCAAAACCTGGGATTTACTTTCTGTCTTCCATGGATTGAGGAGCTTCCAATTCCAAAACCCATATTCACTGTCTTAGTTTCTGTTGTTATAGTGAAATACCCAAGAGTGGGTATTTTATAAAAAGAAAAGAGATTTGGGGGTTGGGGTTGTGGCTCAGTGGTAGAGTGCTTGCCTCTCGTGCATGAGGCACTGGGTTCGATCCTTAGCACCACATAAATGTAAAAATAAAAATATTGTGTCCACCTAAAACTAAAAAAAAAAATTTAAAAAGAAAAAGGATTTATTTTGATATAGATTTTTATTTTTTATTAAAACAATTTTTGAAGGCTCAGTGGCAGAGTGTTCCCTGAGCATGCATGAGGCCCTGTGTTCAATTCCCAGAATTTCAAAAAAAAAAAAAAAAAAAAAAAAAAAATATATATATATATATATATAAACAGTGCTGGGAAGCAAACTCAGGGCCTTGTGCATGCTAGCATGCTACAGAACCATTCTACCACTGAGCAACAGCCCAGCTCCTTGGCTCATGATTTAATTTTATTTATTTATTTATTTATTTATTTATTTATTGAGTGTTAAAGGGTAGGGTTTATTCAAGTGAGAAGAAAAGGGCAAGAGGGGATCCGATAGGGGTTTCCTAGTTATTATTATCATTATTATTATTTTTTTTGATAGATAAACACAATGCCTTTATTTTATTTATTGATTTTTATGTGGCGTCGAGGATCGAACCCAGTGCCTCACACTGGGCTAAGCAAGTGCTCTATCACTGAGCCATAAGCCCAGCCCAGCTCACGATTTTAAAGGAGGTTCAAGAGCGTGGAACCAGCCTCAGCATGGCTTCTGTGCCATAACGTGGGAAGAAATGGAAGTTTCCGCAAAGATGAGGCATGTGTGATATACCAAAGGAAATTGACCAACTCCTTGTTTCTTCCTTTCTTTGGTGAATTGGCTTGTGGATGCTTACCTTTGAGTGACATCCCGGCTCTTTTTATTTTATTTTTAGTTTTGGGGCCTAGGGATTGAACCTAGAGGTACTTAACCACTGAGCTACATCCTCAGTATTTTTAAATTTTTTTTTAAGGCAAGGTCTTACTAAATTGGTTAGAGCCTTGCTAAATTGATGAGGTTGGCCTCGAACTTACGATCCTCCTGCCTTAGACTCCAGAGCTGCTGAGATTACAGGCATACACCACTGCGCCCAGCCCCAGCCCTTTTTATTTTTTGAGACAGGGTTTTGCTAAAGTTCTGAGGCTGGCTTTGAACTTGTGATCCTCCTGCTTCAGCCTCTCAATTAACAACTCTGCTTTTTTAGTTCATTTAGGAGTCAGGTTCCTTCCTTTTGTGGCTCCTCTATCCCCTGTGGCCTCATGGTATCTCCCTCATTGAGGCTGGTCTTTGCCTTCAACAGGTTCCAGCAGCAGGGAGCGAGGAGGAGAGCCTGTGGAGAAGACCCTACTAATTTCAGGGCCTTAGCTGTCTTACCATTGGTGAGAACTTGGTAGATGAACCAGTGCATTGAAAGAGTGCCCAGGATGTGCAGCCTTGCTATGTCCCCTTCCTTATGTAGGAGAAAGAAAAACTCCCTCTCTATCCTCTGAAGGTTTGATAATTGCATTTATGAAATAAACAGTGGACAGATTAAGAGGCACAAAACCATTTTAATTATGTGCATACGCAGGGGAGTCCCACAAAATATTAGACCCAAAGAAGAGCCAGATGATGGAAGCTTATAGAGATAGCATCCTTAGCCACAGAAAGAAATAGCTGCTCGGGGCTTCTGGGATGTGGTGGTGACACAAACTATGAGGGCGAAGGAGGAAATGACAGGGAACAAAAGTTGTCCTGCTGTGCCAAGGAAGAGTCTTTTGGTTTATGAGCAGCCCTCAGGATAGGTGGGCACACATGCTCCCATCACTTGCCATGCAGTGTCCCAGGCTGTCTCGGACTCTGCAGGCCAGAGGGCCATCACCCTCAGAGAACAAATCAGTATCTACCTTCTGTCTGATCTTGCACTTGAATCTCCAGAGCTGTAAGCCAAAACAAAACTCTTTTCTTTGTAAAATGAAAAAAGAAGAGGAAGGGCAGGAGGAGGAAGAGAAAGAGGTAACACCCTGTGATAGTCTGCAGGGTGTGGGTACCTGCCTGTGATCCTAGTGACTCAGGAGGCTGAGGCAGGAGGACTGCAATTTTGAGGCCAGCTTGAGCAACATAGGGAGATCCTGTCTCAAGATAAAATAAAAAAGGGCTGGGAAGGTAGTTCCGTGGTAGAGTATCACTTGGTTCAATTCCCAGGATAATCGATCTATCAATCAATCAATGTTGTATGTGTGGGAATGTTAAATGCTTTATAGGTGGGAAAAAATAATGCTAAAACCAATTTATTCATATAATCTTCTCCTCCTCCTCTTCATCATCTTGTCTTCTTTTTCTTGCTTTGCCTAACCTTGAGAACTCCCTTTTTTGCTACCTCAGGCTTTCCATTATTTAATTTTCAATTTTATTTTATTTGTGGTATTGGGGATTGAATCCAGGGGTGTTCTACCACTGAGCCACATCCCCATCCCTTTTTATATTTTATTTTATTTATTTTGTTAGTTGTAGATGGACAAATACCTTTTTTTTTTTTTAATATGTGTTGCCGAGGATTCAACCCAGGGCCTCACACGTGCAAGGCAAGCACTCTACCACTGAGCCACAACCCCAGTCCCTCCTTTTTATATTTTATTTAGAGACAGAGTCTTGCTGAATTGCTTAGGGCCTCATTAAGATGCTGAGGCTGCCTTTGAACTCGTGATCCTTCTGCCTCAGCCTTCCAAACCACTGGAATTATAGGTGGGCACCACTGTACCTGGCTCCCTTTTATTTTTTTTAAGACAGATTCTCACTATGTTGCCCAGTCTGACCTTGAACTCCTGGGCTCAGTGGATTGTGCTGTCTCAGCCTCCTAAGTAGCTGGGATAGAGGCACACAACTGCATCTCACACTTTTTCCCCCCACTTTTCCGTACTGTGTCTTTGGAAGGAGTCACTATGAACAACCTTCACGTAAAAAGTGGGGAGTTAAGCTCCACCTCCTTGACAGCAGAGAATTTACATAAATGATGATAATTATTCTGTACCAGAGATTCATCTTGTCTCCCTGTTAATTTATTTTTATTCTTTATTTTGAGACATGGTCTCAATAGATTGCTTACAATCTTGCTTAGTTACTGAGGCTGGCTTTGAACTTCCAATCCTCCTGCCTCAGCCTCCTGAGCTGCTGGGATTACAGGTGTGTGCCACCATGCCTAGCTCTCTCTCTATTTAAAGCTCTTTAAATAGTCTTTGGCTGAACCGATGTGCTTGGGTTGTCACCCCAGCTTCCTCAACCACATATACTGTTTCAAGTCTAGACTTAAGTTCCTGCAGCCATTTCCTTCCTTCTTAACGTATGGGTATGGACATTTTGTAAAATAAAACTCTTAACATTTTCCTTGAGTTTGTATACCTGTAAACATGAGAATTTTGTAAAACCATCATTGAGGAAAGTGACCAAGAGTCTCCGTAGACACATAGGGAACTAGGCTGAGGTGGGACCCTACACCAGAAAAGGCCTGAGTTCTATGAAGATATGTCCATCTTTGGTGCCTAATGAAAAGCCCGGATCAAAGGAAAAGACAGCAATATTTCTGGTGCTTTTTTATATTTTATCTGTACTCCTGCCATCCTAAAAGTATGGCCAAAACCCCCTGCCCCTTCAGTTTAATAAGCACACAATGAGCTTTTACAGAATGAATTTTTTTTTTATTTTTAAATTTTTTTATAATTTATTTTTTGGTTATAGGTGGACACAACGTCTTTATTTTATTTTTATGTGGTGCCAAGGATCGAACCCAGTGCCTCACACATGCTAGGCGAGCGCTCTACCTCTGAGTCACAACCTCAGCCCAAGAATGAACTTTTAAAGTAAACACAGGGGCTGTTGGTGTAGCTTGGTGATAGAGCACTTGTCTACCACCCCAAAAAACAAATCAAGGAAAACAATCACACACAGGCATGTATATAAAAAGAAAAATGTAAAAGCATAATTTTGTTCTGATTTACACAGCATAGAAACGGTGTTAGGTACAGTGTTGCATCCCTGTGATCCCAGGGACTCAGCAGGCTGAGGCAGAAGGATCACAGGTTCACTTCCAGCCTCAGCAACTTAGCAAGACCCTGTCTGGAAAAAAAAAAAAAAAATCAAAAGAGCTGGGGAGGTAGCTCAGTGGTAAAGCACCCTTGAGTTCAATCCCCAGAACAAAAAAAAAAAAAAAAAAAAAAAAAATTGAACTAACTGGTCTGTGACTTAGCTCAGTGGCAGAGTGCTTGTTTAGCACGCAGAATGCCCTAAGTTCAGTCCCCAGTATGGCTAAATAAATAAATAAACAACAACAACAACAAAAAGCTAAGATCATTGGGATTGTAGTTCAGTAGTAGAGCATGTGCTTAGTATATGTTAGATCCTGGGTTTGAATCCCAGCACTGAAAATAAAAGGAGGGGGCATCATAGTTTGCAGACTTCTGTTTTAGAATATCTGCTATTTCTTTCCCCCTTTTGTAGTGTTTTTAATCCACCTAGAAGTGTGGAGATGGGAAGCAAAGCCTGACTGTAGGGGTCATCACTGAGTGAGAAGGTTCTCTTTTGGTGCCTGAGATATTCAGTCCTATGGACATTTATTAAACTGAGATCGACCAACCTAAGCTCAGAGACTGTCTTAGCTTTTCTCAAGTATCCCAAGTGTTCTCATTTTATTCCAAAAAGTACCGTAAAGGACACTGTCAAAGCATAGATGATATGCCACAGCAGGAGTCGCTAGAAAGAGCAGTGTCTCCTTTGCCTAGCTGATGATTTAGCAAGTTAGTAGAAGGGTGGGCAGAGGGAACATTCTTCTGGGGACCCTATAGGGACTGATTCAAATGACATGGCAATATTACTTATACACCTGGAGTTCTCACAATTTTTGGTTTTATTGGCATCATTAAAATTGGAGTTTCCTTAAGGGTCCTATAAGTCAGGGGATGTTTCAGTAATATCTAAACTACAAGGAATATAAATATCACTCTTGAGTTGGTTACTAGGGTGAAAGCACAGTGAACTATAAATTGAAAGAATAGACTAATGCTGATGCGATGGAAGTTACATACATTTCTCTCCCTTTCTAGAAATATCTGTTGCTATTGAGATAGACCTCGGTGCAGTTGTTGAGTGTTTCCTAATCCCCTGATGCTGTCAAAATGAAATATGCTCCATACCTAGAGGAGGGAATGCCTTGGCAGCCTCAAACTTGGGAAGCCTATTTTCTTTTTTGTTTTTGGAGATTTACACTGACATCTGCTCTAATTGTTCTTGCAGTTTCATCCATCACAATAGGAGCTAGTGAAAGGGTAGCAAAGGCTTCTCAGTGTCCTTTGTTAACAAAGATTTTTGTGATTACTTTCCTCTGGAAAGAAAAATCCTATTTGGATGGCTTTTTCTTTTCTTGCAGTATTAGGAATGGAACTCAGAAACACTCAACCACTGAGCTACCATCCTTAATTTTTATTTTTGAGAAAGAGTCACACTAAATTGGCCAAGATGACCTCAAACCTGTGATCCACCTGCTTCAGCCTCCTGAGTAGCTGGAATTACATATAGTCCTGGGCCATTGCACCCAGCTACGTACTATCAAATCTTAAGTGGAGGGCAGGGTCCTGTAGCCAGAGGAAGGTGCTTTTTTAGGGGACAGGAGCTGATGTGACTTGGCCACACAATTGCATGGGGTCACAGCTCTAGAAGAAGAGTCTTGAAAGCAGGGAGAGCTACAATAGGCTCTCATTTCCTCTTATTTTTGTTGTTTGTTTTTTTAACTGGGCTGTAGGCTCTGTTTTTCTGACCCAGGCCTGAGACAGGTTCATAGCTCACAGCAACTTAACTGTATCTTCTCCAAACCACTATGAGTAAGACAATTTTTTTTTGGTACCAGGGATTGAAGCCAGAGTTCAATTACTGAGTCACATCCCCAGCCCTTAAAAAAAAAAAAAAAAATGTATGATTATTATTACTTTGAGATAGGGTCTCACTAAGTTGCTTAGGGCCTCTCTAAGTTGCTGAGGCTGGCTATGAACTCACGATCCTCCTGCCTCAGCCTCCAGAGCCACTGAGATTACAGTCATGAGCCACCATGCCCCATATCCAAACCACTATGAAAAAAGGCAAGTCAGTTGGGTACACCAGTGTATCTGTCCCAGTCACTGAGGAGGCTGTGGCAGAAGTAGCATTTGAGCCCAAGAGTTAAAGGTCAACTTGGACAACATATGGAAACCCCATCTCAAAACAAAACAAAAACATCTGTAAGTAATCCAGACGGCTGTACCTCTCACCTCTTCCCTCAGAGTTATTTTTGCTAAGGTGTTTCCGAGGAAACTGAGGTAAATGCCTGAGGTTTTTTGACATAGAAGGGTAATAGGATCACACACACTACTTTTGGATGATTTTATCTCCAGTTAAGAACTGGGTTCTTCAATCCAATACTATAAAAACAGTATTATAAATCCTGCACCTTGGAGAAAAATGCAATTGCTCTTGAAGAGTATATCAATTATTAAGTGTGGAGCCAAGGCTATTTTGGTTGCATTTACAATGGGAAGATCATTTCCAGGAACGCCATACGCTTCCCTTCAGTAACTCTGGCCCCAATCTTTCCTGAGACAGAAATCATAGCACTGGGCATGGGGGAGGCGGGCTGGATGGTGGGGCTGGAAACAGACTGGGAGAGGGACAGAAGGGTAAGAACAGCAGGTGTTTTTGGAAGCTGACTTCTAAACTAGTTAATTTTGGTTCATTTGTGTTGGTAAAAGCAGCTCTCCTCTTTGCAGAACGGATAGAACACAGCGGGAGAACTTTCATTTTGAAAATGTCTTTGATTTTTTTTTTCTGAATAGAATGTTCCCTGTTTGCATATGCCCTGCCATGGGATAAGGGGCAGAGTGGGGGAATCCTTCTCTCCCTGCCAGGCTCTCCCACTTCCTTCTTGTCTGGGCTCAAGGACTGCCTTGCTGGAAGGTGTCTCCCTTGACCTTGAGCATCCAGGCAGGCGGTTGGGTCTAGGGGATGTCAATCCACTACGGAGGCAACAGCTTCATATATTTCCTTCTGAATTTTCTTCCTTTCCTCTTTTTATTTTCTATAGTTTCCGAGTTCTGTAGTTTCCACAGTTCGTAACAAAGAGCCTCTTGAATCCATATCTGATTCTTTTTGGATAGAATAATTTTCCTTTTGTAATGTAAGAGCCTTATTGAGATAAAGCCCACAATTTGCCCATTTTAAGTGTTCAATTCAATGTTAGACATCTGTTCCTTGCACCCCTGGTCTGCTTCTGCACCAACTCCTTCCTCCAGGAACAGTCAGAATGGGTGAGGGAGACCGGGAAACAACTGGGGCTGGTCCCAACAACTTTTCTGACTAGAGCATCTTCTAGGTAAGGAGTGACAGGGGAACACACAGACCTCTACTCAATGTGTAGGACTTCTGCAGGGCTTTTAAACACCAGAAGCTGACAGATACCATAGATACAGGAGAAAGCAGTGCCAAGATCTCCACCAATGTGCCAAAATTGAAGTGGTTTTTCAAAACAAGCCTGAATTTCCCCAGATGGTCAATTCCAGCCTCATTTTATACATACACAAATACTGCCAGTTCAGCACTCAGAACAGTATTGAGATCAATGGTAACATCATTTATTCCTTTACTCAAAAAATAGTTATTGAGCTGGGTTAAGGAGCCAGACACTGTTCTAGAAGTTGGGGTGGGTGTGAACTGGCTCCAGGGTCCCAGCTTTCAAAGGAGATGAGCAGTCTGGTTGGGAGACAGATGACAAACAAGTAAAGGTGAATAAATCATTATTATTTTTTGGTACTGGGGATTGAACTCAGGGGCGCTTGACCACTGAGCCACATCTCCAATCCTATTTTGTATTTTATTTAGAGACAGAGTCTTACTGAGTTGCTTAGTGCATCGCTTTTGCTGAGGCTGGCTTTGAACTCGAGATCCTCCTGCCTCAGCCTCCTGAGCCACTGGGATGAAAGGCGTGTGCCACCATGCCCAACAATAGATGATTTTTTAAAGATTAACTTTATTTTTAAGAGCCATTTTAGGTTCACAGCAAAATTAAGAGGAAGATACAGAAATATCCTATATACTCTCTACCCCATACATGCATAGCCTCTCCCATAACCAATATCTACACCAGAGTGATAATGGACACAACCTAATCACTCCAAATCCATAGTTCATATTAGAGTTCACAGTTGGTATTGGACATTCTATGGGTTTGGGCAAGTTAGGTTTTCTTGTGGGGTTAAGGGAATTAAAAAAAAAAAAAAAAGGATGATATGCTAGAATGGGTGACCAGGGAAATCTTCTCTGAAGTAACATTTGAACTGAAACTTGACTGATAAGAAGGAATCAGTCACATATGCTCTGGGACAAAATGTTCCAGGCAGAGGGAGTAGCAGGCGCCAAGGCCCTAGGTGTAACTGTGCAGAGGGAGATGCAAGATACAGCAAAAATGGGCCAGAGAAGGCTGGGGGTGTAGCTTAGAGGCAGAGTGCCTCTTTAGCATGCACAGGGCCCTGGGCCTGCTCTCTAGCACTGCAAAAACCAGAGAAAAAAGAATGGGCCTGAGGACAAAGGTAATGTGCAAAGAGAACCTGTGCTGAGATTTTTTTTAAACTACTTAAAAAAATAAAAATCAAAAACATATCCTTTCATTTTTTTTTTTTTAAAAAAGGACAAAGGTTTTATAACAAGTAGGTCTTATAACTATCCTAACATTCTCAGTCTCCTGACCAAGAAACAACTATCCATAAATTTATTTTATGAGTCCCTTAAGAAATCTCACCATTTGGGCTGGGGATGTGTCTTCATGATAGAGCATGCGCTTAATGTATGCAAAGCCCTGGGTTCAATCCCCAGCAGCACCAAAAAGGAAATCTCGCCATTCATCTATTGGTCTATTTATTTATTTTTCATATAAAGAGGGAATAATTTAGCCCACAGCTTAGGATCTTGGCTTTTTTGTTGAACTGTTTAGTTTAGAAACAGTTCTATATGACCAGGCTGGGTGGCACATTCCTGTAATCTCAGCTACTCAGGAGGCTGAGACAAGAGGATGGAAATTTTGAGGCCAGCCTGGGCAATTTAGCAAGAGCTTGTCTCAAAATAAAAAATAAAAAAGGTTGGGCTAGGGATAAAGCTCAGTGCTAAAGCAACACTGAAGTCAATCTTCAGTACCCAAAAAAACCCAAAAAACAAAACCCCCACAAAACTGGAGTGATTAATATAAAGAAATCCTCATCACCCAACTTCGACAATTGACCTGTGGCCAGTCTTGTTTCATCTGTATGTCTACCCACTTGCCCCATTATTATTATTTTTTAAAAAATATTTTTAGTTGTAGATGGACACAATACCTTTATTTTATTTTTTAAATTTTTTACATGGTGCTGAGGATCAAACCCAATGTCTCACATGTGCTAGACCAGCACTCTACCACTGAGCCACAATCCCAGCTTTTATTTTTATTTTGAGACAGGGTATTGCTAAGTTGCTGAGGGCCTTGCTAAATTGCTGAGGATGGCCTTGAACTTGCAATTGCCCTGCCTCAGCCTCCCAAACTGCTGGGGTTATAGACGTACACCACCATGCCTGGCTGAAAGTGATTTTTCTTAAGATTAGTTATCTTGTAGAATATTCTAGATTTGTCTGATCACATCCTCTGTTATCACCTAACTTGTTCCTCCCTCCCCAGATATGGTTTTTGCCTTTGTTTTGTTTTTAAGATATTGAGAATTGAATGCCAGTTGAGGTGGTGCACACCTGTAATCCCAGCAGCTCGGGAGGCTGAGACAGGAGGATTGCGTGTTCAAAGCTAGCCTCAGCAAACACTAAGAAACTCAGTGAGACTTTGTCTTTAAATAAAATACAAAAATAGGGCTGGGGGTTTGACTTAATGGTTGAGTGCCCCTAAGTTCAATCTCCAGTACCAAAAAAAAAAAAAAAAAAAAAGACATTGGGAGTTGAAACTAGAGGCACTTTACCACTGAGATATATCCCTAGCTCTTTTTATCTTGAGATAGGTTCTGGCTAAGTTGGTGAGGCTGGGCTCTAACTTGAGATCCTCCTGCCTCCTGAGTAGCAGGGATTATAGGTGTGCATCATTGTGCTGGGCCCCAGAGATGTTTGATACTTGGCAGATAGGAAAGTAGGTGGTGAATCAGAACTCGAGGCAAAAGAACCTGCCATCTTGGGGTTTCAAGACTGCACTGCAACACTTACTAGCTAGCTTTGGGACCTGGGCAAGTCATCATCTGAGGATCGATCCTTGGACCCTGCACATGCTAGGCAAGCTCTCTAAACTGAGCTACATCCCCAGCCCCTCCAGCAAGTCCTCTAACCTCACCCTCTCATCTGTAAAATGAGGGTAACAAAGAGAGTATTTTTGTGGGAAGCTGAGTGCCTGGTGTCACCTAAAAAGGTGAAACAAGAGATATAGATTGGTGGGAGAAGAGCTATTTCAGTCCTACTCTGGAAGACTAGAGTGAGGTTTGGGGGGATAATGTTTTTGCCATTAATGATTATAGAGTGATGCTCTCCAAGCTGGATGATTAAGACAGAGAGTCTCTTCTTTCCTTGCATAAGAGCATAAAATGTCTTGGAGCAGAGAGAAAGCCAAGGGCATTGGTGAGAGATGGAGCTGATACCTTTCTGGTGGATTTTCACCTTTAAGAATGTGGTCCAGGTGCTGGGATGGTTCAGAAGGCAGTTAATGGAATGACGCCACTGAACTAGGACAGCTTGGCTGGCAATGCTTAATTGCCACTATGACCTATGTAGGGAATCAGAATACGCCACCCCAAAATATGCCGCTTTGACCTAAGATTATTTTGAGCTGCAAAATGCGAAGCAGGACAGACAGGCAGGCAGGCAGACAGACAGACACACACACAAAACACACACACATACACACACACTCTGTGTACTCCTCTCTCTACCAGAAAGGACAGGGAGATACAGTCACTGAGATACCAGATACCCTAAACTCTCATCAGCCCAGAGATGGCACCAGAGGAATCTCTGGGACATCCTTACTAAATTCTTGGGGCTGAGGATGTGGCTCAAGTGGTAGCGCGCTTGCCTGGCATGCATGCGGCCCGGGTTCAATCCTCAGCACCACATACAAACAAGGATGTTGTGTCTGCCGATAACTAAAAATAAATATTAAAAAAATTCTCTCAAAAAAAAAATCTTTAAAAAAAATAAAATTCTTATCTTCTATTAGTTTCCTCCATATATTTACTTCTCTATAGTCTGTCACCCCTAAAAGTCTAGCCCCTCTTCCTTTGTTACTTCTTTACAAATTTATTGTTGTTAATATGCTATAGAAGCCCAAAGTCCTAAGTATCCCTTGATTTTCTCCTGAGATGTAGTGAATAAACTCTTGTTCTTTTGTTATGTTTGTGTTGTTCGAGATGGGGTCTCACTGTGTTGCCCAGGCTGGCCTGTAACACTTGATCACAGGTGTGTGCCACCACACCTGACCACATTTTTTAAATATACATTAAAGTGTAGGCACTATGTTGTATAGTAGATCTCTAGGACTTATTTCATCTTGCATAACTAAAACTTTGTTAATACCTCTTCAAATTAGAATTTTTTATTTTTCTAAATTTTTTTTTTAAAGAGAGAGAGATAATTTTTTTTTAATATTTATTTTTTAGTTTTTTTGGTGGACATCTTTGTTTGTATGTGGTACTGAGGATCGAACCCGGGCCGCACGCATGCCAGGCGAGCGCTCTACCGCCTGAGCCACATCCCCAGCCCCAGAATTTTTTATTTTGAGTGGAGTCTTGCTATGTTACCCTAACTGGTCTTGAATAGCTGAGACTACAGGATGGTGTAACCATGCCCAACTCAAATTAGAATTCTCTGTTGTTTTTTTTTTTTAATATTTTTTTAGTTGTAGATGGGCACAATATCTTTGTTTTATTTATTTATTTATTTTTATGTGGTGCTGAGGATCAAATCCAGTGCCTCAAGCATGGGAGGCAAGCACTTAACCACTGAGCTACAACCCCAGCCCAAATTAGAATTCTTTCAGGAAAGTACTATCTAAGCTTTGTCCTTGAAAATGGTAGTTTTACCTTATACAGGGTAACTATGCATTATGGGCTAGGCCATTAGAGTCTTTCTTTTATATATAATTGGAGAAATATTAAGGTTATATTTCCATTCAAAGAACTGCTTTTTTAAAAAAATGTATGTACTGATTCTGTAGAGACCAAGAAATAAACTGATGTAAACACACGTACTTGGAAATATGAATTAACAACAGAGCAAGGGCTTTTTAAAGCAGACAGAGATGATAAGTAAGATGCATGGAATTGTAGTGCCCACAAGGAATTTCAATTTCTAAAGCTTTGGGACTGCCAGGGTATTTAGTCTGCTGTGCAAAGTGATGGGGGAATTCATGTTCCACCCAGAGTTAGCAGTGTAAGAGCTACAACTTTAATGAGTTTTTCATGTTTCAGATTACTTATTTGTGGCTGGTCACATTTTTAGATGAATCAATTCACTCATCCAATTTGTACTTGTTTAGAACCCAGGAAATAAGTGAGCATGGCTTGTTTGGCTAAAACATACATAAAGTGAGATTCTCCCAGTGTTATGCCATGAACTATATACCTGTACTTATGCAGGATTATAGCTACAGACCTCACATCATCATTTCATGCTTCATACCCTTGCTAAAGATATCTTTATCTCTCTCTCTCTCTCTCTCTCTCTCTCTCTGGTACCAGGGATTGAATTCAGCCACATCCCCAGCCCTATTTTGTATTTTTTTAGAGACAGGGTCTCACTGAGTTGCTTAGTGCCTCGCAGTTGCTGAGGCTGGCTTTGAACTCGTGATTTTCCTGTCTCAGCCTTCTGAACTGCTGGGATTACAGGCATGTGCCACCATGCCTGGCCACTTATCTTTATGAATGAGAGAACTGAGGCTCAAAGACGTTAAGGAGCTTACTCAAAGGTCACTTAGCAAATAAGTTGTACAATCAGGTTTGAATCTAGGGAGAGTCCTAATAGCAAATTTGGACTTTAATGTATGGATATTTCATAATTTCATAGATCAATATAGTCTTTTTATTTTACTTGTTAATTCCCTCCCTTGTCTCCAGGTACTGGGGATTGAACCTCGGAGGGCTCTACTACTGAGCTACATCCCCAGAACTTTTCATTTTTTAACTTCTTGGCAGGGTATTGCTAAGCTGCTAAGTCTGGTCTCAAACGTGAGATTCTCTTGCCTTAGCCTACCATGTCACTAGGATTACAGATGCACCATCACACCTGGCTCCTTTTAGGTTTTGAACTGGGGAATGCTTAGATGAAAATGAATAGAAGGAAGAACTGTCTGATGGCATTATATAGGATCACAGAGGTAGGAAAAAGCTGGTGTGCAAAGAGAGGTGGTAGAAAGGTTTTTTCCAAAATATTTTTTTTAGTTGTTGATGGGCCTTTACTTCATTCATTTATTTATATGCAGTGCTGAGAATCGAACCCAGTGCCTCACATGTGAGGTAAGTGCTTTACCACTGAGCCGTTTACAACCCCAGCCGGTAGGTTTTGACTGTAGTCAATGCACTGGAGACAAAGTGACTAGTGTGGAACTAGAAGACCTGTTCTTTTTTGGTACCAGGGATTGAATCAAGGGGCACTTAACCACTGAGCCACATCTTAAGCCCTTTTTAAATTTTATATTTTGAAAGAGGATCTTGCTAAATTGCTTAGGGCCTTGCTAAACTGCTGAGGTTGACCTTGAATTTGCAATCTTCCTGCCTTAGCCTCTGACCTCAAACTTTCAATCCTTCTTTTCAGTCTCCTCAGTCACTGGGATTACAGGCATTTGCCACCTCACATGGCAAGAATGCTTTCTAAACAAGATTATATTGAGACAAATCAATCATCTCTGCATCTTTCTGTATTATTTGTTTAAGAAAATGATTAGGATATTGCTGCCGATGCAGGGGTAGATGTTAAAATCCAACAAGAATATTACTTTTGGGACTGGGTTGTGGCTCTGTGGTAGAGCACTTCCTAGCATGTGTGAGGCACTGGGTTCAATCCTCAGCACCACATAAAAATAAAATAAAAGTATTGTGTTCATCTACAACTAAAAAAAAATTTAAAAAAAGAATAATACTTTTGAAACAAGTGAAATGATTTAAACCCATTTCTGTAAGACATTTTATGAAAATATACTTAGGAGACACAAATTGCACTGTCGTCAAATTAATTTGTTTCCTAAGCTCAAATTTAATTTAAAATGAGACATTTCTTCAACTACTTCAATCCACCGACTGTCAAGGGATTTTTGGATAGAAAACACAGGAAATTAATACAGTAATGTTTGAGCAAATAACCAGCACAGTTCTTCTTCTGTTGCTTGTGATGCTTCTAAAGAGTATTTTTAACAACTTCCTGATGAAATGGCTATTGCTAGTGTGAAGCCAGCCTCATCTCTGGATGACACCTGCAAATTTTTCTCCATCCCCATGTCCTAAAACAAACCCATTAACAAACTCTGCTAAATCCTTGATCTGCATTTCTTATGACTGACCTTTCCATTTTTCCATCCCTGGGTTGCTGAAATGGCCTTCTCTTCAGACTCACCCACAGGGCAAAGGCCTCTTCCCGAAATAAAGCTTTCATCAAGCTATTTCTGTTATTAAAATTGAGGGGATCCCTTGCTTACAGGATGAAGTCTTAATACCGCAGTTGAGCTCCTCATTGTTTCAGCCAGGCAAATTCATTCGCTTTCTTTAGACTTTACTCCTCCACCTACTGAGATTCTGCTACTTGGAATCCTTTGGTGTTTCTTTCTGCCAGTTCAGGGCCATCACCTCCTTCTATTCGGACTTGAGATTCACTTCTTTGAGTATGTTTACCTTGTCTAGAAGCTATTTAGCAGATGAAAAAAAAAAAAAAAACCTCTTGTTTTCGAGCTTTTAATCACGTTAAGTGCTTTTAAGATAAATTATCCAGGTCTAGGGATAAATAACTTACAGAGATTTCCATTCTTTAAGAACCACACAGCACTCCAAATTTTAGGCGTTTGCCTTTTCACTAGGAATCTACACGAGAACCAGAGCAAAATGATTCTTTATGGTGACCTCTAGCGGGCAAGGGACAATCCTACAAAATTTTGAAAAGTGGAGGGCAAAGTAAAACCCTTCCCTGTAACCAGCAGGGTTACTCTATGGTCAGGTGACCGCATCCTTCCCCACCCTTATTTTTTCTTTCAGCATGTTTTGCATCTAACATAATTTGCCCTACGACTCACCTGTTTCGCCTTCCGCAGGTTGGGCTGCCGGTGTCAGATGTCGAGTGAATTGCTGGTAGCTGTTCAAAATAATCCCTACTAAGTAAAACCCATTCCCTGGGCATCCAGCAGAGCTTGGGGTTGTTCGCTCAGCGGAGCCTTAAGGGGCTCTTCAAGCTCCGGTGCTGCAGCCGGATCCGGGGTGCACGGGGGAAATCGAGACATTATGGAAAGGATGCCGACGAAGGCAACGAGAAATTCTGTTTTTGCCAGGGAATCCTCCCCAGACTTTCACCCCACTCTATGAGAGACTTCACGAGAGGGTCCAGGCGCGCTACACGTTGGTGCCTTCCCAGGACAGGTGCCGGGGAGAGCGGAGGCCGGGGCCACTCCGCGGGCGGCATCGCGCGGGGGCTGGGATGTGCGGCCGCCTTCGAGCACACGGCACGTGGGTCGCCCTGCGCGGGGAGAGGAAGCGCAAAGTCTGCAGGAAAAGCATCGGCTGGTGTGCCTTCTCTGAGGAATCATTTTGGGGCGGTCTCAGAAGCTGGGACAATTTCTGGAAAGAGCTCTGGCCAAACGCCGTCTGTCCCTTCTCTTCAGACCCTGCACCCCAGACCTCACCTCTGCACCCCTCCTTACCCTCCTGTCTCCTCCTTTCAGGGGCTGTTAAATGAGGCCCTTGGGAGACGCCCAAGTCATCCCGATGGCCAGGGGTGGGATGTGGCAGCAGGCAACCTGGCCACTGGGCTTGGCTTCCCCTACACCAGGGACTCCCGGCTCCTGGCATCCCCGCCCTGCGGACCCCTCCTGGCCGCGGCAGGCGGGAGTGCAGCGGGGAGCCAGCGTCACGAGGCTGGGAGCCCGAGGTCCAGGGCGGGGCACCGGGGAATCCCAGCCCGAGCGCGCCCGGGAGGTGCGGGCGGACGCGGGCGGGCAGAGGAGGGCGGCGCGCGGAGGGAGGTGAGCGGCGCGGAGCCGGCAGGCAAGGAGGAGGCCGGCGAGGGAGGCCCCGCCCCCGCCTCTCCGAGCCGGCTCCTCGCCGCCGCCGAACCCGCTCACTTTGCCTCTCGCCTCTGGACGGCTGCGGGGCAGCTGCCCGAGCTGCGGCGGGCGGGAGCGCCTCCCGGGACCTGGAGTCTTCCGCACGGCGCCTCCCTTCGGCGCCCGCGCCCCTCAGGGAGGACGGCGCCGCCGCCTTGGAGAGGGCACCCCGGCATCGCAGGGGGCATCCCCGGGCGCGAGGGGCGGCGGCGCCAACACAGACTCATTCCCAGCCAGTGGGGCTCAGCGCTGGCGCCGGAGGGGACTCCCCGGCCACCCGCAGGTACTGCCGCGCGGAAGGCGCGCTGCTAGCAGCGACGCTGGGCTGCCGAGGAGGTTAAAGCTGAGGGGCCCCGGGCCGGTGCGGGGCAGAGAGGAGCCCCGAGGGAGAGCGGGCCCCGACGGCGCTCTCCCCGGTCTGCCCGAGGCAGGCAGGCCCCACGCGGCGGCCGGGCGACCCTTGAGCTGAGGGTCCCCAGGGCAGCCAGCCATGACCTTCGGGCGCAGCGGGGCGGCCTCGGTGGTACTGAACGTGGGCGGCGCCCGGTACTCGCTGTCTCGGGAGCTGCTCAAGGACTTCCCGCTACGCCGTGTGAGTCGGCTGCACGGCTGTCGCTCGGAACGCGACGTGCTCGAGGTGTGCGACGACTACGACCGTGAGCGCAACGAGTACTTTTTCGACCGGCACTCGGAGGCCTTCGGCTTCATCCTGCTCTACGTGCGCGGCCACGGCAAGCTGCGCTTCGCGCCGCGGATGTGCGAGCTCTCCTTCTACAATGAGATGATCTACTGGGGCCTGGAGGGCGCGCACCTCGAGTACTGCTGCCAGCGCCGCCTCGACGACCGCATGTCCGACACCTACACCTTCTACTCTGCGGAAGAACCGGGCGCGCTGGGCCGCGACGAGGTGCGACCCGGCGGGGCCGAGGCGGCTCCCTCCAGGCGCTGGCTGGAGCGCATGCGGAGGACTTTTGAGGAGCCCACGTCGTCGCTGGCCGCTCAGATCCTGGCCAGCGTGTCCGTGGTGTTCGTGATTGTGTCCATGGTGGTGCTGTGCGCCAGCACGCTGCCCGACTGGCGCGCAGCAGCCGCTGACAACCGCAGCCTGGATGACCGGAGCAGGTACTCCGCCGTCCCTGGGAGGGAGCCCTCCGGGTAGGACGCACTGCTTCTCTGCACGTCCGTCCTGTAGCGTCTGTCCGTCCCGTCCGTCCGTCGCGTCTCCGTCCTGTCTGCCTGATGAACCAGGCAGGGTTCAGGGCCCAGGGAGGCCCCACGCGCGCCAACTAAGGGAAGGGTTGGGCCCCGTCGTCACCCCTATTTTCTGGGCACTGACCAGATCTGATACCTCTGCTAGAGACTCAGCTTGAGGGCGAGATCCCCAGGCCTGGGTAGGGGCAGACGGAGATACTCAAACCTCTTATCTTTGTAGTTTACTTCTGAGCAGATAGAGACCTGCTAATTAATTTTCTCTAAACTTTTGTTGTTATTATGCAGTCATTTAACCCTAAGCATTTAATAGCAGTTTCAACTATTTGCCAATTTTTGGTGGTGTTTGAAAAGATGAAATCTTGTTCTGGCGAAATGTGGTCTGCTGTGCTCTGCCCACACATGCTATACACCCTGCCCCCGGCGTAATGTGTGCTGTAATGGAATTGCCATATGATAAAGGAGGCTAATTTAACGACAGACTCTAAATAATGGATGTCTGTGCCCTTTTCTGCCTTCTTTCCCTACCAGGGATGAAGTTAGTGAAGCTCCTGTCTATCTGGTACCAAAGAAACACACTGTGACTTTCAGAGGGTCTTCAGTAATGGGGAGGGAAAGAACCCTTGCCTCTGGAGAAGAGAAAAACCAAAACTGCCTAAAACCCAGAAACAGTATCTGTGTAGTTTGTTTTGTTCTTTCCACTTTACTAGATGAAAGGAGAATATTTTAATCTGATTCCTAAGATGAGGCTTACCTCTTAATGGTGATAACACTTTTCTGTTTTTAGTACAAGTGAGTTTATTTTGCATATTTAGTGGGAGGAATAAGCATACTAAAGTTGGACTTTCAAGGGAGACAGCCATTTTGGGCACAAAAATCAAGTTGTATATTCTGTTTTACCTTTGTTTGGTAACCCTTTTAAGATTCTCCCTCCATTCACTTTTGTATTTTATTTTATTTTTTCCTAGTCACTTTTTAAATTCAAGTTTGCACCCTGTGATCTTTTTTTCCTGATAGGCCCGTGGATGTTAGGAATGGTGCCATGCTTCTTGATTTTGCAGTGGATTACTTTCACATAATATTCTTCCTGGGGAAGCAAAGATTTCTCCATAAATCTAAGTAAATAAAATTGTCTAGTATTATGGAGTCTATTACTGATATGTCATCTTGGCATGAAATCCAAGATACACGCTTTGAAAATAAATAAATTAGGAAACTTACTTTGTTTATTTTATTATGTTCTAACTGTTTTCAATTTGCAGATAAGAATTACTTGGTACTCCAACAGAACAATAAAAGTAGTTTATATATCTAAATACATAAGAGCCCTTGATTTAGACTCCCCCCCCCCCCAAAGAGGGTTGCAGGAAAATGAACCATAAATGGCCAGCCTTGAAATGATTCACTAGTAACTAGAATTCTAAGATCAGTGAAGACTTGAGCTGTATTAGCAAAGGAAACAGGAGACTTGAGTTATTAGCACAGATACGCAGGGAGTAGACTACACCAATATATAAGCAAACACAGTTGAAATACACGAATAATAATTTTTTCGAGGGAGCCGAGGGGTTTTGGGAGTTTAGGGAAAGGTAGGCTGCAGATTATTAATGTACAGCATTTGGAAAGAAGTGAGAGGGATGAATGGTAATTTCAGGGAGAGCATCAGAAGAAACCAAAAAGGGGAAGAGGCAGAGAGAAAAGAGGGAGGATGCAAAAGAAGTGAAGGAAGAAGAGTAATGCTTAATTTGTATATATGTATTTCATGTATGTATATAATTATTCAAGTCAGAACTGTTTCCTAGACACCAGATATTTTAGGCAAATGCATGTTTTTCTTGGCTTAATGGCCCAGTTTTAAGCTTCCCTTTAGAAGTGTAGGTATATCAAACCAATATCTACAATCCCAAACAGATGAACCAAAGGATGACTGACTGAGAATGTGACACATTTCAGAGAAAGCCCCTCACATGCCTCCTTCAAGTAGTCTTTCAAACCCCTTTTTTTTGGGGGGGGGGTACCTGAGAATGAACTCAGGGGCACCACCGAGCCACATCCCCAGCCCTATTTTGTATTTTATTTAGAGACTGGGTCTCACTGAGTTGATTAGCACCTTGTTGCTGAGGCTGGCTTTGAACTCAAGATCCTCCTGTCTCAGTCTCCAGAGCCGCTGGGATTACAGGTGTGTACCACCATGTTGGGCTGAAATTAGTCTTTCTAAAACATCATTCTGGTCATTCGATCATAGCTGAGATTTATCAAATAAAGTTCCTTTCTTGGCCTCCAGACTCTACAATTAAAAAAAAATTAGTTGTAGATAGACACAATACCTTTATTTATTTTTACGTGGTGCTTAGGATCGAACCCAGTGCCTCACACATGCTAGGCAGTGCTCTACCATTGACACAACCCAAGGCTCTTGACAATTTTATCACAACCTTGATTTATCCCATCATTAGTTGCAAATATCTTTTCAGTATAAGCTGTATTAAGGCACTGATTCAAATATTGTAACTTTGTGTTGTAAAGAAAAGTTGGATGTGTAGGACTTAGAGACCATAGATTTCTTGAGATTGTTCTGAGAAGGCATTCAAAGTCAGGGAGGACAGGGAACAAGCCTTCATTGGAAGGCTGCAGAGATTTTGCACTGTCCCACACTGGTGGGGTGTCATTTATATAAAAACTAGCTTATGCAGCCTGTATAACCCATGTGCCAGTTGTGCTCTACCTGGGAACAAAATAAGGACGCTTCCAGGTGAAAGGAACAGCAAAAGTGTGAAACTTGTATAATGTGTTCAGGGAGTGAGAATTCAATGATAGAGTGAAAGGTGGCTAGAGAGCAGATGTGAGGGAGAATAATTTTATTTTGCAGGCATTGGCTGCAATGGTGAGTCATTGGCTGGTTTGTAGGGTTTGTGGTGTGTGGGTTATGCATATAAAGTAATGAATGTAGCTAGGTGCAGTGGCTATGCCTGTAATCCCAGTAACCCTGGAGGCTGAGGCCGGAGGATTGGAGTTCAGAGCAGCCTCAGCAACTTAGTGAGGCCCTAAGTAACTCAGTGAGACCTTGTCTCAAAATAAAAAATAAAAAGGACTGAGGATTTCATTTGGCTCAGTGGTAAACATCCCTAAGTTCAGCTTCTGGTACCTAAATCAATCAATCAATCAATATAATGAATGTGGTGTGTACCATGAATTGGAGGGAGGTGGTGATTGTACCTGGTAAGTAGAATGTGGAGATTTTTTGTAGAGGGAGGGAATGAGGACCTGATTGCTTTGTGGCCGTAAGAATGGAGAATACATGACAACTCTGGAACATTCTAGGAAGAATTAGAATTACTCCAGGATATTGGAAAGACACACGAATCGGGGGCTGATTCAGTGGATTTCCAGGCGCTGTATGTATTCCCTGGGACTTGAGGTTCCATTTGTCCACCCTGGCCTGCTTGCTGGTTCTCAGTGTCTTTTTACTCTGCAATCTCTGGCCTCTTGAAATTGAATCATTCATCAAGCCCAACTCAGGTTGTTTCTCTTGAAGCCTTTACTGTGTATCCTCCTGAACTTCTTGAGAAATTCCTGTTTGCACTGCTTAATTAGCATCTATAATATATACTTCCTAGCATGGTAGTTATTTTCTCATATTAATGTGTTCTAGCTGCTCAGCTTAGATTAGACAGCCCAGGAAGGCACGTGAATTTGCTTACGCTATTTCTTATGGCATTTTTTAGAAAAAAAAATTACTTTTCAGGTACAATAAATATCTATTGTTTATATTTCAAAATAGAACCTTTCAGAAAAAAAATTTTTTTTTTCTTTTGGTACCGGGTACTGAATCCAGGAGCAATTTACCACTGAGCTGTATCCCCAGCCCTTTCTTTATTTTTCTGTTTTGAGATAAGTTCTTGCTAAATTGCTTAGGGCCTCACCAAGTTGCTGAGGCTGGTTTTGAACTTGGAATCCTCTTACCTCAGCCTCCTGAGTCTTGGGATTACACGTGTGCCACCATGCCTGTCCTTAATACCATTTTTATTACTCTGTCAACCCTTATATTAATTATATGTGGTTCTGGAGATTGTGCCCAGGGCCTCACACGTGAAGCAAACACTCTACCACTGAACTGCATCCCCAGCCCCAGACATATATTTTCTGTTGTATAGTTTGGAGAGCCGTTTGGGGTAAGGCAGTGGACTTCAGGTGCCAGAACTCTTGGCAGATGGGATCCTGTACTAGAGTAAGAAAAAGTCTATCAAATCAAGAAACAGTATTTATCAAGTACTTATTGTACAAAAGGGATAAGGAACATGGTTTCTTCAGAAAAAAAAAAAATTTCCATGATAGTAATCAAACTTAGGGTCTTACCCATGCTAGGCAAGCCTTCTACCATGAAGCTACATCCTCAGCCCTTTTTAAAAAGATTTCATCTCACTAAGTTGTCCAGCCTACCTTGGAACTTGCAATCCTCTGGTCTGAGCCTCCTTGGTAACTGTGGTTACAGGTGTGTGCCAGTGTACTCCATCAGGAACGTCCTGATTTTCTTGTGCAGCTTCCTGGGTCCAGTCTCTCCCCTCTCCAATTCATGGTACACACTGCTTTCTTTACTTTATATGGCTGTCCTGTAATTGCTGGGCATCTGTGTTGTTTCTTGTCCATATGAGTTGCTTTGGTGATTATACTGTATATGCATATAATTTTGCTTGCTTCCCCCCCCCCCTCCTGAAGCACTGGGGATTGAACCCAGGGGTGTTCTACCATCAAGCTACATCCTCAACCCTTTTTGTTTCTCATTTTAAGACAGGGTTACTGAGGGTTTCAGGGTTTCACTAAATTTCTGAGTCTGGCCTTGAACTTGGGATCCTCTTCCCTCAGCCTTCTGAGTCCCCCCGATTACAGACGAGTACTACCGTGTCTGACTGACATTATTGTGTTCCATTTGCAAGTGTACATTAGAATAAATTCTTGAGCGTTAAATCATTGAGTTAAAGGACATGTACACTTATAATTTTCATAGATAATTCCAAACTACTCCAAAAAGATGGTATCAATTTATGCTCCCACCTACAATGTATGAGAGATCATGTTCACAATCTGAAGGTGAAGAATGATATCTAGTAGTTTAAGTGTGTTTTGTTTAATTTTGAATAAGATCATGCATCTTTACATGTATTGAGAAGTCATGGAGGCTGGGGGATATCGAGTTCAAAGCCAGCCTCAGCAAAAGCGAGGTACTAAGCAACTCAGTGAGATCCTGTCTCTAAATAAAATACAAAATAGAGATGAGGGGGTGGCTTAGTGGTCGAGTGTCCCTGAGTTCCATCCCCCATACAAAAAAAAAAAAAAGAGAAGTCATTCATCTTAAAGGTTTTTTCTTTTCTTTTCTAGAGAGAGAGAGAGAGAGAATTTTTAATATTTATTTTTTAGTTTTCGGAGGACACAACATCTCTGTTTGTATGTGGTGCTGAGGATCGAACCTGGGCCTCACGCATGCCAGGCGAGCGCGATACCGCTTGAGCCACATCCCCAGCCCCTTTTTTTCTTTTTTAATGTGATGTTGGGGATTGAAACCAGGGCCTCAAAATACTAAGCATGTTTACCATTGAGCTACATCCCCAATCCCCAATGAATTTCTGTTTAAAAGTTGTTTTTTTTTTTAAATGTTAAGAAATTTCTTTATGATATGAGTTGCTAAGGCTGGCTTTAACATTGCAATCCTCCTGCCTCAGCCTCCTGAGTCATTGGAATTATAGGTGTGAGCCACGGTGCCCAATAAGCTGATGTCTTTTTAAAACACCACTGACTACTGGATAGAAAATGTACAGGAGGTGAACAGCAGATGCTGCAAGACCTGGAAGGCAAGAGATGTAGGGGATGTAGCAATGGAGATGGTGAGAAGCGACTGGATCCAGGTCAGTGGTGGATTTTTATGATGACTCAGCCATCAGGACTAGGAAAGTATGAGAGATGTTGTGGGTTGAGTGAAGCAGCCCCAGGGCTCACAGATGTTGGGGTCCCTCTGGTGTGACCACTTTGGCCCACAAGTAGCTCTCTTGTATAAGGTCTGCTTCCCATTTTAGGGTATTGTGAGGAGGAGGCTCTGGAAGAGGGATACCCAGAGGGCTGGTGGGAGACAGATCGTAGACCCTCTTCCTTACTGTACACCTGAAACCGTCTCACTGAGAAGATCTTCTCTTGAGTCAAAGATCTTTTTTTTAAAAATTTTTTAATTTTTTTTTTTAGTTTTCGGCGGACACAACATCTTTGTTTGTATGTGGTGCTGAGGATTGAACCCAGGCCGCACGCATGCCAGGCGAGCGCACTACTGCTTGAGCCACATCCCCAGCCCCGAGTCAAAGATCTTTACACCTCATTTAGTGGTCATATGTATGCACAGCCTCCCTTGATAAACAGTCCTCCTAACTAATTAATCTTAGAATGGTGATGTGCTTAAAGTTTTATCCGCTTGAAAAGATAAACTAGATTCTCCAGGCAGTTTGCCTTCCAGTAACATCTGAGGATTATTCTGACACTGATGAGATGAATGTTCTTTTTGGCCTTTTAACATACAGACATATAGACAAATCATCCTTTTTTTATTTTTTGGTCCTGGGGATTAAACCCAGGGGTACTTAGCCACTGAACCACATCTCCAGCTCTTTTTTTGTTTTTTATTTTGAAACAGGATCTTGCTAAATTGCTTAGGGCCTCACTAAATTTCTGAGGCTGGCCTTGAACTTGGGCTCCTCCTGCCTCAGCCTCCCAAGCCTCAGGAATTACAGGTGTGGCCCACCACACCCAACTCATCCTTTAAAATTACTAAGCATTGCTACCTTTTTTCATAAAAAGATGCTCTTTGCTTGTTGCCTTTGAGAAGTTATGACCTCTGAAAGACAGGTCAGATATAAAGCTATCCCTTTCACTGCCTGGTCCCTTTTGCCTCAGGACTTCTGTCCCCTCAGACAGTCTCAGTAGAAGTTTATTTGAGTTCTTAATCTCTAGCATGCAGTCTTGTGATGGTTTTGATCAGATCTTCAGAAATTCTTTCTGAAAGTTGTTTTGTGTAGGAATGTTGTTCTTTAATTTGTATTACTTTGTATTGGGGTGATGAGAATTTGAGGAGATTTTTAAATGTTTAAATTTCTTACACTGTTATTTTAAGCTCAAGTTAAGGAAATTTAAATAATCAACATGAAAAGCTGGATGATGGAAATTTAAAAATCAATTGTATTATTTCCATTGCCTTTTCGTTCAATATTATAAAAATCAAGTAGGTTTTAAAGTGTGTTAAAAATAAAAAGCAGTATTTGAAACTGAATGTGAAAGTCTCAGTGCTTTTATTCTGCAGATAAGATGGCTATTTTCAGAACTCAGTAATTAATAGATCTCTGATAAGATTGAACATAACCCAGAACCTCGGTTAAATCCTGCTCTTTCACAGTAGACTTGTTTCTTTTAATATGTATGGGGTTTTCAATCCTCTGCCAATTTTAGAGTCCAATGGAAACTTTGTTTTGTTAATGTCTTCTAACCAAAGTGCTTTTGGTAAGCAAATCATTTTTTGATAATATTGTCTTTTAGTTAAAACTTTGCTCATTGGGAAAAAAAATGTTTTGATGTAAAAAGTTAATATGCCCCTCTCTCCTCCGTCCTGTCACCCAGTTTCTGGATATTACATGCACACACAAACACATATGTGCACACATTTTCATACATATATATAAACATACATACATATGTATATATTTATATTATAAATATTTTCTTTTAAAATATATAATTTAAGCAAGATCATTGTATAATTACATTCAGCAATTTGCCTTTTTCATGTACATCTTGGAACTCTTTCTGATATGAGTTCATATATTTCTCATTCTTTTAATATCTGAATAGTATTCCAGTGTATGGATGGGGCATCATTCATTTAATAAGTGTCTGTCCTGGAGATAATAGTAATGGTTGTAAAAGCCATTAGCGCGCGCGCACACACACGCACACACACACACACATATGTGCATACATATCTATGCTTGTATAAATGTACACAAATGTGTTTGTACTTATTTTTTTTTAGTTGTAGATGGACACAATACCTTTATTTTATTTTATTTTTTTAATGTGGTGCCGGGGATCAAACCCAGTGCCTCACATATAGTAGGCAAGCACTCTACCACTGAGCCGCAACCCCAGCCCCATGTGTATTTATTTTTGAGACAGTTTCTGCTGTATTGCCCAGGCTAGTCTTGAATTCTTGGACTCAAGAAATCCTGCCTCACTCAGCCTCCTGAGTAGCTGGGGCTATAAGGATATATACCACTGTGCCTAGCCGTAATGCATATTTATTGAATACTTAAATATATGCTAGTCACTTAAGTTTTTACATAATTATGTCATCTAAGTCTCATTACAGTCCTATGAAATAATGCTGCTTTTATTACCATTTTATGACTAAGATTTAGATAGATTAACTAATATGTCCAGACTCGCATGAGTGGGTAAGAGTTGCCCTAGTTCTGATTCCCATTTTGATTAATTTGTCTCAATTTCTATAAAGTGGTGCAGACCACATTGTTTTTCGTATCTCTTTGGAAATGGGAATAATTCTATATGTAAGCTAAATTCCAAAGTGGAGAAATAGCTGAGTTAAAAGGATTATACATTCACATTTTTTGATAGAAGGGACTGGGTATGTAGCTTAGTAGTAGAACATCCCTAGCGTGCACGAAGCCCTGGATTTGATACCAGCCCCTTAAAGTATGAATAAAAAGTCAGGGCTGTTCTTTTATTTATTTATTTTTATTTTTTATTTTGCAGAGCTGAGGATTGAACTTAGGCTCTCCTGCATGCTATGCAAGTGCTCCGAGTTATATTCCCAGTCCCCAAATTCACCTTTCTTCTTCTTCTTCTTCTTTTTTTTTTTTTTTAATGTGGTTCTAGGATTGAAACCAGGGCCCAGGACATGTGAGACAAGTGCTCTACCGCTGAGCTACATCCCTAGTCCCCAAATTCACCTTCAAAGTGCACAATTAAGTGGTTTTCAGTGTATTCACCGAGTTGTGCAACCGTCACCATCTGTACTGCTTTCACCATTGTGGCTTAGTGGTGTGTTTGGGGGAGGATACAGTGTGTTAAGGAGGGGACCCAGGCATTTTGGCTGAGCAGATGAATCAGAGAAAGTAACAGACAAAACATTTGTGTTTGAATAAATTAATTGATCAACTGGTGGGTTCTACTGGAGTGTTTGGAACAATATATACATTTAAATGACCCTCTTTGTGAGTAGTGAGGACTCCTTGGCTCTTAACTCTACTGGCAATGGGAAGTATGTAATTGAAGCAGTCATTTGACTTTCCCAGGCAACACATGTCAAAAGGGAAAATCTGTGGTGGAAAGAACCAGGGCTCAGAGTCAGGAGGGGTGTGTGTGTGTGTGTGTGTGAGAGAGAGAGAGAGAGACAGAGACAGACAGACACAGAGGCACACACTGTGCAGTTAATTAGCTGACTCATTTAGTAAATTGGGATATCCCACAGAAAGGGTGAATGAGAGAATAAAGACCAACCCTCAACTAGAAGGTAAACTTCCTTAGCTTTATCTTTCCAGGTTTAAGCCCCTTCTTACTGTCTTGAGGTTGCTTGGATGGTTTAGATTCCTTTTAGTCTGTTCTTTGAGAACAGAAATTCTGTGCTTTGCGGCACATGGTTTAACGCCTTACACAGGGGCAGGCACCCCATATATATATTAAATTGAATGAGGTGTGTGAAAGAACCACGCAGATACAACGGCATTTTCATTTTTGTAAGAAGACAAGTTGTCTTCAACCTATAAAATCTACAAGCAGGATTTTTTTTTTTAAGCTACTGGGGATCAAACCCAGGTCTTCATACATGCTAGGCAAGCTCGCTACCACTGAATTATATCTCTCATCCCAGTGGTTTAATTTTTTTTCTCTGTGTGTGTGTGTGTGTGTGTTATCCTTTTTTCTTTTTTTTTTTTTCTTTCTTTGTTTCTTTTTATTGGTTCTGGGGATGAGACCCAGAGACACTTTGCCACTGAGCTGCACACCAAGCTCTTTTTATTTATTTTTTTTTTAATTTTGAGACAAGGTCTTATTAAGTTGCTTAGGGTCTCACTAAATTGTTGAAGCTGGCCTTGAACTTTCAATCCTCCTGCCTCCACCTCCCGACCCACTGGGATTATAGATGTGTACCACCGTATCTAGTCCCAGCTCTTCTTTTTGAAAAGGGAAAAGAGTAAAGATCTGGGTGTATATCTGAATGTGAGTTTTGAGCAAAAGACTTAATTTGCTTCCTCCTCTTTTTGAAGTAAGGGGCATGAAAGAGGGGGAGGTTGTTCTCTGTTGTCCACATTTGCCTTCAATTTGTAATCTGCCTGATACCACTCCCAGTTTGGCTTAATTTTAAAAGCTTGCTCTAGGGGCTGGGGTTGTAGCTCCCTGGTAGAGTGCTTGACTAACGTGTGTGAGGACCTGGGTCCTTAGCACCAAGGGGAAAAATAATGCTCACTCTGGCCCAGGCGTGAGGATAGTGTGTAGGATGTAACAGGAGGCCGGGTAGCCGAGTGGTTTCCTTAGCCGTCTCATGGAAACTTTGAGAATCCGGTTTTACTTTGACACTCAGAGGACTGCCTCTGAGTCCTGGGTCCAGGCAGCTGAATTCCAGGGTTTCCTTGTTCATTTTGTGGGAGGAGATATTGGAATCACCTAAGTTGCCTCTGCCATCATGGTGTGACGATGATCCCAACTGGTCTAGTACTCTCTTAGTTGTCAGAACAGTGGAATTCTGGAGCCTGCGTGTGAAGTCACCCCACTGGCTGTGTCTTTGTACAGATGCAAAGCTGAGGGTAGTTATATTTTTATTTTGTTTTATGTTGTTTTTTTTTGTACTGGGGATTGAACCCATGGTCATTTTGCACTATGCTACATCCTCAGCCTCAGCCCTTTTTATTTTTTATTTTGGAATAAGCATCTTGCTAAGTTGCTGAAGATCTTACTAAATTGCTGAGGCTGGCCTTGAACCTTTGATTCTCCTACCACCGCCTCCTGAATAATTGGGATTATAGGTGTGCAACATGTACCTAGCTTTTTCTTTCTTTCTTTTCTTTTTTTGGTACTGGGGATTTAACCCAGGGATGCTTAATCACTGAGCCACATCCCCAACTTCCACTTTTTAAATTTTTTATTTAGAGATAGGATCTCACTAAGTTGCTTAGGGGGCCTCACTGAGTTGCTGAGGTTGGTTTTGAATTTGCAGTCTTCCTGCCTCAGCCTCCCTGGTGGCTGGGATTACAGGTGTGCACCACTGTGCCCTGCTTGTTTTGTTTTTCAATTAAAAGTGTTTTGGTGGTTCTGGGAATTGAACTTGGAGTGTTGTGCTCTAACCATGACCCCAGCTCCAGTGTATATTTTTATAATAATCAGTGTGATGAAATGGGAAATTGCAGAAAGCACTTCTGTGCATACTGGAATATCGTGACTTTCTCCGGGTAAAGTACTTGTGCAGTTGGCTGAGTCGTGAACTGAACTAGTGGCTCTCTTCATGACACACTACTCACTTCTATTGCAAGAATGACTAACACACTGGGTTTATTCCTACTTGAGAGTAGAGTAGGCATCTTCTCAAAAACAGACAGGATGAGTCTTTGAATCTGACGAAAATAATGGACAGTGTTTGTTCCTGATGAAAAAAATTCAAGCTTTCAAGAAAAAGTTAGAAATGCCTTCCTAACACTTAGCAACTTATCTGATGAAATTTGTGCTGGTGTTCATAAATGTAAATTTTTAAAATACGTAATGAGGTGTTGGGGTAAAGCTCAGTGGTAGAGCATCTGCTTAGCACATGCAAGGTGAAAAAGTCTATTTGAAAATGACGTAGTTTTCTCAGTTCTTTCAAGGATCAGCAACGTTTGGAGACTACTGTGCCTCAGCTTGCTAGACCCAGGCAAGACTGGGGAACCACATTGCTATAGGTTGTGATAATGTCACAAAGTGTTAAGAGATGAGGATGGTCAGCCAGAGAGTGTCAGATCACACAACAGCTCCCTGAGTGACATGTTCAATGACTAGCTTTATGGGTGAGGACAGTGTGTCACAGAAGCATCCAAACCCTAGACGATACTGAAAAGCCTAGAAGATGACATCACATTTTTGGCTATTTCCAGCTCCTCTTCCTAGGATCATGCCAGGGTTTTACCCACCCCTTCATTCATTTGCTTCTCCTGTGTCTGCCTTGGTGATCACTAAGGATCTGATTGTAGGATACGATATATTTTGAGGAAGAACAGACATTGTCAATTTTGTCTGCATGACACCTGTGAGCACCTCTGCCTTGGGCACAATTCCTGCATGTATGAGATGTGAGTGAGCAGAATAAATACGGTGGAGCTCCCTCCCTGTGCTCAGTGGTAACTTTTGTGTACAAAACCTCCTGAGTTTAACCATGAGCATCTCAGGATCACAGGCGATGGAGAAGTCAAGTGTTGGACTCCTTGCAGGCCACAGAGTGCCAGGGGGTTGGGATCAGCCTGTTCTGGTCCCCCGAGCTGCTGTGCGTGGCTGAAGCTTCATCGCTTTCTGTGCAGCAGCAGCCCTGTCTCTGGGCGTGGAAATGATGCGTGGGGAATTTTGACTCAACATTTCAAGAACCAAATTAAGGACCAAATTGAATTTAATTGGTACTTATTGTCATATATGTCATTTAAGAACCAAGTAAATGAAAAAGATTTTTTCCCCTATCCCTAGAAAGATAAAAACTAAATTTTAGCAGTTCACAGTACAGTATACAATGGGCTTTTGAAACAAATTGCCCCTATTTCTCCATTAACTCATAATTTATTTAAATGTTGGTGGTGAGCCCATTATAGTAAATGATCTGAGGACTTTTTCTTAAATACAAAAGACTGTTGGAAATAAAACAAGACTTAAGCATTTAGAAAAATGAAGAATTCCTTATGCCAATCAGAATGTTTTCCTTGAATACAACTACCCAAAACTTGAGAAGAACAAATCAATCTGTGAAATGAAAGAAACTCATGCTTTACAAAGTTAGAAGAAGAAATTATGCATAAAAGCCATTATAAAGTTTTTCAGGCATGTGAAAAATACAGATTATAGTACAGTGAACATTTGTGTACCACCCAAAAGAAGAAATAAAACAACCCCCCCCCAAAAAAAAATACAGTCCACGAGGTGTTTCTTTCTTATTAAAATACTTTCCTTTTCCATAGAAATTGCCATCTCCTAACTCTGATGTGATTATTTCCATGTATTAAAAATATATTTTAAGGGGCTGGGGATGTGGCTCAAGCGGTAGCGCACTCGCCTGGCATGCATGCGGCCCGGGTTCAATCCTCAGCACCACATACAAGCAAAGATGTTGTGTCTGCCAAAAAACTAAAAAAATAAATATTAAAAAAAATATATATATATTTTAATATATGCATGTCTATACATTTATATGTGTGTTACTCAGCTTTCCATTACTATAATAAATACCTGACATAATCAACTTAATAAAGAGAAAAGGTAGCTGGGTGTGGTGGTGCACACCTGTAATTCCAGCTACTTGGGAGGCTGAGGCAGGAAGATTTCAAATTCAAGGCCAGCCTTAGTCACTTAGGGAGACCCTGTCTCAGAATAAAAATAGTGAAGTGCTGTAGCTGCTGCAGCAGCTCAGTGGTGGATCATCTCTGGATTCAATCCCCCAGTGCCAAAGAAAAAGAGAGGGGCAGGCGGAGAGAGAAAGAGAAAGGGGGTGGGGAGAAATGAAATGGTTTATTTTGGCTCTTAATTTGGGGGGATTGGCCCTGTTGCTTTTGGGCCTGTGATGAGGCAGTAGGTCATGACTGAAATCTGTACTGGAGCAAATCTGTTCATCCCATGGCAGAGAAGCAGAGAGGAAGAGAAAGGGATTCGGGTCCTGTTACCCCCTCTGAGTTCGTACCCCAGTGACCCAAAAGATCCCCCACTAGGCGTCACATTGAAAGTTCTTATCACCTCCCAACAGTGCAAACTGGGAACCAAACCTTTACCACATGAGTCTTTGGGGAACATTCCAGAGCCAAACTACAGCAGTGCATCTGCACATAAAGTATGATATCGTTTTAGTACTTTCAGCCATTTTTATAAATGGTATCACCAGTAGAATCTACAGCTTGTCCTTTTAGGTCAGCTTTATATTCTGATGTTGATTTCTATAGCTGTAGTCCTTTCATTTTAACTGTAATAAGAAGGTATTGATTTATTTGTTCTTCTGTCTGTAGAAATTTTGCTATTACTGTAGTGCTGCAGTGAATAGCTTAGTTCATATTTCAGTGCACACATAGGAGAATGTCTTTAATGTATCTACTCAAGATGAGAGTTGCTATATCCGAAGGTATGTGTATTTCTCCTGGATGCTGCTAGTTGGTTCTCCAGGTTAGTTGTACTGATTTATACTCTTTTTGGTAAGGAATAAATCTTGTTGCTGGTTTCCTTGCTCTCTCTATGTGTTGCTAGAATTTAAAACTTTGCTTATACGATAGATGTAAAATAATATCTCATTTTTTCTTTAAAATGTGTTATGATTTTTTATTATTATGCTACTGGGATTGATCCGAGGGGTGCCATACATCTGAGCTACATCCTAAGCTGTTTCTAGTTTTCATTTTGAGACAGGGTCTTGCTAAGTTACTGAGGCTGGTCTTGAACTTGTGATCCTCCTGAGTCACTGGGATTACAGGTATGCACCACCACAAATGGTTTAAATTAATTTTATTGAGACATAATTTATTTGAAATACATTGCACTCATTTCAAAATTTACAGTTTGGTGACATTTGACCAGTGTATATACCAATATGATTACCATTCCAGTCAGGTACAAAATTGCCTTATTGCCCTAGGTAGCCACTGATTTCTGTCACTATAGGTTAGTTTTGTCTTTTTGTTTTCTTGGTACCAGGGATTGAACCCAGGGACACTTTACCACTGAGCCACATTCCCAGCCCTGTGTATTTTTAATTTTGGTACAAGGTTTTTCTAAATTGTTTATGCCCTTGCTAAGTTAGTGACATTGGCTTTGAACTTGGGATCCTCTTGCCTTAGCCTCCTGAGCTGCTGTGATCATAGGTGTGTGCCACCATGTCCAGCTAGCATCACGTTTTTAAAAAATCATCCATGTGGGGCTGGAGATATGGCTCAAGTAGTAGCGTGCTCGCCTGGCATGCGTGAGGCACTGGGTTTGATCCTCAGCACAACATAAAAATAAAATAAAGATATTGTGTCCACCTAAAGCTAAAAAATAAATATTTAAAAAAAAATCACCCATGTGCTGTTTGTATCATTGGTTTATTCTTTTTTAAATTGAGATATAATTCACATAATAAACTTTAGCATTTTATTTTATTTTATTTTAATATTTATTTATTTATTTATTTTTAGTCATACCCAATACCTTTATTTTGTTTATTTATTTGTATGTGGTGCTGAGGATCAAACCCAGGGCCTTGGACGTGCTAGGCAAGTGCTCTGCTTCTGAGCCACAACCCCAGCCCCCATTTTTATTTTTACTTATTTTTAGCTTTTTGGAGAAGGCTTCTTGCTGTATTATCCAGGCTGGTCTCAGACTCGTGGACTCATGAGATCCTCTTAGCAGTCATTTTCCTTTCCCTTCCCTCCCTCCATCCCCTGACAGCCGTTTATCTATTTTCTGCCTCTCTGGATTTGCTTAGTCCGGAGGTTTCATATGAATGCAGTTATACAATGTGGAACCTTTTATCTCTGGCTTTTTTCACTTAACATGATACTTTAAAAATTCAACTATGTTGTATTTTATTCCTTTTATGATTGAATAATTATTGTATAATTATACCATATTTTGTTTATCCATTTATCATTTGATTCATTTTTATTTTTTGACTATTTTGACTGTTAGGAACATTCATATTCAATTTTTTTTTTTATTAAGGCTTGAACCCAGGGGTACTTAGCCACTGAGTCACATCCCCAGCCCTTTTTATTTTTCCTTTTGAGATAGGGCTTTTCTCAGTTGCTTAGACCCTCACTAAATTGCTGAAACTGGCTTTGAACTTGGGATTCTTCTATCTCAGCCTCCCCTGTTTCTGGCATTACAAGGTGTATGCCACTCTACCCTGCTCATGTCCAGTTTTTTTGTGTGAATACATTTTCATTTGTGTTGGTTAGACACCTAGTAATGGAATTGCTGGATTGTATGGCAATCATAAGTTTTTTATGTAAGTTTATTCCTTCTAATGGTATTCCATTGTGTAATGTACTACCAGTTTATCATTTGTTAATCGATGGACATTTGAAGAGCTTCTTATTTTTAGTTATGAATAAACTGCTATGAGCTATGAGCATTTATGTACAAGTGTTTTTGTGGACATATTCCACTGCACCACCTACCCTTAGATAAACACTTAGGAGTAGAATTGTTGGATCATAGGTAGGTACATGTTCAATTTGTTTTCCAGTACTGGGAATTGAGCCCAGAGCCTTGCAATTGCTAGGCAAACATCCTATCACTGAGCTACATCCCCGTCCCTTTTTTATTTTATTTTGAGACAGGATCTCATTAAGTTGCATAGGTTGGCTTGGCCTGGAATGAGGCTGGTATGCTCCTGCCTCAGCCTCCCAAGAAAGTGGTCTTAGGTGTGTGTCACAAGGTGTATATTTTTTTTTTTGGTGTGGAGGGGGATGGGTACTGGAGATTGAACCTCAGGCGTCCTTTACTTCTGAGCTACATACCCACCATTTTAAAAATTTTTTATTTTGAGACAGGGTCTTCCTAAGTAGCTGGGATTATAAGTATGCACCAACATACCCACTTAATTTTTAAAATATCATCAGCCTTGGGTATTATGGGGATTGGTTCCAGGACCCCAGTATATATCAAAATTTGTGGATGCTCAAGCACCTTATATAAAATGGTGTGGTATTTGCATTTAACCTATGCATATTCTTTTGTATCTTTTAAATCATCTCTAGATTAATTATGTAATACCTAATACAATGTAAATGCTATGTAAATAGATGTTATACTCTATTGCTTAGGGAATGATGATAAAGAAAAAAAGTCTGTAGGGTCAGGATAGATACAATGTTTTGTTTTATGAATAATTTTGATGTACAGTTGATTGAATCCATGGATGTGGAACTCACAGATTCCAGGGTCTACTATACTCATATGGTCTTCCAAAGTGATTGTACCATTTTAAATTCCCACCAGCAATGTATGAGAGTTTCAACTGCATCATGTCCTCTCTGCACTAAATATTATCAGTCTCTTTAATTTTAGCTTATCTGGTGGGAGTGATACCTCATTGTAAGTATAATTTGCATTTTCCTGCTTAGTAGTGAAGTTGAGCATCTTTTCATATATCTTTTTTGCCATACGGATATCCTTTTTTTTTTTTTTTTGGTACTAGGGATAGAACTCTGGGGTGCTTTTACCACTGAACTAATCCCCAGCCCCTTTTTCTGTTTTATTTTGTGACAGGGTTTCACTAAATTGCTGAGGGCCTCACTAAATTGCTGAGGCTGATCTTGAACTTGCCATTCTTCTACCTTAGCCTCCCAGGTTGCTGGGATTACAAGTGTGCCCCACTGTGCCCAGAGTATTGTTTTGTTCTGTTTTTAGACAGGGTCTCACTAAGTTGTTGAGGCTAGCCTCAAACTTGTGATCCTCTTGTCTCAGCCTTCTGAGTTGCTGAAATTACAAGCATGTGCCACTGTGCTTGGCTGGATTTCCTTTTTGTGAACTGTGTTCATAGTTTTTGTCCATTTTTCTCTTCTTTTTCTATCCCATCCTCTTCCTTTCTTCAGTACTGGGGTTTGAACTCAGGGATGCTCTACCACTGAGCTGATTCTGTATCTTTTTTTATTTTTCATTTTGAGACAGGGTCTCACCAAGTTGCTCAGACTGGCCTCATCCTTAGGATTCTCCTGCCAGAGGCACCGAGTTTGGTGGATTACCCATGTGCTCCACAGTGCCTGGGAACATTTTTCTTTTTCTTAATAGTTGTTTATCCACCCTTTATACTGATTTGAAAGTTATTTGTATTGAAATATCTTTTTTTCCCAATTGTGGGTGGACTTTTCACTTTGTTTATGATGCTTAGTGTATAGAAATTGGGGTTATTTAGTTATTTACTTATTTTTTGGTGTCTGTGCATTATTGAGCATGTGCTCTATTATTACACCACTAGCCTCTGTGGATTTTAACATAGACACACTTATCCTTATCTTCCTTTATGGCTGATGTGATTTTTAATTTAAAGAAATAACCCATGTCTCCAAGATTGTAAAGATCTGATTCAAAATAAAATTTTAAAAGGCTGGGGATGGAGCTCAGTGGAAGAGCACTTGTCTGGCATGCTCAAAGTCCTGAGTTCAATTCCCAGTACTGGGGAAGAAAAGAAAGAAAGGAAGGGAATATATTTATAAAAATTTGAGTTAGCTTTTACTTTTCAAGTTTGATCTTAATTATTTATTCAGTGAGGGGTTTAAAGGTTTTTTTCCCCTCTCCATGGCTAACAGTTTCCTCAGCACTACAGAATAGTCCAATATGAATCACACTAATCTGGGGGAGCTTCATCTGCCATATATCTAGTTTCTGTGAGTATGTAAATCCTGTTTAAAAGGATATTATTGACATAGTGACAAAAGTTATAAAGTACTTAAGTGTAAATCTAACAAAAGATATAGACAGATTTTTAAAAGAAAATCATACTGTAAACATACTGGTTCCTTACTCTTCATTTCTAACTGCTCCTTTTATTTGAGCATCAATACCATACTGTCTTAATTAGTATAATAATATAATCAGCTTATCAATTTCCATGAAAACCCTTCTTGGGAATTTTGATTATAATATGTTAAATTTTTTTGCATTAAGACTCTGGATTAATTTGAGACAGTTGGTGTGTTTACATTAGTCTTACTATCCGTGAGCATAGTATATAATTTCATTTACTCCAGTGTTCTTTAATAACTCTCAGCATGATTTTCTTTTAAAAATTTGTCTTTATCTTTTGTTAGACTTACATTTAGGGACCTTATAACTTTTGTTGCTATTGTTAATGATATCCTTTTAAAATTCTCAGTTTTTGTTTTTTTCTTTTTTGGTAGGGGAATTGAACTCAGGGGTGCTTTACTACTGAACTACGTCTCCAACCCTTTTTATTTTTTTATCTTGAGAAAGGATCTCAATAAGTTCTGAGGGTCTCCCTAAATTGTTGAGGCAGGCCTCAAACTTGCCATCCTTCTGCCTCAGCCTCTCAAGCCACTGGGATTACAGGAGTGTGCCGCTGTACCCGGCCTCCAGCCTCTTTTTATCTTCAGACAGGGTCTCACTCAGTTGTCCAGGCTAATGTTGAAGTTGTGGTCCTCCTGCCTCAGTCTCTGGAGTAGCTAAGATTACAGGTGTGCATCACTACCCCTGGCTTGATATCAACTTTTATAAGATGATCTAGTTTTAAGAGGGGGATGGCTCTCAATATCCCTTCTAGTCTCATAATTCTCTTATGAATGAATTGCCAGTTAAATGGAAATGGTGTAGAACCATCTGTTAGTGATGTATGGAGTGGCAACAAATGAAGTTTCAGGACAGGATTGAGTTTCTTGCAACATTTTTCAGGTCAGTGCCTGCATATTGGGGTGGTGTGAAGAAGCAGGAAGGTTGCTGCACATGTAGGGTGAAGGGGGCCACCTGGAATGGGGGACCAGGGCCTGGGAGACCAGGTGCTGGTGGCTCTGGGTTTCTTTTTTCTCACCTCTAGGAAGTTGTTTAATGAGAATCAGAACCATAGGTTTCAGCCAGGCAGGGTGGTGCATGCCTGTAATCCCAGAGGTGTTGGAGGCTGAGGCAGGAGGATTGTGAGTTCAAAGCCCGCTTCAGAAACTTAGGGAGGCCCTAAGCAACTCAGTGAAACCTTGTCTCAAAATAAAATATAAAAAAGGGCTGGGGATGTGGTTCAGTGGTTAAGTGCCCCTGAGTTTAATCCGTGGTACCAAAACCAAAACCAAAAAAACCCCCACAGATTTTGTGTCTCCCTATCCACATGCCTACCTAGACCATGGTAGTCTTCTGCAAACTCAATCCTTAACTCTGTGAAGAGACACATCCCCGATATCTGGGTCAGTCAGAAAGAGACAACACTCCTGACCAAGCCTGAGGCACGCAGAGCCTTCTAGGACTAAGGCAAACAACCCCAGGCTTCTGTTAGAGGGAATGAGCATGAACACCAATGCATTCTAATTGATTCTAGATGGATGAAATTCTTTAGGTAATTTAGCTCCTAAAAGGTGATTTCTGTCTTTCTATCTGTTAAGAAAATCAAGAGAATTGTCAGAGTGGCCTTCTCTTGAAATAAGACTTTTTTCTGGGTGGTTTTTGTTTTCTTCACTTGTCTTTTCATTTAGAGAAGCTCTGCCTGGCTCCTTCTGACCCTCGGGGCCTGTCTGTGGGAGGTACAGGTAGTGGCTGACTGTCTGCCTGTGCCATCAGGCTGGGTTGTGCTCACATGCTCCCAGCCAAGACTGTGCACCCCCAGAGCCAGCCAGTTGCAGAGTCTTGTTGAAGTCCTCTGGCTTCTCTCTCCCATCACTTTATTTCATTTCATTCCGTTACCATTATCTCCTGCCAGTTTGGGTTCCATTTCTCTGACATCTGTCATGACCTCCTGACTCACTGCACCCTCCAGCCATCCCATAAACTGCTGCCCCGTGTATATTCCCACAGCATATGTGGCCTCCTCCCACATGCAGGTCTGGTATGGATAGCCACATGTGGAAATGCATACTGAGTGAATGAATCACCATTTCCAAATCATCAATGGGCTCCCTTTGCTTTTAGAGCTGCAACTTGACCTTCAAAACCCTTTGCTGGCAAGCTTCCAGGTCCACACCCAGCTGCCTTTCCCAGTCTCCCGCTCTTCCCACTGCACATCTCACTGTGATCCAAGTGGGGCTGTTTCCTGAGCATCTTGAGACACAGTGCTCCCTGCTTTTCTTGATATCAGCCCCTCCTCTTGTTTTCCACTAGCATCGCTTGGTTTTTGGCTTTTATTTTGGTTTTTGAGTATTTTGAAGTTCCCTAACTAGACCGCTTCCTTTCAGTCTCTCCCCCAACAGAAATGTCTTTGCTGCAGTCCCAGTACCCCGACTATGCCACTGACGAGCCACTAGCCTATGACTTCATCTGTATAGTAGGGATAATACATTGGTGATGACAAACTTGTGGGCCTTGAAGGGTAGTAATAATATACACCTAAAAGTTTTTTTCTTCCTGGGTACTAGGGATTGAACCCAGGGGTGCTCTACCACAGAGCTGTATCCTCAACCCTTTGTACTTTGAGACAGGTTCTCACTAAATTAACTAGGCTGCACTCAAACTTGAAATCCTTCTGCTTCAGCCTCCCAAATAGCTGGAATTACAGTCATGCGCCATTGTGCTTGCTTGTCTCCTTTGTATGTTGAATAGTCTTTATTCTCCACCTCAGAAGTTTATTGAAAAATAAAAAAGCCTATTATGTTGACGATTGACTGTATCAAAACCACTTCTTGCCAAGCATGGTGGCTCATGCTTGGAATCTCAGCAACTTGGGAGGCTAAAGTAGGAGAATCACAAGTTGTTTTTTTTTTTTCTTTCTTTTTTATATATGACAGCGGAATGCATTACAATTCTTATTACACATATAGAGCACATTTTTTCATATGGAGGATCACAAGTTTGAGACCAGCCTCGGCAACTTAGCAAGACCCTGTTTCAAAATTTAAAAAAATAATAGGGCTGGGGAGTAGCAAGCAAACAAAAAATGCTGCTTTCTGAGGTTTTCGGGTCTCTGCTAAGACATCCTAGCCACACAGAGTTTCAAGCAAGATGCTACCTCAGGCTGAATCACTGTGCACTTGACATATATTTGGGCAGAAAATGGATTTGGTTATACTACAAGGAGTCAGAGAAGAAAAGGGTTATTTGTATTAATTGCCTGTAATTTTTTCACAGACACATTCTGATCTTGGTGAAGATCTATGCAGGATAGGTGGGCCTGGTCTTCACAGACCTTGGACACCTTAGGCCAGGTGCTGTGGCCTTTAGATGTGCAATCAAGAACTTGGTCGTTCTTTATAGAGGGTCCCTGGTCCCTGTTTACCAGTAAAAGAGAATGTGGATTTGGTGCTTGTGTGGCTAAAACAGAGGACAGAAAAAACAATGGGGGAAACTGGGCAGGATTCTTGGAGGAGGGAGACAGCAGCATGTTCCTGTTGTTTAAAAGGAGAGTGAAAAAAACAAGGGCAACCCATTGGAGGCGGTTAAAGGGAGAAGAGAGGCGGCAGAGTCGCAGCCGCCCCTTAAAAGCTCCGGGAGAACAGCCCAGTTCGCCGCAGCCAACGGATGCTTTTCTGCTCACCATTAGCCTCACCCTGCCATAGCACCCTAAAGAAATGGCCACCCAAACACAGGGGGTAGTTTGGATCTGAAATGTCTCCCACAGGCCCATGGGTTAAAGTGTTGGATCCCTAAGAGGTGTGGCCTGGTGGCACATCTTCAGGTCATTGGGGCTGGGCCTGGAAGGGGATAATGGGACTGCAACCCTTCCTCTCTCTGTTTTTTTCAACTCCTGGCCATGAGCTTCTCACCATGGTGTGCTGCCTTGCTGAAGCCCCCCCCAAAACAAGGCACACCAGCCACAAGCGGAAACCTCTAAACTTTGAGACAAAAGAAACCTTTTTCTCCATCAGTTACCAGGTATTTGTTACAGTGACTGAAAGTTGACTAACGCAGCAGGAATGAGTAAACAAAATAATGTAAAGCGAGGAACCAAAAAGAGTAAGCACGCATTGGCTATGGCTACAAGAAAATGCCTACAAGCTGGGCGATGGCCCATGCTTGTAATCCCAGCAGCTCTGGAGGCTGAGGCAGGAGGATCACCAGTTCAAAGCCAGCCTCAGCAATGGCGAGGTGTTAAGCAACTCAGTGAGACCCTGATTCTTAAAAAAAAAAAAAAAATACAAATAATGGCTGGGAATGTGGCTCAGTGGTTGAGTGCTCCTGAGTTCAATCCCTCATAAACCTCCCCCACAAAAAAAAGAAAATACATCCCAGATGGGAGTTCATGTATGACATAGTCATCAATGAGTACATATTACTCTCCCCTTCATTAGCTGTGGTACATGAGCATATTACTTCTCTTTGCCTCATTTATAGGAGGGAGTAATAGCAAAACCTGTCACATACAGTGTTGTGAGAATGAAATGAATTAATACATACAAGTTTAGAGAAAGCTAGCATTCGACTAAGTGCTCAATATGTGTTTTTCTTTATTCTCATCAGTAGAGACTGGAAGATAAATAGATAAATGATAGAGTTCTCTTTTTTTCCCCCTTTAAGGTATGCAAGAAAAAAATCATGTTTAAAAAAGATCCTACCTTTTCCTTATGTAATTGATTGTCATGGAGAAAACTCTTATAAGGACATCAGAGAGACTTCAGGAAATATGGTGGATGTTGATGTGCAGTTTGTTGAGAATTTTTATTACACTACGTATTATTACAGTGTACTTGCCTATTAGAAATGTGATTGGAAACACCAGGCACATTTAAGTCTGAAAGCTCGGGGTAGGGCTGTGGTTGGCTTTTCCTTTTGTGGTAATCCTGGGGTTCTACAGGTTGATTTCAAGCTGCTGGTAACTCGATCATGATGATTGCTCTTCTGGTTGGGCAGGGTTTTTACTCTTTCTTTAAAAGTGTTTTTTAAATTGGAACAGTAATATGTGTGCATGGTAAAGCATTTAACAGCACAAAAGGGAATAAATTTAAAAACGTGAGTTTCCATCTAGCATCAGGCTTGAGGTTCCCTCCCTAGAGGCAGCTGGTGTTGACAGTTTCTTGAATATCTCTCATGTGTACACACACAATTTTAGCACACTGTATGCACACAATTATAGATACTATATGTACTGTTTTGCACCTTGCTAACCATGCATCTTGAAGAATGTTCCATACCAAAGCACAGTGATGTACCACGTTCCTTTTCATAATGTAAGATTGAATCATATAAAATAGTTGAGTTTTTAAAAATTGTGAGAACAGCCTTTATTGGTTGCAATGGTAAATAGAAGAGAGAATATGACTATTGCTACTGGGGTGGCATTCAGAGACTTGGACACCACCCTCCAAAATGCTAAACTTTAACTGACAATTTTGTATGATTCAACCCAAAATACCTTTGAGAAATACATTTATATAATCAATCTTGTATAATCAATTTCCTATAGACAGACATTTATATGTTTTTATCATTGGGTATTATCATGGATCTTGTCATACATGTTCTTGTTAATATATGGGTGCATATGTAGGATAAATTTCTAGAGTATATGGTTGGGCTCCTGAATAGTATGAAGCTTGATAGATTCTGCCGGTTGCTCTTGTAAGTGGTTTCAACAATTTGTGCTGCAGTTGGAAATGTAAGAGTATATACAGAATTCTTGAAAGAAGAAAGACTGAAAAGATGGAATATTCATTCTCACTTTCTGTCTTAGTCCATTTCCTGTGGCTATAGCAGAATGCCACAGATTAGGATATTTATTTATTTATTTATTTGGGGTACTGGGGATTAAATCAGGAGCACTCAACCACCGAACCACATCCCCAGCACTTTTTTGTATTTTATTTAGAGACAGGGTCTCACTGAGTTGCTACCCAGCCATTGCTGAGGCTGGCTTTGAACTGGCGATCTTCCTGCCTTAGCCTACGGAGCTGTTGGGATTACAGGCATGTGCCACTGTACCCAGCAGATTGGGTAATTTATAATGAACAGAAATCTATTGGCTAATGGTTCTGGAGGCTGGGAAGTCAGAGATTGAGGGACCAGTATCTGGTAGGCACGTTCTTGCTGCCACATCCCATGGTAGAAGTGTCACATGAATGAGAGGAAAGAGAAGGGGAGAGACGCTCAGGGGGTGAATCCACTCCTCTAATAACAAACCCAGTCCTGCAACTTGGCATTAGCCCATCTGTGAGGGTGGAGTCCTCTTGGCCTAAACACCTCTTACAGCTCTTAACGTCTTACGTCAGTGCCATCATAATAACAATAAAATTTCAACATGAGGTTTTGAGGGGACAAACGATTAAACCATGGCACCTTCTCTTTGTGCTCAGAAAGGCATTGAACTTAATCTTCTTTGTGTAAGGATGACTCTTATGAGCTCAGGGATAGTGATAATAATTGTAGTAATGCTATGATAATAATTGTAGTAATAATAATAATGACAGCAACACTTTAATGAGCACTTATGTGCCAGGCAATGTTCTAAGCACCAACCCCCCCCCCACCGCCCCCCGGCCCTTTACAGTGTGATCATGATTAGGTTGAATTCTATTGTAATTTAAGGTTTATGTATCTCTTCTTGGCAGTGTTGGTGATTGAATGCAGGACCATGTGCCCACTAGGCACACACTCTACCACTGAGCTATGGCCCAGACCTTTTAAAATTTTACTTAGAAGCCAGGAGTGGTGGCACATGCTCCTAACAGTTGACACAGGAGGCTGACACAGGAGGATCTCAAGTTCAAGACTAGCTTCTGCAACTTAGTGAAATTCTATCTCAAAAAAAGAAGAAAGGGCTGGGGATATGCTGCTCAGTGTTTAGTGTCCCTGGGTTCACTCCCCAGTAACAAAAAAAAAAAAAAAAAAAAAAAAGGAAGGAAGGAAAAGAGAAATTTTTATTTAGAGACAGGGTAATGGTTCTCACTAAATTGCCTGGGCTGTCCTCAAACTTGATCCTCCTGCCTCAGCCTCCCAAGTAGCTGAGATTACAGGTATGCATCACCACACACAGCTACTTTTAGTTTTTTAAAGTCAGTTACTCAGTAAAAATATTTACCTTTTATCTATTTCTATAATTTCTTCTTTTATGTGCTGGGAATCGTATCCAGGAACTTATACATGCTTGGCAAATACTTTGCTGAGCCACATTCCCAACCCTTATAATCATTTTCTTAGTTGTCCTCATAATATGGAATTTTATCAGATTCTGCTTGGGGTTAAAGACAAGAATAATCACCTTGCCTCTTTTTTTTTTTCTTTTTTGAGGTAAAGATAGAATAATTAATGGCAAAGTCAGCACCATTTTTTGTCCTTGATCTAGTGAGTATGTGGTTGAGCAGTCTGAAGTGGCAGATTGAGGCTCTAGTCTCATCCCCTTGAGGATGTGGATTTGAATCCCATCACTGCCCTTTCCCTGCCCTCTGGTGGTACTACGGATTGAAACCAGGGGTGCTCTGCCCCGAGCCACATCCCTAGCCCTTTTTATTTTTTAATTTTGACCCAGGATCTCACTGAGGGCCTTGCTAAGTTTCTGACGCTGGCCTTGAAATTGTGATCCTCCTGCCTTGGCTTCCAGAGCCACTGGGATTGTGGGTGGACGCCACCAGAGGTACCCTAACTTTGAAAGGCCAAATAATATTTCATTGTTTGTTTATATTACATTTTCTTTATTCATTCATCCATCAATAGACATTCGGGTTGCTTCCACATCTGGGCTATTGTAAATATTCTGTTATGTATATGGGTATACAAATGTTCCTTCAAGGCCCTGCTTTTCAATTGTTTATATACCCAGAAGTGAGATTGCTAGATCATATGATATATCTATTTTTAATTTTTTGGAAGCTTCTGTGCCATTTTGCATAATGGATGTACCATTTTACAGTCCCACCATGGCTGTGCTGTGGCCCACATCCTAGGCCTTTGCATTCTGTTGAAGTCATTTACGAGGTACTGGGCAAACATCTGCTGCATACTTGCTAAGCTAAGTGTTTGATGGATTTGGGAAGCAAGGATAGGACATCTAAAGATGAATCAGGCAGAGAATTTTCTGGGTGATGTGAATGTTCTATATTTTGATAAATGTTTGGGGCACAGGTTATGTATTGTCGAAACTCTGTAAATGTACACTTAAGGTTTATACATTTTATTGTATATAAAATTTACATCAAGAGAAAAAACCTAAACTATTGAACTCCAGTTAATGACATGCTCTCTGAAGTTTTAGAGGAAAGAGCACTGATGTCTGCAATTTATTTTGAACTGCGTAAAAAAGGAGATTAATGGACAGATAAAGAGAACAATTGGTGATAAGCAAGTGCAGTATATTTAAAATATTAATGAATCTATTCTCTTTGAAAGTTTTCATAATAAAATGTTGGGGGTAGAAGATGAAAAGAGAACCCAGAGGACCTGATCTTTACCTTATGCTGCATAGTTAATGGCCTTTTGTGTCCTAGCCTCCTCTTTTGGAGGTAGTAGGAGAGCATGGAGACTGATACTGGTTAATCTGAAAGCATTTGCTCCTTACTGTAGCCTGTTTATAAACCTGAGTCATTCCCAGAAATGTCTTATGTCTTGAGGGATCAGCCAGCAATTAGTAATGGCCAATGATTGCAAGCAATGTTGAGGTCCTCCAGGACCTGCAGAAAGGGACACTTTTTGTATCATATCTGTCTTGGTCCATTTTCTGCTGCAATACTAGAATACCAGATGGGTAATTTATAAACAATTTACTTGGCTCATGGATTCTGAGTGTGGGAAGTCCAGGGGAATAGCCCAGCAGCTGGCACAACCTTAATGCTGTGTCATGGCATGGCAGAAGGGCCAGTGAACATGTGAGAGGCAGAAAACTGGGATGATTCCTCCCCCACCCTCCAGTGCTGGGAATTGAATCTAGGGTCTTGCACATGTTAGGCAAGTGCTCTGCTACTGAGCTACAACCTCAACCCAAATTAAGTTGAATTTATCACCCCCCCTTTTTTTTTTTTGCTACTGAGGATTGAACCAGGGATGACTCATTAATGTCCTGAGGCTAGCCTTGAACTTGGAATCCTCCTGCCTCAGCCTCCCAAGTCGCTGGGATTGCAGATGTGCCCAGTGAATTTATCCCTATTTCAAGGAGCTCCCTTCCATGATAATTAACCCGCTTTCTCAGTGGATTGAGCCACATTGATCCATTCGTGATATCAGAGCCCTCATCTCCTGATCACCTCTTAAAGTTGTCACTTCTGAGTTCTGTTGAAAGTCAATTAAATTTCAACATGAATATCTGGAGGGGACACTCAAACCATGGTAATGAACTAGAACACAGTTACACTTAACTGAAGTGAAGCTTTCATAAAACTGTACTTTCATGTGCCCTGATATTTTCTTTTTTTGCAGTACTGGGGATCAAACCCAGGGCCTCACACATGCTAGGCAAGTACTCTACCTGTAAGCTTTTCTAGTATTTTCCCTTTCTATTTTTGAAAAAGAAGTTTTTGATCCACTAATGAGTTAAGAATCTGTATTCTGAAAAATGCTGTTCTAACATCAACCCTGGAGACCCAGAGATTGACAGATACAATTTACCATTACAATCAGTATAAATGGACACCACTATGAAAACTATTAATATTTTCAGATGTTCCCCATAGTTTTCAAGGCCTGTAGATCTGGGTTTCATTACCTGTGTCATCGCAGTTTCTTAGTTGTGCCAGAAAAAGATGGTTAACCTGTCAGTCTCAGTTTTGTTATCTGTAGCATGGAGATATTAGGGGAATGCACACTTCACAAATTATTATTATTATTAATTATTTTTGGCATTGGAGATTGAACCCAAAGATGCTTTACCACTGAGCTACATCCCCAGTCCCTTCTTATTTTTTTATTCTGGGACAGGGTCTCACTAAGTTGCTGAGGCTGGCCTTAAATTTGAGATCCTCCTGCCTTTGTCTCCCAAGTTGCTGGGATTACAGGTGGTGTGCCATTGTACCTGGCTCAGAGAATTCTTGAAAAGGATTCAGTGTAATGATGTCTATACAGTGCTTCGCCTAGTGCCCAACTGAGAGGTTGCAGTAAGTTGTCAACATTTTTTTTTCTTTTTTCAGTGCTGGGGATTGAACCCGGGGCCTTGGGCTTACAAGACAAGCACTCTACCAACTGAGCTATACTCCCAGTCCCAATTGTCAACATTTTTATTAGTCATGCATTCAGGAACTTCTGTATGTTTGGACTGCAAAAGCAAGCAGACTGCACTTCCAAGGAATATGGTGTTCCTTGTTATGTTCTTCAGTTCTTTTTTCCTGTTGGTGTTCTGTAGAAGTAACCTTCAGGAGTACCCCATTGTTTCTGCAGTGCTCAGTAAACAGTACTCACTTTCAGCAGTCGTTGGTGGCACTGGCAAGAGAGCCATTTGGAAACATGGGGAGTTTGGCAGGCTGAGTGGTGTTTGTTTTTGGAGACTGCCTTGGCATAATCCTAGGTGGAAGCGATGCCTGGGGTTTCTCACTGATTCATCCCTTTGGTGTGAATTCTGAAGACACTGCATCTGACTTGAGGGATGGGCAGGAGGAACACCTAGGACTTCATTAAAGATGTGCTTCTTTGAAATTTCCTTTCTGAGAGATTATTCCACATCATTTGAATTTCTTCCTTTTTAATCTGAACAACTTTGACTGCTGGTGGAAATAATTAGAAAGCGTTCTGGTATTTTTGGTACAATTAAAAAATTTTACTCTTATGTAATTAATAGAATCTTAGGATTTTAGAGCTGGTAGGACCCACACAACTATGCCACTTGATGGGTAAAGCTCATCCATTAGAGGGGAAAGAACACAGGGCCTCTTGACATCAAGGCCAGTGCCCCTCCTTGCTCATGTTGGCTAGAGAAGAGTATGTTAGCCAGAGAGCTGGTACATTTTATCACAAGCTAGCCTAAGACAGCTATTATTATTATTGACTATTTATCTGAAATGCTTTGGGCCAGAAGTATTTCAGATTTTAGTTTTTGGAATATTTGTACACACATAATAAGATCTCTTGGGAATGGGATCCAAGACCTGAAAAAACAATTCATTTATGTTTCATATACACCTTATGCACATAACCTGAAGGTTATTTTATACAGTATTTGTAGTGTGCCTGTTTCTTGACTGCTTCATGACATCAAGTGTGGAATCTTTCACTTATAGTGTCATGTCAATGCTCAAAAAGTTTTGGATTTTGCAACATTTTAGACTTTAGATTTGCAGATTGGGAATGGTCTTCTTGCAGTAAAGTGTGCTTCTGTGGTCCCTTCTGAGCACACAATTTTCTACTCTCTGTAGTTACCAGTTTATCACCTAGAGTAGCAAGCAATTTAGGAGTCTCCGTGGCTTAACACAACAAAGATTTACCTTTTGCTCACATATTGTGTCCAATCTGGATTGGGTGGAAAGTGTCTTTGCTCTGTTCTGCACAGTCACTCATGGACTTTGGCTGATAGGAACCCCATCATCTTACAGCCAGCCATGTAGCATAAGTGCCTTCCAGGTTGCCATGGCAAGACAAAGAACTCACACCCACTCTTCTATGCATCTGCCCAGAAATGCTAAGTCATTTTGCTCACTGCCCATTGGTCAGAACTGGTCATATGACCATACTGGGTTGCAAGGGATTTAGAAACATGGGTAATACGTGGAATATTCGAGCTTTACCAGGAGAAGTGAGGCAAGGTATTAACACTTGTTAAAACTGTAATTTGGAAAATTGTAGCTTCCCGTTTTTTAGGTCTACCAAGTTTTATGACTCTCCCAGTTTTCTAAGCGTCCATATTCATGAAGGCCATTGTGGCAATGACCTTTCTTGTTAGCCTGGTGAGGACAGGGAAGCTACTGCCAACCACAGAGTCCATGAGCAGAGCAGCACACAGTAAACATGATAGAGGAATTGTGGGGCCAGCTGTGACGTCATTACCAGAAAGGATGTTAGATGATCTGGGCTGTGGCATGCATCCTCCTGGTTACTTTGTGTGGTTAGCTAGTCCGTCACCACCAAAAAGATAAGAAGGACCTAATTCCCTGGAACTGGTGAGTGTTACTTTATATGGCAAAAGGATTTTTTTTAAATTTTATTTTATTTTAAAATTTGTTCTAATTAGTTATACATGACTATAGAATGCATTTTGACACATGGGACACAAATGGAGCACAACTCCTCCTTGGCTAAAGGAATTATATAGAGATGTGATTAATCTTCAGAAGTTGGGGTTATCCTGGATTATCCTGGTCGGTAACTAGTGCCATCATAGCTTGTATCCTTAAAAGGAGGAGGTGGCGGAGATGTGACAGAGAAGAAGAGGAGGGGAGAGTGGGACCATGGTGACAAAGAGTGGAGTGATGTGGTTCCAAGCCAAGGAATGCCTTCAGCCACCAGAAGCTGGAAGGGGTAAAGAGTGAATTCCCAGAACTTCCAAAGAAGATATGGCGTAGCTGCCATCTTGATTTCAGTCCAGTGATACTGATTTTGTATTTCTGGACTCCAGCTTCTGTAAGAAAGTAAATTTCTGTTGTTTTAAACTGCCGAGCTTGTGGGTATTTTTTTTTAAATAACAACAACAGTGAACTAATTTACTTTGGTACATACAATAGCATTTTTCATCTGTAAGAGTGGCAGAGATCACCAAATTCAATAATACTTTCCATTGGTGAGGTTGTGGGAAATAAAGTCTGACCTGTCTTGTGGGTAGGAGGGCAGTTTAGTATATAACATCTGTGGGGGTAGTTTGGCAAGATCTATCAAAATTATCTCCTTCGACCCAGTACATTATTCAAAGTCTGGAATTTATGTATGAAATGATGTAAAAACAAGAATATTCATTGTACCATTGTTTTTGGTACGCAGAGATTAAAAACTACATAACTGGGGCTGGGGATGTGGCTCAAGCGGTAGTGCGCTCGCCTGGCATGCGTGCGGCCCGGGTTCGATCCTCAGCACCACATACCAACAAAGATGTTGTGTCCGCCAAGAACTAAAAAATAAATATTTAAAAAATTCTCTCTCTCTCTCTCTCTCTCAAAAAAAAAAAAAAAAAACAGACTTCATAACTGTTTATCAAGTGAGCCTGTTAAATAAATCACAACACAAACATTCAATAGAATAGTGTTATCATATTTAAGAAATGAAGAAACTCTTTATTCAATACTTAAGTGAAACAATCCCCCCCACCCTCCACACTCAATTTTATTATAATGCTGGAAGTATTTTTTTTTTTTACATTGTAGATGGACACAGTACCTTTATTTCATTTATTTGATTGTTTATTTATTTTCACATGGTGCTGAGGATCAAATCCAGTATCTTGCACATGCTAGGCAAGTGCTCTACCACTGAGCTACAACCCCAGTCCCTGGAAGAATTCTTAAGAAACCGATAATGTGAATATGAATGTGAATATCTGTGCAAAAAACAAGGAAAAGTTAATAAATAAACGAAGTTAAGTTTTATGGCACTGCAAAGCCCTGCGATAAGGAAACCTGGTTAGTTGTGTTTGCTCATTTCCATGAGTAACGTCCAGTACAGTCTGGGTTCTGTAGAATGCACTAGAGTAATTCTTTTCAGTGTATTGCCATACCTAGACTTATTCTACTTACTCTGATTTTTTTTTTTTTTTTTTTTTTTTTGCTCTCTCTCTCTTTTCATTGGACTTCTGGTGTTTAAGTCTAGGTAAGAAAGAATTATGTGGAAAAAATGAATGATGATATGCTAGTAATAATTTAATTTTCAATTAAAAATTTTTAATTAATTTACAATTGCTCCTGAATTACCTCTTTCTTCATGCCAGAGCTTCCTAACTGGCAGGCTGAGATTTGATTTCCTCAGGCTTAGAGCATACAGGGTCAGGACCAGGGTGGCCAAAGCCCTCAGGATGGTGGTTTCTGCTTAAAGAATTCTACCCTTTGGCTCCGGTAGGCTGTGTAAATATTAATTATTTTCAATGTGTGCAGTGATGTGGAAAGGTTGGTAAATATGGCTCTAGGCAAAATGTGGACTTATATTTTTAAAACATATGCTACATAAAAATAATTTAGGAAAAAAAAAAGTAGTTGTGGTCTTTGGGGAATTCCTGATGGTGGTTTGCCCCAGTGTGGGAGTCCTCAGCCCTTTCCTACTGAGCTGAGCTGAGCACTGTGGGCAGACACTCCCCTGCTGAGGGTACTTGGGCACGCATAAGACTATTGGAGGGAGAGGAAGAGGGGCATTTTAGGACATGATCTTGAACTTGCTCTAATCTATCAAGAGAGAAATAATCAAAAGACAGCGAGCATGTCCACTGTGGGTAGGAACAACACCATTCTGACCTGCCTCATAACTGATACCGCAGTTAAGAACTGCTGTCCCCAGAGAGTAAGTGACATTTTACGCTGTGGCCAGCTCAGTTTAATTTCAAACCACGAAACGAGAGGTTTTTAGGTATTAAAGGCAAGTAAAAAGCCATCATTTAAATGCTGTATTTACATATAACATTAATATAAATAAGAACTTTATCAAGTTCAGTTTTCATGAGAACTGTGCTGTTTGTCCTTCTGTTACGTCCTGGTGGGTCTGATGATGTTGGTAATGCTGTCTGTTCTTCATGTTTTCTGGAAAAGTAACTGAATTAGTATGTCAGTGTAGTACTATCTGAAGAAATCCAAGAGCTATTAAAATGCTTAAAAATAAAATGATCAATTCTTCCTTTGTTCTCTCGACAGGATAATTGAAGCTATCTGCATAGGGTGGTTCACTGCAGAGTGCATCGTGAGGTTCATCGTCTCCAGAAACAAGTGTGAGTTTGTCAAGAGACCCCTGAACATCATTGACTTACTGGCAATCACGCCATATTACATCTCCGTGCTAATGACAGTATTTACAGGGGAGAACTCTCAGCTGCAAAGGGCTGGAGTCACCTTGAGGGTGCTCAGAATGATGAGGATTTTTTGGGTGATTAAGCTGGCCCGTCACTTCATTGGTCTTCAGACACTTGGTTTGACTCTCAAGCGATGTTACCGAGAGATGGTTATGTTACTTGTCTTCATTTGTGTTGCCATGGCAATCTTTAGTGCACTTTCTCAGCTTCTTGAACATGGGTTGGACCTGGAAACATCCAACAAGGACTTTGCCAGCATCCCCGCTGCCTGCTGGTGGGTGATTATCTCTATGACTACAGTTGGCTATGGAGATATGTATCCTATCACAGTGCCTGGAAGAATTCTTGGAGGAGTTTGTGTTGTCAGTGGGATTGTTCTGTTGGCATTACCTATCACTTTCATCTATCATAGCTTTGTGCAGTGTTATCATGAGCTCAAGTTTAGATCAGCTAGATATAGTAGGAGCCTCTCTGCCGAGTTCCTGAATTAATGCATTGCCAATCAATTCTTGCAGACACTTGGTTTGATAACCAAGTGTAAAGAGTTGACGCTGCTTCATATTTATGTGTTTCTTGCTGGGTGAGCACTGCAGGGGCATTGGCATCATCTTGGTAGGATAAAAATTATCCTTCCCAGCTGAAGGGATGAAACAGTTTACTTATTACGGAGTAAATAGGATTGAGGCTGCAAAGGAAGAGCAATGATCCTAGAGCAAACTTTAGGAATTTATTTGGTTTTGATTTGTCTCTTCCTTGCCTTGAACAATTACATAGTTCTGTTTTGTGTGTGTGTGTGTGTGTGTGTGTGTGTTTTAAGTACATTATTTGGACACTTTGAAACAGAAAGGTACTATTTTTCAAATGTTTCTCCATCTTAACGAATTCTGAAGAAGCTTGGAACTTGTAGTGTTATTTTTTGAGACTAACATTTTCATTTCTAAATGTTTTATAATTTCTTGTATCAATGTCAGAAGTATCCTGGAAACATATGTCACATGCAGGAACTGTTTAACAAATACTTTAAAATTTTGGCCAAAATTTAAGCTGTATAATGGAGCTGGATACAAGTGTGAATATTATTTGAGAACCTTTTCCATATTTATCTATCCTCTGCTTTATTTTTATGCCTATTATTTACCTTATCGTATCGCTTCATGGAAGCTTGAGTATGTTCGCCCTTTTCTATTTTGGGTTTCTTTATCTCTTTACTGAAATGACTACAAGAAAGTATTTAAGAATGAAGAGAGCTTGTATTGTTTAGCGTTTTGTTGGATAATATTAGAATTCATTGCTGTTACTAGGTGATAATTGTTCTAACATTCAGATGTCCAAACAAGAATATTCCCATCATAAAAATGATAAATAGAAATAGTTGATATTATCAATATTATAACCCATATTTGTCATCTTCTACTCTTAACTTTCCCCCCAGACCTCATGAGTTTAATGAGACTCACCAGATGAAAGTATATTTATGTAGCCTTTTGATACCAAAGTCATCATTAAAAAAGGAACATTACTGTACTCTTAGTTGCTGAGTAGCTAAGTCAGTTTTAAGCTAGCTAGAAGCAATGAATACATAATTATTTGACCTGATCTTCACCATTGTAAATCAGTTACGGTAAAACTCTTTTTTGTAAGACTATTGAGTAATATACCATATTAATCTGACTAGAATTTTAGTACTAGATAATGTGCAAGGTGATCATTTAGTGCTAAATTTTAACAATATGAGCTAGAATTTTGCCTTTTCAACCAGTTGATAAAAAGAAGTCATTTAGAAACAAAAAATTAAAAGTCATAGATTTATGAATAATTTATTGTGCACATTATAATTATTGGGAGTGGAGGAGAGAAAGATTGGGAAATGGTAGATAGAACAGAGAACCTAAGTGTATTTATAAAAAAAGGGGGGAGGGGGCGCTTACCAGGAATGGTCATTAAAGCAACATTAGCCATCAGCTCATTCAGACTTTTGACTATTATGGGTAGAAACCCAGGGCAAGAGAGGGAGCTGCAGCTAAAACCTGGATCTCCAAAACCAAAACCTAGCCCTGCAGTTTTGTTTATTTTTGTGTACTGGAAACTGAACCTAGGAGCCCTCTACCCCTGAGCTACTATGTTTTTTTTTTTTTTAATTATTATTATTTTTTATTTTGAGACAGTGTTTCATTGAGTTGTTGGGGCTGGCCCTGAACCTGCAGTCCTGCCTCAGCCACAGGAATTTCAGGTGTGCTGCTACTGCAATTAGCTGGGGTTTTGACACCTGGTAGGTTCTGACAAAGCCTTGAGGAACCCCGTTTCTTTTTCATTGTCATTGCTAATGTAATGATAGCAAAGCTGTCCCCCCCCCCCCCAATTTTCTTTCCTGAGTTTAGCTGATATTTAGGCCATTCAAAATCTCACTCCAGGGCTGGGGATGTAGCTAAGTGGTAGAGAGAGCTTGCCCAGCGTGTGCAAGGACCTGGGTTCAACCCCCAGTACTGGGGGAAAAAAACCTCATTCCATCATTCTCTCTACTTCCCCCCCTTATTTATATGTTGCTTTTTTTCATACTTGGTACATTCTGTTATTTATTGCATATTCATTGTATTTTTAAATTTTTTTAGTTGTAGATGGACACAATATCTTTATTTTATTTATCTAATTTTATATGGTGCTGAGGATCAAACCCAGGTCCTCACGTGTGCTAGGCAAGTGCTCAACCACTGAGCTATAACCCCAGCCCTATTCATATTTTAACATAATTGAAATATGTGGCATGGATTTTTAAATTTATTTTTACCAGTTTGGACTAAGGTGTTGTGATTCAAACAAATAATATGCAAATCATAGCACCTTCATATTACTAATAAAAATATGATCACCTTCCATTTACTGGTACTGGGAACTTTTCATGTGAATATGCATAATCTCCCCCAAATAAATAACTTTCTTGAGGGCTAGGACCCTCTTTCTTGCACACACCTGCATTTTCCCTCAGTGTCCAGACTGGGACACAAATTTTCAACTGATGTATGGGTAGAAACTTCTGGCCTGAAAAGAGAAGGATACGTATATGCCCGTACACATATGTGTATAGCCACACATAGGCACACACACATGAACACTGTTCACACACAGGCTTCAAGTTGCCCTTAAGTAACAAGTCAAAACTCTCTTGTTGATGATGTCAGACTTTACACAGGGCTGCTTTCCAGAAAGAAGCATGTGGGCTAAATGCTGATGGCAGTTCCACTGCCCATTTATGAAGGAGGGTCTTTTTTTTAAACTGGGGATTGAACCCAGGGGTGCTTTACCACTGAGCTACATCCTCAGTCCATTTTATTTTTTAAATTTTGAGGCAGGGTCTTGCTGTGTTCCTGAGGGTCTTGCGAAATTGCTGAGGCTGGCCTCAAACTGGTGATCCTCATGCCTCAGCCTTTCAAATTGCAGGGGTTACAGGTATGCACCACCATACCTGGCTCAGAATTTGTTTTCATGGATGTTATAACATTTTCAGGAGCAGAGGCCTTTTCTTGTAACTTTTCCTGAATGTGACTGCTTTAGGTTTTGTTTTTGCTTATTTTTGCAGTGCTGGGGAATCAAACCCAGCACCTCATTCATGCTAGGCAAGTGCTATACCAATAAGCTACACCCAGCCCTGAATTTTACTGCTTTTAAAAAACGATTAAGTAGCATATCTTTCTTACTTGTACTTTTAGATATTTCTCATAATTCAGTCTTCATGTCAGGATTTTTTTCATTAGGATTTACATCAGTGCTAGTAAGTCAGACATTATCCTAAATTAGAATAGCTAAAGAAAAAGGAGGAGGCCCAAATCTTTATTTTGATTTTACCACAAGTGAGCATACAGACTTGTTCTTTTTTTTTTTTTATGGGGGTGGGGGAGGCCTATATTGTACTCTTGGAATCAAGCACAGGGGAGCTCTATTGCTGAGTTACTTCACAGCCCTTTTTATTTTTTATTTTGAGACAGGGTCTTGCTCCATTCTAAGGTTGGCCTCAAACTTGTGCTCCTCCTGCTTCAGCCTCCTGAATTGCTGGGATTATAGGCATGTACCATTGCACCCAGCGATGACTTGATCTATAAGTAACTTGGTTTGTATTCTCTAAAATGGGATTTTGGGGGGATTAGGAAAACAAAGGAAATATATGTGAAGTGCAATATTATAAATATTAAACCTTAGATGAATAAGGTTTTAAAGTGTGATTATATTTCATTTTGACACATATACTGTGTTTTCTTTCTTTTCTTTTTTTTTTTTTTTTTGTTTTGGTACCAGGTTTTGAACCCAGGGTGCTTAATTACTGAGTCACATGCCCAACTGTTGTTTTGTTTTGTTTCTTTTTTAATTTTGAGGCAGGGTCTCGCAAAATTGCTTAGAGCCTTACTAAATTGCTGAGGCTGGCTTTCTTAACTTGTGATCCTCCTGCCTCAGCCTCCCAAGCTGCTAGGATTACAGGCGCCTAGCTATTGTGTTTTCATTGTAAGTTGCTGGTTAAAACAGTGACTTTTTTTTTTTTTCTCGGATTTGGTTGTTACTTGTAACCACACATTTGTAAATTCTTAAGTATGTTAAAGTATTATTTCACTGTGGCTGCCAGTAAGTCAAAATAATATTTCCTCTTTTAAACTTCTGTGAGATGCTTTTCCTGTCCTGTTATCTGGCAGAAGTAGAGATGGATTAAGTTGAATGTTGGTGCTGGGAGAATTTTTTTTGTTGGCTTGATATTTTCTAGAAGCAGCTTATTTTTCTTCTTTTCTATAGAAATGAAAATAAAACTCTGAAAACTCCTAGTTCAGATTCACTCTTATGCTTTGTAATGTCAAACTTAATGCAGAGCTTCACAGAATATTTCAAGAGCCCTCTGACCCTCTATAAATGGGTGTCTTTTTTTAGCATGCAATAAACAATCCAATCTATCAAACCTGGTTTAAATATGTTATAGGGTCATAGGAAGTTGGAACTAAAGGGATATTGGAGACCTGCTGGCCTATCTTGCCCTAGTAGTATACCCTTTGTCCCATGCAGATCATAGCAGCCAGGGAGGTGGCTCCTATTGGGTTGTGATTGAGGCATGGTCACATGAGTGTTGGATTAGGCCTCAGAAACCTGATTTCCAGACTTTTTTTTCAGTCCTTTTTGGATATATACTTCCTTTTAAAAATAACATCAGAAAGGATGAAGGATTTCTTTTAAAAATATTTCCTGTGAGGCTTTAGAGCCACCCCCCACTTTAGTTCTAATTAAAAAATATGTGTTTTTTTTTTTTCTTCTTCTTCTTCTTTTTTTAATATTTGCAGTGCTGGGGATGGAATCCAGGGCTTCATGCATGCTAGGCAAGCACTCTACCATTGAGCTAGGTCCCAGGCCTCAAATATCGTTTGTAGAAACCTTAGATGTCAGCAACGACAGCTCAGAGACCAGTGCAGTGTGTAGGGAACTCAGATTTTCAATAGAATTTCCCCCTTTTCTCAATGCACTTGTGCTTACCACACCCCCCACCACCCTTTTGCAGTGCCAGGTGTTGACCCAGGGCCTCATGCCTGTTAAGCACATGTTTTACCAATGAGCCACATCCTTAGCACCTCAATAGGATTTTAAATTGCAAAATGTCAGTTGTATACCCATTCACATATGTAAAAATAAGTGTAGGCATTTCACAGTTACTGCATTATTTAGAAGAGCCAGGCTGAGAAATATCCTAGCTGAGTAGAAAGTAACATGGGTAGAAGCTCTAATGGAATGTTCTGGAAAAGTTCCAGTTTGGTCCAGGAAGGTTGCATACACTTCTCTGTTTGTTCAGCATGCATTCATATGGTGTTTTGCTTCCTGCCTTTCCAGAACCCATCTGTACTCATAGGAAGGGGCATATCAGTTCTGCCTCTGAAAAAAAAACCTGATTTACTGCTCCATTTGTCGTGGAACCTTCCCTAGACTTGTGAAATGGCATCTGCCAGCATGATTATAGTGCCCCATTCTGTGATTAACTTGTGCCTAAACTTTTAGATTTTCCACCTCTCCCATGCGTTACTAATAAGCACTTAGATTTTGGCTATTAATGTGAGCTTAATTGCCAGTTTGGGGAATTGAATTTGATAATCTGTATTTATGCAATAATTTCAACAAATTTAATTTTAAGTAGCTTTGGAGGAAATTCTATGATTTATATTTAAAAATATTTAGAACACTTAACCAAGTATAGTGAAAGCTTAAGTGACATTCAGTGAGTAAAAGCCAGAGGGAATTTTATTTGGCTTTCATCTCTCAGGATTAAGTGACATCATATCATTTATATCTGAAGTAGTGCTATGGTGTACTTATTTATGCAGCATTGTATTAAAATTAAAACTAAAATTTCTTATAATTGGTATGGGGTACTCTCCCACCCCCACTAGATTTCAGTTATTTCTATTATTTTCAAATTGATTCTATAATTCTGCCAGTGACAGAGTAGATGCCATTTGTAAGGTGGATTGTTAAAAATGCTTGTTTGCTTTAAGAAGTGTAAATGTCAGGTGTATTCATGTACAATGATTTGTTGAACATATATATTGTTTTTTGGTCTGTATCTTACGAACTCAATATTGTAGCTCTGACAAAATTTCACGCTTGGAGACAGGGATGTTGCTCAGCGGTAGAGTGCTTGCCTGTCATGTGCAAAGCCCTGGCTTCAATCCCCAATTACCTAAACACAAACAAACAGACAAATTCCATGCTTTCCTACTCTATAATTACAGATGACAGGAGAATTTCACTTCCTTGGTGGAAAGTAGTATTTGTGGTTACAGATCCTGAGCTTTGATATAAGTAAAATGTTTATTCTCTGGTCATTAAAATATACATTTTTATGATTTTATTTTTTAAAAAATCATAACTATTCTTTCATATGAAATACTTGGAAGTCAAATTCAAAATCATAAAGCTAATGTAAGACTTAATTTTTATATCCATGTGAAAACTGTTTATTTTTGTTCCCATGACAGAAATGGAAAGTTTAAATTTTTTTCTTTGAGATAAGTTGCTTATCCATATTTTTCAATTCAGTAATTTATGTTGCTCTGAGGGCTTGTTTAAAAATAAATAATACAGCCAGGTGTGGTGGCACATGCCTGCAATACCAGCTACTTGGGAGGCTGAGGCAGAAGGATTGCAAGTTTGAGGCCAGCCTGGGCAATTTAGCAACAACCTGTCTCAAAAAGTTTAAAAAAGGGCTGAGGATGTAACTCAATGGTAGAGTACCCTGGGTTCAATCCCCAGTACGTACATACATAAAATAAATCACATAAATATTCTAGTTTTAAAATTAGAATGGTAAGTTACAGTTGCTTTCTTTATAAGACTTGGTTACAGTCATTTAAGGAAGGCCAGCTTTTATCAGTTGACTATAGATTTATATTTTTTTTCCAGTGATCTATATGTTTTTTCTTACGCCAGCACTACACAGGTTTGTAGTAAGTTTGGAAATCAACAAGTGTGAGTCCCTCTTCACCTTCAATACTGTTTGGCCTATTCTTGTTTTCTTTGATTTCCATGTGAATTTTAGAATTGGTACATCTTTTTCTCTTAATAAAAAGTAGGTGAAATTTTGATAATTGCATCTGTTGACCATTTAGGGGAGTTTTATTGTCTTTACAACATTAAGTCTATCAGTCCATGAATATGGGATGTCTTTCCATTTACTTTGCTCTTCCTTAATTTTTGTTTTGTAGTTTTCAGTGGCAAAAAAAAGCAAAAAACGTTTCTTTGGTTCAATTTATTCCACTGCTGGATTGAACCCAGCTCTGCCATTGAGCTACATCCCCAGCCCTTTTTGTTTTTTTGAGACAGGGTCTTACTAAGTTGCCCAGGCTGGCCTGGAACTTGGAATTCTCAGCTTCCTGAGCTGCTGAGATTGCAGGCATGTGTTGCCACACCTGGCAAATACAACTGATATTTTAATATAAATCTGTATTGTAATCTTGCTGAACATACTTATTAGCCCTAATAGTTGTACAAGGATTCTTTAGGGTGTTGTATATGTATATAAGATCATGTCATCTGCAATGAAATAGTTTTACTTTTTTCTTTGCATTCTGGATACCTCTTATTTGTGTCTCTTATTTAATAGCTCCAGTTTGTACTTCCAATACAGTATCAAATAGAAGTGGTGAGAGTGGACGTCCTAGTTTTCTTCATTTTCTTAGGGGGAAAGCTTTCTGTCCTTCATCATTAAGTGTGATGTTAGCCTGGGTTTTCCCCTAGCTACCCTTTGTCATGTTGAGGAAGTTTTCTTCTATTTCTCTTTTGTGGAATGTTTTTATTCATGACTGTGTGGTTTTTGTTTTTGGTACTGAGGATTGAACTCAGGGGTGCTTTACCAGTGAGCTACATCCCCAGCTTCCCCCCCCCCCTCCACCCCACACCTTTTTGAGTCTCACAAGTTGCTGAGGCTGGCCTTGAACTTGCAATCCTCCTGCATCAGCCTCTGGAATCACTGGGATTACAGATGTGAGCCATCACGCCTGGCTAACAATTTTTTTTTTTAATATATTTTTTTAGTTGTAGATGGACACAATATCTTTATTTTTATTTGTTTATTTTTATGTGGTGCTGGGGATTGAACCCAGGGCCTCAAGTGTGCGAGGCAACCACTCTACCACTGAGCTACAAACCCAGCCCTAACAATGTGTTTTAATGAACAGATGGAAAGCTTTTGTTGTGGCTTTGAGTTGTTATTCCTATCTACGTCAGAAAATACATTTTGTTCAGCTGAATTTCTAAATCGCTTGAAGATACTCATCAAGCTGAAGCCATAAAACTGCTTCTTGATAGTTTTTGGACAGTTCGATTCATGTACATTTAATGGTTTCTAAGCCTATTAAGCTGATTGTCTTCATTAACCTAAGTT